>NC_049170.1:86961182-88161182 GCF_009769625.2 Cygnus olor | reverse complement strand
AAAAATATTGCAATGCCAACGAGCCTTAGCATAGCACCTGCCAAACTTGATATCTCAAAATCAGTTGTCAAATGCCTGGGACAACACAAGAGTGAGCTACAGGGTTTATGGGTTGCCTCTTATTCTGTTGGTCTGTTCTCAGCCAGCTGAGCATGTTCACAGTCTGCTGGAATAAGGAAAAAGGAACGGATCCTTTTGGATCTATTACTTATTTGGAAGCACAGGGTGTTGTGCTTTTTGTTTGTTTGTCTGGAGTTTGTTTTGTTTGTTTGTTTTCATTTTTGTCCCCTTTCAAAATACGGAAGTAATGCTGGCAGATTTCTCTCCATATAATATAAATTAAGTCTTCTCCAAACAAACAAACAAAAAAGCATGCTAAAACATACATCATGCTAATTTGAGCAGAATATATCAGGTCTTAAACTGAAAAGAATTAAAAAAAAAAAAAAAAGACAACAGAAAAAATAAAATTTACAATGCAGTTTGCAGGAACAATCAGGATAGTGCCAGCAGAAATTTTAAACAACCTAATAATCATAGTATTTCATTCATAAATCTATACTTGAACAAAAGAAGTATAGATACCACCAGATGAGAATCTCCTACCAGCATCTAATACCGTTTACATTCAGTTTAAACACACAGACATAAATGACCACCTGGCATTTAAACAAGCACTAAAAAGGAAAAGCAAATCACATACTTTGTCCCCCCCCCAAAAAAAATGTTACCTGCAGTATATTCTTGATGACTTGTACCCCAGCTTGCATAAAACACATCAAATATAGCAGTTGCCGACTCCTTCCTGTATGTTTTATTCTCCAAAGTTACAAGTGAGCAATGTTGTGTGCTTAAACTTTGCCCTATCCTCCCCATTTTTATTTTCTCTAGATGGGATCATTAAAAATTTTTAAACAAAAATGAAATCATTCATTCTTAAAAAGAAAAGGTTCATCAGTTTTTAATCTACTCTGCTCAAAATAATCAAAAGCAAAAGGTACCTCTACGCTGAAAAAAAAAAAAAAGTCATATTTTCCTGTAGAAAATTATCGATTTACCATTGTGAAGTGGCTTGTCAAAGAACATTTATTTATTTGAGTTTGATTGCTAAGGAAATGATGCCAGCGTGATTACACCAAAGCACTGCTGCCTCTCCACATTCATGAAAATCCCTGAATAACTTTTGAGACAGACAATGATTACAAACAAAAGTGGCAAAAGTAAAAAGGAAATGACCGAAAACTGCTGCAATTTCATGGAGGGGGAGGGGGGGGAGAAGTCACTGCAAAGTGGCAGAGACCTATGTAATTCCTGACAGCAGAAAAGTCTCCCATCTTCTTAGACGCCAAAGCCACAGGTGTCCTTATGCAGCACTAGCTCACTTACTCCTATGCTTCGGGGTATTGTTTGGCTTTTATTTTTTCAAAATGAAAGAAAGAGAGAAAGAAAGAGAGAGAGGAAGGAAAGAAGGAGGGAAACAGGGAAACAGAGAAAGAGGGAAGGAAGGAAGGGAGGAAGAGAGGAAGGGAGGGAGGGAAGAAAGAAAGAATTGGACTTCTGGTTTTTTGTTTGTTTGTTTTCTTTTTATATTTTTAGCCTATGCAAATACAAGATTCTGCCTTACTGAGAATCACTTAAAATTTCTTCTCACTATGAATTTCAGTGTTTTGCTCTATTGAGAAACAGAAGAAGAATGTGAAACACTATTTTATTATTATTTTTTTTAATAGGTGGGAGGAAAATACAAGCCACTTTCAGGTTTACTCTTAATTTAGAGTTGCTGAAAAGCTGACAACAGGAAAGAATTTTAAAGCATCAATAGGCAGTCACTGCTGGTGGGAACCTCCTTCTTGCACACATACCAGCTCATCCAACTCAAGACAGCTCAAAGAACAGAGGGAGCACAGAGGCAGCATGAAGACAGATATAACTTGAAACCTCCTTCCCAAGCAGTGGTTGCACTGTGTGATGAATGAGAGCCACAGCTCCATCTGGATTCTCTGACATGTTTTAACAGTAGTAATAGCATTAACAGTGAAGATTAGGAATATTCAGAATAATTAATGCTTGACAGGTTGGATCATAAGTTGCTCCCACGTCCTAAGGTGCTATAACAACTATGTCAATCAAAGAGTGAATATTTAATACATCAGGTAAGAGCTGATGTTTCAGACACTTGTTTTAATTGGAAAGCATGCTCTTAGCATTCAAAGCTGACAAGACATTGTTTTGAGAATTCTATTTCTAACCTTTTGCAATGCTAGAAAAAATTACAGAATGAAAATATATTCGTATTGATACTGTCCTTCAGAAGTAGATGATAGATGATACCCTACTAAAGGGAATCTCAGGAATGCAAGATGGATCCTACAAAGCTGTTAAAATGAAAGGTTAAATTATATTTGGCCATATTCCTTAACCCATTTAGAGCTTTTATGCTTACTAAGTGTCAATATCTTTTTAAATAGCAAATGCTTAACATGCATATTATATACATGGGCAATCACTTTCTACTCAATGGTATGAGTTTTTCAAATAACTAACTTTTTGGTTTATGTTGTAGATAGTATCAAGTGAACTTTTTCCCAAGTCATATGACATATTAAAAGCTAACTGGCTTGATTTTAAATTCTGTTTATCAGTTATTTATGTCTCCACGTGGACAGAACCTATTCAGAAACACAAAGAGCTGTCTGCAAGGGAAGATTAGGAGTGCCAGAAAAACACCTGTGGATCTGGCAGCTGAATAGTGAAGAAACTTCAATCCAGAAAGGCAACATCCCATTAGCTACACTTCTGGTGCACTGCATTTCCTGATAATACTTCAGTGTGTGGAATACACACTCAACACAAGAGGAAACTGTGGTTAAGAACTACCAACACACTCATTCATCCTACTTCCAAGCTAATATAAAACAATGCATAGTCTCAATACTATACTTGCTATTATAGAGAAGTTGTGTTGTCACATAAATGTGCTAGTCTAAAGAAATGAGCAAAGCAAAGTCTAGAGGAAGAAGAAATCCTATCATCAACTGATACGGTTGTAAAAAAAAGACAAGCATTTAGCCACACAAGATTATCTTTAGATCCCTTGCCATAAAGATGACAATGTACCACATGACAACTATGGCAAGTGCAACAATGGAAAAACAACAGTTTGTTAGCATCAAGACCTGTGCTCATGATCTGAGCATATTGGATTGGTCCTAATTGAACACATGCCTTTAAAGGATTAGCAAGATTCCTATTGATTGATAATCTTATGATTTCTAGTATGATGCAACAAACCTGTAAAGAATGTTAGGAAATACTCTTGAAGTTCAAGCATAGGGTTGAAGGGTTCAAGCACAGTTCAAAACAATATTAGCTAATTTCTTCAATTTTAAGTCACTGAATCACAGAACCACTGAGGATTGAAGGAAACCTCCTGCTCAACCATTGTCAGCTACAGTAAGTTGCCAGCAGCATGTTCATTCATTCAGGGATTGAATATCTCCATGTATGAAGAAGCCACAAACTCTATGGGCAATCTGTTCCACTGTTGGTAATCATCAATGAAGTTTGAAAAAATAAAATAAAATAAATAAAGTAAAATAAAGTAAAATAAAGTAAATAAGAATAAAATGCCCTACCCAATGTTTTAGTGTTTTCTTATTCCATCTGTTCATATGGAATTTTGTACTTCTTAGATCGTATCTATTGCCTGTCTCTGTCAGTGACACTGAACACCACTGAGGAGAATCTGTCTCCCTCTGCTTTCCTTCCAATTAGGTATTTATACACACTAGTAAGATCCCACATGAGTATTCTCTTCTCTAGGCTTAGCAGTCCCACATCACTCAGCCTCTCCAAAAAGATGTTCCAAAACCTGAATCATCTTTGTGGTCCAGCACTGGACTTGATCCATACATATCTTTCTTGGGCCAAGAACCAGAACCATTACTCCAGGTGTGAGTTCACCAGTGCTAAGTAGAAAAGAAGGTTTCCCTCCCTTGACCTGTTGGGAGCACTCCTCCTAATGCAGCCCAAGATGCTGTAATCATTTTTTCATTATAGATCAGTTCTTTTCTGATGCCTGTTCCATAGTCTAAAATGGAAAGTAATACTGTTCCTTTGATAAAAATAAGATCATACTCATGAAATGTTCAGACACAGTGACTATGTATTTGTAGAAATTCATGTACAGATATGACTGCCTCTCCTATACTACATAAAGGTGCCTAATACAAGATATCAGAATACACTTTGTGCACCAGATACTGAAGGCTATCTGCTGTAAAACTCAGCATGGGGGTCCCATATTCTACCCGGAAATGTAACAACTTTGCTTTGTTCCAGCAGTGAACATACCACATCCAGAGCAGCAACCATAGTACATCCAAACAGCTATGGACACATGTAAGTTCCTTACAAAGCAAGAAAAACTAAAACTACAAACTAACAAATACACTTATATTATCTAAAGGCAATTGCTTTCAGGTGTTTTTGTTTGGTTTTGTTTTTGTTTGGAGTGCAATTATGTTCATACTTCAGGGTTTTTAGTGAATGTAACTGATAAAACTTATTGATTTGAATAAGTAATTTTAGGCCAATGATCACAAAAACATTTTGTGTCACTGAAATGTCTGTAGGTATATATTTAAATCTCCATACCATTGTAATGCTAATAAGATAAATTGTTCATCACAGATTTGGGACATGGGGTGTATGTATGCATATATGTATGTGAGGGATAAAACTGCGTGAGGAACAGGCAAGGCTAGATTGATTGCCCTGCTAGAAATTCTGTGTTTAAGTTATAAGGCTTCTCACGTATGCAAATTCTTTGCTAGAGTGATCCCATAATTCTGAGTTGAAAAGCTCATCATTACTCACCTGAATGAAAATCTCCTTTATTTTCTAGACACTAGATGCCACTAGAAAAGTACTTATTACACCATACCATATCTATTTCAGTGCTGTCCATCCCTGTAATAAATGCATAAGAGCAGAAGAAGAGTAAGATTTTTTTGATTAAGATTTTTTGACTCACAGGCGAAGAACACAACTTCTATAAGGCCTTAATATTATTTCATAGGGATTTGACCTATATAAGGGAAGACAGGCACAAAGCACTTCTTTTTTTTTAATTTAAGAGATAGGATACTTTTAGTATAGTTCATACATTCATGACTGGAGAGAGATTTTTGTGGAAAATTCAGGTGACAGATCACACAGCCAATAAACAGTCATGGAATTGCTAACTATAATGGAGATTTCTCAAGTGAGTTGTGAGTAATGCAATGTCTGCATCAATATTCCATGTAAAAATCACCAGAATTACATTATTGATTTGACTAAATTTATTGCTGTTCTGATGATTTGGATCCATTGCTTTTGAAAACAACTTTAAATTAATAGCAAAGATATATTTCAGGTAATATGCTTCTGGGAGATTACTGTGCTTCTCAGCTGGTTAAATCCACTCAGCCTTCAGTGTGGGGCTGCAAACACTTCTAAATTGTGTAGCAGCCTCCCACAGAAATCACCAAGAGTCATGTCTTACTGCTTTCATAAAATGTGGTTTACACCTCTCTGAGTAATTGAATTTTGCTAAGGTTATAGGCAGGCTGCATATTTCTGTACACCAAAATACTATGCAGCCCTTGGGGAAAAGAGGTTCTTTCTATTGTATGAAGTCTAATCAGAGATTACTTTGTGAAATTTATGCTGGTCATTTTTCACTCTAAAACATTAATTAACAAGGAGATGAGTTTGTCTAGGAGAAAGAAAAGTCTCAGAGTTATTACTGCTCTTATAAAAGTTTGGAAAGGCTTCTTGCGTATTATATAAATATTAAGTCTCTAATATATTCCATTACCAGTATAAATATAAAGCATCTCTCCCTACTGGGGAAAAGAAAAAAAAAAAAAAGATTTGTTCCTACAGTGAAGTCAAAGTCTGACAGCTGATGAAGATCACAAATGAAGAAGGAATCACACCAAGTGCACTAGTGGATTTTTCCTTAATGTGGATATATACTTGGAACTAAAGAGATCATCAAATTATTCACAACTATGCACAAATGTATTTGGAGGCAGACAGAACTATAAGAACTACATATATATATACTTATATATAGATCCACACACGATACAAGAATGAATGAAGAAGCAAACAGGAAAGCATGTTCACACATGGCAGGGAGTAAAGGCAGAAGACTGTTAGAGTCAATCTGTGACAATCAGCAGTCCATAGCTGTAAATGAAACTTTGATCGTTGACCTTAACAGGTTATAGAGAAAACCTCCATTCATTAAATTGACTCTAAATAACAGACTGTAAATAACAACACAGAACGGTTTTCACTTGCTGCTTAATATTTTTGGCACAGGACAAAGAGAACCGAGTTCTTCACAGATAGATGTAACAGGAGCAACAAATCCAGTTATTGAAAACAAGCCAGCATCATATCTCCTCTTCTGAATAAAGTGCATGTTTAAACTAACAAAGTCATTGAATTATTTAATCCTCTCTCCCTCGTTTTTATTAGTCCTGTTTTGCTTCTGTAAAAAGACCTGGCAGGATATTAAACAAAGTACTGTTCAGCAAATAGTGTTAAAAGCGATAATATGATTTCTTAAGTCTTTAGTGCAACAAAGACCTGCATGTTTAAAAATATTTATAATGCTATGCATATTCCAGGAAAATCTTACAATTTCATCTATTTTATCATCAGCTTGAACATTATATTTAGCACCAGTGGAGGCCAGTGCTACTGTTTAATACTTGTTGACTCTAACAATGATCCAGTAAACCATTTTACACTTTACCCTCACTTCCTACAGTCTTCAGGATGTTGGCATTGAAAGAGCTCTCATTCCCACCAAGTATTCTCCAAGCCAGCTAAATACACGAGAATAGCACTTCTACATGTCATGAGACAAGATCCGGCTTTCTGGATAGTAAAACATTCTCTGTAGCACCAGAATCCACCCAAAAACCCAAGGACATGAGTTTGTTTAGTAACAATTTATTAGAGACAATAATAATGCACCCCACATCACCCTCAAAACCATAAGTATTACAAAGGATGAGTGGATTGTACAACTTATAGACTGCTGAAAAAATGTGCTGTCATCTACTTTTATCACAGTTTTGAATAAAACTGGAGTTTTTACATTATGGAAATTTTGAAAGTTTCCACTTTGTTCCAATAAAGAGGTTTCCCAAAGAATTTGGGAATGTTTAAAGAAATACTACCATGTATACTTTTCCTCTGTTGCAGTTCAGTATAACAACGAGGACTAGGTCAGATTCCTGATCAAAAGAAAATCAGAGTAAATTCTCATTCTTAAAAGTGGAAAAATATTTTTAAAGATACAATTTATGACAACCTATGTCAGAAAACCAAACAGAATGGCAGATTTTATTCCTGAGTAGAACTTAACATGTTTTATTTACTGTAAGCATGGCAATCATTCATTAGGTTGACCAAAGCTTTGAAATTGAAATGATCCATCCTTTTCTTAAAATGAACACATCAGAAGCATCCAGGAACTTCTTCTACCTCTGTTGCTTTGGTTTATTACTGTACAATCCAGGAAATAATCTTTGTAATAGAAATGTCTCAGATCTGCTCTCTGTAACAGGTTATATATAAATATGGTTGTAAATAAATCTCTCCTGTGTTTGCCGACACCTTAAAAGGAGAGGTGCTTCCCTCCACTTACTCTGTACATTCACCTTTACCAGTCTCAGAATTCAAGGAGTCTCCACCCATTCCTATCCAAGTCCACAGGAAAAAAAATGTATTTTCCCTTCACCTCAGAGGTCTGTTCCCTCCTTTATTCAGTAATTCTCCAAATGATACTTATATCACAGGTTCCCATGCCTGCCACGATTTTCAGTCTGTGCTGCACATTAGAAACTTCTTCCAGCTGTGCATACTCAGTTGTTTTTTGGGAGGGCACAATTTCTTCATACTCCATAAGATTTAACTCAATCCCCCATGCAGCAGTCAACAAAGGACAAGAAAGTATTTTTCCATGGTGCTGCACAGTCCCTTTTGTGAACAGAAAAGAAAACATAGTAGCATCTATCAAACAGTATCACCTATCATATAAGACTTCAATTCCTCTGCCATCACCCTCTCTTTCAGAAAGAAGTGAATGAAACACCATTGGAGGGGGTTGAAAAGACACTCAATTTTAGTTTCCTATTTCTCTGTATTCCAAAGCCAAGAGTAAGTAATCCACTGATGTTTAAATAAAAATCAACAGGACAGTAACAATATAAGTACCTTTTTTTGTATGAACTGTGTCTCTGCCTAAAGACATCTGAGACTGATGAAAAAAATGATGTAACAACCTGATAATCTAGAGATAATGAATGGAAAAACGTTCTTTTTTGTTATACTTTTCAAGGCTAAAGGGAGATGCTGCAAGGAGTACAGAAATGACATGAGAGTTAACTGTTTTCACATTTGTTTTCATATTTTTGGATTTTTTTTTTTAATCAAAACATGACTTTGCAAAACACAATTCAAATGTGTTTAGCTTGAACTCACAGTAGTATTAATTCTATATTTCTTGTGTATTGGCAGTATTTGAGGTGCATCTGAGCAATTAAATGAGACAAGGGCTCCTTTCTGCCAGACAAAAATGATGAATGTTGGGCTTCAAAACAGTTATAGCCTAACCAGACATGATTGGCAAAGGTCAAAGCAGAAATGGTGCTACAGGGAAGGGAAAAGCCCAACCCAAATGACCAATATCATACCAATGTTGAGAAACCACCCCCAACTCTGAACATCCCGCAGGATGCTCTTTTTAGCAGTGCATGAATAACCCCTCACCTAAGCTTCCCTGGATGGCTTCTCTTTGTCTAGCTGGAAATTCTGGCTGGGTAGAATGAAAGTGGGTTTGGTTGGTGTGGTTTTTTTCTGGTTTGGGGTTTTGTTGTTTTTTTTTGCTTTTTTTTCCTCATTTGTTTCTCTGGTAGAGGGTTAGTGTTTAGCATTTGCTTGGGATTTTGCAATGCCCAGCAGTTTGTTTAGAAATAATGCACAAGTAGCAAGCCCAGACCTTAGGGAAACTTCAAGGTCAAGTGCTAGGCTAATGCTTCCAGGAAGCATTAGACAGACTGTTTTTTTTTTTTTTTTCTTTTTTTTAACTATGTGAATCAATTCATGGGAATCAAACATATAAGAGCATTCATGAAAAAAAGCTACAAGGATACAAGGAAACAAAACATTCAATATGTATACATTTACAGAAGCAGAATGCATCAAATGGACACTCTGTCTTTAATCTAGAACAGCTGAGAGGAATTGCAGAGTACATTATGCCTGCCCAGAGACCAGGTATGTATAGCAAAGTCAAATAAAAAGTCTACAAGCTCAGATAACTGCACTATGAGTGTGCATTTGGAGAAGCACTTGAAGAAAAAACTACCTGCCCATTTTTACAACTGAACTTATTGAGACATTGGTTCTTAAATCCAGTTTGCTTTCTAACAGTTGCATCCATCATAACACCCTAGGGAAATATAAAACTATTATTTAGTTGTTCTAATTTCCCCCAGATGAATCCAGGGATGCAGCATCATGCAGTGACAAAAATTTATCCTTCACAATAACCTAATCAATAGGACATATCTGAGGACAGAGGGCAAACTAACTCTTAAAAAATCCACCTTTTTTTTTTTTTTTTCCTACAACAGTTGCATAACAGTCCTAGTTTCAAAATATGTCTGCAGGTAAAACAGTCAACAAATGCTAAAAAACATCCATAATTCCAGTCATTACATGACAAATTCCATTCTAACAACATGGTGGCAGCATTACATATCTCTGTATATTCTCAAATAGAAGGAAATACAATTCTTTACGTGGTTTTAACTTGTAAAATTAGATTTCTGTCCACTTTTAAAGGCAATTAGTATTATGGAAATGAAAATGTAATAGTTATTCATGCAGCAGGGTTGGTTAAAATCTCGGTTCATTTGATCCCCTGCATAGCCTTCTGTCCAGCTGTATGTTTTTCTATAAATCGTATTTCAAGTTCTAAGGATAAAGATTAAGTCCCTGGATCCCTGTTTTCTCCTCTGAAGTCTGTATTTGAAATTCATCCTTAAAAATGTTCACACTCTCGGAAAGTGTGATCACATCTATTAATTCTACTGTTGAGTCTACCCATTCTTTGGGGACATGGCTTGTTACAATTTGAGGGATGTGTTCTGCACATATTTACACTGGGGTACACCTGGAACAACTTGGAGCTACAGAATAAATATGATGTAGATGACAAAGGAAGTTTTCCATTAGAAAACTAGGAGAATTCCCTTTAGAATAAACCTGTACAGAGAATAAGGACTAAAACATAATGCTGAACTGAAGATCAATTTCATTGCATTGGGTTGAAATCAGAGAAGTCTAATTAAATATACAGCACACCCATGCAATGAGCTGCATGAAGACTGCTTTGTTATTTGATGAGAGTTCAGAGCCAGACTCTGGTATCTGTTCCATCCAATGCAAAAAATACAGCGCCTGAGAAAAGACAAACACCTTCCCACTGTCCAGGCCAGGGAGAAGGAAGGGAGCATTACCCACCCTGCCCAAAAAACACAGAACAGCAATTTCAATTTGAAATTGCTTACCCTGACTGGACAGCAATGCACATTAACCCCTCTCCTGGTCAGCTTACTTTGTTAGTTTACTCAAACTTTTTTGTGTGTTTCTGCTTAACTTTAAAATTTGTCTCAGCACCTTGGTATTTCCATCTGGCAGTAACATTGCCTCATTTTTCTCTGAAAACCATGCTCCCTATTTCTGGTTTCACAGGACTTGACTGCAGATCATATTAGACTGAACAGAACAGACTTAAATGACAAAGTGAATTTTAGGCACCTAAGAATGCAGTCTCTCTGCAGAAGATAAGGCACTCACCTGTTCCCAGTAAGAGAGAGCATTATTACTAACATTTCCTCTCCTGTGGGCTTGCCAGAGCTTTCTGTCTCAACCAGTGTCTCTTTGACTCCTCTCTGGGTACACTGCCTCCTCAAATTATTCATTATATGAAAACATATTAGACAAATACATGCTGCAAGAGTGGGAAGCTGCAACAGACTTGCAGACAGCCCTTTGAAGAGTGCAGAGGGGAGAAGTATAGCCCTTGAAGAGATTTTTTCCTTTATCACTCCTCTAAGACTCGAACAATTGCAATTTGGTGCTTGTAAGGTAGATGTCTCACATTCTAGCGCTCAGGACATATCGCAGTTTCATTACCATCTAACAAAAAATGGTCTTCCAATCCATTAACTGGATTTTAGACTAAGTTTTGCCTGAAAAAAGTAATACCTTCTCTAAATGTACCCAGAAAGAGGTTTCATTGCCAGATGTTTGACTTAAAGCCAATTTCTGTGAAGAGCGTTCTCTTCATTCATCTCCAAAAAGTTCTATGGCAAGAAGCTAGGAGACCAAACAGAGCACATGTGAGAAGGTGAAAATGTTTTGTGAATTAGTTCCAACACCCTTACAGGTTGGTGAGTATTTATAACAAACATAATAAGTGAATCTCCCCACAATACTTTTCAGTGGGCATACATAAATCAAAAGCCCAAGAAGACTTTCTGCAGTTACAGCTATCTTCATTTTGTCACTATGAATTTCAAACATAATTGAGTTATGGAGCCCAATTTTCAGATAGATAACTAAAAAATTGAAATAAAAAAAATCATTTTTTTTAAAAACACTTTCCAGAGAAGATGAGCATTCCAGAGTCGAAATAATATGTCATAACACTTTCATACGTGAAATTTCCTATTCAAGAAAAAATAACATTCAGTAACAAAATCGGCAAATCAAAGTTCCTTAGAAATATATTTATGCTGAAACTGCTTTCCAGTGACTCATTAATTTTTAGCAGCCATAATTCCTTCCCAAATGAAATATTGTGAAATATTGACTCTATTATTAAAAAGAAAAAAAAAAAAAAAAAAAAAAAAAGGAGAGAGAAATGCATATAGGCCATGGGAGTATATATAGTATCCTAGACCTTCATAAAAGGTATGTTCGCATGTATGAACTTCAACTTTCTCTCCAGAGCAATTCAGTGAAATTCCAGGCTGTCACTGATAAACCCTGTAACCTTTTGTAAGTTTTATCTGCTATTTAAAGTCTCTTCATATTACAAGGCTGACTGTCCTTCCGTCACTTATCTCTCAATGACTAAAAGCTGCTTCTCTTCTCCATAATGCCTTTTCAGTAGATAAAAAAACTGTCTGAAGTTCCCTAGAAAGGGGAAGCAACGGCATCTTTCCAAAGACTCGACATCGCACCATTCAAGACAACTATGGGTACAAGTCTACTCCTCCTCATGAATCCCAAGAGCAGAATTGTAGCAATAATAACAATGACATCATAAAATAATTTGCGGAGTGTCTTAATCTTCTTTAGGGAGGTAAACACATCACTTAATTGTTTTGAATGACTTCAGGTTATCACCCCATTTCCCTCTTGGCATTTTGGTGGCCTATGTATCCTGAAACAAACTACTAAGGTTAAGAAAAAAAGATGAGATTGCTAATTTAGTTTCTTACAGTCCCAAAATCCCCGAAGATCCTCTGAAGAAATTAAAACTCTTTCCATCCTCTCCTTCCACTCAGCCACTGCATTGTCATGATCACTAGACTTTTGGAAGGCTATCCCTTAGTATCTAAGGTGATTTCAAATAAGTAAAATGGAAATTTACACTCCAGGCATTCATTTTTTATCATTACATTCAGTGGAACCTACAGCTTTCTCCCATAGATATTATTACACATTGGAAAAATGTCCTCTGTATTGTTTTGTTGTGTGTGGTTTTGTGTTTTTGTTTGTTTGTTTGTTTTTAAGAATATTTATATGGAAGATAATGTGAAAAGAAATATGCAACAAAGTTTCTCTTAAGTAAGTGATTAGTAGAAACCATGGTGAGGAAGGGAGGCAACAGTAAACACTCCTTGCATATTCTTACAGTGAAGTGGAGCAATTTGTAGGGGTTTTTGTTGGTGTTTTTTGTTTTTTTTTTTTTTTTCCTTTTTCAGTGTGTGTTTATTTGCTTTGTCTGCTTCGTTTTTTGAATATAGGAACATGATAAGGAAGCGCCTAGAAGCAAAGATGATGTTTAAAGGGATTATCAGGAACAACTGAAACACGTATGGCTATCATAGTACTTCCAGCTCACATGATGAAAACCTGTCTCTTCTGTGGATAAATGTCTTGTCCTACGGTGAAGAAAGCACTCTGCATGGGAAAAAGGGTAAGATGCTTCAAGAGAAAAGAAGGAAAGCAGTTTATAGAAATTGTCAAATATGACGTGCAGATTACATTTAGGTCAGCATTAACACAGAATTTATATATTCTTAAAAACCTCTTTGTATAGCTGTAACCTCATAAAGTCATCATCATCATCAAGACATTTGTAACCTGTGATGACAGACCATCTCTGCTATGCAGTACTGCCCTATGCCCTATGTTATTATGTCTAGAAACAAGCACCTATTCCTATCGCTCCTAGTCCCCACTGATGACTCAGACAAAAATATTCCTTAACTGTTATGTTAGAGGGGAGAGAATGCAACCTCACTTCCAAGATAGATGATAACACTTCTAGATATGCATTTTATTTATAACTTTGAAGTAAATGTATTCATTTGTAAACTCTTGACCTTCTTCTTATGGTACATGAAACCTATAACATTTTAGTAATCCCATAAAAACACTGCAGAAACCCACAGAGGTTTACTTTGCCTGAACATAACTCCTGAAGTCCCATAAACTCAAAACTCCAGGTCAACTCTGATGTAAAGTCCAAAAAATGTTTGTCTGCTTTCAGATAATCCTTGACCAGTTTGCTTGACATTATGGGTAGAGAAAGGAGAGCAATTCTGAAAAACAAAAATATACATCATAGCTCTGGTAGTTCTGAGAATAACCTATTCTGATGAAACTATTACATATTTTTAGAGATTTGAGACTGGAACTATTTTATTTCTTAATGTATTTATAGAATTATTTGTAGACCTTACCACGATATTGTTTAATTGAACACAGATGTGAGGGCAAATCTACACATCCCTCCAAAAGGGAATACTGAAAAATCTGTGTGTGTTATTTTTTACTATTTTCTCTTTTTTAAAGCCCCTCAGTATTTTACTGTCGACACTGATATGTAAAAACAAAACAAAAACAACAACAAAAAAAGTTTTTCCACTGTTTCATGTTTCTGATATCTTCTGCAACATGTTTTTTTTTTATGAGTCCCAAGTAAATACAGGTTCAAAAAATTCCTCTTCACAAGATAGTTCTGTTGCTATCAAAACTGTAAGGTTACAACCACTGCAAAGTATGTGAAAAACAATAATCGTAAAATGCCTAAAATTTAAATTAATGTATTTCTCTGATAAGGAATTAATTCTGCTCTCTGTTCCTTCTGACTTCCTAAATCAAATCCAGGTGTCAAAAGTAACCTTTACAGGAAGAACTGGCAAGTAGAGCTGGAAAAATGAACTGGGAAAGATTCAATAAGGAGTAAGGAGGCCTCTAAGCACTACGGAAAACAAGCAGGAATATCACAAGAAAGAGCAAGAAATAAGACAAGAAAACTGATCTGAATAATAATCTGCACAGTCAAGCAGCCATTTAAAAAAAAAAAAAAGTAGGAGAATATCATATTTCAGCAAGGGCAAAAATCAATTTTATATTCCTCTGATATACAAGCATTTAAAAATAAAAAATAAAAAAAAAAAAAAAGAAAAAGTCATAGCTTTAGAAGTTGGAGAAGACATTTTTATTAAGAAGAGTTAGAATGGGAGGTAATTGAATTGAAAGCCCAAAGAGAAAAATCTTTGACAAGCCCAAGACTTCAAAGTGTAACCGATGGAAAATGGACAGACAGAACTGTGGGATACCCAGGTTTAGCACATAACTCCCACAGAACTTTATTGACAAATAGAGAGTAGATGCATAACTTCTCTAGCTCAGAAGTAGGACCGCAATTTCAAAAGCTTTCTGCACCAAATGGTACTTATTGGATTTCTCTACTTACTCTACATGCAACTACTGAGAAAAAGCTCTCATGATATTGTTGAATTCACAGCAACATTAGTAATCCTTACTAAGAACAACCACTTTCCATGTGATTTATTGATATTTATGGCAATTCACCATCATGAGCTGGCCAGATTTCACTGGCCAAACAAGGTAAGAGAAAACAAAAATTTGTTTTTATTTGAGGAGACAAAGAATATGAAAAAGCTGACATATTCGGTATTAGATTTCTGTAGTACTGGCAAGAGAGCAAGCCATAGTTATCTATCTGGGAGGGAACTTCTATTTACTGGGTAAAGAAGACAGTCATTTTGAAAAGCTGTTTGAAAAGCTTTTGATTTCTCTGTCAAACAATTCCTCTTTACAAAATGAAAGTGTTTGTAAAGGTAAAATAAGCACAAACCACTGCTTTGTTTTATGAGAAAATACGCAGATTATCAAGTTAGTTTTTAAAAAGAAAATTAGAAGGCTTTTATATACATCATTGCTCACTACTTAACACATACTTCTCCCATAAAAAGTAGAGCTTCAGTTGAACTTCCTTAGCTACCAGTTTGCCGAATTTGACATTTGTCAGTTAAGGAACAGGTTTCTTTTATTCTAGTTGCCAGAAGTTTAAAAAAAGAGATCAACCCTCTTCAGTAAAACCATAGCTGAGGAATGGATCAGTAACTTTAACAACACAACAACAACAAAAAGTTACAAATAACTACTAATAAACTTTCACTAACCTCAACCTATCAGAAAAAACAAACAACAAAAAAAAAAGCAACTCCGTTATTTAGTAAAAAGTGAACTGGGTGAAAACCTGTACTTGAAATAAGGATTACAGAGACACACCTCAGTTTAGTCTATTAAGCGCACGAGTAGTTTATATATCATTATGACAGGTATGTTTTAGGATATTTCTTGTAAGAAGGTTTATCGGTTCAGATCATGGAAATCTTATCAGAATTTGTTCTATAACTGAATTTTTAGACCTCCATCTTTCTTTTAGGAAAGCATACAAATAAGGATACAAGTTTCCACCCAAAATGTGAATTCCCATAGCCTCTCTGTCTGTGGAAATCTTTCCAGTTTTTGACCATCCTCACGGGTAAAAGAAAAATAATTCCTCCTATCTAACTAAAGTTGCCTGAATTTCATCTTGAGTCCCTTTGCCTCCTTCCCTGCCACAATGCACCTGAGAAGTCTGGCTCCACTTTCTCTATACCTATTAAGCAGTTTGAAAGTAGTAAGATTCCCCTTTAGTTTTCTTTCCTCAAGGCTATACAAGTTTAGTTACCCGAGCCTTTCATCATATGCTGAAGCTTGATGGTGGCCTCCTGCTGGGTTTGTTCCAGCTTGTCAATCTCTTCCCTGTATTGTTTTCCTTGTTCTTTTCATTGAGCTCATTAACATTTATATATATATACACATATATGTGTAAAGAGCTTCTTGTACTGAATGTTCTATTAACTTTACCATAGGAATATTTCAGCAATAAATGACAAAGAAATCTAACTTTATTCATAACCAAATAGCTTGACTTGATACATGAATGACAAAGGGAAGAAGAGAAGGAAAGAAAATCGTCTGTTACTGGATTTCCAATTTCAGTTTTAGTTCTATTATCTGAGGCTGTAACAGAGCTGTGACTTTTATACTGGCTAAGGAATTAACCCCAAGACAGAACTAATGCGAGTCAGAAACTACTTTTCAAAGCCAGACAAAAATCTGGTAGCCAAGCAACCAGTTCATTTTATACTATAGAAGAGATTTGTGGCCTTTTCCAGGATGCTTCTATCATAGCCCTGTTACACCTGCTTAGTGAATACTGTGTACTTTTCCAAGAAACTAAACCAGCCCAACAAATTGACAAATTCAAATTTTCTTGTATCTTGTTACAGAGATCCCAATCTCTATTGAATCTCAAATACTGTTTGAACAAAAATTGTAAATGAACCTAACAAAAACTACAAACTATTTTTTCAATAGTTACTGTTCAAAGATTTCAGTGAAACAAACAAAATTTGATGATATTATTTCAAAACAGCCATTAAGTAACAACAAGGAAAATTACAAAATAAAAACGAAAGTATATAGGTTATTATTAATCGGTTTCTCTTAGAAAACATACAGCCATTCAGTGTGGGGCATACAAAACAGATGTACAAAATATTCTGAGTCCCCCTGGTAAGGGGCTTACGGTGGCCCTGAAAGTCTATTTCAGAATAACAAACATAGACCAGCACTACCATTATGTGTGTCAAAACAAGAGTAAGTTCAGTAAACCGAGTAATATCAGACTGAAATTTATATCCAGGCAAAGAAAAAACTTACATAGCCACGGTAGCCAGGCAGACCAGCAGAAAGCAGGGCCAGTTGTGTTCTCCAGACAAGCAACTCAGAAAAGCAGTGGTTTCAGGAATCCCGAGTTCTCCAGTGAGACTGTTCTCTTTAATTGCTGAGTTGCAGAAGTATGATCTGGGCTTGTTAACTGGCATTTCTATCCCACCTCTGCTTCCAAGCTGTCCCACTTCTCAACTCTGTGTGCACAATGCTAAGATGCTACCTTAAGTGGTGGACCATCTCCATATGGAGAAAACAAACAAACAAACAAACAGTTTTCTGAAGATGACAAGTATTCAACTGCCAAAAAAAAAAAAACACCTTTATTTCCAACATCTTAAATTTATGGGGATTTAATGGTTTATTATTTTGATTTTGATTTTTAAAGCATTTTCTACTGGACATGATAGTAGATTTTTACAGCATATCTTCTTATTTCCAGTGGCCAGCTTGAGAGATGGGAAAGAACTGGTCAGTTACCATCTTCTGAAGAAAAGTAAGACTTGGAACAGACTTGAGGCAGAGCCTGGAATTTCACACTTCCCTTTGAAGTTTTAAGTAAACCCACAGTCTAAACCCATTTCTTAAATGCGACTTCAGAAGACAGACACTTGAATGTAGGTATTTCTCACAGCTTGACCAAAGGCAGCATTTTTACTTCAAAGCACATGCACAGAAGTCCCTCTATTCCCTTATCCCCTATACTGTAACCTTAAGCGGTTACAGTACTTGCTCAGTAACACAGTGATCTGTCTTCTTTTCCCTTCTTCCTTTGAGAGCATTCACACACAGACTTCCTGCTCTGATTGTCACTCAAAGTAGGAAACTTTTATTCATTCACCTTCCAAAACTGTAACTATCACTACAAGATTATGGGGTTCTCATAGCAATTGCAAGCAGAATAACATCACACTAGACCAGGTAACTACATCTCCTGATAGATCCTGAGCCTGGCCTTTTCTCATCACTTCAGCACAAGACTACTTATTTTCTCTCCTTTGGTCATTTTGAGACAGAGAACATCATTTAAATGTCTCCAAATGCCAGACTGAGACCTCTAAATAAAAGGCTTTTGCAGAAGACATCACTTTCAGCATATGTGAAACCATCAGCTTCATGTTCTGAGAAGCCTATTTGCACATGAGGTGATTGAAAAATGCCTAGCTGGAGAAGGATCCTCATTCTTTTGGACTTTGAGCTAGCAAAGTGAGGAGTAGGAGCTGGGCTGCTCAATTCTTTCATGACTGGGATGTTTCTGAGCAAGCACAGAGACACAACTATTAACACTTAACTGACCTATAGATTAACAGGTGTTCTATTCAGAACCCTTGAGAAATCTCCAGCACTAGCCAGCACTGAAGTCTTCTGGCCAACCCAGAAGACAGATGTCCTGATTTATGATTTTCAGAATATTTAAATGTATACATTTTAGATGGCAGATGTTCAGATTAATTAAAGTTCTTTATGTGTCGAAATAGTTTAATTCTAGGTTTAAATGCATATAACTTTCAAACAATAACAAGTATCAACAACTGTTTAATACTAAAGATAATACCCAGAAGTATTTTCCCTAACATGCCTGAAACAACTACTAGAGGTGGTGGAATAGTGCAGAGAACAAACCACAAAGTGAGCAAGTCACTTGTATTCCCCGAAAATCTATCAGAGACAAAAGAGCAGACAAGGTTGACCACTGCTGACCAAACTTTCTAAATAGGAAATGACTCATTTTATTTTCTTGTTCTTAGTGCTCCTCAAAGCTAAGAAGTCAAATCAACATTTATGGGAAGTTTAAGTAGTTCTTTACCCTAGCTACTATCCAATTCCCATTATTTGGAAACCTACATTTCAGCAACTTCAAGCCAACAGTTTTCTTTCATAACAGAGGATGCTCTCTATTCCTCTGATCATCCTAATAGTCTGTTCCAGCTCCAGTTAAGCAATACATGACAGAAACACACATAAAATTCCAGGTGAAGTCTCACCAGTTTCTTTAATATAGTCTTAAGAGTTCCCAGTCTTCACTAGAAATCTCACCTGATACATACTAAAACTACACTTACTTTTTTCTTTACCATATCATTTTGGTTTCTCATTCATTCTGTCATTGCCTCATATTTCTTACATCTTTTTTCTCCAGCATCTATTTCCGTCCTTAAAGAATAATAGCAGGAACAACACAACCTTGGGACTTTGCCCTAGTGAATATCATTATATTTCTATTACTGTCTCCTCTAGGTGACCCTATTCTGCTATGTGATTTTCTGATCCTTCTCTTCACTAAGGAGCACTCAGAGCTTTGTGTTATAAATAATGCTCTCTTACTTTGTGCTCCAAGGTCCTTAATGAAATTAAATATTAAATTAAAACTCTCTTCAGATTCATCTCTTCCTTTTCAAATAATTGCCAAGATGCTTTTGAAGATTTCATCCAAGGATGTAAACAAGTATTGATTTAGCACACATTTATTTTAAGAACTACAAAAGATTTTGGCATTTCAGAGTAGCACTATAAATGCTGTAGGAAAGAAAAAAGAAGTTAAATCACTGGAAAGACACTTTTAAAAGATAGTTACGTTCCTTATGCAGTCTAACACATTCACACACACTTTTAAATGTGGGAAATGGGGAGGAGGGCTGGCAAAATATCTTAGAACTTGACAACCAGACCTTCAAACACAAATGGACAGAGCAATGGTGAGGTTTCATCCATATATTCCTATGAGAAAAGGAAGACAATTATGTATTCTCATATTTGTAGAATTCATACGAACAATTAGGCTTTTTTTTTTCTGTGAAAGGTCCTTACTAGGAGACACAGAAACACATTCAAGCCCCAAATATTTCCTTCTGCATGAGCACTGTCTTGAAGAGAGTTTGCCTATGACATCAAATTCACCTCTAATGTCACTCCTAGAGATGCTGAAATATGACAGCAATCACTCCCCAATTGCTTCACTACCACAAGATACTGACCCTAGTAATAGAGCGCAAGGGATTTCCAGCTTCCCTGATTAGCACACGCAGAGCATTGCTCCCCTCTCACTCTATCAGCACCATGCCCTCCCATGTCCTTGTACTCATCACACCCGCATAAATATTGTGCTAACAAGCAATATAATCACTTGCATGTCCCTAGTGTGTAGGGACTGCTTCCAAACCCTAAGCAAATTTATTCCTTATGCCTTTCCCTATGAAAGGAAATTTTGTCAAATTAAACCAAAAGAAAGCAAAGAAACATGAAAGAGCCCTCCACCAGGATTATAAACAAAGAGAATATTATCTTTTCTATTAATGCCAGTAAAAGAATCAGCTGTCTACTTCCACATGGTCTCAGGCATTGTATGAGCTTCAGAGAGACCAGGCACAGGTGGCCAGGAGCAGTCAGGCAAGAAGCTGCAAGAGGAAGCTGAAGGATTCTCCCTCACCTTTGAGGCTGACATGACTTTGGAATCATCTTTAATTTAAAAATCTCAGTTCTTCTCTTACCAGGTGTTGGGGGGAGGAGTGTGGCCCCAACTCCATATATTACAGGGATGACTTATCCCCAGTGAAAGGAAAGGACTTAAAAAATAAATAAAATAAAGAGGGACAGGGCAATTAGATGGTTGCTTGGACACACCAATTAAAGATGAAATCCAGATTTTATCTCAAGATGGCAAAAACAGACATGGTTATTTCTTCAGAGAGAGATCCTGATATTTCTGACCAACTTTAATCTTTAGTCAGGATTTCATTCCATATGCTCTTCATAGCAGCTTGTTAAAAGGAAAGTTAAAAATAACTGAACTCCGCATTATACCCTTATCAACTATTAATACAGACTCTCTCATGAAAATGTTTCTTCCCATTGCAATCAGACTAAAAGAGGGATTGACGTCTCTTGCATTCCATTTAGTGTGCATAATCAGTGTACAATATTAAATTGATAAATCTTTCTATTAAGCACAGAAAAATTCAACTGTAGATTTTTGAAATATAAATACCTAGCATGAGAAAGACAAGTTTTCAAGGAGTTTCAAGACATACAAATATTGCGTATATGCCTGCAATACTTAACAAAAATAAAAAATAAAAAAAGAGGTTTGCAAGTGAAAGCAACCATTCATCCAGCAGCATCATCCATCTCCCATATCCCAAAAGACAGAAAAATGGACATAAATTTCAGGAATTTTTCCTCTTCTTGAATAAATCACATGAATGGACTACAATACTGATGACCTCAGAAGTAGTTATAATTACGCAGTGACCAGGGAGCAAGCAAATAACCAGCTGTTTAAACAGAAATAAAGCTCAGTACAAGTGTCATAGAATAAGTAAATAAATAAATAAATAAGGTAAGGTGGAGGAAAGGAAGCTGGTAGGATGGTGAGGATGACAGCACTAAAAGCAAATATGCCTGATGCTTACTGGCTTTCACTGGCTGCCTGCTATGAAAAAAAAAATTAAAAA
Organism: Cygnus olor; assembly: GCF_009769625.2. NCBI lineage: Eukaryota > Metazoa > Chordata > Aves > Anseriformes > Anatidae > Cygnus > Cygnus olor. The sequence goes on along the minus strand of NC_049170.1, from coordinate 88,139,325 downwards.
AAAAAATGCAAGGATGAAACAAGAAGCAGGAGGCAGAAAAATTCAGAGCTTGCTATAAGCATTTAATCACAACTGCACAATTTTGCAGAAAGAAAAAAAGCAAATGAAGCACAAGTAAAATAAACAAGATTATTTTAAATTCATAGTAACAGCAAGATCATTCAGGAAAAGGAAGACCTCAGACATTGATATTGTGCAAGCAACAACCGCTACAATTCAGGAAACATTTCTGATTTTACTGATCATTTCAGAAATGTCCATTACTTTTTTATTCAGACCACAAGATAAAGCACAAATTATGGAGCAAAAGGGGAGGTAGGGATGAAAGCCAAAGAGTATTGTCCTGCCCTATAAGATTAAAGTAATTTTGACACAAATCACCATTTCAACATATTTATCTCTTAGACTGCAAGATTTAGAAAACTACTAGGAAGACATTTCCCATCTGTCATCACTGACAAGTCAGAAAGAAATAAAGAAGAAAATAATAACACCTACTTTCTCACAAACGCATTTCAACTGAGTAAATTAAACAGCATTACACATGAAGGGAGGGTGTCCCCCAGCCTCCATTCTATGTATGCATTTCAAGATAAAAATAACAGGTTTGCACTATCATTAATCTGAGGAGAAATCAGGCATAGCAACATTCGAGACAACTAAATTATATTGAAACCAATTACAGATATATGGTAGTGGAAGTCTGCAACATTAGGAGTGCAGATAAGATCTCTACATATAAAAAGAAATCACAAAACAAATTTTAAAGGATTTTTTTTTTTTAAGAAACTAAACTTCAGTTTTTCTTCTCCAAACTTCTGTGGCTGGAGGACAAGTGATCACGATGGTAAAGACAGAAATAAGAGTTCGCTTTATTTCCAGGGAGCTCAATGCATGGGAGAGACAATGGAGAGACAACCTGCATCCTTCTCTTGCTCCTAGTGCCCTGCTGCAAAGCACTAATGTTAAATGAATCAGGAAAAGCTTTTGGATGCCTAAATAAAGATATTGCTATCAGAGACAGGTCAAAGTAGACATTTCAGTTTGAATCTTCCTATGTTCACCATATACATTTTGTGTGCAGGTCTCCTTTAGCTTTACCTGACATGCGGCTGTTCAGATCCACTTTCAGGTCCGTTGGCCTCTGGTTGGACATATTGACAGTGCTACTGACACTCTCTTTTGCAAAAAAGGTTTTAAATGAAACAAAACAAAGCTGCTGAATCAATTGTTCTTCATCAGTAACTCAGTACAAATTGTCTTCTCCTTCAAGTCAGCTATTAAATGAAGGATCAACCAATCAAGCATCTACAAAAATCACTGCCACCAACAGGAGGTGTAGGAACTTGACCTCTTAGGAATTAACCCAGAGAAGTTAATTTATGGTCCATTAGTCAGGCTACAAGAGCAAGCATCTGGAGACATATAGCTTATATTACTGGATCTTGCACTGACCCACAGCCTGACAGCAGGTGGGTGATATAGCTTCACTGTGTCCTGAAAACAAAGGAAATCCCCAACCTCCCAATCTTCTCTGACACTGAATGAGCATCACAAAAAATTTTTTTGAAGTACAAGGGCCCAGATATTTCTGACATAGACAATTCATGCAAAAGAGCACTACAAGAGAATGTATCCCTCTTATAATTGCATAGCTAAAAATATTGTTGGAAATAGAGACTGGAGGTGAAATTAAATAGCATCTGTGGGCTAAAATTAAACTGTGCCAAAGGAACTTACATTACCAAGCTCAGTATAAATTTGATTTTTTTTTTCTCCTTATCAACATTTGCTTTCCTTTTTTTTTTTTTTTTCCTCTTTTTCCTTTTTCTTTCTTACTGTTGCAAAACAGCTTTAGATTTTAGAGGTACTGTCATTTCATCATGGTAGTTACTTAACACAATTTTCTATCAGGCCAAACTAAGGGCCTTTTTTCCTGAGATTAACATATGTGCCTGTTACTCACAGGCTTTTGTTCATGTATTCAAACCTCACCCCTTCTGGGGACAAAATCCATCACCATGTGCCTTTCAAATGTGCAGATAGGGATAAACATAGACGACTAACCAAATAACTAGAGAAGATATTATGCCCTTGTAAAGCAGTTAGGCCAAACAGATGTGCAGAATTACTGGATGATCTTAACCATTTGGCATTAGTTTACTTTTATTTTAAGTACGGGAACAAGATTGATTTCTTACATTCCATACTAGGTTAAAGAAAAATAAAATAATAATAAAAAACAACAATAGTAAGCAAGAAAACAGTTCAGGCAACTGAAAAAAAAAATAATAAAAAAAAAAAAAAACAGCAAAAGCTGTTGCCTGTAAACTCACTGATTTTTAAATCATAGAATCATAGAATATCCCGAGTTGGAAGGGACCCATAAGGATCATCAAGTCCAACTCCCGGCACCACACAGATCTACCCAAAAGTTTAGACCACGTGACTAAGTGCATAGTCCAATCGCTTCTTAAATTCAGACAGGCTTGGTGCAGTGACTACTCCACTGGGGAGCCTGTTCCAGTGTGCAACCACCCTCTCGGTGAAGAACCTCTTCCTGATGTCCAGCCTAAACTTCCCCTGCCTCAGCTTGACACCATTCCCACGGGTCCTATCACTGGTGATAACGGAGAATAGGTCACCTGCCTCTCCACTCCCCCTCGCGAGGAAGTTGTAGACTGCGATGAGGTCCCCCCTCAGCCTCCTCTTCTCCAGGCTGAACAGGCCAAGTGACCTCAGCCGCTCCTCATATGTCTTCCCCTCTAGGCCCTTCACCATCTTCGTTGCCCTCCTCTGGACACTCTCCAACAGTTTAATGTCCTTTCTGTACTGTGACGCCCAGAACTGCACACAGTACTCGAGGTGAGGCCGCACCAGCGCAGAGTAGAGCGGGACAATCACTTCCCTCGACTGACTAGCAATGCCGTGCTTGATGCATCCCAGGATACGGTTGCCCCTCCTGGCTGCCAGGGCACACTGCTGGCTCATATTCAACTTGCTGTCAACCACAACCCCCAGATCCCCCTCTGCGGGGCTGCTCTCCAGCATCTCGTTGCCCAGCCTGTACGTACAGCCAGGGTTGCCCCGTCCCAGGTGCAGGACCTGGCACTTGCTTTTGTTAAACTTCATGTGGTTGGTGATCGCCCAGCTCTCCAGTCTGTCCAGATCTCTCTGCAAGGCCTGTCCACCCTCATCCGAGTCCACAACTCCTCCAAGTTTGGTGTTGTCAGTAAATTTGCTCAAAACACCTTCTGGTCTTACACCCAAATCATTTACAAAAACATTGAAGAGGACTGGCCCTAAAATGGAGCCTTGAGGGACCCCACTAGTGACCATCCATCAGCCAGATGTGGCCCCGTTTACCGCAACCCTTTGAGCCCTGCCCGTCAGCCAATTGCTCACCCATCATATGATGTTTTTGTTAAGTTGTATGCTGGACATTTTGGAAACCGTGTCAAAAGCTTTGCTGAAGTCCAAAAAGATCACATCAGCTGGTTTCCCTTGATCAACTAGATGGGTGATCTTATCATAAAAGGAAATCAAATTTGTTAGGCAGGACCTACCCCTCATGAACCCATGTTGGCTGGGAATGATTATTGTTCTGTTTTTGATATTTTTTTTATCTGACACCACTTATAACAGCACTTAAATAATATGATTTGCAGAGGAAAGACTATCTGATTGATATGCCTAGAAATTATGGCTTAGATATTTGACTGACATCAATATATCTCCAAACATACTCAGATTTCAAAAGTCTAAGTTCAGGTTCAGCTCCTACAAGGACTGAATCTCTTTGATGGATCCCTTTAGCAGTACTTCCAAATTCTGTTTCATGAACCAATGTAAGAAATGAGATAGCTCTGATTATGTGCAAGGGAAAAGGAGTTGGTCAAAGACATGCAAAGGAACCAGACAGACAGAAATGGTCTGACATAATTAGCTAAAAATAAATCAGTATTAATAAAAATGAAAATAATCAGAAAATGCATACACATTTTTAATATTTATTACAATTCTCTGGCAACACGTTAACTCTCTTCTTTAATTTTAGTAATAGTATGTCTTGACTGAAAGACAAAAGTGCTTCTTTGATAGACTGAAAGGTTTCCCATTTCTGTTCTAATTCAGAGAGCATCCACCTAACCTCTGCTGAACTCTTCTTTCTGCTTCACTGACTGGAGACCATGAGTGAAGCCCTGGTGTTCAGTGGTAAACCCTGAAGTTCGAAGATTTCCTGTGCTTTGTTGCTGTCTCCATAAAAGCAAGAAAAGATTTTCTCTCTTGGTGTCTACTCATAGGTGAGATCTCACCGCTCATTCAATGGGAGCAGAATGGCAGTGAAGAGAAGCAAGCATGACTGGGGCTCAATTTGCATGACCTTTAATTTTTGCTCTCAGTGACCCAAGTATATCTTTTTCCTGCAACTGACAAAAAATGAAATAATCTCTGTGGGCTGATATGTAACATTCTCCCCAGAGCCAACCATTAGCCCAGCAAAAATACATTCACTCCCTTAGGCAAGTTCTCCCATGAAGAGACTGTTGACATGTTCCTGGACCTTAGTGATACAAGATTTTTTTCAATGCTAAGGGAAGAATAGCAATAAATTCTTTTTAAGTTAAATCTTGAACTAGCACACTTAAAAGATGGCTGATGGACAGCAATGTAACTCCTATACTATCTATCCTTCTTGTGAGTCAGTCTCGAGAGTCTCTACGCTGGAGAAATCACCTGCAGAGCAGCCAAATTCAAGAGATTTTTGGAAAGAAAAGAAACAGGAGTGCATTTCTGAACATCACTGAACTGCGTTTCTGAGCCTTGTAGCTTTGTTACTGTTTGTACACTGGAAAAATGACCTTTAAACTTAACACTGATATTTCAGAACCACCACCTTCATTTGCAGACAACTACACAGCTTCCCTTCATATCTTGCCTCTTACATTGCTCCTGTGTTGTTGTTGTTTCTTTTAAATGTTTCTTTCTTGATGGGAACATCTTTGATGTCAGACTCTCCACTCTACCAATCTTCTGCACCTTGAGAAATCAGGAACGGTATTTTTTTTACTTTAAGTGTTTCTTATTAACATATTTGGACAGAGTTCCCAGTTCCATATAATGTTTCCTTACAAATTTTTGGGCACCTCAGAGGGAGCATTTTTATCATAGTTAAGAAGTCATGATAGCCAAATTACTTCAGACTGAGTTGTGTTGACTACAGTAAATTTACTCCTGTCTACAAAGCCAAAGTAACAGGGCTAAAAAGGATTGTCAGCTGTTTCTGATATGAAACGCTGGCACTGTTAAGTAAAAGGTCTGCTTTAACCTATTACCTTCTCATCTTGCCTTTCATTTTATCTCTTCCTATACCCTCTGTCATCATCTTGCTGAAGTTTTGTTTTAAGCTTGATTTTTAAAATGGGCCCCAGGATATTTCTGTGAAAACGAGATTTAGTTAAAAGGCCTGAGATACCTATCAACAGAGGCAATGCTTTCAGAAAGGCCTAACCAGTATGGTTTGTTGGGCTGGACGAGCACAATTTCATCTCTGTGTCAACAATGATGGAAAAGCCACATGGGAGCAGTTGAGTTCCTGCCCCCCAGGGATGCAGTTATCACCTACTGCTCCAAGACCATCAGCCCCTTCTGTGGAGCCTACAAGATAAAGCCAAAACCAAAGGAAACAAAAGCCCATAAAAGCCCCTAAAACTGAGCCCTGTTGTTTGGACAGGTGAAGTATATCCCTACCCATCTGATGGCAGAAGCCTGCTTCACCTGGCTGTCAGCCAACCTGGGGAGGCGAGAGCAAGGGATGCCGTGGGGGAAGACAGCACAGTGAGGCAGTGGTTAGGAGTCAGCCCCAAGATTTTGTGCCTGTGGGGGACCAAGCAACCTGCAGTGTCTGTGTCAGATCTGTCCCACACATCAGGGAGGCCAAGGCTGCTCCTTGAAGTGAGTCAGAGCTTCACAGCAACCCTTCTGTAACATGGCTGTGTCACGCAGGCTGCCCTGCACTGGTGATTAATGTTCAGTTTGGATGTGCTGGAAGGCTTTAACTTTGTACCACGCCTCACCAAGCACCCAAGAGGTGATTAAGCAGCACTGGCACACAGTCTGTCATGCCTTACTGATTAATTGCAAGGACAAACCTACAACTTGATTGTTCCCATTGCATTGTTATTTCTTTCTTTTCCTACGCTGCTGCTTCTGGGGGTGTGATATACAACAACTTGATTTCATAAAGAGGGCACACTGTTTATCATGTGAACACCATGAACTACATACATCAACATTGCTCATAAGAGAAAACATAGCAGTGAAATGCTTTTTTAAACAACATCATCATTCCTTGCAGCTTCACTACTTGACAGCTACTATTATTTTATAAGGGAGGTGGCTGGCAGATAGAAACTTACATTTATATTATTTGTGATGGCAATAAGCTTCAGTCCTTTCCTCATTACTATGTCATTCTCAATTCACCTTGCTATTTCTCAAAGAGTAGATTTTTCATCACACAAAGAACCTATTCAAAGACACATAACTAGAGCACCTGGACAAGTCAATGCACTGCCTGCTCAATTTCTCAGAGAAATATTGTGGACAGAATTGTGAAAACTATGTCATGATGACAGCACCCCAACAGGTCCCTTCAGAAGTTAGAATAGAAGATAGTACAAAGCATTCACCCTTTGAAAATCCTGTGCTGTTTAGGAGTCTACAGGGCCAGACTGCCTCAGCACAAGTACTCCTGGCTAATTTTTGTAACTTCAGCAGCATTTCTCTCTCTCTCTCTCTCTCTTTCTCTTTTTTCTTTTTCTTTTTTAATTTTAAAGAAAAAAAAAAAAAAAGCTAGATTGCTTGCAACTTTGAATACAAAACTGCCTGCTTTGTGAAATTTCTGACCAGCTGGCTTTATGACCAGAAATCTCTTTCTGTAAGTTTAAAGTAGATGTCATGTACATAATTCATTAGGTCTTGGACCTTACCAGGCATTTGGAAAATGTAATTTAAAAATCGATATGGGCTTTGGAATGTTAAGACAATTAACATTATATTGCTGAGTTATCCCTGTCTATTTTATACAAGATTGATCATTATAATTTTTTATGCTTAAATTAGTCAGATAGAGCAAATTACTTTTATTATAACGGGCAATCCATATGCTTCATTCAGCTTGCATCTCTAATAGCTGTATAATGTACCTGCTGTTTAGCCAAACTGAAAACAGAATGTATTTTTTGCAATGCTTTCAGATTTGTGTCTGAAGAAAAATAATTATTTTTCAAATACTTCAAGACCAGGACAGAACTCTATTGATCATAGAAGATGAATATTTTCCTTCTTTTTTTCTTTAAAAAGGACCATTTTTGAGCAGAAAATAATGTATTTGTCAAAAATTAAGCTGACAAACTAACACTGAAACAAATTTACAGGTTTAGAGTCAATTCAAACTGCAGTTTCCATAATAACTTGAGAAGCTGAGGAGAAAATGGGGGCTGAAAGTATAAGACAAAAAACTTATTTTTATAGAATATTTTCTTTGTAGCTTCCTTCATTTTGTGTTCTATTTTCCAGAAGAAAGTTGAAGAAATGATTTACTGAAAAGAATTTAAGTTTCTCAAATTAGAAGCTTTATTCAAAATTAAATATTTTACATACAGGTAATATCTAATGTTTATTCTGTTTCCTTTTCCTTAGTCAAAAATCTATCGAAAGTGATTCCATTAAAGCTCTTGTTGACAAAAGTCAAACATCTTCCCAGAGTACTGGATGAAAAGTTTCAAAAAAAAAATCTAGTAATACTATGAAATTTCTGGGGTCAATGAGTTAAAAGAAAGGTTTCTTTCTCAGACAGTAGACAAGGAATTCATAGATGTTGATACCAAAATGGAAATTTTGGCTGCAGCACAGGTAATTGCACTCACACTATTTTTTCCTCACTCACTTTAGGAATAACAGCAATAAAGATGTCTCAGAGTATCATACACAAACTCTCCGGTCACAAACTGTGGACACTAGCTGGAAAGATAAACTGGCAGAGTTCATAACCACACAGAGCTGTAACTCAAATTATTTAAGGGACCAGTCCTAAAAGCTTCCTGGAGGGTCCTGAGAACCTCTCTGCAAATGAGTGTTGTGACTCAGCTACTGGTTTTACCTTTTTTCTGGATTAGGTCCAAGGTTAAATTCTAAGGATCAGAAAACAAGGGCCTACAATAAAAAATAAATAAATGAACAAACAAACAAGCAAACAAATAAATAAATAATATTAATAGGGCAACTATTCTAGCACTGCTAGCACTTATAAATTATTAACAGAAATGCGACACTTTCAAGAACATAATACTGTACAGTTCTGAATTTATCTTTACTGTAGTTGTATTGATAGTAGTCTAGAACCCTTATGATTTTCTTCAGTAGAAGATGTTCAAGGGCAATCCAAAGAATTGTTTGTTTTGAATGGTAAACTCAAATTTTAGTGAGATTAAAATACAAAACTGAATATGCTGTATCCCTGGTTTTGAGTTCCATGGAGAGCTGAAGTACCTTCCAAAGCTGTTACTAGTAAGACATTAAACAGCTTTTGGCTTAAATTCATTCAATTTTCTTTCAATACTGTCATTTCTCTAAGGTCCCCAAACATATCATCTTCCACAATTACATTTTTCCATTTGGAAATCTTGGGCTGGTGATCTTAAGGGTTCTGATGAGGACATTAGAAGTTGCAGTGCTGTTGCTGCCAGAAAACACTGCATCTCCAACCATGCTGCCAGATATCCAGAGATCCCAAGAAAATAGCCACTGTAACTGTTTAAATTGTACATTGCATACAAAAGAATTTAGCATATCCATTCCAATTTGGTACACATCCTTATACATGGACCAAGTGGTCATGGATATTCTAGATGAATCAATCATTTTTACTGCATCTGCACCTACAGGTAATCTTAGTAGATACACAAAGCACAGATACATATTTTTCATTTCACAACCCATATCACTGCTTTTGCCTTGCCTGGAAATAATAAATAAGACAAGTTGAGTCAAAGCCAATAAGAATAAAAGCGAAAATAAATTTCCAAACATGAAAATTGTCACTTTCTAAAGTACAACATTATTTCCTTAAAACATTAAAATCATTACATTACTGAAAGTTAAATACATACATATTTTGTATCACTACTAATATCAGTAGCAATACCAATTTATATCAAATATCTATTTATGTTCTCAAAAAGTCTGTTTTCATTCCATCTCTCTCACTCTACGCTCTTTGAAAGATTGAAAGTAGAAAAATAATGAATACACAGGTCCTGACAATTTATTTCAGTTTTCAGGTAGGTATTACTTCTCAGGGAGGGTGGTAGGTGCCGGGCAGAATTGTGAAAGCCCTACAGTTTCCCTCTGTCAGCAGCAGCTATTTCCAATAATAACACTTTCAGAAAAGCTCAGCAAAGTAACATGTTTATGCAACACGAAGCATGTGTTCTCAGTCTCAGAGCAGCTTCAGAAAGAATAACAGCATAATAGTGACTAAAAATGAAATAGGACACAGTCCTCTTAGGACTAGGGAGAGTTTCGCAATATTGCTGCACCTGTAAGCTTATGCCTACAACACTTTATTGAACAAATACAGTATGACAAGTCTTACAGTAAGTTTTCAGCTAGTTCTGAAACTGATGAAACCGAGGTAATTTAGATAAATCATCTCCCTTTTATTTTTATTAATAAAACTTGATATCCACTATCAAAGAAACCTGCATTATATAGCTTTCATATGCAATCATATTTTGAATGGTAAACAACACACAAAATTCCAGCAGTGGCATTACAGGAGCTATGTGCAAAATATAGGAAGCATCAGCAGCTGCTGAAAGGATAAAGTAGGATCATAGGAACAGACCATCACAGCTGGACAAAGACCTGAACTCAGTGCTAAATAAGATAATATCTTAAATGAATATTACTTCAAGTAACTGATTGACTACTTTCCTTTTGGTATTTACTCAGTTTGCAGAAGTTAGGAAAAAGTTTACAGGCACACCAGTTGTTTTAAAAAAATAAATTAGTAATTAATTATCACCTTTACTTGACATTTTGATTTCTTCTTTTCCTTGAGATAATGGCAAAGATTTCAAGAGACAATGAGCTTTAAATCTAATTTCTATACCAAATAACCCAGTATTCTTTCTAATATTGGTGCATACTAGAGGTCAGAGTAAAAGTCTTCATTTGGACCAACCTTATTACCATGGGCTACTCATTTCTCATAGTACTTCTGGGATTTCAAGTTTGCCACCAGACACACGTTAGGAAAAATTGATACTAATTTATGAGATACAAAAGAAACAGGCAAAAATTCCTGGTCTTCTCAACAATTAATTTGCATTGTTATCAGTTATTGCACTGAGAGATTGGCAGGTACATTGCTAAATCCTCAAAAACTTGTGTCATCCCCTCATGCAGCATTCTCTTGAGGTCATTTCTCATCCCAGAGCACTGGAAATTGCTCCATGACCAACACACCTGTGTCACCTCCTAACCATTCCTTGCAATACTGTCAGAAGTCTTCCCCTATGCCAAGGCCAAACATCCTACCCATAAGCAAACAAATTAAAGGGCTATTGTGTCAGTTGTGCCTTGTCCCTAATCATGGACACACATCATGTGCTTTTTCTTCTTTCAGAGCTTCTTCTTCTGACAGGCCAAAAGAACAGCTCATTTTCTCAGCGGCCTCCAGATTCTACCCCATGCATGAGTTATTCAAACTAACAATACTTCACAAATTTCACTTGCTTACAACGTACCAACAAGAGTTATCATCCTAGTGCACTGGAAGGAGTGCACACTGTTGGAAATAATTTCAAACAGCTTGGATTTGCTTCCAGGACTTACCAACCAAAACATTATTTTTATGCTCAAAAGGTCATATTTTCTATTAGTGAGAACTTCCAATCAAGGCTTAAAAAATCCTTCCTGAGCTGTGAAAGAAAACTCTAGTACAGACTCTGTCAGGGACTCAAAATACATTTCTTTATTCAAATAACTGAAATCTTAAGAGGTGTCTCTAACACCCATTCAAAATTTCAGCCATTATAGAATCAAATTTTTGACTGGGCCTGACTCAAACATCCCAGCCCCAAACATTATCCACATCAGCAAGCAGACGCTATGCAATGAGTCATACCCTGTGCATAGCAGAGATTCCTTGGCTTCACATACATACAGACCTTCTAATTACAGGCTGTAGTTATTTGGTCAACACTACCCAGAATTTCCAATAAATGCAAAAGCAATTTCCCAAATTACTAGGACATGGGATCCCCCTCTTAATTACAGCACCAGTTGCTAAAGAGCTTGCACCCTTGAGGAGCGTACAGATGTCTTACTGTGCCCACGTTTTGTTCCAGTATTTTTAATAAACATTCACACAGTGTCTTCCATATAATTGAGTTTAGATGAATGTCATTATGGTATTAATTATGAAAGGTAAGATAACAGGTTAGGAAGTCTAATTAACTCATCAAACTTCAGGTCTAGTCTACAGCAAATTGGCTGCATCTCTTAAAATTAAAAGCTACCATAGATTGATGCAATAATTGTAAGACTTTATTTACGTGAGACCTGAAATTAATTGTGACAAAACTTCCTGATCACTGCAAACAGCAGATCCCCAGCAGAACACCTCAAAACTACTGTGACAATTGGTCTTTCGAATAAGCCATAGATGTAAAAGGCCTTTAAAATGGAAATGAGATGCAAGCAAATTAAAAATAAATATAATGTGACAAATCAAATCTGCGGTCTCCATAGCAACTTCCATAATATTAAGCATGAATTATGTGACAGAACAATTAAATATTGCTTTCATTATAGTTATTCGATGTATTTTATGCTGAATTGTGACCATATTCCTTCACCAGCAAGTTTTAATGAAAATGGATTCTAAAAGATAATTTTAAATTTTGGAAAGGTAAACAGGATTAATGGCCAGAGGAAAAAAGTTGGATCAGTGTAAAATGATTTTAGGGTACATGCTATAGCAGCTAATATCTAGTTCTGAAACAAACAAACAAAAATGCCAGAAATTAAAAAGCAATTGGAGACCTTACTCTTCTTTCCTTTTCCTCCATCAGCAAGTTGAACAATTACAATTGTAAAATAATAATAATGCCATATATAAGCTAAACTGTTTGTATATAGGCTATCTGCTTATAAGACACCTTTTTGGTGTCTTATATGGTCATTAAAAAATGGTCATTTTTCCCCTTGAAGCTCTGGCTGGAGTTGTGTGTGTAGTGACAGATGCATATCTGGCTGATTTTTATCCATGGTCTTTCCATTTTATCAAAAATCCTTTATGAATTTCTCATGCAAGACGCAGACACTATTTTAGGCATTAAACTAATACTGGATATAGTAACAAAATGGCCTTACTGGTGTCTGAAGATTTCTGATGAATATTAAAAGACCAGATTAGTCCCTATGATCCTAATGTCATACTGGGAACTAGTGAGAATTAACTCTCTAGATTCGAGAGTTACCCTTTCTCTAAGTACAGGACAGGAACTTTTGTGCATGGACTAACCTCTTTTCCTGGATTTGTTTTTAACTATTTCTTTTCTTCAAACCTAATATTTGTTTAGTATTTATATATTAAAATTAATATTAATTATCTAGTGCTCCAGTTTTTTCAACCCTTCTACAGCTTCTGGAATCAAATCAGGAAGGATTGCTGGTTGAAACAAGTCCAGCTTAGCAAGGTTTCCTCCTATTTTTTCTACAGTTCCTAGCTCCTGATTTATGGCATTTAACATAAGCACCACCTTTATATTATCTAATATACAGTTCTCATATGAATCAGGGTTCGTCTTCTAAAAAGGCTGCACTCTTGCTGGACAGTTAAAGAGTTTATAATTAAAAAAAAAAAAAGTAATTACAACAACTTTTACAACTAGCTTGTCTTGTCATTTTCAAGACTGCATCTTTTAAAATATCTAAAAAGCATATATCTAAATATCTAAATACTTAGGAAGTGCTCATTTTCAAAGCATTATTCACACTTTTTCCTCAATAAATAGTCTATCCAAAATGATTGGCATCTATTGCTTTCAGCTTTAGATGAGCAGGTTTAAAATTCCAAATACATATATCATTTGTTTGGATTTTATTCTGTTTACCAAAGCCATCTGAGGTCAAGTCTTGATGATTTCTATTTACTTATCTGTTATTCTCTGTTCTGAAATCAATTTCTCCTTAACAGGAGATCAGGTCTCCGAAGCTTTATGCTGTGCTGGGTGCAAAATGAAAACAGAAAGTTAGTTTCAGAGCACTTAAAAATGTCAAGCATGTTTTGGTATTAGCTGTACAAAATTTCTAACATTATCACCTGAAGAGAAGCCCTGTAGTTACATAGCTTTTTTTCCTCTCACTCATTTTTAATCTGTTATTATCAGGCAGACTGGAGGCCTGGAGCACTACCTAAATTATAATCCATCTTGCATATTATCTGTTATGACATTTTTCCATAAGCAATTAAAGATTGTTTATGCTTCTGACTTGTCAGTTCCTTGAATGTGGTAATGTCTTTTTTGGTTTTGGAAGAAGATATCTCTTTCCTAAAAATATTGCACATGTAACATTTTTTTTTTGAGAACTTCAGTCCTGTTAGCCATCAAACATGACTGTGATAACACCAAAGTCAGAATTTTGTTTACAAATTGAAAATTACCAATTATTTCATTTGAAATACAGACTCCTAGTACTTCTGTACAAGCTATTACCATAAATAAATAAATAAAATCTACTTGCATTTTTTCATGTAAGACTTTTAAGTCCCCACTTCATGATATTTTACTGCTCACTATGTTCCCTCTTCCAGTATAGATATGCATCATTCATTAAAAATAAAATAACATACACTAACACATTGGCTCTCTTGATACAGAGACCACACTGAAAGAACAGCAGCTCTCTGAAGAGCCAACATACAGCACCATTTCCCAAAGCCACTCAGCCTCATGATCCACCCATCAAGTTGCTCCTGTAATAGCCTGGCCTCTGCCTTTCACCTGCTCAAAAACTCACAAAAACGTCCAGGAACAGTGCTAAGCTGACCTCGGGGACCTGACCTGATGTTTCCAGCATCCCTCTAAACCTGTTTCTGACCCCTGGGTAGCTGGAAAACATTTGGAAAAGCCACATCATGCCACACACTGCAGCAGCAACAGTGCTCCCCTAGCATCCTTCACCTTGACATCCCCACGAATTTTAGGAAGTTTTCTCACTTGGATTTCCTGAACTTACTCTGAAATTCTTTCTGTAGGTATAATGCTGTAGGCAATGAGCTTGCCTGGAGCACAGTGTCTATAAGAGCTCTTGCTATGGCAACACGCCTCTGTGCCACACTACAGATAGCCTTCAGCCCAGTATGTGTTACAGCGATTGTTAGGTATCATGCAGATATGGTATTGTGATAAAGCATGCTAAAAGACAGAACTACAGAAAACATATATTTTCTTTCATATATACATTAATCTTTGTGCACCAAATAGTTATTTTGTCTATTCTAGAAATAATAATTGTGAAACATAATAAAATTATTATATATTTATCTGTATGCAGAACTCCAGTCAACTTTGATCCCTGCCAAGAAGGTGCTGGAAAAAATAATTTTCACCAAGTATCCCAAATTGTGAGATTTTCTTATTTCTTTTTTTTTTTTTTTTTTAAACTGTAAAAATAAAGTAAGCAATACCAGATTTCTTCAGAGCCTGACTATACAGAAAATCATAAGGAACCTCTATTATAGCATACCTTTTCATTCTGCAGAGGTTGAACAATTCTTCCTTTCTTCAGGAATACCTATTTTGACATTAGTAGCTAACCTCATGATACCAACATAAGGAAAGTGGGGAATACTTGGTTTCCTGATTTATAGTGAAAATTAAGCTACTATGGAGAGACTGCCACATTTTTGCAGACCAAGATCTTACTAAAGCTTTCCAAATCTTTTAGATGTCATCATACACTGAAAAAGAATTACAGGTTTGTACTTTACAGTGTTTCTCACACACCTTTTATTCAACTCTTTGCAGACATTTTTCTAATACCTAGAGAGTAGAATCCACAGCTATATAAAACAGCCCCAGAAACTTAGTGTTACTGGGTTTTGCCATAATTCTTTGAAAAACCTAATTTGAATAATCCATGGATGTAAAAGCATTGTCTTTTCTCTTTCACAGTCTCAACAATAATTCTTTATCATGTGTTTTTTATATTTCATTCAGAAGACATTATGAAAACCTGATTTCTTTTCTTTATTTTTGACATGGACTCAGTATTCAGTTTCTTCCATACAACCCCATTCTTCACTGCAGTCTCCCCCTCTTCATTAAGATCACAGTTCTGTCTTTTATCTGATTTATACTTCCACTGTTTCTGCTTAATGATTCAGAAAATAGCCTCATTGAAAATATATATATATATATTTCTACGTAGTGTTCAAATGAGGTGCAACTCTTGCACTCTTCAAAATGGTTCTCTGACAGAGTCCAGTATGCTTCATAAAAGCAGTATTCACAATTTATATAATTACTGTGCAGGCAAGAAAAACAAGTACTAAAACTTCAGCACAAAAAGTTGTACATGTACAAAGTATTTGACCCAGCTTAGCCCAGTACTGGAGGGAGCTGTCATCTGCCTTCCTGCCTGCAGGAAGTTCTGTTCAATTTGTATCAACGATTTTCAATAGCTGGTTTAAAATCCTCTTACAACGTATCATCTCTGATCTTCTGAATAGATATTTTAGGTACACTGGACAGCTGTATTAAATGTTTTTCTTTGGAATTTGATTACTTACAGTACATTGGGTTTTAATGCATCATCCACTTTTAACACCAGTTGGATTGTAACACTGGTTACAATCCAGTGTTATTACAACATGATTTGCCGGCAGCTGAGAGTAAGCTCTGGATACTGCAGTGTATATTATTGGAAATTCAATGTTCCTACATATCACAGAAGAACAGAAAAATTCCTTATAACATACAGCTTTATCATACAGCTCAACTGTCGAGAGGAAACATTATCTGAAGAGAATGAATAAACACAATACATGCTAAAGCATGGATTCACGAAATAAAAACCATTCCCACTGTAAAAGTCTTGGTCTGTATACAGACTGCTCCAGTGCAGATAACCAAGACAAATTTTATTAGATTAATCCTCCCAAGTGACATTCATTTGCTTAGTTCCAACACCATTAATAATATTGAATACATCTACGGTAGCATGAGGATACTCTAGAAGGAGGGCACCACCACACTTCTCCTTACCATAACTACTTTTATTTTGCCAACCATCCCTTCATTTGTCCAGTTCAGTATTAATACCAAATCTTGAAAACATTTAGATTTGTGAAATATTTCGTAAAACAAAATAATTTTATGCACGTTCATGCAGCACACACTTGCAAAGCCCATTTGTAAGTAGCTACCTTTACTGTTAAATAACACTACTGTCTTATGAAAAGGAAGATGAAATTAATCTCTATTTCTGTGAAGGAATGGTTGAATTGTTATTAAAAAGTTCATAAAACTTTTATATGTAAACATGCCAAGCTGGAGTTATAACCATTCCATTAAATACTGGGCTGCTGATAACATCTGAAAGTCAGACACCATTTTCAAATATTCTTGTCCCAACACTTCAATCAAGGAAACAATAAATATGCAAACATATATTTCATTGGTAAATTATCATAAAAGTTAGCCAATTATGTTCTGTGGGATTTTACTTAAATGGAGATTGTGTTTTAACTTCTAATTTCCAAGAGCACATTCTCTCCTGTGCGACAGGGAAAGACATCTTTGTTCAGCCATCCCTACTACAGCACTGCACCAATGTGGAAGAGCTCTCACAATTCTCCCACAGAAGAACAAAACTTCAGATTATTTATATTCTGCTATTTTTCAAGGAAAATTGATGAAAATACTTTTTTTTTTTTTTGCTATGATGAGCAAAAATTGTAATAAGAAACTATATTTCAGGCAAAAATCAATAGACTGCACAGGCAACGAGAAGAGAATACAGATTTTTAAGTCCATTCCCATGACAGGTTTTCCCCCCTTGTGATAAAAATAAATGATGTTATCCAGTTGCCTTTAATTCACTTCTATTTTCAAACATATTTTATATCTTTAAATTTACGGACATTTGTATCTCCTGCTTTAAAACTTTGAAAACTTGTGCTGTAAGAGACACAAAATGGCATTTACCTAGTGATATTCCTTGGCTCAAACACTGAACCATGAAGCTACTACAAAACAACAGACAGGAAAAAATGATATTGATTTCCTTCAGTTTCATTTTTAAAGAGCTGGATGAAATCTAATCATTTCTCTTAAATATTTTTTTAAGGCCTTTGAGAAAGTTGAGGTGTAGCTTTTGAGCTGGCAGAACAGCATCTCAAAACTGCAAGCTGAGGTCTGGGGGACTACAGAGGCTCTTTCAGGGGATTATAAGATCTTCTATCTCATTATTTTCCTTTTGACTAAATCTGTACAACTACAAACTGAAGGGTAGCAGTGTAATACATATCAGTATTCAGCAATCTGATGTTTTAAATCCTACTCTGTGATGACAATACTCACCAAGAACCATGTAGAGAATATAGGAGTTTAACTAAATATTCTGTCTATACTGTATGTCTAGCCTGCGAAGTATAAAGACAGCCCAGTTTAGCTCAGACCTATGTAAAATGTGTTTATATTCATATTGTTGGCTGTAGCTTGGGCTTGGAGGAATCACCCAATTCTTAGCAAGACCTGAGCTTAGGAAACTGAAACCCAGCACTGTTGATGTCTGATCTGTCCAGAAGAAATCAGGGACAGGTCAAGGCCAGCATTACAGAGATATGCAAAAACACTCTTTTTCTAAAGGGCTCCCAAAGGGCTTCCTAGCACAGCCTGGTGAACTTGCAACATGAGCAAGAGACAACAACGTAGAAAATATATACACTTATCCCAACACAGCTTTTCTTTTCCAACCCTAATTTCATGGATGTCTAAGGCTCTCTCAAATACAAAAGAACTCCTGTGGCACTGCACAGACCTTTCAAATTCATTTTTCCACCCCATTGGAGAAAACATATGGAATGCTGCATATCTGCTTAGACTTTACAGTTCCATAACTGCGTCATTTGCGAGGCATGCAACCATTTATGAAATAAAATGCTATGCTCAGTGATTCCCAACTGAAAGTAAAAGTCTTTCTGGGAAGCAAACCAAAAATGCTTCCTTCACTAAAATGATAACTCTTCACTCAGAAATATAAGGTAACAGGAAACCAATACATGCTTTTACATATTCTTTGTCTTACTTCTTAACACATTCTCAAAATTACCACAGCAGGAATCAGCATAGTAGCAAAGTGTAAAGGTGCTTAAAATTCACAACCAAGCAACACAGCAAATGTTCCTAAATACTTCTTAACCCAGATGCACTTTGAAGGGACTTTGTTTGAACTTAGAAAAACAAATTTTCCTGATACAAACAGCACAGAAAATGCTTGCCATTCTGCATATTCTGGGTGATTTACCACCTCTGCAGTTTTACTAAGCTCCATTTGCACTGAATCAATGGAATAATTATAAAAACTTAAAGCAAGGTTGTTAGGTGGTGAAAACATTGAGATTGTCAGAATTTTAGATTTTTTTTTATGTTATTATCTTACAGCACTAACAGCTGTCTAAAAGCAATAGTCTACATGCATAAAATGCAAAAATAACAAACCACCCAATTTTCAATGTAGATTTCACAGGAAAGTGCATGAAAGGAATGAATGAGGTTCAAAGAATAGTAGGAGTCAGGTATTGCCAAAACCCTCCCTTGCACAAAGGAAATTTTGAGCATAGGAGAAAAAGAGGGAAAAAAATAAAAAATATTTGGTCAGCAAATACGTTTAAATCAGTGTTTTTACAAACAATATATCCTAAGTACATGGCAACAATTGATTTCTTCTTCCCTAAGCAAAATGGATGCTCACAGAAAGAATAGTTTTGTTTTAAAAATCTATTCTTTCCATGCAAAGAAATTTTCACGGAGTCTCTGTATCCATGTCTTAAGGATTGTCACAGTTAAACTGCTTCCTCCCTTGTGAACCCTGGAATGGTATCAATGAGATACATAGGGAGCTACATTAAGATTTCTTTCAGCCAAAGGCACACATGGAGCTACTTTATTGATTTTGAAGGGGCAATAAGACATGTTCTCCTTTCTCCAATAGGATATACACAAGTATCCCATGTATCAGAAGTACTGGCTACACTTTACGACTAGGGTAGTATATTAACACCTTGCAGCTCTGAAGAATGATTGGAAGAAGAAGGAGAACTTCAAATAAATACTCTTCTTCTATATTTGACATTGAAAAGATATTTTCCACCTCTTAGAGCCCCTTTTCTTAATCCTTAAATATTTTCATCTCAACTCTAACAATGTTCTATTTTAATTCATGTTGAAAGAAACATGCTTAAGTCACTAACAACTGACCTGGAGGAAAATGAAACTTCTCAGTTTCTACACTGTTTGCTTCTTTCCAGTTTAAAGCAAAGAAAACAGTCCAAGAATCTGAATGGCTACAAAATTGCTGACCTTGAGGCCAAATGAAACAACAAAAAAAAGCCTTGCTACTGAAGGGTTGTGTTTTAGCTGCATACCAGATCTCAGGATCTGCTAAAATTATTACACAAATAGCTGCCTATTCACCTGAAAGCAGGTAACTTTTCAATTTCTTTGTTATCTTTAAAAGGAATAAAATAAGAAAACTCTTCCATTTTTTATCTTTTGCATTTCTTCCAGTGGAAGTCCTGGTGAAGAAGGGTTGTTGCCTTTTCCTCACGAGTACTTTCCTATAAATACTTTGATGTTGGATTTTTATGCTGAGGGTGGCCCTGCTCTGAACAAGTGCTTTGTACTATATCATTTCCAGAATTCCCTTCCTACCTACTTTGTTCTGTGTTTCTATTAAGATTTACACATAGTAGCCATATCATGCATCACATAAATCATTCACTTGGATTTTTTCTAAAGTCTGCTATCACCTATATAACCTTACAAATATGTATCTTAAATACATTCTATTCTTATATCATATGTACTGTATCATCTCATATATTAGAACAGATATCAAATAAGTTGATTATCATTTTCAGCTATTAAAAGAATTTGATCATTTACAGGATTCTTCCTTTCTTCACCTGACAGTAAAGCTTCCAGATCTCTTGGGGAGACAGTGCTCAAAGTCAAGAAAGCGCATTCCTACAGCTCCATAACAGTTCACTCGTACTTAGCTCATTTGTCTACTGTCAGTTTACAACTGCCTTATGTATTTCATTCTGCACAATGTCACACTAGATGGCTACAAAAATAAATAAATAAATAGATAACCATTTTGATAATACTGCTTTCATCATCTCTAACACACACAAAAAATGCACTGGTAAGTCAGATTCTCATAAACGTATGAGCTTTGAGAGTAAAGACTTCAAATACGGTAGCTTGCCTCTCTGGAAGTAAGACTTGCATAACCACAGTTGTCAGCCCTCATATTAAAACTTGGTCATTTCAACCAAATCTGACATAGGAGTCCAAACTTAACTTTAAAGTTTCCACTGGGAGGAAAAACAATGATGTGATTTGCTCTAGCCAACCTTTGTGGCTGAAGACTGCAGACAGACTCACTGATCAACTAGCAATGCTTTAAAATGCTATAGAACCTTCTGCCTCTTGCCGAATCAGTAGCCTGCATGAAGGTAGGTAAGGAAAGGAGCTGAAAGTACTATAGCAGGGAAAGAGGGGGGCTGTGGCAACAGAGATTCACTGAAGTGGAAAACATAGCGTGGTGGAAGAATAGAGAGAGAAATCATACATATATTATTTCAGCTGCTGTATATAAGATAATCTGAATGTAAAATAAGTCTTTTATTTGTTTTACTACTCACAGTTTTCTTCATCTAATTTTTGTCTAAGAAGACCTAATGCTCTTATTAGCTTCTGCATCTAATATGTGGAACTATATATTTATATATGCATGTTTGTGTGGATGAGGTAAATTATTCCCCTATTGGCAACATGAAAACAAAAGCATATTTGATGATCTTTAGAGATGTATGCATGTAAGATTTTCACTTAAAAAAAAAAAAAAAAAAAAGAGTCAGATGTAAATATACTACAAACAGTATAAAACAGGGTTGAGCAGAGTTAACGGAATCCACATAGCAATGCTGCAGATTTAAAGTCTCTGTGAAGATAGCAGTTTCTTCTCATTGCTTCTGCTCAGAGTCAAAAAAAAAAAGATTTAGAAGCATATTAGCTTTGTAGGATGTTGTGTTTAAAAAAAAAAAAAAAAAACAAAAAAACCTATAAAGTAGGATGTTAAAGAGGTAAGTAAGCATGAAGAACAGTCAAGGCTATCCCCCAGAGGAGGTAAAAAAAAAAAAAAATGCAGCATATTGCCTAGAGGTTCTGTTCCCAGGAATGAAGAGACTATAGGTCCATTTGTCCTCTGTAAGAAGGTGCTGAATTTCCCACAGCTAGTTGCTGAGGACATGCTCCAGATAATAGATGCACAGATAACAGCTGTGTGTTCAATAATTTCTGTCAAAAACCTTGTTCCTAGTAAGTGGACACAACCTTTAATATGTCTTTTACAGTATTTTTAAAAGATTTTTACAGACTATTTCCTGAACACCAGAAACACTAAGATAATGCTATATGACAAGCGTTGCTTTAAAGGTATAATATCTCAACATTCTTGCCATTATACCAAGGAAGGAAATGCAATTGTACCAATAAATGAGCACCTTCAAATTATTAAGCAATTAAAGCAGCAACACCATGCTCAGCTTCATAGAAACAAGTGTTATAAACAAATACAGCTCTACAAATGTGGAGTTCAAGCCACAATTCTTAGCTGAGATGTAACTGCAGGTATAATATTGCTGTTAGATTTGTTTAATCATTCCTCCTTAATGAACAAGGTAGCAGGATGGTTAGTTATTCTTGTACTGAGCCTTCTGTTATCATGATGGTGGATGGAAACACCTAGAAATTTAGCTTCATAGAAATTCTGTAAAGCAGCTATAACTGCTATCTCTTTACTCCAGGACACACAGGATGACTAGTGAGTACTTTATGGTCACACAGGAGTTATTTCACACACAAGAATTAAATACAGAACTTCCAACTCCAAATCCTGTGCCTCAGCTCTGACCTCTCTACCTTTTTCTCCTGTGAATGTTGCAGTGTCCCCACTATTCATCAGGAGAACTTCCTGGAGAGGTGATCAATCCAAATGATAATGTATTTTATAAGCTTTCTCCTTTGGCCGAATAGTGATGACCTACATGTACCTTTTCTTTCTGAAAACAGCAGGACATTGTGACTTTAATCCTCCATTTCTGGTCAAAAACTGCTGTTCCAACAAAATAAATCACCACAGGAAGACACTTGACTATTTAAAAGCATTAGATCTGTTTGTTCTTGAAGACTGATGTGAGGTCTTGAGTTGCTATCCACAATCCATAAAGCTGGGTGTACACTAGTCCATGACACCATTATGACTTTGCAGCCTTTGAGTCATCCTGACTTTGTTTCAAACACATTGGTTTACTTTTTCTTCACTATCACCAGCATAAACAGCATGTAGAAGAAAAAAAAAAAAAAAAAGCTTAGATAATTGACCAGAATAAATAATTGCACTGGACACTTTTATTTTATAAAGAGATTCCAGCCACATAATCCAAATATTTACAAGCCAGGATGAGTCAAAGTTAATTTCACATGGATACTTCTATAGAAGGTAGTTTACAGGAAGGATCTGAATGCTAAAAAAGTTCCTGCCTTGCCAATTGTATTTGGAATACACTGTGGATGGGGAGAGTAAAATTCTTTGGAAAAAAAAAAAAAAAAAAGTTAATTTTAGCATTAACACAGCTGAATTCACAAACATGCATAGCATTTAAAAGTCACATTGGTATTTGAGAAAATGACAGAGGTTAGACATCTGTAAATATACTTAATGTACTGAAATTCTGAGGAGAAACATGCCTTTGACCAATTTAATGACTACCAAAACAAGCCATTTTCCTTTTTCCTTTGTTTCTTCAAAATTCGAACCATTTCCAGTGGAGCTTCACACAAATAAAATTTTACCAGAATAACTCTAAATGACTGCAGTGATTCTCCTCACATGTACATTTTGCAACTGGTTTAACACCCTCCTTGCTACATTCGAATGCTATAGTTAGCACCACAGCTATCAGGATTGCTTGTGTAAAATTTACCAGCAATAGGTAAATTTTGACCCTGACCTTTGTCAGTGTACAGAAACATAGCAGAAACATCCCAGAAACTCATGAAGAAAAAAGACATACCAATTGCCACAAAAAGAGAAGACAGTGAGCAAGAGAACATTAAGGAGCACTGAATACCTTTAGGGGATCAAAAAGTATTGTGAAAAACAGAAACTTCTGAAAGAAAGAAGAATGATAACTTGCTAATCAAAGACCGTTCAGAACACCACTGGGGAGCATGCACCAACTCATCTCAATGAAGAAATAACTTGTTTATTTCTTGCTTGGAAAGCAGCCTGAGAGGCTCAAGGCTTAAAACCTGCTACATGCTTTGATTAAAGCAGCAAACTCATCTACAGAACAGTTCCATTGAAAATTTCTTGAATTCCATGATGTAGAGGAGTCATAAAACAGGGTGGCACCACAAGGTAAGACTTGAAGACAATTTTAATAAATAAGAAATTAATTAATTAATTAATTAATGTGGAATTAAACCTCTCTAAAGCTTGCAGGAAGACGTGAGTTTGAATTTTGTGTCAGGCATATGAATTTCACCTTACTCTGTCAGTAAGGCACAATAACTATTCTGTCACTGTCACACATGAAGGATCTAAACATACACTGTACTTAGGGCTTAAATGATAAAACAAGAGCATAGGGAAGCAGAGAAATGGCTTAGAGTTCATAAAGATAGCTCAGAATTCAAAGATAAATTCAGCATTCTTGTCATATTCTGGATACTACCGATGCCAACATTTTCCAATACATAACTCTACAGCCATACATGCCTTCATTCTTCATGCATACATGCCTTCAATCTTTTTTTTTGCTTTATAAAACCTTCAACAATGTACTTGACTTTCACTATCTTCTTGTATAGTCTGATTTAATAGAACCACAGAACAGCTTGGGTTGGAAGGAACCTTAAAGATCACCCAGTTCCAACCCCCTGCCATGGGCAGGGACACCTCCCACCAGACCAGGTTGCCCAAAAGACTCATCCAGCCTGGCCTTGAGCACCTCCAGGGATGGGGCATTCACAGCTTCTCTGAGCAACCTGTGCCACTGCCTCACCACCCTCACAGTGAAGAATTTCCTCCTACACCCCTTTGTCATTTGTTTGAGAGATACTATATGATATCAATATAACTATGTATCAATAATCCACATCACCATGTTGGAGAATAGTAAATTTCTAAAACACAGTGCATTAAAAAAACTGCATAATTGTATAATCTATTCTATACCTGTATAACCAAAAATAAAACAACAACAACGGGGTTAACTTAAGCCATCCACTGTTTAGTTTTCATGTTAAATATACAGTAATATAACTTCCAATTCAAAATATTTTTAATACTTTTTAAAGATAAAACAAAGTGGTCCACCTTGTACTTAGGATACAATAAACAAATGGCATAACATTGAATGCTACCAAATCAATCTATTTTTAACCATTTTTTCCACTTCTGCCAGGAAAAATTACTGAAAGATCACAGAAGAACTCAAGTATGTCAGGAAATGCTAGAAAACACAAGTCCACAAAAGCAATGGCTTCCTCAGAAAGTTTTAGCACAGCACTTACCATATTAAAAAGAGGCATCGGTAGTTCTTCAGTTGTCCACTATATGTTTTAATAGAAGGCCCAGATGATTTTAACAACTACAACACATCAACCTACTAAATGCCTTCTTTCTTGATTTCTGACATTACAAATCAGTTTTGAAATACCTACCATCATACACAGCTCCCTTACAGCACAGGACAGGGCAGTGCAAAACCACCCTACCCAAACCTAACATTATTCTCACATTCACTCACCCTACTCACTCCCTTTTTTATCCCAGAAAAAAAAAAAAAAGTCTTCATTAATAATTGTAAACCTACATACATGAACAGTAGCATACACCTATGTAAATGAATACTGAATGCCCTTGCATTTGTCTTTTTGTATGTCATCTACTGTGTGAAATATTAAGTTTCCTTTCCTTTTTAAAGGGTTACTCCTTGCTTTTCAAGTGACAGCTGAAAGAAGTTTTTACCTCTACTTTCTATCACAGAACTCCTAGAGCACATTTGCTCACTCAGCACTTCACTTCTTCTATCCTTGGGATTATTTTTTTTTTAAAAGTTCAGTTTTAAGTTCACAAAGCCAAAGATAAGATAGTTTGAGTAGAAATTTCCATAAGTCTTTCAAAGTTTTCTCAAGGATCTCTCACATTAAATTAGCTTCCTTCTCCCTAGTGATTTAATCTGTCGATTCAGTATAGTTTCAGAGAACTAGGTCAGGGATAACCTAGTCTGAACCACAAACAGCAGATATTCTTAATGAAACTGTTTGCTGAAAAAATGAAAATAACAGACAAAGCTCTTCTTTTTTGTTTTTTTTAGCAGCATATGTTTTTAAAAATATTTTGAACTACACAAAGTAGTACCTACCTAAGACAGTAGTACCTACTCCCAGAAATGCAAGAAATGTTGACAATTGAGTGTAGTAATTAGAGTGGATTTTAACATACAAAACACAGGGATTTCTTTATGATAAGCACCTTATTTGCTCTTGAGACCATCCCATTTGAGTCTTGCTCTGGTCAATAATGCACGAAAATCAATTACACTTTCTGCACATACGTGATGAGGTCGAACTTCAAGGTTAGAAGAAATTTTGAACATACACCCATCTCTCATTAAAGCCAGTGGAAATGCAAACAAACTCCAACATAGTTTCAAACCACAGTGAAAAACAAGCATTACAGTTATTTACAAAAGGCTTCTCCCTCTTTTTTCTAAATTATATTCTAAGGTGAATAGGTTTATTAAAATGTCTGTACCAAACGAAGAATCCCTATCAGCAGCTTACATTACAACTTAACACCCACAGTTTTTCTTTTTCTTGAAAAGGTAAGAAATACATTCACCTCAGTTACATAAAAGCTATTAACTTCACCTTTGCAAAGCAAGAGTTTATTTAAGAAACTGCGTGTCACATGAACTTGGAAAAACTAACTTTCGAAGTGAATATATCAGACCAGCTATCTCCATATATTGTTAATTATATTAAAATGTTTGGTTTTAATCCATTACCTCTGTTGGCCATCCCTCCAAAGAACATTACTAACCACAAAAGAAGTTTTACAATATCTAAAAAGAATAATATTCAAAAAAAACAACTTGATAAACACATTTCACCCTGACAAAATTCAGCAGGGGAAGAGCCATCATGCTTGGCACAGAAAACACAAGGGAAGGCTGATGTAAGTAAAACTGCCACTTTGGAGCAGTTTGTTTAAATGTCATTGTTTCCTCTATACTGTACTGACAGATGATAGCAGTCTTGTCACCTCGGAAAAAGTTGAAAGGGAACAATTTCATTCTTCCTGCAATGCTTTGTAAGGTTGAAGCACATAAGACAAGACGATAGCAGGGGATCGGAGGAAAAGGAAAGTACTTTCAAAGGAAACTATTCATAGCCCTAGAAATTAAAATCCATACCATCATTTTACTTGGACTCTGCTACAGAAAATATTTTGTGCTGTGTATCAGCCCCACGGTGAGTTCTACAACACCAGAACAGATTGTAAATATTGAATTATTATTTCTTGCACCAACTGGCATTATATTTGATTAGCTCCGGTTTTAATTGCTTTCTCTCCCATAGTTTCTCTTCTGGGGCACATCCCACTTGCTATAGGATTATTCCACAGTAGCTCCTGCATATTAAGGCCCTCCCCCAGGCATTTTCTTTCATTTCAAGTTCTGCTGTCAAAATCTATAAACTTTGGCTACCAGAGTTTCCAGGTGCAGCAATCCCATTTCATCCACCACATACCTCAGTAATAACCATGACACACGCCATATCTAGTCTATATCAAACCTGGTGTGTTGTAAGCACATTACATAGCCTGCACAGGGGCAAGTAAACCCAGCACTTCCAGGACATTGCACCCTACATTGTACACAGGCCACCTGTGCCATCCTCAAGCAGTGTTCACACAGGCATGTATTTTGTTGTTACTTCTACCCAAGAAGTACAAAAACAGCCTCCATCTTTCCTACAGGTTGCTCACTTGCACATTTTACACAATCTGGAAAAAAACCAAACAAAATTATTACCCTCCAGACATGCTGTAATAAATATCAAAAGGAGCGTTTCAAATTGCCAATGACTTCAGGGGAAGGAAAATAATGAAGTACACATAGTAGCTTAACAAGTGCATCAGAAAACCCAAAATAATATGCTCAGACTCAGATAAGATTGGTGATATTTAGCAGATAACCTGCATTCCAAATTCCCACACAAGGGAATGATATGCTTGAAAATTATATATTTTCTCGTTTCCACTTTCACTAACTTAAACATTTTTACTGCAACTTTACAACCTTTACAAACCTTTCGAGGTGAAAGAACAAATATTTACCATACTTTTTGAAGAAAACAATGATAATGCCCATTTAAATTGAGTCAGTCCCAGGGTTGCAGAAGTGCCCACAGTCTTAAAGTAGACATGGAACAGGATCCAAGATTCAAGATTTGTTCACTGGAATAATAATCATTTTTAAACTGTAAGCTTCTTGAGTTAGAAAAAATAATAATAATCTCCCACCCCACAATGTGAGCAGCTATTACAATCCAATTCATTGTGTAACTGTTAGCTAAACATATCGAGCTCATTTCCTTCTGCAAGTTATTCACATCAGGACATGGCCATACTCCTCTGTGTTGTTTTCAGTTTCCTTTTAGGGTAGTTTGTGCCTCATCTAGTTGTGATAACAGGGAAATCAGATTTTTGCTTTTGAGGAAAAAAAAAGTCATTACCCTTAAATTCAAGAAATCATCTGTGAAGTCAGAAAAAAAAAAAAAAAGTCATTTCTTCTGGTACAGTCAGCTAGACAACAAAATTCCCTATAATGTTACTACGCTCCTCCAAACTAATTTTTGGTCAAGAAAGGAAAAAGTGTTTTTATTATTATTATTATCGTTCTTGTTCTTTGGTGGTTATTTTTTGTTTCCTTTTTGAGTGTTTTTGTTTGGTTGGTGGTTGGCTGGTTGGTTGTTGTTTTCATTGAGGAAAACTAGTTGTTCTAATGATGAAGTAATCCTAAAATTTTACAGTTACCTGATTTAAAAAAATAAATAAACACAACTTGTAAAGCTTGACTACATGACCAGCAGCTTCCCTAGAGAATATTTTACTTACCGTTTTCTACTTGATATTTTTGTCTGTATATGTTATGAACTTTAAAGAGAACTGCAGAGGAACTGGATTCTCAGGGCCCAAGGTTCCCAAGACTTCCAGTGCCAGAGCCCTCCCTTCTCAGGGCACTCTATTAGCAGCTGCAAAGAGGCCCCTCTGCCAAGGCAACTGAGGAAACTGGGAAGGTTGCTGGCAGACTCTCCAAATCCAATCGTCTTTTTCACAGCTGTCCCTCTGTAGCCAAACTTAGATATGCCACCAGTGCATAAAATACAGTTTTAGCCCGCAACTTTTTGATAGGGCTGGGGCTGGAAAATAGGTAGGCAAAATCAGCATAACATGCCATGGCTCAGTTGTCAGTTCACAAACTGTGACAAAATTCAGTGTTTGGGCAGGTTTCTGATAGAACTACTAAATGTCGCTAATGCTGTTTCATTTCAAAGCATTAAGCATTTAATAGTCATGAATAGACTATATATGCCAATTTTCTATGTAACACAAAATTTCCAGGAGAGTTTTCCTGCAAAGACTGATTGCCTAGAAGATGATATTAGAGGATTAGTAAGTACCTTTTGGAAATAGTAAAAACAACCACCACCAAAAAAAAAAAAAAAGTAGGAAAATGTCTGCACTGTATTTCCCAAGGACACTATATAGTGACGCCTGTCTTCTTCATCTTGGCCTTGCTGTTTGACCAAGGTCAAAAGGAGGCAATGAAGTAATTTCTAAAGAAGTGACTGGAGAAGTAATGCAGCAAGCACGTCTCAGCTATACAACTTTGAGAAAGTTAAGATGCTGTCAACACAGAAAACTGACTGCTTCTTTCCAGCCAAGAAGGGTTTGTCCTCCTAAAGCTAAGCTTAGGCTCAGAAAGAAGCAGCAAAACAGCTCCCTGCTCACACATCCAGGCAAGTTATATCTACGCCTGACGTTTGGAAGAGGTGCATCCAAATTCATCACAGGAACCAGCCATGTAGCTAGCTTGGACCCACATTAAAAGTCATTGTTTACTTTGAGTCCCAGCTGCTTGTAGCAAAGCTTTGCTTACAAAAGTTGTATTTCAAAAAGCCATACTATGCATTGAGAGATTTACAGGGAAAAATAACCCACTAGACCAGGTTGCCCAAAGCCCCATCCAACCTGGCCTTCAACATTTCCAGGGAGGGGGCATCCACAGCTCCTCTGGGAAACCTATGCCAGTGCCTCAACACCCTCGTTTCTTATGTTAAGACATACGCAACACAAGAACATATGCGACAATAGATCTAAGCAACTTTAAAATACCAGAGATTACTGAGCATTACTGTAAATTGAAAGGTGCCTGTAAGTTGCAAGCAAAAAGATTATTTTACACATAACTTTTTATGTTTGAGCATTGCTTGAAGCCATTCCACGTATTTATTTTTACATTTGGTATCACTGATGTAACTCAGGTTAAATTGCACCAGTGGAATAGGAAACACTACCCATTAACTGAGAACTTCCTTTTCCTCCACCAGTGACCCAAAAAAGATCTGGATGATAAAGATGAAAGATTATCTCCCAGAACATTATAGTGCAGTGCGGTATACTTCTACCATACCTCAGGCTCCACAGGGGCTAACTGGAAATTAAATTTTCTTTGGGAAAAAAATACTAATAAATATAAAATGAAAACTGAATATCTTATCTGAATTTAACTTTTCCTGCTTTTTACAAGTCTTTTCCTTTTCACAGTTCAAATTGAGAGGAAGTATAAGAAGCTTTAACCTGTTCATTTAAACAGAGTTACAGGACAAGTATGTACCACATACAAACTAGAATCATAGAATATCCCAAGTTGGAAGGGACCCATAAGGATCATCAAGTCCAACTCCTGGCACCACACAGATCTACCCAAAAGTTTAGACCACGTGACTAAGTGCATAGTCCAATCGCTTCTTAAATTCAGACAGGCTTGGTACAGTGACTACTCCACTGGGGAGCCTGTTCCAGTGTGCAACCACCCTCTCGGTGAAGAACCTCTTCCTGATGTCCAGCCTAAACTTCCCCTGCCTCAGCTTGACACCATTCCCGCGGGTCCTATCACTGGTGATAACAGAGAATAGGTCACCTGCCTCTCCACTCCCCCTCACGAGGAAGTTGTAGACTGCGATGAGGTCCCCCCTCAGCCTCCTCTTCTCCAGGCTGAACAGGCCCAGTGACCTCAGCCGCTCCTCATATGTCTTCCCCTCTAGGCCCTTCACCATCTTCGTTGCCCTCCTCTGGACACTCTCCAACAGTTTAATGTCCTTTCTGTACTGTGACGCCCAGAACTGCACACAGTACTCGAGGTGAGGCCGCACCAGCGCAGAGTAGAGCGGGACAATCACTTCCCTCGACTGACTAGCAATGCCGTGCTTGATGCATCCCAGGATACGGTTGCCCCTCCTGGCTGCCAGGGCACACTGCTGGCTCATATTCAACTTGCTGTCAACCACAACCCCCAGATCCCCCTCTGCGGGGCTGCTCTCCAGCATCTCGTTGCCCAGTCTGTACGTATAGCCAGGGTTGCCCCATCCCAGGTGCAGGACCTGGCACTTGCTTTTGTTAAACTTCATGTGGTTGGTGATCGCCCAGCTCTCCAGTCTGTCCAGATCTCTCTGCAAGGCCTGTCCACCCTCATCTGAGTCCACAACTCCTCCAAGTTTGGTGTTGTCAGCAAATTTGCTCAAAACACCTTCTAGTCTTACACCCAAATCATTTACAAAAACATTGAAGAGGACTGGCCCTAAAATGGAGCCTTGAGGGACCCCACTAGTGACCATCCATCAGCCAGATGTGGCCCCGTTTACCGCAACCCTTTGAGCCCTGCCCGTCAGCCAATTGCTCACCCATCATATGATGTTTTTGTTAAGTTGTATGCTGGACATTTTGGAAACCGTGTCAAAAGCTTTGCTGAAGTCCAAAAAGATCACATCAGCTGGTTTCCCTTGATCGACTAGATGAGTGATCTTATCATAAAAGGAAATCAAATTTGTTACGCAGGACCTACCCCTCATGAACCCATGTTGGCTGGGACCAATGACTGCATTGTCCCCCATGTGCGCTTCAATAACTTCAAGGCTCATCCTCTCCATAATTTTACCAGGCACTGACATGAGACTGACAGGCCTGTAATTGCTAGGGTCTTCTCTCTTACCCTTCTTGAAAATTGGCACAACATTTGCCAACTTCCAGTTCACTGGGACCTCTCCAGATTCCCAAGATCGTTGGAAAATAATTGAGAGGGGTCCCACAGTGACGTCAGCCAGCTCTTTAAGCACCCCGGGATGAATCCCATCCGGACCCATGGAATTGTATGGATCCAGGTGGAGCAGCAAATCCCACACACGTTCAGGGTCGGCTGGGAGTTTGTCGTTCCCACCGTCATGGTCCTCCAGCTCAGGGCACCCTGGGTCCCGAAGCCCATCATCAGTGTTGAAGACAGAGGCGAAGAAGGCATTAAACGTCTCTGCTTTGCCTATGTCATTGTCTGTGAGGAGACCTTCCCCATCAAGTAGCGGACCTATGTTTTCTTTGGTTCTCCTTTTTCTGCTCACATATCTAAAAAAACCTTTTTATTGTCTCCCACAGACATGGCCAGCTTCAACTCTAGTTGGGCTTTGGCCACATGAATTTTCTCCCTACAAACACGAACAGCATCCCTGTATTCCTTCTTCGTCACCTGACCCTCCTTCCAGCAGACGTACACTTTCTTTTTTCACCTAAGCTCCAGGAGAAGACCCCTGGTCAGCCAGGCCAGCCTTCTGCCCTGCCTGCCTGACTTCCAATATTTTGGAATCGCCTGATCTTGTGCTTTTAGGAGGCAGTGCTTAAAGATTGACCAGCACTGATGGACGCCAATGCCTTCAAAAGCAGTTTCCCAGGGGATCTTGCTGACTAGTTCCCTGAGCAGCCTGAAGTCTGCTTTCCCCATATCCATGGCTGAAGTTTTGGTGACAGTTTTCCTTCTGTCACCATAAATTCTAAACTCAACCACTTCATGGTCACTATGACTGAGACGGCCGCCAATTGCCACGTCTCCCACAAGACCCTCTCTGTTCTCCAGCAACAGATCTAGGAGGGCACCTTTCCTAGTTGGCTCCCTTAGCACCTGCACCAAGAAGTTATCATCTAGGTGCTTTATGAACCTCCTGGACTTGCTCGTGTCAGCCATGTGGTGATCCCAGTTGATGTCTGGCAAGTTGAAATCCCCCATAAGGACAAGGGGAGTTGATCTCAAGGCATCTCTTAGTTCTGCAAAGAATAATTCATCGGCGTTGTCATCCTGGCCAGGTGGTCTGTAATAGACTCCCACAACGACATCCCCTTTATTTGTTCATCCCTTAATCCTTACCCAGAGGCTCTCAACTTTGCCATCGCCAACTTGAAGTTCCACACAGTCCAGCCCATGCTTCACATACATCACCACCCCACCATGCCGCCTACCCTGCCTGTCCCTCCTGAAGAGCCTGTAACCATCTATTGCAACACACCAGCCACAGGACTCATCCCACCAGGTTTCACTTATGCCAGTGATGTCATAGCTGCGGGACTGGGCCAAGACTTCTAGCTCATCCATTTTATTCCTCATACTGCGTGCATTTGTGTAGAAGCACTTCAAATGCGCCTCCCCACATGCAGCAGCTTGTGTAGCCGACCGAAGGGCCTCACTAGCACACAGTCCATCTGATTCTAGCACACCATCCCTTAGCTCATCACCAGCGTGCCTGGTTTTATCCCCTTCCCCTTCGACTCGAATTTAAAGCCTTATCTTTCAGCCCTGCCAACTCCTGAGCAAAAATCCTTACCCCTCTCTGAGAGAGGCACATCCCACCTGGCGCCAGCAGGCCCGGTGTCGCGTAGACCTTCCCGTGATCGAAAAACCTGAAATTCTGCCGGTTGCACCAGTCCCGAAGCCACGTGTTAATGTGATGAGTCTGCTTGTCAGCATCGATCCCCCCTAGTGGAAGGACAGAGGCAAACACAACCTGTGCCCCTGATCCTTTAAGCAATCGCCCCAAAGCCTTAAAGTCCCTTTTGATCGCTCTCAGACTTCTCGTTGCTACCTCATCATTACCAGCCTGAAAGACCAGTAGCGGGTAGTAGTCAGTGGGCCGTACCAGGCGCTTGACATTCTTAGCGAAGTCTCTCACCCGAGCCCCAGGGAGGCAACAGACTTCCCTGTGGGTTGGGTCCGGTCGGCATACTGGGCCCTCTGTCCCTTTCAAAAGGGAGTCCCCCATGACAATAACCCTTCTTTCTTTTTTGACAGTTGATGTAGCAATGCAGGGGGTAGGTTGCCTTGCCTTAGGCACCCCCTCCAACTGGGACGGGCTTTCGTCTACTTCGTTGTTCTGACTGTCGTGTTCTAGACCCTCATACCTGTTATATAAGGGTAGATGGGAAGGTGAGGTGGGCAGGGACAAGGCTCGCCTACCACCCCGAACAGGAACCTGGCTCCATTCCCCACCTTGGCCTAGGTCTCCTCCTACTGCCTGGCGGGATGAGGGAACTTTTGTCTTCTGCGTAGCAGGAGATGTTTGTGCTGTGGCAGGCTTCCGAGTCTGTCTCAGAGAGGGTAGAGTACGCCTCCACCAGTCAATTTCCCTCTCTGACTCCCTGATGCTCCTGAGCCTGCTCACCTCCACCCGAAGCTCCGCTACCTGGCTGAGCAGCTCTTCAACCTGGGCATACCTCCCACAGGCATACCCCTCGCTGCTGCTGTCGGATACCGAAAGAAGACTCGGGCACACCCTGCAGCCCAAGACCTGGACGGCGGTGTGTTTCCCCGAGCCCTCTGTCTGAGTAGCCACATCGGTGACTGTGGCTGGAAAGGCCGCAAGAGATACGGAGGCCATGTTTTTCTGCCTGGTTGATACCGTGACCAGGTTCCTCGCAGGCAGGTTACAAGTACCGAAGGGAAAGACTGCTGCAAAAGCGTGGCGAGGAGCCCTCCCTGCTCACCCTGCCTGCACGCACTGCCGCGCCCCGCCCTTCTGACACGCCACACCCTGTTTGCCCGCCCTGGTCACTGCACTCCTGGTTGCTCGCACTCCCTAGGGGCTGCTTTTGAACGGCCGGGGAGGGGGCGCTGCTGGCTCCACCTACACCTCGTCAGCCTCCCTCGGGAGGGCTGCCAGGTCCTGGCAGCTCCCTCAGCTGCTTCGAGGGGCCTCGATGCTGAAAAAAAAAAGCCCTGCCTATCTCGATCCCCCGCTCCGCTGCAGAATGAGTCTGCCCCGGAGCTGATCGCCTCACCAAGTGATACTCTGATAAAGTTTCTACTCTGATAAAGTTTCATCTATATTGATCTATCTACCCTACATAGGATTTTGGCCTGCAGAGCTAATGCAAATTAAATTGAACATTTACTTTTAATCACACCAGAATCCATTTGTCCATTTTGCTTCCCAAGAGAAAGGGCTATAGCAAAAGAGGAAATACTTTCCAGCTTTTTCAGTGATGGCTCTGAGACATGTTAGTTGTCACTCAAACAAGAGACTTTTCAGAGCTGAAAACTTTAATTTCTGCCTGTCTTCCATGAAATTCTTCCTTTCAGCAGGCACAGTAAGATCATTCAGAGATGCATCTATCACACCTAATGATCTTATACCTGGCATTTCAACTTTCTTCCAAGTTGAATTGGTTTTCTTTGAGGAATACAGATGTGTCTGAAGAACAATATCTGTTCTCCACAAGAGATATATTAATGTGAAATCAAATACTGTTGTTGTTAAGCTGTCACATTTACTAGCATCCTCATTTCATACTTTCAGGACGTGGCTGGGAGAATAGTCTGAATATAGTACATAGTACATAGTACAGAGTATCTCGTATCCTGTTCCTGCAGAATACTAACACACTCCAGTCATAGAGCAGCAGGTACAGGTAGGTGCATACTTTGCAGTTCTTGCAATTTCCAAAGGCTTCCAGTGAAAAAGAGACATTCCACTGCGAAATGTCTCTGTAAGGACAATACCCTATAAATTTCAATACAAGTGGTCAGGGAGCAACCCTTTTTTATTGCTTTTAAAGGGCTTTGTACGCTCCAGCTAGAAGTTTCCAAGTGAAGAAATAGAAACAGATTAATTGTCTCATCTGCTCAAGGGTAACTCCCTTTTGGGTAGTACTATAAAGCTTAGAAAGCTTACTGATGGAGTCCATGCTTTTCTGAGGAAACTTTGCTAGTTTCTTTGCAATGGACTTAATCAGTTGAACACAGTAATTTCAGATTGGCATTTTGCTAGTTGGAAGAGTTACATACCGAAGCAATCCATCTACATCAGGAACGAAATCTCCCTATTAATCTACACGACTGTAGTCTTTTATGTACCTCTTTGGCAGAGGTCATTCTGCCAGCTCACAACTAAATGAAATAAACCTAAGTATTTCTCTGTAATTCATTGTTCTTCAGCAAATATATTTAATTACTGTTAACCTTTTGATTGTGCAATATAATATGTTACTGCACATTCATATTATAGAAACAAAGTTAAACTTCATCACAGATAGCTGTAGAGCAAGTGATAAGTTCAGCGTTATATAAAAAACTACATTATGTGTTACTTCAACTAGTCCTCTTCATTTATGGTGCTGTCAAACCATCCCAGGCAATCTTCAGTAGAATTTTCTGATTATATGCACTGCAAGCCACAGTTTCTAAAGAGACCATTACCTGCAGGTAGTGAGACAAATTTATTCATGATTCAGGCCACTTCTTTACTCCATGAATAGTATCATGGCCTACTAGCTTCCACATAGATTGCTTCAAGAGCATAGCTGTGCTAAACCAGCTCCACAGCAAATATTCTGACTGAGTATAAAGTAGAAGACAGATAAAAGAACAACCTGGCAATATCAGCAGTTTACCAAAACCAGGCAATTCATATAACTCCTTAAGCAATGGGAAACGCCTTAAGATCCCATTTACAGTCTGTTATTTGGGATTAATTTTAGAACTGTGCAGAGTCAGAGTTCAAAACCACTGTGTTTTAGAGTTCATCATTTACTTTTGTAATGGGCTGTAAGTATTCAGACTTCATAATCAGGAGTAAGATTGACTGCTGCTTTCTAAGCTGCTGCTGTTCAACTGATGAAACATATCAACAAAATCAGCATACATCAGAAGGTCTCATACTCTAACTAAGTTCCCCTTGCCAGATTCTCCTTCATACACCATTGAACATGTTATAACGATAGACCAGTGAATAGTTAATAGCATTAAATAAAAGGCAATAGCAAGGGAAAGCCTTGACCTTTCACCCTTTACTAAACTCATTACAACTCTCTGAAGTGGATTAAAATAGCACAGAAAGCACCTTTGATCCCCTTTTAGTCACAGAAATGACCTTTGAATTTTATTGTGTTTACAATAATCTTCTATGCAGATGGTTGTGAACTTTAGCTAAATTAGTTTGACCTATTGCAAATAAAGAAAAATGATTTGCATTTAATGTTTCTTCTTGGAAACTAAGGACAAAATGAAGCCATAGAGCAGTATACCTAGAAAATGCTTAAACATTTTCTCTTATTCTACAACAGAAATATGCAAAATTCAACACAGAAGGAGAAGAAAATGGGAGCTTAAATGTATCTGTCCTATACATATCAGGAAACAGGATATAATCTGGCAACTGTACAGCTTGAGATATCTAACTTTTCTTAAGTTTCCAAGCCCCAGAAAGGTTAGAAACACTTTCTTGTATGAACTCTGTTATGTACATAGCCAGGTTAACAGGAAAAAGAATCTAGTCAACGAAAATACCACTGTAGGCTCCTTGTAGCTAATATCAATCAACAGAAACTTTAGTTGCAAGGAAATACTGAAGTAATTTACTTCATTATTTTTTTTCCTTATGCAGAACTCCAAATTAAAGACCTATCTTGCCTGCTCTTTAAATTAATGTATTCCATTAAAAAAACAGTAAAGCATTTCTACAAATATAACAGGAGTGTTACAGAACTGCAGCCATATAGTGCAAACCGTTTCTGGAAGTACATTCAAAATGGCAATTTTGCAAGAGGGATGCACTTTACTTTTCATGATTGTAGTACACAGTTCCACTATCCTAGTGCAAACTAGAGTGAGAAAACAATTTGTGCTCATTTCCCTTAAATACCATTAACTGCATCCATATACTCACATACAGACTACCATCCAAAGGTATAGGTTGGCAGAAGCTAAGCATATTTATGAGGAGAAGGATTACTCTCTACCCATGCTGTTCCCACATCCTTCCCTGAAGGATTTTTTGTCAAAGACCTGCTATTAGGTCAGACAGACCTTTGGACTCCTGAACTGCAGTATACTTATCCATCCTCCATCGCGTCCCTTGCACCACTTTGCTTGTCATCGCATATCCCTCAGAGGGGAAGTCCTTGTCTGGATGCAGACAAACCTTCCTCCTCCTGCTGCGAAGGTGTCACTGTCATCACAATGACCACCTTAACGAGGCCAAGGCCTGCTCTGTAAGTCTAACTACTCTACAAGCTTTATAAAAATTATAATTAAAATTTAAAAATGCAGTCTAGTCGAATGATTACAGATGCAAATGAATAAAGCTTTATTGACATTCAAACTGCCCTCTCTAAACTACCCAGTAATCTTTAGCACCAAACACTTTTGAGACATCCATGAAGGAGATGATATTTTTCAAAGCCATCATTTCAAACTGCATTTACAGACCCAGGAGTCCATAAATATTTGGAAAAGAATTTATTTCTCTATAAATAGATCTACAAAGTCCTATCATACACATCTATTTACACGACTAAGATTTTACGCATCTAGCTGTGACCAAATGTGACCACTTTTCTTAAGAGATACATTTGCTTATTATTAG
The DNA here is from genome assembly GCF_009769625.2 of Cygnus olor. Classification (NCBI taxonomy): domain Eukaryota; kingdom Metazoa; phylum Chordata; class Aves; order Anseriformes; family Anatidae; genus Cygnus; species Cygnus olor. Next base: position 88,100,923 of record NC_049170.1, on the reverse strand, counting down.
AAAAAGAACAGCAATAGCCTTAAGCCTCCTCAAATTCTGTACTTGAACACAAAACTTACATATGTGGACTAGCTGATTACAAAACCAAGTATTTAATGAATTACGCAAAATCAAAAGATACTAGCATACAATTATGATCAAAATATGCAGTTCAACTGCTAAAAACATACCTGCCTTTAGCAGTGATAGACATAATTGTCAGATCAAACCATCTGAAATATTTTCAAGTGCAAACAACAATTTGATTATTTTGTTTCATTTTTTTTTTCTCTACACTATAAACTTAAGTTTTCTGAGAATTGAAGGAGGAAGAAAGAGTGTATCACTGGTACTTGATTGCTACTATAAATTAAGTGATTGCTGGAAGCACTAAATATTGTAGCCTTTACAATGTACTCCTGCTTTCCCCAACACCAGGTGTTTTAGCTCTGTTCTGAAAAGCCTGAACTACCATTCTATCTGCAGGTTACTGCTCTCTGCCATTTGCAGATTTTGCAAACATCCTCAAAGTGAGAAGATAGAAAATAAATGCACAGGTCTTTTCATGTCCATCCATATCAGTAGATGTGAGTAAAACATTGTCTTGCATGCATTTTCTTCTCTGCTCAACAGGGTACCATGCTTCTGGGTGTACACAGAAAGAAGTATTGGCATGGGTGAGGTTTAATTGACAGGCATTATTCTAAGGCTAGTGCTACAAAACAAAACAGTTGCCAATGCAACTTCACTTTCAGTATTGAAAAAGAATAAAAGCAGTGGGCAATTAAAACAAGCTCAGGTAGAACTATATTCATTCGTAAGACTAAAATAAAATAATATTTTTCTTACTATTTTGCCCTTCTTGGCCCATAATTCCCGACTGTCAAGACTGCTGCACATTCACAGAACTTTTTCTCAATTTCAGGATTCCTTCTTCAAATGTAGTGTTGCCTTCGCATTGACAGATGTCCTGTGGGAAAATTAGATTGTTACCATGAACCTCTTGAGTCTGTCAAGAGCCATTAGACACAGCAGATTTACACAGTGTTTCGACAGGGGCCAAAAGATGATTATGTACTACAAGAAAAATAATCATAACATGCAAAACTATCTACCCATAGCTCTGGAAAAGGAACTTGTACCTCAATTCTTCTCCTCTTACTGGAGAAAAAAGGATGATGGAATCCTTAATGATAGCAGGGTGATGCAGGTAGTTAATCAAAGCAGAAAAAAATTCTTGTGAAGAGGAAGGGAAAACAACAAAAAAGATGTATTTAAAACAGGAAAGAATCTGTTCTTTAACTGTACTCTTGTATTGTCTCTGACTGCGATGGAGTTAACTTTCTTCATAGCTATGCCTATGGTTCTGCATTTTGGATATATGACTAAAACAGCACTGATAACACATCACTGTTTTGGCTACTGCTGAACATCATTTGTACAGCATCAAGGCTTCTTCTTTTTCTCAATCTGCCTTCCTTTCTAGCCCCCAACAAGGAGGAGACAGCTGACCTGAATTGGCCAAAGGGATATTCCATATAACATCATGCTTAGGATTACCAAAAAAAAAAAAAAAAAAGGGGTCTTTTAAGTCTTACAAGGTAGCCACTGAGTGTAGACTGGCTGGGTATTGGCCTCCTTGTGGGAGATGATGAGCAATTGCATCATTCCTCTTCCATTCACTCATTAAACTGTCTTTGTCTCAACGAGTTTCTTTGCTTTTGCTCTTATTATTCTATGATTCTTCCCCCTACCCTCCTGAGGTGAGTGAGTGGCTGGATAGCTCACACTCACAAGGGTGTTAAGCAATAAGAAGTTAAAGAGAGATCAATGTTAGTGCTATCACCTTTATTCTACCAAGCTTGACATTCTCTAAACATTCTGCTCAAGCCTCTTAGTTTTACTTCTGATTTACCTTACTCATTAGATGGTAAGATTAAGTTCTCTTCCTTCTTTACTTCCTGAACATGAGAGAAAAGGGAGCAGTACATGCAGTTAAACTGATTACCTTATGGTGTTTCTCCACACAGAAAAATCTATCAGCAACATTTAGATTCCACTAGCCTCTTTTTTACTACCCAGTAATATGTTAATGTTGTGTTTTATAAAAGGAGAGATTCACCATTAAGATACAACAATTAATGCCATGAAATTAAAGGTTTGCATTTGAATGAAGTCCAATATTTGGTTCCAGACTGCACAAGCAAAAACTGCACCTGTCATACATATTTTTATGCCTAGAAAATGAATTATGAATGGTTATCCAAGTACTTTGATTGTACAGGCACAAATGAGGTATTTCAAAATTCACATAAAGAAGGAAGCTTGCATTTATGGTTTAAAGGTGCTCCAAAGACAAATGGTAAATTTGAGAGCAAAAATAACTCCAAAGAGGAAGTCTGTTTCTCAGAAATTTGTGAGCCTGCCTGGGTCCATAACAAGTCCACATTTGAAACAGACAACTATCAGACATGTATCAAGCACATGTAGCTCTCCTGAGGATGATAAATTTTATTAGTTTGTACCGATTACAGTATATTATGTGAAGATAGCACAAAGCATGGCATACTCCAATTTTAAAGCTGGGTTGAGGAGGCTAGTAAAACCCCTCAGTAAGAGGAAGAACAAAGGGCATATTTCTTGCAAGGATTTTGGAAAACACATTTTGGAAAATTGTTTTTCTTGTATAATGGCTTCCTTTTACCCTGAATAAGTGAATCATTGTAAGGGGGAGAAGGGTTGCTTTTTCAGTCAACTGTGCTGACTGTATACACAGTAAAAAAATGCATTATGTTTGCAGAAAAAGTAACTGATGTCTAAAGTCTGATAAATATATAAATGAGCTAGATTCTTTGAAGATAACGTGGACAGCTGCATCATTTTTGCATTTCATAATGATAATGAGCCAATATCGTAAAGAAAGCTATATTTACACCACTATTTGTAAAATAAAGCTACTTGTTACAACTTCTTCTAATGCACTATGACATTTACAACAAAAAATGGCTAATGATAACAGTTTTCAAATACATAAAAACTTTTATTATTTTATGCTGAATAGAGATGTCTATAAATACATCTTGATTAATAGTTATAAAAATAAAGCATTATTTTTGCTAAAGCTTATGGGAGGCTATGTGATATAGCTCCACTTGCATTCTGTTTTAAAACACATAACTCTACATATGCTTTCATTGCAACTACATCATAGAACACAAAACTTAGAGAAAGCATAGTCAGTAACATCTTCTGTTTCCTTTCACAGCCTTATTTTCAGCCACTTATGACTTAGCCAAGTGTAGCTATTTGGATATGTTTCACTGAAATTTCCACAGATGGGATTTTTAAACTAAACTACTTTAAAAAAATAATAATAATTTAAAAAGTAAAATAAAATAGCCCAATTATTTTCAACAGGGGCTTAAGACAATGAGGGTTTGTCTTCATGGTAGAAAATTCAGTTTTTCTTCATTCTGTGGAAATTTTTTCTGCAGTTTGGGCAAGTTATACATCTTACACTTCAGTTTTACAAGGATTTAGACATTTGTTAACTATACAGCTGCATTTGTTCAAAGACTATGTTACACTAGATACCTTTGAGAACTGTAGCATCTCATGACAACTGCATCTGACCCATACATACAGAAAAATTTAAAAAAAAAAAAAGTGCACTTTAGGTTTCAGTTCCTTGTGTTCTCATCTCCATTCTGTACCTCAGATAAAGAAATGGCAAGCAGAGAGATGGTCTGCCCTGAACAATCAATACTGCCTCTTGCACGAGCTCAAGCAGTGCAGAAGCAGCAGCTTCATGGCATGAACTTACATGCAGGGAAGGATGGGAATGGATACAAGTCTGTCAGGCACCTAGGGATCCATGTCAAAAGGGATTTTAAGGGGACAGTAGGGCAGATGAGAGAAAGAAGGGAAGAGCAGCAAGAAAATAAAAATCATGTACTACTGTCTCTGCAGCTGTGTGAGTCAGCTTATGGCTATGGCTAACTCTGGCTCCAGATGCTGAAAAGCTCTAGAATCGAGCTGCTGACCATGTTCTCACTACACAGGTCTGCACATGCCTCCTCTGCAAGAGCAAGCACAGCTCTGCTCAGCTCCAGAACAGGAAAGACCATCACTGCACCGCTGCTCTGCTACCACTTGTCACCCTGTCGCCTACCTGGCTGATCAACTGGATCAGTCACACACCTTTAGTCAGACAAGGCTCACAGAAGTGTAGTGAGCCATACAGCTAATGTAGTGGTAGATAAAAATGAAGCAAAGCCTCAGAAGTCATCCAAAAGCTGACACCTATCTTATAGTCTCAGCTGCACAGTATATATAAAACAAGAGATGGAGTCAAGATATAAAATGCAAAAAAGCATCACTAAAATTTAATTGGCAGATTGGTACCAGTGTGATACAGAAGGCTCTATTATTTCCTTCCTATAAAGGAATGTGTCCCTTATTAACTATATTGCATTCCCTTCCAGTTTCACTGCAAACCCAGTCAGGTGGATAAAGAGATAATTGCTCATATAGTTGCTCAAGAAAGAGAAATTAAAAACAAAACAAAACAAAACAAAACAAAAAAAATGCCCTTGGTAAAATGATTTGAAGCATTAAAGATTACATCATCCTGGCATCCTCACATTTTTGCTGCAGAAGGGTAGGAGAAAAAGCGACTGATTCCGTAGGATATACAGCACTATTAGTCTATGAAGGACTCAGATTTACAGAGATTTATACAAAGCAATGCCCCTTATTTTATTAAGGTTCTGTATTTTTAGAAAGTAGTAATGAAATGTTTTGATCAGTTTAACACCCCTCCCTCTGCCAGAAAATTGTCAGTTCATCATAAAAGTGGCTGCCAGAACATGCCTATATGGAAAAATATTTCCCAACACCTCTCTGCAATGTATGTTACCTCCCTCCTTCTGTAATTGTTATATTCATATCGGTTAAAAAATAAAAGAGAATTTGGATAACAAATCTAAGAAGGAACTGTCTAAATTCTATCAGATTTGTTAGGCATCAGAAAGTGATATCTAAGGTTCTGTTGTTCTGCAAGTTAGTTATCTTTAGGGACTTTTTTTTTCCCCCTTTCCAAAACTCCACTCAGTAACAGAGCTCAGTCCTCCCAGAGATTTATCTGTCTCCACCATGACAAGTACCTGTGGACACTGGCACAGAGCAAAACTCAAGAAAATAAACCTCACTGGTCAATGACCAAACCTAGAAAATCAGCACAGTAAGAAGACACAAACTATTAGACTTTGTTTCACTTAGTTTTTGTGTTGATAGGCTATTGCAGCTTGTGATCTTGGGGAACTGTGCTAGCCTGCCTGTATGGTAATGTTACTGAACTTGGTGCCTCATTTTACACCGCTAAAATATTCATCTCTTCCTACTGTGAAAAAAAAAAAAAAAAAAAAAAAAAAAGAGGATTTTTGAGATGCTGGAAATCAGTTTCTAGATTATATACATACATATATACTCGCAGTCCTTATCCCCAATACTATCAATCGGTTCAGTATCTGAGCTTAGGGACCAAAACACTGAAACCATAGAATCATAGAATATCCTAAGTTGGAAGGGACCCACAGGGATCAATGAGTCAACTCCTGGCTCCACACAGGACCACCCCAAAATCAGACCATGTGCCTGAGAGCATTGCCCAAACGCTTCTTGAACTCCAGCAGTTCGGTGCCGTGACCACTGCCCTGTGGGGCCCGTCCCAGTGCCCGGCCACCCTCTGGGTGCAGAACCTTTCCCTAACACCCAGCCTGACCCTCCCCTGTCCCAGCTCCATGCCGTTCCCTCGGGTCCTGTCGCTGTCCCCAGAGAGCAGACAGAGCTCAGTGCCTGCCCCTCCACTCCCCTCGTGAAGGAGCTGCAGGCTGCCATGAGGCCTCCCCTCAGTCTGCTCTGCCCTGGGCTGAATAAACCAGGTGATCTCAGCTGCTCCTCACATGTCTTCCCCATCTTTGTAGCTCTCCTTTGGACACTCTCTAATAACTTTATGTCCTTCCTCATACTGTGGTGTCCCAAACCACACACGGTACATTGGGTGAGGCCGCACCAGCGCAGAGCAGAGCAGAGCAGGACAATCCCATCCCTCGACCAGCTAGCAATGCTGTGCCTGGTGCACCCCAGGGTACGGCTGGCCCTTTTAGCCTCCAGGGCACACCGTTGACTCACATTCAACTGGCCACCGACCAGAACCCCCTCCCCTTTCTGTGGGGGCTCTCCAGCCTCTCATCCCCCAGTCTGTATGTATATCTAGGGTTGCCCCTTCCCAAATGCAGAATTTGGCACTTGCTCTAGTTCAGTTTCATGAGGCTGGTGATTCCCCTTCCTTCTCATTTGTCATGATCTCTTTGCAAGGCTTCTCTACCCTTCAGAGAGTCAACAGCTCCTCCTAATTTAGTGCCATTTTAAAACTTACTTAGTATACATTCACTTCCTGCATCCAGATCATTTATAAAAATATTAAAGAGAACTTTCCCTAAAATGGAGCCCCTTGGAAACCCACCTAGCAAGCAGCCTGATGTATTTACTGCATCCATTTATTATAACCCTTTGAGCCCAACCCATCAGTCAGTTGTTCACCCATTGTATTATGATTTTATCCAGTTGTATGCTGGATATTTTGTCCAGAAGGATACTGTGAGAAACAGTATCAAAAGCTTTGCTTAAATCCAAATGATTACATAAACTGGCTTCCCTTGGTCAACTACATGGGTGACCTTGTCATAAAAGGAAGTTTGTTAAGCAGGACCTTCCCATCATGAGCTCATGTTGGCTGTGACCAATGAGTGCATTTAACTTCAGGTGTTTTTAAATCACTCCCAAAATAATCTTCTCCATAACTTTTACTAGACACTGGAAGTGAGACTGACGGGCCTGTAATTACCAGGGTCATCTTTATAGCCCCTCTTGAAAACTGGGACAATGTTTGCCAGCTTCCAGTTGACTGGGGTCTCTCCAGATTCCCAAAACCATTAAAAAGTAATTGAGATAGGTCTTGCAATGACATCTCTCTGAGTACCTTGGGACCTAGTAGGCCCCAGTATATAAGTAGAATTATATACATCCAGGTGGAGCAGCAAATCCCACACAGATTTGGGGTTGGCCAGAAGTTTATTGTTACCACAGTCACCATCAACCAGCTCAGGGCTCTGGGGGTCCCAGGGTCCATCACTGGTGTTGAGGACAGTGGTGAAGAAAGCGTTAATGCCTCTGCTTTGTCTACATCCCTTTTTGTGAGGTGACGATCCGCATCAAGTAAAGGACAATATTATCTCTGGTATTAACGTATTTTTAAAAGGCCTTTTTAATGTCGCCCACATTATTGGCCAACTTCAATTCTAATTGAGCTCAGGCCATACAAATTATCTCCCTACAATGGTGAACAGCATGTCTATAATCCTCCCACGTTACCTTAACTAACTTCCCAATTTCATACATTCCTTTTCTAAATAAGCTCTGGAAGAAGATCTCTGCTCTGACAAGCTGACTTTCTGCCCCACCTGCTTGAATTCCAACATTTTAGAATTGCCTGTTCCTGTGTTCTTCATAGGTACTTAATTGTTAATAGGTACTTAATAAGTGGCCATGTAGGTTCACCTCCTGAGAGACTAGCAAGCTGCAAAACAGGGTCTTTCTGGATCAGTTTGGGATTTACACACCCAAAATCTGCTTGAGTTCATTTAAAATTATCCACATGATCATTATCAGCATTATGAGGCCAACTGAGAAGAGTTGAGATTGGTCCTCATTCCCACATTGACAAACTACTACTACTACTACTGCTAATAAGAGAATCTTAATATAGCACCAAAACTGTATATTGCTATGTAGACCAGTGCATAAGAGAGAAGAAAAATAAGCTAGGGATACAGACTCCTTCTTCTTAGAAATGAAAGGATTGCTGTAATCCCCTATAAAAGCTACAATTTCACAGCAGTGTTCGCATTCCCTCTGGGCATTTGATGGGTAGGAATTATTTCAGCCATCACACAATTTGCTCCATTGGTTCCCCAAGTGTTTTACCAAACATCTTTCAAAAGATAACAGAGAAGATACCCCTCTGTATGTGCCTGCAATACAACTCCACATCACCCAGCATTACACACACAAGGCAGGGAAGTGGCATGACTGCCAAAATAGCTCATCTGTGTTGAAACACATTTAGCTCTATCAATAGTTTTGATTTCCCAGTCACAGCCCTGACATCAGGGTTCTGCGCTCTCACACAAGGCTTTACCTATCTCTCCTTGTTCCTCCTGCGTCTTTCATCTGTCATGCCCATGCAACTGTGCCGACGTTTGACAACCTTTGTGCTACCCCAAGCAATCATTTCAGGTTAATGAGATGCAGGCTAAACACTTGATATTATTTGTGAATATATATAGGTGCCCAATTACTGTTTTCCAGTGATATGGCTTAGACTTTAGAGTAGTTGTTGTCTCCAGACCAGCTGGGAGTATACAGCTTGCAGACAGGGAAGCTCTGAAAGCATAAGAGAAAAGGGAAACAAGCAATACTGCACTCACCAGAATTGCAGTTCTACTTAAAAATGAAGGTGGGCAGGGGAAATCTCAAAGATTATGCTTTATTTTGACATTTTATTTCAGAACTGGCCTCAATAGCCTTCAGTTGCTCTCAACAATTCATATTTCAGACAAGAACATTATTCTTTACTCCTTTTTTTTTTTTTTTTCCCTTATTCAGGAAATTTTAAGTCAGCATATACAACTGACTAGTCCTTTTTTCTTTTCTTTTCTTTATTCTTTTCTTTTCTTTTCTCTTTTCTTTTCTCTTCTTTTCGCTGTTACTAATTATTGTTTTAGCAGTAGTTGCAAGCTCAACCTTTCATATGAACTTCCTGCATGAAGATTACCTAACTCTACAGTGATGCCCAGCACCTGAGGTGCTTGGACAATTTCCAGTGCCTCTAATATCCCTTCTGAACAATATAATAGCCTACAGCAATTATTTACTCTTAATATATTATTTTCTCACAATTACCCAAGTCATTCAGCATTTTAGAGTTCACCATAATAACCCCACCAGAAATATAGCAAAAATACAGTTTCATAGTCATATTCTTTTCCTTTGCCCCCTTCTGCTTCATGTAATCAGCTACACACTCAAATACAACTTCATATCACTTCTTGGATTCCCCCCAAGGCATCAGGAGGACCCCAGGTATCACTCCCCAAGGTGTGAAATACAGAGAAGCAATTCTCTTTCATTTTCCTTATTTGTAGGTGGAAAGGGAGGACAAACACTCAATATTCCATTTTAATTGGAAAGACTGCATTGCATTTGGAAGTTACAAAACTCCAACAGAGACTGGAAATTTAAAGCACAGGAGAGTAACTAAAAGAATAACATCTTCCCAGCACAAACTCATCACTGATATTATAAAACCTGCATCCACTGCATGCTGCGATTTGGACATCCAGGAGCAATTTCTAACTATATTTAAATTAATAACAGCCTTATGAAAGATGCTGTTACCTATGGTTATCAGGTAGCTTAAATGCAATAGCACTGGAGCAAGTTATACAAAATGTCTGTAACATATATTGGAGATATTACAGTTTATATGCAGAAGTATCCCTTGCCAAGTGAATGGAAATTCACCATATAATTGTTTTCTGTTCAGAGAAAATAAAGTAAAATTCTTACACGTCTAAAGGGTAGAAATATCTTGCTCCTGAAATAGCCACTAACTTTTTGGTGTGTTTACATACACACACACATACGCACACACACAACGAAATATAAGGATCAGATTAAGATACTGGCTATTTATCTTCTGCAACTTCATATTAGAAGCAAGAAAAACAAAAAAAGAACAAAACAACAACAACACCAAAACACAAACCCAGCAGACTCTCACATAGGACCTTCATGTTTTTGCATGCGGACTACCTCACTAAGGGAGAGAAGCCTTAAAATGAGTTCGTGTTCATTGGTACAGCAAAATCACCATGACTTTGTGTAGGAACCTCTCTTTAGATTCAAGAGACAGTTCTGGATGGCCCAAATGTTTCTTTGGGGTTTTCTTTTAACCATCTTTTTGTTGCTGATCTTTGTTGCCTGGAAAGATGAGAAGGATAGACCAAAATAAAAATAGTAAGAGCAAAGTAGTGTACAAAAGAGAAAAAAATTGGAAGCATGCAAAGAGAAGCAAAGGAATAAGAGCAAGATGCTTCACAAGCAATCTTTACTCTCCATATTCTACTTTTCCAAGGGACAACAGGTGTCATAAAAGGAATTTACTTGCCAATGTCTCATTCCAAGTTTTGGGTTTCTTTAGCTCAATACTTCTTGCAACTAAACTGTAATCCTGGTGCATGAATATTCAGCCTATTAATACATTATAGCAGGGCTGTAATACACTGGTTTTATGACATTTTCAAAGAGATTTAGTCTTTTTTCCTTTGATACTGCTATTTCAACCAGGTTTTAATAGTTATAATTCTGAATCAAATGAGTGCATACATTCTCTTTTTTTTCCCCAAAAAACTAAGTCTCCTTACTCTTTAAGTAGTCTTTTAAAAATGAAATGACTGCTATTAAGCCTTTAAACTTAAAATGCTCAAGACGGTATTATTTTTCTTAATCTGAAGAGATAGCTCTTATCTTCCTGATTTGGTGAAGAGTTGCTTAATCATCACTAAGTAATTAATTTCCTAGTTAGTTTCAGTATTTAATTACAAATTTCTTTGTTCTCTATACAGAAAAGTACCTCGTGATTCATAAAATGGTGTCAAGTAGTCAGTGTATGCCATAAAGCATATTTATGAATATATACCTCTGCTATTTCAACTGAACAAAATATTTCACTCTGCAGTTTAATCAGCAAAATCTTCCTTCGAAAAAATCTAGCCACATTTTTCTTAAACAGAATCAAAAGTTCACATTTTCCTATTTTGACAGAAAAGAGGCTGAAATAGATTTTTATTTTCATGTGTGTTTTGAGCAAAGATTATAGCCCATCATACTGCCCTTTGTAACAAACTACCTTCTTATAATTTTACTTCTAAATTAAAGTGAAGCTGCCTTTACATTTTATTTGCAGAAAGCCACAGTATCTGAAGCTCATTCATATCTGGAAAAACATGATAGAACTTGAGCAAATTTGAACCTGGAGTTAGTGCAGATACAGATAAAAACACTGGCTCTGCGGAAACTTAAATCACAGAAGACTGCTGTCTTACTGCTGAGTACTGAAAGGTTATGATGGAAGAATCTTAATCCAGTCTTAGCTGTCTACTGGACCTTTTATTTGACCCAAATATATTTTATGTTATGATATTTAAGATCATTTATAGAAACCAATTGGAGGCTAAATATAGGCCCTCAAATAGGAAACTTTGTGGTAAAAGAGTGCTCAAACTGTATGTAGCCTAACACAGTATTACCACAGACCAGCAGGTCAATTTGAAAACCACTGAAAATTATCTGCTCCCTTTTCCTGCTATCCTGGTCAAAACCGAGAAAGAAATAGAAATAAGGATCAGCAGGGTGGGGGCTTGTCAAAGCACCTTAGAGGACAAAGAACTGGGTGCACAAAACAATTAGGAACCTATGAAAAGCAAGTGGTGAGGACTGGAGAAAAGAAACCAGAAGAAAGATGGTCTTAACACCAAGAAATACCACAAGGAGCTGGGGAGCCACCAAAGGATAAGGCTTCACTTTCATTAGAATTCACTTATCTTTCATAGATGCAAAGACTATCTTGTGTATCCTACAGGCTTTGATAATAAAGTCAGAGCTGAGAACCCAGTGTGCACCCTCTCTGTAGGGATTTCTTTGCTCATTTCCATTAAGCAGTAACTGGCAAGCACTCCAGGAGGCTACAGGGGCCAACACTGATGCACACTCCTGCAGTAGGCAGCCCAGTCTAGCAGTCCTCAATTTGTTTAGAACTTTGTAGCTTGGGTGTTGGTTCTGACACTTTCTTACCAGAAAAGCAAATAAACATCTTTCCCTAATTTGCTCTACTCAGATATACAGGAAGCGGTCATTTTCTCCAAGTATGGGCATAAAACTAACAAAATCTCTAAATTCAGTATCAGCATGAGGAAATCTGCAATTCTTTGTTTATTTCTGAAGAAACTTTATTAGCTTTTCCAAGAACAATTAGCACTTCCTTTAGTGATCTATAAGATGATCATAAATACACCTTGATGTGTCCACAAGCAAGCAAATAGACACAAGACATAGTATCATAGCTTGAAATATTATACCTTGAAAAAGACAGAGCAATACGTCTTTTGCTGATTTAAAAAAAAAAATGCTCTGGATTTCAGTAGTGTGGAATTTAAAAGAAAACATTTGCCAGCAAAATATTCCTTTATAATCAAAAATGATTGATTTGACTGCACAACAGGTACTGCTGTTTCCCTCATTTTTTGAGCAGTAGGAAGAATATAGTCCATTTGAAACATGGTGGTTTTGTAGGCTTGTTTTGTTTTCAGAGGCAAATCAAGCCTTCTCAGAACAGGGTAGAACAATTGCAGAATTAGACAGATCTATAATCTGTCTGATCCAAGACTGCACTTGATTAGGTTAGATGGACATTTTAATTTTGCTTTTATATACTTGCAGAAGCAGCAAACTTTTTATTATTATTATTATTTTATTTATTTATTTATTTTTATTTCACCCCCTTCAGAACAAGCACAAAATATGTCGAAAGATGAGCCGGTGCAGAAGACCAGGCTGGTTGAACAGAGAGCTGCAGCTATTGCTCAGGAAGAAAAAGAGGGTTTATGACATTTGGAAGAAGGGGTAGGCCACTCAGGAGGACAGCAGAGATGTCGTGAGGCTGTGCAGGGAGAAAATTAGAAGGGCCAAAGCCCAGCTGGAGCTCAGTCTGGCTACTATTCTTAAAGATAACAAAAAATGTTTTTATAAATACATAAACAAGAAAAGGAGGACTAAGGAGAACCTCCATCCTTTATTGCATAGTGACAAAAGATGAGGAAAAGGCTGAGGTACTTAATGCCTTCTTTGCCTCAGTCTTTAGCAGCAAGACCAGTTGTTCTCCAGGTGCCCAGCCCCCTGAGCTGGTAGATAGGGACAGGGAGCAGAATGAAGCTCTCGTAATCCACGAGGAAGCGGTTAGTGACCTGATATAGCACTTAGATGTATGCAAGTCCATGGTGCCAGATGGGATCCACCTGAGGGTACTGAGGGAGCTGGTGGAAGTGCTTGCCAAGCTGCTTTCCATCATATATCAGCAGTCCTGGCTATCAGGGGAGGTCCAGTCAACTGGTGGCTAGCAAATGGGACACTCATCTACAAGAAGGGCCAGAAGGAGGATCCAGGAAACTAGAGGCCTGTCAGTCTGACCTTGGTGCTGGGGAAGCTCATGGAGCAGATTATTCTGAGTGTCATCATGTGGCACATACAGGACAATCATGAGATCAGGCCCAGTCATTGTGGCTTTATCAAAGGCAGATCCTGTTTGACAAGCTTGATCTCCTTCTATGACAAGGTGACACACTCAGTGGACTAGGGAAAGGTTGTGGATGTGGTCTACCTAGACTTCAGTAAGGCTTTTGACACCATTTCCCACAGCATTCTCCTGAAGAAACTTAGGCCTGGATGGGTGTACACTTCGTTGGGATAAAATTTGGCTGGGTGGCCAGGCCCAAAGATTTGATGATTCTATGAAATAAAACTTCATCTTGAAGAGGAAGATTGTTACCCCTCACTAAAGGCTGCCAGTGACACCATTTAAGTGCTACACTACTGAACATCCAGTGCAAAAGAACTCACCTAAGAATTAGACACAGCTCTGCCTCAAGGTCAAAGTTATGTTAGCAAGCAAAATCATAAAATTCAAAGTTGACTTCCTCTTTTAACAATCCCTTCCCTTCTTCTCCAATTTAGTTTCACAGCCTCTGCCATTAGTATTCCATGGGTACTGATGGGTGCCTGCATCGATATTGTTACCAGCTTCAGTAGATCATCCCAGGCTGCAAAACTATCAGCTCCTTATCTTGACATGAAGGCCAACATGAAAGTTTAGACTAGCATTTCAACCAAGAGGAAAGTGAATCATTCTTACTCCTAAGCACAGGGGACATCAAAGAGGCAGATTTCTATCTTCTTGTCTCCATTTTCTCAGACTGTAATACATTTTTAGGCTGAATTAATAATACCTACTTCATATGGAAAGAAAGTTTCCAGAAGAGAAATCTGTCGATCTGGGCTACAAAAATCCAAACAAACCCATTCAAAAGTAGCAGGTGCTGTTTAAGGTCTGAATAAGTGACAACTACAAGTTCCCCACTCCTTAACACATTTTTTTCAGTTAAAACTCCTGTTGCCACTTTACATTTCTAATTTACCTCTGTCAGGGTCAGCCTGGCATCTCAGCAAAAGATGACACTAAAAGAGAAGACCAAGCAACAAGCCATAATCTTATGCTTCATATTTACTTGTAGCGAAGCCAATTAAACAGGAAGTCACTACAGAAAACTGTGACACTTCTACGGAGAAGGAAATAGATGTGCATCCAAACACGCACATGAAAGTAAAATCTAGCAGTAGATCAGTCTGTGAAACTGGTATTTACTGTAACTGTAGGTGGTTTAACATTATAGGTTTTAAAGCTATCATTTGGAAACAAAGCAAAGACTACTATCATTGTTTTGCATTGAAGAGTTTTATAGGACTGACATGTCATCAGTAAGTGAAGAATGTTTGCTTTAAAGCATATTGAATTTAAAATGCAAAGCAGCCTACAAATGGTAGGGCAGGGACAAAAAGAATATGAAGCTACATTAGGCACCTCGTTATTTTATATTTGAAATACAACTGCTTGTGTTTAGAACTATATTTTTTTAATAAACATGGATTTCTTTTTATTTCTACTCACCTGCTTGTGTGTACAGGGTATGGTCAAGATCTAGGGATTAAAAAAAAACAAACAACACAACCAACACTGAACAAATAAAATGCTCAAAAAAATTAACATCTAAAGCAAGAACTCCAGAACTTATTCAGAACTGTAACAGTAGCAACTCAGAAACAGGTAGGCAACAGGCACACCACAGAAATCCTAGGGAGAAGTAAAGAAAACAAGGGTTTCAACTATACTACTAAATAAATACATAAATAGCTGTAAAGCGTAATTGCTATTTCACAAAGTCAAACTGTATCATTAAGAACAATAATATTTGTTCTTCCTGATTTCTTGTTCAGACTGCATACTTTGGTTGTTTGTATCTATGTACTTCTCCATTAGATACTTTTACACCCAGCATCAACTCTGCCTATTGCAAAAATCCATTAGAAACAAATACGATAAATACAAAAATTTAGTCTTCTCTGTTGTTAAAAGATGAATGCATTCTGATAGTAGTTTTCTACCAAGAATCTGGGAGAGTCTCGCTTTGGCTTTATTTTAAATAAGAGCTTTGCTTCTCACAATTTTATGGCTTGTATTAAACTTCAGAGTTTTAATACTCTGTGACCATTTTCTTGGGAACTTTGTCCCCAGCTATTCCAGTGATAATTTAATGACAATAAAGTTATCTTGAGAATTGAAAAAGAAAGTGGAAACTCATAGCCAATTCAAGAAAATGGGGTGTTATCAAATGCATATTTTAGCCTCCATCTACCAAATAGCTTAAAGACCTTTGAAAGTTAAGCAATAAGCTGAGATTTAGCATAAAAGACTGATGTTTTATTCATACCATGGAGAATCTTATTTGAATTGAAATATCCACCAGCAAAAAGCTCATCATTTGTGTCTCATACTAACAGACCACTGTACCTTATTAAGCAGAGCAATTTAAATCAAAACTTTTAGGAATTAAATGAAATATTAAATAAAGAATAAGATTTAAATTCCCAGTCAGTATGTATGCTTTTTAACAAGTGAATGGCTACAAAAACATGGATTAGTAATAAAGAAAGAAAAGCGAAGTGAGTAGGCAGTATGGAGGATGAAAGATACTTTGGATTCCACATGATGTATCTATTCCGAAACTTGCAGCAACTTAGCCCTTCTCAAACATTTTAATACATGCCAGTGTAATATTTAGAAGAATTGTGATATTATGCAAACAAGTTTATAAAACGTTATGCAACGTTACAAAATTTTCAAGGCACGGTATCTTATACAAGAAGTTTGATACAATTTGATTATAGCTGGTATACACACAATCCTGTCTTACATCTATATTAAAATAAAAGCTCATGCCTTATATGTAACATAAAACCACTACAGAATACATTATTTTATGCAGTGAAAGTTCTTTCATTCCTAAATAAGAAAATAACAAAAAGTGAATTAAACCAAACGGATGAACATATTTATTAAAGTGGCACAACACACAACTTTTTCAACACTAACTACAGAGCTGAACTGTCCCCTCAGATACTCTGCCACATGGCTTCCTATTCAGGAGGGAGTGTGGAGCAGCACAAACAAAAACCCGACACTAACAGGACAAGCACTTCTATACTTTAACGTTTTCACATACTATCAGAAAACTATTTTCAAAAGGCTCTTTCGACAACCCAGCTTGCTTATGAGCAACAAATCCTCAAAAGGGGATAGTAATCATGTTCTGTCTTTGAAAGTCCTTTCTGAGGTAAATAGCTTACCATTTAGAGAAAGGCACGCTTATTCCAGACACCACATAATTTCTATTGTTTTAAGAGACAGGTTTTCTCCTGGCTGACATCTGATGCAATAATCTACAAGTGTTATTTTCCTCTGAAATTGAGAGCTAATATGTAAAACAAATAACAAAAACCTTTGTCTTCTTACAATCCCAATACAGTTCAGCCCAGTCTTTTGTATCTCATAGCTGTAGTAACCTTCCTCACAGCACCAACCCAGAACTGTCATCTGTCATCCAGAAATGACAAACCATTCCTTAAGTATATTTATTATCAGCAAGTAACATCGTACACATTTTTCAAAGCATGGTCTCTCTATATATCTTACTCAGTTGAGTTCACACTTCTTTATCAATTACCCTTGTACTAGACATTGCATGACAAGTAGAAGATGAATGGAAGTAGTAAAACCAAATTCTATAAACTAGACACACTGCACAGTGCCTTGATGAATACACAGGGAAAGATAAACACATTATTTACTTTGGAAGTTAACAGTAACATTAGAGTAACATAACAGAATAGCCACTCGTCCTTAACACCAAGAAGGCATCCTTCTGGAATGCAGTGGATTGCTTTCTGGAATAATTACTCTCTGTGAGTTCAAATGCTTCTTATGGAGTTGTATCTCTGCAGGATATACTTGAGGTGAAGCCTTTATAATCTCAGAATTTTGTTTGTTTGTTTGTTTTTTTAAAAAGTGTTAGTTTGTCAGAAATAAGAACACGAATTGAAAATTTATTCCTAGAAGTTATAGATCTGAGACATTAGGCACACACTAAATGACACATTAGGAACACTGATCTAATACAGGTAGGTTCTGTGCATTCTTTTTTTATTCATATTTAAACTTTTTGACCTATTATATGGGTCAAATTAGGATCTTAGAATTCAATTTTGTACCATGCTATTAAATAGTACTCATAGAAACCCATGTACAGGCATATTAGTCAAGAAACCTAGCACTATGACCGAGTCATTCACTGAGCATGCTTGCTCAATTTTGGTGTTTTATTTCCAAAATATGGATTCATCCATCTTGGAAGGCAAGGCTGAGACAAAATATCACTTCCTGTTTCGAGCACAAACCTGTTAAAATGTTTTTCAGAAATCCTAAACTCTTAATATCAGTGGACTACCACATGAAAAACAAATGTATCTAAAAGTAAGAAAAACCTCAACAATTCTAAAGCATTTGTTCTTCCCTTTCATCTCATTAGTCACTAGTAACATTGCCTTGATAATTACTAATGTCACTATGCACCCTACAGTCTTTAGATAAGCAATTTTTATATCTATTATAGAGAAGAATGCAGAGGGGATGAGATTACTGATGAAGGCACAGCAGTTTAAAACAAAAGAAGCCCTGAAAATAAGGCATTTAAATCTTCTGGAAGGTAATCCCAGATGTAATAGACTGAATATGTCAATCTGAAGTTCATAAGATAAAATGATAATGGAAATAAAGAGAACTATTGATTCTGTTCACAAAATGAGCACTTATACACACTCACATACAACCCACTCTTCAGTGGGAAGACTGCCAGGCATAGAGTGATAGCATAAGGAATTTTGACTTTGATGGGACAGAGTATTTGTATACTTTCCAGGATGCTCATACAAAGTGTAGAAAAGACTGTGGCAGGGGGGAGCAGAGGGAAAACCCAGATGCTATTGCCATCAGGGTTGGGGGTGGCACAGGCAGAAATAATCAAAGTGACCAAAAAAAAAATTCTCAGCCAAGTCATCTGTTTTATTACTCAACTACCATATTTAGAAATGAGACTGAGCTTCAAATCTTTCCCCTGTTTAAAATATGCTCTTTAAGCCTGTCCATTTGTTTAGAGCCTATCCAGGAAGGCAAAATCATCTTCGCACACATTTAAAATTAGAGTAATAGTATCTATCTTTGTTGCAGTGAGGTCCAGCTGATCTTTAGTAGTCTGGCTACCACCCAGCAGTTCTCCATTTCCAAGGCAGAACATGTCACTGGGACAGCTGTAGGTGTCACTCTCACCTAACTCCATGTACTACACAGCTGCTTCCAGTGCTCTCCCATCTCTGAGCCCTGCTTCTTAGAAACTTCAGGTTTAAGACTCTGAACTAATTATTTTTGCTAGCCACAGGGAAAAAGAGTTTTTTTTAATATTACATAGATGGGCATAATAAAGTTACATTTTCATTCTATAAAAGCCTTTTCCTTCATCCTTAGCTTTTGTTTTTTTAAGAAAATTCAGAAAACTAATCAAAGTTTAATAATGTTCTCTCATTACTATGAGGCATGAGTTAAAGAAAATATATCAAGATATTACAAAGTGAAACTATTTAAAAATAATATCTCTGGTCTAACCCTCCAGTAGAGTTTCAGCACAGCTCATCTTTCCATAATTTTAGTGGAACTCCACATCAAATTACAACAGTTCCAGAAACAATTTAAATTAGTTATCTGCAGAAATGCTAATGACATCTTAAACAAGAAGGCCTGGATAGCCTGTCACTCAGATATGATCAGGTCTGGTCAGGTATTTGAGTAAGTGCGAGCATTTCCTTCCAGCTATTCCACCTTTAGAACCCAAACTGCATTCTGACATCTTACAGCTTATTTCTGAAAGACAGCAATATAGTGATTGATTAGCATTAGTATTATCCTGCAAAGCTATTTTAGGATGCTTTCCCAAACAAGCACATTGTCATTCATCAGAAAGTCAAGAGCAAATGTTATTAGCATACTTTAGAGACACTGCTTCCTTGCTGTTATAGAAGCTCTCCAAAACTTGTAATGCTATTCAGATAGGACTTTGAAGAAGTTTGATATACAAGCGACTGTTAAAGCCTATTTCTCTTTTGTTGTTCCAAACAGCAACAACTACCCAATACTCCGTGATAGAGATGGAAATACCATCTTTTCTGAAGCATTTGATGTCTACATCAGAATATTCATACATAGCCTCCTAAATGTTGGTTAAAGCCTAATTTAACAGGAAAAAAAAAACTAAACTAAAAACAAACAAACAAACAAACAAACAAAAAACATAGTGACCTTGCTGTGAATTATCTTTAAGTACAATCTTTTTTATTGTGCATCCATCTTCTCATGGTATTAAGTTGTGGCACTCAAGCGATGGAAACAAAAGATTTTTAACTGAAGTTTTTTAAATGAATCAACAGTTGGGAAAAAAAAAAAAAAAAAGGACAGTGTTGGTTTATAATTGAAAGGAAGGACTCTAAAATTTCAGCTCCTTAGAACAACGTGGAGGCTCTACACTAGCAACAACTGGTTTCTCAAACACATGTCCATACACAAAGCATTCATAGTAGCATTCCTACACTTCAGAATAAAAGGTGAGCTACTTTTTGACTTCCTGCAAGTTCAAATGCCAACACTGTGAATAGCAGTCCTGTCTGCGTAATTTGGGAGCTTTCACCTCCCAAAATAGTCATTGTCTTTTGAAAAATCCTGGGAAGACCTTCTAGTACAGACAGTGTCAATTGGATAGTGTGGCCAAAAGTAGCTAATGGCATAACTAGTTGTATTGGGTTTCCGTGGTAAGGTTGTGGTAGCAGGGGGGCTGCAGGGGCGCCCCCTGTGAGCAGAGCCCAGCAGCTGCCCCATGTCAGGTCAGAGCCAGCTCCAGCCAGCTCCAAAAGGAACCCACTGCCGGCCAGAGCCAAGCCAGGGAACGATGCTGGTTGGGCCTCTGGGAGGGCAGAGTTGAGACAGGGGAAAAAAAAAAAAATGCTGTGCTACAGCAGTTGGGAGAGGGGAGAGAGGAGTGAGAAGCAGCCCTGCAGCCTCCAAGGTGAGTGCAGCAGGAGGGCAGGAGGTGCTCCAGGCACGCAGCAGAAGTTTCCCTGCGGCCTGTGGAGAGGCCCCTGGTGGAGCAGGCTGTCCCCCTGCAGCCCATGGGTCCCACACGGAGCGGATCTCCACGCTTCAGCCCCCCCGTGGAGGAGCCCCCGGTGGAGCAGGTGGATGTGGCCTGGAGGAGGCTGCGGCCCATGGGGAGCCCCCACAGGAGCAGGCCCCTGGCTGGAGCTGCAGCCCGTGGAGAGGAGCCCACGCAGGAGCAGGGGCGTCTGGGGGGAGCTGCCACCTGTGGGGGACCTGTGCTGGAGCAGTTTGCTCCTGGGGGATGGACCCCATGGTATGGAGCCATATGGGAGCAGTTCTGGAAGAGCTGCTGCCTGTGGGAAGCCCACGCAGGATCAGTTCCCGTGGGAGGGACCCCACATGGAGCAGGGGCAGAGAGTGAGTGTGAAGGAGTGGTGGAGACATTGGAGGCAAAGCATCATGGACTGACCGCAGTCCTCATTCCCAGTTCCCCTGTGCCACCCGGGGCAGGAGACAGCACAGAGTGGATGCGGGGGGTGGGGGGAGGTGCTTTTAGTTTGCTTTTAGTTTCTCACTGTTCTAGTCTGTGAGAATTTATTGCTAGTGGCAGGCAATAAATTACATTAATATCCCTATGCTGAGTCTGTTTTGCCCATGACTATAATTGGTGAGTGATCTCCCTGTTCTCGTCTCAACCCTTGAGCCTTTTTCATCGTATTTTCTCCTCCTTTTCCTTTGAGGAGAGAGTGAGAGAGAGGTTGTGGTGAAGCTCAGCTGCCCAGCAGGGTAAAACCATAAGGTTGGTACGAAACTTTGTCCTGTATCTTGCTTTGTGCAAGCCATGATAGCCTGCTTAGGTAACTAGAACAGCTTAGAGTTACACTCATTCTAACCCATTAAGTACTTTTGACAGCACAGCTCTGCAAGACTGAAAGGGAAGCTAGATAAAGATCAAGGCACGACTGTAGTCAGACTGTAGTACTGTAAGCATCATCATCTGGCACAACCCTGACTACGGTGACAAGAACAGCTTTCAAAGGAGAGGAAGTCTTTACATTTAGGTTGGAAAAAACAGTCTGTGCAAATATTTCACTTTTATGACTAAATGTAATGACATTTTGTCATTCTCTCCAATGTTCATGTGTCTTGCACACATGTTCACTGCATTCAGAGCATTTTTACTGCTTTACCATTCCAAGTAAATAAGCATCAAGTAATAATCTATTCCATAACTCTGCGTTCATAAGCTTGTTGTGCTAAACAGTGTGTAAGCACAGCATGCACCTTTTATGTGAATTCTCATTTTAAGTGAACAAACCCTATACCCATTCATAACCAAAAGATTAACATAGTCGTATATTGCATGAAAGAGTCTAAAATTAAAGCATGACAGTTACTGAACTATCATATGTGATACAGAGATCTCCATGGTGACAGGAAAATCCCTTTCCAATATTATAGGTAGGAATTACATTTAGCACTTATAATTTGACAACCATTTAAGCTACAGCAAGCCATATAAATGTATGCCCCTATTACATGTGGGGGTAGGGGGTGTTAGTGTTAACGGTTGGGACGCTGCAGGTACAGTCAAATATGCTACAGAGCTTCATGTACACTTAAAAATCGTTTGATTCTTCGAGATGCTCGGGTGGTTTCATTTCATATTTGGTGTCCAAGTAAGCCTGAAAAACACCAAGTTCATAAACATTACCAAAATCTCCACAATTTTGAGCAGAATAAAATCACCTTGGAATGCCTAGGGAGAACTTCAGTCACTGGTATTTGTTCAAAATGTTCATACAGCTCAGTTCTCGTAGCCAGAGTTCATGAAGGACAGAGCCAAATAACTTCTGCCCAGCTTCACATTTCATAGGAACCACGGTTTATAGCCCCAACTTAAACATGATTATATTTGGTGTTTGGCTGCATGTACCTCACTGAAAATTGAGTTTTGATTTAGCACAATCATTTTAACTAAGCACAACACTAAACACAACCTGCAGTTCAGACACAGATGGATTAAGTCTGATACCACATCAGCTAGCAAACGTGATGTTAAATCTAAATTTAACTTCCCACGTTGATACTTTAAACACATTCATCTCTCCATGCACAGAAATTCACACTTATATAACTACCTTTTGACTTTTTCTTGCCATCTAAATCAATTCTGAACTTCTGCAGAAAAATAAGCAACTTGTTCAGAAAAGATATGTAAGCATATCTTTTAAGATATATACGCTTATGCAATACATTTGTTATCACATGTAAGCTGCACACAGAGTACATGTTCTGCAGTTGGCAACTATAATGAAATAAATGTTACAATTTGCACTAGAAGTGGAGGACTACCTTCTAAATTTTTAATTCTCATTTTTAATAATCCTATTTGTTTACTCATTCTTAATGGTGTTTTTTCCCCCCTTTTTTAATGCTTACTGCTCCTAAGAGGAACATAACATTGCTTTTGCCATATTGTCCTAGACATTGTGTACATACTTAAAATTATACCACTCTACCCTACCAAACAGAAATGCTGAAGAGTTGTATATGTGTTTACTGAGGTTCCAGACCATGGCAATTAGAACCCATCCCCTTTAAACTGATATTTCAAGCACAGAAATGCTTCATCATCAGAAATCCAGACATTAGTGTGAAGATTAGATTTTCCTAATCTTTGTACTGAAGAGCCCCAATCATGACCCAAGGTTTGCTTTGCACAGTGAATCTTTGTCCTATGATCTCATTACCTGCATTTCATCCTCACTGACAAGGTCCTAAAAAACAGCTGTCAGAAATTTACAATTGGCATTGCTTTTTTATTTTTTTTAATCAGGTCTTTATTCCCCACACTCTCACAATTCAACCAGAACTACACAAATTTACAGTTTCCTACTTCACAGCATAATTGTCTTGTCTAAGACATGGCTTTGAAAGGTAAAGGCAATGAAGTTCCCTGCTTCACAACAGCAACTTTTAGAATGATTGGTTTCGAAGATACAATTAGAAGTAGGGTATGTAATCCTGAATCCTCAAATGTATTCATACATTTTGTACCCTCAATGTGACCATAGCTATAATTAATCTTTCTATATTCAGAATTAATTCCCTGTATTCTGTGTGTCTATTAAAGCTTGTCTTTAGTTTCATATATTATACTTGCCTCCCTCTCAAAGTGGAAAGATTTATTATGCTCACTTGTTGAAAGACTTTCATTGTTCAGGCTATTAGTTTGATTCATCCTCAAGTTTTTAAAGGTCAGCTGCAAACCCACAAACAGCTTGACAAACAACCAACCTTTATAGATGAATATCAAATTTACGTGATATTATATCATTCTCATACTCTTGTAATTTGCAGCAATCTAGTTCATAGCATGTCATTTAAAGATATGTAGGTCCTGAATTATTCATGGACTCAAACCACCAATAAATTGTTCAGAACTATCCTTCTTCCTTGAATACCTGTTCCCATTTAAATTATTCCAAATGCAAATAATCTATTCAGAATTTAAACAGATAACCAAAATCACCAAATTTTTTTTTACTTATTAATTACATTCTAATAAATTAGTTCAACAAAAGATACTCAAACTGTTACCTTTAGCGTATGTAGCATAACTTATACATCAATTATGGTTTGTTTAGAAGAAATGCGTGCATCGTTATAACAGATATAATTCTTCTTACAAGTGTGTGCATGCCTGTGTGTGTATATGCATATACATGTGCACAAAAAAAGCAAAGACATCTTAAATGGCTACTGGCTTCAAAACAAACTGTTGGGCTGTTGGTAAAGGTGGTGATTAGTAGATTACACAGAAAAAACATGGTGTATAAGACCCCATCAGAATTTTCAGCTTACATTTCATAAGAATTGAAGTTTAATTTAGGAATAAAAGGATGTGATATGTATGAAAAAAGGCAGCCCCATGCCAGGCCTCCATCTCTTAACCCAACGTAAGTAATTTGCACTGCTTTAAGTACTCTACAATGAGCAAATCATACTACCTTTTCAAATATTTTCAACAGGATAGCAATAATCTTTTCTTTATACGTGTTGACTGGGGAAAAGAAGCACAAAATGATTTTACTTCTTTGACATGTGAAGTTGCAGAAGAAGTCAGAGTACATATGTAGGCACTTCATAGAAAGGCCTAAGGTTAGGAGTAAATAGAAATTGTTTATCTAAGGATACCTTTTGCCTCTTTCATGAGGATGGAATCAGTTGTATGATATTCAGGATATTTACAATTAACAGTTTATTCATATTTACTACTCTGTTTGAAAGTTTTGTATCTCTACAGTGATTAATATTTCTCATAGTATTTGCCTTTTGGTTTCAGAAGTCACTTCTAAAAACTGACTAGTTTCTCAGCCTTGCTTAATGGATTAATGGATTATTTATCTCAGTTACTGTACAGTTGTGGTTGACTGATTACTTCGCAGTCCTTTAATACTAAAGAAATACATCAGCTTCAACGTTGTTGGTGTTTTGTTTGTTTGTTTTGTTTAGCTTTTTAATCATGGAAATAACTGAAATATCCACAAAGATTCTGCCATCAGAATTATTTGTGGAAGTCACACAGCAGAAATAAATGTGGGACCAGCCTCAAACTCTATCCAGTGAAGATTTTAGACACTAAAACAGGCCACAGTGGTAAATACATCACAATAAACTGAACGTTTTCAGCCATCCTTCATGTTATCTTATATAAAGATAACTCATTACTACTGAAAGAAACACCACTATGAAATTTCATATAAAGATTTATATAAAGCATTGTACACATCTGTGACATTCTCATAGGTTTATAAGGTCTTGCAAGTGCTCTCCCGCATCACAAAAAGTTAGGCTGTTATGAACCAAAAGGGAGAGGGTGGAGAAAGAAATGTTCATACTACCACAGTCCATATGCTATCATTCATAGGGATGCCTATTTTGTGCAGAGAAATTGATTTCCATCCCACTCTTGGGTCTCCTAGAAGCTTACAGATTACTTGAATTTAAAATATGCTTATGTACATTATCCCATACCTTCTCTTTAAAAGTGTATGTTTTAATCCTATTCATTTAGGAGCTATCCTGGCACATACTTTCCATGTACGATAACTACATAACAGCTTCTATGGACAGCAGAAACTTATTCTCATTTGCACTAAGAAAATTTCATAACATAAAAGGAAATCTCGAAGTTCTTGAATTTCATCCACAGCAAGCATTACCTTCCAAAATTGATTAAGTTTATAGGAAATACTTGGCTTGCTCTACCACTTTTTAATATCACTACTTCAAATTACTTCAGTTAATATGAATTAAAAAAATAAAATAAAAAAGTACTGTCATGGGGTTTTGATATGTCCTTTTTGTAAATGTCAGAAAGAGACCAACTTACCTAATGCTACCAAGTCAGTGCTGATCCCAAATACAGGGCAAGATCACAGAGACACACTGAACCCCTGCTCTAGCTATTAGATGATGCCTTCAGTACCTGGAAAGAAGATGCTAAAGTTGAGCTTGGGCTCAGCTCTCAAAAATGTCACTTGCATTCTGTTTTCTTATTTTACCCCAACAAACTCCAATTTCTTACCTCGTAAGGCTTTCTATTTTCAAAAGCATTGATAACTTTGTGTATTCAATGGCATCTTTTTTGGGGGGTGGGGCTTGTATTTTTGTATTTGACAAATACACCTGTGATCTTGTTTTCATGCATATGCTAGGCTTCCCACCTGGAATATCTGTCCCCTGCTCCATCATAGCAACTCCAGCTTGAGAGGAGATACTATGGATCTTCTCATGGGAGATGCAGAACACCCAAGGAGGTGAAAAAGAATAAGAAGCACCTGAATCAGAAAGCCTTCATGACAAGATGAAACACTTCCCAGAAATGAAAAGTTTGTTTGGGTGATACTTGTTGATACTTGTTTTACTCTTTTGCAGAGTAAAAGAGTACACCTAAAAAAAAAAAAAAGTCAAAAACTGAGAAACATGGACAGAAGAGTACAAAACGAAAAATTCTCTGATAAACTCTAAAGGCAGGTCAGCTGGTTGATACTCTTATTGCTCCTTTATAACATAAAAACATCTTTAGTTGGTCTTTCAAATCTAGCAAGTATTGACAGAATACTCTTGGCCAGGTACTAAGGTTATTAGTGATAAAAATGTGTCCTGAGGCTCAGGCACGTATATGCATATATTTCAAGCTTACTGCTGCTACAGAAATTGGCAGGCCTGAGATAAAGCTGAATAAAGACTATCATTCTCCTCCAGTTCTTTCATTACTAGACTCTCCAGCTCCTTTCCCTTCAGGCTTTTAAACAGTTTTCTGCGCAACATTTTGATATGCTCCTTTGTCAGGATACCCTAGAACAGCACAGTTATTACTGTAGCTGCCCTATACACCCCAGTCTTTAAAAGAACACAATAAAAAATAAAAAAATAAAAAAGAAGAAGAAACACACAAAAACACTCTGAAGTGTAAAGAGCGCAACTTTAAGCCAAGGGGTAGCCTTGGATCTTTGTACAAAGCCGCCAATTCAGGAAAGCCACATACACTAGCTGCCTGCAGATTGCTGCCACACCACTGTCCTACCTGCTGCTGCAACTCCATATCCCGCTCATCTTTCCCCTCCCTTTTCCAGCAGAACTAATGGAGAGAGCACTGCTGGCTCAGGCACAAGCAAGTTATCATGATCTTAATGGGTTATGCTGCCAAGCTGAAGTAGCCATCTGCCTGCACGCTTTTAGCCCACTTCAATTAGGAGATAACACAATTTAGCTTAATCTTCAGCGTAAGAGCTAAATGTGAGATAACATGACTTCTCTTAAATCTGAAACTAAACTGCATTATCTCTCAATTTGACAGGCAAAGCATGCACCCAACTAATGGATAGCAAAGGTTAGCTGAAGGGAGGAAACTTGTTAAGCCATTACAACTCAATCATGCTAATGAAAGGTTTAATCTAATGTGTTTTACAGTGTATCTGCAGTGGTAAGTGCCGTTAAGGATGCATTCGTGAACAGTTACTCTGGCTCAGATGAGGAACAATAATTCATAAAGCTGTGTAGTTCATCTGCAATGCTTGACAGATCATACAACTTTTGTATATACAAACCAGATTTTGTACTAGAATAAGTCAAATAAACCTGAACAAAGATGTACAATATTCAACCATAGGCTACCCTCCTTTTCTGAGGAAACCACTAATCTATGGTGTGAAGACTATATAAGTCTTCTGCAAACTAGATACAAGTCTCTTCATCTGGGGATCCCGTTTACATAGCAAATAAAAATAAACACTACATCCAGTTTTATTAATACATAGTTCCAGATTCGTGCCCAGAGAGACGAAAACATTGCAGTCTCCATCACCTGCTGAGACCAGAAAGTAATCAGCTATGTCGCAAAGACATGGGTGACCACTCCATTTTCAAAAGAAAGTAGAGCCTGTAAAAAATTATCATTTATTTTACTCATATCTATGTTTAATAAATTAATGCCTCATCACACAATGATGTGTAACATGTTTTCTTATGGGAAAAATGATAATTTAGGAGCTTTTAATCTGAATTAAAACATGTAACAAAATAGCTAGCACTAGTCTACTATTCCTGAGAAACAATTGTTTTCCTTTCAAAGGGCTGTTATTTGCTCAAATACATTCTCAGTACTTACAATACTGGAAATGTCCACCAAAACTGTATTTATCTTACTGAAAAAAGAGAAAAAGAAAAAAAAAAAGTATATTCCTTTCTGTCTGCTTAATAACATGGCAAGACATTTTATTTTTAAATAAATGGTAGTATTACTGACCAGGCTTACCCTATGCTTACTCTACTGACTTCAGCAGAAGTACAACAAAGATAACTCTGGTCCATTATGCCAAAGTGACCTGGAGCCAAATTATGATGAATTATCAGGCAGTGGGAGTTTAAAAAAAAAAAAAAAAAAAAGCCAAGGCTTCTGTTCAGAATGAATACTAATAAGGCTGAAAACCACCAACACAAATTACTATACTTGTGCAACATGCCACTGATTAAGATAACTACATAAAATAACGCCTTTTCGTATTAATGTCTTTCCATAAGATCATATAGCTACTACTTACAATATTACCATAAGCCTCACAATTTTTTCCTAATTTTTGTTTAAAAAGAAAACAAAAACTAACAACAACTACAAAAAATTGTAAAAATATTTTAAACATGTATGGATAACCAAGAACATCCACCAGGGGATGATTGCTTTAAAAAACCTTTCTTTTAATCCTGATTTTGAAGCAAAGATACATTCAACTGTAACATACTTGTGTATGACACTTATTCTAACCTGCTGTCTCTTGTTGGACCAAAACATGTTTTGCAAGCATTAGAAGGTAATATTAAGATTCCTAAATGTTTTTCTATTCAGGGTGCCTAGGTCCAGGAAAAAAAAAAAAAACAAAAAACACCACCATACACTCACAATCTGCATCTTTAATTACAACTTAATGCCATTGTTTTCTCTTTCTCCTTTTAATTACAACTTCAATGGCATAGTGGAAATCTCAACAAAAGCATTGCTTTTCTTCCTGTTTTCTTACTTATTTTGCTGCTGCATAAGACTTACAAGTTCCAGAACCAGTTCACTAAGTACTCCTAACAATTAAAACACAAGAAATGAAAACTGTGCAAAGAAAGATGCTGTTATAGAGTAATCATTCAGTATTACTAGTGCGTGTGCAATCATAAGAAGGCTTTTGTGTTATTTGTTCTTTTATTTATAAACCATAACAGGGAACTTGTATGCTGTATTGATACATATAAAAATTTTAAGTTATAGCTGACATTCTCATATTCATTGCCCAATTAAAAGCTCACAGTATTACCTGATCTACAGTGAACAATAGACTGTTTCAGATTGGATTCAGTACTGAAAATGTCACTTGGGCAACTGCATGGCCAAGGACATCTGCTTTGTTGTCCCCAAAAAGGACAGATGTAATTTCAGGACCTTTTTCAGCCAGCAGGGAACATTCCTAGTGACAACTTTCTCTCCCCTGTGGAAAGGAAAACACATCCATGCCCAGTGTTAATTGTAAACTATTATAAATCTGGCATTATGTAGTACATCTAGACTTTTCAAGTTAATTGATTAAAACATTATCATTTGTCTACATGACTACCTTTTCTTTGCCTAATAATGTGAAACAATTCACAACATGGTAGTCTTCCCAAAGCTGAAAGCTTAATCTAACTAATGAGCAGCATTCATCACAGTCCAGTGGGGACAGTCAAGTTTCAGACAATGGAACCAATTTAAGCTTGTTTAATGAGCATTTCTGGTGAACATGACTGATTTTCTTCTTAGGCACAACATCACCAGGTATGAACATCCACTAGACACACATGTCACTAAGAAAGGCCTTTTGCTGCCAGACTTGTATAATTAACTGAAGGAAGATGAAAAAAAAAACAAAAGCAGCCTTCAAATACAGCTGTCATATACAGAATGTATTTACATAATTTACAATTTTAATGTACAACAATTGGCCAAATTATGTTTCATCTTGTCGAAAAACATTTTAGTTTAAGAAAGCAAGGCTGACCTTGGGATGAGCAGAGTAGCAACATTTCTTATTGGATGCTCCAGCCAGAACAGATGTCCTGGCAGGAGCAGCACTAGCTCAGGATTTGGCGAACTCATTACAACAGACCACATGCATCTTGCATAGCTTCAAACATCCAGTGCTCACCCCTAAGACCATGTCGTTGTACTGGCAGTCTACTTCTTCCTCTTACATAAAAGTTTTATGGCATTTTCCAGTAAATTTGCCTCTGCTTGTTTCTGTACACAGCAAAAGATTATGCTCCTGAAGAAACTTCACATGGTATTTGCAGCAACTGAAGCATATATGAACAGTGGTGGAGCAGGTGAGAACCTCTTAAACACATCCCAGAAAAGGGACTGTCTTAACTGCTTAAATGTTTAAGTGAATATTCTAAGACACGTTGCAGATTCTCTCAGAAAAGTTCCTTCTGTCCCCCAAAAAAGTCTTCAATGTGTCTGCATGAGACCTGGTAGTCACAATGAAGGTTTTCAGAATTCCATTTCTTAAATCTGTGTTTACGGGATATAAGTGATATTTACAAATATGTGATTACCCATACTCTTCAGTGACAGCTGCTGAATGCTCAGCAGTTTAGTGAAGGAAATAAAGATAGCCAGCTTCAACACTACTTAAATACAAATTAAAGTCAGAGTTGGAAGGTAGTCATAAGAGCTAGTTAGGGGAGGGGGAGAGCAGACATTAAGTAAGAAACCATCCCATACACACAAGATAGTAATAGCAACTAGAAACTGCAAAAGAACAGAATATATCAAAAGTAGTAAACTACAGCATTTCTACAATCAAGTTGTTTTTGCAGTGTTACAAAAAAGAAAAGTAAGGCTGTCACAATCCAATTCTAATTTAATTCTTTCAACATCTTATAGAAAAATTATTACAAAACGCAATCAACATTCTTCTATAAAGCATAAGCAATCACAACAAGAGCCACATTAGTTCTACAAGAGGCAAAAAATTGATGCAAAGTTGACAGAGGAAAGCTTTATGCTAAGCTTTGCCTATCT
The DNA here is from genome assembly GCF_009769625.2 of Cygnus olor. Taxonomy (NCBI): domain Eukaryota; kingdom Metazoa; phylum Chordata; class Aves; order Anseriformes; family Anatidae; genus Cygnus; species Cygnus olor. The sequence continues at coordinate 88,069,841 of NC_049170.1, read as the reverse complement.
TTTGGAGCAAATTCATGCTTTTTTTTTTTTCCTTCTTAAAAGTGGGGTAATTTATAAGTTTTAAAGACTGGTAATACATTAAAAAAAAAAAAGTCCATATTAGGAAACCTCCTCCAGACACCAAACATCTCCACTTAAAAAAAAAAAGTAAATTGAAAAGGAGATTTGTAGCAGAAAATAATCCTCATGGTTTTAAGCAGAAACAATGTCTCTCAACTGCAAGACGTTTTTAATGGCACTAAAAATACTTGAACACACTAAAGATTTGTTTGGCTTTGTCCAAAAGTCAGAACTCAGGCCAAGTTTACTGCAATGGGTTATGTTACAACCCATGTTATATCTCAGTTTTTCTGTGTTACCTCTTAAACATATTCCATTCCCTTTTCACTGACAAAGCTTTCTAATAAAGATACAAAATTCCTTAAACAGTTAACACAGCTATTGGCTTGCAGCTGCAAGAGCCACAGCATTATTCTTTCAGAATACATTTTAATTAAATCCATCACGCCAAATAAGTCACATTGGTAAGATGATTCTACAAAATGATCAATGACATACTTAATGACGACCTTTAAAGATGATTTCATTCTGAAAACAGTTGTCACATTCCATATTTATTGTCTACAGATGATTTCCACATCAGGTGTCCTCAGCTTTCAAGTGTAATTACTTTTCTTAATGCTATTAACAATAAGCTACCAAATTCTAAAGTAATCAAAAAAAAAAAAAAAAAAAAAAAAAACTTCTACTGGATTAAGACATGGAACACTTAAGGTCTTGGAAAATACTATACTAGCTAAATTTACTTCTTGTAAGTGAAATGAGCTGATGAATCAAAAATTTTAGTTTCATCCCTGAGTTAGCACTGGTGATTCACCCATTCTATAGTATATTCTATAAAACAAGAGAAGCTTAAATATACACCAGCCACCCCTTTAGCCAGGGCTAAAAAGGACCGTTCCAATAGGCCCAGCTTGGATTTAAAGTGTAAGAGTCTCTCAGTCTAGCCATAACAGATTCTCATTTTCTGAGATCTGATCACAGAATACAATACATATTTTCCAATAATTTGCAAATATCACACAAAATCTATGCATTTCATGCATCTAGGATTTTATTTGTTCTGCAGCAGAATACCAAGTCAAGGGCTTTGAACTATGTCTGCCTAGACCTTTTCCCTTACTGTAAAAACACCAAAAGCCTTTAAAATAAAAAAGCTAGATTTCACTAGAATACACTTGAATAAATAACTTTGCAAAATAATCTAGGCAACTAAGGCAATAATAGCAAGGTTTATATGCAAGTTTTCCCTTTTTGCACTGTACGTACAGCCTTCCTCCCAATGACTGAGTTGCAACAAGTCCTCACAAGGTCCCTCTGCTTTTATCACCCCTGAGGGTCCCTTGCCTATTCCCAGCCTCCAAATTGGCTAGCTCTGTTCCTCTCCCTTTGGACCTTGAGCTCCCAGATCTTTCAAGTATCTCTCCTGTTCCCTACCAGCATCAACAAGCTCTCCCAGAGCATGCAACATCGCTTCCCATTCTCCCTGAAAGGTCACCTAGCCCACCAAAAGCAGCCCAACATAAAAACCAAGAGCAAATCCCAACCCTGCAGAGATGCAAAGCAACCAGCAGAAAGCTCTCTTGGAACATAGCCTTCACTGGAAATACTTCTGGGGTAAGATTCAGGACCTCACCCACATCACTTAATGATTGAAATATGAAAGCCTGTCCTTCACTTCTGCAGGTGGATGTTTCATAGGAAATTAAAGTTAACTACTTAGAATAAATTTCTCAGATCTCAGGGCAAGAAGTCCTTATTTCCTTCTTACTGCCCCTAACAGATCTGAATACTGGCAGTACTTCCACTGATCTCAACAAGACTTAATTTCTTTCATTTATTGAATAATTCATTCTTTTTCTTTAGGCACTTAATGTCTGTCTGTAGATACCTAGGTGTGAGTATTTTGACTAGATAATTTAATTGACGTGTTTCACGGATTAAATTATAGACTTCCCTCATAAGAGAGAAGCAGCAATGTATTTATTGATATAATGTAGTGATCTAACAAAGCTTAATCATAAATAAGACAGCAACTTAACAAGATACAAGATGGCAAAGTACACTTAATTATTTACAGCCTAGAGGACAGGGTATGTCATACACATCAGGGAGACTCTCCCACTGAGTCACAAGGTTCAGAGTGGACCCCTTTGAACCAAAGAGGCAAGGAGACTAGGTGCAGCTGAATCTACTCCTAGTCCCTTGTACGACAGCACATGTCTAAGGATTACCCCTCTCTTTCCTGCATTGTCTCACAGTTCCATGAATTAATATACGCAGTAGAGACAAAACTATTTATTTTTGCAGGTGCACAACTACAAAGGCATAGGACATACAACATTGGTCAGGCCCAGGCAGATGTCCCATCCAGAGCTGCAATAAGGCCCCCAGGCTCATGGGTGGGTAGACAGTCCCAGGTGAGTCTGCTCAGGACCATTAATGCCAGTCAGTATTCTCAGGGCACTGATGTCCAGCTGTGTATCTATCATTCATGTAGCTTCTTCACCAAAGGGCTTTTATAAAGCATACTTCAGGGTTTTCTTCTCATCAAAGGATTTTGCTTAGGATTTCCTATCGTGGTTCAAGGGCAGGAAGGAATTTCTCCTCCTTTTATCAGACAAAAAAAAGAAAAAAAAAAAAGTACTATATCTTTATCGTGGACAAAATAATAGAAATCTTATTGCTTTACAAAAAGAAGAAAAAAAGTAACTAACACAAAAACTAAATTCACTGCAGCAGTTATAATGTAATGACACAGTGTAATGAATTTCAGATAATGCAGAAAGCAACTCTGGTCATTAAAATCATTTTTCATAATTTTAATTGCATTTTTTTCATTTAGTCCAGGTCCAGTAGAGCTCTCCACCTTTCTTAAATGAGCCTCTACTGAAAATAGATGGCTCAGAGTTGAGGATGAACTTGTTCAACTTGTGGATGGATCAGCTGTTCCTCCCTGCATTCCTGAGTCACTGCAGACACCTGCCTGTCCCTTGGTAGGCATTTTCCAATGAAAAAAAAAGAGGAGCAGGCAGCAAGGAATCAAAGCTAGATGAGCTTTTTGGTTAGTCTGAGAACCACGACTGAGCTCATTCTTCTGCTGGTTCCTGATCAATGAGTGCTTATGAATAGCAACCTTGCTATTCTTCATGACAACAGTTAGTAAAAAGTCACTCGAGCTTTGAAAATGTTGCTGTTTCCCCTTCCTCTGTTGTAACATAATATTCAACTGATGTGACATGCAAATTAAAAAGAAGGTGGTTTTTTTTTGTTCGTTTGCTTGTTTCTTTGGTTTTGTTAGTTAGTTCAAATCAAAATGGCATTTGATTTAGACTATAATTACTGAATCAGGAAAAGGTTACCCCACCCATTTGCTTGTACAAGATGAATATGCTGTCATATCTTGTGTAGTAACTTTTAAATATGAGTATTTTCAAATAAAGAAGAACAAGCCACAGTTAAGAGGTGAACTTGTAACCAGTAAAGTTGTGAAAATGTAGTCTCTGTATACTTCATATTGAAATTATGGTATGAGGATGTAGTGATACTGTAAGTCTTCCAGGTTCTGTATAGTACCTTTGTCTATTTTATCTGTCTTTGAATTGATGGATATTCACCCCTCCAAGAGGGACTATAAAGGGCCAACTGTCATGACTTTATCGTGTTTTTAGCTTACTTGGATTTTTTTGCAAGAGTAATTCAGAACTCCTAGCTCCATTTGCATGAACTAGAGCTGCTAATATGTGTTTTTTCTGTACAGGTATCCCTTCCGTGAGTGACCTGTAGACACATCTCATTTTGGTACAAATTAATTCTGTGTATTTTTTTTAAGAATGGCCATTTGAAAGACAGGTGCCCTCCAAAATGGGGAATCTTAAAAATATACCACAGACAAAAGAAAGTTAGGAAAAAAAAATATTTAGGTTTACCTACTTTCCAGGTGAATGTAATTATAGCCAAAATAGAGAATTAGGTATAAAAATCTCTATATAACTTTCAAAACAAAACACATTTTGGCATATATTTTAACTGAAGAAAAAATAAAACAAAATTTTAATAGCATATGCTACAAGACTGTGTTCCAAAGCACATTTATGCTTGGGTAAAATAACTCACAGTATGTAGGTCACTGTAATAGCAAATATAATAAAGGTTAATAGTATAGTAGCCCAGCATCACCCAAAATAACATATTTAGAAAAGGCATTGCATTGTGATATATGTAAAGGTAGGACCTTTTTATGTGATCTGCATAATCTTTATGTTTCATATTGGTTTTCACCTACACAACTGCCTTCCTATCTCATGCATGTGTTTGATACAGGGGCCTCCTACAAGAGTCAATAAAAAGTAATTGCTCAATAAAGCGCAATTGTTCATGTTCTTCAACATAAGGCTTTGGTTACAGAGAGGCAGTTACAGACAAAACAGTAGGATAAAACTGCTAGGAAAGGCAAAGGTTTTGTGTGTAGTATGTATTTTAAAAAAAAATGTTTTATGTTTATTAGCCCTGAGTATAAAACCAGGTATTCATATTTGAAATGAGTCTCAGTAAGGATACGTGGAGCTGTAACACATTCCTAAGCACAAAGACAGGGTGCCATGTCTCATCAGGTTTGGTCGTTATTGCTGCTGACTTAAAAAGGAATCTAAATCAAGCTTTTAAATGTTGATGAATTCTCTCCCATGCCAGTCAGGTATCCCTTACTCAGTAGCAGTGTTCCTACTATAGTGACAATATAAAGTAATAACAGTTCCCCTAGTCTCCCCAGATAGAATAGCACTCCATTCATTAGCTGAAGTTTGTTATAACACCAAAGTACTTAGGGAAAGATACTATCATCATAGTGCAATCCATGCAAATCTGGGTTGTATCCAGCTTCTGAAAGTACCTGAATAAAAACAGCAGAATGCAAAGAGCTCTTTTTTTTCCCCCCTTAGTAGATGTAAAACTAGCAAGATCTCATGCTCCCAACCCTCACCAAAGCCAGGAATCAGTGATGCTTATTTGGGACACTTAATTAGCTCAGGATTTTTACAGACACTGTATGAAGAAAATGGTACAACCTTTAGGAGAGGAATCCCAGCAGAACAAGTAGGCAGCTCCTGAGGACAGCTTCTAGGCACTCCTTACACCTCTAATGCACCAACCTGAATTCTGGGTAATAAGGCAGAAATTGTTTTTATGAGACACCACAATATAACTTAACATAGGTATACGTTCACATGGCTGATCATTAAGATAAAACTCTTTTCTCCTCTAAGAGGTGGCTGTTTTCTCCAACATTAAATTTCTACAACTTCCTAGAGAATTCGTGAAAGTTAAACTAGATAGTCTCATAACAAAGCTGTCAGTGTCTAGCTTTGATGATGACAGGCTGCTATCCTTCTTGCGTCCTCCCTGAAACATAGCCTTAGCTCTTTTCAATCTTTTGGTACAATTTTAAACATATCAGAAAGAGAATTATTTATAATTTAAAATGTTTTTATTGCAGTGTCTCAGACAGACCAGATTCATAAATTCCTTCCATCTGAATACTAAAAAACATCTTTTCTCCCCTCAAAACAGCAGTAGAAACAAAACAACAAAAGAGTGAATTAATTCTTATTGCAAAAGACAAACGTAAGTCTTCCTTTTCCCACTGGAATTTTAAACACATTAGGTTGCTATTCATCCAGGAAACCCCTCCAGTTATGCACTCTCCATCCTATTCTTTCAACTAGAAATGATGAAACTTTTGTAATAAATACATCCCAAAAAGCCAGTTTATTTTTGTTAAAATAATTGGAAACCTTCATTTCATCACTTATTGACATGTTTCTTATTGTATGTCATAGAATTCTGGAAGTTACATATTTATGACCAAACCTGGCAGTACTCTCTAGATTTATATACCAAACACAATCTCTTCCAATTTACAGCTTCAGTCGACACATTTAATACAGTGCATACATTTCCAATTATTCCTCCACCGAAGCAAGGAAAATACCAGCTAAGATGCAAATTAGCTGCTAAAACATACAACCCAACCCTGCATCCAGAGCTTTCGTTAGATCACTCTAGAGACAAATTTAAGATTATTCTATAGATTGAGTTAGATGACTACTAATTGACTTATTTTCATTTTCCATAGGTTAATTTTGCCAAAACCAGGAACACATCTGCTTCAGCTAATTCGAGCTAATTCACTCACAGCAGGGATACCTGTACAGAAAAAACATGTATTAGTAGCTCTAGTTCATGCAAATGGAACTAGAAGTTCTGAATTACTCTTGCAAAAAAATCCAAGTAAGCTAAAAACATGATACAGTCATGAAAGTTGGCCCTTTGTAGTCCCTCTTGGAGGGGTGAATATTCATCAATTCAAAGACAGATAAAATAGACAAAGGTACTATACAGAACCTGGAAGACTTACAGTATCACTACATCCTCATACCATAATTTCAATATGAAGTATACAGAGACTACATTTTCACAATTCGTTTAAAATATTATTCAATCTGAAATGACTCAGCAGTTTCAAGGAGTGTTCCTTATGTACACTGTTTGTGAGACTGGTCCCTAAACCAACATCAGAAACCAATGCAATATAACAACAGTACTTTTAGAGCATCGACAATTTCTGAAGGTCTGGCCTTAGACTTAATCAAAAGCTATGAGGGTTGGGAGACCCAGCATTCTTTCCAATGTTCACTTTATGAAAATATTAGAATATATTCTGTAAAATACATGTGAAAGTATGTCTATCAATATACCAATTAACACGACCACCAAAGAGAACTTTTTGTGTTAAACATTAAGATATGTATTACCAAAATAGTTGAGCTGCTTCATAATTTTCGCTGGCTTTCTTCACCCAGATTAATATTTAATCACCAACGTCTATCATATTCTTCAAGTGCGGTTTCCTGTAAAATGCCTAAGAACAGGAAGAACAGGAAGACTAATCCTGTTCGCTTCAGTATCAGCTCATTGTATTGACAGTAAGACCAGAAAAGCAGACGAAAGGAATAGAAAAATTACTGAACTTTCCTGGAGATTTCAGGAGATTATATCACAATTCAATTACACCTTGATTATATTAAAGCAATGATTTTTATAACAGCAAAATAAATTATTAAAAATTAACAAGAGAAAGGAACACAAGACCCTGAATGGCAAAAAACAGTAAAGATTCCTGTTCTCAAAGCAAAAGTAGATTTTTCTGCTTCTGAATCAAACAAAAATAAAACCTGTGTGTGTGTTTTTTCCAAAACTCCCTTTCCTCAATAATCTCTACCGCAATATACTCAATATTTTTGAACTTTTTTGTACCAGAACTTCTAGGCCCTTCAATATATCAGATGTTAATTTCAGCAGCCTGTAAACATGTCCTTAACTTACAAGAGACGCTCATTAGCACCACTGAAATCTGAAAGATGCTTTTATTTGCCAGACATTTCAGGAGATATTTCCTTTGAAGGACCGTGATTATCCTCATATACAACTCAAAGCACATCAAACTTATACACTTATATATATATATATATACAAACTTATACTGTGTCACACTTAAATCTTCTTCCAATTCATAAAATTCCCTTCAAAGTGAATATTGCATATTGCAATTGGCTATATTGCACTGCAAAACTTTCATAAAACTAGCTGAATCTTTTCTAGCTTTTGTATGATAATCTGCCTTATCCTTTTTAGTAATATTTTTTCTCTGCTGTTTCACTGACAATGAAAAGGATATTATGAGGTATCTACAAAACCTAACACATTCTATTTATAAGGGTAGCAAACTGCGAGTCAAGACAGTTGTGTTTTATTCCGCATTCCTCCAGTGACCTTCCCTGCAGACTTGGTCAAATCACATCAAACCTCGATTTTCTTTTGTTTGCTCTCTTGATTTACCTTTCTGGAAGCTCTCCTGAGATCAGACTTTCCCTGTATCTACCAATGTCCCAGGGAGGCCTCATACTCACCAAGGTCTTCTGGGTCTTTGGGGTCAGATTCTATGTATTAAATAATGAATAGGAAATGTTTGTGGCTTATAAATACACATGGGTGAGGCATTAATTGAAACCAGAATGGCCAAGATTTTGAGCATCTGATATTGCAGATTTGCCACAGATACAAAGAGTATTCAATGTGGAAGAAAGATGCTCCTACCCAACAAGTTAATGTCACTGCCTCAATGATAAATCGCCAGTCTCCAAAAGAAAGAAATGGTGTAATCAACAAGACCTTTTGTGAAGCATTGAAGTGACCAGTATCCCAACAAGAGTCCAGAGAAAATAAGCAATTCTTACACCCCAAAATATTCTGAACATGCTTATTCACCGATGTTTTCTTTTTCTTTAAAAGGGCTATATAATTCGTTCAGCAAGGAAATACAAATGTATTTCTTTCATTGTCTCATCAGGGTTAATTTTTTGGTTTGTTTTGAGTACTTTGTAAATTTTGTAGCAATATCAATAGAAAAAGAAGTAATACTGTTAACTGAATGACACAATGCCACCATATTCATCACACACACAAAAAAAAATAAAAAAAAAGAGAGAGAGAAAAGAGTATGTTAGCATTTCCTGTCTAAAAAGTTTTAAAATATTGTGCTCTCTTTTCTGAAGCGAAGAAGGAATGGCAATGGCTTTAACTAGAGATAGAGTGATTCTCTGAGTCATTTTACTGATTCTGGTAGCCTCTAATTACTTTATTTATTTGTAATTTAGAAATTCTTTAATCAGTAATGTTACTTGCAAAGCTAAAGTATTCACATAACACATTAAGTTCTCCTACCTGCCCAGAAACATATCTATTTTGGACATGCTGGTAGAAGGATGAATGTTGAGATTTCACTGCCATATACATTCTTTATTACATAGAATAGGTATGTGTGTGTTTATCTTATTTTTTTAATGTAGATCTGTTAGATGTAGATATTACACTTGCTAAATTTTGGAATCCCCTAGCAGTTTAATTAGCGTGATTTTTAGTATCAAAGACTATACATAGAGATTGATGTTACATACCTAATCAATGACTATTTTTGTCTGCTTTTGGCATTGATTGCACTTCCTACTATTATAATATCATATCACAAAATATAACTTAAAATGCTGCCCCTGTCCAATTCTGTTCTCTGTTTTTACATATAAATTCCTAAGACTGTCACACCAAAACTCGTAATTCTCTGTTCCATTCTTCCTACCCAAAATAATACGTTCAGGAGACAGTATGAAATGTAAAAAAAGCATTCTTGTTGCACTTAATACTGCTGAAGTAGTAAGTTTAATAAAACAAAATTAGAAAAAAAAAAGATGAAAAACTTTCATCAAAAGATCTATCAGAACTCAAAATACTTGAAAAACTTTTAAAAAGAGAATTATCTTTTTTGTAAGCAAAGGTAAATTACACAAAAGAAAGAAGAGCAGATATACATAAAAATTGGAATGATTGCTGGAAGAAAAGGAAGAATAAATATAAAAACAAGGCCTAAAGAAGAGGTCTCTGTATGAAAATTGGAGATACAGAGAAAGAAAAAAAGTGAACTTGTTTACATCTCCTATTCCTGTCCTTAAGGGCATAAGTAAATATTACAGAGGAAAGAACTGTTCTGAGATTCTGTTTTTGTTCCAGCATTGGAAAAAAAATCTGGCTTTAATTTTCTGTCATGAAGCAGTGGAGTTAATTAGTTTCCAAAAAATAGAAATGCAACCACTTCTGTTTAAGAAGATGTATATTGCAGTACAAATGTTTTGATCTCAGTTATGGAATATGCTGATTGTTCCCTGAAATTGTAACAACTTCAATTTATCCTTTACTCAACCCTCAAACCACAATTTCCAAGGAAATTCTCAGCTCATCTCCATTAAGGCAAACTGCGTTGCTCTTTGTTTTCCCCGTTTATTTCTCTCACCCAGGCTGAATACAATTTAAAATATCTCTTGAGATAGTAGTGGCAGAGGGGGACAAAAGGTAGTCAGGCAGGGAATAAGAGAAAAAATGAGAGAGAAATCTTGCTAAATTAATTCTGTCCACAGAAAAGCTCTGAAAACAGTTATATTCTCATCTAGCCTGGGAAGGGAATATTACTTTTTGTATATAGCAGAATAAAGCAATAAAAATTTTAAATGCACTCAGCAACTTGGTACGGAATTTTGTGTTATCAGTTAAAATTCAAGGAGCTGAACTGTTTGCCTAAAGGACATATCAGGGCTTTCTGTACCAGTGTTTTGAGGATTTTTTTCACGACGTATGGTTCAGAAAGAGCCCTAGGATCTTTTCTAGTTCTTAGGCTTAAAATAAGCAAACTCTTACAGATACATTTAATTAATGGGTTCAAGAACATTAAGTCTGGACGAATGTAATAAAAAGGAACAACTGAAAGCAAGCTGTAAAAACAACTGTGTTAAGATAATTTAACCACAGTAAAAAGCTGGGAATCTTGGGTGTTTTCTAAATAGTAGTTGAAAGCCATTTTCAGTGAACAGCTCAAGCATCAAAATTGAGTAATGACTGAAAACAGCATTATTTCCTCCACAGGGGTAAGTTCCGTGTCTCAAGCTTTAAAAAACTATCTTCTTCCGGAGAAAAGAAATAGTATTCATCTGTCATCAGACATACAGAGGAGATTTGTGAAACGATAAAAACAGACATGCCTAAAATATTTACAAGTGGTGTTTCAACAGAGGTATTTTTGTCAACAAAAAGGAGCCCCACATTGGGAACCGTCTGTCTAAATGTCAGGAAGCGCTTCTTTATTACACAGGTGATGGAGCACTGGCACAGTGTGGGGGACCAGTGGCCAAGTGGCTTGAACTACACAGCCAGCTGCTGCTAGGATCCAGACCTGGCAAAGCAGGGTATGAGACATGATGGAGACCTGGCATGTGTGTACTGGAAGAAGGCTGTGTGGTCAAAGCAAAGGAAAGCAAAGACCAGCCCCCACTAAAATAGCTTTACCAACAACACGATTGTACGTAGTTTCATATTTCAGGAAAGCAATTTTAGGGATGGCAAATCATCTCATTGCACTGTAAATTATCCTGTGGCCCTTCCCCTTAGCCCCCAGTATATTACTTTTCATCAAATCAACTGATTCTTATCTGAAAGTGAAAAAATGGAGCTTACTGAGCCCCAGACAGCCCTATTTAATTTCTCCTAGCTTCTGGGTAAGGCTGAAGCAGGCATTTATCAGTGATCCATAAAATTACAATTGGGCATTTTTGCTGCCAATCAACCTCTATCCTAACTTTCTTTATTCCCAAATCCCCACAGTGCAAAGGGACATTTGTTTCATTCTTCACAGTAAAAATAAAACCCTTTCATTGCAAAACAAATTTTAAGGCAATCTAGGCAGAATTTTAGCATCTTCACTTATTAACCGCATTGTTCCTGGCCTCTTCAAATTCCTCTTCTTTACTTGCTCCTATGTATCTCAGTTGAATCACCCAGGGTGCAGTTTGCATCCAAGTTTGACTGAGATCTAAAATCATTTTCTGTTTTTTTACTTTAAGTGCTCTGGTGCATACAAGCCCTGGTAAGCATTTTCAGATTATGACTGAAATGCCTGTTAAAAACCGAAAGCAGCACAGGAAAACCTGCTGCTGTTTCTCAAAACACAGCTGTGCATCCCCAGCTTTTGGTCCCAACTAAGGAAGTGACCCCTCATGGAATGGGTAACGTGACTTTAGTTTCTACCTCATATACCTAGCAATTAAAGGCTGCAGTTTTCACCCTCACAGTGCTAATTTGTTTGATGAGGGTGACCCAAGCACAGGCCACATGCTCACTGACAGGGCAACATTTGGGTGAGCGATGGCATTAAGTTCTGTCAAGAGCCCAAGGATTATCAGACCAGGCTTCTGTCATATCTCTGCTAGTACTGGCTTTCTTAACAGAAGTCTCTGAAAGTCATGGCTGGTGTCCATGCCCACTAACAGTGCCATTTAGGAGTGAGAGAGAGAAAGATGTATCATAAGACTCTGTTCCCCAACCCAGCTCTGCTCAGCTAGCAATGGGATGTTAAACACATATGAATATAAAACCTGTCCAAGAATTTCATATTTGCTTGGATCCATTCTGCTAGAATATATCCACAGGTCTACAGAAACAAATTATGCTAAGCATTTAGAAGGAGCAGCACAAGCGGAGGCGTACTTGCTTGTTGCAAGCTTGTATTGGGTACAAGGAACTCTCAACAGCCTGTGCTACACCCACAGACACGCTGAGAAAAAAATGAGACAGAATAGGTAATAACAATAGAAATTGTTTTCCAGAACAGTCTTTAGTAAGCAACTTGCTTATCTAACTACCAAAATAATCTTTTTCCACAGTAGTTATTTATACTCCTCTGTGGGACTTTAAAGGCATTTCAAAATCTTTCATTATTCACACAATGGGTCTTGTTACAGTTGGCTACAGAAATAAACTACAGATAAAATGTAAGCCTATGGAGTAGTTTTCAGGCTCAGGTTTCTTCTACAATCTCCACAGAGCACTGAAAAAGTGCTGCAGTGAAGAAACCAGGTCCTTTGCAGTCATTTAAAACTGCCCTTATTCTAGTAACAATATTGTGTCTGAAAAATGCAAGGTAAAATGAGAAAACATAAAATACAGAGAAAACACAGAATAAAGAGACAGGCATGTGAAGAAATAACAAATGTTTGCACAGTTGCCACTGAAAGTCTAAATTGTAGGAGTTCCTTTGCTGGGGTTGAAAAAAAATAAAATAAAATTTCAATAGCACAGAGTCAAAGCTTGACAAATTACATAGTTCAAATGACAAAGTGGAGACAATAACTCCGGAAGAAATCACTCTGTGCTCATTTACAGCAATCTCTTTAATATATACTAGATAAATTTATACAATCACGAAAATAAAAGACTATGCCACTTCAGCATTTCATAGCCCTTTTGCAGATGTCTACATCAAAGAATTGTCAAAATGACAAAATTGTCACAGTTTTGTAAAAATTTTTTCACAGATCACGCAGCAGGGAACACAAATCACAGTGGAGAACATACACACTGTAGATACATTCAGTACCTCCATGATAGCTTTTAAATGGGATCCAGTTGACTGGCAGCTGTCACCATCAGTTCATTTGTAAGAAATAGTCATCCTACCCCTAAAATCCTGTAAAGAGAATAAAGATACATTTGAAAATATTTGATTGAAGGTCCCATAAAACAGACACTGAAAACAAAACAAAACAAACAAACAAAAACCACCTTTTTTTCTTATATATTGATATGTATATATATGATTTTAAAATGAAGGTAAGGGATAGCAAAACTTGTTTATTTTTTTAACTGAAATCACAAATATTTAGTAATATTTGAGATCACTGTTGAAATTGAAGTGACTGTTTCAGCTATAATAAAAACTCTTCCTATATTTTTTGATACGATGACAAATGTCTGAATAAAATTTGTATATAACTTCTTACTGGTCTTTGAGAAGGTGTCATGTTAATATAGGGGTATTTTGTTAATAACTCACTGGCTAAAACATAACTGTCAAAGTTCATGGGCAATGAAAGCCATAAATATCTCAAAAATTTCTTATATAGCAGGACACAGAGGTTGGTAAAGAGACTCAGAGGTTAAAAATCTGCCCTTAAATAGAAAATGGATATTGAGTTCTTTCTGTGAGTGTTAGCAACAAGAGGGTTTTACATAACTGACTGTACTTTAGAGGTTGTCTATACACAAACAGCATCAGTAATATTTTGCATCTTCTGTTTGATAGGTGTGGCGGTTTTACTTGGGTGGGCGGCCGAGTTCCACCACAACCGCTCTCTCACTCCCCCTCCTCAAAGAGGAACGGGAGAAAATACGATGAAAAGGGCTCAAGGGTTGAGATAAGGACAGGGAGATCACGCAGTAATTATCGTGATGGGCAAAACAGACTCAGCATAGGGAGATAGTAAGATTTATTGCCTATTACTAACAAGCCGGAGAAGCGAGAAACAAAGGAAAGAAACCAAAAGCACCTTCCCCCCCATCCACCCTCGTCCACCTCCTCCCCCCGAGCAGTGCAGGGGAACGGGGGAATGGGGATTATATAGCGCTCTCTCTATATATATTATATATATATTTTTATATATATATATATATATATATATATATATATATATATCATATAGCGGTCTATAGCGCTTCTTCGCCGCCGCTCCTTCTCGGTCACTCTCATCCCCTGTGCTGTGGGGTCCCTCCCACAGGATGCAGTCTTTGCTGAACTGATCCAGCGTGGGCTTCCCACAGGCAGCAGCTCTTCAAGAACTTCTCCAGATACGGGTCAGTACCACAGGGTCCATCCCTCAGGAGCAAACTGCTCCAGCCTGGATCCGCCATGGGCAGCAGCTCCTGCCAGGTCACCTGCTCCTGCATGGTCTCCTCTCCACGGGCTACAGGTCCGGCCTGGAATCTGCTCCGACCGGGGTCTTCCACAGGCTGCAGCCTCCATCGGTGCAGGTCCACCTGCTCCACCGTGGTCTCCTCCACGGGCTGCAGCATGGAACCCTGCTCCACCGTGGTACTCCATGGGCTGCAGGGGGACAGCCTGCTTCACCATGGTCCTCACTACAGACCACAAGGGACTTCTGCTCTGGCGCCTGGAGCACCCCTCCCCCTCCTTCTTCACTGCCCTTGGCGCCTGCAAGGCTGATCCTCACTCCTCTCACTCTCCCAGCTGCTGTGTGGCGCAGCGTTTTTTTTTCCAATCTTAAATATGCTCTCACAGAGGTGCAAAACAACATCAATTATTGGCTCAGCTCTGGTCAGCAGTGGGGCCCTTACCAAACATGGGGCAGCTTCTAGATTCTTCTCAGAAAAGCCACCCCTATGGCCCCCTGCTACCAAAACCTTGCCACGTAAACCCACTACAATAGGATTCATAAATATGAAGCAACTACATTTACAAGGGTAACTATGGTTTGTTATATTTAAATTTACTTAATATGGACTTATGGATTAGATGAGGCTTGGTCTTTTGCATTTGTCTGTGTGAGGGGAAGTTTGCTGACATTTCAGCAAAACCAAAACGAAAATATGTTTCAGATCTCTGATCTTTACTACCACCACCACCCCAAAAAAAGCCTAATATTTTAAATTATATTTTTCTGTTATTATATGTTTATTATAGTTATTATAACTATATTATTAGTTGACATCATTGTAACCTATCTCAAGCCCAATGTCAGTATAAGCTACAAATTATTTAACTTACTATTACATTTAAGCACTTATTACCTACATTTTTATGATCAACTAGCAAAATTAAGAATATTTATTATAAAATATGAGAATTTGTTAAAAGGAACGTACAGCAACTTTAGAAGGTTCAGGATGAATATATATATATTTCTTTATTTTTTCTCTAGCTTAGGTGTTTTTTTAATACTTGCATCCATTAATACTTTAAAGTTAGAAAATGATTTTTAAATTGAGAAACTGAAAGTGTTTTCTTTCACTAAAAAGAGAGTTATGAAGCAAATATGAAAAGCTGAATTCTACTAGTTTAAAAATCTTGAATCACACAAAAGGTGCACAGCTTTGTGGTTTAAAAAAAAGCAATGCCAAACACTTTATTAGTAACTCTTCTTTTTATATATACATATCCATTATTATATTTCTTTTTATCAAATAGTAGCTTATGTTTTTCATTTAATTTTAATTTTTATCCTAAATTAATTCAACACAAGAACTAGATAATACTTACAAAATTTAAAAGAAGTAGGACACATTTATAATATGAAATATATTCTTGTGTGTGATATGTCTGCACATATTTGGAGAAAAAAATGCATCAGATTTTTTTAAACTTTACATGTAGCTGTTTATCAATTTAGCAATAAACCCTAACATTTCCTTTGTCTGAGGGGAAGCAAAAGGTAAAAACTAAAAAGTTGATATGTGAATCAAAACTTGTGCACATTCATTAATCTGTGGATAAAGTAGATGGTTACCATTTCTTCTCCCACTTAGCTGTATGGGTTAATTCAGTCCCAGCTAACAACCTATGCTTGTAGTTATGCTATGTGCTTGATTCTGGCACATATTTCAACCACTGCATGGTAAAACTCATCTACCCTCCTTGACATATATAACATAATGTGCTATGTTGCTCATTTTTTACTACTGCATTTCATAGAGTAGATAAAAATACTTTTAAAATATACAAAATTCTGTTTCATTTCTGCTTTTCCGCAGATAAATACAAACAATTTGAATTGCGCAAACTGGTAGTAAACATGCTGCTGTGTATGACATTCAAGGAATTACTTAGCAGTCAATCACATAATAATTTGGCATCAGGCACTCTGTATTCTGAGTTTTGCAAGGCTCTGTGTAGAGACAATGTTGCTTACGGGAGGCTATCTGTGAGCAGCAGGACAGCTGTCTTCCACTGTGATTAAAATCAGTTTCTGAGAATGAATTACTCCTGGGGCTTAAGACTTCTGAAGTGAAAGCTTCTGTGTATGGTGTCTGTTCCTCTGCATGGTATGTTCTCTGACTGGTTTCTATAATGGAAAGAAATCAGTTACGTTTGCTCTGATAGACAGCCCAAATCTCTCTGAAATACTATGTTTGCGTTAAACCTTGCAAAAGCATGTTTCAAACCTGCCCCAGCTGATGGGGAAGATCTAAACACTCGTTTTACCTTCACCCCACTAACTTTCAGGCAATTCATCGAGGACTGTTTTCCTTATCGTTGCGGTGTGGGAAAATGCAGATGTACAGCAAAATCTAAAAGTCAGTTTAAAAATCAAAACAAAACAAAACAAAAGTTGATTGCCCAGATGATAGTCAGTAAAGAATCATTTTGCAGAAGTGAAATTTTGAAGAAGTTTTTAAAGACTCAACATACTCATAGAGTGGTATATAGAGGAATTAGAATCCTAATTATGTTTTATTAATATAAAAATTAACTTCCCTGGCATCTGAACCTTAAACCATCTAACTGTATTCTGTAAATGCCGGGAAAAATATAGCACAAGTGGAAAAGAAGGAAATATAGTTTTATACAGTGTATTTCTGATGTCTGTCTTCTCCTAATAGCTTCCAAATGTGCACCTGAGATCATCATCTGACATCCTTTACTAGTCTCCTAAAGAAACTACCTGCAGGCATTTTTCATCTTGTCATTTATACGCAGTTTTATTAAATAAAGGAAATGTAATGGCCTGCTGACCGTTTTACTTTTGTGTGTGTCAAAAAAGATGTATTATAGTAATTAAACTGTACTTGTTGGACCCAGTTCCTACCTATATTTCTGAGCTGTTCTAAAGTATGTAAAGGACAAGAAAGAACCAAATGATAAATAATGAGTTAGTGGTTTTATTCTAATTAATATAATTACAGATTGGCTGCACCTCAACTATATCTCAGCTCTTTAAATGACTCTCCAATTATAAGTGGAAATCAGCAGCAATCTCCATCAATTTCAGGTTAAACCATCTTTTCCTATCTCCATGTGGCAAAGGGTCTAAATATTGACTACAGGAAATGGCTGAAATAATGATATGAATTATTCTTTTTTTAAAAAAATCAAGAGCTTCTATTCAAAGGAAAGAGGGAAGGAAGGAGGGAAGGAAGGAGGGAAAGAGGGAAGACAATTAAGAACCAAAACAACCCTATAACCCCCTGACTGTTGGCCAAACTGCCTTCTGACTACCCTGCTCACTTCCACACTTGGTTCCCCCTGGATCACACCAAGGTGTGACACCTAAACCCCCATCCCTGCAGCACGCTATAATAAAATTTATCAAGTGCTCCATATCACACCTCATTTATCTCTCTTGCCCACACTGCTGCAGCCTCCTGAACCCATCGTGTCCTCTTGAGCACTCATGAACTCGAGAAGGGTAAGAGGAGCTAGAGCGTACAGGCATGCGTACAGAGGTGCCATGGGCAGCAGGATGTGGTCTTTGGGATCATCCGGCTGTTACACCTCAGAAACCATGACACGGGAGCACACCAAACACCAGGTGTGTCTCACTGGATTACTAGCATCTTGCTGGAGGTGAAGCTTACCCTGGCTCAGAGATGCTGGGTACAGGCTTTGAGAACCTTCTTGCTCCAAAGGCACTGGTACAGACTGGACAACACAGCTGTGGTGACGATACCACCAGTGTGGTATAGCAGGGTGTAGATGTAGATCTCATCTTTTCCACACTGATCTCAGGGCAAAACTATTAATCTCAGAATATTAAGAGTATTCTGCTGCTATGTGCCCAAGTGCAAATATACTGCAAGTATCTACCACAAGGTCTTTTTGTATGAGGCCCAAATGTGTATATATGCTGAGAACACTGCACGTACAATGTGGATACATGCAAAACTGATTTTTTTCCAGTGGACACATCTGTGCGCAAATACTCCCTTTTGTCACTATTTTCTAGAAAATATTCACATGCATTAAAACAGTGAAGACATCTGTAATTTCAATTTTGTTTCATGTCTACAACTGTTCTAACCAAGATTAGCATTTTAACACAAATACATAAAGCCCGTATGTGGATCCATCATTTATGTTAGTGAAGAAAAATGCTCACTGTAGGTCCACTGACCCACGCAGGTTACTTGTGCTGCTTGCTGCTGTTCAGGAGGGGTTTTCACCTCTACAATCATTTCACTTTGAAATAACTCCTACGGTAGCTTCTAGTTTGAAATATCTTTAAAACCTCTGGATTCCACCATACATTTTCATATTGTTTAAGCATTTCTATCTGTTGGATATTAGGTTAGACGTAAGAAAGAAAAAAGGAAAAGGGAAAGGGAAAGGGGAAAGGGGAAAGAAACATTAAGGAAAACAGATGAGATAATCCTTTACCAATTTGGAATGTTATTCTTTCATTCATTCCACCCTTCCTTCAACTACTGATAATGAAAAGCTAGTTAAATCATTTCATTTTCTATTCCTGTGTGAGGGATAAATGTGTCCACTAGAGCTATTAATGATTCCTCAGAAAATGGGAGGCATTTTAATTCACCTTATTTTCTGATCTTCTCTGACTGAAAAATACTTAACAGGCTTTTCACAATTGTCCTGGGATTCATGACATTGGTAAGGTAGGAGACATAACCTCATGCTTCCTACTGGGACTGCATCTCTCATAATTTAAATTATACTCCACTGTTATTGTCCACTCCTGTTGCAATTCCTAAGAGACTGAATCTAAAACGTGATGCTTGAGCTCGGTAACAGATCTCTTCATTGCAAATTTGAGGATATTAGTTTATGAAGAAGCTTGGAGCAAGAGGTTTTTGGTAAACAGGTTAACTAAACATTCTGAGAAATTCTTCTCTGTAAATTTAATATATTTCCAATGTTTCTTTTCAAATTTGCTTTCCAACAGATAGTGCCTTCCTGATGATCTGCTCTCTTTGACCAATTTTTCAAACTCATCTTTTTCAAACGCAGTAGAATCAGGTAATCTAATCAAGTCCTGCATATCTACCAGGAGAGAACATCCAGCTGACTGCATCCAAAGTCATCAAGAAAACATTTAGTTAGAAAATGTCAGAAAGCAGAGGAGCAGGTTGGGCCTTGGGCAAGGGAGCAAGGGCCACTGGTGATACAAGGGCACCGGGCAGGCACTCACCCCTGGACTGCAGCTCTGTGACACCCAGACAGGTGACCAGCACACACCAGGACCGGGGGCTGAACTTAGAGCAGCCCCCAAGCCAGGGGGGAGCTCCCAAGGGGTCTCCTCGCAGTCCCCTCCCCGCCAGATTCCTCCCAGCCATGGGGCCCAGGACCCATGGCTGCCTCCCAGCAGGGCTGGCCAGGCACCAGGGCCTTACAGAAAACTTCTGAAAAACTTGTCCTCCATGTAATATGAAGAGTAGAAAAAATCATCCAAGGCTAATGCCTCATGATGCGACTCACACTTTTCTCCTCCTAACACAATTAAACTGAATTCACAAGGGTTTGCTACGAGCTTTGTTTACAAAATCTGGAATCGGACATCTTCACGTAAGATGTACTACATGAGAAATAGACAAAGAGGTGACCGAGTAGGCTGCTGACTGAGTAATGTATAGATGGGGTTGTGTCTATTCATCTTTGTGTTTTCATATTTGTGTTTTCATCTTTGTGTTTTTGTTCATCTTTCTGTATTCCTATTGACCCCGCTCACAAGCCTGTCGCCTCTCTGATATGGAAATTACACCCGAATTACATCTTCCTCTTTCTGATGGTGCCTACCTTGCTTCCTACACAGTATGAGTAGTGTGTATGAATTACATATATAAAAACAGACATATATAACCAGTTCTTTAATAACCTCATGTCCTCACTGATGTATAAAGAATTCTCTAGAGAATGGTATTATAAAACTCCATGAAACAGTATCACCTTTAGTTTACAGGCACGTGATGACCATCATCGGGGAAGTATGCATTTTACTTCACATCAGAGTAGTTGTGAGAGAGAAAACATAAATTAGGAGCTGTATTTATGTTTTCTCCCTTCAAAAATAATGAGCAAATGATCAATAAAGTCAAAAATTGCATACACAAAGGAAGCGTTTTTGACATTTTGCTTGTAAACTTTTGAAACTAAGTACTGCAACATATGAATAATTCCAAGATCCTAGCAGGATTCTGCAAGTGTTAGCCATGTGTTTAAATAATAAGTATGTCCAGAAGTGTGATAAAAACAAACAAGAAGCAGATAATAAATAGGCAATCATAAAACCCAAGAATTTTCACCCAGGTCACCTAAACTCTTAATCATCAACTTCCAAACAGGTCTCAGAATTATTTTAAACACAAAATTAACAATGCTTTTATGTATATTAATAGACTTTTAGAAATTGTTTCTAAACTACTGTATTATAATAATAAAACAGTTCATTAAATGACTTCTTCAGGCAGTTCACCTCATCTGCATTTTAATCTTCTATTTAGTTCTTCTAAGACTAACACATTATTAAGACAGTAAATGTATTTGCTAGAATTCTAAATTAAGAGATAATGTCAGAATATTTAACTGACCATAAAAAAAAAAAAAAAGGCGATAAAATATAAAAGGTAGAATACTAAAACTAGAAGTTACTGACATTGTTTTGGTTAAAGAAAGAAAATGCAGTCTTTGAAGAACAGTCATAATTTTAACACCCAGCTCTTGCATAGTCCTTTCAACAACTTGGTCGCAAACTACTATACAATGAAGTCAGCATCACTACCTCTGCTTTTCAGATGAATAAAGTGGTTCAGAAAGAGAAAAATAACTTCCAAAAATTGACCCACACATTGACCTGGGTATCCAAATGAATCTCTCAAGTCTCCATAAAGTATTCCGCTAAAGAGGCCATGCTACCTTACCAAAGATATTTAAGAGGAAAAGCAAACAGAAGTGGCTATAATTACTGGTACGTGTTCAGATTCTGCATGTCAAACTATGAGATTTGACTCTTTCCCCTGTCCACAATAAAAGCAATAATCTGAGTCATTTTTTTACTGAAGAAATCATGATTATACTGAGGGATACATAAAGACAGTCTACAGTCTAACTGAAGAAATATAGGATGTCATTAAGCGGTTCACTTTATTCTGGATATATTCTGTTGTGAAATATAAGGTACTATATATACATTGAGTTTACCTGGTAAGGGTTTGGTAGCAGGGACGCCCTCTGTGAGCAGAGCCCAGCAGCTGCCGCATGTCAGGTCAGAGCCAGCTCCAGCCAGCTCCAAAAGGGACCCACTGCTGGCCACAGCCGAGACAGGGAGTGACGGTGGGTGAGCAGAGTTAAGAAAGGGAAAAAAACTACTGGACAGCAGCACCTGGGAGAGAGGAGTGAGAAGCAGCCCTGCAGACCTCCAGGTCAGTACAGTAGGAGGGCAGGAGGTACTCCTGGCATGCAGCAGAAGTTCCCCTGCGGCCTGTGGAGAGGCCCCTGGTGGAGCAGGCTGTCCCCCTGCAGCCCATGGGTTCCACACGGAGCAGATCTCCACGCTGCAGCCCGTGGAGGAGGAGCCCCCGGTGGAGCAGGTGGATGTGGCCTGGAGGAGGCTGCAGCCCGCGGAGAGCCCCCGCAGGAGCAGGCCCCTGGCTGGAGCTGCAGCCCGTGGAGAGGAGCGCACGCAGGAGCAGGGGCTCTGGGGTTAGCCGCCGCCCGTGGGGGACCCGTGCTGGAGCAGTTTGCTCCTGGGGGATAGACCCCGTGGTACGGAGCCATGTGGGAGCAGTTCTGGAAGAGCTGCTGCCTGTGGGAAGCCCACACAGGATCAGTTTGGGAAAGACAGCATCCTGTGGGGGCAGAGAGTGAATGTGAACTAACAGCAGATGACAAAGTGTTACGGACTGGCCACAGTCCCCCTTCCCCTGCGTTGCTCTGAGGAGGAGACAGCAGGCGGGGGGATGGGGGGGACAGGGAGGGAAGGTGTTCTTTGTTTGCTTTTAGTTTCTCACTGTTCTTGCCTGTCAGAAGTAGGTAATAAATTACATTAAACCCCCTATGCTGGGTCTGTTTTGCCTTTGACAATACTTAGTAAGTGATCTCCCTCTCCTTATCACAATCCTTGAGCCCTTTTCATCATACTTTCTCTGTCCTCCTTTGAGGAGGGGGAGTGAGAGAGAGGTTCTGCTGGAGCTCAGCTACCCACCAGGGTAAAACCACCACACTATAACCAAGATTGCTGCAGTAAGAAAAAATTGGCATTGATTGGCCACAGAAAAGTTAATGGAGCTCAGAGCTACGTGGGAACTATCAAGAATCCTGTTAGGTATTAGATGAAGTTCATGATTACAGGGAATCCTTTCTAATGGTAACGACTTTTATTACAGATAATGGATAATCTGCTGGGCATTTCTTACCACTGAGCATACAAGATGTCAAATTCAGTTCAGGTGACTACATGGAAGAACAAGGGTTTTGCCTGCATTATGCCTAGACTTTAATTTTGGGAAGCTTTGCCCTTATTTGCCATAGGGGTTTGTTACATTTCAGGTTGTGATGAAGTCTCCATTCAAGTTCTCCTTATCAGCTCTATCATATTTATTTATGTATACAATGCTTTAAAAATATG
This sequence comes from Cygnus olor, assembly GCF_009769625.2. Classification (NCBI taxonomy): domain Eukaryota; kingdom Metazoa; phylum Chordata; class Aves; order Anseriformes; family Anatidae; genus Cygnus; species Cygnus olor. The sequence goes on along the minus strand of NC_049170.1, from coordinate 88,046,754 downwards.
TATATAACGCATTATTTATAATATATATGTATATACACCAGTACTTTAAAGAAAATATACAGTATTTTTTAGAATTTTTCTGTCAAATATTGTCTGGGAGTGCACATTAACAGCTTTAGAAATGACAACTTGATGCGTCCATAAGCCACAAGATGACTTTCCTTGGTCTTATGACACCAAAAAGGAATGACATTACATAGAAATGCTCCAGAGAGCAGTAGATGAAAGGGAGAAAGGGAGACAGACCATCAGAGAAGTCTACTAAATGTTGTGGAAGAAAAAGCAATGACTTTCTGGAAGAAAGGATAAAATGATTGTCATTTTATTCCAAACTTCCCATAGCTCCATATCAGTGAAACCGCTGTAAGGAAGAAGCAGCAGATAATGTGTAATTGCCATTTCAGTCAACATGCATTATAAAAAAAAATGACTGAGCCCTTTTGATGAGGAAAATCTTCACTAGGAGCCTTTAAGCAGAGGGACCATTATGCCTGAATCCTTCTGACACAGGCATTAAATTATGGTATTTATTGAGAACAGCTGCAGAAGTTTGATGAGTAAGTGAGTCTCACATGCTTCATAGTATAGACTGAGTACCATTTTCACCAGCTTCCTGAAGTCTTTCTACACCATAACCATAGGCTCTTGCAATGACAGCCATCAGTAACACATTTTGTAAGAACAGCTCTCCACCACCTTTTGGGAAGGAGTTGAAAATCATGTAAGAAAATGATGGAGTTAAACATACAAGTTCTCTATCTCCCCAAGATGCAGATCCCTCCTCTTGCTGTGGCCTGCACTTCCACCTTCTTATCCATAAACTGCATACTTCTCCTGGAAAACACCAGTGTTACAGCAGCACTAGCAGATCATTGACAGGAAAAATGATTTTCATGTGGTGAAGTGACTCAGTTAGGTAACAACGCATGGCTGGTATCTTTTAGCCTTCCAATCCAATTTTACCTCAAAGGAGATGAACAGGACCCATCAAAGCCATCACAGCAACAAACACCAACCTGTTAAAAAAGCAGGAATCCAGAGTGATGTTCCCTGGTCATCTCACTTATAAGACACTTGTTGATCTCTTGCCGTTATTGGGAAAATTGTAAGAGTTTATAGAAACTCCTCTAAAGAAACTACTTTTTCCAGTGATTTAAGACCTTAATCATGCAACACAGTATAGAGATGATATGGCAAATTCATGTCCCATAGCGAGGCATGTCATCCATTTCAATTATCTTTGCATGGATATAGAATGAAAATGAAAACAAATGTAAAAGAAGTGTAGATACATAAAATCAGAAGTAATGATTAATTCAGGCAAATGGTAATAGAGAAATTATCTGCAAGTGCGTAATGCTTACCCCACTTTTTTCGATCATTGATGTACAAATTTGTACATACTGTTATGCTAAAGACTAAATTGATTAAAACAGATAGTACTAAGTTATATGTCTAACACATTACATTTAGGAAAACAACATCTGGCATATTAATAGTAATGTAGATTAATGTAAGGGGCATTGCTGTATTTAATGCTGTATTGTAAAGAATGGGAGTGGAGAACCAAAACCTGACCAATCCCCATTCCTCTTATGTTCTCCTGTTTAGCAGGTGACTGTCATCATCTCATCTAGACCATGAGACTCCCTCCCGAGAGATATTCAGAAACACACAGCTTTCTAAGTCAAGGGTCTTAAGTGGAATTTAGGCCACCTGTAGCAGTTTAATCATAATATGCACCTTGATCAGGTTTAGAAATACAGTATGACATCTTCACTAATCAAGTAGCCTAATTACAAATTTCATATTATTATGCCACTTTAATTTAATAATGTGTCATTTGATTTAAATACTGATTATTACATTGATCTTTGGAAAAGCAGTTTTCCTTCTTAATTTTAACCTCTCTACCTCATACCTTAATTCTTCAAATGCAAAGTGTTTCACTAATATTGCCATTATTTTTTCTGATTTTCTAAGAAACCTATGGTTGTGAACTCCCCAGTTCCCTTTAGACAGTTTTGAAGCATTCAGTTACAACCTTTGACAAGCCAAGCCTGGAACATAATGTTAACTAATTGAAACTCCCAGAAAATGTATTTAATAGAAGTTACCATCCACCAGTTTCTTTACCAGAATATTTGTATCTGATGATACCATTATCACTCTGTTTTGCATGAAAGCAGATTTTTATTTACATGACTTTAGCTCATTACATTATGACAAATCTCTGGCTCTTACCAAAAAGCCCCTTCATGACAAAACCGTATCTACAGCTATTGCTGAAGAAATAGTGAGATATTCCTCTTAGGATCCCTCTTTAAGCATCCATAACTAACTAGAGAATTATTGCTCATTTTCATTCTTGACTTTCTTCATGGCCTCAGGGAATACATTTGTTCATAATCATCTGTCGTTAATAGGATATTAGTGCCTCATTTCCTTAAACGTGCATACTGTGTCTCTGCTCTGACAGTGTCTTACTGCACAGTACTATGCAATTGTAATATACAGTGTTTCACCCTCTACAATAACGCAAATAAAAAAAATAAAATATCTTCCTGGATAGCAAAGCTGTGCAAAGTCAACTTCAACTAACCCATAAAAGCCTTCAATTTTCCCACATGATTTTTCATCAGCAAATTGTTGTGCATGTATTTTTGGCACTCAGTAAATCTCATTACCTCTGTCAAGTTATAATTTTACGATCTTGTTTTAAATATACGCCACCTTCAAAATGGATGTAACCCTGACCAGGGGAAAGAGCTGCACAAGTCATTCCTATTACTTGTGGTAGACACAGAGCATGGATTACAGACTGATGAATGGCAATTAAAATGATCAGGCACAGGCTTCACTATAATACCAGGGGATTTGTGATGCCACTTTTGTGCAGATCACTGGGCTAACCTTTCAGCCTAGTCGTGTTTCCATTTCCAGAACACTGCCTCATTTCTCCTCCCTCTGATTCCTTCCTGGAAACTGGACTGGTGCTGCTGCCATCAACCCTGTGCTCCGCCAATAAGGAGTAAATTCAGTGCACTCCTTTTTCCTGCACCCTTTTTTCCCTTGCCGGTAGTGCTTTACCTTCTCTAACAGTAGCAGCTGTGAAGTTGGCCAGTGGGCCCTGTGGGGCATACATGGGAGAATGCGTTATGCCATGACTTTCATCTTTGATCCTACCAACTTTTACCTTAAAGGAGATCAATAGGATACTTCACAGTCATCTCAGCAACAAACACCAAGATGTTCCCAGATAGAGGTTTAGTAACTAGCATGTCCTGCTAAATTGATGTGTGCTGAAATAAACTCAGTAGTCATATCTTCCTTTTCTCTTTAAAAAGTAAATATAATAATTTCTTTATGAAAACTGATAATATAATTAAAGTAAGAGGCAACTGGTATATTCAAACCTTATCCAAGCTTAGCTATTCCTGATTTTCTGTCTTAGATGAGACTTCACTGAATGCTGCAGAAAAGAAGATGATAACAAAATAGATTAAGTAAATAAAATTAGTGAAGATGATGAGAAATAGGTGTCAACAAAGGAAGATATTTAATGAGTATTTTTTAACTGGAAGAGTCTGGCCAAAAGCTCCAAAATGTTTGTATTCTTACATCTAAGAATTTAGAAAATATGGATAAAATAGTTATAATAACCACAAATAGCACTCATAAAATAAACAGTAGCAAGTATCCTCTTTGAGGTTATAAGCAGTGCTTCATCTCTCTCCAGATGCATCTGCAGTTTGAGTTCTCAACATCATCAGGTATTCTGAAATAATATGTCTGGGTTTCACACGTAACAGTGCATGCACAGTTTATTCCCCTATCCTTACTTCACACGAGGTGAAGAAAGATTTTTCAAGGGAATTGCTATAAATGTGTTAAAGCATTGGATGCCGGGGGTCCAATGTTTTATATAGGCTTCTTGTGCAAGGCAATTTAATAGTTCATAACTCCTGTTGAGGATCACAGCATAATGAAAAATTTCTATACAATTCTTGTCACATTTGTGTGATACGTTTGCATAAAATCAGTGGGTTAGAAAAACCACACAAAAATTCTCACACCAGGTATAATTCTAACCTTGGGTTTTGTAAGGACATTAAATTATTCTTGACTCTGGCTGAAAGTCTTCCATCAGAAGCACTATGCACGGAAGACCTGGAGAATGAAATGGAAGCCAAAGTTGTCTTTTCCTATCCATCTTACTATAGCCATTTCAGAAATGTAGATATATATGAAGGAGATGATGAGGCTTTCACTGATGCACACTGCTAGCCCTTCAAGGCTGCTTTTGCTATTAATGTATCCAAGGTTATGTAGGTGATTATAAAACCAAAAAGACTGCGCCAAGTCTGTGGAGGTCTGCCACAAGGGAGCAAAAAATGCATTTTACAGAGATACATCAGGACTAGCCATCTAAAATAGTACCCAGGTATGACACTGAGCAGAGCTGCATAGGAGGCACAAGGTTATATCACAAATGCCTGTTCTCTCTCACCCCACCTTGGTTTTTTTAGTAAGTCAGCTTGAAACAGTTAGTAAATCCAAACACAGGCGCTAAATTTCCCTGGCTAGAGCAGCTTGCAGTCCTCATCACTTCTGGAGAGGTAACTCTATAAATTCAAGGGTGAAATAATTCTCCCTGTGATGTGGCAGTCTCCATTTGTTTTGAATTCTTCTTTCTTCTCAGAGGGAGAAAAGAAAGGAGAGTTTCTGCCTTCTTTCCATGCCCTATGGTGCATAAATTGCATATTTCTAACATTGATATATTAATAATTAGTTATCCCAATACAGAGAAATATTGAAGAAAATAAACAAAAAAAAAAAACATTATCCCATGAAACTGAGCATTAGCACAACTTCATGATTTTATGATATCACCTTCCTGATGGAGAAAGGATGGCCCTGTTACTTTTCTCCTCCCATTAAACACATATTCTTTTATGGGAATAATTGCTACTGTAATGACCAAAGGCTGTGCTTACTAAAGAATGTGCTGAAGCAACCATCCAAAAACTTGCAAGCAGATGAGTCCAAAGTGAGTGTGAAGGAGAAGAACATGCAGTGCTGGGACTGGGAGAGATTCACTTGTTTTCATTTCAGTCTCCGAACATTCAGACAAAGTCTAAGCTAGTCAATTCAGGCTCTCTCGAGGGTCAGTGGAAAGACATTTAATAATAACTGTCTTTGGAGGAGAAATGACATCACCTGGAAGCAACAGCCCCTGTTCTGTAAAGGGAGCCTGGAATGATTAGCTCTGCTTTCAGTGCCTCACGTGAGATATCTCGGAGCTGATGATTCTCCCCTGAATCCCATCCATCCTTTCTCAGACTCTCCCTCCTCCTCCAGCCTCTGCTGCACCTGCAGTTGCTCTCCTGAAATGGTAGACCTGAAATGGTCTTCCAAAACAGAGAACTTATTCTACATTCCCACTATCTAGAGGGCTTTTAAACTATTTGCCTTTGCGATACCCACAGATCTCTGCAAACACTGACCTGGGACTCCCTTTGACCAGGGGAGGCTGTAGAGGCAGTGGAGAAAGGTCAAAAGTGTGCTGCATTGTTCATTTGCAGTTTCACAGGAGACAGCAAGGCTCCTCTGCTTATCAGAAAGAGGACCCAATTAATCGCTTCCACAAACATACTTTAACCCCTCTCTCACAATTGAATTTATACAAGGTATTCCACTTTTGCACACAGTTTTTACACAGAACCTGTTCTGATAGTATAGTAGTTTGAAACAATATAAAAGTATAGACAGAGAAAGTAAGGATGACGATTTCATAGAATCACAGAATGGTTTGGGTTGGAAGGGACCTTAAAGATCACCCAGTTCCAACCCCCTGCCATGGGCAGGGGTGCTGTCCACTAGATCAGGTTTGCCAGGTCCGCATCCAGCCTGGCCTGGTACACCTCCAGGGATGGGGCATTCACAGCTTCTCTGGGCAACCTGTGCCAGTGCCTCAACACCCTCTGAGTGAAGAAATTGATTTAATGGATATTACTATTACTCTCATTGATAGAACACATATATGATAGCATAAGAAAGGATTCGTTCATTTTATTCTTCAAGCAAAAGTTTAATCTTTTATTTTTAAACCAAACACCAAATATTCTGAATGTCATATAAAATAATGAAGAAGCACTGTGTTAAATTAACTGTTCAGAGTAAGAAAAGGAGATAAGACATATATATTGAAAAAAAAAAAAAAAAAAAGAGGATGAAGATGCTGAAGAAATTTTGTCCTAACTAAAGGTGGAGCAGTGATAGTTATACCAAAATGGGCAGGTGACATTACATAATTATTTCATTTACACTATTAGTATCTCTTCCTATATGGTAAATGTCTTCTGTTAATTCTCTTTGCTGTACAAAAGCTGATCTAATTGGTTTCAGTTTTGTTAAGAAGAAATGATCTTCAGCAGCCAAGAACCTGAAGTGGGAATTTTTAAAGTGAGAGAATATTTAGTAGGTTCTTCACATGGAATTGTAGGCCAGAATACAAAGTCTGGCTTTTAAACACATGCAGCAGTGTGTTGACTCTCAATATTTTCAGAGGTGCCAAATAAACATAAGTTCATATTGGTTTTGTTTTGTTTTGTTTTGTTTTGTTTGGAGTAGGAAATAGCTTATTTAAATGTCAAAGTCCCTTTCTGTAGTATTTTATTAAATTAAATACTATACAAACTTTAAAAAAAAAAGAAGTAATAGATATAATATTGCAAAGACAGATGTTTGCAGTATAAAATTAACCTTCACAATGTTAAAACACAACTAATTAGAATCAGAAAGTAGTAAATAGTAACATGACTAAAACTATAATGACAAAATATTTGCAAAGAAAAAGATTGGCTATGTAATTTTGGACTCTGGAATAGTCCCAGATATTTTCTTTGTCATTTCTAAGTAACCTCTGGAGAAGCAGTTAGCTTCTTTATTAGTTCTCAAACAGGTTTAAGAGGCCTTCATTCCTAAGAGAGGACTGAAAAAAAACCCACACGTTATTTCTTTCTTTGATTCTATCAAGCCACACAAGATTATAATTTAACGAGGAATAAAACAGCCCTTACTCACACATCTATCCTATGAACATTCACCATCAAGAACTGAACAACCTGTCTGACTTTACTCAGCTTTTCTCTTCCCTCTTAGAGATTGTTTACAAAGGTGTCTTGGATTAGCTACTCCCTTCACAACCAACTTCCCTTATTAGCAGGCATCTGATTTATTTTACTTTCTCAACCTGAGGTTGCTGAGATAGCTTCACCACTGCTCATCCCCAGCAGAAACAGAAGCCAGAAGATGGCTCTTGCTTGTTCTGGGCCACGTTCACTCTTCATAGCAAGAAGACCTTGACACATGTCAAAAAGCAGCAAGCCTTGGGGTCAACAGAGCAGTCGTGTAGGTTGTGCAACCTGAACTGATGCCTGCTAACAGATCGTACATGCTGAAGGCAGGAAATCTCGCTATAGAAAAGGTATTCAACAGAAAGGGACAGCAACCTCTCCCCAGCTGAAGATCATGCAGAGGACACCTAGGGCCAAAAACTAAGTGACACTGGCTTTGAAAGTAGGATAACGCAGGATGAGTTAGGGAGAAATCTGCTGAGCCAGTAGTATACTTCTCTTGCAGCTTCTCTGGGCTCCATGGGAAACTGAAAGCTGTATTCTAGAAAGCCCTGAGGCACATCTCCCATGGTATAATGAAGTCAATAGGACTAAATTCAAAAGGGTTATTACTAGCCTGCAGAACTCCACCACATATACAGGTAGTAGTCATCTAAAATGATAGCTTACTCTGCTATATTTACTCACATCTTGAAAATATATCAATTTTATTTCATGCTACATGGAAATTGATAAATTTCTTGCACTAAGAAAGGTATTTTTTTTTTCTTTCTGTATTTTTAGACTGAATTTCTAACAGAGAGGGTTACATAACAGTACTATTTATGCATTTGACAGTTTTCTCCCAATGTTTTTTATTGTCTTGGCCAATTTCAATTAATGTGACTGAGGTAGCTGTGTCAGAGATGAGAAATAGATGACTGAGAGAAGATGGAGAACTGAATTAGTGCTCCATGGTCAAAGCAAGGGAAGAGATGAGCTCAACGATGCAATCTTCCCCTGTAGACTGGGCAAGCAGCAAGCGCCAGTCACTAAGCACTCTCGCAGTGCAGGATCAGGCACAGGACCTGCGGCTGGTGGCTTGGCTGGGTGGGGAAGGCAACTTGGGGTGCAGATCACAGAATCACAGAGGAGAAATAATAACAGAAATGGCAGAAGGTAGTGGAGGGATGGCAAGGGGAGCTGTAGGTATGCTGACGAGGGTCAAAGGCAGACACAACAGGGGGCTGGAATTATTAGGGGAGAGGGGGGAGGCAGTGGACAGGACACGCAACCAAAGAAAATCATTAATTATGCTGCTCCTGTAACGAGCTGGGGAAGGGATGTGATTTCATTCTTGTCTAACTAGCCAGTATGTGGGTTGTTTCTCTGTTAAGGAATTACCAGATGAGAATTATAGCATGGCAAGTTTACTACAGAACTGAAAAGAAGTTGGGAAAAGACTCACTGGATAAACTCTTCATTCACTGCAGAACACACTCGCTATTCCACTGATGTCCTTTACAGAAATAAACCAATTGCAGCCCCCACTCAAGCACACAAAAATATAATGAATCTTTTCTTTTCCCAATTGCATTCCTCTCTGATGAACAGAACTATCACCTCTGGATAAAGGATAGGGATTTTCTGAAATATGTCCTTGAGGTAATAAATGTCATCCTCTCTGAAAAGCAATCTCATCTCAAGATAACTAAATCTTTTTTCCATTTATCAAATATCAGAAGGATAACTATCCTTACTTGCTATTTAAATTCCTCAGCAGAAATTGAATTCTCGCCTCACAAATAAAGATGGTTGCAATTATTTTCTTAAACAGTAAGCGCTGCTCAGGTTATATAAAAAAGGAACCGGGTGTTAGTGGAAAAGTGTAATCTGAAAACTGGGGGGAAGCAAGCATGTTTTTACACTCCATAAGAAGTCAGGTTATCTTTTTTAAAAAAAAAAAAAACAACTTTTTTTTTTTTGGGGGGGGAGTGATTTTCACGTTATCTGAATATTATTTATTAGCAGATTTTGAGTAAGGTTCTAAAATCTGACAAAATTCAGATGAAATAATCACACTAATAAAACTGGCTCATTTATAGCTCTGCCTGCATTTGCATGTCATAGGTGTTTCACATGTGTTCAGCTAAATGTCACATTTTGCTTTGATAAAGTAGTACGTGCATCCTTGTGAAGAAAAGCAGTGAATCAACTGTGCTCCGAGTTTCCACACACTAAAATCAAAGTCCAACGAAGTGACTGAAATCACACAAGTACTATGGTGGTCTCAGCACTGTGAATTCACCAACACGATGATTTTTCTCTGACCAGAGGAAAAAAAAAAAAAGAAGGAAAAAAAAAAAAAAAAGAATCCTTTTCTTATTCTAGAGCCAGTTGTTTTAAAGAAAACAGTGATAAATCACCTCTAATTCAACTGACATAAATCATTAAAAACAATGTACCTTCATTGTCAGAAGACTCAACAATGGATCTGCTTCAGAATATGCTGTCAGAAAAAAAATGCAAGCAGAAAGGATGTGTTTTTCTTATGTGCATTTTCAAACCATTTTTGTTGAATGACATCAGAGTTCTTTGTTTGTTAAGTTTGATATAGATTCATATTTTAAATCTTCTGTGAAACAGAAACAATGGCCACATAGTTTGCCAGTTTTTTTCTCATCTGTTCAGCTTCAGTAGTGTTGAAGTTACCATTTTCAATCAATCCTTTCAAAAATAAGGTAGCACTTGATGGAGGCACTATATGAATCGCTAAAAATCCCTGTTGTTTATTCTCTATGTCCTTCCCTTCTCCCCCTTTTTCTCAAAGCCTGAAAGGTATAGTTCTCCGCCATGAGCTACTAGTTGTTCTTACAAGCCTGTTTCAGAGCTGTGGCTTCCAAAGGCTTTGCCTGTTCCAAGGCCATGTAGCTTCTATCAGCAGGGCAAGACTTCCACAGAGCTAGAAAATAAAGACTGTCCCTTCTGAAGACATGCCTATACCTCATGTGCCCTGTTATAAAACGATGCTGTCAGATTCTCTACTTGGTTGCTCAATTGCATTTGGGAAAATATATATATATATTTATCTGTTATATTCCATTTGCATTGGAAATTTAAAAAAAATAAAATAATAAAATAATCTATGTTTCTGTAAGGATGACAACAGCCAGCCAGTTTACATTACAGATACAATAGGATTGTATAGTAACAATGTAGATGAGACAAGGTATTTATTCTGGGAAGGATGCTTCTTACCTTCCATGTGGACAGCATCATAACTGCGGAGAGCATCATAACTGTAGGTCTGAGTTCCATGTATATTCTCTAGCAGATCTATGCTGTGGCTGGTATTTAATTCTATATGGGTATGTAGATAGAGAATAAGCCTTTGCAGAGATGTAATTAATTAGTTATGTTCTATAGAGAGGCCATAATATAAAGGTCATACACTGTATCATAATATAAAGGTCAATGTACACATGATCACAAATATCTCAACAGTCAGATCTCTCTGATTCTTCAGGTGTGCTAAAATTGTGTTCTTTTTTTCAGGTGCTAGGACAATATCTTTTTCTTGCTGCTTTGCATACATTATCATTATCTCAAACAACACATTGGCTTCATCTTTGAAGTTTCAGTCAGCTCCTGCAGTGATATCAGCAGCATACAAGTGCTTTTAATAATCTTTGGGAAAATGTAATGAGGATGATTTCTCTTCAATTCCACTTGGCTCAGTGATAGAGCACAACAATGGGATGTCGTCAGAATAAGAGTTTGAAACACACAGTCTCATTTGCTTCCTTTCATTAGTATTTGGGGGAGGAGGGGACTGTTGTGACAGCTGGTCAGCACTGATTCAATTATGTGCTCCATTTTCTGGACTTTGGTTCAAGATGTCCTTTGGCAAGCTGAGCAACTGCTTGATGATAGATTTAATAGCTCGGACTTGATTGAGTATGCAAGATGACACAACTAGCTTTGATATATTTCTAAGGCAGCATGCCTTTGAAGGTGCACTACTAGCTATGGAACGTCCATTTCATCAACACTTCCCATGCAGTAAGACAAATGCATTAAGACTAATTCTCCTCTCCCTCAGCTAGCAAAAGTCACCCCCTTTGGTGCGTGGAATTACGTAGGTCAGAATGAGAAGAAAATCAGGCCCACAAGTGCTAAGAACTCAGAAACAGATCTGTCCTGATACAACATTACTTCTTTAATCATCGCGTCTCGAGCAAGAGGGAGAACCTGCAAAATCCAAGTTCAATGAGGATGCTTAAGTCGGGCCTGCAATTGCACCAAAAAGAAAACAAGGGCCCCCCAAGAGCTCCAATAACTTCACAAAGCTGTGATGTCTTTGGGTGCCTAGGGCAGGTATGCCCTACATGTTCTCAGTATGCGTCTCTTTTCTACTTCTGAGTATGCTGGAGAGTGAAGAGAAAAAACGCATTCATCCTTTGAGTTCAAAGAAGCTTGGCTGAAAGCTCTCCCACCTACCTCAGCACAGAGAAAATGGAAGTCAGTCTTGTGAAAAATGAATGCTGTGGAACAAATGATAAGTTAAACTGATATCCATGACTGACCGAGAGATCTAGCTAATATTTTGCAGTTTATGCCTATCACCAGTCTTTCACTGATCCCTCTGGCACAGCCGTCTGAGTTTAAGGAAGGATGGCTGCCAGGGGAGTCTTCTCTGCAGAAGAACGCTTCTCACTTTAGATGCAACAGAGTCCAACTCGCACAGCAGGGCCAGCCAGGCCTTATCTGTTCTGACAGATTTTCCTGAGGACTTCAAGATGACTGAATAAATGATTTAGAGCAGAGATATTCAGTATCTTTTCAGATACTTTTTTGCAAGAACCCTAGAAATCTGTTTTGTGAGGAATGTGAACCTCATAGAGATTCTCATGGAAATATTGTAAGCTTTAGTGGGGAAAAAGCATTCTATCAATAAACATAAAGCAAGAGAATATTATTGCAGGTCATCAGAATATATGTAAAAAATACAAAATGATTCTATTTTCCCCTTTCTTTCAGGATAGAAGCAACTTACTGATTCTATTATACTTGGCAGGAATCCATGAAAGTGAGCTTCTCTTAAACCTCAGTTTAAAAAATGTATGGTGTAAGAATTTAGTAGTTATAACTACACTAACAATCATACTGACTGTTATATATTATAGGTAGCACAGCAACGATATGATAGCAAAAAAATATATATTCATACCTCATCCATAATTAGCTAAAAATAGACACATAGATAAGTAATTAGCTAAAGCTGACAGATCTGTTTCTGACAATATTAATGGATGCAGCCAGCTTCAAAAAAAAAATGTTTTTTCCATATAGCACTTAGGATTAAAACTGTAGGTGAAACAGGCATCACCAATGATGTTAGAAGGCTGAAAAAAATTTGTTATTATGAGCTCATAATTTTACAGAACATTCCACAGATATTTGGCATCCATTTTTCTTATCTAATCTGTGCCCAAAGATACACATTTCAGTGAGATAGTTTTTTTGGGGGGTTGGGGGAGGCTTGACTTATTGAGGGAAAATTGTCATGTATTTTCATTAAATCACACTGATTAGTTAGAAAACATATCACAGATAGCTACAATTTGAGAAATAGTGAACTAATAACTAAATACAATGGAGTGAGGACAGTAAGCTATGATATCCACCATGTCTGGTTACAGTATTTTGCCAACTGTAATTTAAATATACTTTATTATCATGCCTTATGTCAGGAGCTGCTTAGGAGGATTTTAGCAGATGATTGTCTAGAGAATGCCAGTCTTTCAAAAACTAATTTAATGTATTGTTTTTTTTTTTTTAATATTTGTCTCAAAGTATTTCTAAGAGTAAGGAAGGAAAAAGATATAGGGAAATCCAACTGCACTGTTGTTAAATGCTAGTTTTCATCTTAAACAGAAGCTCAGAGTCCTTATCAAACTTCTGTGTGTTCTGAATATTCAGTTTATTGCTCTTTTCTTACATAAAGATTGCATTTTATCTGGTGTACCTCAGTGTTATGTTAACACCATCTTTCTTATATTCAGTTTTATATAACTTTAATTTTTCTTAAATGACATTATTTCTCTGGAATGGTTGGAATCTTATCAAAATAACTGTTTAATCATTGCTGTTTAGTTCATTATTTTCATATCACTGTGATGTCTCTTCAGGGAAGCAGACACCTGTCAGATGTTCACTTCTCTAAAGTGTACTTGAGTAATATTACAGACATTAATTTTTAAAGCAGGACGATAGTTTTTAATCTCAGTATTTTCTGCTTTTTAAGCACAAGACTTCATCTAAACTTTCTACTTCATCATACGTTGTTTTGAGCTATTGCAATATTACAGAAGAAGGTCTGAAATGGTCAAGTACAAAGCAGAAATCTTTCAGGAGAATAGTTATTCATAATAAACCTTCCAGTAATGTAGGGCATATACCTTTTTTTTTTTTTTTTTTTCTGGGAAATAGCCATTTTAAAAAGTGTTCCATTTATCTTAGTTCTGAATTAAATTTGTACTAGAAGACTAAGAAATCATTTTGAATGTACAAAGCTTTGAGACCAGACAGACTGTAGTAAAGTCATGCATGCAATATGATTCTGCTGTTAAATTTTGCAGTTCTGATCACAGGACTACTACTCCAAGCAGTAAGAACGACAACAGAAACTTCCTTGGAGAAGGTTGTATTGAATATTGTTGGAAAAACCTAAATTTTCTAGATCCGCTAACTGGAAATAAATCACCATCAAAACAGTGACACTAATTTGGTTATATAATGGTCTCAGTCTTGTTATCAGAAGCAGGGAGGGAAAAAGCAGTCCAATTCATTGCTGTTTCTATACTGAAGGCTAGTAAATGATTAACAGATCCAAACCCTTTAATAAATGACGACAAATTCACTGTGATCCCAGCAGCTCTCCCCACTTCCAGTAACAGTTCTAATAAAGCTTAGAAAATGCATTACCAAAATGCATTCACCCACCATATATACATACACACACACTCAATAGAATATGGTTTATGAAAATTTTTCAATTACATAACAAATCAAGGATTCAGATAAGCATCCAAGGTGATAAATTATTCCTATTATATTCATTTTTTTTTCAGTCAAACCTGGCAATGAAGCATTTACAAAGTATAAGGACGTTACATAGACAGGAAAATATTCTATATCTGTTTTTGTTTTAAGTCTTTTTCTGCAAATGCCTCAAACAAGTACAGAGGCATACTGCTTTCAAAAAACAAAACCTTCTGTCTTCTGTAGAGGAAAAATAGCTTTTGCTGGGAAATGTATTTTCTTTGCAAGCCTTTGCTCTCAATATATTTTGTTGTTTCATGTTTCTTCCAAAATTCTCTGAAACAGATATGCAAAATATCCACAGTAATTGCTTGAACCACAATGTGAGACCTAAGACGTGAGATTAAAAATAGGTGTAGTTGGAAGAAAACCAAGCAAAACATAGAAAATATTAAAACATAAGTTCAGTCTTTTCCACAGGGTGAAGGCCTATAGAAACTATATGAAGATCAATTTATAGTGGAAAACCCTTTTGTCTACTTCAGATTGCTGTAGAATAAGGCAAACTTTTTTTTTTTTTTTTTTTTAGATATAAAAGGAAACACTTCATGTATTCTATATGCAACTTTTTCCAACATTCTCCAAGGGATACAGGGGAACTTACTTCAGATAAACTCTGTGCTTCAAAGGCAAAGAAATTAGGTGATAGGCAAGCTCACTAATTATAGAATTCAAGACTATGTTTAAAAGGAAGTGTAATGAAAGCTCCTCTACAACAATAAGCTGTTTCCCAAAGGAACATGGACAACAATAAGAAATGAAATACTCTGCCTTTGTGTAGTTTAGAATTGCATGACAGAACCTGCCAGAGAGGAAAAAAAGGTGTGCATTTGTGGTAGTTTTTTGTAATAAATCATGCTTAAATATATGTGGAAAAAGGAGAGTGAAGAAAGCATATTTAGCTAAACAGTTCTGTTTTTCAGATTGTAGTCATAGGATATGAAAAGGATTCCTGGTTGGCACTGCTTGTTTCACCTTCCTGCGCCATGTCTGTTACTTATTCATATTCAGTAAGTCCAGATTAATAACTGAATTAAGTTTCCTTAATGCTAACAGAAAGATTCTTTAAGACACTAGATGAAAATCATTTTTTGCAGCATCTCCCTGAACAGAGTTAGGGCCAACAAATTTAGATACTTTACCATTGTATCTCGCATGGGTGCAAAACTGATTAATTGAACTTTGCACTTTAGTCTGAGAGACTTGAAGGAAAAAAGGAATGTAGTATTATCTGGAATGTAGTACCTATTTTTGATAGTGACTGTTGTCTTAAAAAAGAATACATAAATAAAAGGCCCCATGCTCATTTTCAGGATATGGTTAGCAAGGACTTGCTTCTGTATACAATAGCAGAAACCACTGTATCTACCAAAATAAGCTTTATATGGAAAGATCAATTGCATTCATGTACACTGAATTTTCTTGTATCTGTAGCAGTTGTTTAGGACAGCACATTAAGGAATGTGGCAAAATAACCCACCTTTACTGTTACACTATTTGGAAAGTTGGGTTGATAAAGGGATACTGTCTCTTCAATATCAATAACAGTTTAACCCCCAGCTCTGGTTTTACAGACAGAGTCAAATAACCTCCCTCTTCAGCGCACACCTATAACTTTAATCTGCCTCCTTCTATAATTTGCAGTCAAAAACTAAAAATGCCTGGTTCAAAGAGACAAAATACACGTTCCTAACTTAGAATCCAGGAAATGTAACAGCTGTTCCAAAAAAAAAAAAAATGTACTAGAGTTCTCTAATTTTATTTCTTTGTTTTTACACCATTTCGCCAGGCAAACATCTCAGCTGAACTATTCAGTACTTCAGTATTCAGTTCTGCTATTCAATGAATTTATCCCAGATTAGGTGAGTCATTAGTTCTAGCTTGGTAGAGGTGAAATTATGCTTTTTAAAGGAAGAGAGTCAAAACATCAAAAAAGCTGTAGTAGGCCTTTACTAGAAACTACCATTGATTTTTAAAGAGGCTTAAACTCTTAAACACCTTACTGCCTTTGAAAACAGGACTTGGACTTCTAATTGACTTAAATACATATCCAAGTTTCTTTTAGCAATTCACATGCTTCTCAGAACCATTTTAAGACATACTCCTCTTGGGTTTTGACTGAATATTTTATGTACAGCATTGTTGTGAGCCCATTAATCATCGTTTTTGCTCTATTGCTCCCACCTGGAAAGAATGAGCCTGTAATTGAAAAGGCAAATTTAGCATTTATATTGGTAATAACACAGTTTCATTGCCATTCTCCTCAATACGAATTTGAACATTATGGTGAACCGTATCTCACTGATAAGTGAATGGAAGGGAAGTAAAGCTTTCTCATTAGCAGGCCCCCATGAGCTAAGTCATTTGTTTGTTGAGCAGAACCTTCTATTGTGTTGTAACAATTGCTTTTACTCCCAGATATGATAACTCTTTGAAGCAGTACCTGGGAGACGCATGTGATCTACATTAGCAGAGGAGTAACAATGTTGGCTGATAAACTAATCTCATCAGCCATGCAGCTGATCTTTCATTGTTGGTTTTTATTTTTCTTCTAATAGTAAAAGCCATGGACTCCAATCCAACTAATTTAAGGCAGAGTAAATTACTTGGTTCCAAGATGAAGTTTAAGATTATAAATTTGTTTTAGAAATTTCTATTGGAAACGTAACTTTGTGCTTCAGCATTTTTAGTTTGTTACAGATTAGAACAGAGTTTGAAAGGAGGCTTGTCATGCTGGCGGGTATATATGTATGTTATTCTAGGGTACCTTGTCAGGCTAAAAGTGTTTAGCAAGCTTCTGAATGTCACTGTGAGTATGAGTAGGAGGAGGAGGGTATGAATAAGTGGTGCAGCAAGATAGGGAAATAATCTTCATTTTTGCATAAGCTATAGTTAGCATTTAAAGATAAGACACATGAAATACAAGACTGATGGATCATTCTGAGAAATTATTAATGCCATAAAATCAAAAAAATTGCAGACTGCAAAGTCATTTTGCTGCTTTCCAGTATGCTATGTACAGAGTAAACATGCACATACACCTAAACTAGCAAAACAATCCAATCTGCACCTTTAGCTACAGGCTTAGGGAAATAATGTCTGAAGCAGTGTGAACTTTAAAATATAAACACGTCATTGGTAATAGTCCCTGTATGCTGTTGTACCAGGATACACAAGTATATTACAGGATTTCATGGTCAACAGTAAAACACATTACAGCGGAACAACAACAACAAAAACACAAATTTGAAGTGTGCAAAATACAATGAAAGTAACTAAAAGTAACTATGCGCTTATATTCACAAATGAAAAAACATAGCATTTTTGGTATGAATTTGTTTTGCTGAGCCATCCTTGGGTTTTATTCATCGTAGAGGTACCAGTGGGAACCATGCCTTCAGACTTGATCAATATGCCAATACAGTTGAGGAAAAAGTTTTGTGCCCTGAATATGAAATAAAGTGATTCTGACAAAGGAACCAAAGGCTTTACTGCTACAAAACTCAGTAGTTCTAAGTAGTATAAAAACTTTTTCTTTTTTTTCCCTGGAGAAATTAATAAAAAATGTGGTTATGCACAGACTGGTCACCTTTTATACATCTTTCTGCTCACAGGAGCAAGGGTCTCACAAGTCACTGTTATCCAGCCAGCAGAACTGCCATGTATTTCAAGGCATGGAGGCAGCAGCCGCTCAGGTAAGTAACTAAAGAGCTCTTGCTTCTTCCACCATGCTGCTTTAGGCAACCAAGCTTTAATATATACTCAGGGCCACTAAATAATCTCTGCGTGCATCTGGAAGGCACCCCATCCATCTGCATGAGACTTTTTTGGTTCTGTCCAGTTTTGCCTCACTTTCTTGGTTACTGGAGATACAAAGGACAAACACTGATGTGCTGATCATATATCAACATTCAAGCCATGCCATTTGCTGGGCATCACTACTACTCACCTCCTCAATCAGAGGTCAGTCTGAGTTTCATCAGTCTGAGTAATGCAGCAGTACACTGGATGGCAGAGACATGCTTTTAAGAGCTTCCCAGGAGTCCACGTTCCCTTCTGAACGCTTTGTGCTGCCTATCCTGGAAACAGACATTCACGTACCCCAAGGAAAAGCCAATAAATCCTGTATGTTTCTTATTTTTGCTTCAGTGGGCACTGCACGAAGCCATGCTTCATTTATCGTCGCTGATTTTATGAATGTGCTGTGGTGGGCTCACCTTCCTGCTTACAGGGTAACTTGATGTGTTTCATTGTGCTGAGGCTCAGCAAAAAGCCTGCCGAGGAGGGTATCTATAGCCTGATCCTTCTTTTTTGAGGGACACTGAGGACCAGCAGCCATGTTCAGCCTTCTCAC
Source organism: Cygnus olor (assembly GCF_009769625.2). Classification (NCBI taxonomy): domain Eukaryota; kingdom Metazoa; phylum Chordata; class Aves; order Anseriformes; family Anatidae; genus Cygnus; species Cygnus olor. Next base: position 88,028,178 of record NC_049170.1, on the reverse strand, counting down.
TTTTTCCTACTCTAGGCAAACTAATCACTGGCTAACAACCCCCATCTCTTTTCACACGCTTTCTCCTCTGTTCACTACCAGAACAAACATTCCCCATCCCACACAGCAAATGCTCTGAGCATAACGCAGCACTTGCAACTGTGTACAATTTAGTGGAGCATGTAGAAAAGAAGAGATTAATAGTTCAGTGAAAGAAAACACATTTTCATCCTGATGCTATCTTGTGTTACCCTAGGCTGCACACCCCAGACTCAGCTTGCACTAAATTCAGCACCAACATTGTATAAGGAAAAGAGGCAGCCTGACAGCTGCAACAGCTCAAAATGTGGTCCGAATCCAGTTTTAAACTTGAAAGTATTTCTCTGGTTACTAGATCCCTCTAATAAAAAATTTCAGGTGCTGATTCCCACCCCCCCATCCCCATCTTTACCCACTGCTGAGTCTGGTTTTCCAAATGACATTACTAACATTCACAACCCTGACTAGGAACAACGATTTACTGATAGTTAGCTGGTGAACACTGCCACATTAGGCACAGTCACCATACTGCAGGTGCCACTCCCATCAAACTGTGTATACGAGATGCTGACACAAGCCTTCACAGTTGGGCTCATTCAGAAAGAATATTTCTGTACTTCAGAAACCCACAGAGAAATTTCTTGGGACTAAACCAGGATTACTGAATCACACTTATGAATATCTGTGAATTACCAGGAGATACCAGACGTGACAGCCCTCTGCAAGTATGCAGAAATCTTCAGTACTCATGTAAATGGATTCAAGATTAACTTGTCCTTCCCTGTGAACCTGTGAAAATTCACTGTGAATACACATGAAGATGTTGTAGCAATCTGTCTTCAGATGAAGATTGTGATAAGATCTAAAATCTTTCACTTTCTCCAGCTGAGAATCATCATCTTCAACGAAAAGTCAGACAGAAGCACCTTAACACCCAACAGTTGTATAATAAGCACAAAAGCTTCTGACTAGAGAAGCCTGCACTATGAGAACAGTTACAACATTAAGTTCTTAACAGGAAGGTAACAGCCACCTCATCCACAGATGCAGAGAATGGTACTAACATCCATATTGTTTCCAAAGTTTCAAAGTCTGAAAGGCACGTTAGACTGGCAAGATGACTATCAAAAGGGGACTTTTTTCCCCCAAGCATATAATCTTTGAAAAAAATTCCAATTCCCATTTCTCATCTGCCTCTTACTAACCTTAGTAAATCTTTTAAAAGCAAATTCGTGAGCTAAATTTCACATCTTAAAAGTGATATTTAAGTATGTATTGACTGCAGAAACTTTCTCTGTTCTTTTAAGGTTTGCAATAGAATTCTTTCTGCCTTCCTACAAAAAGATTACAGAACTATGAACCTGCAAATCAAAGTAACACCATGAAGAGCATTATTCATTAGTGAATCAAATGCAGGTGGCAGGTATGCTTAAAAGCACTTATAAAACAAGCTAAAGAAGAAGCCAAGTGAAGTAATTTTTGGAGGTCCCTCCCAAATGCAGCACTAATTGCGAAGTGACTGTACAAGTTCCTGTAAGACTTCACTCATTACAATGCTCCGCATAGTGTGTGATTAGATTCTGGTGCTCCTGCATCTTATTTACACAGTCATTGGTGGAGATACTTCTAGAGATAATGGTAACTTGATGTTAATGAAATGGTAAAGGACCAGTGACACATTTTGGTACCAAGTACAATGCTACTTTTCATTTCAAGGAATGCATTTCACTGATGCTGTGAGGTGAAAAAAACATTTTTAATCCTTAAAGAGATCCAAAATATCTATTTTCAGAGAGTTGTTGACAAAAAAAAAATAGGATTATGACAATTCTAAGCTCTCCTCCTAGTCACAGTGGTCCCTTTCCTATGTAAAGTGTTGAGTTGCAAAAGCTGCTAAGGGGAGTAAGTGCCTTTCTAGGTTCCTGGGGCAGTGTTCACTCTTAAAAAGATATTCCAGGCAGATATTCAGGGGGTAGGGGGAGTAACAACAAGATGAGCCTCCTATGGATGGGAAACAACAGCAACACTTCCTAATAGCAAAAAAAAAAAATAATCTCTTTATTGGTAGATCCATGAAGAGGATAATCCTCAGCTGATCTAAGATCTTAGTATTTAAAGCACACAAAGAGACAACTGCTAGATTGAAACTGTCTGGTAGAGTGCATCAATCCAGAAAGCCCGAGTCTGCAGACATAGTATAATTACAAGAGGAATATGGCTAAATGTTGGTACTAAAGGCTACCTGTAAATAATTGTTGTAATTTGTATTCAGGGGGAATTCAGCATTCCAGGCAGCCATAAAACAGAACTCTAATATTGTTACAGCAATTAAAAGCAGGAAAACAGCCTACATAAAATGTTGGAAAATAAACAAAGTTTTTCTTTCAGCAATATGCAGCCTGAATTTGAATACATGTATCACCTCCTCTAAATAACTACTGAAGCAATATCAGTACTCTGATTCTTTCTGAGGCATTCCATTGGCAAACACTTTAGAGAAAGAAGGAACAGCATTACTGCTCTGGATCATCCAACTCAATGGAAACTGATACCACTACACTGACAAGATGTCTTTATAGTTGTCTAGAAGACTGCAAATGGTCTAGGTTATACTTGGCTGTTGCTTGCTGAGTCAAATCTTATTTGCTTTACTTCCTTCACTAATCCTGTTCTTCAATAGGACATGCGGTGAATAGTTACTGCATGTTCATGATATTCCAGGTGGTCCTTTAAAATCCTCAAGAAAAATGGCAAGTGTTTCATTCCATTGAATTACTACACATGAAACAAAGCATTGATTCAGGAAACTAATTTTCACAAATTGTTTTCTCTTTAATCTTTCAGTATTTATCAATACTTAATAATGAAAACATGCAGTTTCAAATTTATTTCTATTTCAGAATCATGGTACAATTTTAACCCTAATTACGGAAGATCTTAAGAATGATTTTAAAATTAAATACGCTGGCACATACTCTCCATTTACGTCAATATTCTCCAGTTCTGTGAAACCAATAACATCTCTTTTCTCTTGCATGTTTCTCTTATAATACCCTGCAGAGCTGACTCACCTAAGTTACCAGAACCCCACCCCTTTATACATATATATATATATATATATATAAATTTAGAAAAAAAAAAAAACAACTTTCTTTACACATGCCCTTCAGTACTTCTAGGAGCAGTCAGCTATGGCTTTTTGCTTTCACTTTGATTTCCTCAAATCCAAATCAAATAGAAAACTGCTAGAAGTGAAAAACATGTGATTCATTTGTCTGGCCTAGTAACAACATTAGTAATTATTACATGTAATACATTCCAGTATCTTTTTTGGGTGGTCAACTTTTCAGGAAAATTTATGATTAAAACACCTAACTGAAACCTTCTTAAAAACAAAACAAAACAAAACAAAAACATGTTTATATTATGACTAGTAATTATTTTGGACCTGACAAAGGTTTACATAAAATTTACAACTGAAGTTTAGTAACTTAGTCAAAAAGGAGCATTCAGACATTTTTAAGTAGCAACCCACACAGTGGAAAAAATCAGCATTAGGAACAGCAATATGAATTCTTTCACACACAGCTGTGCTTATACTACTAACTTTTCCTTCCCTTCCCCTTAATACCTGATAATCTGACAGCAGTTGACTGTTATTCGAAGCTTTTATCTTCCTGACCGCTTGGCTTTTTGTCTGGTTATGTTAAAAGTGAAGAATTGGTTGGGAAGTGAAGACAAGGTTGAAAACAACCATCCTAATACTACCTAACTCTTTGAACAGCTCCTTGTGACAGATGTTGAATTTCCATTCACGTGGGTGCAATGGCTTCAACCAGCCAAGTCCCTGGGACCTTCATTTCAGTAGGATTTGGCATGAAAGAACTCAACTGTGTAAGCTGCGATATCTTCACAGGCACAAGCAGTAACTCCTCCTGAACTCTTCCATCCTTTCCTGTTCCACACCAGAGAAAAAAAAAATGTAATGTCATTCTATCATTGAGGAACACAGTACATGCAGTTGGCTCACAAAGGTGCAAGTTTAAGGTCATTTCTAATTATATTTAGGTATCCAGCCATATCTATCTCATCAGATCATTTCTCATGAGGAATATCAATTGAAGAGCTCTAGATAACATGGCACAGAAGCTCAGGGGCCTGGCAGAGATGGCAGGACACAGGGGTCAGAACTGTTGTGCATGCTGAAGAAGATCTAAGACTTAACTGCAAGACATCTGTTCCCATTCAGGCTTGAATTTACCTCCTGGGGCAGCCAGCTGACATGTCAAAGCAGAAGCCATCTCCTTCTCTTAATTTAGACAGCATGGATAAGCTAACCCAAAATGGAAAGCACAACTATGTGAATTGGCTGTCACTCCAGACACCAATGCAATACAGCATCCTAAAATTGGAGGCTTAGAAATATTTAGGAAAGAAAAAAAAAAAGTAAGATCTAGGACACGAAGTCGTCTGCTACCCTTCCCTCTTCTTCTTTTAAAGAAAATCCTATTTTAAAATAGGATTTGGAAAATGAGTGTTTGACCAAATTAGGCTCCCAGTCTCCATTAACATCTGTTGCTTCCTTTGAAAAGCCTGGGGAGCTGTTGAGGAGGATTTTTTTTTATTATTGAACAGTTCTATTTTTTAAATTACTATTGCTTTATGATATTGGTATAATTTGACATATTAAGACAGTATAATGACCAGACACTGCATTGCTACATCACTGAAGAATAGGACACAGCTGCCCGTGCTTTGTGCAAGCAAAGAACTGAAAATAATAACCTTGTGATGAAAGCACATTGAGCTGTTAATCACTTTCTAATATTCTGTGCACAGAAATATTCTTGAGATATCTGAAATTAGACACAAGAGGCAAAAGAAGGCATGATTTCTAAGGAGCCATGTGATAACTATGGCTGTCTAACCATATATGTGTTGAAATTGCTCTGCTTGAATCCACGGTAGAAAGAATACCTATTCTTTCCCTGGTCTAAATATCTGTCAAATCCATAATTTCATAAAACTTTCACTCCAGAATAGAAAATCCCAAACATTACAGAAGTTTATGACCCAGATGTGCCACTGTTATTGTGGTCACTTCAAATATTGGGAAAGATACAAAGATATAACTTGAGATACATCCCAGAAGGGGAAAACTTTTTTTCTTTTTTTTTTTTTTTTTTAAAAAAAAGAGAGAAGGATTCTGAACAGATTCAAAGACACAAAAGTAAACCATTTAACCTCCTTCAAGTTTAGGCAGGATTCATCTGAAGCTGATCAGTCTCTCTTCAGCATTATAAAAGACCCTGAAATAGTTTTGGACAGAGGAGGAGAAAAAAATCTTTAAAGGATGAACATTCATTATTCCAGTAAAAGGATGTGTGAGACTTAAGATGCAGAATATTAGAAAACTCCTACTGAATCAGGCCAATGGTCTATCCTACCCAGTATTTGGTCTTCAATAGTTGCAGGTGCTATTCAGTGGAGGCATGCAAGCCCACCCCTCTCTGCTGTGTATCCTCCACACACCTTCCTAACATCTAGTTTTTGTTGTTTTTTTTTATTTCTCCTTTTGTGATATTTTTTTAAGTGAGGCTAGTTAAAGGGTACCATCCCTGCTTACTCCCATCTATTGCATCTGAATGCCTACCCAAATATGTGGGTACTGATACCCACTGATACTGCTGATACCACACACCTGCCAGTCCTCCCATCACAGAGGCTCCCTGAATAAGGAGGAGAGTACTTCCTTTTATCCACCCCAAACCCACCTGCTAATTTCCTCAAGTGTCCCCTGGTTCCAGTACTGTGGGATTTCACAGAATCACAGGGGTTGGAAGGGACCTCGAAAGATCATCGGGTCCAACCCCCCTGCCAAAGCGGGTTCCTTAGAGCAGGCTGCCCAGGTAGGCGTCCAGACGGGTCTTGAATATCTCCAGAGAAGGAGACTCCACAACCTCCCTGGGCAGCCTGTTCCAGTGCTCCGTCACCCTCACTGTGAAGAAGTTCTTTCTCATGTTGATGCGGAACTTCTTGTGCTCCGTCTTGTGGCCATTACCCCTTGTCCTGTCCCCACAAACCCACTGAAAAGAGGTTGGCCAAATCCCTCTGTCTCCCACACCTCAGGTATTTATACACATTGATGAGATCCCCTCTCAGTCTTCTTTTCTCCAGGCTGAACAGACCCAGGTCTCTCAGCCTTTCTTCACAGGGAAGATGCTCCAGGCCCTGTATTATCTTTGTGGCCCTCCGCTAGACTCTTTCCAGGAGATCCTTGTCTTTTTTGTACCGGGGAGCCCAGAAGTGGACACAGTACTCCAGGTGAGGCCTGACCAGGGCAGAGTACAGGGGGAGGATAATCTCCCTTGATCTGCTGGCCACGCTCCTTTTAATGCACGGCAGGATCCCATTGGCCCTCTTGGCCATGAGGGCACACTGCCGGCTTGTGGTCAACCTGTCGTCCACCAGGACCCCCAGGTCCCTCTCCTCAGAGCTCCTCTCCAGCAGGTCGTCCCCCAGCCTGTACTGATACATCCGGTTGTTCCTTCCCAGGTGCAGGACTCTACACTTGCTTGTGTTAAACCTCATTTGGTTTCTTCCTGCCCATCTCTCCAGCCTGTCCAGGTCTCGCTGAATGGCAGCACAGCCTTCTGGCATGTCAGCCACTCCTCCCAGCTTCGTGTCATCGGCGTACTTGCTGAGGGCAGACACTATTCCCTCATCAAGGTCGTCGATGAAAATGTTGAACAAGACCGGACCCAGCACCGACCCCTGGGGAACACTGCTAGTCACAGGTCTCCAGCCGGACTCTGTGCCACCGATCACCACCCTCTGAGCTCGGCCAGTCAGCCAGTTCTCAACCCACCTTACTGTCCATTCCTCTGTCCCACACTTTCTCAGCTTTGCTATCAGGATGTCATGGGAGACAGTACCAAAAGCCTTGCTAAAGTCAAGGTAGATGACATCCACTGCTCTCCCCCCATCTACCCAGCTGGTGATGCCATCATAGAAGGCAATAAGGTTGGTCGAGCACGACTTCCCCTTGGTGAATCCATGCTGACTACTCCTCATAACATTCTTCTCTTCCAATTGCTTGGAGATGGCATCCAGAACAAACTGTTCCAACACCTTTCCAGGGACAGAGATGAGACTGACTGGCCTGTAGTTTCCCGGATCCTCCTTCTTGCCCTTCTTGAAGACTGGAGTGACACTGGCTATCCTCCAGTCTTCAGGCACCTCTCCTGTTCTCCAGGACCTTTCAAAGATAATAGAGAACGGTTCGGCGATCACCTCTGCCAACTCCCTTAGCACACGTGGATGCATCCCATCGGGACTCATGGATTTGTGTGCGTTGAGCCCACTCAGACGCTCCCGAACCACTCTCTCGTCAACCAGGGGGGAGCCCTCCGTTTCCCAGACCCTTTGTCCCCCCACCAGGGTCGAGGAGTCCCAGCGGGGAGTCCTTGAAGCAAAGAAAGCATTCAGTATCTCTGCCTTCTTGGCGCCTCCTGTTACCAGGACACCCCCCTCATTCAGCAAGGGACCTACATTATCCCTAGTCTTTCTTTTACTGTTTATATACTTTAAAAAAAAAAAAAAAAAAAAAAAAACTTATCTTTTATCTCTTTTGCAAGCCTCATCTCTAGGTGGGCTTTAGCCTTCCTTGTCACATCCCTGAAGGCCCTGAAAACACTTCTATACTTCTCCCAAGAGGACAGGCCTTTTTCCACATTTCGTAGACCTTCCTTCTCCTTTTGATCTTATCGATGAACTCCTTGCTCATCCACGCAGGTTTCCTGCCCCCCTTCCCCGATTTCCTACTCTTAGGGATGCACCAATCCTGAGCTTGGAAGAAGTGCTGTTTAAATGTAGCCCAGCTCTCACAAGCACCCTTGCCTTCTAGCAACCTAGCCCATGAGATACTCCCAAGCAGGTCCCGGAAGAGGTCAAAGTTGGCTCTCTGAAAGTCCAGGGTAGCAATCCTGCTTTTAGCCTTACTTCTTCCACCAAGTTCCATCTTGAACTCCACCATCTCATGATCGCTGCATCCCAAGCTGCCCCCAACCTTCACATCCCTAACAAGCCCATCCCTGTTGGTAAGGACAAGGTCCAGAAGCACCCCCAGCCTCATCGGCTCCTCCACCACCTGCGTCAGAAAATTGTCTTCAATGCATTGTAGGAACCGTTTGGACTGCTTATGCCTAGCCGAGTTGCTTACCCAACAGATGTCTGGATAATTGAGGTCCCCCATGAGAACCAGCACCTGTGATCGTGAGACTACTACCAGCTGCTTGTAGAAGGCCTCATCGACCTCCTCCTCCTGATCTGGTGACCTGTAGTACACCCCCACAACAGTGTCTCCCATACCAGCCCACCCCTTAATTCTCACCCAAAAATTTGGTCAGCAGTAGTCCTGCATTATTTTTCGCTGCCCTCAGGATCCTTGAGCCTCAGCCCTCAGGATCCCCTGCTTAGCACCCTCTGCTCTAAACTGAGCACCCCTTTCCTCTCCTTATAGTGTAGCTGCTCCAAGCTCTTAACCAGTTTAGTTGCTGGTCTCTGTTTTACCTCCGCTATGTTCTTCTTTCAGTCTGAGAAGACACAAAGCCATATTTGCAGACCCAGGTCAGTGCTCAGTGCCTATATGATTATAGGCACTTTTCCTTTAACCAGTGACACAGGCCGATCATGTGGCCTCAGGATATATAAAATAATCCTAAGGATAGTGCTGTGCAGGCTCCCCATCCTTTCTTGATGAGTCATAAATGACAGATTTTTAAAAACGTGTCAGGTGCCTGTATGCATTGTGCAATGCTATTTTACGGGTCTCAAGAGTGCTCTTGCTGTTTTGATCCTAACAGCATGACAACTTGAAGTGGGAGAAAATAACATCTCAAATTAAAATCCTGCATATCCAAACTCATCTTGCATGTGGGGTGAACTCCAACTCAACTTCACAACCTGCCATCACATTCTCATTTGGTACATTTCCTAGAGTAAGTCAGATGATTAACCACATATAAGTATTTTCTCATAACATAACCTCTCAGCTTGCTATCATCCCTGAATTTTAATGTTACTAAAACAAATTCAGAGGCACAAAAGACGAGTCACACGGTACCGTATCTTTTTGATATTGCATTTTCAAGTCTTAGCTTGCCCTTCTTTATGGGAGGTTCTAAAGGATATAATAAAGCAATATCAACTTTTCCAAAAAATACAAATTAAATTGACTAGCACACAATCATTTGCAAATTATTCAAATGCATTTGTAATACACAGTTTGAAATTCATGCTGCATTACTCAGTCACCCAGCTTATTCATACGGGAGTAATGAAACCGTCATCTGACTTGCATATCAAGTAGTCTATCACAGATCAAAGTACACACCTGACTTTTGCTTAACACTTAGATTAAACAGTGAGTTTCAAGATTCTGACCAATTTAAGAGGAAGGTGATTTGCAAAACTAGCCACCAGAGAACTGCTTGTGCTTTGCAGTGTGCAGGTAATTAAAAATTTGCTTTTAGCTTTGAGCATTCACGCTTCAAAAATCTATTTTCCACACTTTTTGTTACAAAAAAAAAATATTAAGCAATTTTGGACAAAGGTTGTTACACTCAAATTAAGACCAACTTTCATTTCAAAATCTGCTGAGTATATTTTAATAATTCTAAAGCATAATTGAAATCTGGTTTTCTTGTAGAACTTCATTTCACACTTAATTTCAAGTAGGTTAAGTTTCACATTAGACTACTAGACTACCACACAAAGAAAAAATGTATTTATACTTTTTTTTTTAAATTGAATGAATGATCAACCTTTGTTTGTTTTCAAATGTAGAAGTTTGGTCAAATTCTCCGAAGACTTTCTGAACAACCACTGTACATGTTACAAAACAGCCAAGTATGTTTACTTTATTGTTGGCAGCAATCACAAGAAAACAAGGCCTCTTCTCAGAGGTGTCTAATGACAGTATTTGAATAAAGTAGTGCACAAGAGAAGTTGTAAATATACGAGTAATCAAAGGCATTTAGGCTTTGCACATTTTTGTCTGTTAGAACACTTCAGGAATTCCTTAAAATTAACCTTAAAGGAGGCTGGAGCGAGGTGGGGGCTGGTCTATTCTCTCATGTGCCTGGTGACAGGACGAGGGGGAATGGTCTAAAGTTGTGCCAGGGGAGGTTTAGGTTGGATGTTAGGAGGAACTTCTTTACTGAAAGGGTTGTTAGGCATTGGAATAGGCTGCCCAGGGAAGTGGTTGAGTCACCATCCCTGGAGGTCTTTAAAAGATGTTTAGATGTAGAGCTTAGTGATATGGTGTAGTGGAGGACTAGTTAGTGTTAGGTCAGAGGTTGGACTAGGTGATCTTGGAGGTCTCTTCCAACCTAGACGATTCTGTGAAAATTACAACATAAATACAAAACAACTTCTGAGTTACCTTCTTTAAAGGTGAGTAGGTCTGTATTTCTACTGCAGTAAACAGACTGTACCACTTTATTACAAGAGTTTGTTTCCCCTCTACTTCCACCTAAGAAAGCTGATATCAGTGTTTCAATCTATAACATCCATAGATTAGTAAAGAACATCATGAAGCCTCAATCTCATTGTAGCAGTTCCCAATTTATGGTTCGCAGGGTACTACTTGGAATGCAAGATCTGATGATCAACTACAGGAAATTAAATTGCAGAAAACAAAGCCAATGGCATTGCTCAGTGTTACTGTGTCAGCACTGCTGCTTGCAAAATGAAGGAGCATGAGAATACTATTGCAGGACGCATTAACTCTTGCACTCACCAGATACCTTGTGGGTTTAGGAGAGCAATATTCAGATCTACTTCTTTATAAACATCTTACTGTTGAAATTCAAATCATTTTGCTACCAAAAGCCTTCAATTTGGTATTCTTTGTGTTGGGATATTCATTCATATATCACCTCTTGTATGCTCTGAATCTTATATCTGTTCTTACATACCAGTAAGGTTAACACGAGAAGTTCAACCACAGATGAGTAACACTAGCCTAATGGAGCCAAAGTCTTCTCCCTTAAAAATGGCCTTGAGTTGGTGTTGCAAGTGGTGAGATATTGTACACTAGATAGATCTGATACTTTAAGATAGCACTGGCAAGCCTGAGGTAAGAGGAAATTAAAATTACACAGGCACTTCTCAAGCTTTGTATTTCTATTGATGTTTATTATTGCATAAGAAAACTATTACCATTTTTTGGATTGCCAAACACCTATCATTTCTCAGGCTATATCTCAGCATACTTGAAGCTGACAGAGAACTCAGTTAATCTTGATAAACTGAGTTCTTTTAACGAGAAATCTACTTGATAGTTCCATGGTCAGTGGGGAAAGGAGGAGGGTTAAGCATTTGATTAAACAAGAGAAAATGGTAGCAATATAGCATTTGCTTTATTCTTCACATCCATGTCTGTTTTCCAGGGCATATTTAATGTTATCTTATTACGGGTACTATGGAGAAGCAGGTGCTTTATACATCTCAGATTACAAATTCCCTAAACTACTTTGTTTGCATTACAGCTGGGTGGTTTTGTGTTTTTTTTGTTTTTTTTTTTTTAAGCTCCTCCCCCCCCAGCTTTTGCCTTGCAAATTTGCAAGCTATCAGCCAGCTGTGAAAATTGCTTCTGGAATTCACCAGATGCAGGTTTTTAATTTACAATCTTCTTGATCACCAGCATGCACAAAGCCCATTAGCAATAGACAAGCCCTGTTCTCACAAATGGCAAGCTCATCACTCAAGATTTAGTGTGGCCGTGTCAATAAACATTGGCTCAGAAGTGGCTGCTAAAGACACTAGGCCCACCAAGGATTGCTCAGCCAGCATTAAGAAAAGCAACAATATTTCCCTTCCATCCCCAGCTGCATGAAAATCTGCTCCCACAAAAGGGTTAGCAGGATAGAAACAAATATTAGCAGCCAGTTGTACAGCACAGGAAGCATTGAAAAGGAAAAAAATATGGTCAATTGCTTTGGAGGAGGACTCCAAGTTTTGGCTTTCTTTTTATGTTTAAGAAGAAAAAAAAATAACTGATTTAAAACCAGCACTTCATAACATACAGGGAAAGTTTCTGTCTTCTTGTAACAAAAGTATGGATGTATTAAAATTAAATAAATCATATTTTCATTAACAATACATAACAAGTTGAGATTTCTTATAAATCCATTATTTCTTTTTAGACCTAGTTTACTGAAATCTCATTAACAACTTCATGCAAGAGCAGACTATGACAACCATCTGGTTTTAGCAGGTTCATATTATTTGAACAAAACTGTAGGGCTGTGGTCCTCATGGATCACTTCCAACTCAGGATATTCCAATTCTAACATAGCAGTTAAAACAAACAGCTCCAATGTAAACTCACTTGCTATGAAAACGTATAAGGACTTACCCTACAGAAATCAGGAAACAAAGAAAAGGAAAGAAGAGAGAGCATTATGTTTTAAATCATGCCAGGAGGCCAAGCAGAGACCCATTTCCTTTCATGGGCCCCACACAGATGAGCAGCTCCCAGGGCAGGCCAGGCAGCCAGGACTGCATATGCTCTAAGCTTCCTTTATCCTGAGGATATAAGAACATTATAAAGAGGGAGAGAGACAGTTGTAATTAGCTAGCGATCACACACACACAGGTACTAGAGGGACCTGCAGGTCTGACAGATGCTTTCTCCAGCCAGTACCATGGCCCTGCACAACTAACAAAAACTTCTCCAGCCAACACAGAATAACTTGAACTACTGCAACATAGAAGTTCTTCTCCTCCTTTTATTGCAGGTAGTCAGCCTGATAACTGTGCCACAGATAAGCCCTGAAAAGCCTCACTTGGTACCTCCCCCACACCCATGGGCTCAGGAGCTCTACTTAAGCTCCACCAGAGCATAACACTCCCTGCATGAATCTTGTTGGCTCAGGCATAGCCTCTATCTCCTGTTGTTAAGCATCATGATCTGAGTGTTGATCTTGGTTTTTCATCGTAGCCTTGCACAGTGGTTGTTGGATCTGACCTTAACCTATGGCTAGGCTTCTGGTGTGCTTCACCACTGTGATACCCTTTTTTGATCTGAACTTGTGGTTAGACCTGGCTACTGTCTCCATGTATTTTGCTCACCTGGCTCAGGGGTGGTGGGACAGTTCCCTAGTCATGAGGTCTGTACCTTGCTGCTATTTGGCAGTAGTATTTTTAATTTATTGCTTTCACGTATGACATGAGGGAGTTATTCCATATAGTACTGGAGCTTAGCTGGGAGCCAACTGTGCTGTTGTAATGGGAGAGTGATTTTGTTGCTGTTTGGTTGGAGTGAGTTTGAGGAGAGGAGTGTATATTTATTCACATACACATACTCCTTTATTTCTTTATGCAAAACAGCAGTGAGACAAATTTTATTGAAAGTGTTTATGTATATATAGATGCATTAAAAAAAAAAAACACAATTTCTGTGACCTTCTTAAATAACTTGCAGTATCAAGCTCTAATGGTTGAGATCAGCTCATGCATTTATACTGCTCTACTGAGCTGAATAGAAGTGCATTAGTAGTTACAGAAAATAATTTTGTATTTAAAGGAACAATGTGTTTATAGGGACAGTCACTATAGGGATAGTCTAGACTGTCTTGATTTCTAGTTATGGCTATCTGTGTCTAGAGCCATGCATGTTCCCCTACCCACCCCCCCCCCCAAAAAAAAAAATCATCATGGTATCAGACCCCAAACAGGACAAATTATGAAACTGTCTCATGGCAGTTCTCAGCAAGTACTCTACCAGGCATTGGTTGTGGAAACACGTATCACAGCAGTAATGCAGTATGTGCAGTAAGTCAGTGTCTTGCTAACAACTCTTCCTTTTGCTAGTTGCTCTGACACATCCCTATTTTTATAAAAGGCTCAAAAGTCTGTAGCAGCATTCTGAATCTACCCTGGCAACAGAGTACTTTTGTCTCCATAGTACTCAGCTGTCAGGAAAGATAAACTACAATATCTAACATGACTACACATTAATTCCATCGTTTTAATACACCCTATGTGCTGCATTGAAACTTGAACAAAGTTTCCACTTACATCCATATATACAGACTTGAATTGTTTATAACTTATGGCAACAGGTTTTACATATTATACTCAGCCCTTTGCTGGTTTATCTAAATCTTCTCCCAGGACTGCCAACCAGAGCTTTTCTGCACTGTCTGCATAGCTCTGCAATGTGTGCTTGGCTAGCTTCATATCATCAGAAGTTAGTCCTGTGCCATTTTATTAAACTCATCAAGACAAGGGGTTGACTTTTCTTCTAGACCAGATGGAGCCTAACATAATATAAAATCTCTCAAATTTAAACCTCATCCACTTGATAGACTTTCCAGTGTAATGACCAACATGTTAGGCCCACTGTTATTTCTTGTGTGTCTGTTTCTTCTTTGGCATGGAATACTATACCAGCTGGATAGGAAACCAGGTAATGGAGACCAAAATGTTCCTCACTTTTCTGCAGTGAACAGCATGCTTCTCCTGTACCTATTTATTTACCCAGTTGTATGAACAACATAGACATATCTTCAGCAGGAATCCTTGGGGGCAGATGGGGTTACCTGAGCAATCAGTGATGAAGAAGTAGGACCCCACCTAGCTTACTTAAGATGAGGCGTATCTAAACTTGGCTTTAGCCTCCATCTACAGCCCTACAACACCAAACTGAGTCCCCTTGGATACTTAGACTTAATGCTGTTAGAAGCAAATTCAGTCACGAAGGAACATTTTAGCTGGACTGTACTTGTTGTTTGCCTCTGTAAGTCAGTGCAGTTGATGGAAAGCTGGCACAGCCTCTGGTTACTGGCCATTTCCCTGTGCCCAGCTGAATTCTCAGGCAAACAGAACTGTTAGTCCTGGGTTTTTCATACGCTGAAGCACATCTTGCTGCTTAATATAAAAACTGTGCCTCTAATTGCAAGTGTATAAAGTGATTGTGCACAAATTCTGTTTTCAGGCATTGAATCCAGAAGGAAATTACCATTTCTAGTGCAAGTGGTTCCACCAGATATCACAGCTAGTGAGAGCAGAATGTGACCTTTCTACTTGCACTGCTGATACCTGTCATCCTACGCTCTGCCTAGAGAATGCAAAGTACGGATGGGGAGAGTGCTCTTAACATAGCCAAGCTTCGTTCTGAGAGTTTTTGGACTAGCTTTCACAACCTCCAGCCAGCTAAGCCCACTGAACCAAGTCTGGGCCTGCCTTGCAATTTCTGCTTCTCAGTGAAAGTGCAAGAAATTTCTCAGACCACTGTGAACATCACAAAAGACTTCTGCCCCATGAAATAATACACACAGCAGTGAGAGAGGCTGACTACAACACCTCAGATAAACAGAATTTGTCTTAGCCTCCAACTGATTCAAGTTAAATTTTGGAGGTGAAAGGCTCATCGTTAAGAAAACAGAAAATGTCATACAGCCATAACTACAGCAACAGTATTCTTTTGTTTTTAGAACTAATGTGATACTTTTTATGGATTTCTGAACATTACTCTAGTATTTATGTCTCAGGGCACGTTTTCTGCAGGCAGGTTTGTAGTGTACCTCATTAGTCCAAAGTGAGGATTGTGCTAGTTTAGAGGTTACTCAGCAGCTCACCTTTGACAAATGAATACCAGGAAGTTCTTGCAATACCATTCTGTTCCAGAAATGCCAGCTACAATTTTCCATAGATTCAACAACCATAAATGATATTGCACCTTCTACCTGATCAATAATTGATATATGTCTGATAAAGCAAATGGAGCAGGAAGGTTTCTGTTGCATGACTCTTCAGGCTGCTGTATATTTTCTCAGGTTTTGGCAATGCTAAACCAATTAAGAAATATATATTCACTACAAGCTCAAGCAAGCCATACATTCCACACATGAAAGAAAAAATAATTATATTCTCAGAATGAAGCAATTCAGAGGGTTAATTTGACATTGTGAGTCTTGTGATTCTGAAAAGCCAGTAGACCACAAAAATTTTAACAAGAGATTTATTTTTCCTAACTTTTATCTAGGGTTTGTTTGCATTATACACAAATAAAATAATTGTTGTAAGAATTAGCTTGCAGCTAAGCTGAGTTCTGAAGTGTGCTATATATTGTATTCTTAATCCAGTAAGAATGATGTAATTATTCCTTTGGTTCTTGACACTTACTATAAAATGGAGATGCTAGTTTGCCCTTGCAATATAAGCAATCATAAGCAAGGACTACTATATAACTCTCTGTAGAAGATCTTCCTATTGCTGTACCTACAATAGAAGTATTAAACACTTCTGAGTGCCACAGCCAGAACACATGTACAGTTCCACCACTTCTTCCACTTATTTTCTATCTTTAAGATGTATTGTAGAATTTAATGTCAACACAGAAAATTTCATCTTATAAAGAAATCCAACAAGTAAACTTAGGAGAATTACAGTTACAATAAATATTAGTGTGGAATTAAATAGTAGTATAGGATGATCTGTTGTCAGATTAAAATGCCAGACTGGGCAATTCAAAACATAACACTGTGTTGTCTGGAAACCAGCTCTGTTGGTCTTAAAGTTTACAATGTTCTTCTTTCTTTAGCAGACTTACAAGAAATAAACGTGTACGTTGGTCAAACTGAGTAGAAAATGATTATACACCATTCCAGCACTTCCCAAAACGTCACTGTCACTCACTGTGTGCGTTAGCTGCAGGATGGAGCTCCCATACTTCCCATACTTCCACAGCTTCTGCGCAGGACTACTACACCTCTGCTCTCCAGATATACTCACTTCTTTATCTCAAAGAAGATAGAAGATAGTTCAAATAAGTTCTGTGATATATATGTGATACCCTGAAAACTCAGGCAATGGTGGCTATGAAAAGTCTCTACAGTTTTCATCCTCATTTCAAAGGACCTCATTTTGAACAATTATTAAACCACACATAATGGAATTTTCAAGTGAACTTTATGCATTAATATAAAGTGCTGAATCCTAAAATTCTTCTCCTACTTACCTCATTTTCATTCATCTTCAGACATCCCTAATCCAAATCAATGCTATTTGGACTGAGAAAGCACATTAGGAGCTATCCTGGCAAAAGAAAAAATACTGTACCAATTGAGTTCTCATTTACACCACTGAAAATGTGGTAATTGGAATAAATGCTGCAATGACAGCTTAGAAAAATCATCCTATTTAATAACAAAAACAGTATCATCTGAAAAAAATTATTTGCTTATATAAAGTCAATGCTTTGTCAGCTATTTACATGTTACATGTTACTTTTTCTGAGCTATGTCTGATGGAATAAATAATCCACAGAGATTAGATTATCAATGAAAATCAGTAAAATCTGCCTGCAGTTTTGTTTTCTTTTGTGTTTAAGTGGGATCAGGTTCTCAGCAATGCAGTAAAAAGCATGTTCATGTAAGTGATCTTCTGTTTATTATCAGTTTCAAAATCCACCTTAGTTGTATATGCATACTAATAATGCCTAGCTGCATAAGTAGTCATTAAAAAATAGTTGTCAAGTTTAAGTTATCTCTGAAATTTGAACAAATGTTTCAATAAAAATGTGTTTGTCATTCCTTAATCCCTAGACATCCACATACTTAGAAGTGGCAAGTGGCAAAAATGTGATATGCTAGGCATTGTGCTGTATTAACAGTTTCTGTATCAAGCTAATTTGATTTTAGAGTAAGGGATTTATGTTCATTTTTGAAAGCCAGTATATTTCTTATGTTATTTCACAGAATCCATCCTTCTGCAGGGTTGCTATGCAGTCTCTTCTGAAATGGATAACATTACAAAATTCAAAGAGCACTAGTCCATCTTCTTTCTTTTGTATTTTTTTTTTTTTGGGGGGGGGCAGATTAAAAAAAAAAAAATCTAATAGTTAAAGCAATGATATCTTTATATCTTTGCCAAAAGTGCTAAGCTGTCCTTTTCCCTGTGTAGATATAAAAAGATGTGGTCTTACTGCCAGTGATATTTGCTCTGTGGGAAAGAAGCTGAAATAATGTTCTAAACACAAATAGACTACAGATGACTTGGGCCTTTTGAAAATAACTCTTTCTGTATTGATTCACTTCGGGAATAAAAGCCTATAGGACTGATTGAAAGTTAGCCAGAAGCACATACGAATCTCTGCAGATTTTTTGTGCAAGTGGCTTGAAGGCTTTAATAAATGTCAGCTGTGGACAGCAGGGAGGGAGAATTACCCAGCAGCTACGTGTCCTTTCCCCCAAACCTTTGTTATTCCAGCTCCCAAAGACATTCAATTTAATTTTAAAACACTCTCTTCCTCTCATAGGTGAGGATTTTGAAAGTGAAGATGAAGTCACTGTTTAATAAAGTGATTATTCAAGTGAGATAAAAAGAGAATGATAACAAGCACTGTAAGACAACTTTTACCACTGCTAGAGGGTAGGTGTTTGCACTGCTTAGATGCAGCCAGCAAGTTACATACTCAGGTTCCTTGAACGTACATCTAACAGAGAAAAGTTTTTTTTAAAATAAAGGCTTATTGTGAACCTAATTGTCTGACTCACTGCTTTAGAGAGAGCACATTGTCTCCAGAGCTTTTTGGAGAAACATTAATTCATCTTAGTTAATATTTAGTATGAAATCCTATCTTTTTAACTTTCCATGACTAACTACTTGCTAGTCTGTTTGCCTTTCGCAGTGTAGGCACAGTTAAAATCTGTACGTGCCATTTTGCAGTGTGAGCATACACCCCTCCAGGACCTTCACATTTCTGCCCAAATGGGAGTCATGCTGAAACAATCCCAAATACCAGCCATGCATAGATATAATATCTATTGCATAAAATAAGTGTCTGGTTCAGCTAAAATACTCCTCAGCACTCCAAATGGTCTGCTACAGGGAAGGTAAGTACCAGAATCCAGCATATGACTGAGGAGATGACTGCGAGAGGCTACATGGTGTGATTTTGTGTAGCTGAATTTAGGAAGATAAGGTTTCCTGCATCTCATATTTTTCATGATCAAATTCTATTTGTTGTCTAATATAAAAGGCTGAGAACACTTCCAGTTCATCCCTGATGTGGATGACTGGTAGGAAGTATCCTACCTCTTTGTACTGATGTCTTCCTAGGAGAAGCCACAGAGGCATGGCAGGCATCAATTTGGCTGAATTTGGACAAATACCTCTTTGACACAACAATGTTGTGTGCCCAGTAACATATCATCTGGATACCCCAAAACCATCAGCTATTAAATTCACTAGATTTCTTTCACAATTTGTCAAAGTAGATATTAATCTTACCAGCACATCAACCACTATTAGAGTCAACCACAGGGTGATAGAAGTACCTGCTAACAGCTACATAGCTGTTAACCTACTGAAATCAATCCACTAGCTCAGATCAGTTCCCAAAATGACACAAAACCCATGTCAAATCACTCATTGGTTGTAAGAACAGGCAAGAAATGAGTGAGCACAGGGGTTTAATCACCTTTGTGCAAAGACACTGATACTGACACACTTAACACTGTCAGATGATGGTTTTAGTAGTCACTTTAAACGTATGTTTACATTAATAAGATTTATTCATTATGCAAGCATGGAAATTAGAGCTTTTCCTCTAAGAGCCAGTTGAGCTTCTTCAGAGCAAGCTGTGTACACAACAAATAGTTACAAAGCACAGCATTCAGGCTGATTTAGCTTCTGTAGCAAATAAAATTTTGATTTAATAAAAGGGTTTCAGTGGAGCAAAGCCTCATCCTCGAATGAGCAGCAAAATCTGCCAATTTTTCCAGGATCATTAATGGGGCTTGTAAGAAGTACTACTGAACAGGAGAAAGAAATGAAGGAGGTTGAAAGCTGGCTGTTAAAGAATGCAGTCTCTTTTGGATTCCTAGCAAAACAGGCTCTTCTGACTGTGTACCTCCTTACTCTGATGGAATTGCTGCAGACTGCTGAGGATCAAGGAGCAACAAAAATCTACCCAAGCCCAGAGCACAATTACATGTTTCAACAAGCATTTGCAATTCTACTGTCCTTAGGGAGAATATGGAAACAGCCAAATTTCCCCTTCCTAATGACCACATTCAGAGGCTGATTCAGGAAAGGAAGACGCCTGAACACAGTAACACTGCTGTGGCATAGAAAGAAGTTATAATAATTTGCCAGAGTATGGAACTTATTTTTTTCATCAGCAAAAGAAAATAAAGTAAATGAAAACTTAACAGCTATGGGTAGTGAAAGTATGACAGCAATGTAGATCCAAAACAAATATAACAGTTGTTAATATTCAGGACAGACTTCAAAATTACAAGGAAAAATAGTGAATTTCTCTGGGAAGGGAAGCAAGACCTTGGACAGTGGAAAGTCAAAATTTAAAATAAATTAAAATCAATCTCTGAAGTTAAAAGGATAGTGATCTATGAGCTTAGCTCCAGATTAAAACTCAGAAGTTGTTTGGAGGTTGAGAGCAATTCAGCGCTTCCTAAAGTGAGGCAGCCCCTCACAAACTATTTTGAGATAATGTTACAAATTGTAGTCAAAAGCTGCCCATTCAAGAAGCTAAAGCAAAGATGATGAATTTCTTGAAGCATTCATTTTATCTTTAAGGAAAAGTTATATTTTACCAGAGAGTCAGTATTTGCAGTAAAGTACTGCATCAGATTGCTTCAAAGTCAGCCCATACAGTGCCTCCAGCAGCCAGTAGCGTTATTTTTCATGGTCAGCAGCTCTGAGTGGCCAATGGTACATTCAAAATCTCCAGCCACAAAAACAAGCAGTGCTTGCACCTGTCTGAAGAGGCATATCTCCCATTCTTAAATAGGAAAAATATCTTTTGACAAAACCGTGATCAGTCTCACAGTGGCATTATATGTTTCAGCCTACAACAGGCTATGCTTTCAGCAGCAATGTTAATGCTTGCAGCTAGCTGACAGATGGGCAACATCTGAGAGAAAAGGATATCTCTTGGAAGAGGGATGGTAGCTGCGAAACTGAGAGGTGCCCTGGGTGGTATTCATCATTAGTAAAAAACTAGTAGAGAGCTGCCAGATCATGACTCTAAGAAGGAATAAAAAGGAGGATTGCAAGAATGGGGTGTGACTATCCCATTTTCTGCCTCTTATACTGAATAGGAGAGATGTTCTTTTTGCTGAGAAACTCAACTGGTAGCTCAGGGCATCCAGGAGATGTTTTAACCACGAGGAATTGCCTTAAAGGAGCAAGTGACAGTTAGAAAGCAGCAGCAACTGCAGCTATGAACATGCTGCTTCTGCAGTGATTTCAGAACAAGACACAGTCCACAGCATGACAACATTAGCAGGAGATGAAATAACAGCTGCATAACAGCAGCATCCCTGACAGACATTGTGGGAACCTCTGTCTACTGGAAGGTGTGGTGGTCCTCTAATCATCTGGTAATCAATGGTGTGGGGGAGAGGGAGGACAACAAACAACAAAGAGGTCTGTGTATTTAGCTAGTTTTCAGATATTCCTGGTTTTTCCAAGCCTTTGTTTCAGAGATGATTATAGCAGCATTATTAAAAAGAGATATAGGTCTGTGATATATACTTGAAAATAAATTATGAAGCCTACCTGAGGAGAGTGCTTATGTGCCTGTAGGATTTCAGATATCGCTATCTAGGTAACTGCTGGTGACTGGCAGTGTCCTGCTACAGTGTCTAAATCCAACAGAAGTGGATGGGTACAGTGGCTAGGTATGATAGAAGATATGATGGCATTCTGGCTAACAAGCAGATCTTATCTTTATAGAGAACTGGTGTTATGGTGGGAACACTGACTTCATTCTTGCACATGAGACTTTTTAGAATGTTCCTATTGCCTTTTGAGAGAGGGAGACTTGTGAGAGGAAATGAAAGAAATCATCTGAGGAGAGTCACAAAAGCTTTAAATGACAAAGCCACTACCCACCTAGTGGAGTTAGTTGGCTGACTAGTAACAACTGGGATAAAATAATGGCAGGCAGAGGCCATCCAGAAATCGTTAGCTGCTGAGAAGGACTGAGAGAACAATTTAAGTAGCAAAATTACAACACCAAGAAGTACTGACTTTGAAAGAGAGGGTAGTGTTCCTCTTTTCCTCCTCTTCTAACTGAGCACCTGCATGTTTAGTAATTGCTTTTTTACAGCACCATCATTATCATCAGATCTTTGAGCACAGGCCACTGATGAAGATAAAATATTGGAGATTTGATCTTCTCCAGCAGTCCTCTCTCAGGGAAGATTCACCTATCTATCCATTTCTCATGAACAACAATTTTCCTTAAAATTCAACACACACATACCAAAGCTTTATTAAAATGTTTCTGTCTGAGCAGTGCATCAAAAAGCTGCAAAATGTAGGGCTGACAAAAGGGAAAGAACCATATGTGACCCAGCGACAATAACTGTCAAGTTTAACAAGGATGAAGGGTTATATATTCCATTTCCCTATTCTATTTTCCAACAAAAATAATTATCTATGTGTTTTTTTGTTGTACAGTTCTGAAGAAATAGGGTTGTTTTTTATAACTTAGTGATCATATGACATTTATTTATTTTTACCCTAAGTTCTTAAGAGCTTTCTCAAAACCATTCCTGACAAACTACAGCAATATAAATTAAATGCCTCAGATGTATGGTGTTCTGTGATTATAACAAGGATAAGTTGTTCATGTATAATTTCATTTGCACATTAGAGATTTTGTTACAAGTATGGTGAGCCCATATTTGGATACTTGGTTTAGTATAGTACAGACAGCGATAAATATCAGGTCTTTCATTTTCTGATGTTCTTTTATCTATTTTCTCTCAGAATTGCCATCTTTCTGAGATTTACCCATAGGAAAATAGACTAAATACAGCAATATTGTGAAA
The DNA here is from genome assembly GCF_009769625.2 of Cygnus olor. NCBI lineage: Eukaryota > Metazoa > Chordata > Aves > Anseriformes > Anatidae > Cygnus > Cygnus olor. The sequence continues at coordinate 88,005,286 of NC_049170.1, read as the reverse complement.
AATGTGTTACCTGTGAGAGAGGCTTGCTTGCGATATATCAAATATTAAAATATTGAAGCTTCCTTCCTAAATCAAGACTGTGCCACTGTATTTCAATGAAAAAAAAAAGGCAAACAAACAAAAAACCCTCTTCATTAGACTGATATGCCAAATATAAAAACGTTTCCAATCAAATAACTTGTAATGTTTTAGCTTTTCTTTTCTATTCTTCAAGGTAGAAATAGATTTTCTTACCCTTCCCGACTTCAAGTAACACCAAACACCATGAGTAGGACCACTGATCTCTCTTTTGCTGTTTTCCCTGGAGTATTTATTTGGTCCTTGTGCATTATAAGAGCATGCATGCATACAAGCTGGCACTGTAGAGTAGCTGATATGCATAGGCTTTTGTTCTTGTTTATTTCCCCAGTAAATTGTACCAGCAAGCAGAGGGGATGCTGGTTTTGGGGGTTTCAAATTTTGAGTGTCTGCTTTGAGGTTTACAGTGATAAATCGATAACCCAGGCACAAGCATTTTTGTAACAAGCTTTTGTGACTTAAAATTTTTCTTCTCTCTTTTGCCTTTGTTAGGAATAATTTGCCATCTGAGAAGCAGGCTTCTGTGAGCAGTTTATTTGCAGCATCTGAAAAAGAGGCATATGCAGCACCAGGTGGGCTGGCCAGTTTCTTAGTCAGCTGTTTCAACCATTAGTTTTGTGCCTGACTTTTTGTGTTTCCTGCATTTGCTATTCCTTGGTCTTTACCTTCTACGTTTCATTTTTAAACAATGAATTTCCTAAACTCAAAAAAAAATGTCTTTTTTAAGCCCGGTTCAGTTTTTTTCATATGCATTTTCTCCAAATGCATACATTACAAATCGAATAAACTAGTTCTTAAAATATCAGTCATACAAATATCTGACATTTCCATTTCTTTTAATTGCATTAACTTAAATGCAAGACAATACAGTCCTGTGATGAATAAGTTGGAAAAAATCGTAGTAATACCTATTTCCACTTCTCTTAAGAAATGCATCAGTTCACAATCAGTTCCTCATACACATTTTGAGCATTCATTGTCAGTGCACACATCTATAAGTCAAAAATGAGTTGAAGTCCAATGTTTTATACTCTCTGAGAACTTGACAAGTCAAGTATTAATTACAAAATTGACATCCTAGGGCACTCAGAAAATGTAATGTATGGTTGACTGGTAAAGCAAGAAATGCTGAACATACAAAACCCCACAATTCACAGATAATTACATCATGACATGGTGAAAATAGGCCAACCAGAAAGTAAACAGTACTAAGCTGGCTAGAGAAAAAAAAAAGAAAAAAGAAAAAAAAAAAAAGGCAAGCATTTACTAATATTACTGTAGTTGTTATGTGACAATAATGTAGAATCACAGGAACAATTCATCTCTAACATTAAAAATAAATAAATAAATAAATAAATAAATAAATAACTTTACTGGAAGAAAGATATCTCATCCTATCCTTTAACTCCAATAGCTTCAATACTTTATTTTCATCCAAATATATGAACCTATTAAAAATAAGCACAGAGTTTACGACATTTTTATATTTTAAACGTATAAAATGATGCCAAACTCTATTATTTTCTTAATTCATGTTACACAACTTTTGCAAGCCTTATAATCAAAATACATGGGGAATATATTATACGATTAATTTACCAGTGTATAACCATTTTGTATGTTTAAGTCATTAGATTTTTTCTGTTTATTTCACTGAGTTATACCAGTATTAAATTGATATAATGTAGCAGGGGATGTGGTACAGAGATTATACACAGTTTATTGTGGCTGTATGTTAGATAAAAATAAGGGAATTGAAACATTTATGTTCAGAAGAAAACAACTCAACTCTGATAAAATTAAATTCAGCAACTTTACTTTTGTAGGAAAGCATTTGTTCTTTTCAAAAATGTCAGAAAGCAAATTGCAGTTAATTAATCACACTCTGAGTGATTCCCAATTAGTTTCCTACAGTTCTCCTATGACAGCTCCTTCCATTACTACAGAGTGTGAAAACAATAACCAAAAGAGAATGACAATACATAATAACCAGGAGAAATTCAAATGTGATAACTTCATAGAACACTCCAAAGTGATGTCCACGCAGAATAGCTCTGGCAGGTTTCATCAGTGAAGATGTGGTAGCAACACAGAGTTCTTTCTTGAACTTGAAGATGGGAAAAATAGAATACTTTTAATTTAAACTGAAATTTTAATTCGAATGTGTTTGATTTCCTTAAGCAAAAGCGTCTCCCAAATGGAATTCTATTCTTGTTCTTTTCTTGTTCATCCCGTTCTTATTCACATATACGTTGCTGTTAAAACAAAGGAAATTACAAAAATTGACCCTCCATATTTTCCTTTCTATCCTGGTAAGGAACTGAGACATTTAATCTGAGATAACAAAGGCAGCCAGGAAATAAAAAATATAGCTCATAAAAGTCAATAGCTAAGATAAAAAATATATATATATACATATATATATATATATATATAGTGAGATTCACAGTATGGGACCCATTCTTTCTACTGCATAAATAGAAACTTTAGTTATTCTCTGTAGAATGTCAACTCTGTCACTGCAGGAGAAACATTTCCAGAAAGGAGCACTATAATTTCTCTCTCTGTGTCAAATGTTACTGGTTTCTTCCACGCGTGAAGATCACTGATGCACTCGTTTTTGCTTGCATCTCACAGAATTTATGACTTCTCTGCAGTTACTTTACCAAGTCCTTCAGCAGATGATTAGCTGAAATCAATTTATTTGTTTTATATAGTATAGTGTGCTATTACAATTTCATGCATTTACTTGTTATTTTTCTAAGAGCAAAGCCAATGTAACTCTCAGCAGTTCTGACTTGCTTCTCTCTGCTTTTATTCTTTCTAGAAGAACCTAAAAATGATTCTATCTTGAATACAGCCTATCGGCAGAGTATTTCTAATTCTCAATGCTTAATGATTGCCGTCTTAACCTTTAGCTGATTTTAAAAGAAGCATCATTTGCACTATTTTTCTGGTTCCTATGTTGGAACAGTAAATTTCTGTATGGACTGCATACGTGCTTGCAACCAGAATCTCATCTAAAAGTAGCATCTGGAAATTCAGCTTTCTGTCTTATTTTGTTCCTTTTACAGGATATCTTTTATATCGTACCCATATGTGCAGGCAACTTCCAAATCTCTATATCATTGACAGCTGCTAAGTCTAGGGAAGGGGCTGCTGAAAAAAATGTTCACCATAAGGCATGTACAACTTCCTTACTAACTGGAGCTCCTTACTAAACAGTGTCTCCTAGTGGAGCAGAATAGAAAAGCATGAAAAGTTAATCATGGAAAAAATGAACAAGGCATATGGGGGAACCACATGGTTACAACAGAAAATATTTCACAGATGTCGAAGACCTGGTGAAATCTCTGGAAAGTTTGTCATGGTTGCAAATAACACGGTAGTAGTTAACTGTTGCTCTTCTCTGTTATTGCTGTCATCTCTCCATTCAAAAATAAATATCAAAATGATAGTAATTGAAATGGTCCAAAAATTTCGGCACTGGCATTGTCTAAAATGATCAACTCACCTTAGGATGGGAGAAGTTAGGTAGTTCTCTCCAGTGGAAAAAGAAAATGCTCTACAGACACACTCTGAACAGGCAGGCACAGAAGTAAGAGCAGCAGCACATCCCTCTTGAAAGCTGAGGAGCACCTTGCAAATCATATGTCAGGATACCCTTTCAGAAGGGAAATAGAGCAGTTACAGCAAGAGGCAGAAATATGAGTGAGTTAAGCCTACAAAAATGATCTAAAATGTTCAGTTTAAAAAAGAGTGTTTTATGAAATATTAGCCTTTGACCATTGTAAGATCCGCATTCAATAAAAATGCCTTCCAGTCTCCAAGCTAAAACAGATATAAAGGGATGATGGCTGCATTTTACCATAAAATTTGTTTGCATTCCAGTGCAGGGATTGTTTGCAAGGCTGAAGTAATGCTGTACGCTAGTTCTTCCTGCTTACAAATGTTAAGAGGAGCATCTTTGAGGAGGATAGGTTCAATCCTGATAATAAGAATCAGCAATCAGCTTCAAGGCAGAACTTCTGCCAAGAACCAGGTTTTATGCAACATTTGAGTGAACCACTTGACAGTTTTGCAGTGGAAAAGTCAGGAGCAAACTGTGATTAGCCAGTAGCGAAGTCAAACCTTTCAGGGGTTGTGAACTAGGAGGAGAGATGCTGGATCCTGCTGCGCTTGGGTGAGTAGGCTGGAAGCTCCACAGAGAGGAGAGAGAACAGAGTGACCTCAAGTTTCACCTTATGGCTCCAAATCTGATGCCGAGTTATTCTTTCAGCTAACAGGCAAAATCATAGCAACAAGATGGAAATGTAGTCAACAAGTAGTGAGGGTTTATATTTAATTTGTAATAAATAGTGAGGGCAATGAACTACCAACACCAGTTCACAGGATGGAAATGTTTCATCTCAAGGAGACTATGGATAAGACAGGACATCTTTCAGACCCAGATACTCCCAGCAGCATTCTCTATGAAAATCTATATCCCAAGGTAGCCCTGTGGTATTTATATTTGCATATTTAAGCATAGGAATATCCTTCTATTTCCTACTTTGTCATACAGCTTACCAAGGATGTTTAAACCATATCTCAGTATTCACAATATCAGATTACCTTAAGCAATCACAGACCTTTGCAGTTGGTAGAAAATCCCTGCTTTCCTCAAGCAGCTCATTGGAGCTGAAGCTATCACAGTGCAGCCACTTGGGCCACCTGTAGTTCTGAAAGGTGGTATTTACCTGCAGCCATCTTAAATTGGACTGCAAGTTAATTTTGTCCTGTGGCCTTTTCAGCCCAATATTCCTTGTCCCTGCTGCCTCCCACTGGCCCCAGCAAGTGGAGAAAGCTCTTTTATAAAGTGTGTTTATAATGTGAAGCTCTTTAAAAGGTCTTTATGGGGCTCAGCTCTATTAATAAAAATCTCAATTGTTTTAAAAACATAATGCTGAACACCATGTTTCAATGGAGGTTTGTTGGCTGTTTTTTTAGCACACACAGTGTAAAAGCAAGGCTTTAGCCATATATTCTGCAAAGAAAAATGGTGGACCTTTATGCAAGGGTGTCTGCCAGAGAGCAGGCTGACTTGGGCAAGCATGATCCTGTGTCCTTCCCATCTGCCTCTGGCCAAGGACGTGCTGAGAAATGATTTTTCAATAAACAAGCTGACAACTTCAGGAACGATCCTCTTTTCTAAGATGTATAACCACTAAACGGATCAAATATAATTCCTCAGAACAAGCAGAGAAAGATTTAAGAAGCAGAAAATAGTGTTAAACTCCTGACGCCACTAGAATTTCTAGGAGCCATCACAGAAATAGCAGTGAGCAGGAAAGGGACTCTACAGACCTTGAGCCTGCAGAGCTCCCTTAGCTTCCTGGGAAGCAGGAAGCCTGCAGCCAGAGGCATGTGTGGTTGTCAAGGCTGAGCATATAAGATTTAGCTGATTTTAACATTTTCAATTCTTTCCATTGAAATAATAGGCTAGAAAATGGAAAGCAATCCTGAATACTGGAGGTTAGCACAGTTTTGAGCTAGTTATCAAGGTTTTTCAGAATCCCTGCTACTAAGCTCCAACATTTATGATTCTGGGGACATGAAGTCCTAGGCAACACCCTCAGTATGTGTTTAGTAGGGATGTTCTTTTCATTCAGCTAAAGATCCTGTCAAGATCTCCATCTGGCTTAGAAAGGAGACAGACCTGGTTCAGTTACACATTTCCTTCCACTGTGGTTTAAAGTTATGCCGGGCCAAAAGGCCAGAAGTGGTTGCTGTTTTGGGTACATGACATTAAATAAAAACACTTAAAACACTTTTCATCTATCACAAACTAAAAATCTGGCAGAAGCAGAGTCAAACCTGCAGGATGCTGAAAGCTTTGACCTTAATCTAGAAAATCACTTTGGCTCATTCCTAGCATGAGGCACATGACAGTGTCAGTAACTGTTCACCTAAACTGTAGGATATGCTTTTAGGGAGAATAGACAGAGAATTCTGCTGTGTTATTTCTGATTCTATTAATTATGCTTTTGTCCTCTTTGCAAGGATGCATTAGGCAAAACTGTTTGAGAAATGCTACTTTGCTTTAAAGAAAAGGGAAAAAAATACCAAAACTGATGTAGGGTCTCAGTACTTCAAAGAAAGGTTCATAATCTGAAAGACCCTAATAGTTGTCTTTCCTATTATCCTGTCAAGTATAAATAGCAGTATTAACAGTGAAAGTGCCTTGATTCTAAAACACACATTTCCTCTGAAGATCTCAGAGTATCTCACAAAAGGTTAAGCAGAACTTTAAGACTTTAACACCTGCATTAGATAACAAAGATAATTAGGGTTTGTAAGTAGAGAAAGTATGTTACAATTTGCAGTCTGCTGTGCAAACATCACCTGTAAATGGTTTCAGCCAGGGTTGCAAGTAGTCTTCATTTAGCTGCAGATAGTGAGTCAAAAGGCAAGGACAGTCATCACTGGATTGGAAGCTACCTTTCTCTGGCTTTGTGTGATTTCCAGGACTGTGTGGAAATAGTTTTATCTTTACCTACACAATGAATTTAGAGGTGTCTATTAGACATATTTTATAGAACATGTGCTTTCTGAAAAATATATGGAGAAAAAAAATCATATATTTTTTTTCTAGGAAAAATTAGCAAAAATGTTTAGATTTTTCTCAAAGGAAAAAATGGTTCTCCTGAATGGAATCAGTTTGCTTGTAGGACCTAATCAACTACATTGATTCAACCAGTCTGTTTAAACTTTGGTAATGTTTAATAGGTAATGTTTCATGTTTCATGTTCCCATTTTCCCATGTGATCTAAACTTTTTTGCCAACCTATCCCCACCCGTGAAGGAGCATTTCAATCCAAATGCACATTTATTTCCTAACTAGGTTGCTGTCTGACCCCATTTTTCTAATTAATATCAAATTTTATCTTGAGACTGACAAACACATTGACAATTTAGAACTCCTAGTCAAATTAAATTCTTTTTTTTATTTTCAATTAGACCTTGTCTGCATTGACTTTATGCAGGACTGCTTCAGCTGTATTCCTTATCAAAATCAAAATATTTAGGGGAGAGATGATGGAACAATAACTTTTATCAATGCTTAATATTCTGTGTTATAGTAGCATCTAAATACACCAATCTGAGTGTTGCAGAAGCCACTAAAGCAAATCTCTGTGCCATGTAACTCGCAAACAACAAAGAATCCTTGATTCTAGGCCCAGCTCCTAACAGTGAGGTTTCCAGCACGGGGTTCACAAGTTCCTGGGCTCAGAGGAATTTTCATAAAGAGTAATTAAGAATAATTGAGGTAGTTATTGTCAGCAGGTTGTATGGTGAGCTGTATTCCATAAGAGCTGTCAGGTTATATACTATAAAAGTGTAGACTAGTCTTTATCATTCAGATTTGGTCCTTCTCTAGAACATTTTTTCATTTTCTCAATTTTTTTCTCCTATTTTAATTAGAAGGTCTCAGTATTTCAAGGCTAGCTGGGCTGTAGCCTAACTTTTCATTTTGAAATAGCCTACAGAAGGAGAAGACAGAAGACAGAAACATGAAAAAAAAAAAGGTAAAAATTTTGTGTATTCACTCTATGTATCATCAGAAATCTTTTATTTTTCTGTACTTTTTTTCCCTGTAGTATCTGGCACTAAGTGAAATGAAAGGCTTTTGAAGTGGATTCCACACAACCAGAACCATCAAATTGTGGCAGTTTGTTAAGCTAGAAAGATGCAGCACGTGAGTAATATCCACTGGGAATGAGAAAGGTTTCTGGAATGGGAACAAGTATAAATAATGCTTTTAGATTTTGAATAGCTATGGTTGAACATTAAACATGTGCAAACACACATGAATCCCGGAAAGAAACTTTTTTGTGTGTGTGTGGTGTTTTTTTTCTTTCTATTCCTGTATGCTACTTCATTAGAGGCTATGTTAATTTTTAGTCCATGGGTCGGTGGGTTTTTTTTTGTTTTGTTTTGTTTTTTTATGTTTTGTATGCAGTGTCCAGTAGCTGGTCTTCTGTTGAGTAACAGAACTTTTAGTACACTGTTTGAGAGATACCACAAAAGTACAGTTCTCTGTTTCTTTGAGGAATTTGCAATCTTTAGGTTTACTTAACTTTAGAATATCTGATTATAAGATCATTTAGAACCTGATTATAAGTAAAACCTTGCTATGATCTTAAACTGGTTTTCACAGAACCGGATGGACAAAGTGGAGGTAGGATGTGTAAACTGAAGGGCCTTATGTCAGGTGATCTGATGGTTTCAGTCATTTTATTTTGGTTCTGATCCCAAGGAGTGCTGATCATGAGAGGGTTTGACAACAATTTTATCATGACCTAGGCTGGAACAGAAAGCCTTTGCTAATGGCAACCATAAAAAGAGCTGCATGATTTTGGCAGGAGTAGACTGAGTTGCAGTATACAAAAGGGATGGTGTTTGGAATTAATTCCTTATTGTAGAAAGGGACTATATCTTTCTCTGCAGAGGCACAGCATCGTCACAGCAGGATATCTGAGCTATTTTTCAATGCACTGATACTTACCTACAGACAACTATACAAAAGAAAATCAGATGCAATTACAAAGTTAGGTGATCAAAGGATAATGCTCACTTCCTAGTCACTCGTGCAAACTGAATTTGTTTTGTCCAGTCCTCCTTGCCATGATAGTAGTGCCAGCAGGCTATGGAGTTTTTAGCTGCATTCATGTAAACCCAAATCCATTATCTCCTATTGCTACTCCAGAAGACTGATGAAGTTTTCCTCTCCTGATATCCAACAAAAGAGGATAACACAGATTCCCAGCAACCTGTAAAGTAATTCAATCTGGAGAAAATTTCTTGGAGCAAATATAGGCAAGATTATTTGCAATAACCTTTCAAAAGACCTAGACCTAGAATAGTGGAAAATGTCATTGAAAATCATAGCACTAAGGATGAAAGGAATACTTGAAATAATTTTAATCAGATCCAGAATTACTATGTAGAAGATGTAATACTCAAATATTAGGTCACTGTACTACGATAAACAAGGTATCAAAAGGGCCTTTTCATAACTGTGGGGATCTAAAACATCCCTCTCCAAAACTGAAAGCTTTGGGTATGAATGAAACTGCTGGATATTTCTGAATGCAAACAAAGCACTAGATAATGCAAAGGAGAAGAGAGAAAAGGAAAGATAAAAGATTTGGAACAATACACTATTCTGTGCTTAGCAGATAATAATGCAAGAAAGACTTTTAAAAGAAATGGAGAAAAGTAAATTTATTTTTGGTCTGTTCCTCCTTTTGAAAGCACCTAATTCTTTCAATTAATTGATTTGAATGACAGTCGTCAACAACTAATGAGCTACAGATGTCCAATTCTATAAGCTGCAGTCAGGAAAACGTCTTATTTATCAGTCCTTTACAAGGGAAAATTAAAAAAAAATAATTATCTGTTCTTATTTGTGTTCAGTGTCTTCTAACTTTGCAAAAATCTTTAGCTCCATCTTCAGAGCAATAATGTGTATGCACCTTTAAACTAGAGAGGTAGGGATCTATTAAATATATCATAAAGCATTGGAAAGTAACAGCACAAATGATTTGGAATACAGTTGAACGCATGAGTGAATTTAAAACAAGTATGAGGAAGAAAATTTTGAAGAGCAACATTTCCCATGGATTGGCCCTGATTCTGACAATTACTTGCGCTACATTGGTTTGGGGAGTTCTAATATAATTTAAGCATATATGTGTGCAAATTCTCCCCTGAACAAGGCTTTGTTCTGCCAACATGCACGTAAAAGATCGATGAAAAACTCTCAGCAAGGGTTGAGATGGGGAGAGGGAGGGTGTGCAGTGAAAAACGGTGACTTATTTAACCTGATAAATTACTGGGTACTGAGTGGCTTAAAGCTGGTGATGAAAGTTGACATTCAGCTGTTGGTACTAGAGAATGAATACTTAGGAGCCTACAGTGTTTGAAAATAGGAAAGCCATCATTTGGCAGAGTTAATGGGCCTGTTGTCAGCTGCATGACAGCTGGGTTATAGAGTAGTAAGGCTAAAGAAGTCAGAGGAGCACAGAATAAACTAATTCTCAGCTGAGTGTATGGTTGCTTTTAATGTCAGTACTTTAAAGGCATTTCATTACTTGTTTATAAGTGCCAAGTCTGCTTTTGCCAATGGCTTTTTTCTTCCTCCAACCTGTGCGGCTTCTGTCTGAGATCAGGTGGAGCTGTGCTTTTGAGAACATTGCATCTCACTGAATTGTCTGTGAACATGAGCAAGTTGATTGGGTTTGTTACTATTTTATTTATTCAGTTTGCAGTATTTCCAGAACATACTTCAAGCAAATGACTCTTGCAGCTCACTAACCAGCTGATAATCTAGTTTCACCCTAACCACATGGGTATTGAACAACAGACCTAAATCCTTAGGGGGGTTGATCTAAACATTTACGATCAGTTTAATGTGCTTCAAGTCCAAGCCTAATAAAACAGACTTCCTCTTCTCAAATTCAGCAAAGTATTGCATATTGTAATTAAAAAGACACTGATGCAAAAACCCTGGAATGTTAATGTTTGCATTGTTTTTTCAATAGAGGATAATTAAAGCAAATTTCAGTTTTTATAATAACCAGAAGAACAGTGCTTAAGACAATTCAAATTAAGCTGGACACATTATGTTCAAGACAAGTGTCCCAAAGCAACCCTAAATAATAGCCAATTGTCCTCCTTTCTGCAAAATGTAGTTCTTTTATACTCAGGACTATACACCTTGCCAGGGAGTTTGCTTGTGAAGTCTGCAGCTCCCCCTCAAGGTCAGTCTGTTGAAGGGGATGGCTTTAATACCTATGAACTTGCTTTTGCTCCCATTGATTGAGGGCTGTGCAAAGAATGTTTGAACTGGTTCAGTCAAACATAGAAACTGCTAAAAACATAACCAGTTTGCGAGCTGCCTATTAAAATCTACTCCTGACATTCCTGTTGCTAGCGCTGTCTTTCTTTGTGGGTCACAAGCAGCATTTTCAGTTCAGCTGGTACTTTCTTCTTTACCTGTCAAATCCAAATTCGTCTAACAAGGAAAGCACAGCAAAGGGGTCAAACCTCACTAAGTACCAAGAAAATAGTTAAAGTAGAAAGAGGAAAAGGCATGCGTATGATGTATTAAAGCAGCAGCTCTGGTAGCTCAAATCCTACCTAATCCCTGTAGATGTGGGATTGTGCCAGACAATATAGGGACCTCATTAGCTCATGTTTAGAAGTAGGAAATACCCCATCATGAAACAAACAAAAAGGACAGCAAGCACACGTGTGGGAGTTCTCTGTTGGTTACCAAAAAGAAGAATGTTTTCTGAAAAAAATGGCACATAACCTCCTGCATCAGTAACTCAGGGAACTGAAGGGCCATATGCAGAGGCTTGGAGGTTTCTTGGAGGACTTTTCACAGCCTCAAGGTTCATTTCATAGAGAATATTTAAGTGTTTTCAATCGCCTTGCTTCAGAAGTCTGCATAAGTCATTCTAACCACCACACTTAAGTTAGGGTACACTTGTAGTACTCCTAACTCGTAAAGTGTGGTCCATACCAAGTGCAAAAGAATGGTATTATTAATAATCAAACTGTGAGAGGAAACTGAGTTTACATCTGTTTTTCTAGAATCTGTTTTCCTGAGTACAGCCATAAGCATTCCATGGATTAAATTATAAAATTTATAAATGTATAGAAGCCACAAAATGTGTAGTTCTACACATACAGCTTTTCTACATAACATTGTAATGTGTATATAGATAAATGCTGTGTTTTTTTTTTTCTTTCTTTCCTTCCCTAGTAAGACCATGAAAATAGGAGCCTTTACTAAGGGTTCTTAGAGCCAGCTTGTTCTACTGAGAAACACAGCTTGCAGCAAATACATAATCACTCCTTACCCTGCTGAATTTATCTTTAGAGATTTCACAAAGCTCAGCTTGCTTGCAAATGTGGAGTTCCTTTTGTCATTTCCCCATGTTCTTACATTGTACCATGCATCATTCCATTAGTCCACAGCTTAGTGTTCATTGAACTATCATCATTCTTTTTGTGCTTAATAATGTTTACTAAGGTTTTAACAGCATTCCTGCACAGAACAATAACTGTAGCTAACAGATGAAAAACACAGCCATTCCAGTGCAAAACAATTAGCTTACATATCCTTGAGAAATTGCTTGTGTTGTAAAACTCAAAAAGGAAGAAACCATGCATGTTAATTGGAAATATACCAATAAATAAATAAATAAATACAATTACTGGCATGTATTCTCATGTAGCAAAATGCAGTACTTAAATGAACCTATTAATTGCCCTATCTCACAAAGAATATTTAAGTGTTTTCAATAGCCTTGTTTGAGATGTCTGCATAAGTCATTCTAGCCACTACACTTAAGTCAGGGTGCACTCGTAGTACTCCTGAGGCTGATAGAAAATTATAAAATTATCTGCCCCTTTTTTCTTCATCATACCCAAGCCTCCCAGAACAGCCCCGTTGCCCTCTGCATCCAAGCAGGCAGCCTTCCACTGATGCCCGTGGTACGTATTTGGTGCTGCACACACCTGGCTTCACTGAGAGTACCCGGCTTTCCCTGGAGGCTAGTGGGAGTCACAGATCTCTTCTGCAGGAATACAGAGCAAATCCAGGAAGCAAAAAGCCATTTATGTGGCCAGAGATTCCTGCCTGCAAACGCAGAGGTTGGAAGAGTGACGAGCTGCTGCCACCTGCTGTTGGTTCATTTCCAACCACAAAATAAACCCAGAGCCGCCAGCAGAGTTAGCAAACCATCTCGTTCTTTAGGGAAAAGGGAAGAAACAACCTGCTGCGTTTATCCCAGAGGAGCCAGGCACTACTTAGACGTTGGGCACTAATGCCAGTGCTATGCCTGCTAGCACTCAGTTCCTTGGCTTTTCTCCCCTGCAATTGCCGCTCTGTCAGTGATATTAATGTGTCACCTTCAGAGAGTCAATTAAGCTTTTTGATGTAATTTTCCAAGCGGTAAAATGGCAATAAAACTTGCAGGGTTTTTCACAACAGTTTCTAAAGGTGCAGAATGTGTCGATGTAGTTGTTTAGGTGTGTACATTTTATTATTATCTTTAGATCTAAATTCTTCCAGAAGGCTATTTTAATAAAGCTCCCATTGCAATAAAATGTTTAAGCTTTGTTGATAAGCATTAATATTCAGCTATGAAGCTGTAAGTCTGCTCCAATTGTACTTAAAGTAGGCTAAAAAGAGAACAGTCTGAATCAACAGGGGTAGGATGCAGTAATGCAATGTTTTTGTAAAGGCTTACATCCAAACATTTTATGTGGCTCCCATGCTCTACAGTTACCAATGGGGGGTCACTAAAAAAAATTACAGGGTTCTTCAGGGGACCAGCTTTAGAAGCAGGAGTAATCACTGAGTTTCAAATCAAGGTCAGAGATCAAGTTGGTGCTGATTCATGAAACCCTATTGTCTACTAGAGGCAATACAACATATGTAATATATACTAGCAAAATAGCTACCACCTCTGATGGTTTTTGCTACCTCTAGGTGTCATATTTTTTGAAGAAAATCCTTTCCAGCCAGTAGCATGGCAATGCTAACTGCCCTGATCTCACTGCCAAGCGTGGAAGAGAGAGTTGTACAAGTGGAACTGCCGGCAGGTGACTTTCCGTGATCCAAAGGAGCGTCCCTGTGAGGGGCAATTTGATGGCCCTGGGTGAGGACAAACTGAGCTGATTCCCAAGCTGGCAGCTCTCACAGGAGCACTAGCAATTCTCAAACTTGCTGGTGGCTTATAGCCTTACACCCAGCATGAAACTCAGCTTTTTATTGCTAGTTATATTTTGAAGGCTGCACATACTTACTCCAAAGCAAGCAGTCATCATCTAACAAAGACCAAAATAAGCATGAAGTATACTAGTTTCATCTACCCATTTTTAATCATTATTTCAAAACCAAACATTTCTCAGGTAGTCACCGTTTGCAGATGCTCAGATGTATGTACATGAAACAAGCTGCAGATATCAATCATCCTGTGACTGGTTATGTGTGTCTTTTGTGTACTCTTTCAGGCAAATGAGAAAGATTGGGCAATGCAGTGCAGACTCAGTATCAATGGGCACAGACAGCCCACTAGCAAGGTACAATGTGCAGCTACTTCAGGGAGCTGAGCCTCTTACTTCATTTATATGCCAAAAGACAGGATCTGTTCCTCTGTTGGTGCTTTAATTACTTCATTTGCTCAAATGAAAAATTCTCTCTACGTGGTTGTATTTCTCCTACCTGTTTTTTGGTCAGCTGTAATCAAAAGTGTTAAGAGCATCTTTGAGCCTCTTGGCCTTTTCAAATCAAAATTAACTCCAGGGACGCCCAGGGAGGTTCGTCTTGCAGCATTAAACATTGCCACTGTTCCAGGATGAGTTATACTCTGTCCCTCACCATGACAAACTCTGTCATAACTGAATTCTCCCCTCTTCCTACCTATGGGGAATTTTTAAAAATAAATGAAAAAGCTATGCCTCTTATCTCTGCTATGAAAGACGGGTCTCTGTAATTCATCCCCTATCTTCAAACAGGCAATAGAACTGCATCTTTATTTTCAGCCAGGAAAGTCTCCATTAGTCAACTGAATAGTGCAAGTTAGAAATTTTATTTTTATTCAAAGAGCAGCTGGAGTGTGAAGAAAATGTTGTTGCTGGTTTTAGTAAGGGTTTTTTTGGCTGTCAATGTTGGCCTGAATGTAGAACAAAAGCCTTATCCAAGATCTCATGAATATGGAGATTTTTAAATCAGGACAAGCTGGTTAATTTTTAATGTTGTTTGTATGTACACCGGAGCTTTTTGTTTTCAGCTTGGACCACAAGCACAAAAAGACTGGAAACAGACTTCTCTTGTTTGCTGATTATCTCACTGGAGTAAGGCAATGGCATTCTCTTCTGTCAGCCAGTTTTCCTGCCTTGAATGAGCCACTTGAGTCTTCAGTACCTTTGTTTCTCTGTCTGTAAGACAGACAAAGTCTGCTTCTCTTTGTAAGTAAATCTCTCTGAGCAATAAAGAAATACTCAAGACTCACCAGCTAATATCTAGAATATTATGAGGCCTGTTCAGGTGATACTTTCATCTCAGCTGAGTATCAATAAATGCCAGAAATTCTGAGAAAATATAATCCTTTGATATTTCCATGGAAACTGGTCATTACATGCCCAGACAATCTGCAGAGCAGCTCTACTAAACTGCTGAGACATCTCAAGTTTCTCACTACTAATCCTATTGCAATAAAGGTTAGATTGATTCATGACCTCTACCTGTTGGTTCAAAGACCAGAGTTTTCTGCACCTTTGGGAGCTGGAAACAGCAATTTCCACAGAGGAGAGAAACCCATACCAACTGTTGGAAAGTTGGGCTGTACCTCATTCCTTATTTTTCCTTTTGTCTTCCAAAAATTCATTCTAATCATGTTGTGATTTGGATTATTTTCATTTCTGTTTACATGTTATAAAGTTGTATAAAGATCCCCTATTGGAAGAGGAACAGCAGAACAGGAAAAGTAGTCCAGTCTCATATGAAATGTGAAGGTCTCTGGACAACTGCAGATGAGCAAATTAGCTGGAGAAAATCAGATATCAAGTCCTTTTGTTATGATCCTATTGCAATGCCTGAATCAGTCACTGAGGTTGGATAGCACCTCTGAAGATTGTCTTGTCCAATCTACCTGCCAAGAGTAGGTTGACCTGAAACAGATTGCTGAGGGATGCCCAGCTGGATTTTGAATGCCTTGGAGGAAGGAGAATACATTGTTCCAGTGTTCAACCACCCACAGAGTAAAGTATTGATGGTGTTTTGTGTTTTTTTTTCTTATGTTAAAGTGAAATATTCTTATTTTCATTTTGTGCATAGTGCCTCTTGTTCTGTCACTGGGCACCACTGAGAAGAGTCTGTATACAGACACTTTCTTTAACTCTCCACACCAGTCAGAAATTTATACATATTGGCAGGAACCTGCCTCGAGCCATCTCCTCCGGGCTGAGCAGTCCCAGTTCTCTCATATGTTCCTCATATATGACACATGCTCCAATCCTGTAATCATCTTTTCAGCCCTTTTTTGACTCATTTCTGTGCATCCAATTCTTTCTTGCACAAGACCCCAGACCTGGACTTCTTTACTGCAAGGACGGATTTCTGGCTCATGTTCAATTTTTTGTCCACCAGGACACCCAGGTCCTTTTCTGCCAAGCTGCTTTCCAGCCTGTCAGCCCAAGCCTGCACGGTTGCATCAGGCTATTCCTCCCCAGGTGCAACACTCAGCCTTTTCTGTTGTTGAACTTCATGAGGTTTCTGTCAGTGCATTTCTGCAGCTTGTCAATGTTCCTCTGAAGGGCCACACAACCATGCACTGTTCCTAGTCTTGTACCATCTACACACTTGCCAAAGATGCACTCTGTCCCATTCTTAAGTTCATTAATGATCATCATTAATAATCATCATTAATAATCATCAAACAGTACTGACCCCAGCATCAGCACCTGGGGTATTCCACTGTGGACAGACTTCCAGGCGGAGGTGGAGTTTGTGCCTGTGATCACAGTCCTCTGACCCTGGCAGTTCAGACAGTTTTCAGCCCACCTCATGGTCCACTTATTTAGGCTGTACTTTCTCAGTTTGTCTCTGAAGAAGTTCTGAGAGACAGTATCTTACTGAAGTTGGAATAAATAACACCCACTTGCTACTTTATTATTTCAGCGTGCTAAGTTTGAAACGCAAGAAGTAACATATGAGATGCCATAGGGGAAAATGTAGTAAAATATCTTACATTGAGATGCATGGCCTTTCTTAGGTTTGCTCATTCCGGCACAGACAGCGTTTTGGGACAGTCCAACTAGGTTTATTGGCATGCAACAAATTTGCCTGATTGCAACAGATGAAAAATATTGCTTAGGCAATTGAAAGTGAGGGCTGTCAAGGTCATGGTCCTGATTATGGAATGCTTTTCAATGGCTCTCTCCTGATGTGCTAAGTTGCTATAGTGATTATCCATCTGCTTTTACAGCAACGCCATAAACATCAAGGAAAGCTAATCCATTTGGCTGTAATATTCATCCTGAATATCAAACTGCAATATGAAAGAGGGTGGTACTTGACACTTCTAGTTCAATAAAGGTTTCCCTGGACAGTTACAATGATAATACAGGGCATTTGGGGATCTATTACAGGGCATTTTGGGATCTAGACAAAATAAGTTTACCAAACCTCCTAGGCAAAGTAAGGAAATTACACATGCAAACAAGAACAGCAACTTGTGCTGATAAATTTCACCCAAAATTTCTGATTGAAATTGCATATCTGTAGTCTATAGAAAGCCAAAGGAAAAATGAGTGGATTGTTTATTCTTTGTAAGATATAGATACTATCAAAATACAGCATTAAAGAAAAATTAAGGATCGTGTCTCCATGTTAATTTAATTAAGAAGTCCTGCATATTAGGATCTGTCATATTACAACTGCATAAAGGGTGTAGACACCTGGAAGATCCTGCAATTCAGGCAGTAGCACAAGAGTCTCAGTGGACAGGGATCCAATTTTTCCTTAACTTGTTGTGTTTCAGTTCCCTTTCTTTGTAACATAAAGCATAAGTAATAAAATAGTAGCTTTCTAAAGCTCTTTCAGAGCATTTCAATCAGCAGATATCCATACATTTTGCAAGCAAATACCTCTCAATTTTTGCAAAAGTACTTAGGTGGATCTTGGAACGATATATAATTACATAGCATATAGGCGTGTTTGTGTAGGTAGTCACACAGATGAAAATATTTTGTTTGTATCTTTTAGGACATTGGCAGAATTGTTTTAGTTCCTACTAGTTATGCATTTTAACTTGAAATTACACTGCAAAGGACTTTGGAAATAATAACCAAGATTATTTTCAGATAACTTTTGGAAGAATAAGTCGTGCTGAGATAGATGATTTCAATCACAAAGGGACTTTCTGGTTTGTGTGTATGGCTTCTAGCACAGCAGGATAAAGTTCCAGAATCGGAGATCCTGAACATCACTGTGATGCAATGAATAAATAATAGTGCCTTATCCAAAACCAATTAAAAGTAACTCAATTTTATATCATGCTTAAGCACAAAAGATAAATTGGGAAAAAATCATAGCATCTTGCAAGAAATCCAACTGTTAGATCCTGCTAAATATTTTTCTTCCTACCCAGGCATTTCGTGGTTTATAGTTTCATTCCAAACTCTTTAAGAAAGTTGACAAGGGACTTCTCAAAAAGTAAATAAAGTCTCTCAGTCCCTAAAATGAAAGAAGGGAAAAGGAACCAGGAACACTTTTTGGCAAGTTGTCAACAGCAAAATATTTTGCAACCTACTCTGAGGTATGTATAACTACTGAAGTTCTTTAAAACTGTAGAGACAACAGTGTTTTCTTGCAGCTAAAGACCTTTAAAGATTTTAACCATTCAGGTAGTTTGAATTTGTACATTACAGAGCAAGTATCTCATCTAAACCAGGATTGTGTAATGCAAAGACGTGTATACCTAAGAGCAAATCTAAAATGCGGTTCCGCTTTTGGGAAAACTCTGAAACCTGAGAGAACTAACCAGTGTAGGTTAACTGGTAAACAGCCAAACCAGGGTTTGGTTACCTTGGTAAAGTGAAGAAGTCTCCTAAGACAAGCAGGAAATAAAACAAAACAGTCTCTTTTTGTTCACGTTGGAAATATGAATGTTGCAAAGGCAAAATTCCCCAGATAGTAGTCAGGAAACATGGTTTGTTTGTTTTTTACCTTTCTATGTGAAGGAAGTGAGTTGTTATGCTCCAGTTCTTTGCTCTTTTCCTCTCTCACACTCCCTTTGTCTTATGAGCTCCTTGTGGTAGGGACTGTTCCTTATTTCACCCCTGTACAGAGCCCTGAGCTGTGCCACAAGCACAGCTGTCAGTGGTAAACAGCCTGAGATGCAGCCTCATAACTGGATGAGTGCAATTAAACTCTTACCTTCCATATAGTTTGCAAGCTCATTGTATTTCATGTTCATGAAAATATCAGGTGTTTGCAGGTACTCAGGGTCCAAAGGTTATTTGAATTTACAAACGTGCACTCAAATTTACAAACAAGAGAGATGGTTGCAAATATGCTTTTAGTTTTACAGTCTAATTCTAAAAAGATAGCTGTGTTAGATAATAGAATCATAGAATGGTTTGGGTTGGAAGGGGCCTTAAAGATTCACCCCCTCTGCCATGGTCAAGGATGCTACCCACTGGATAAGGTTGCTCAAAGTCCCATCCAACCTGGCCTTGAACACCTCCAGGGAGGGGTAATTCACAGCTTCTCTGGGCAACCTGTTCCAGTGTCTCACCAGCCTTATTGTAAAGAATTTCTTCCTAATATCTAATCTAAATATCTTTTAGTTTAAAGCCATTACCCCTTGTCCTATCACTATGCTGCCTGACAAAGCGTTACTCCCCAGCTTTCCTATAGGCCCCCTTTAGGTACTGGAAGGCTGCTATAAGGTCTCCTCAGAGCCTTCTCTTCCCTAGGCTAAACAACCCCACCTCTCTCAGCCTGACTTCATAGAAGAGGTGCTTCAGCCCACTGATCATCATCTGATCATAAAACATACCATAGATAAACAAAAGGGTACTTTCCCAGGCTTGCCATTAAAATAGCTCGTGGTTCAGATATGCCTTGGGATTTTGTTCTTAGGAAGGTGAGGTTGGGAGGGGGTGTTGGTATGTCCCTCTTTGTAAGAGTTTCAGTAGCTGTAGCCTAATTTTTTTCCTCTGAAGACCAACTTAGAATTTCCCTGGGATAAGTGAAGAGGGGGACTATGGCACTTTAGTAAAACAATTTTGCAAAAGTTCAAGTGTTCTGACAGGAGCCATGGAAGAATTTGTTCTGTCGCACTGAACTGTAAACATTCTTGGACACTATTCTTACTTTGTCAATCAGGCTTTAAAAAACAGAACTTAGAAACTGAACCATTAAACAGTTGTTGCCTGAGACTCTGTTGAAGGTGCTATACCCACAACGACTCAATAAATGTTTTTTTTCTGTCTCTTTTTGCACTGTATTTAAAGCTTTTGCTTTTCTCTCTTGTTCTTCATTGGCCTTTAAGTCTATTCATCTGGGGAATGACTTGTGATAACATTTTCTTTGAGGTCAGAGATCCCCCTCAGCTGCATGTCAGATTTCTTGTCTCTTCACTGCACTGACTGGCATTGGCACTCCAGGCTTTTGTTAGGGTTTCTGAGTTTTTCCTCATCTATCTGTCTATCTTTTTTAGCACCTTGTGCAACAGTGAAATTGAACGTTGAATTGTTCCTCTTGGTAATATGTGCTGTAGAACAGTGCAGCCACTCCAAAGGGAAAAACATGGTGCTTTTTGTTGATTTATTTATTTTTTTTGTAGGCCAGTGCTTGCATAACAACCTCTGTATCTGAACCAGGTGTTAGACTTTTTCTGAGAACTCTATTTATCCGTGGTTCCCTTTTTGCACTTGATACAGGTCAAAATTGCTCAGCAATGTTTTCTAACACTATCAATAATTCACAGCCTATAATGGAGCTTGAGAAATATTTTTTATTCATAAAGGTTTGTTTTTTTTTTTGCTGTTGTTGTTTGTTGTTGTTGTTTTTGCATGGGAATCTCAGGCTTGGCTTGTATATAGCAGGAATAATATATGACAGAGTGTGAACTTTAATGGCTTATAGAGCATGCAACCTTGGATATGTTGTTGAGCATAAAGCTGTGAGGCTACTTGCACTGGAGAAAAGCATCTAACTCATTAGGACCATAGACCCCTACAATACGTGGCAGTTTACAGAAATATATTATTTCCACTGTGTTGACCCTGTCAAGGAATGCACACTTATCTTCTCATCTTAAAATTTTAAGAAATTGCTAGAGAATATGTCAGGTGGAAAATCCATCAATATTGCTTTCCCTGAAAATACCGCCCTGCCTGGAACTAATAGCTGCTTTAAACTCAGCAGCAGTGAGCCTGTGAGAGCCTAGCTGACAGCACATGGCCCCAGGGTCCTCAATATCACACGCAGGGAAGGGAGAAGTCCAGCAGAATAACTTTAAAACATGAGAGAAGCTGAAACTATGTTGGTGTGGTATGGTCCTGTCTGGCCGCAGGGCTATCAGGAGTCATTGACACCAATTACATGTGCTCTGATGTCCTTGCACAGACAAGACCAGATGATGCAGCCACAGTTCTGCCATCTCTGAGAGCTACATGGCCACATATATACATCTTTCAGGATGTGTGAGAATCACCTTAGGGTTGGATTTTATTGGAGTGTATGACACTAAATTAAAAGGAGCTGTTGGCAATCACCAACAGCATGAAATTTAACAAGTGCCGAATTCTGCACCTGGGAAGGGGCAACCCTGGCTATACGTACAGACTGGGGGGCAAGAAGCTAGAGAGCAGCCCTGAAGAAAGGGATCTGGGGACCATGGTTGATAACAAGTTGAATGCGAGCAAGCAGCGTGCCCTGGCAGCCAGGAGGCGTGCACCCTGGGGTGCATCAGGCACAGCATGGCTAGCCGGTCAAAGGAAGGGATTGTCCCACTCTGCTCTGCACTGCTGCAGCCTCACCTTGAGTACTGTGTGCAGTTTTGGGCACCACAGTATGAGAAGGACGTAAAACTATTTGAGAATATCCAAAGGAGGGCTACAAAAATGGTGAAGGCTCTAGAGGGCAAGATGTTTGAGGAGCAGCTGAGGTGCCTTGGTTTGTTCAGCCCAGAGCAGAGCAGGCTGAGGGGAGGCCTCATGGCGGCCTGCAGCTCCCTCACAAGGGGAGCAGAGGGGCAGGCGCTGAGCTCTGCTCTCTGGGGACAGCGACAGGACCCGAGGGAACGGCATGGAGCTGGGACAGGGGAGGATCAGGCTGGGTGCTAGGGAAAGGTTCTGCACCCAGAGGGTGGTCAGGCACTGGGACAGGCTCCACAGGGCAGTGGTCACAGCTCCGAGCCTGCCGGAGTTCAGGAAGCGTTTGGACAATGCTCTCAGGCATAGGGTCTGATTTTGGGGTGATCCTATGTGGAGGCAGGAGTTGGGCTCGATGTTCTTTGTGGGGTTAAACCCTTCCAACTCAGGCTATTCTCTGATTCTGCAATTCTGTGACTAAGAATTAACACCTAGTCAACAGGAAACGTCCTTTCACCCGTGCTTTTTCTATAGTTCATGATGGGCCAAAATATAAGGTTCACATGATGATCTGTAAGTGAAGACAAATATTACAAAAGTGCCTGTGTGACCTCTGCAGATGTCCTTGTAAGAGATCAGAAGCCCTTGACCTAAAGACATTATTTATGATGAGAAAACGTAAAATCAGCTGAATTTTGCAGAGCATATTTTGCCAGTCATTAAGCTCTCTCTGGAAGCATGGAGCAACAGCTCAGGTCACTGTTCTTGCGTGTGACAGGAAGAACCAAAACTGCATCAGCTAAACCCTAATTACAGTGAATCTAGAAAAGGGACTTTGTCAGCTTCCTAACTAAGCAAATGAGAAGCTGAATGGTATGTAACATCATTTTCCATTAAAAAAAAAAAAAAAAGTATTATGCAGTCATCAGTCCTTGGTCTTTTGTAATTAATATCCTCATGCTCTGAGGAATAGCCTGCAATTCTACAGGGAAAAGTTGAACCAATTGAACTATTGAACTACTGTACTTAGCCAGGTCCTCTCCAGAATTTCTCTTTTATTCACTGGAGAGACAAACACTCTTCCTAGCAGCAACAGAGTACCAAATTCTGGTTTCTGCACTGAACCATGTCCGGCAGAAGCCTATTTCAAGCCTGGTTACTCAAAATTGGGTGATCTTAATATTTATCTATATTTGATTAGAATTTAATTCAAACATCTCAGTGAATAGTCTCTGGTATCTTTGTCATTTGTTTTAGGTTAATTCACTTCCAAAAGAGCAGAATCAATGAGGTGCACTGGGTTAGGGCCTGATGCTACAGCCCAGATAACTATTCTTTGTCAATAAAAAAAGGTGGGGATGAAGTCAGGTTATTTGAAATGCACAAAACAGAGAATGGGGATTCATGGTGGCAATCCAAGCAAGGAAGTCTTTCCTTCAGCGTCAGCCAGAATGCCAGAGAAATACAGCAGAAAAAGAAAATTAAGGGACATAGATGAAATTGTTTGCATTAAACTGGAAGATTCTAATTGGAAATCTGTACTTATTCTAATATCAATCATCTTATTTTAAAAATCTTTTTTTTTTATTTATTTTTAAATCACAGTGCTGCTAACTCACATTGTCTGTACAGTCACTTTTAGCTTTTATTTTTTTATTTCATTTTATTTTATTTTTAGAATGTTACTTCTGTTGGACTGAGCCAAAAGGGAAAGGGTCAAGTTTGTCATTCATTCATATTTTTTTTTCCGGAAATACAGAAATACTGGTTGGTTCAAAGCCTTACCTTCAGTTAAGGCATTTACGCATGAGTCATGAGTGTCAAGGCTCTCCAGGGGCTGACTGGAAGGTTATTTTGGAGGCAGATATTCTGGACCACGAGCATGGGTAGCTTGGGGTTGATGGGAATTACTAAATTTGAAGGCAGCAGACAGGGGGCAAGTCAGCACAGAATTACTGCTTCATTTGCCTAGAGATTGAAATAGCCTGCTGCAACTCCAGTGCCTCCCATCACTCGCTACAGGGGTAGTGTTACCAGCCCCAAGCTATCACAGCATTTAAGTGTGCTGTCAGAGAGGGCTAAGACTGCATGTAATTCACAGGATAGAAAAGAAGTCACTTTCAGACCCCCATGCAATGCTGACAGCCTAAGTAGACAGGGTTGGAGAGGAGGCTGCTTTAATACGATCAAGTAAATCATCTTTTCTGTTTGGTCTTTTACTAAGCAGAGAAGATGGTAGTCAGGTGGATTTTAAGGAATATAAGTGAGTCAGCAGTTCCACTTTATGTCCGTTTAAAAATCAATCTATCATCTTCTTTCTTATTAGGATTACCACTGTCCCAGTGCTTTCAGTGGGATGCTATTAAATGAAATGTTAAAAAAAAAAAAAAAAAAAAAAAAAACCTCTCAAAACTCAGTGCTCTAAGCAGAATAAATAAGGGCTATTTCAGTCTCAGAGTAGGTGAATAGAGTAAAGCACCCCATACTAAGCAGTTGTGCAGTCGTCTAGCTGCTAGCAGACAGAAAGAGCAGGGGGAAGAATTCCCCCTTCCGCTCCCAAATAAAAATTAAGATTGGGAGCAATCCCGCAGTAATAAATTTGTGATCCTTGTTTTGTTCCAAATAATCTCAGCAAGTAGCTAAGCCTGGATATTCTAAAGTGTTCGTAGGTGTCTACAGATTTGTGGCCAGGGGGTTTGTTTCTTTCCACATCACATCTTCATCGGTGAAATGGAATAAGGAGAAACAGGTTTTCATTGTGACCTCCCCTTCCCAGCATGAGACTGAGTAGTGCAGAGCTGCTCAGCTGCAGCAGAGGAAACTTCCCTGGCCCCAGACCTTCCCTGCCTGACCAAGCCCTCTTTAGCAAAACAATTTAAGACCACGTTCAAGCACTTTTCCAAATTGTAGCCTCTGGGACAAATTAGGGGGAGCAGCTTTCACTGTGTTCTTCAGAACTCTGAGAAAAATATGAGACAGGACACTGAGGTGAAGTGACTCAAATAAAGGGATAAGTAATCAATACTTGTGCATAGCCACATAGCAGAGCCTCAGATTGTTCCTCCCATCTGGAAATAACACTTATTGAAGCTGTTTGAAAGCAGAGCAGCCTGGGGTTGAAGCACCAGAGGGGAAAGAAGAGAAAGTACTTTTCTATCCTTAAAAGCAACATAGAAGAGGCAGAAACTTAATTTGCAAATAAAAAATAATAACATGCTCATAATTGTGCTGTACATTAGTCAGCACTGTGCTGCTCCAGAGCAGAACTACGTACCTTCAGTCCCTGAGTTTTCGCTTTTTCTGACAATGATATACAACCCCTGGGTAAACCCCTTAAGTACAATTTTCTAAATCTATATTTATATAGAGGCAGATTATTTATCTTTTTGACAATATTAATCACCCAAAATATAATTGGTAAATTAAAAACTCTGTAATATTGTTACCCAGAAATACTGTATCCAACTGAGAACATTTATCTTC
Source organism: Cygnus olor (assembly GCF_009769625.2). Taxonomy (NCBI): domain Eukaryota; kingdom Metazoa; phylum Chordata; class Aves; order Anseriformes; family Anatidae; genus Cygnus; species Cygnus olor. Next base: position 87,980,059 of record NC_049170.1, on the reverse strand, counting down.
TGTGTTGTTTTCCTCATAGAGCAAAGTTATTACATGATTCACTTAACTATATCTGTGTTAATTATGACATAATTTTACAATAGGTTTCTCAGGCTTATGTAAATTATGTGAAAGAATTGCCTCCTTCAGATTCTCTTCAAATTCTGTGTTTTGAGATGGTGGTTTTTTTCTAAAGATGAATATATTTTGCAAAGTGTTAGAATACACAAATATTTTAAACCTGCAAATCTTTACTAAGCTGGACAAAACAATCTAATATAAAGCATCTAGCATAGAGCTCCTGAGTATCTGTGCTAATTAACATTCCCACAGGCCATTTCCATAGCAAGGGGCTGGTATAAACTATTTTAATAATACATCATATTGCTTCTCTGTGTAGATTTCCTTTTCTCCATTTCTGTAGCTGGATGGCAAGTCAGGCACCGCAGGTTCCCTTCTGGGCATCTTTATGATCACACCACAAAGCACAAAAATATCAACAGGAAAGGAAATACCTAATTAAATTTACCTTGTCCTACCTTATCTTTAGATTTCACTAGAATGCTTGAAAAAATTTTCTTGAAACCTCAGGAAAAAATAAATAAATAAATAAGATTGGCACAAATAACCTCCCCCTCACAGGGGAAAAAGAAAAAGAAAAAAAAAAGGCATTAACACTTTGCTAATCAAATTTTTATATGCAACTGTACTGTAGCAAAGCACTTTCAATTGGAAGTTTTTGCAAAACTAATTGCAAATCAGATTACAGGAAGAGTGATTGTAATCCTCAGGCTTATTGTGCAAGACAAATTCTGATTACTTTTTTTAACAGTAATTTTTGGATAACAAATATCAAAGCCCTCTGAAAATTTCACAAAACAAGATTTATCTTTAGCTTGTATAATATGTCATGCCTATAGGCTAGAAATGGTAATCAAGTGCCATGTAAGGTGACACAATTTCTGTGTTTTAAAGTTCCATCTTCCTTTTCCAGACAATTTACTGACAGTGTGACTATATTCATGCTCTATCATAAGGAAATAGTTAGCTATGGAAATTATATTTCACCAAGTTGGTACTTTCAAATTGCCAAAACATAAGATATGTCATTAAGTTAGCCACTAGAAAGTAAAATAGTGTCTTTACATGTCAGGTCCAGTTCGAAGACCAAGCAGGAAGCAAATTAATAGAAGACACGTTTCATTTGTTTTTCTACTGAGAGAACAAGGCATTAGTTTGCAGATTTTAATTGTAATGGCAATTGCACATTCAGCTCTATCCTGACCTTTTCAAAAAAAAAAAAGAAAAAAGAAAAAAAAAAGAAAACTGATTTAAACATTATTTGGCTTTGTTCCTGGTGTTTTCCCTAAAAATATAGAAAATATATGATCTTCATCTTCCACAAGTTCCATATAGGTTCATATAGGTTCATATAGGTTCAGCTATTTAGGCTGTGTCAAATTTCAGAGTCTGGTAGAACAACCTCTCTAGAAAAGTTAGGAGTCTTTTTCCATTCATTTTTTGTCCTGAGAAAGCTGCAAAAAGAAAATATTCCTCATTAGAAGCCTAAATAAGCCAACATTTAAATCCTTAGCTGGCCACAATGAATGAATGGTGCTACTACCTTTCTGTCACTGCTCTTGTGCATTTTTGACAGATCTGCTGCTTGGGAGATGGGCCGGGTACCCTTCCCAGTAATCCCAGTGCTATATGGAAACAGAGTCATGGAAACATTAAGGTTGGAAAAGACCTCCAAGATCATCTGGTCCAACCATCACCCTGCTACCAATGTCTCCCACTAAACCGTGTCCCTATGCACCAGGTCCAACCTTTCCTTGAACACCCCCAAGGGACGGTGATGCCACAGATTCCCTGGGCAACTCGTTCCAATGCCTGACCGCTCTTTCTGAGAAGAAATGTCTCCTACTTGTTTGAATTGTTGAAGAGCAGTGCTTACACTGAGTCAAGGACTTGTCAGCTTCTCACACTGCCCTGACAGTGAGGAGGCTGGGCATGCAGGAGGAGCTGGGAGGGGACAGAAGCAGGACAGCTGACCCCAACTGGCCAAAGGTGTATTCCGTACCATATGGTGTCATGCTGGACAAGTACTATGGGGTGGCTGGCTGGGGGACGGCAGAATCACACGTCTGTCGTTACCAAGTACTCAGCTAGAGAAACTCACTCCTAGGATAAGAAATTAGCCACCTATAATCGCTTACACACTCCTATTTTCACCCCTCAGTCTACTATTTGCACAAATGTTAGAGGTGCATGGTGGCCCTCACGGACTCCTCCTGTCACCCCAGCGCAGCAGCCTGAAGGAAGCTGGGTCCTCTCGTGCTCTTCCTCAAGGCTCTGTGCAGAAGGGATGCCACCTCTGGCACAAGGGCTGGGGGATGGGAAAGAAGCACTCACACAACCCCTGAGAATTGGCAACAGAGTGGCTTATTGCCAGGACATCTTGCAGGTAAGCCTGCGGGATGTCTATGGTGTTTGGGGGCTCCAAGCTAGTGCTTGGGATGGAGCCTGCGCAACGACGAGTAGGGGGCGGGCCGGGCACTCCTGCGACGCTGTTTTTGTGCTCGGATAGCAGAGAGCAAAGATGCGCCGTGGTAGTCCCAGGTCTGTTCTGGCCGAGGTGGATCCACTTCCATCGGTTCCTCCATGTCTTGTGGAGGATCCACCTCCATGGGCTCCTCAGTGTTGGGCAGAAGGCTAAGCCAGTCCTTGCCCGGGACTGCCCAAACGGGATGCCTTCTGTCCATAAGGTTTCCAGGCTGGGGTGCCGAACCACGAGGTCGTCCAGTTCCATGCTTACGTCCACCGTCAGGTTGATTTCCGTGCGTGGGTCTGACGTTGCCGTCTGGTTTATGGCCCTGGCTGGGTCCTGCATTGTGGTACGGATGATAGGCACGGCTGTCTGCCTGATCCTGCTGCCTTCACCCCATGTCGCTGTTCTGCCAATGGTAGGGCCGAGGCCTGCAGTTGCTGTATGGATGCCGGGAAGGACTGCGCATGGCTCGGAGTGGCTGATGACCAAGCCCATCCTTGCTTGCGACTGGCCGCATGGGATGCCTTCCATCCGGGAAGTTTTGAGGCCAGGGTGCTGAAACAGAAGGTTGTCCACTTTCACGCCTAGGTCCCATGCCACTGTGCGTTTGATTTCCACGCATGGGTCCAACGCTGCCGTCTGTGTTACAGCCATGGCTGAGTCCCGCACTGTGCTCCAGACAATAGGCATGCCTGTGCTCCCCGCAGCTGTCTGCCTGATCCTGCTGCCTTCGCCCCATGCCGCCGTTGCGACAATGGTAGTAAGGCCCAGACCCCCGTCACTGTATCGTTGCCGGGAAGGACTGCGCACGGCCCGGAGTGGCTGATGATCAAGCCCATCCCTTCTTGGGACAGGCCGCACAGGATGCCTTCCATCCAGGAAGTTTCCAGGCCGGGGTGCTGAACCACAGGGTCGTCTACTTCCACGCCACGGTCCCATGCTACTGTGCGCTTCACTGCCATTTGTGGGTCCGACGCTGCCGTCTGTGTTGCGGCCATGGCTGGGTCCCGCACTCTGTTGTGGACTATAGGCACGCCTGTGCTCCACACGGCTGTCTGCCTGATGCTCCTGCCTTCTCCCCACACTGCCTTTGCACCACTGGGAAGGCCCAGGCCCCCTGTCGCTGGATGGCTGAGGGGCCGGCCTGTTCCCCGCATCGTTGCAGTGCCAATGGTACCGCTTATAGGTGTCTGTGGGCTGTGCGTGAGAGCTCCCTTGGGCACTGGTATCTGTTGTGCCGCCAGCGCTCTGTCTCCGCCCATTACACTTATCAGCTGCCTTCTTTCTTGGTGCTTGCTGGGACTGCATCACTGTCCGCTCACACCAACGAGGGCTGCCTCTCACCTTCCTGCTTCTGGTCTTCTTTCTGCCGCAGATGCTGGCTGTCAGAGGGCCTAGAAGCTCAGCGAGTGGCGGGCCAGGTGCAGGGGGGCCTTTTTATAGGGCCTGCAGCAAAGGCAGGGCAGTGGTGGCCACTGTGACCTCAGCAAGCCTCTGTGATGGTGTGGCCCATGCATGGCCAAATATGGATGGCTGTGTTGGGAATGGCCTGGAAGATGCCCTCACCTGGAGGAAGGAGGAGGGCTGGGGGGGCTGAGGGACCCTTTTCTGGGGCTGGCTCCCCCAGGCCATTTGGCTTGCCAGAGAGAAAGGCCATGGGGACTGCCCTGTTATATTTTCATAGCAAGACCTGTTGTTCAGGGATTTGGCTCAGTAGCCCCTGATTCATTAAGTATGGTCTGTGAAGTTTACAGGATTTGTTTCAAGGAACTGAAAGCATATCTTAAGCAGATTGTTGAGAAAACATTTCAAAGCTAGCTGGAAACATCTTTTCCACCACCACCACCCCCCCACCAAAAAAAAAAAAAATCATTTTTGTCTTTATTCTCTGTAATAAGCAAATAGTAAACAGTTTGCTGCATATCATCAATTACCTTTATTAGGCCTGATGCAATTAATAATCATTTGACTCTGTTTTCTGTGCCTCCTTCGGTTCAGCTTTCTCCAACCTAAGGTTTCAGGCTGGATATCAGGAAAATGTTCTTCACCAAGAGGATGGTCGGGCACTGGAACAGGGAAGGGATTGTCCTGCTCTGCTCTGCACTGCTGCAGCCTCACCTAAAGTACTGTGTACAGTTTTGGGCACCACAGTATGAGAAGGACATAAAACTATTCGAGAGTGTCCAAAGGAGGGCTACAAAGATGGGGAAGGCATGCGAGGAGCAGCTGCTCAGCCCAGAGCAGAGCAGGCTGAGGGGAGGCCTCATGGCGGCCTGCAGCTCCCTCACAAGGGGAGCAGAGGGGCAGGCGCTGAGCTCTGCTCTCTGGGGACAGCGACAGGACCCGAGGGAACGGCATGGAGCTGGGACAGGGGAGGGTCAGGCTGGGTGTTAGGGAAAGGTTCTGCACCCAGAGGGTGGTCAGGCACTGGGACAGGCTCCACAGGGCAGTGGTCACAGCTCCGAGCCTGCTGGAGTTTAAAAAGCATTTGGACGATGCTCAGACACATGGTCTGGTATTTGGGTGATCCTGTGTGGAGGCAGGAGCTGGACTTAATGATCCTGGTGGGTTCCTTCCAACTCAGGATATTCTGTGATTCTGATTCATCTCTTTTCACTATACCTCTTTGATCTGTACTCAATTCTATTTGGATATAACTATGAAGGTTATGATCATTCAATAATTACATTAAATCATTATTTTATTTGCCCTCCTAGAGAGATTATAATATTACTCATATAATTAATTCTGCAAATCAACAGTTCTCAAAGTTTAAGACCTTACAAGAGCAGAAGTAGTTTGTGTGTTTCTTGAATTTGTAAAGTTTAGTTATGAACAGTTTTCTTTGCACTGTCTTAGTTTTTAGCATGTGTGTTCTGAATATATGTCTATCAAAAAACCTCCCCAAAAGTTCTCTAGTAAATTGTCACTTTTACACAGGGACAGCATCATCTCCGTAGAACGGCAGAGAATATAAACAACATTGTACAACTATGGCTTTATCTTTTTTCCTAGGATATTAAGTGAAAAGAGTTCATTCTTAACTTGTATCAACAGAAAAAAATATATATATATATCTAAATAGCTGTAGTGAAAATCAGTACCTGTGTACGTTTGTAACCATTTTCTGTCAATTTATATACAATACATAAAAGAGATTTTAGCATATATATATACTCTTTTAAATGAGGTGTCTAGTCCACTCTTCTTGTGTTTTATATTTCATTCCATAGCTCTGCTAAACTGCAATAAAGAAAATTTCCAGCTTGTAAATAGCTAGTCATTGCAAAAAGCTTTTAGTTTCACTTGTAGTTACAGAAAACCATACCAGAAGAGGTCCTTTTTGAATGCTCCAGAGGTATGTGGCCATAATTCACTATGATCACAAACCCCAAATGGCCATGTAGGAAAGATTAATATAGAGGCAATCTATGGCAAATATACTTAAAACTACCTTAAAGGTAAAATGTCAGGAAATGCCAGCAAAAATAAACAGAATAAGCATTTGTGTACTTGAACAGCTCTTGCCTGTATTTTCAGAAAATGGCTAAATGCATTTGTTTTGGTTTGCTGTTGTTATTTTCAGTAGTATGTCAGGAGACGTTATCCTGAAAAACAACTTTTCAGAGCCTTTCAGATTAATAAGTATTTGTAGAAAAGAATTCTCTTTTTCTCCAAGTTTTTAATTTGGAGAAGAGAAACAGCTAAGCACAGAAGAACAAAATCTGTCCACAGCTACTGGTAGACAGCTCCACATAGCTTAGTGAAAGAAGGGCACAGATCTGCCTTGGTGCCTATTGATATAAAGGGAAGTAAGGTCACTTGAGAGACAGCTATATGGAAGAAAAATCCATCCACAAGAGCCTTTACTCCCTACCAGCCTCGCGTACAGCAAGGAATAAACTGCTTTGTGAAAAGAGGTCGAATAAATTCCTCGGTTCTCTCTGTAAACCAAGAGGTGGGGAAAAAGGGTAAACATTCACTCTCTGGTCTGCCATCGGGACGGATTTCAAAGTCCTCCCCTATAGACCCTGAAGCTTAATTGAATGTGACAAGGTACCCCACTTGAGGGCAGGGAAATTTCAAAAAGAAAAGAAAACCAGTGGTTGTTGGCATTATGAGGAGCTTGTGAGTTTCTTAATTGGGCACTTGGGCACTCATCCACAGAGCCCTTCAGCCACCTAGCAATCACTAAATTCAAAGAAGTTAAGCACCTAAATATCTTTGATGCCATAGACACAGTGCAGGCAGAGACTTATTAAAAATAAATGCAGTGTCACTCCGCTGACAGGGAGCGGATCCTGTTTAAAAATGAAATGGGCCGTGCCTTCATCAGGAGGAAGGAGATGAAAGAGATTTAGGGCATACTGTTGTAATGAGATATAGGGATGGGAAGGAGGTGTGGAGCTGAGACATCCATGTCTCCTTTGGTTTCACGGGATGTGAATGAGAGAGAGAGGAAGAGCAGATTAGAGAGATTTGTTAATTTTGTATTGATCTGATAATGCATATGCTTACTGCTCTTCAGGAAGATTCAGTGCTGGGTATGGAATATTAGAAATTATTATAATTCTATAGCATCTCCACTTTCTTACTATTTTAGACAATTATATCTAAGGGAAATAATGTACAACATTAGAGAGAGGGAGGAAGGGGACTGGAGTTCCCTGAGCTCCAGCTCAGCAAAACTATCGTTTGAACTAACCAGCTACCAGAAACATTTTGTAGCCAAGCTGTTTCAAAAAGGTCCAGAGAAATAGGCAGGTTTGAATTCAGTTCCACTTTGAATCACAGATTTTTGATGCCAACTTATTAAACTCAACTAATTTCCACTGCTGGGATCTGCCCCGTAATAGTTGCCAATTTACTTTTCCATTGAAACCACATTTTTTCTTTGTTGAACAGCATTAAAAGTTCTGTAGACCTGCCAAAATGATCAGTGTGATCAGCAGATGGGAGAAATGTGGTTCGGGCTTTTCTTTCAGATTGGTCATCTGGAGACCAAGTAACACCTCTGACAAATTATATACATTTATACCATGGAGGAAGCATTTTGTCTAATTTATTCAATTTTGAGCAGACTATTTTAGAAACTGTGGAGTTTAGCCGGTACATTTTTCTTTTTCCCTTCTCTTCTGCTGGCGCTAACATATGACATCTAATTTTCTCAAGATAACTGTTCATAATAGACCTGATATTTACCCTTGTAAATATTTTATTCATCAGCTTGATTCCAAGATCTCCCGTTCTCATGTTTGCTAAAACATTTTTTGAAATTTTATTTGTCAAATTGAAGAAAGAAGACTTTTTTTTTTTCTTTTTTTTTTTTTTTTCTTCCCTTCCTCTACCAAAGAGGACTTGAAACCCAGGGCTGAATTCAGCTACAAAACTGAGCAGGTAATAAGACATTGTGGGAAATGGCTAGCACAAATAGGAAGATGACAGGCTCCTTTACCTCCTAGTAAATCCTTTGCTTTTTGAATCTTCATTTCTCATGAGAGTCACTTTTCCAGTATGCTGAGCTGACAAGTGGGGCAAGAGGTCAGAGATACATTCTGTGTTGTTTTACTGACACTTTTCTATATTTCAAATATCAAAAAATTAAATATTTGCTGAAGCTTATAGTCAGTGAAGTATCTTAGCCCTCTGGGCTAAGGAGAGAGATCTTTCCTTTACCTAACTCTACTCTCACAGTTTTTTTATTTCCTACATTTTTTTCTTTCTGTAAAAATGTCAACCAAGGTTTTAAAATACTTTTCAGTTTAACTATTGAATCTAAAAGTTGTTGGGTTTATTTTTTTTCATAGAGATTTGATCAAAAATAACAAAATTGGCCTTGAAAAAATGTGCTGAAAGGCATAACGTGAGAAGTTCCTTGGTGCTGAACACTGCAAGGGGGAAGCATGACACAAGATACAGGATATCCACGACAGTCACACTTTGTTATATCCCATTAAATGCTCTGGCCACATACTGAGTTGCAGGGATATATAACTCTGGTAGGCCAGTACAACGCAGTGCACAGATATTTCATCTTGTGGGCAGAAAGGTAGGAAAGCAATTTTTCCCAGGTGACAGTAGAACACAAGTGTCAATCATGTTACCATGCCAAATCCACAAGACCTGACAGATCTGCACTCATCTCTTTGTCAGTGCTTTCAAATCTTTTTTTCAACCAGTGTCCATGTGTGGCTTGTCAAGGCGTTCTTTAAGGCATGGCTGAAGGTCAGTCTCCACAAATATATTATCACATCAAAGTGACTGATTGCTGTCAAGCTGGCTTGAGACAAGATTCAGCAATGAGCTGCATATATTTATCACGTTGGTGTCTGCATGTACTGGGTCTGACTGGGATGGAGTTAACTTTCCCTGTGGCAGCCCACACAGTGCTGTGCTCTGCACTTGTAGCTAGAACAGCACTGATATCACACCAGTGTTGTGTCTACTGCTGAGCAGTGCTGACACACACCAGGACTCCCTCCAAACCCCACAAAGCCAGCAGTCTGGGGCTGGGCAAGAGATGGGAAGGCATGTCGATTGCCAGGGCAGCTGTCCTAAACTGACCCAAGGGTTATCCCATAACACACGGTGTCACACTCAGCAATAAAAGGTGGGGAAGGGAAGGAGAGAGGGGGCTCTCGTTACAAAGACATCTGTCCTCCCAAATAACTGCTCCCCAGGAGGTGGCCAAACAACATTTCTTGATGGGAAGTAGAGAATAATTGTTTTTTTCTCTCTTTGCTTCTGCACAGCCGTTGGTAGCTTTTTTCCCCTCTTTCTATTCCCTTTAATTAAATTATTCTTATCTCAACCTGTGAGCCTTTTTCTTTCCATCATACTTTCTTCTCCCCACTCTTCTTTTGAGGAGGGGGAGTGAGAAAGTTGTTGTGGTGGAGTTTGACTGCCTAGCAGGGTAAAACCACCACAGTGTGTTTAAACCTGGGTACCAGTACAAAGGGAAATTAAATTTGATGTCTGTAAGGGCTTCAAACAATGACACAGGTTGTTTCACCAGTAGAGAAAGTTCATTTATCCCTCTACAGCTTAATGACATTAAAAATTTGATCAAGCATAGAGACATCCAAAAGGTACATTAGGAATTCCAGAAAGACAGAATAGTCAATAGCCAAAAAGTAGGAGTATCCAGCTCCTCGAACAAGTCATCTTTAGAAAAGGAGGGAGAGACCTGATGGGTTAGATCTTAACACAACTAGATGCAACATGGCTCTCCTGCATGTTTCAGGTAAATATTTTGTAATGATAATGTCTATACTTGGATTTAGTGGACAGACTTTTCCTGTCTACTTACTTTCATCCAGCTTGTACTGTATATGATTTCAAGGTCCCAGCAACACAAAGTTTTCCATTTCTCCAGGGCAGTGATCTTTCCATCAGGAGACTGGACAGCATGGCAGTGCTGTGCAGCCAGTGCATTACTCCAATAGACACAACAGGCAACTCCTCCGTGGACCTGGTGGATCAGGGAACAAGTAAACACAGAGGCTGGTATGGTAGAAATTACCTGTGGGAACTGGTGTCAGGCAGGGGTGAGCTCCTGGAAGCAGTAGGACAGTGGTAAAAGTGTCCTTGAATCACAGCTACCTTGTGGAGATCGTTTCACTGGGGAAGAATGTGAATTCTGCTCCCTTTAGATCAATTTAATTCAGGTATCTTAAAAGCAGTACACCAACTATTACATATCACTTATGAAGTTCTAAACCATACAGATAAATCTTCAGCTATTGCCTAAAAGCAACTGGATAAGGCAGAGCTTGGTATGTAAGGACTGTTCTGCAAAGGAGGGGCTGGAGCATCAGTTAAGGGCTGGTATATGACATTGCATAGTCTTGCATTTGCTCTCTTCACAGCAGAAAGCCATGTGATGTAGGAAATCCTTGTGCCCTATCCATACTGTTAGGTATAGAATTGAAAGTATGCATTTTAGCTTCTTTATTTTGAGGTTCACATCCTCTTCATTGCTTCACACAGAGTAACTTCAAAATTCATAACCTAAAAATTGTCACAGCTATAAACAAACAAAAGAAAACAAAATACATCAAACTGTATACTTACTCCATGAGCCTGGCTCTCTTCCCATTTCTACTTACATATGTATACACATGTACATATATGTATACATACACATATATGTGTGTTTGAGTGTATTAAAATTCTTTATGTAATTACAGTTTTAAGTTCTATAACTTACTTTAAAATACCATACACAGTGTATTGTAGATGTATGCATATACATATATCTGTTCTATTGTATTCCTGCAGTTAGTAGTACTCGAACTATACAGCCTGAAATTAGAGGATTGAGCCTCTTACCATAAATGATCAAAGGGGAAAAGGTGGTAGCTTATTTATTTTCTACATCAGAGGTTTTTTTTTCTACAAATGAGCTAGAATCATATCAGCTGTTTATCCTCCCTGTGAAAGCTGCTAACCACTTCTTTTACTGTTTAAGCAGGAATTACTTGCCATTTTCATTTACACTCAAAGGTAATGGTAGCAAGCTCCACGCTCAGTGCAATAGCCTCATTGCATTAGCCTGCCTTCTGTTTTTTTTATATTATTCTGCTCTTTTAAACACTTGTGCGTCAAAAGGGATTTTCTTTTTCCTCTAACCTGAACCTCCTATAAATGTCACCTTTTGTTTGTGGCATCATAACTACCCCCTCAAGGGGAGAGTTTTTACAAAGGATTATGGTCTTCACATCAATAAAACCTAGATTTAAGATGCATAAGGAAAGAGCAGCCATTTACTAGCATCCATCTTCACTAATTAGCCATTGATAGGAAAAATGTCCCTGAAATAAAGGATGTATCCAAATGTTTCTGGAACTTGACTGAGCTCAAAGGTTCTCCTCTAAAATATTCATCCTGCTGCCAAAATGGTAATGATATCCAGAGACTGTTTTCAGAATCTATACCACAGAAATTGTATTTCTTTCTTTTATTTTTTCGTTAAGAAAAAGCACTGACTTTGAATTTTGGATGGTTATCTACGGACCATCATTGCCTGTATTCAGAGGCTCATGTAAGTGCAGTGGCTTTTCAGTGACCATACGGATAGTGCTTTTATGTAACTGCTGTGACAAAAGTTGTGGCAATAAAGATTGATTGATTGAAGACACTGATGATATTGGAACAGGACTTCAGCTAGCATAAATCGAAGCAGCTGAGCTGAGGATCTAGTCCATTATTTCAAAAAGCCATTGTTCATTTTCCTTGCCTTTGGTCTACTGCCAAATACACTAAGATTGCACTGATAACTATAAATTCAGCTGAACAGCAACACAACTCCAAAGCACAGCAGGTGACACAGAAGACCAGGAGGCAAGTAAGAATATCTATGGAGTTCATATGCGTGTTTGCCCAATATAAATTTACCCATTAAATAATATCTGCAGTTGCTATCAGGATGATACATGATGCAAGTAGGCAAAGATGTGCCCCGGGCAAAGGGGAAGCAAAGCATCCATAACGTGACTTTCTGCACTGCAACGTTTTACACTACTGTTTGCATTCCTCTGTCTTCAATATCCTGTAAGTGCTTATTAAAGAAGCTATGAGTCTGTTTTAAGAAAACTGCCACTTCTTAGTTTCTACACATTATATTTTTGTAGACAATTGAAATTATTAAATCTCAACAGAATTAGTGGATAAAATTAAGTAGTGATATTTCATGACAGTATTGGAAGTGCAGGTTACCAGGAATACCACACCAATGATAACAGAAAGATTTTAAGTGCAGCAGTGTTTTTTAATAGAAGTCACTGTTGAGCTAAGTTGAAAATGCTTACATATCAGAGAGATTTTCATGTCATTGAAATGAATAGACACTAGAGAGTCAAATCTTTTCTAAAAATTTCAGCTTGTGTTTCAAATTGTTGTCTATGACCCATGCATTTAGTAGGAGAAATATTTGTTCCTCAGCTATGAATGTGATTATTATGTAAATTATTATTTGAGCACTATATCTTTACAAATAGAGGCTAGCAGACATCTTTGTACCGGTAGTAAATTCTCTGGAAAATACAGCTCAAATATTCCAAAAAGTATTTGTGAATTTACACTCACTGAATATTTTCAGATCAGAAATTCATTTAATTAGTTGAATATCTTCATCTCAGAAAAGATATTCTATCACAGAATACTGACAAAGGAGGAAATGTGTGAGAAATCCAGAGAGCCTTGGTGTGTGTGCTCAACAGCGTGAGAAACAGCAATGGATGCAGAAGGAAATGAAGGAAAACCATGGGAAGGCTCAGCTCAAACTTCCTCTATGGCATTTGTCATATTTTTCCTACAATGCCATAAAATACATTACAGAAGTGATTAGGGTAAGCCAGTAAACCCTGTGGTGAGCACAAGCCCTTTCTGAGTAATTGGAGAGAGGTATGCTCCAATGCACCTTTAAAAGCTGGTATTAAACTCTGCAACATCAGGACATGAGGTAGGGGAAGAGAATGCAATGTTCTGAATTTGTCTTTGGATGCTCATACTGACAGACAGCACAATGAATTACTGCACCAGTTTTCAAGTTCCTGTAACCCAGAGCATTTCACTTGTTCCCCTGTCCGTGTTATTCTTATGTACATCTACCCAGGCTAACTCTGTGTTCCCTTTTTTCTTCCTTGCTCCTCAGAAAAAGGAAAAAAGAAAAAAAAAAAAAAAGAGGGTATAATTGGTTTGCCAAGTGGTTAAGAGAAGCAGATCTGCTGTCCTTTATAAACTGCCCTGTAGATCAATCAGTGTTACACGCAGTCAGCATTCCAGTAAATGGAGTATTCATTTTTACTACACCTCCAATTAGAGGCCAAAATACTGTATCAGCAGCAATTATATACCTATTAGTAACCACACTTATGGCTCTCTATTTTTTAGATTATATATTTGCATATATATACAGACATATATATAAAGTAAGATGAAGTAACTTATTCCTGTAAGTACTGTTGATGTTGTTACAGCAGCATATGATTTATTTATGATTCAATTCCAGCACGGCTAAACTACAAAATGCCCACTTCACCTAGCACAGTTTATTATGATTGCAAACTCCTTATTGCAAATCGCAGGCCTGACCTTCCTGTTTTGCCAATGTTATCAGATATTTCCATGATAGCTGCTCCGGGCTGACAGTGATGCACCTGACAGACAGCTAGGATCCTCTCCTTTCTTCCCCAGCAGGTTCCACAGCCTGTCAGAGCCCTGCAGCAGCTTTAAACACGGAGTGGTGGCAGTGATGCACATGGGGAGCTGGGCAGCCTTGCAGTCCCTGCTGTATGATGACTTAAAATCACATTGATCGCTCCAGGGGATGTAACACCTTGAGAGCAAAACTGTATCCCCCTCTGCCCCTCTTGCTGTATATCTTTGCCTGACTTTAAAAGCAAGAGAAAGCTCTTTATAGGACCTGATCTGCACTGAGACATTGAATGCAACTGGAATATAAATATCTAGTGAAAGTAATAGTAAAAGCTCCATGGGAAAAATTTTAAGTTGGTACAAAGCACGTTTAACTAAATCCTTTGTATAATTCTGAAACCAGTGAAGAATTTTACTGGCACTCAATTTAAAGCCCCGTGAAGAGGCACAGTTCAGCTTTAGCTTGGCCTTTCCTACCAGTGAGAATTTCAAGCAATCCCACAGACCATCAGCAGCAGAATCCTGAAGCTCCTTAATCAGGACATTAGCATATTCCAACAGAGTGTTAACAAAGCCAGGACTAAAATATGCGAACCAACATCAGAAAGGAGAGGTTTCGGCATACTTACGTTCTGCAAATGCTAAATAGTACTCAGAAAGTAATTGCAGATCTCAGACATAATCCACATGTCTTGTTCTAGTGCTAGAAGTGACTTGTGGTGAGTCTTTATCTCAGGAACAGGCTCCTAGGATTTCCTTTCAAGAAATGAAAGGCTCATCACCTGTTGCAGTTGTCTTATGCTTTTTTGGCAGCTGCTAATCCTTTATATAAATTTCAAGTGAAAGGAATTTAGCAGCCAGAGAGGGTCTATGCAGCTGAGCCCGGTAGAATTGTTTATTAAAGACACTCCAGAAGGTTTCCAGCTGTTTCTTCCACCTGCTCTACTCTAAAGCCCGGTGCAGAAAAATGGAAACAGCCAAGGCCAGATGCCTGTTCTGGGATTCATTTCACCATGGATCAGCACAAAGCATCTTGGACACATGAGGAATATGTGCTCTGTGCGGGGTGGCTGCCAGAGAATTATTTGTATCTTTCAGGTAGCAATTCTGAGGTCTGTGCAGTGAACAATGAGTGGAAAACTTAGATGTTGTTAGCATTACCAAAATGTTCCCTATGTTGGCTGAATTTAAAGTGGTCTAAATGTTATTGCAGGGTATATTCTCCTACTGCTGTCTGGAAGGTAAATTTTGTTCCTGGATGTGAAGAGAACAGGTATGTAAATGACATATAATCTCTTTAAGGGTTCAGGTAAGTAAATGGTACTGCTGAATAGAAGATCTACTGAATAAAGAGCCAAAGAGCATGCCCGGATCCTTAGGATTTATTACAAAACCATGAGTCCACAGTGATCTTCTTGCTGAAGAAAAGCATGAATTTGAAAAATCCTTCCTGGGTGCAGAGGTCTGTCCCTGTAAATTAAAATAACTGAAGGACATTCTCATTCAGCGTGAGGCAAAGTGGTAGCTGCTTTATGGACTGTCTGATTCTTCATTTTCTATGAAATAAAGCCCATTAATGAAAATTGTAATTAGAATAGCTTCTGTTCTGGGCTAGATCAAGACCAGGTTACTGCAGAAGAGCATCATGATTTCTTAAGGAGAATGATTAAAACATGAACTCTTAAAACTTCCTGAGAAGATAAAAACATTAACCTAAAATTTGGGAGGTTAGAAATATGGAAAAGAAAGTAATACAAAGGTCATCACCTGGTAGAAAATGTTTTTTATGAGGTCATAGCAGGCATACACCAATTTAAAGCAATAATTGTAAGTGATCCCTGTACTCATCTTCCATATCAACAACTTCTATCGTTGCTGCCACCATTAGAGACAGTTATAGCAAAAGTTGTCCTTTTCCCTTGGGATGAATAGACTGTTCTCCCCGCAGATCTAGTCTCTCCCACTTGGCAATTTCTTTTTCTGGATTTATTTTACTTGTAACTTCTCTTTTTAGTTTCCACTCTCCATTATTAGCTGTCTGTTGAAGTTTCCTTTTTCTATCATCTGTCTTCCCTACTTCGTTGCCTAGTATTTTCACACTCTCCTGTTCCCTCAACATCTTTCTCTTTGATCTTACTGTTTTCTTTTGCTTTCTGATCTCAGTCTTCTCTCCTGTGCAAGCTAATCCTTTCATTACATAACCACTCCCCAATTTATAAATCTAGTTTCCTATTCTGTCTCATTTCCTTCAGTACATACATTGTATTTTAATGTTTTCTCCTCGTTGCCACTTACCTTTTCCCTACTTTCTTCCCTGTTGCTCAGAGCTCCTTATATCTACTGCATGAAATTTAGCCTTGTCTTGGGAAGGGGTTGCCCAAAACATACACATTTTTACTTGCAAGTAGAAGTTTATTTGTTAATAGCTTATTTTATTTACAAATGAGATGCCACGATGTTTGCCAGCCTTCAGATGCAATGGAAATGCAGATACTCTAGTAGGTATAATGATTTTATTAAATAATATGCTGTCTTCCTTCTTCTTTAAATATTTAACATTACTTTGCAACTATTTCCACACAGTACACAGGCAGAAAGCAATTGGGCAAAAATAGCAGTCATTAGCTTTGGAGATGCAGCGAGCACAGCAGGTAGTATATATGATTCAAATTCAAACTACCACTTCTCAGAAGCAGAGTCTGGAAGGGTTACAGTTTCTGCAGTAGACAGGAGCAGTATCATCTGAATGCTCATTAAAATAAAACATAAGGGCTGATCCTTGTATCTTTATTGGCATGAGTAGACAAAATTAATTTGGGACTCAGGACTGTTATACTTTAAAGGAAAAAAAAATAAACAAAGCCTAAGGGGAAAAAAAAATCTACAATAATGAAAATAACTAACTGTTAGTTAACTGTATCGCAGGCTCTAAAAGATGGAAAGTCCACCTTTGCAAAGTTGTGTGTACAATAGATAAAAGTCCATAAAGGTATTTTGAGGGAAATGGATTGCTTCCCTCATCAGTATGCAGAGGTGCAGTATGTATTAATCCCATACTGTTTTTAACATGTTTGATGTCTCTTGGGGGAAAAAGTACATAGCTCATATTTCCAACAGAACATTAAAAAAAGTATGTTATTGATTTTGCTGGCTGTGCACTCTTTTTGCTGTGTTAATTATAGGCACTTGCCTTTTCCACCTGCTTCACGAAGGTCAAAAGTTAAGAGCCCTGCCCAAAGTTTGTGAGCAGTAAATAGAGCCCCAAAGAAAAATGAAGGTCAAGCCCGACCACCACGTGCCAGAGGGCATGACCACAATGCAGGTACACTAAAGCTGCTCCCAGGAACTGCAGTATTTTTGACAGACAAAGGAGCAGTGACTTCACATAGCTGCACATTCAGTGGTGCCACCTGAGTCTGTTGGTGACCTCCAGCTGTTAGTGACCTCCAGATACTGAGTTGTTCAAATGAGTTTCTTTCCTATACAAGAATATCAAGCAGGTTTTACTGGATTTAATATCCCTTGGTCTCAATGAACTTCTATATTAGCAAATTTAAAAGCAACAACCACTGAAAATGTGATTTCATGTGAAACTAATCATGGAAATGTTAATGAGGCAGTAAGAGTAAGCTGGCACAGACTGGTGTTTTACAGAGGTCTATATGCCATTTTAATAGGATTTATGCAAAGCCCTTTATAAAAGACTTCACCATAGGGTATGTGAGCTGCCTCCAGCCATAGGGAAAACACTGGTGTTTGTAATGCTACTTCAAGACTTCAAAATATTGTCTACTAGCCTGGGCTGAAAACAGAATGTAAGGAAGAGGGAAGGTTATCTTCAGGCTGCTTGGTATCCAGGGAGTTAAAAAAATGTGCAGCCCATCAGACTTTGAAAATTTTCCTGCCTACAAGCCATTTGCAGAATCCTCTATTATGTATGAAGTGTTGCTGGTTTTAGTCTCTGGCTTTGCAGACAGCTTTCACAAAGGAAAAAAGAAAAAAGAAAAAAACAAAAACACCCTCAATTGACACTAATTGGTTGCAGTCTGAACAAAAGGTCAAGGATTAAAGGTGGGGGGGGAAAAAAAAAAAAAAAACACTGAACTGACCTGCTTGCATAGGTGCCCTGGCTACGTGTGAGAGGAAGAACGGTAGGGATGAGGAAGTTCACTTGGGTTTATCCCAGAGCTACAGAAATAGCTTTCCAAAGGAAAAGGCCAAAGGACTTTCATGTCCAGGGATTTCAAGCCTTCACCTTTCCTGAGCACTGCATTTCCCTTAGTGATTTTTATAAATAATTATCAACATGCCATTAGCTACATTATTATGCAGCAGCCTTCACCAACTCAAGCCTTCCCATCAATAAGCAGGATAATATATTTCAAAGTCAAGAGGAAAACTGCATTAGGCAACATGATGGCAACTGTAAGCCTTCTAGATATATTGCACCATAAATACTAGCAACCACTACAATAGAGCTTTTATCAAATCCTGGGCCTGAATGTAAGAGATTGGGTCTTTCACAAATCAGAAAAATGATACTATAAATCACTCTTCCTGATGTCATATTATTCCAAACTGCCATCCAAAAAGAACACGGGATGGTCAATACTTGCTACGACAAATGGACTGGCCACTGCAGTAGCTTTGAGACGTACACTCATCTCAGGTTAATCAATGTAAAGGGAATAAAATATCCAGCTCTTTGATACTGTTATTCAAAGCTCCTCTTTGGCAGAGTACTAAAATATATATAGCTAATTTGGAATTCAGATTGCCTTCAATAGCAGTCCTTCTGTGCTTAAAAGTAGGCATGTGTTTAAATGTCTTGCAGAAATGAAACCTAGAAGGGAAAATGGGCTAATAAAGATTTAAGAGTCTGAGCTGACAGACTGACCGATTTTAAATTCAGACAAGGATGTCGCTTTTCTTGTTCAAAAGAGGAAGGCACATATTGTTCATGTTTGCTGCTTTGTGAACAATCATACTTGTTCTGTTGGCACAGCCCTCCCATAATTTTTTCCCTCATCCAATTAAGCCTGTAGCTAAAATTCCCCTCATAAATCTTTCTCCCCCAAACAATTCAATTGCTTTCACTTACTTCTGCTGTGATTAGCTGAGTGTGCACTCTCCAAGTGTTTCTTTCCAACATTCAAATGTGGGGTCAAGTTAATTTCCCAAGTGAAAAGTATTTTACTAGCACCTCAGCTTCCCTGAATGTGGTGGGACAGGATGTGAACCTGTGTGACAAAGCTTTCATGTAAGCATGAGTGCCGAACAATAGTGATGCATTTAAAAGAAGCTCAGAGAAAGGTAATACTGACTTCTATGTAAGCACTGCATAGCTATGGCTAGCTGACTCCTCCACAATCAAAAAAGATGTTATTATGGAAGAAGGCTGAGATGGGTGATGTAGGCTGCATGTGTGTAGATATGTTGTCTGAAACAGGAAGGCCTCTGCACATGTGTATGCTATTCCTAAAAAAATAAAAGAAGTTTGGCGTAGGAGTTGAGAATCGTCATCTTTATCCAACTATATCTAAATTCACACCAGATGTTGTACCACATCATACCTAGTACTTTTTTAATTGCTGGAATTATACCAAAACAGGGTCCAAAAAATACTGAATCTAGTCTGTTATTTCTGTGCAAAACTATGAAAGAACTGCAACAACTCTGTAAGCATCACTTTGAATAAATTCCAAAGACGATGCACGTGGGAAGGTCTAAGTGAGCTTTATTTGATAAAAAGCAACCTTTGGAATTATAGCATTCTATAGGAATGAAAATAACCACTCTGTTTTATTTTTAGGAGCCAGATAGAATTTGCAGGGCTGGCAGTGAATACGAAGGAAGAAGAAGCAACCCTTGTAATTTTATATGTAGAATTAAAACATTTTTATGGAGAAAAAATGTGTGAGGTGAAGAACTTATTATTTCGTAGAATCATAGAATCTTCTAGGTTGGAAAAGACCTGCAAGATTATCAAGTCCAAACGTCAGCTGATCTATTTTGATACTGTTTTAGGTGCTTTTAAGAGCAGAACACAGCTGAAGGAAAAGGTTATGGAAAAGGACATATATTGCACTCCCAACATTCTATATAAATTGTTGTACAAAATGCAATTTCTCAGGCTGACTCTTCTGAATTAAATCTAGCAATACAGTAAGAATATGCTTGCTTGAAAGAAGACTCTCCAACTCAGTAATGAAAATGAATGGGTGCTGAGACTAAACACTGAATCTTACGCTTCTGTGGCAGCTCCTCCTGGCTTCAGCCATCATGACAGCTGTGATACTACCAGCCCCTACTAATTGGATGACTACTGATTTATTTACCCTGTTTCAAGTGGGGAAAACTGGATAGAAGACTAAGGGTCTTAGCAGGTTAAAAAAATAAAAAATACCTCTTTACTATATTTTGAAATGTACAGTAAATAAATGAGTTTTGAAAAGGAAAAAGGGTACTGACCCTAATAAGCTTTGAAAAACATTCTTTTTCAAAACATAGTTGGCAAAACAGCTGTTGCCAGCATTAATTCCCACTTCACTACCTTCCCTTTGATAATGAACCATTTTTATGCAGGGCAAGGTAACTCACTGGAGAGGCAGGAAGGAGTGACTGGAGGCGATCGGCTCCGGGGCAGACGCGTCCTGCAGCGGAGCGGGGGATCGGGACAGACAGGGCTTTTTTTCCGACATCGAGTCCGCTCGAGGGAGCCGCCAGGACCCGGCAGCCCTCGTGAGGGAGGCTGACGAGGCGGCTGACGAGGCGTAGGCGGAGCCAGCAGCGCCCCCTCCCCGGCCGTTCAAAAGGCGTCCCTAGGGAACGCGAGCGACCAGGAGCGCGGCGACGAGGACGGGCAAACAGGGTGTGGCGCGTCAGAAGGGCGGAGCGCGGCAGTTTGCGCGGCAGTTCGCGCAGGGAGGGCGGAGAGGGCAGAGTTTCCCTCGCCCATAAGAACAACACCTTTAACGGCTGTCGACTGCTAACTAGGCTGCAATGGTCTACACCAGGCAGACTGCTCTCTCTAGAAAGTCTGTGTCCACCCAGACTGACTGCCTGCTCAACAATGCGGCAGTTCAGGTCTCTGGGTGCAGGGAGTGTCTGAGCCTGTTGCTGCCATCTGAGGGAGGCAGAGGCTCCATATGTGTGAGGTGCGAGCAGGTGGATGACCTCGTCCGCCTGGTGGCAGAACTCAAAGAGGAGGTGGATAGGTTGAGGGCTATCAGGGAGTGTGAGCGGGAGATAGACTGGTGGAGCGACTCCCTGCAGGGCCGGAAGGAGAGGTACCAGGGTGAGATGCCCCAAATGGGGGTGGACCCCCTGCCCTGTTGCTGTTGGGCAGAGGGAGGGGACCTGCGAGTTGAGGAGGAATGGAGACAGGTCCCTTCTCGACCTCGCAGGAGATGCCCCCCCCTTCCGGCGCTGCCTTCCCAGGTGCCCTTGAATAATAGGTTTGAGGCCCTGGAGCTTGAGAGACCGGTGGGTGAGGACGAGGTAGGAAGCCTACCCAGGAGGATGCCTGAGGTGAGGAAGTTGGCTCCACGCCTCAGGACTGCCTCCACCAAGAAAGAGAGAAGGGTGATTGTTGTGGGCGACTCCCTCCTCAGGGGAACGGAGGGCCCTATTTGTCGGCCTGACCCTACCCATAGGGAAGTCTGCAGCCTCCCTGGGGCCAGGGTCAGAGACGTTACCAGGAAGCTTCCAAACCTGGTTCGCCCCTCTGACTATTACCCGCTTTTGATAGTCCAGGCTGGCAGTGATGATCTTGAAAAGAGAAGCCTGAAGGCTATCAAACAGGACTATAGGGGGCTGGGACGATTGGTGGAGGGAGCGGGAGTGCAGGTGGTGTTTTCGTCTATCCCTACGGGGGAAGGGAGAGGCACGGAGAGGACATGGAAAGCTCACGTGGTTAATAGGTGGCTCAGAGGCTGGTGCCAGCACAGAAATTTTGGCTTTTTTCACCATGGGGAGCTTTACTCGGCACCTGGCCTGATGGCCCCAGACGGGTCCCTATCTCCAAGGGGAAAACGGATCCTAGGCCAGGAGCTGGCGGGGCTCATAGAGAGAGCTTTAAACTAGGCAAGAAGGGGGACGGGGCTCAAAGAAGGCTTGTTGGAGCCGTGCCGGGGGAAACAATGGCTAGGCTGGGGAAGAAGGCGATGGCCCAGCTGAAGTGCATCTACACTAATGCACGCAGCATGGGTAACAAACAGGAGGAGCTGGAAGCCATCGTGCAGCAGGAAGGCTACGACTTGGTTGCCATCACGGAGACGTGGTGGGACCGCTCCCACGACTGGAGTGCTGCAATGCCTGGCTATCGGCTCTTCAGGAGGGACAGGCAGCACAGAAGGGGTGGTGGCGTGGCTCTCTACATTAGAGAATCTTTTGATGTTGTGGAACTCCAGGCTGGGAATGATAAGGTTGAATCCCTGTGGGTTAGGATCCGCGGGAAGGCCGGCAAGGCTAGCGTCCTGGTCGGGGTCTGTTATAGACTGCCGAACCAGGATGAGGAGACGGATGAGGAGTTTTATAGGCAACTGACAGAAGTTGCAAAATCGTCGGCGCTTGTCCTCGTGGGGGACTTCAACTTCCCGGATATATCCTGGAAACACAACACGGCACAGAGAAAGCAGTCTAGGAGGTTTCTGGAGAGTGTGGGAGATAGCTTCCTGATGCAGCTGGTCAGTGAACCTACCAGGGGTGGTGCCCCGCTAGACCTTCTCTTCACAAACAGAGAAGGACTGGTGGGAGATGTGGTGGTCGGAAATCATCTTGGACAGAGTGACCACGAAATGGTAGAGTTCTCTATTGTTGGCGAGGCCAGGAAGGGGACCAGTAAAACTGCTGTATTGGACTTCTGGAGGGCTGACTTTGAGCTGCTCAGGACGCTGGTTGGCCGAGTCCCTTGGGAGGCGGTTCTGAAGGGCAGAGGAGTCCAGGAAGGCTGGGCGCTCCTCAAGAAGGAAATCTTAACGGCACAGGAGCGGTCCGTCCCCACGTGCCCAAAGACGAGCCGGCGTGGAAGAAGACCGGCCTGGCTCAACAGAGAGTTGCGGCTTGTGCTTAGCAGGAAAAAGAGGGTTTATAATCTTTGGAAAAAAGGGCAGGCCACTGAGGAGGACTACAAGGATGTAGCGAGGCTGTGCAGGGAGAAAATTAGAAAGGCCAAAGCTCATCTGGAGCTCAACCTGGCTACTGCCATTAAAGACAACAAAAAATCCTTTTACAAATATATCAATGCGAAACGGAGGACTAAGGAGAATCTCCATCCTTTACTGGATGCGAGGGGAAACCTGGTTACTAAGGATGAGGAAAAGGCTGAGGTGCTTAATGCCGCCTTTGCCTC
The DNA here is from genome assembly GCF_009769625.2 of Cygnus olor. Taxonomy (NCBI): domain Eukaryota; kingdom Metazoa; phylum Chordata; class Aves; order Anseriformes; family Anatidae; genus Cygnus; species Cygnus olor. The sequence goes on along the minus strand of NC_049170.1, from coordinate 87,957,020 downwards.
AGTCTTTAGCGGCAATACCGGTTGTTCTCTGGATACCCAGTGCCCTGAGCTGGCGGAAGGGGATGGGGAGCAGGATGTGGCCTTCGCTATTCATGAGGAAATGGTTGGCGACCTGCTAAGGAGCTTGGATGTGCGCAAGTCGATGGGGCCCGATGGGATGCACCCGAGGGTACTGAAAGAACTGGCAGAGGAGCTGGCCGAGCCGCTTTCCATCATTTATCGGCAGTCCTGGCTATCGGGGGAGGTCCCAGTTGACTGGCGGCTAGCCAATGTGACACCCATCTATAAGAAGGGCCGGAGGGCAGACCCGGGGAAGTATAGGCCTGTCATTTTGACCTCAGTGCCAGGAAAGCTCATGGAGCAGATTATCTTGAGGGTCATCACACGGCACTTGCAGGGCAAGCAGGCGATCAGGCCCAGTCAGCATGGGTTTATGAAAGGCAGGTCCTGCTTGACGAACCTGATCTCCTTCTATGACAAAGTGACGCGCTTGGTGGATGAGGGAAGGGCTGTGGATGTGGTTTACCTTGACCTCAGTAAGGCTTTTGACACCGTTACCCACAACATTCTCCTCAAGAAACTGGCTGCGCGGGGCTTGGACTGGCGTACGCTTCGCTGGGTTAGAAACTGGCTGGACAGCCGGGCCCAGAGAGTTGTGGTGAATGGAGTCAAATCTGGTTGGAGGCTGGTCACAAGTGGTGTCCCCCAGGGCTCGGTACTGGGGCCGGTCCTCTTTAATATCTTTATCGATGACCTGGATGAGGGCGTCCAGTGCACCCTCAGTAAGTTTGCAGATGACACCAAGCTAAGTGCGTGTGTCGATCTGCTCGAGGGCAGGAAGGCTCTGCAGGAGGATCTGGATAGGCTGGAGCGATGGGCTGAGGTCAACTGTATGAAGTTCAACAAGGCCAAGTGCCGGGTCCTGCACCTGGGGCGCAACAACCCCAAGCAGAGTTACAGGCTGGGAGATGAGTGGCTGGAAAGCTGCCTGGCCGAGAAGGACCTGGGAGTATTGGTTGATAGTCGGCTGAATATGAGCCAGCAGTGTGCTCAGGTGGCCAAGAAGGCCAACAGCATCCTGGCCTGTATAAGAAGCAGTGTGGCCAGCAGGTCTAGGGAAGTGATTGTCCCCCTGTACTCGGCTCTGGTGAGGCCGCACCTCGAGTACTGTGTTCAGTTTTGGGCCCCTCGCTACAGGAAGGACATGGACGTGCTCGAGCGAGTCCAGAGAAGGGCGACGAGGCTGGTGAGGGGTCTGGAGAACAAGTCTTACGAGGAGCGGCTGAGGGAGCTGGGGTTGTTCAGCCTGGAGAAGAGGAGGCTCAGGGGAGACCTCATCGCTCTCTATAGTTACATTAAAGGAGGCTGTAGAGAGGTGGGGATTGGTCTATTCTCCCACGTGCCTGGTGACAGGACGAGGGGGAATGGGCTAAAGTTGCGACAGGGGAGGTTTAGGTTGGATGTTAGGAAGTACTTCTTTACCGAAAGGGTTATTAGGCATTGGAACGGGCTGCCCAGGGAGGTGGTGGAGTCACCATCCCTGGAGGTCTTTAAAAGACGTTTAGATGTAGTCCTTAGCGATATGGTTTAGTGGAGTGCTTAGTGTTAGGTCGGAGGTTGGACTCGATGATCTTGAGGTCTCTTCCAACCTCGACGATTCTGTGATTCTGTGAGGGCTGTGTGCTTCTCAGAATGGCTGGAATTTCCCTAGTGCTTACCTGGAGTGCACCAGCTTGTGTTTGGCTACTGTATGGCTTCCAGTCCTCAGTTCCTCCAGTATTTCACTGCAATTGCTATACTTTCTCTTTACTTACATGTTCTTTGCTCCTAATTTTGAATGGGACAGTCTTTAACTCGTTTGCATCATGAATTTCTCTGAAAAAATAGCTTTTTAAAGACTGAAGGCTCTAATGCTTCGAATGATTTTAATCAAGGACCCTTCCTACAACGAACAAAAAGTCTAGCAAAATAACTTTTTTTTTTTTTAAACAGCACTTAACAATTTAACAGTTAAGAAGTAAATTCAGATGGTTTGGGTGTAGGTATTTACTTACAACTCAGTTTTTAGCAATACTTTCATTAAACTCAGAATTACATGTTCCTTAACTCCATAAACAAAACAGGTAAAATCATTGCAAGGACCTTTGAAATGTTTTTGGTTATTAGCTGCTTTCTTTTTATTTTATTTTTTTGTGTGTGTGTGTTTACTCTTCTGTCTTTGTATGGAACTTACTTTGTGAACTTCTGAAATGAATTGTTTATTGAGAAGTGTTCTTTCTGAATATCATAGGTAATTACACAGACTTTGTACGCATGCAATTATTTATATTTTAATCAGTGACCATCCACTTTTTAAGTTACTATAAAAGGGAATCAAGGATTTTATTTTTTTTGATGTCAAAGAATTTTTCCTCTGGTAAAACTTTGCCAATACTAAAATGCCTGAGAACTCTTCAAATTTGATGCACACAAATCTTCAAGAAAGTATTCACTGAGGATGAATGTGATAATATGGAAAACAAGATAATGTATTACTTTAAAAATTAGAAGAATACAGAAAATGTGAAGAAAGGGTTCTCTGTAAGAGATTTACTTGTGACCATAGAAGAAGTTTTGCATCGAGTTTTGGAGTCCACAGTTCCAGAAGTTCAATGAAGTCTTGAGAAAACCCATGAAAATGCTTTATGAATTGGAAAATTGCTCTATCCTGACAAATTCAAGTGGTAAAGAATCATATGAGCATGGAAAAACTTAATGAGTGAAATGATCACAGCCCAACTGGGCAATATAAAAGTGATAACTCAGAGTTCTTCTTTCTTACAAGTTAACAAAATAAAGAAGGAAGACCATATGTAGTAGAGCTAGATAAACATTTGAATTAAAATCATTACTCTTAATTTAAATATTACTAAGATTATACTGAATTCTTTCACTGTCAGTTTTTCCATCGAGATTGGAAGTCTTTAATAAAAGTTATGCTCTAATTTGGACAATGATCTCTAGTTTGCAGTGGTCTCTTTTTGTTTGTTTGTTTATTTAGGTGGTTGTGTTTTGTATTGTGTTGGTTTTTTTGAATATTGTTTTTTAAATATGTTAGAGTCAAAAAGCCTAAATTGAAAGGAGCATTTAAGGCTGATTATTTTTAAGTAATTTTTTTCAAGAGTTTTCCTTGTTCTTGACTTTTATTCTGAGCTGCAAAGAAAAATTACACTTTGAAGTTTGTTGTGAAAATAAAACGTTGACTTCCCTCCTTTTGATGAGCCCTTTAAAAGAAATCTCCTTTAAAAACTGTATACTGAAGGCACTTTGAAAAACGTAGATTTTTAGAACCACAACACCGTGAAGCAGTCACCAATTACGTGTCCACAGAATTTATCCTTCTCTCTTTATTTGTGTTTACTGGTGCTCCTACACTTGAAAGTGTAATTTCAAGAATGTTTGTGCTATACCTTCACCTTTAGAGTGCTGGATCTGTCTTTCTCAATAGATGTTCTACATGATCTCAATATATAGTTTTCATAGCAATATTCTTGGGGGTACTGTTTCACATTTCATCATGGAAAGCTTGGCACCATCTTTTACCTTTCCCTTTTTTTTAGAGATATTTCTCTGCAGATTAGATATTTTTCTGCAGATTCTGTGACTCTCTACAGAAAAAATAAAATAAAAAATCCTGTGCTTTCTGCTCTCCTCAGCCCTTTTTCAGCTCCTTAGTTTACATAATAGAGTTCAGAAGCTCACTGCATATTTGTTGTCGATACAGCTCCTACCTACATCTTGCCAGCCAGTGTGGCTTCATGTCAAAAGACTTTCTCTCCTCCATACTGAAACTACAAGGTACCCATCCGCAGCAGTACCAGTCCAGATTCAGCTGAACTCTTGAATCTAAGGAGATTCCCTGATCCAGATGATCAAGAATATTTAGATTAGGTTCTGAACACTTCAGCATGGTTATATGTGAGATTGAAGTTCAATTAAAAATAATAATAATAATAAATATTTTAAGTAATATTCTTATTCAGGTATATTCTTGTCTGATCTTGCTGATCCCCTTCTGGTCAGCCGGGAGCAAATCTCCATGTTTGTACCCATTTGGGGCACAATTTAACAATGTCTGGAATTGGGGCACCACAGCTTCTCTCCATCAATTGCTTATTATCCAAGTAGCAACTGCTACTTCTTTTTGAGAGTCTGTGAATGAGCAGGTGGAGAGGTCTGCAGGAAAAGGTGGTCTCTGTCCTTTATGAGTAGGATAGAAATGTTCTGTTAGCTTTATTTATTTATTTATTTATTGTTTGCACACTTAGAACAACGGAATATCTTAGGGTTTTGTGAGTATGCTCAGTGCTGGAACTTTTCTAGCAAAGCAGCAGTGCTTATGACTGAAATAAATGATGTGTACAAGAGGAAATTGAAATAAAAGAGGGACCAGAGGAACAGCGCTTGGCTTCTCAGGAGTGATCAGCGAGATCAGTTCCTACAGTCAGAACATGGAGCAAAAGAGTTAACATATTGTTAATGTATTGTGTTCAGCTATGAATCAAGGAACTTCATAATAGGGGACAAAAAGGGGGGAGGGTAGGAACTCATTCCCCATTTCTAAGAATGCTTAAGCAAGAGTACTGCAGTATGGTGCTCCAGTAACTGAACAGGGTTGTTTGTCACTGGTGTAGAACAGTGAGGATAGAAATAATTGTGCTAGTTACAACACTCACAGCTCCAAATCTTAAATAATGAGATTCCTAAAAATCATGAAGCCCACAAGCATGATTATGCTGAAGAAAAATGGGAGTCATCAAAATGGTGCGGGTCTGCAAGCAGTATGGACCTTGGGCAAATAGACCAAAAGGCAGGCTCTGGGGGAATAGAACTATCTAATAATGCAGGTAAGGAATCCAGTTTCCAGATAAAGATTGAGCTTAAGTTTCAAATATTACATTGGTGTATACCTTCACCTTTTTCTTATCCAAATAAAGAAGGGTTTGGGACTCTTTCCCAAAGGAAAGTTGTTAATGAGACCTGGCTTCAGGGGGGAAAAGGGGGGACACAAGGGAAAAAGTCCCTAAGAGTGACCAGAGCTAGAAGAAAATAGAAAATGCACCACCACCACCACCACCCCAAAAAAAAGAAAAAAAAAAAAGGGAACCAAGAGACCAAGAGAAAAGGAAGACTGAAATGGAGAGAAGGAAGACTGAAATGGAGAGAAGGAAGACTGATTCTTTCTTAAATTACACCTATGCTATCATTCCAGAAACTTCAGATACTCCAAGATCATGAAGCAATGCTGCATAAGGCACTAATGCACACCATTTTGACTGTTAACACTTTTCTTGTTACGTCCTTTCTATCATGTATACTATGCACAATATATCTATTAACTAGTAAAGCTACAAATACAGTCTGGCTCAGCTTGAACTACTGCTGTAATGGTAGATTTTTCTTTCAGTTTGCAGGATCAGCCAATGTTCTCTGGCAACAGTCTTCAAATTTTGTATAAGCTGCCATAAAAATGAGAGACTAGAAATGGAAAGAGTAAATACCACATATATTTATCCCTTTTAAATTTTAATTTGATCTTATTTGGGGCTTCTACCTTGTTTTTTTTTAAAAAAAACCTTTATGCCATAGTAAACTGATAATATGAAGATGTTTAAAAGTAACAAGGAAGTGTAAATTATTTCAGTTAATATAAAAATCCTTTTTTTCCTTTCCTGCGTAAGAAAGTCACTGTATTCAAAATCTCTCCCAATCATTTATTACAAAATAACATTCTATATTTTAAAAGCTGCCAGAAAAACAAACCAGTCAAAATGAATATGATATTTCAGAAATATCATTTTGCAAGCAAAGTGGAAAGTTTTTTGGTACTTATGATACTGATAACAAATGCTGTTTGTTGAACAAGCAATTAAGCATTTTCCAGGTGAAGCACCACTGAGAGCTGCTGCAGATTATTTTAGTCTTTGCAGACCTTCGTATATTTCTTATACCAAATTGCAGTCAAGCAGTGACACCCAGTGGCTTTGGAATTCTTTCTTCATTTTCTATCACGGAAAAATCTTGGTTTCAGCTCTTGGTTTCAAAACACAGTGTTAATCAAATTGGGTAAATAATTTCCAGTTGAACACGTAGCTACAACCCAGTAGCTATGTATGGTGATCAGGAGTTCTCTGCCTGGCTAGGTGACTCTGGGTGAAATGATTTAAACACCATAAATATGGATGCTTCTCAGCTCCATGCATTAAGGGACTTACTCAAGATAACCATGGAAATACACTCTGTAGATAAGCTTTTAAGGTAAAGGTACAAAATCTGTGCTTAAAACCCTTTACCTGTCAGAGAGAGAGAGATTTTTTTTTTCACTGTTTTTAAAGCCTTTGAAATTCACAGATGAAAACCACTATGTAGATCCAAAATGCCATTAATATTTATGATGTCAGTAAAAATAAATAAGAGGTAGTATTAGTATTGGAAGTTAGGATGACAACTTGACATTCACAAAGTCATCTGGAACTTAAACAAAAGTTCTGCCAAAGCAAGATTTCCTGTCAAACCTGACTGAAGTATAATTTCCACAGAAGCATACCTTGAAAATAAATTGTCTGCCTAACACAAAGAGTAAACATAAGAAGTCTTATTTTGCAATTGCTGTGTCTTGGAGACAAACAAACATGACATTTTCTTTTTCAAATCAATAGCCTTGCTTTATCAAAAAAGGAAAACATTTCAGTCGCATTGTATTGATGACCATAAGAACAAATTATCAGATCACCTAGCCTTTAAAATCTAGTCCAATAGCTATTCTCAGGGTATTACAAATTTAAATTATCCAGCAACCAAATAAAATTGGGGTCAGTTCTTCTTCACAGGTACTGTTAACATCATCAGACATTACGGAGTTGTTGGAAAAGCTACAGTACAATAACAGCTTTCCAATGCATGCTAGACTATATCTGCAAGAAAGAAGCTAGTGGATCTGAGGGGGGGGGGGGAAAAAAATTGAACACTGCAGTTTCAGTTCTTCCCAAGATGAGAAGCAGTTTATTTACTTCGGCGTCCACCTCCTTACTCTGGCCGCATACAGCCCTTGTACTTGTGCTGCCATGCGAATGATGATTTCTTTCTCACTTAGCATCCAGGTGTACCTCTTGTCTAACTGTGCCCTTAATACTTCCTCAACAGAAAGGAGGGTCTAACTTCACGAAAATGTAGTGAAAGAGACTGTCACTGCACTATGAAGGAACACAGAGTTGAATACAACTAAACTCAATACAAAATTTCAAAACCTGAATTTCAGAGCAGTCATAGAAAGAAAACACCATTGCCCAAATATTAATCTGCCACTAGAAAGCTGAGTTAATTGGTATTCAGAAACATCCTTCCACGGGTCACTGATATTTATACGGAGTCCAAATCACTATAAAAATACAAATTTTTAGCTTCCTTATTCAAGAGAAACGAATCACATTGAAAAGGTCAGGATAAGCCCCTTAAAATATTAGACCCTTTCTTTTGCAAAACATTTACCAGCATCTGCAGTGACTGAAATAAAAAGATATAAAGGACTGTAACAAAATAAAAACTGAGAAATACCTAACACAGCTCAATCAGTATGCATCCTTGCAAACTCATCGCCAAGGGAATTAATAAAATATACAAAAACCTCCTGTAACTATTAACAGAGATGGATGAAAACCACACCACTGAAGAGTAAAATTGCAGTTAAACAGGTCTTGGCTTGCACAGGTGCTTGCTGGATAAGAGCTCCGAGCTCAGGGATGTCTCCAACTGGGGAGAGCACTTGCTGGTTGCCCTCTTCTTTCCCCTTTGCTCTTCTTTTCATAGCTAAATGGCAAAAGACTCAAAGCAACTGACTTCCTTGATTGCATCCATCTTCCTCATGCTTTTCACTACAGCATTTTAAATTAAAGAGTAACTGCTATGATTGATAACAGGGATAGGACTATTTTTATACCATTTGATCGATGAGAAACGGAGATGTGGCCTCCTCCTCTTGCCAGGAAGATCGCTGCTCTCCAGGCAGGACTAGTTAATTACACGTGCTCCAAGCTCTGCGAATGCACTCACATCCTGCTGGAGTGATGGGAGCAGGATCAGCACAAATACAAACACAAAGCCATTGACTCTCAAGATTTATAATCTGACCCTCCTACACTTCTGGGACAGTCTGTATCACTTTATTTTGGTCAACTGATCATTTAATACATGGCTGTTTTGAACCTGAATTCATGTTTGTACAGTGCTTTATACCAACCTGCAGAAAAGTTCTTTCTTGTTACTTGTACAAGCTGCAGAAGAGGAATCCCCAGCCAAACTTCTCTTTCCTTGTGTTGCAAAGATGCTTCTCTATCAGTTCATGGTAACCAGATGGTTCTATGGAAATTAAGAGTGCGGGAGCTACAGTATATCTATTTCAGCACATAGGCTATATGATCTAATACGAGTTTTATTAACTGATCTCAGGAAAATTCAAGTCCATATCCCTTACAGTCACACATCTCAGCATTTTCTGAGATGTTCATTAACTGTCCAGTGCAAAATGTGCAAGACAGGCATGCACCACATCATTCCTGAAAACAGCAACTCATGCCTGTTTCAGAGGAAATACTGTGAAAAGCAATTATGACCCATAGTCTATAGTCTCATAGCAGTATTAGCAAGTAGTTGCATCTAATTAGAAAATCATAACAACTCCCAAAACAGCAGCCTGAAAATAAAAACATGCACTGTTGAGGTTTCTCCCAGGACAGCTAACTTCTTCTTATTTTCCTTCTTTAGAAAAAATGCAGTGGAGTATTTGGTTTGGACAACAGATGCTGATACGGCTTGTTTTATACCGAGGTGCCAGCTGTTCCTTATGTTCCAAAAACAATGCCAAACCTGTTGTTAGGAGACTTATTATAGTGTCTTTTATCCAGTGTTAAGTTGTTCCAAGTAGGCAATTATTCCCACTGAAATTTTTCCTCTTTTTTATGGACACTTGTTTTTATGCCAGACATCACTGCTGTTACTTCCCTGCAGTGACTAGATTTCTGGAGGAATAAGCCACATGATGTTCCAGAAAGCAGAACTGTGAAAAGCAGACAGTGCATTAAGCAGAAAGGTAAGTATTTCCATAACCGTAGCTGCACTGTCACATGTATTAGTTCTGCAAAGGAGGTGGGGATTGCAGTGCCAGTACAGTTTTTAGAGAAAAGCAGATTGGCTTGGCAGAAAGTTCTTTCCCATTTGCAGAAGTGCTTTCCCATCGTAGTAATAAGACAGAAGTTATTGTACCCTTGCAAGAAAATCATCAATTCTGCTCTTCCCTCCTCTCAGTCTACAACCACCTCAGAGAAAGCCTTCATGCACATATTTGATTGATTCCACCTCTCTTTTCCAGCTTTTCTTCTCCCACCTCAGTTATAACTAGCAATCTATGGTGAGTTAGATTATCAAACAGCAAGAGCTTCCAGAGTATGTGGCAACTGCTGAATACATGGAACCTGTCCCTCCAACCGTAAAACATCTATTCAAGCCTGGTCACCCCATGAGTATATATCCCAAGAGCCAGATCCTTAATTTGAGTTATGTGAAAATCTCCCAAAACCAAAATTCCTTATTGTGTCTCTCTTGAGGGAATTCAAAACATTTTATATGTGTCCTGCTGTTTTAGAAAAGACAGCTTTTGTATCATTTTTAGTTCTCAAACTTATTTCCACCAAACAATTCCTGACATTTCAGGAGTTTCCTGTGACTTGCTTCTTCTATTTCCACAACAAACAACTTTGTTTTGGAATTGAGAGAATGTATTTTCTCCAGAGATCAAACCATGGAAACGTGAGCTTAGTGGACACTAATAATTCAGAAGTCAATATTGTTGATTCACATTTTTCTATAATACCCAGTCACAAATGTAGAGTAAAAATGCAGCTGCATCTGTTTATTTTAACAAAACTCAACCCAGCACACATCTGATCCTGATCTGCACAGCTGTCTACTGGAAATGACTCATTCTGCTGTGACAAAGACAGCAAATAGACATCAAGTTCTGGAATAAGTAAGTCACAACACCATCTCTAATCTTCACTGTTTCTGCCACTTAAACCCAGGCTGCATTTAACCATTTTCATGAAATTAAAATTCTTCTCTCCTGAAATTATAATATGCAAAGCCGTCACTGAAAAGACTCAACTGGCTAGAGAAACCAGTTCAAGACTACTTATCTGAAGCTTTGTGATCTATGAAATATTGTCCATATTTTCTGCAGTATAACATCACTTCAAATGTGAATATTTGAGAAAGAATTGCCATATCAGTTTTAAAAATGACAAATACACGTAAAATTAGAATGAGTGCTAGCAGTATCAATACTGTTCTCAAGTCGGCATACATTATTCATACAAGCTTTACTCTGGTAACTGGACGACTACTACATTCAATGCTTACCCTATTTATGTCTGCAAGAAAATGAATCAAACAGAATACTAGAATACCAAATATATTTCAGAATATATTTCTGAAAATAAAAGCAAAGCCTATTAATTGTCAGATAATTCACCATCACTTTTTCAATTCAAAAAGTACATTCTCAAGCAAAGCAAAGGCTTCAGGAGGTTTGGGGGTCTACGCACAGACACACACAAACCCTTAGCTGCACATTCTCTAAGTGTACTAAATGACACATCTACCACATAAGGAAAGGAATTATTTAGCACTTAAAGTGGCATTACTTCAAATCTGTGTAATTTCTCAGCTGGTTGGAGCAAGCAACGATAGATCTTTGCTTCAAAACAACCTCAAGTGGATGTTATTAATGGGGACAATTGGCTTTAGCTGAGGTGACCAACATCCTAATCTTTCTGAGAGGATACCACAAATCACTAAGAGTTACAAAGCACTGATACAAGTTTATTGGTGGATTGTTTAATAAATGAGTCAATGCATTTGGATTACATTTTCATTGCCATAATAAGCCGTAACCTCAAGTACAGTGCATTACAGCAGCATAACCTGGAAATCATACAGACATGGTGAAGTGTGAGTAAATACTACATCTAAGGAGAAAAGTTTTCACAGGACATTCAAGATAAACAATGCCCACAGTTATCTTTTCAAACTCTAGTTGAAAAAATATACAAAATGGGGCAGGGGGAGGGAGAAAAAAGATTAGGGTAAAGGAAAGTACATATGAACCACGAAATCTTTTCCAGTTCCTTCAGGTGAATGCTACTATTGTCTTAGCCATAGTCAAAACTCTGTTGACCCATCTTCAAACCCAAACAAGAACTCCTACGTGTAAGTCATAGATTTGTACCATCTGGGTGTCCCAAGAAGTAGTGCTGTTACATGTTATCTTCTGTGTCTTGTGCGCATCCCTATTAACAACAATAATGGCTTCATTTCATCCCATTTCTGTCAAATGAGGCTACAAAATGGAGCCCTATTGCCTCCAGCTATGAACAGCTTTCAGATGAAAGCCCTAAGTCTTACTATAACAAGCTTCTCAGGTGAGTTTCTATTGAGTTCTGTGCTGTTCTTGAAGGTGGGTGAACAGGACCTTTGTTATCAGGGCCTCTGACAGTGAATTCGCAGACCTCAGGAAAGGACCATGTAACTCAGGAAAGGTTCCATGTAACCAAGGAAACGAGTTATATGTGCTGCTTAGCACTTGATTGTGAGAACTTTTAACCTTAGTATATAGCTTTCTGTAGGTCATGCATCACAGCACACAGTGTGAAACATACCCCCAACCCCCAGTAATCTGGAAACTCATGAGTTGCAGCATGCTTGAGAATGTGTGAGAGAGTTCTCAGAAACAGGATATTCACGAAAAAAATTGTTCTAAAAATCCAGCCTACATCACAGTCTGACTGCAAAGGCTGTTGTTCAGAGGTAAAAGTTCAGTCTTTCTCAATGTTGTTTGTTAATCCTGTTAGACAGCTAAGCATCACTAGCCCACTCCCTCCAGATGGGATGGGGAAGAGAATTGGAAGGGTAAAATTGAGAAAACTCATGTGTTGAGATAAAGGCAATTTAATAGGGAAAGCAAAAGTTCCACATGCAAGTAAAGCAAAGCAAGGAATTCCTTCCCTATCTCTCATCAGCAGGCACATGTTCAGCCCCTTCCAGGAAAGCAGAGTTTTGTCACACTTAACAGTTACTTGGGAAGACAAATAGCACCCTGAATGTCCCCCCTACTCCTTCTTCCCCCAGATTTATTGATGAGCATGGTGTCATATTGTATATGGCCACGTCTTTGGTCAGTTGGGGTCACCTGTCCTGGTTGTGTCTCCTCCCAATTGCTTCTGCATCCCCAGCCCTTGCACAAAATGGGCCTTGTGTCCAAACAAAAACTGCTCAGCAGCAACTAAAACATTGGTGAGTTATCAACACTGTCGTGGTCACAAATCCAAAACAAAGCACCATACAAGCTATTAAGAAGAAAATGAACCTGATCCCAGCTAAAACCTGTACACTCAATCTTTCATGTAAAACAAAATATTATTTCAAAGAATAACCTGGGTTGTTTTGTTTGTTTTGTTATTGTTTGGTTGGTTGCTTGCTTGCTTTGCTGTTTTGTTTGTTCGGTTGGTTGGTTGCTTTTTTGCTTTCTCTTGGTTGGACAACAGAAATAAAAATAAATCAGGAGACCGCTTTGGTCTGTCTGAATAGAAAGGAGGAAAAATGGAGAAACTAGAAGAAAATAAAAATGGAGTGGGTGGCTCGGATAAACCAGCTTATACAAACTGCTGAATCCTTGTTCTCAAGTACCTTACGGGCCTGAATTTCAGGTGGCTGTTACCTAATGTTAGTTATCTAGTAAATACTGTGAAGTAAGACTTAACAGCAATGCCGTTTATCTGCATGATCTCCTCTGTGACTCTGTGTCCCCTTGGTGGCCTGTCGTTGTTTAATTGAACCCTAGCATCTCAGATTGGGTACATCACACAGGCAGTGGTTGTTTATACAGTCTGTTGCTGTTTTGTAATTGACTTTGCTCTTTCTAGTGAAAGATGGCCTCATGCATCTAATTTACCAATTCACCTCTTCATTCTTTTCACTTCTAGCATTCTATAAGTCAATTTTGACATTTCTTGTGTTAATTATTCTAAAACATAACTACGTGAACCAAGAAACATCTTCCTAATGCCTTGTATTCTTTTTATTTGTGTTATAAAATCATGGGAGTTAAAAAAAAAAAAAAGGCAAAAAGAAAAAAAAAACAGTTTATATAAACAGCTTGATATTTTTAAAACACAGGGTCAAGCAGATCAGCTTTTAATTAGAAACAGATTAAACTTTGATCACTCCTGCAGAGCTCTCCAGCACTAACTGAAGGTAATCCTTTCAAGATTTGCAGTGAGTGTCACTGAGATCTTGCCAGTGACTTTGTATTTAAAACTGAAGGTCAGAAAGTCAAAGCAGCACACTAAAATTGAGAAGGTTAAGATCCCACTGGGACATGGACACAAATGATGTGCTACTGGGGAACACAAAAGAACAGCAATCCAAGCTACAAATTGAATGCTAAAGTATTCCTAAACTCTTGAGATCAGCTCATTGATTTATGGTAATGTATGAATATATCTATTTAATGACTGCACAAGTTATACAAAATTATGTAGTATTATAATTCAGCTCTGAGTAATGGAAATAATAATCTCCGGTTCTGTGGGTTTTGGTCACATAACTTAATGGCAGCTTTGAAATGCCATGAAAAGGGTCATGAGATTTGAGTAATGGTGTATATGTATTGTCAGCTATCCTAGTAGTCGTTGAGGTGTTTGTTCTGTCGTATGATGATCATCTGATTTAAGCTATTATATTCATGTGCATCTTTGTACTTCAGCTTTGCTTCAAAAATTTACAGCTGGCAAAAAATCAACTTAAAGAATTGACCCTTAGGACAGAAGGATGCATGTTGATGTGCAAGACAAACATCAAATTTAGAGGTGAAGAATATCCTCAAAGATACCATTTAAAAAACATTGATTAAAATATTGGTTGAAACTGCAGTGGTAAAGGTATCCCTGCAAGAAACTCAAAGTGGTAAGATAGAACACAAAGCTTTCTCACTGTGATTAACAGGGAAAATAAAACTATCAATTCTCACGAGAAAGCTTCTTATGAAAGCAGTCCCTTGTGCTTTATTTACTTTGTTATACTTTATTTAACTGCTTCTGAAAAGTGTCTCTAAGGTTTTAAATGTTCTTTGTGCTCTTGTGAATGCATGTCATTTAACATTGCCTACTATAAAATCTCACTGAAGCTTTCTTCAAAGCAGTGTAACCCAGTAAGAAGTCAGCAGACCCGACCTCTGTATGCAGCTCTGTGGTGACTCAGTTGAAAAACATTTTTCTTGTTTTCCTGCAATTTTCTTGTATACGTTTCCTTATAGGAGTAATGTAACTTTGTGGAATTTAATGACATTATCTTATTCGTTGCTGGTAAATGATATAGGGACCTCTTAGACCCTGACTGAAGGGCATAATTATTAGCTCGCATAAATGAACAGAGGCAAGTGTGACAGCCATAATCTGCTGAACACAAGGGAGGGGCAATCTGAAACACACAGGCAAGAAAGCACCCACACTGTGGGAAGCTTTTCTCGTCTCTATTCAGACTGAAATGCATTCAAGCATTTGAGATTTATAGAAATTACTCCGGAAAGCAAACTTGTTTTATTAATTAATTGACGGTGTGTGTAGATGTATATGCAGCCCTGCATTGTCCTGTCAAGGTACTAGGCGACATAGGTAAGACTACCTGAGAAACTGTCTGTCTGTCTGTCTGTGTGTATTTGGGGAGGGAAGGAGGAGTTTGTTGGGCTTTGTTTTGGATGGGTCCAAGTTATACAGTCACTGACCTTGGCTTCAATCAAAAAAACATAATTCTAGTTTGACCAGGTTTTTAAAATGCTTCTTAAGATATCTAGGTTGCATGCCACCAAAATGTATTTATATTTAGAGTGGAAAGGAAAATTAGCTCAGAAGCAAAGCCAAAAGTTCTCCATATGTCCAACACAACCTGCATATCCCTCTGCTTGGCCACTTGCATACGTCCATGAATTCTCCTTTCCTTAGGTATCTTGTTGCTTTCTACTGAAAAATTAATCACATGCTTAAGTCATGTTTTTTACTAAATTAAGCTTGAGAGGTTAAATATCCTGATGAAATAAGGTGTTTTTTTAAGTGCTGAATTAAATCTATATTCTTCTTCCCTTACTAATATTGCAGAACCCCAATATTGTTTAAAAAATGCCTTATCATACTCAAAATTAAAAAAATGATAATAATAATGTTTGGGCTCACTTGGAATAAGGAACTTTAAATGGTACCCTGGATCATAAAATTCTGTATTTTCCCTTCATTTGTAAGTATTTCTTCAGATGAAGAGTAAAAGAATGTTATTTAACTAAAAGCACCCCCAAAAATGCTGAGATCTTGCATAGCAATGATTCCCAGAGCTTGATCTTTAAATGGGAGGGGGGAAAAAGAGTTGAGAGGTCAGGTCATAAAACAGTGAACTGACAGTGCCAGAAGAACACACAAGTATCCGTTTACATCCTAAAAAGTCGTGTTCAGTTCTCAGTTTTTTCAATACAGTAGTAATATTTTGTGTGTAACTTTGCATTGTTAAGTTGAAGTGAATTCAATTTATATTTTACTTTCAGGACATGGGTTTTGCAATACATAAGTTAGTAGTAGAAATACTTGCTTTCTGTATTTCTGAGTTTTCCAAGGGAGATTTTCTTGTCAAAAAAAAAAAAAAAAAAAAAAATTGGAAATGAAGACATTATTTCTCTGTAAACTTTTTCTAGAGGAAAAAAATAAATCAGTGGTTATTGAAATGCTAAGCATAATGTTAATGTTTTCCTAAGTAACTTGATCAAACACAATAAAAACTTGAAAAGTGGAACTTAGACAAAAGCTCTGAGTTTAAAGAAGCAATATGTTCTGTTTAGTACGAACTTTATTTTTCAGGTTTTTTTTAGACCTAACTTTCTAGGGAAATGGCAGAAATCACTGAATTCTCACTTAGTTTTTCAGTAAACTTCATAGAATGACTTGGCAGTGGGGGGAGACAGATGAGCTGGATTTTTTCACTCTTGCAGCTGTAATTTAGCACCTGGTCTCTTACTCTCACTGAAGTGAAATGACTGGCGTTTCATTGGTTCTTTCTTCTGCACATTTATATTTCTGGAAAGCTTTTTCTGGCGTTATTTTTTTTTTTTCCCAGTAGCACCACTTGATAAAGCCGAGCGTGGGGACATGCGAATGTCACTAGAGGGTGCTGCACATCTAGTTTTTTAGGATCTTTTTCCACTTCAAAGTATCTGTGGGTAGCACTAGGTTGCAGTGTATCTAACACAATTCGCTGTTGTTGTGGTTCTGAACTATCTGATTACTTGTTGGACAGGCCTGATAATCCTGATAAGTGTTATATAACATTTTGGGAAATGACTAGGAGATAACTCTGCCTAGAGATTGACAGGAGATGTTGTGTTCATGTTCTTACAGGCTCTTTTCTTGAGCTTTGCTTAAAAAATATTTATCTCTTTGGCATTTTCCTGTCTTATGTGTTTAATTTTTTTAAAAAAAGACATGTAGCACCATTTTATTAATTCATTCTTAAGTCATTTAAGCATAAATGGTTTGAGATTTTGAATTAGTTATGTTCAAACCATCTTGTAAAATAGCTTTTGCACATGCCAATCCAGCTGGGTTTTCTGGTAACAAGCAAAGCAGTAGCTCATGCTTATCATAATGATCTACACCTGTAAATGTTATTTAATTGCTCTGAATACCTATTGCCATTTCAAAGCCAAAGCTATTATACCTGAAAAACATGAGACTGTCAGGTATGGTGCTGGGACACAAAATAAATATGCAGATAGAAAAAAAAATGAGGTTTTAGGTTTTTATGTTAGCATTTAAAGTGATTATTTGCTCTTTCAAGCAGACAATAGCAACAGCATGAATATAACCTGTGCAGCAGGTCAGAACACCCAAGCCATCTCTAAATATGATAGTATGGCTGGACACCACAGGATGGCTCCTCTTGAGCTTTCTGCAGGAAATTTAGCGTACCTGCCCACATCCGGGATGAATTGAGCCTCCAGTAACGTCTGACATTCAGCTGTGGTGAGTTATATTTGGGGAAACGTCTTGTTGTCATTCTGCAAGAATAGGAATGTTGGCATTCCAGTCACCACAGCTAAACTTTTTCATTTTTAGGTTAATTTATGTTTTCAGATCTTAGGGAGGTGCTTGATTTGGGAACTGTAAGGCTTTGGTTATCTCAGAGCTTCTGTGACCATCAGAGAAATAAGAGCATGTCATTATCACAGGACCCATCAGGAAGTCAAGCACAGATTTTATTTTCCATGTTGTCATTTTCCTAGGTTGTGTTTCCCTTTGGTATATAAATGAAATGGTCATTTACCCAGTGAACTTTGTGCAATATTGTTCCACTGGTGAGGCACAACCATGCCCAGCTGTACCATCCCACATCCTCCTTGGGCTCAACCCAGAGACAACCCTACACCCGTGAGCAGCATATGGCCCTGCTCAACAGCTGTGCCTGCCTGGCCCCTCTGACAGGAATGTCTGACACAAGGAAAAAATGTTCTTCTTCTGACAAGTGATTTGCAGTTAATTAGTTCTAATACAAAATAAACAGACATCCTTTTCCAACAGGACGTAGATGCTTCCTCCCACCCAGGGGCTAGCATTCTGCACATCTGCTGCGTACACATGCACTGTGAGATGTGTCTGGCCTTTTCCTTTTCACAATAAAGAGTAAATAAAGAGTCCCCTTCGACCCCCAGTCTGAAGCTACTGCTTTACAGTGATGTCCATATCCTGTTTCCATTAGGTCTGTGACGTGTAAACTGGTCAGGTGATGACCCTGGATCAGAACAGACGTCATAGCCCCAAATATTTGCTTCCAGTGCTACTTAACTCTCACTATTTGCCTTAAGATAGTAACTCAGCTTTTCTTAGGGTAGTTTTCATTTGGAAGTTGGCCTGTAAGAAGCTCCAATTTAAGCCAGAACAGATGCAGAGAAGTAAGCTAAACCATGGAGAGGTTACAGGTGAAGTGACTTCAGTTCTGGTGCTAAGAAAAGCTTTGAAAGGACCCATATACCAAACCATCCTGAGTCCTCATGGCTTGGAGGGGAAAAGGGATTCAGATGTTTGGTTAAGACTAGTCTTGGAAGAACTGTTTCAGAAAACTGAATCAACTTGTTTTGCTCTTGCAATGTGAATTCTGAGGAAAGATTATCATCTGTAAATGGTCTAGTGGTTTAGGCTCTGAACACCTGGGCAAAACTTGACCAAAGAGGAGAACAGAAGCAGCAGCCACTCACAGTGTGCAGGGTTGTGGTACTTGCTTTTGAGCATCCTGTGCTAGGAACTCAGATGTGCTGAGGTTCAGGATCTTTCTTCTCAAATGCCTTTTTTTTTTTTTTTCCCTCAGGAGTGCATGCATGAAGCAGCTAATTAAATTTCCACTTGGGCTTGGATTTGGGATGGAGGAGTGTGTGTGAAATACCTCCACAGCTTGGGATGGTATTGACATTTTGCAACAAAGAAATTAACTGAAGTAAAGGAATGACTATTAAAGCAAATCTCTGATTTGCAGAGCTGAAACTGCTAGTAGAAAGTCTTTTTCTATTATTAGTTTTGAGGGTTTTTGACAATTCTTGATTATGTAAAGCTTGACTCAAATAATTAGTGATATTGTCAATGAATTTTTATCAATTATGTCTCTTCGTTTGCCTTGTCGTAACATTTTTGTTTACTGAAGCTTTTCTCTCAGAGGCTTTTAAGTCCTAGTCCTCCAATCTTTTTCAATCCTGATTGAACTGATGTCGTATGAGATAAGTCCTTTTTGACTGACTAAGAAAATAAGATTTGTGGCAAGTGGCTTTCTTCAATGCTGTCTATAATGTTACAACCATCACTAATGTGTGAAAATCATACCATAAAATCCCTTTGTAGTTGCTCTCTTGGCTAAAATATCACAGCTGAAACAGTGGCATCCGGCTAAAAATGTGAGCTATTACAATGTAGGTCTGGTCAGTGGTTTTGTTCCAACAGTATGTCGGCTTCCACTCTTCTGCTTCATTTCTCATGCTTAAAAATAGCTAATTCTTCTGGTCGTTAGGGCACTCACAGAAATGCAGAAGGAATAGGTATAAATCCTGCCACAACTAATGTAGTTAAGTGTCAAGCCTATTTTTGCATTTGACCCAACTGCCTTGACAGTTATTTTGGGATGGCTCAGTTTCTGATTGGAGCCTAGTAAGAAACTTTGTCATAACTGTGGTCATAACTAAAAATCCTTACAAAAATTTTCCCATCAAGAAACTGAAACTGTCTCCCCCATCCCCACACTGCCCAAAAAAAAACAACCAACCAACCAAATAAATAAACAACTAAATCTTCTTGTGAACACTGCACACTCAGGCATTAACTTTCTTCTATGAGTTTCAGTGTATTTTGATATTTTTCAGTCACTGTATAAGGACCTCCCAAATACCCAATTGTTGTTTAAAATTAAACTTACCTTAATTCAGTAACTAACAAAAAAAAAAAGGGGGGGGGGGGTGGAGTATGTTCTGTGTAAGAAATTCAGGATAGTGATAGATGTTTCAAAAATTACCTTGATTTTTACATACTCTGAGGAGCTAGTATTTTCATGATACCTTCAGACAGCATGTCACCTTATTTACCTCTTCTGGCACAACACTGAAATTCCTTAATTATTTTTAATCCCTTTTTAATGCCATTACTGCAGTCAGCATGTTCCCTACTGTCAGTGGAAATGACCAGGATAATCTTAAAATAGTGTAGCCTGACTGCATCTGCAATCTGTTTTACCGTCTATTCTTTTTTTGGACATTAAAAATTGGGACAGACAAACATCATAGACCCTGGCTGTCAGTTGGCATGGGAACAGTCCAGTTGTTCATCAAGATTTAGATTACAGTGACTGAAACTAGCTGTGACTTGAAGAATGTAGTCCGGTCTGCTAGTGATTCATTCTGGAGTTATACTTTCCAAAACTGGGAAATATGCATATGAGGAATATGAAATGTTTTTCTTCCATTTTCTTTCTTCTACTTAAAGGTCTGCTAATTTAATTTAAAATTATATAATATAACATAATTTTCTGATTTAACTTAGAAGTGAGTTATAAAGCATAATGAGATTTACCAGTCTCCAGGAAAAAAAAAAAGCAATTAATAATTTTCTGTCCTTCAGGTTTGTCACTTTAGGTATTCATTATCAGGCTATTAGATCAGGCTTGGTTTGACCAAACTTCATTAACTTTTATTACAGAATGTACCTGGACACCTCAGTCAAAGGTGCTTTCTTGTAGTGATTTTTTTTTAAATGCTAATGGCTGTTTTCTTTTTTGTTTGTTTGTTGGGGGGGGGGGGGATTGTGGTGTTTTGTTTGTTTGTTGTTTTTTTTTTTTTGAGTGTTTGTGAAATTTTTGTTTTAAATGACAGTGATGACAAGAATGGCAGATATGAGGGGTTTTGGAGCATCACAAAATCATATCATCAGAAATCCTCAGGATCAGTGTCCTGATTAGCACCTGTCAAGAGGGAATGACAGGCCAAAATTAACTCTGCTGTCACTTTTAGGTGCTATGCAAATAAAGTAAAAAGAAAGGTAGTGCAGGTTAGTCATAGGGCAAATTTACATCAGTAGACCAAAAAGTAAAAAAAAAAAAGGAAAGAATCATCTCAGAGCCATTTACTTCAGTATTTCTTCTGTGAGATAACTTCTGCATTTCTAAACCATCTAGTTCATTTGTGAAAACTTTTTAAAAGATTTTTTTTCTTAATGGTAAGACTGCCTACTATGATGGACTGAACAAAGTAAAATTAGATTCTTCTACCCAGATGTGCTCTGGTTTCTCCAACATGATAGGCTTTGGTCCAAGCTGACCCTGAGGTAAAGAGTGAAAAAAAATGAAAAACAGAAGGTGTGGGAATATTTCTGTAGGAGACTTGGTACTGGGGAAGGATCTGCTGTGGTTTCTGTAGTTCTGTAGGACTTCTCTGGAAAGGAAGGATCAAAATGCTGCCCAAGCTTGGTCTTGCAGCTGAAGCACTGGCAAGCGCCAGCTACACCAGTTTACATACATGCACATTCATTCCCAGTGGTCCGTAACAGCAAGTAAGAATCTGTGAAAATGAACTTCTTTCATAAAGCAAAACTTGTAAATGCATCTCTTCCAGAAATCTAAAGCATGATGGTGCAGTATTGATCACTTTGTTGTCCAGTGAAAAGATGTCTTTGTTTTTCCTAGCAGTCTGGAAGCCAAAGGTTAAAGGCTAAATTCTTGCTATGCTTTTTCTCAGGCTAAATATCATCCAAGAGATCAACCAGATCCAGGCTTTATGTCAAAAGCCCTTGCAAAAATGGGTGAGCTCAGCTTGGGAATGTGTCAGAAAAGCCATGACATAAATGATTGATAGGACAAATATGAGGGAGAAAGCTGAGTTTTAGAAATAAGCTGTTTTAGCCTGACATGTAAACAAAACACCTAACTGTTCAGTTCGGTTTCCATTTTTAAAGTGATACCATGTAATGGAGGGAAAATTTTTCGTTCTTATTGAAGGTGTTATCCCATTTCTTTCTTTGCAAGTACACCCAGGGCACAACGTCCCCTCCAGCACTTCTGTAGCACTTCACAGGAAAACTCCAAAGGTCTTCAAAGTTCTGTGTGCACCATCTCCTCTATCAACACAGGATCTCTCCTCTCCAGTTTCCTAACTGGCATGGCACCTGCATCACTTAAATATGCAAGAATTGGTTGCTTCTCACTGAAAAGAAGACGTAATGCTGGGGATTGGTTGCCATTGTTTGCTTCTAGCCATCTGCTGCTGCCTTTGGGCTTGACACTCCCATTCAGCCTTCCTAGGATTGTGTGCGTGCCTAGGTAACTGATGTCCAGATAACTAAAAGTCTATGATTAAAGTTTAGGACTAAGCTAATTTCTGAATTGGTATAAGCTGTCTGCAGTGTGCATGTGTTCAAGGCCAATCTTTATTTCAGATAAGAGTAAGTGATATTTTAAGGTGAAAATTTCCCTGCATTAGTAAGGTTTTTTTTTTGTTTGTTGGGTGGTTTTTTTTTGCGTTTTTTTTTTTTTTTTTTTTACACTATATACATTTATTTATTTGTGTTGTTGTGGAGTCTCAGGTTTAGACTGTAATAAGAAATTTGTCCCAGTCTCAAAAAGTATTTTGGCATATTATTTCTGGAAGTGGTCCTTGGCTTAACCATGTAATGAAGGCACTGATTTGCTGCCCATATGGCTTTATTGTCAACACAGCGTCATAAAAATAAGATAACAGCTCTTCTAAATTACTTAAAATGCATTTAGGGAAAGGCCTTTTACCATCCCCGAGAGAGGAGTCTTGCCAACTGCACCCACTAAGAGCTTGTCTGAACTTTTTATACAGCATTATCTGAAAATGGTGTATTTCTCCAATGAGGTAATTCTTTTCCAAGTTCTTCCAAGCACTTCCCAGAAATCTAGTTGTGAAGTATTTTGCTGAGTTGAATCTGCAAGCCACTCTGGAAGTTTGTTATTTGGCAAGTCCAGATTCTCTTGTCATCCACACCTAAAATAAATGCCGATGTGCTGGAACCTCATGACTTTCTGAACACTGGATTTCTAGCAAGCTTCAGGGTTTCATTTTCTCTTGACAAGGAGCCCTGAGATTACAGAGCAAGAGAGGACAAAGAGCTGTGAAACCAGGAGGCATTCAGTGCATTGTCTGGGATGTCTAAATTGCAAGCAGTCATCCAGGGCAACAGACAGCCAGAATTTTCATTATTGCTTAAAAATAATAGTAAGTGTGATTATATGATTACAACACAAAGTGAGAGGTACTTTTTGTGCCATTCTTTAACTGTGAGCCCACTGGTTCATATTGCTAAAGCAAAGCAAAAATATAGTTTTTCTTGCTTTTCTCTGTAGATGGGAAGACTGAGAGATGAGTATTAAAGCTCTAGGAAAATACAGAGCAAAATTTTATGCTAAGTCTTATAAAACATCATAGTCTTTCTGTGAGTTTTGGAGTGGAATAGATGACAATTTTTGAGCTCCTCAGGCAGGCAAGGTTGGGACATGTTTGGATCATAAACCTGTGCTGTGTACAAAGCACAGCAAACAAGTTAGCTTGAGCACTGGCAACAGCCTGGTGTTTCATCCTGGCTAACTAGATCTGCCTCTTCTCTAGCTGTCCTTCCCTGTGAGGACAGGTGTGCAGTTTCGGGCACCTGGATACCTCTGTTAGTTATGATGTTGTTGCACTATGTTATCGTCTGTAGAAGACACACAATGACACACAAGACACTATGTGAAAGACATCCCAGGACTGGCTCTCTGTTTTTTATTATTCCTCTTCTATGAAACAGTTCTCTGAGGTTAATTTGACAGCCTGAAGGTTAGTTTTGCATTATTAGCTTTGCTTTCTAGGTGTTTTTTTTGTTGTCGCTGTTTTGTTTTGTTTTGTTTCAATCTAAGAAATTAAATATGCTGTAGAAAAACAAGCATAGTTTTCCTTCTTAGTTCAGAAAAACGTAATGTAAGCTTACTGGAGTGCTGTCCAGGCAGAGTGGTAGATAGTACATTGGGCAGGTGTTTGTTAACAAGCTTTATTAGCACTCATAAATTTCCTTACTCCAGTCATAAGTTGCTGTGTGCTGTAATTTGCTTTTGTTGTACTGTTCTCTAAGCCTTGGGGCACAGTATTGTTTGTGGGACAAACACTGCTTTATGTCCTTGGTGAAGTCTGTCATTTGATTAACTTATGGTGTTTAATAACTCTAGTCTGAAAGCACATGTCCTGACCAGGTGATGCTGTCAAACAGACAGTTGGAGGGTACTGCAGTCCTAGGGGAAGGAAGAGGAAGAAAATTGCAGTTTCTCCATTGTTTCTCCACTGCCAACAGATAAAGAAAAAGTATAGGGGATAAAACACGTGAAAAAAGCTTTCAGTGTGTTCTCTATTCATCTTGCTTAATAAAAATATTACTTGCTCCTATTTTGTTCTGTATAATTCATTTCCTTTGAGAGTAAGACTTTAATTGTGTTGTAGCTTTGGAAGGGACCAGAGAATTGTTTTCAGTATCATTGTCAAAACACATTGGTTGCCCCTGAAAGTCTTCAGATATCTGGAGTTACAGGGAAAACAAAAGATTATGTGAACACATGTGCCACTTCATGTTTGTTGCAAAGCATAAAAGGCAACAAGGAAGAGATTAAGAAGCAAGTGAAAAATGTGATAGTCTAAGACAGAAAAGGACCTGTAATAGACGTCATTGCAAATATTCTTTCGAAACAGCCAAAAAACAAAACCACAGCACAAATCACCTCTTTGGGAGATGACTGTGGTCTGTTTACCTTACTAGATGTTTGAAGAGGACCTCAAAGCTGGGGTAAGATTGGACTTGAGGCTGTGGCATGCAGGAGCAGAGTGCACCAGAGAGCCCACCGTGGTCAGGGGCCCCATGTCCCTGGCTCCCCATGTGCCACCCCCCGCCTTGGCAGCCCCCTACTCGTCTGCAAGGATCAGGACTGAAAATACAGGTGGTCAGCTTTTGTCAGTTAATACACTAATATTACTGTTGAACTTCGGGGAAGACAAACATGTTTCTGCATGAGATATCAAAAAGCTTCACATTTGAGGGCTCCATAGCAATTAGGCAGCATTGTCAATGGTTAGCAGTCTGGGCAGGCTTCCAGGTTGCAACCTAAAGAGCCTTTCAGTTTTAACTATGGAGTTTATTATTTTTTTTTTTTTTTTTTTCCACTATTAACCAACTTCTGTTCTGACAATGCTTAAATAACTGACTGTTAAATCATAAATACGGATGGTCATCTCATTAAGTCTCGTTATTTCGAACAACTTGCTTCGTCTAAAGCCTGAGTGGTAAGTATCCATTGAAATAGCAAGGGAATATCCTATTTCTTTACAACTTTCAAATTTAAGAGGGCAAAAAGGTCATAAAAATGAGGGTAACTTTCATGAAAGTGACTTTTAGGAAGGAGAATGTAACAACTGAAAATTAAAAACCAGTCCTGATTTTAAAGGATAACTTGCTACTTGAAGCATCTTGATTTTGATCCCATTTTCGGGCTATCGTAGGAAAACTACATTATGAGAAAACTTCCCTAGGAATGTTAAACTGTCTGCATCTGGATGTTTAAGTAAATATATAAATCCACCAAATCCCTAGTTGCTGTTGAAATGTCTGTGCATGTAATGAGTGAAGAGGGTGTGGAATGAGCCCGAGAGGTGGGTGTTCACACAGCAGTAGGAAAGAAGTGATCCAGATCGGAATAAAAAGCAAAACTAAGAGCAAGACATGCATGAAACTGCATGGACATGATGAGACTGAAATAGCATTCAAATTAAACAAAAAATCTGGTTTACTCAGCAGAGTTATGAGGCTGGACAAGCAGACTTGTTTATGCAGGATAACACTGAATAGCTCATCTTCTTAGCACTCATGTACCTGTGGGGTGTCGTTATGGCTGTTCTTCACAGGACATGAGGACATCACAGTGCATTCCTGTGGACTCTTGTCAAAGCTTCTGAAGAGACATAAGTTGTGGTACTGTACGTTAGGATCATGTGTTTCACAAACTCAAATATTTGAGTGTGGTTTGAATTTATTTTTTATTTTTTACATCTGGTCTATTCAGTGTTTTTACATAAACCAGCAGTCATACATATAGGGAAACATCACACTTCTGTGTAGATTATACTGTCTCACTGTGTATTTGTTTTTTCTTGCTAAGAAATGTTCAGAAGGATTATGGTAATGAACACAGGTGAGGTACTAACAATAACAAATGGGCCTCTTGGATAGAAAATGCAGACTACCTTTGACAGCCCTCCAAGACTTACTCTATTGGCCAAATTAGTAGGGATCTAATTAAAGCAAAAAACAGTGTTGCCCAGCACATTTTACATTTGTGAGGTAGGATCTCAATATCACCCAGAAAAGTTCTTCATGGCTGCTGATGCTCAGTGGCCTGTGCACGCAGGGAAAATGGTGACTCCTCCCTCCCTTGTCACTGCCCCTGTCTTCCCTATTGCCAGTGGACCTTCCTTCCAGGGGTCCAGAAAACAAGTTATCTGTGTTTTGAGTTGTTGTGCTGTTTTTTGTTTGTTTGTTTTTCCCTGGGGAGGGGAGTTGCCCCATACTTGATGCAGTTTAACTTTTGAAGACAAAGAAACTATTCTGGGTATCCAAACATAAGGAGGGTGAAGCCTTTGGGCACCTGAGCTTGGATGTGTTGGTGCAGAAATGCTTCTTCGTTAAGCCTTCTGATGTGACTTTAACATTTATTGATGCTGGGAACCGTAGCCTGACAAACACGTATTTCCACAGATATTTATTTGAACACTTAAACAAATGTACTTTGTTCATACTTGAGCCTTCTTTGTATCCCTTTCACCAAATACCCAAACAAGCAGTATTAATTGCACAAATCTGCTTGGGAATGTTTCGTTGTTAACCAGTGATTGGAAAGAGTTCACAGAAAGCAAGACCTGATTTCAGAAATGCAGCATTTACAGAGTAAAAAATGGTTAACCATCTGAATAGAAAAATCAACATCTGTTTGTACACATTTCCAAAATACCTTATTTTAAATATCATTAAGTATGGTTGATGAATTATCTGCTGGATAATTATTACATGTAATTTGCATAAAAATATTTAACATGTTAAAAAAAAAAAAAAAGAAATTCACAAGAAGAGATTACCTACATAGTTTTTAAATTCACTGCTGAATAAATGGACATCATGAATCCATCAATGCCATTTTCCCCATGTGGTGTTAAAGGAGGGGAAAAAAAAATCCCCAGCTGAGTAAAGCTACTTCTGTTGAAGCTAAAAACCTGTTTGTAGATGCTAGTAATGAGTTTTATATGGTTTTACATAGATTCATAGTGCAACAAGAGCTACAGGAGTGCAACACTTTTGCATAGCCTATTCAGTCAGTTGGGGTTTGGATGGCTTTTTTTAGGGGAGGAGATCTATTTTTCTACATTAAGAGTGCACGTAAGAGTGTTTTTTCACAGTCTGCATACCTATACTTCAAAACTACCTGGAGCCCGTGTAGCATCCAGTGCGACTACTGACAGAAATGTCTGTTCAGAAAAATATTCAATTATGTGTTAAGTGGGGCTTTTTAGTCATGGGAGCCCAAATGAATAGTGCATTCTCTTCACACTCCCAGCGTGGAAGCAGCTTTGGCACAATAACAAATAAATAATTAAGGTGGTTTTGCAGTCCAGATTTCAGCTAGTTTTCTGCTTTAAATACTGCTTTAGACCTTTTTTTTTTCCTGAAAAATAATTTCAATACGAGATTGTTGAATTTGCTGAAAGGATGTACTTCCTTAAAAGATCTTAGAAGATAATCTTATTCTTTATCTGCAGACCATTTGGCTGAATTATTATGAACAAAAACTGCCAGAAAAATATCCTTAGACCTCAAAAAAGAATTCTCAACTTTCCATGCTTTTATATAGATTTTCATAACTCTTTCTCTTTTCTATGAATCTGTGGGTGGGGATCCTGGCTTTAGTTCTTCAGAAAGTAGCTAACAATATTTTCTTTCCTTAATGGAAAAAAAATAAATCTTAATTTCTTAATGAAAAATTAAATTGTTCTCCCTTTCAAATCCACAGTTTTTGAAGGTTTTCTGTGAAAAATATATAAATTACCCGTGAAACCTTTGACCTGATTGCTGCTGAACAGCCTGCAGAGTTGGGTATCCCAGGGCACCTAAAGTGTCATTCCTTCCTTCTCTGCCTCTCTATATCCCACTGATGAATAATGGGATACCCAATCCATCTGAGGGCCAGGGGGAAATCACAAATTTTGAGCTATGTGAAATCATACCAATTTACACTTCTCAGTAATTAAATGATTTACATGCAGGGAAGAAAAAAAAAAAAGTAACTGCAAACTGCAAGAAGTAAAATGGGGGGAAAAAATCACAGGGAAACAAAGACCCTTTGTGGGATCTGCAAGAGCCAAACAGAGTTTGTTTAAACCAGTTGGGCAGGTTAAAAGTAGAGATGGCCTTTCCTTCAACAAGAAATCCCCCGGAACTGTCGATTGATGTCAAACGTAGACAGTGAGCAATTGTCCGTTGAATAAACAAAGTAAAAAAGCAGTTGTGAACACCATGATAAAAATACCGTTGAGAAAAGCCCAGAGATTTGAGGACTGAGGTCTAAGTGACAAGCTGACAAACCTCCAGCCTTGGCTTTTCAGTTGCTCCCAGCTTTTTTCCAGACAGGTGTAGTTCTCCTTCACTAAGCACCATATCTTAGCACAGCCTGCCTTGTGCTGGCTCAGGTGTGCATTGGAAAAAAAATCCTGGGAAGCCTAATCTTTAAGTGTGGGTTTCACAATTGCTCCACTTACTAAATCACTCTATGTTCACTAAATGTCTTCTGATGTTTAGATTATGTATTATATGTTAGCACAGTGGTGCTGAATGGAAAAATCCCTAAATGGTATTCCCATCTCAAGAGTGCTGTGCTCTTATCTGAACGTAGCTGGTCCTATTAGTCAATTAGTGTTTAAGTCTGTTGATAAAAAATGTGTTGGAAAGAATGAGCTGTGCATTTGCTATCTTGACATACCTCTTGTTAACAATACTGCTACCTCTGCTACCTGGTAAAACCTTTTTTTTTTTCACTGTTGCACTTAGAAGTGAGTGAACATGAAGGCAGAATATAGTCTAAATAATAATAAAAGACTTAGAAACTTCTGCTACTTCTTAGGTGGGAAACACTTCCAGCAAAAGAATGAACTCTGTTCTCACGTGAGGGACGTGTTTTCAAGTGCACTTAACAGATCACAAGCAGAGAGGCTATTTCTAGTCCAAACTACAATGTTTCTTTGTAATCCATACTGATGGTTCTATGAGAAATGGAAGGAAGTGTTCTGCTGAACATCTCATAAGAGCTGTCCCATAGGGGAAAAAAAAAAAAAAGTAAGATGTACATTTATCTTTTTGCAAGCTTTTTTAAAAAATACTTTTTCTTGTTATTTGGATGTAGAGAACCACAAAAAGGAGAACTTTTCTGACTTTAGTTTGGTTTACCAGACACTCCAGCATAGCACATTCATTCATATCTACCTTGAGACAAAATAGCCTTCTTGTACACACAGCCCCTGACTGTGCATGAAGGCATCTATTGAAAACAAATGCCGTGGTCATCTAACGGGCAGACTGTGCAGAAAGTCTGAACAAATCCTCCAGTAAACAGCCAGTTTCTAGGCAGTGCATATTCTCAAAAGGGTGATCGTATTTCAGCAGAGCTATAAGGAAGTTTTGGGGAGAAAATTATGGTGATGGAAAAGGCTGGACCACTTCTTTCTTCACAACAATAATTTTTAATGTTCATGTAAGAGCAAAGAATCAAACATTTCCTATTCCTGGCAAAAATGCTTTTTCAATTACAGGTGGAAATGAACTTAGTTAAAAAAAAAAAAAAAAAAAAAGGTAAACTTAAGGGAAAAGAAACACTGTTAATGTATTACACGTTTGTTTTGTGACCATAAGTTTTATCTTTTCATCCCTGACTTATTGGTCATGTTGAGACATAGGGCTCAGAAACAAGCCGAAAATAAATATACAGTGTCAAATGCATACCTTTTATGACAAATCCAACCTTGAAGAGAGTTGATCAGAAGTCTGAGCACTACTACTGTAGGGTTTTGCTCCATGTATGTGTTACTAGAACACTATGTCAATGAATAACAGGACAGTCGGCATTAAAAACTCAATACGAAAAGCTGTCCTCAAACTCCAAGCATAACAGACTTCTGATGAAATAAATTCCATCTCAGTAAATGATTTACCCTACCCAAATTGTGTAGTGCCATCAAAGATTTATCTCTTGTTGTGGCTAGGTATTGAATTATAAAGAGAAGGCTGGAAGATGTTACATAATGAGTGAAGCTACTATTTCAGTGTCTTATTCGGGCACAGCCAACCAGCTGATTTACTTATGCCCCGTGTCAAATTACATAAGAGCATACCAAAGAGACAAGAGTGATTTTTCTCTGCACTTGTGACACTGGTTACAAATTAAAAAAAAAAAAAAAAAAAAAAAAAAAAGGATTCTTGAGAGCTGGAGGTGGTTTAGTCTCTTTCAGACATCCTGATTTACAACTGAGGTGAAGAGCTTTCATTTTTAAAATTAAAATAGAAATGGTGAAGTGCTTGAGTGGATTCAGCTTTTTCAATCTGGTTGAGGCAGAATAAATTTAATGTCAAGTGCTTTTAGCATTTTACTGCTTGCCTGTAAAGTAGCTATCAATATCTCATAATATAGCAAGCTTTGCAAAAGTGATCATCTTCAATAAGAAACAAATAGTTACAATTGATGAAAAAAAAAAAATGTTTTGTATGTGCATACTGTGAAAAATAATAAAACATATTATTGGCTTTAGAAACTGAGTTCCTGAGTTTTCCTCCCCTGCTAACAGTAAAAGTTACTGACCATAACAATTAAAGTGATACAAAAAAAAAAGTAAATTATTGTTTATTTTCAGATGTTGATGTTTAGGGAAGAGCACAGAGCATTGAATCAGATTTTGGCAAGCAAAAGTATTTAGGATCAATTATTGGCAAGCTTACAAACCTCACAATGGTTTAGATGTTAGACTAATTTAAACACTAATTAAAGATCAATTATCTTTATTTAGAGCTGCTGGCTCAGAAAACCTGCTCAGAAAAGCAGTACTGGGGACTGCTTTTCAGGGGTACATAAATATGGATATTGTAGGTAGTCAAACTTGGTGCAGTGTAAACCATGTCTGCCCAATGCATAAGAGAAGTATAAGAACAATTGCAGGATTAATAATAGAAAGGGCAAAGCAGCAGAGTGTTTAGACTTTCTTCTTTTCATTTCCATCCTTCTAAAAGTTGGTATGTTACATCTGCAGTTCTACTTCAATTGCAGGAAATAAGATATTTTATTCCCAATACGAAACTCTTAAAATTGCAAAATTTTCCATTTCTCTGCCACTTGTGTTTGAGAAACAAACTAACTGCCTGCTTCACAGTTGTGTGCTGGGGCTGCTCTGTTGGCAAGCATGAACCCTCAGATTGTTTTGCAAGGTGGAAAGATCTTCGTTCAGGTCTAGAAGGTGTCTTTATCTCCCACTGGAGACAGTAAGACCTGAGATGATAAAACACAATAGAGGTCCATTCTTTGCCGTATGGAGAAACGCACAGTGGGCACATGCAGTAAATGTTCCAGTACCTCATCTTATACATTAAAGACTAAATAGATGGACATGTTGTGATTCGGGATGCTTAACTATTATATAGCAACTAAATGTGGTGTTGGTCCAAAAAGCAGAAAAAGCTAAGAGTTCATGATGCTAGATGCTAGATCACATTTTTACTAGTATTTTGTTGTGGCCTGGGTTGATTAACCTATTTTTATTGGGTCACTTTCCTCTTCTGTAAAACTGATGTAATTCTCAATACCTGTACTGTTCCACAAACCTGTACTAAAACCTAGGTAAAGTGTTAGTAGGAGTGACTTGTAAAGCATTTGAAGATTTACTTGTGAAAAACTCCATGTTCACTCTAGATGTATTAACTTTCCCAAGACTGCCCATGCTTATTAAGATGACAAGACAGGAAGATGAATATTTAAAAATATGAACAGAGGTGCCATTTGGCACATATTTGTCTATAAATCAGTAGTAAGAAGTAGAACAACTAAACAAAGCACTTAAATTCAGCAAAATTTTCCATTTCCTAGTGTTTCACTAGGCATCAGCATCTATTTAGAACTTCTGTAAAGCTAAAATTTCAAGAAAATTGTAATGTTCCCCAAGCTTGCAGGTAGAAATAAGTTAGCATAAAATGAGATGGCTCTTTGCCTCTAAACCTTTGCATTTTCATGCATTTGAGAAGTAGTTCCCTTCTTTCTGCTTTATGAACAAATAATTGTTTGCATCTCTGACAGTTTCAGTCTGTTTTTACTTGTGATTCAAGCTTTGATCCAAAACTTTATCTGAGTCACATAATTCCAGCACAGACTTCTCTAACTTTTTTTTCCAATGCTTTCCACAGTATTTTGCCTTTTTACCCTTTTTTCTCAGCACTGAAAAGCCATTAGTTTGTTTGAAGCAGTCACTTTTCTAGCTGGACAGATGTATGCATCGCATGAAAGCTCCACTGTATGTTCCAAGGCAGCATCTGGTGCTTTGCTTTAAAGTTTATTTTTAACATGAAATAGTTATAAGAGTTCATTTGTAGTTGAAATGCTGTCTTCTTAGAGCAGCACAATTAGGCCTGACCCTTCAGAAGGAGGGAAAAAATACGATGGCATGTGTTTTTTAAAGGTAGAGCTGTGCCAGTGACGATGCTTTTTTGTTCATCGCATGTTTGCTTAGAGGTGCATGTCTACGTATCTCACTCGCCAACGCTTTCTTTGAAGTCAGGTTGTGTCATGAGGGCTGCATCTTCAGCACCAAATCTTATTAAAAGCTTTGGCAAACTGCTATTATTTTCATTTTGAAAGTGTTTCTTTTTCTAGCCTCTTGTTGGAGATTATCTATCGCCTTCATAATTGTAGTGTGGCACCGCAGTGTTGTTGGGATCACTGCAGCTATTGCTGTGTGTTAAACTGCCACGTCCCGTTGTGACATGTGGTTCCATAAGGTGAGAACTGAGCTGGAAGCATGCGGGACCTCCTAAAGAGCCGTGACTGACAGCCTTCTGCCACAAGCTGGGGGCAGGGGACAGTGATGGAAATGGCTTCACATCACTTCATAGCCCTTAGGGAGCCAGGGGGGGCCTCAGCATGAGCTGCTCCCACGCTGGCACTCTCCCTTGGTCCTTTTGCTGCCCAGAGCTGAGCAGCAGCTGCCATCATTCAGAGGGGAAGCACGGCTTACAGCATTTTTCCAGCCCACCATTGCCAGGGCTGATGGAGCAGGAGAGAATCCCTGGCCCGTTATTTCCAACCATGCAAAAGGACTGGCAGGGAACATCTTTAAGCAGATGTCTTGTGTTTTGACAGAGTTTCAGTGAGTCATCTGCATGCCCTTCAGCGTTCAAAGCCCCAGACAGCTTTTTAATGGCCGTGGCATCTTGCTCACAATCTGGCCTTATGCACACATTCCATATAGTTAAGTAAAACCCAAACCTTCAGCTGAGGAAGGTCTTTAGCACTTTGCTCATCTCGGTACAGCTGCGGAGCTGGCACAAGAGTGGGAGGACTTGTATAACATCCATGTTATTTTGCATTAGCAATCAGAGCCTGGTCCCAGAGTGCAAATGGATCGCTGTAGCAATCTTTGGGGCCACCAGCACTTGTCATCTTCAAACAGCCCACGCAGACAAAAGTTTTTTTGTGAGCTGGCCACAGCCTGTGAGGTACTTATGCAGCTGCGCACTGCATTCATTTTCCCCTTCTTTGTCTGCACATGCAGCTCAGGGACTGACTAAAAGTGAATTTAAAGGAGAGCAAGATGTTCTCCGGGTTAGTGTTTCTGCCACTAACAGTAGCAAGCTCTTTTGCTCCTACAAGTGCAAAAATTAGTGCCCTAAACCAGTTAAACCCTGGTCTTGCTGCATTGGACAATCCAGTGCAGCAGCTAGTGATGGCAATCGGGAAGTTTCTCTTTTCCATCCAGCCTTTCTATGCTCTCCTGTGTCTTCCTTTTCCTTCTGTCAGCAGAAATGCAGACCCACACATCCCCCCTTCAGTGATGTCTGATTGATCAACCCTGGTGCTGAATGGAAGTGGTAGAGGAGGACACATGTTCAGCTCATGATTTGGTGATTGAACCAAAGGCCAGGGAGAACGTTTACACACACCCATGAGCAGCACCTAGGCTTGGTCACATGCCTCTGGCTTGCCATGAAGCTGGGATGTGAGGACAGTGTTTCTGTACAAGCAGGAGCAAAGCAGAGCCTCATCTTAAATATCTGCCTGGATGATTGCTAAGTATATTTGTTTGCACATCTGCTGTGCATTTCATATACCTGATAAACTGATGCCATGAGTTGACATGAAACCATTCCTTGGAACAAACCCCAGCTAAATTAAAACATGTTACAGAAGTATATATACATCAAAAAAAAAAAAAAAGAAAAAAAAAATATTTAAGAGTAGCAACTTGTATGAGAAATAAAAGAAGAATTTGTGGCAACAAGATATCTAAACTGAATCATTTAATCTTGCACAGTTGACTTTGGATTAGTATATTTTTTATAAGCATACTTTCCCTTTCTCACAGAAAGAACTTAATCACTTCCCTTTAAAAGATAAAAATGTTTTTTCCAGCCATCCTACTTATTCTTTAAAAAACAGTTTTCATCAAATGTCATTTTTGCTTACGATTATTATACCAGCCTCTCTAAAGGCACTGTTAAGTATGTTATACTGTTAACTATGTTTATGGAGGGGAGGGAAAGGGAAAGAAGGGGAGGGCAGGGAAGGGTAGTGGGAAATACCCTCGGAGAATGCCTTGCAAGTGCTGCTGTTTGCCCTTGTTTTGCTTTGCTTTCTTCTGTGGTCTCAAATAGTGCACGTTGCCTTCTTAACTAAGATGCATCCATTTTAGTAGTAGAGTAGTTTAGCAGAATTGAGCAGTGACGTTGTTTCTCCTCCAAGGAAACAAGGCCTCAGTTTCACCTGTTGATTAATTGCAGACTAATTTTAATAGACTTTGAGCCTTGAATAATCTCTTCTCTGAACTGTGTGGACACACTGATGGACAAGCTCCACGTTGCTGAATTCCTGGCAGTTTCTTTCTCAGCTGACTGGCACAGAGTCCTCCAAACCATGGGTTACTCCTGAGGCTCAAGCCGAGGC
The DNA here is from genome assembly GCF_009769625.2 of Cygnus olor. Lineage (NCBI taxonomy): Eukaryota > Metazoa > Chordata > Aves > Anseriformes > Anatidae > Cygnus > Cygnus olor. Next base: position 87,922,097 of record NC_049170.1, on the reverse strand, counting down.
CAACTCCCTAATATCCTGCAGAGAATTCTTATTTAATCCTGCAAGGGTGGAGAAGTATTCTCACTTACACATACAGTGGTATCAAGCCTTTTTCCTTTGAAATTTCAAACTGCTGCATCCTGCTCTGAAAGGCTTTGACTTGCAAATACAACTCCTGTATAGGAAACTGCAACCTTGCCATGTAAGAGGATGGTGTGTCCTACTATGTATACTTTAATTTGCACTCTTATCAAGGAGAGGGAAGAAAGAATGAAATCAATGTTAAGAACCTGGCTTAGGGAAACCAAGTTTATTACTGTTCTTGTGAAAATAAAGGAGAGTCATTTCATACATGTCTAGTTTGATGTTTACCATCAATGTTTGATGCAGCATAATATCTGAGGTTATCTGTATGAATGTCTAAGGCAAGTATGCTTTACTGACAATAATGGGGAATGAACGTGGGTGACATTCTCATTGGTGGAAGGAAAAAAAAAAGCACAGGCATGATCCAGATAAAGCCTTCCTTGCTTTTGAATTGACTTGCTATGAAAATGGGAAAAATTATTCTTTCCTACATGTTGCTTGTGAGTTGTTCTCTTGCTGTGAGAAGGGGAGAGTACATGTGTTCATGTTGTCATTAGTAAACTGGCAGTGTTAGTAACTCTACATAGTATTTAGTTTCATCCTTTGGTGTGAAACTAAAAGGGAGTAGCAAAGCTCCCACAGACTACAGTAAGCAAACAGTATTACTTCACTAGAAACAGTGAAATATTTGACTTCTTAAAAGATGAACCTGAATGCACCAGACAGAGACATCTCTGCATTGTGGCTGATCGAGAGCTTCATCATTAAAACCTATAGCAGAATTTTAAATAATTTAGCTTTAACAGAGATATTTGAGTCCAAGGGGTGGCGTTTTTTTGTATTTGACAGCAGTCAGTATCAAATTTTTATTGACCCTGAAGATGGTCAGGAAACTTGGGTTTGCTCTTTTTTGGCTAGGTCCTGCTTTCTGTTCATACTGATGACTAATAGGAATCAGCGGTTTAAATATTTTCCTGAAGGAAAAAAATATTCAGGACATATACTGCATTTACTCTGAATAGAAACTTGCTCAGTGAGGTTCTTGAGAACAATGGTGTTATTCATAGAGTAGGGTGATGCTTTTAATATGTAACCCCATATTTTTCTTATCAAATGAGGGGTAAAGATATATTGGCACCTTGTCCACTGACATCCCCAGTCATTGAGACTGTCCACACAACCAGGGTTGACAGAAACAGGGTCTTCATTTTTTTTTTGGGGGGGGGAACAAGAAAAAAAAAACAAACACTGGACTAACTCTGAAACTAGTTACCTGTGAAGCCCAAAATATCAACAAAAGGCATATGGATGAGGAGTAACTTCCTAGGTCATCTGTAAACTCCGTGTCACTAGACATTAATGATGCATGAAGAAGTCTGCGAAAATATTAATATGCAAGTATCTCTAACATTTATGAGAATTCTACAAAGGAAACTGCTCTAATAAGTGAATTGAAAATTATAGAATGGTTTGAGTTGGAAGGGACCCTTAAAGATCATCTAGCCCTACCCCCTACCGTGAGCAGGATCACCTTCCACTAGACCAGGTTGCCCCACCCAACCTGTCTTTAAATACTTCCAATGATGGGGCATCCACAGCTTTCTCTGGGCAGCATGTTCCAGTATTTAACAACCCTCAGAGTAAATAATTTCTTCTTTATATCTAATCTAAATCTACCCTCTTTTAATTTAAAACTGCTACCCCTCATCCTACCACCACATGCTCTGGTAGAGTCCCTCCCCAGCTTTCCTGTAGGTCCCCTTTAGGTACTTGAAGGCTGCTGTAAGGTCTCCCAGGGGCCTTCTCGTCTCCAGGCTGAACAACCCCAACTCCCTCAGCCTGTCTTCATGGGAGAGGTGCTCCAGCCCTCTGATCATCCTCGTGGCCCTCCTCTGGACCCACTCTAACAGGTCCATGTCTGTACTGATACTGTCTTAACCCAGGTTCAGGGCCTTGTTGAACCTCATGAGTTTCACATGGCCCCACCTCTGAGGCTTGTCAAGGTCCCTTTGGATGGCATCTCTTTAATTTAGTGTATCAACTGCACCACTCAGCTTGGTGTTATGCAGTGCTCGGGGCACACTCAGTCCCACTATCTATGCCATTGATGAAGATACTAAACGGTATTTATCCCAGTACAGACCCTCAAGGGACATGACGCATTAATGATTTCTGTTTGGACATTGAGACATTGATTGTAATTCTCCGAACACAGCCATCCAGACAATTCTTTATGCATCTAATAGTCCATCCATCAAATCCACATTTCTCCAAAGTTAATAGAGAAAATGTTAACAGAAAGAATAGCAAGCTTTAAGAATGTTATGAAAGCAATGAAAAGATTGTGATGTTTCAGGAAAAAAAAAAAAAAAAAGGATGCTGTATCATAGAGCTATTAGAAAATTCCACCCTGGGTTTGACTTCATATATTTTTGTATATAGTGTTTAGTCACAAATAACTTAAGCAAGATGTACTATGCTGATTTCATCTATTACATAAATTACATTAGCTATGTTAACTGTATTACAGGGAAGAGCAATATTATCCACAGTGTTTTTCCTTGAGCTGTTTGGAAATCAGCTGCTGCTGCTGGAAAAAAATGTTAACTAGGAAACACATTTTGTGGAAAGGTTCTGGTTTGACAAAAAATAAACTGGAAAGAACTTGATGGTATAATAAAGCATATGAACAAAATCTGCCATAAAAGACAGGACATAAAATCATGTCAAAAACAAATCCTCCAGTGAATAAGTAAATTTGATTCAGGCAGAACAGGGCCTAGAGTCGACCTTTCCCACGTCTCTACTAGAGTCCAAAGCAATGGGCTGGTTAATATTGTTCCTTAATGTCCTTTAACTTTTGATCTGAAGTGTCACAGTTCATCAGAATGATATGCAGCTGGAACCATCCATCTCATCTCATGTTAACTAGTTAAAATCTGAACAGCGTTAACATGTAGCACGTACATTATATACCCCACATTCCTTAGAATTGAGGTCCCCAGATATCTGCAGGATGAGTGTCCATCTTCTATATATTGTGTTCTGACAGCAGGCTGAGAATCAGTGCACTTCCATTGTAAGGGTAACAATAAGCCCAATAGATACCAGTATAGCACTTAAACATCGTAAAAAATGGCTTGAAATAGCAGAAAGGTTTTCAGATTTTGGAGCCATTTCCCTAAACGTGCATTTGGGATATTGTTAGTGAATATCTTTTGGATAGAAGCTCTACCTGAGTGGCTTTGCATTAGAAAGCTGTTCTAATTAAGTCTATTTTTATTTTTTTCCCCATCTGTTTATTTTCTCAATAGTTTCTGCACAGAGGTTTAGTTTTCCATATTGTTTGAACATGCACCCAGAGGGACAGGTTTGATGTTATGTGGATCCTAACATCCAGTAGTAACCTAATCACTTTGTGGAGAGGTACAAATTTATCTTATGATACTCTTTTTTATACCATCACTTCTGATAGACATCCTTGCATTGGAACTTAGAGAATTCATTAGCAAACTGGTGTTAACAAAAGTTTTCAATTCTTTTCAAGCCTTTTAAAATATGGTTTTCATGTCTATAAATTTGATTCATTTGCAAAGCTGACAAAGACTATCTTCTGCCAAAGAAAATTACAGTGTAACAGCAAGGAGTGAAATGAATAGAAAGATGAGAAGCTGACATAAAGAATGATTTTATTGTAATCTTGAACTTTCTTCCCTTATTTGTGCCCTAAGAAAATCCTTTGGCCTTTGTTTATTTTGCACCTTATTTTGACTATCTTCCTGGTCGTATGACCGGACAAGGACACTAGAGAAGACTTACTGTTTTCTAGGCAAGTGACTTCTCTCTGGTGTTCCTTCTCTATGTTGGTATTATCTGGGCTAAATTTTATTTATTACTGTTTATTTTATATCAACTACAAGGACATCCTGATGCAGATTTCCATCCTGTCTAATGTAGACGTGCTCGTGTATGAGAATGACAGCTCCCTTTATTCCTAACATAGAAAGAAAGAGGGATTCAGCTTTCTCTCCAAATCAAGAAACTGGGAGTGCTCTGAACTGAATTCTGTCTCTGGGAGGCAATGTCTAAAGCACGAGAGGATGAACTTGGTTATCTAAGTTAAATGCCTGAAGGTAACAATCCCATAATACCACTAATTTCAGTAAGAGCTGAGAGTATTAATGAGTGCGTAAGAAGTATCTAGGTCTGTGAAAGCTCCATCTGCTATTGAATAACTGAGATAACCAGCAGCTAATTTACAGTAAATAAGACTTACTTGCAGAGCCCTTTTACTTTACAGGTACTTTTTTTTTTTTTTTTTTTTTTTTTTCTGTGGGAAGTACAGATTATTTCACAAGAACAACCTGAACTAGATTTACTACAAACACCAATGTGACTGAACAGGGACTCTGCAGTCACAGCCAAGCCACAAGCAATTTTACAGGGCAAGGTCACTGAGAGCATTGCTCTCCTCTTTGCTTCACTCTCCTCTTTGTTCCTCCTTCCTCCCTCGTATGCTTGTAGCTGTGGAAAGTAAGACTTCTGGCAAGCATCTTGTACAGTCTAGTAAATTTCAAGCAAGCTACAGCCTACAGAGTTTGAAACTGTTTTCAATGTCTGCTATAAATGTTACCTATATATAAGCATTCAGAGAATTGTTTTTTCTTTACAACTTCAGGGCTATCTGTAGGAGGAATGGAGGTAGAACAGGATTATATCCAGTGCTGTTGCTGCTATAAAGCTGAGCCTTGCAAGCTGCCTGAAAGAGTAGTGGTTAGTGTAGAAAGATGAAAACAGAATTTTATAGTTGTAGTGAACCTAAAATGAGAACTACTTCTGCGAGCAAAGCATTTTCTTCAAGGAATAACTCTTGCCTGAAAGCAATGTCCTGGGCTCCATTCCATTGCATGCTTCCCCAAAATCCTTTTAGGTAGTTGTCCTTTGCGTCACAGGGCTACGATCCACTGCTGCAGGCAGGGCCACCTCCTGGTGGTGTTGCAAGGGCGATATCCAGAGGGTGCCTTTGGGACTCAAGCCTTCCATGCACAGCTGCCTCCACTTTTCAACGGCTACATATGCATGACTGCAAGAAGAAAGATGAAAGGATGCTTGAGATGTTACTGTTTTTCTTATCATCCAGTGAAGGAAGCTAGGCACCTATGAGCGTGCATGTTATCAACAAGGTGATTACTGATAAAGAGGTTAAGGGTGGTAATGCAAATGATCCCACCTAGTGACTCTGCTGCCGGAGGGCTGATCAACAATTTACCTGTTCATTTGGCTTCCACATTCAGTAAGTGCTTGTATGCCTGGGAGCATACAAGTGATCATTGTTTCTGTGTGTATGTTACAGACAGCTACTGTATTTTTTTATGTTTTGTATGTCATTTGATTGTTTTTACCAATATTGGTCTCCTTAGTGCCATGCAATACTGTTTTCAGAGACATTTGAAATGGACATCTCTGAAGACAGAGCTAGCAAAATATAAAAATAAAAATATGATAGCTATCTTGTTCTCTGAACACGTGGAGCTTTTTCTTCCTGACAGGCAGCAGCTGCCTGTGTGGAGATGATAGCGCTGGGTTTGCTTTGTAGGGCTTTAAATGATTTTGTGTGGGCAGTGTGGGCATCCTCATGACTCACTGGTGAGCTGCCCCATTGGTGTTCTTGGGCTCAGCCATGGTACCTTAAGTGCTGGTTTCTGGAGTGAGAAATGGCAATCTCCAAGAGAGTGCGGCCGTCAGACTCAGCTCGTATGCCTGGGAGCCCGCAGCTGAACATCTTCAGAAACAATACCAGCACTTGAGAGCTAAATGCGCAGACATGAGCCAAGTGTGTTGTGATGTCTGCACATGATCTTATCTCAGTGCTCTTGGAGGGAAAAGTTTTTTTTGTTTCTTTTTTGTTTTTTGTTTTTTTCAGTTGGGAATTTGATACCTAAGTCTCCTGAGTACTGGTTGGAAATCTCACTGTGAGGCTTATCTGCTCAGGCATGCATTCAGGAAAAATTATTTTTGTTTGGGGTTTTTTGGGGGGATTTCATATGACTAAGGATGGGACAGGGCTAGGTTCCAAGTTTAAAACACTTTTTTTTTCTGTTGTAACAGATTCATTCTACCACTGCAAAACACAAAAAAGTGTAGTTAACGAGATGAACTTTAAGTGAACAGCCTCCTCTTTGAAGAAATACCAGTTAAAACACTTCACTGTCTACCTTTCTCTTATGGACACCTAATAATAATAATATGGACACCTAATAATAATTTCACATGGGGAAACTGTGGGGCGTGACTACAATACCTTTTCTTTTGTCAGGATGGGCAATATGATATTTTGCTTGTGGGCAAAATCTCTAACCTATTTGCATAAGTCAAACAATGGGAATGAAAAACATTTCCCTGGACATACAGAATTTCTTGTATCTACTCTAGTCAAATATGCAGTCTGTATTCAAGTGATGAAATCTGAAGAGACTGGTACTACTTCTGTGACTGCAGTAATAGCAACTTTTGTATTATCTGGTGTTTGGTTGTGTGTTTTTTTTTTTGTTGTTGCTGTTGTTGGTTTTTGATTTGTTTTGTTTTTGTTTGCTTATTTGCTTCCTAGAGGCTTCTGGATCTTCTCTTGCTTGTTAAAAAGAAAAATAACTGAAGTGTGTATTTATTTATTTCTACTATGTAAGGAAGAAGAGAGAGAGATCCTTGCAGAACCCTATGCAGTAAACTGCATTTAGATCCTGACATTGAAATTAGGATATTGTTAAAGCCATCTCTACCACTTCTGAATGAGACAAAAGCCATCCAGTCTTGCTGCTGGAAATTAAAAAGCTTGATGCAGATGATACATGAGAAAAACAGCATCCAGACCATATTCTCAACTGGTACCTTGGCAGCAAGAGGAAAAATTATATTAAACTTCTGTTACTTGTGAGATGTCAGTGTGACAAAATGATAGCCCTCCCTCTTTGGGCTTGTGTAAATACTTCATAGGATCTGGCATGAAAGGCACCTGCATTGCCTGCCCTGCAGATACTGTTAGCTTCCAGTTTCCTTGTAATGACTGGTTTGCAGTGAATGAATTAATTGGACTTGAAGTGCAAGAAGGTCTTGCTTGCAAATATTCCCTCTTCTGATCAAAGCTTGACTTCACTACTTTCTGGCTGTAGTGTCCTGGCTCAACTGCACAGAACAACTTATTTGCATATGCTTGACTTCCTAACAAAGATCAACATCAGATGTGCATGTCTATCAACTGGAAGACCAGGTTCTTGCGGGCTGTCTGGAAGGTGGTTTCAGACCATAGACCATGTTCTTGATCCTTTGACGGGCTACCTGCTATGCTAATATTTTTGTCCATATCAGGGGATATAGCTGCAAAGAAAAACAGTCAGAAATACTGAAATATTCTGCAGTATATTGCCTAGCTGATGGCAGTTGACTACAACACAGCAGCCCCTCCTTTGGGCTGAAAATGGCTCAGTAAAAAGCAGGCAGGGTAAGAGCTAAGCACGAGGTGCCACTAAATGTGTCTCCTTTCCTCTGGGAGTGGAAGTATCTTCCTTGTTCAGCCACATTGGTTGCCCAGACACCAGCCAAGACTGATGTGTGCAACACGGCTATTCATATCAGAAGGCTCCAGTTTTGTATACTTTTGTATACTTTTGTATACTTTTTTTTTTTTCAGTGGATTCCTGATGATGGAAAGGACTTATTTCCTTGAAATTTAAATGTACTGGCTAGGTGGGTTCCACTTGTCTTTAAATGCCATCAAGGATATGCTGAGAGAGGTGTTTTTTTTGTTTGTTTGTTTTTATAATTGAACTTAATATTTCCAAAATGCTTGAATTCTCAGTAATACTCACAAGTGCTAACGTTTGCATTAAGACAATATTAGCACATATGCAGTACGCTCCATCCCATCCATCATATGTCACCAGGGCATCTGTCTGCTTAGTAACCCTGCTCAAATAGGGTATCCGAGCATCGTTTATATTCAGATCTCATTTCTGCCTGAAAAGCAACAAGTACAAGATTGTCACATGCCAGGGTTTTAAAAATAAAATCCCCTCTGGATCAGACCTGCTACCTTTGTGGAGATTTACGTCCTTGCAGAAAATAGTGAACAGCCAGCGTGAACTCTTGTCTGCAGAATGGAAATATCAAGCTGATCAACATTTCCGCATTGCTGGCAAGATAATCCTTCATTTGAGCTGCTTATCTGAAATCTGTCTCATGAATCTGATGGGAGGATTTACCCTAAGTAGTTAATTATGGTGTTGCTAAACTTCCTCCTCTCTCCCTTATTCCTTTATTATGAGAAAAAAAACAGGCATCTATAAAGACTGTAGACTTCAATTAAACACAAATTAAGCATTAGCTTATTTATGTTGCTGAGCATTTACTGAGGCACCTGAAATTACCAATTTACTTTTACCCTAATCTTACTCTCTTCCCCACCTGCTCACTGCTGGTGGCCTCTGGCAGAGGCAGGACAGTGGGCTAGGTGGATCTTTAGTCTGAGCTAATCTGGTTGTTCTTACAAAATTTTACTTTTTTTTTTTTTTTATAACTATGTTTGGGATTTTTTTGTTTGTTTATTTGCTTAGGTCTTTGGTTGTGGTGGTGATTGGTTTATTTTTATTTATTTATTTATTTATTTTTGTTCAGATCTGACTTAGGGCACCTTAGCTCGAGAACTCCTCTGCGTCAGTATAAGCCCTGTCTGTTGTCCTGGCCTGAACTGGGCTGTCAGGGAAATGCGAAGACGGAATGAAGACATTGCCAGATTAATTATTTCTAGGATGTGTGAGAGACTTATACTCTTCTACTGTAACTTAACTGCATTTCCTCTCCACAGCTATTAAAGAATTTGGTTTTTAAGGTATTCTGTAGCTAACTGAAAATTATGAGGAGGTTTCAGTATGTTTTGCATTTTTTAAGTGTCACATCTGAACCCTTAAGTGATGGTGATAAAAAATTGGAAAGACATGTCTTCTTACATGATGAAAAAGTACCGTGATATTAGGGGAAGGAGCTTAGAGTTCATTTCTTATGTGCATATGTTTTGTCCGTGGATAAATGTTTCACCGATTATTAAGACTTCCCATTCAACCTGTCGAACATTTTTATGTTTTGTTTGCACAAAACCTTTCCTTTCCCTCAGAATGAACTAGGTCAGTGAAACAGAGATCTTTATCTCACTGCAGCCACTGGATGAACATCCATTTCACTGTTTTCTTCTCCCCCCTAGATTTTGACAGTATTATCTCGCACAGTACATAGAACAACTTGCAGGGGTTCTGGTAATTAATGTCAACATGTAACAACAAAGTACTAAATTATGACAGATTTAGTACGAAACATAGCTTCAAATTTTGTTTCACATTCATTTTCTACTGAAACCTCTGCTGAGAGGCTTTACCTCTGTGAGACAATAGTGTTCTCCACGTGTCTTTGGTGGTTTGATGCACAAAGACACCACCAGTTCACGGAAACCTATGCAGGACCCTGCTTGGGATCAAGATACGCTTCTTAACTTCTCTGATTTGCTCTTGCTACACAAGACTGTCTTTTATTTTTACATTTCATAGCAGTTTTGTAACTTCAGCAACAAATACTGCAAAAAGAATGTGAGGAAAGAAAATGACTTTTCTCCTGCTTTCTTGCACTAAGAAGCTGTTTCCTAAGGCTATCTACTTAACTGCAGCTGCTGTCTGTGCCTGGAGATGTTAGAAGAAATGACATTATGGCTCAGCACAGCAGCTTAATCTCTGGTTTCGATTTCTTCTGTATTTACCACCAGGCCCTTTGGGGCCCTTGCGCTACTGAGATGGAGTAGATTGTTAAGAGCAGATGCAGTGGCTGCTTTGTTTTCCCTTAACTGTTTTTCTTGGTTGGTGGCAGGAAAGTTTCTTGCCACTCCCTTATCTGAGGTTTATGTAATGGATTGATCATAAGCCCTGCTCCCTTAGAACTCGTTCCAGTTTGGCAGAGCACATTTCTCCTTGAGTCACGACAGCTCCTGTAGGAATTTTTCTTGGCTTCAGATGTAGGTGGGCAATTTCTTCCTACCACGGGCGTTTTGAAAAATGTCCCCAACAAGAATCGGGCTTTCAAAACAGCTAAGGAAATCACACAGTTGTATAGACAAACTCTGAGGTTATAGAGTCTAAAAATATGGACCAGCTCTGACACCTGGACACCGCATTGAACTTTCTGCAGCGTGCATTATGCTTCACTGAATGAGATACTTGCTGTAAGTGCATATTCTAGCTCTCTCTGCCTGCTAGGGTCAGTCTGAATCTCCTTACACAAGCATTTTAACACATGTTGCCATTTCTGCAATGTGTGTATGCTTTTCTCATGGTCAGTGATGTGCTTTCCCACAGACAAGATTTAAGTGAATCCCTGATATCTCAGCTAATCACCAAAACAAACCTTTCGCAGGGAAGGACTGATGTCAGATGTAATGCTTCTTGACATATAACTACTGGCTGCTTTTCCTAGAAGCCTCCAGATACCGAGCAGATCAATCCAGGATAACACTAATAAACAGCCAAAGAATCTGCACATTGGATGTTTTTCTTCATGGCCTTCAACCTGCGGTAAGCAAAAAGCAGAACACCCTGTAAAACAATGAAATGAAGTCCTCTCCATTGTTACAGGACATGATAGCACCGCTATGCCACCCCCAGCCTGGTGGGCTCCCTTCACAGCCAACAGTCGAAGCGCTCTGAAGTAACAGACCTTGGCTAAACCATAAAATCCCTGCCCCCCAAAAAAGCACAAACAAGCAAGCAAACACCTCTGTGTGGGGTTTGGACAGTGAGGAACATTTGTCCATGAATCTCCCTGAAGTCGTAACTGTAGGTCAGGCGGTGTTGCCTGCTGGCAAGAAGATAACTCCGTTTTTTTTTTCCGTTGTTTTTTTTTTTCTTTTTTTTTTTTTCTTCTGGAATCTCTCTGGGGGTTTCTGATTCACTTCCTCTTCTCCAAAAAGACAAAGAAAACTCAGCTCATACACAACTATTGCTGCACACTCCCTGAGAGATGCTGGCAAATGTGGGTGTTCACTCCATTTAATTCTCTATGGAGAATTTTTTCTTCCTCTCCACCAACAGGCGGAGCAGAGACCTCTCACCTATGACGCTTTCAACAGGAAGCTTGCATTAAAAATAGTACTCTTGCTTGCTTGCCTCCCTAGAAATGGTCCCAAATTTTACATTATTTCCCTAGCCTTTTTGCCAGCTTGCTTTTACCACTTGTATACCTGTTCTCCTCCACTGCTGGAATGCAAATATACAAGAGGGGACAAGTTGTCAATGTCTTTTTGCTCCCCTTCTTCAATACTAGCATAATAGTTAAATGCCTGTTACACAGACTTCTGGGAACCTTTACTGCAAGGAAAAAAAAAAAAAAAAAGAAAAAAGTTTACGCTTTAATGTGTGCATTCCTATATTTCGTGTAGGAAACTTTTTTCCCAAACCTATGCTTTCATCTTAAATCACCAAAAGTGTCCTTACAAATTGCTAACAGATTCGAGTAGCGTGTAAAAAGGTTGCACAACATACACATTCCTAAGAATTAATGTTTAACAATGGAGTGCCACTACTGAGAAGATATCTGTAAACAGTGCTGGTTTATATGGAACCCCTTTAAATATCTCTGGCAGTAAAGAGCAGATCTTAATAAAATTTACACCCAAGTAATACTTGCCTTACAGTTGCTTTACTTTTCCAGAGCACAACAAAGCCTACCTCCTGCAAAATGAGCATGTGACTTTAGAAATTATCATAGGGGGCTTTTTGATTACTAAGCCTTTATTTTAGTTTAAGTATCTTAAATAATGCCTCCACACTTCGGTCATATTTTGTCTTGTGTGTTTACCTAAAAACAAGCATAGATGTTCAGTTGTGACACTGAGGTTGCTCCTGTGAAAATAAATATAAAATGCAGAAAAGATAGAATAAGCTGTACACTCACGGGCACACACTTCATTTGTGTTTGCTGAGTTCAACTTGGGCTTCCTGACATGGGATCAATGACTCCAAAACATTGATTGAGGTCAATGTCCCATCATAGTATCCAAAGATAAACTCCCCCTCCACAGTGGTGGATCCAAAGATAAACTCCCCCTCCTAACATGCCAAACATTGTGGTTTTTTTTTGTTTTGTTTTGTTTTTTTGAATACTAGAAAGAAAACCTCCCACCCCAGCTGAAATAGGATTTTGCTTGCCCTTACTTTGACAATTGACAAGTGGATGAGGGCTGATGGGCTGTGACCTCTAGAAGTGAATATGTTACACAACATTAATACAAAGCAAAGTTAAGCTAGCAAATGCCAAAATTAGTACTGACTGCAGGCAGTTTCAAGTCCTGGTTCTTCAGCTGCTCCACAGTTTTACCATACTTGGGGTGTTTGGCCACGTTTCCACTACTGCTTGAAATTGTTGCTGAGGCACCTGCACACCCCACCCCAAAACAGATCAGGAAACCAAAATCCTTCTCTGTTGTTTCTGGTTGGGTTGGGTTTGTTTGTTTATTTCTTTTCATGTTATTAACAGGACAGCTCTAACCTGGAGCAAGGCACAGGATGGCTCTAAGTGTGCTTGAGTAGAGCAGGGATCAGCTTTGTGTGTGCCTGCGCGGGCATGTCTCCTGTCCCACTTCATGCCACGCCGAGACAGATAAAGCTGCTCTGTGTGTCCAGGGGGTGGGGGGAAGAGGGAATGGAGTAGCAGCAGGAAAAGAAAATAAATAAATAAATGAGGGAGCAGTGTTGCTGGGGACAGGCGAGGCAGGCAGGCGAGACTGTTTCTTTTATATGGTGCCAACTTAGATTAGCTTGAAGTGACTATGAAACTGCAGCCTAAATTAAGTTTCATCCCGTGTACCCAGCATTATTCATAATTGCTCAGAGCCAAGTAGTCTGTTGGAGCCTGGGATGGCATTTAATTACTTTAATACAACATTGCCCTTTTTTCTCCCTAGAATCTCCGTGTTTGTTTCCTTTTCCAACTAATGAGATAGACTATGCAGTCAGTGTATTCTCAGACTAGGCTCCATCCTACAACCAGTGGTAGCAGGGATCCTCTAGGAAAAGAAATGCGGTCATTTAGTTGAAACACTGCTCATGTTGTTCAGATGCAACCCTCCTGCAAGGACGTGACTGGCCATAGCAGGGTCTGAGTTCAAATCTAAGGGAGTTGCCCCTAAAGCAGTGATTTAGGCCACACCTGGGCAACTGGGAAAATTACGCTGAATTAGGTATTTTTTCCCAATGGCAGATATGAATCAAATAGCTAACAAAGCTTTTACTTTGTGGTTTGCTTGAGGGGTTTTGTTTGTTTGTTTTCTCTGAGAAGGGGGAACAAAAACCCACCAATCCGACTGGGTAGATAAACAGAGTAATAGTAACTGATTGCTACAGCTATTCTTCAGCTGCAACAGCTCACAGTCTTTTCCTGTATGAAAGCAATTTCTAGGCTGTTCCTTTCCCTATCAATTGTGAACGCTGAGTTTTGCTGGGTGATAAACATTAGTTTCAAGCAATGAAACTCCCTTTCAGCTGCTCACCTCCCTGCTGGCTGTGCCTTGAGCCCTCCGTGGCCCCTGGACCTCTACCAGCTGCTCCTGTCCTAAGATAGCCAGTAGTTGAACTGAATCGAATGGGGAACGGGGGAAAGACCTTCAAGAAGACATGGAAATTGTTTTTTCTGCCTCCTAAGCTTGTACGGTCTGTAGCACAAAACCTCGTGACCTCCCTGCTCGCTGAGCAGACCTGCTAACCTTGCTCAGGCTGCCAGAGGCTGTCCTTGCCTTGGACTAGAACAGCCATTTACCCAAATACATTTCACAAAGCTACAAGCAAATTATGAAACAATAAATACTGTTATTATAGCTGCAAACTTTTCTCCAGTTTGCAACTCCATTTCTCAGCAATGCCTCTCAAGCCTTGTAACACAGTGTACAACAAAAAAATATTTAGGGCACGTCTGTTGGTGCTCTCTGTTCGCCTCCCCCTTGCCCCACTGAATGGCAAAAGAGCGCTTCTCTCCTAGGGCTTCCATCCCCTCAGGGTTCAAAGTGTGTGGGGGATCTCTTTGATTTTAGGGCTGAGACATCAGGTTCAGGATTCAAAGGGACTGAATTAAGCCTTGCTCTCTAGGTGCTTGGCAGCCCCTCTTTTGGCTTCTCAAAGCAGCCATGAGCTCAGGAATTCAAAATCCTTTTGCTCATTTTTCAATTTCTCTGCCATTAAAAATGGAAGTTCCAGAAAGAAAGCTACCCATGGCATCCTTTCAGCACCCTGCTGCAGCCTTGCTTTTACAACAGTGTTAGCAGGATCTTTCATCATACACCTCCCTGAAGCACCCTCTTCATGCCCACAGTTCCAGGGTTCCCAGTTGCATGCCCAAGGTTCCCAGTTGCAGTAAAAAGTTAGAACTGTTTGGCTTTGCTTAGAACATTGCTGGGGATTGCCAATCATAATTAAAATAAAACCAGCTTGTTCTCTTTTCCAGGAGGCAGTGATACCCAGCTCACCTTGCCATGTCAGAAACGAAGTTTACCCTACTGCTAGAGCAGCACGTGGGGACTCTTGGCCCCACGTCCCCAGGGCCCAGTGACGGAGGCCTCCCAGTAGGGGTGCTGGATACAAACATTTTATAGCCTAATTTTGCAATAAGGCCTTGGGGAAAATTTGTTTTTGTTTTGTTTTTCTGCTGATGCCTTTCTTCCCTTTCTCAATCACTATTCCTTTCCAAGTCTTAACCCAATAACTGAAATGTTAGTAGGACTTCCATTGGCTGTTTTCTTGTTACGCATTGTCACAAGACTGTTGAAGATACCATATTAATTGAAATTTCCTTCCCTGGGTTTTCCACAGCCTGTTTTGTCCTTGCTTACCAGAGCACTGCAAAACCTCTGATTTCATTTTGTGCTTCCAATTCAAACAAAGGGAAAGTTCCCATCTAATTTCTTGACTCAGCTGAAGGACTGTATGCTCTTTCCCTTGAAAAACCTCCATTTGGGAATAACAGCTCAGAATCTTGGGGTTCAGTTATGAGTTGACCTCAAATGTCCTCAGATTGCCAACAATACATGCAATGATCTAAATTGGGTACACTAACATAGATATCCAAATATGCACTTATACTCACTTGGGCACTCAAGAATCCACAAACAACCAAACAACTACAAAACAAAAATTCTAGAATCATAAAATCATATATATGTGCATAAAGATATATTTATAAAATTTAGAGCCTATGTTAAATACATTCAGAAATTCCAGGTATAGCCATTATTAGACTTTTTGGGAAGGAATGAGGTACTCATAAAGCTGTAGGGTAAAAAATGTAGTTTTCAACATCTGTATTAGACAACAGTTTTTAGATGCAACTGCAATGCATAAATGAACCACATGTAATTTGGTAAACTGAAAAAACTAGACACTTATGAAATATGAAACTCTTTTGAAACTAAATTTGCAATGACACTCTTGCGAATGTCATTCTTTTTCAAGTGATTAAAAATGCTACACCTTCAGTTGCACGAGCTGTCCACTTATTTTGCTACGGTCTGAGACTAACGGGGAATGGGGAAGCTGTACCTGCTCTGGGAGGCCCATGCACTGGAGGCTGACCTATTGCTTAACATAGGCTGGCAGCTTGGCAGCGATTCAGCTAGGATTGGGCAACCCGATAAAGAAGGGTTTCAGAGCTGCAGTAGCTGCAGGGGAGTGCATGAAAACCTTCAGTTTGGAAAATCCCTGTATTTTTGCTACAACGGCTGGCATGCAACAAGAAGAAAAGGGTGTACAGCAATAACATAGAGGCACACCGCTCTGGTGCGTTACAGCGTTCGGGAGCTCTGCAGGCTGGAAGCGATGCAGCAGGCAAGCAAAGCACTCCCTGCACCCCAGACATGCTGTGCTTAGGTCCGTGCAGCAGGGTTTCTGCTGGAGGAGGATCAGGGCGTGCACCTGAGAAGAAGCCACTGCTGCTCCCCACGTGCAGTGAGGGTGGCCCCAGGTCCCCTGTGACTGCCTGCCATGGGAACCTAGCTCCAGCTCGCACCTCCTTGCACAAGAAGAAAATCGTCGTGCCAGGCTATGGTGGCACACAAATGTTTACGAGTGGGAGCTTGCTCACTCCTACATCAGGACAGGACCACCTTGAGAGTGTTAAATCCCTGCTTTAAAATTCACCACTTCCAGGAAGCAGCTGCATGCAAAATCGCTGCCAGTGACTTCATGCAAACACACCTTCCCTGTCTCAAAGGTCCCCATACCCTCTGCAGGAGGATGGCTATCTCCTGCGTGTACAGTAACGAGGACAAGCAGGGTGCTGCTTGCACCAAACACCCCAAGAAATCTCCACAGAAGCCATGGCTTGGGCTGCAAAGGTTGCTGCGTGGCCCACAGCTTGTTACTGCTTGTGCATAATATGTACAGGGTCTTACTTGGCAGGCCCCTGCTTCATAAATCCTGTGACTGGACAGCGTGTCATAAGCAAAGGAGATATGAACAGTGGAAATGTCACTCTCTTGTTTTTCATTTTCCCTTGGAAGTTCAAAGAAACAATAGACAGTTTTCAAAATATAGTTTGACTGAAAATTTGCAAAGATCTGCGCATTTTGGTTCATTTGTGTTCATTAAAGTCAGTGTGACTTTTGTGACAACTATATTTAAAACACCAACCAGTGCTGTGAAAGCACTTCCATCATTATGACAGGTATTAATCTAACATGTTTCAGGAGGATTTACACTCTAATTTGTCGTGTTCTGTTAAAAGGAAAAAAATGTAAATAAATCAGTGTGTTTCTTTAATTCACCAGGTTATGAATCAGTATAAAAATTAAACCAATGTCTTCCTTTAAATTACTACGGATAGATGTTTATTTAATAAAGATTGGGGTCTCTATTCTAAACCCTAGGTGGCTAGTAAGGCAATTCTGTCATACGTGCACCGTGTGGAAACCTCAGCCCATGCAGGATGCTTGTTTTTCACTCATGTCCCTCTCTGTTGAGGAAGGAGAAGGTGGAGACAAGGTGGGGCTTTGACTTGCTGCCTGCTCTTGTGGAAAGCAGCGTCGTGCCAGCAGGCTGGGCAACAAGCGCCGTGCCAGACACTGACTGCTGCAGGCAATGCTCTTGGAAAAAGAGCCACGGGGCAGAGGGGAAGCCGGGCACAGCTCTGTGCATCACCGTTTGCTTTCTGGGCTGTCCCTCAAGCAATATGGCAGTGCACCACCCCACTCACAGGCCTGGTTGGGAATGCACGGGAGGCTGTGTAATCTGGTTATTCTAGCCATTTACTGTGAATGGTAGGAAATTAGTTTTCTTTATTTATAAATTAGAAGTGTTCCATATTTATTTTTCCGAAGTAACTCTAAGTGGCTACTTTGTATTCTTAATACCCTGAACCGGAGGTAATTTTCATGCTGTACATTTTCTGGATAACTGCAGATGACTCACCTAAAGAAAGGGAGTGTTGTTTCAGGTTAATTATGTCATAACTTATACCCCTCCCCTGCACTGAGATTGGAGTGTGAGGAGAGCTGACACACTAGGAGAAGATAGAGAAATAAAAAGTTTCCAAAGGTTAGTCAGTCACCTAATGTACACCTAATGTACAGGGTATTTAAAGCACATTAGAGATTTTTCCTTCATGTTGGCCCTTTGGGGCCATTAAACAGTAGGTTCCTGTAAAAGTTCTTGTGGTTACAGGCTATTCCTGGGTGCACTAACACAAGTGACTAGAGGTATGATTAAGACATGCTTAACTTCACTTTAAGGAGGAAGAGGGGAAGAAATTATAGAGGAAAGGTTGTATAAAAAGCCAAGTCATTACTACCCATGTTTGCAAATGATGTGAAAAATTTGGGAAAACCAATTGGAGCGAGTAGAAAACCTCATTAATATCTGTATGCTTTGAATCAGGCCAGTGATGTTCTCCTGATAATCCATATTTCATCCACCCCTCTTTGCTGACCAGTTCATCCAATCTCTTCCTTGTTAATTCAGAGAGAGTTGTTCTTGTTTCTAATTATATGTTGGCTGCAGGAGCAGGGTGAGGAAGGTGACCACAACCCTTTCCAAAGAGAAAAATATTACCTTGTCTCATGACTGCAGCTGCCCAATGACACTGTGGTGAGCCAACTGTGTGCATCATCTCAGCCCAGCTTCTCCTGGATTAGTACGACATCTTTGGAAGACCTCCTTTCTTCTTCCTTTGCCATACCCAGCTAACCCATATCTTCTGGAAATAAAGATAAGCAGCAGGATTGGTCTCAAGGTATGTTAGCAGAAAGAGAGAAAGGTATTACTGTCTTGTGACAAGTTGTAAAGCCTCAGAAATGTTTGGAAGGGAGGGTTAAGAAATCTTTGATTGCCGCAGAAGGGAGGGTAGTGGGGAAAACAGCCTCTGTAGCAGTGAATGTGCTGAGGCATGGTGGTGACTGGGAAAAATATATTGTACCTGATGGCAACCCAAATATGCTTAGTGAGAATTCCTCAAGGTAAGTTTCTTTGTTGCTTACCTCCTTACATTTGTAACCTGGGTATGAACTATATATAAGGTCTTAGGTATACCAGTCTTCAGAATTCACCTGCCTTCAGATGCTTTCCTGACAATAGCATCCACTGAAGCTCTATCCTTTAGGGATCTGATTCTCATGCTGATGTAATTCAGTGATTTCATCACGTTCAAGAGGTCTACATTTAGGGAAGGAATGCATAGGTACGCCTTTGGGGCACATGTAGTAATTTAACAGCATGCAGCTATTCAAGTCTATGTTCAGTTTATAAAGAATTCTAGACATAATATGTCAAAGGGTCCTATTTTTTTTTTCTAAAGAATCAAATAATATAAGTTCAGCATAATACCAGTGAGCTTCCACATGTCTACATCTTTGTGGGCTCAAAAGTGTTGTTAAGCTAAGACAATCACAAGCTGAGTAACTTAACAGAAATACCAGCAAACCAAGAGTGCTACTTTTCTGGTTTGGGGTAAGTTCATACGTATATGTCTCTCTCTTTAGCATGTTAATTTTTATTTAAATACAGAACCAAAACCTGTTTTCACTTCATGTTGCTATCAATCAGGATTAATTGCCTGGCATGAAAGGTCCATTGGTTGATGCAAGTGTGAAATGAGAAACTTTCACTAGAAATTTCAGTGAAAGACTGTAGTGAAACATCTATTTAAAAGTAGTAGAAATTTCAAACCAGTCTGTGAGCTAAAAGATAGTTGCAGACGTTGTTAATAAAGCTTATCTCATGCAGTATTTAATATTTATAGACAGGACTGTGGGTGGATATAATTCTTCTGATTATAGCTTGGCTATATTATATATATGAAAATAGAAATAGCCTTCTTGAAATAGAAACCCTGGTATTGAATATTCAGTGCAGACATAGCTCACTGGAGAATTGTTTTCTAAGGGCATTTGGTCACTGCAGGGACTAATTTTTTTGAGTTACTTCAGCATTTAGAAGCACAGGTCTCGCCTAAAAGTCAGTGTTTCAAAGAAGGCCTTCCTCACTGCCAGTATTTACAGTGCAAGCAATTGTTGCTCAGAGGCAATCTGGGAGGGGCAGAGGCGAGTTTAAATGGTGGAGCCACGTGTTGTTGTGTATGCAGTGTGCTGCATGAGGAAAATCGGGAACATGCCATGTCAATAGCTTACACAATGAGTTTTCTGTATTCCTCATTATTGCACAAGACAATGCATGCAACATCCCTTCTGCTGTATTGTCAGTCCTACCCTGCTTTACAAAAGCATGGCCTATCTATACCCAAATGACCGGAAAAGTGTCATACCAAAATAAAGTGCTGTAATTTGACGTCACTTCTAAATGATCTGTTTTCAGACCCATGGAAAGCTATTTACACAAAAGGCTCATGGAGTTTCCCTTTCTACTAGTCCTGCTGTGTTGAGTGGTCCAAAAGCTCTATTTCTCTTCCAAGAAAATTGAGATGATATTGCTAAGCATAGTACAACATTTTTTCGTTACAGAAAGAGGTAATGTTGGAGGGAGTGTTTGTGGCACCAGCATTTGGGAGGCTGTGAGTCTCTTTTCTGAAATGCTGCTCTGACAATTTCAGGTTCTTCTTGGCTTAACAAACAAAGAGCAAAATCCTTACAGTAAGGAAGGGCTGTAGCTGGGTCACCCTGACCAGCACGTTGAGTGAGATTACTCGCTTCAGTACAATGAAGATACATTTACGTCAATTGGCTAATACTTTGTTGGTATATAGATTTGATTTGCAAGCTGGTAAAGACTGCCCATTTTTTTTTCAGTCATATTATATGATGTGCTCTTAAAGAATAATCTAATATTTTCCCTGGATAATTATATTGCCTTCTCTTATACTGTTCTCAGATAAGTTTGAGTGAAGCAACTCTATGATTTTGGGAAGCAACTTAAGTTAGCATCTTTCCTAGAAAGGCTGTGACCACAGCTGAGCCCAAGAATGCGAGGTCTGAGCCTTTCCATGAGGCCAGTAGTCTGTGCAGGTATCCTCTTCTTGATGTTAATATCCTTTTCTTATTGTTAGCTTATCTGCAGACTAGGGCTGGGGTTTCAAATCCTGAAAAAAGTTCACCTAATAGGAATGGCAGAAAACAGAGGATATAGAAGGTTAGTTGTCCAAAATATATAAATGAAATGTGGGAAAGCAACAAACCATAAAACTGTTGGGGAAAAAAGAGAAAGAATAAGCATGTAATCAATATCCAACTTTTAAAATAAAATGCACAAAGAGTGTACAGCTCATAGATTGAAGACTGTCAGCACACTGTAGAGACATACCAGCTTCAGTCTGAGTAATGCCAATGTCTACCATGACCACTTTTAGCCACATTTAATATAACCCGCTTTTAATTTCCTGATGGCTGAGTTCACAGAAATTCCTTTTACTCTACTCACATCGCAGTTCTAGAGTGTTTTCCCCTCCCAGTTGGTATCCCATCCCATGCTCTGCATGCATGCTCTGCAGTACCCTCTAAGGCAAAAGGACCCTCTCTTTCCATGACGCTTTTATTGTGCATGACGGTGCTCAATCTGTCTGCAGCTCCTAAGCATGAGCATTTGGCCGGTCCTGAATCATGTGTGCTCTCTCCAGCAGTCCCTTGCCCCACGTATCCTCTTGCCAGATCGCACTGAGGTGGGCAGACAGGACTGAATGGTTGGGCAGGGATTTCCTCAGCAGCTTTTTCCACACACAGGCTGGGAAAGTCTCTAGATTTTTGCATCAAGCAAGAAATTATGCATGCTCCCAGTTCCCTTTTCTAGGTGTCTTAAGGCAAAATACCCTCTTCACTGACTCCAATAAACTTCAGGAGATAAAAAGAAATCTCTGAAGGGATCTATCTTACTGAACTGAACAGGTCTAGAGATCGCTGAAGACAGGGCAAGCCTCACTATTTCTACACACACAGTAAGTCGTTACCTGATAACTACAAAATTATAAATTGTCTCAGCTGTAGTTCTGTAACACTTAATACAATATCCAAATCCATATCCACGTGCTCTTTTAGATGGCTTCTTTGTCATGTTTTTGTATGATTAGTATCTTTTTGGTTCTTCCTGTATTACTTCGGGTTCTCAAATGACATCACAGGCTGCTTACACTATGTCTCTAAAACCACAAAGAAAAATAAAATCGCTGTTCCAAAGACCCTAGAAACTTGTCAGTGATTTGCTGTGTGGTTATAGACAGAGCCAAACACAATATCCTAGTTTCCCCTTGAGTCCACATAGTCATCAAGTAATTGTGAATTTCTAAAGTAAATTCAGTCTCTTCAGTGGTATTTGATAATGTTATGTTAGTCTTGAATGGATTAGTAATGATTTGACATTTATTCAAAAAGTACTCATCAGTTTTGTTAGTTTGAAAGGTTCCTCTAAAATTTATGTAATTTGCTCACAGTTCCGACTAAAACCAATAGGACTTGTATGGTTAAATCCCAAAACAACTCCCTGAAGAAGGGTGGCTCTGGGACTCAACGGAATGGTCTAACAAGACCTGAAAAATTATTTTCCCTTCATATATATATATATATATATATATATTTATATTCGGATAGCAAAATAAAAGAATATTGTGAGCTTGAGGCTATGCAACTCCGATTTTTATAATTACATAGCCAGGAATTTTGCAACTGTACAGTAAACATACTCTCTTACAGGGAATAATGCCTAAATGGCAATTTCCAGGTTACTTAGAATGGGAAAAGGAGTTGGATTTATGTGGTTAAAAATTTATGTTTGCTATTAACTAAACCTAACCACATTAATAACTCTTATTCACAAATTTTTCCTGCTATAAACTTAGGTTTGTTGCACTTATGCCTTGCTATCTACAATCAAACCTAGTTTCCAATTGTAGGATGGCCCTCAAATAGCTGTATCATACGAAAAGGTATGTGCTAGATTAGAGAAAAGGCATGGTTAACTTGTGCATGTTAGCTAATGCTAACATTAACCTCTTTGCTACATTAGAAAAAATATCTTCAGTATTAGACTTGTCTTACTAGATTCCTTCTGTGTTGACTTAAGTTTATAATACAAACCAAAATCCTTGAAACCTAGCATGCCAGATTTGTTGGAAAAAGAATGTAGTCTTCAAGGCTTGTTTGGTAATGTTATTAGCAGTGAAGGTAAGGAAAAATACAAAGAATGTCTTGAAGACAATAAAAGCAGAAACATGATTTTGCACAGCTGATTAAGTTTTATTTTTAAAGGCCTAAACTATTTTATAGGAAAAATGTTGTCATCTGGATGGCCTAATAGTCTTTGGAAATATATTGAGGAGGCCATCTAAACAGAGATGGTCAGTGATGAAGCCATACAGACAGGGAAAGGCTAAAATGCTCACTCTCACAGATATTTTATGAGATCTGCAAGAACTCATACAGCCCCTCTCAGCCCTAAAGCACCATGCCTAAAAACTGAGCACAGCATCCCAATTGTGGGGATTACAATGCTCACTAGAAGCGCAGCCTTTGCCCTTTCTGGAGAGCTGGGCTGCTTGCCAAGGAGACTGGAGACCACAGACAAGCTCCTGCGCTCTGCAAACTTCCTTTGGCTCTTCCATCAGCTAAATGGGACTGAAGGATTTTGGCTGTGGTCAACCTGTGTTGCTCCTCCTGGTGCTCTGAAGAGGCACTGAGATGGTGATTTCAGTGATTTATGTCACTCTTCTGCTGTGCTGTATAAAATGAACATAATAAGAAAACACTATTTTGTTGTTTGTGCTGGGTCGTGACAGCCTTTATATACTCCTATAATGACATTTTACACGGCTTGGAAGAGAAGATGTTATCAAGTAGAAAACATTCAGACAACGTTGCTAGAGAATAAACTAACGTGAAATGGTGAAGTCAAGGAGAGGGTGTGAGAAGGGGGAACAGCAACAGACTATAGGCAGGGAGAAAAGACAGCGCAGGTGCTGCTTTGTGAAACAGCTGCAGAAGGGGCCAGGAGCGGTGGGGATGTCACTGGGCATGCAGGTGGGCGTGAGAGCCAGGGACGGACAAGGAAGTAGTGGGTGTGATGCAGGCTGTGTGTACCTTCCTTCAGGGTCAGCGCAGTGGGACGAGTTGCAGCTGAGGCAAGGGAAAATCTTTCAAGTTCCTGAAATGAACCGTGCAGTGTAGTTTGCTGTCGATGTGGAGGTGGGAAGGTTTTGAGGGTTCTCTACAGGTTTTGTGCCTGTGCAGCTTTAGTATGTATTCTAGGATAGGCAGGAATTCATTTACATTTAGGAGTGAAAAAGGGAGATTGAAAATATACTAAATAGACAATGAACGGTGCTATGAAATCAAGATCCGGTGATTTAATAGCTCACCATTCATTCCTGGAGCTATGGTTAAGTGACAGCGTGCAGACTCCAATCCACAAAGCTTGCAAAACAAAGTATGCAAGCTAGGCTATTTATTTTCATAAGGGCACAAATTAAGAACATGCATGTGGCTCATTACTGTGGTGTACGGCTCAGATGACCAGGGGTAATTACTAAGCTGTGGTGACTCAGTCAACTTTTACCCATGTTAACAGGGAAATAAGAGACCAATAATGCTTTGCTTTTGCAAACGTGTATTTTTGTTTCTCTACCTACGGCTGGGATAGCCAGCTGCCTCCCTTACCCCAAGGCCCTCTCTGTATAACATGGAAGGGGAGAAGGAAACAGAAAATAGCATTCTCAACTTTCTGCTGAGCAGCCAGGAGTCAGTCCTCAGGCTGTCAAAGTGAGGGAAGATGAAATTAAGGATGCCTACAGCACAATAAGTGTTTTACTGAACATTGAGGTAAATGCACATAAACAGGTGCTTTGATCATAATGCAGGAGCACAGGTAGAAGACAAAGGTGGGGGTTTATGGTAATCTTCCATTCACGTAGTACAGAAAAGATGAAGGCGTACTTTTCCTTTCTGTTACTGGCAAATTAATCCAGTGTCTGAACGTTTCCAAATATTTAATAGCTTGCAGATAGCAATGCCATCACTGGCATGCAGCTTCTGGCATAGATTTGCCAAGTCTTGCTTGCTGAGGAAGAAACTCTGGCTGCTGAGGCCAGAGAAGCTTACTGAATTTCCTATGGACGCAGAGCTGAGTGCGTAGCTTTCTGAGGGGCAGAATTTGCACAGATAAGAGCTCAAGGCTGATGTGAGGGGAGGGTTGGGAAAAGGGGTGGCCAAATTAGTTGTACCCCAGGGGTCAGTCTCCAAGGCAGCTCGGTGGAAAGGCAAGTCAGGGAGCATCTCCCCTTCCCTCAGCCCCTCTCTGGAGTTCTCCCCCTTCCCTCAGACTCTCTCTGGAGTTCCTCACCGCTGCTTTACTCAGCCTGCTTGCTCGTGTCTCCCGCTCCCTGCCTTGTCCTGGCCCATCCGCCATCTCCGTCGCCCCCCCACCGCGGCTGCAAACCAAGGTGAACCACACGGAGAGCGGGGTGTGTGGGGGGGGGGGGGGCGGGGGAGCAGGGAAGCTCCTGAAACGGCCGGCAGAGGCCGGGGTGCCCAAATCAGGGCACATGGGGGATCCGACACATCCCTCGGGATCCTCCTCCTGCTGCTGCTGCTCTCTCCGCCCGGTGCGGGGGCGGCGGGCCGTAGCCGTGCCCTCGGGGCCCGCCGCCGTGTTTGTGTTTGCCGCGGGCAGTCTCATGGAAACGGCCTGGCGCTGCCTCCGCCCCCGCTGAGTGGGCACGACACGGCCGTCCCCGCTCCGTCCCGTCCCCTCCCGTCCCGTCCCGGCAGGTAGGAGGGCCCGGCAGAGCTGTCAGCGCCCGGCCGGGGAGCGCCGCCCGCCGCGGAGCGGGCGGACCGGGGGTGGTGGCGGTGGAGTGTGGGGGGTGAGCCGGGTCTCACCGCTGCCCTCTCTTCCCTCTCCTCGCTGCCGGGCCCGTGTCCAGACCCTTCCAGAGCAGCCATGGAGACCCTGGTCCGCCCCGCGGCCGGCAAGCCTCCGAGCGGGTAAGGCACCGCCGCGACCCCCCGGTCCTCCCCCGTCCCGGTCCCCCCGGCGCGGCATGGCCGCCCTGCGAGCCGGCCGGCAGGTGCCCCGAGCGACCGGCCTTCCGCGGCACGGGCAAGCCGGCGGGGCTGAGCAGAAAACGGCTCCAAAGTGCGTGTCAGGGGGCTGCAGGAGCTGTTTTGCGTTTAATTTCCTCGGTTTTTGTGTCCGGTGGGAAGTCCTGTAGCGTGTGCCGCAGAAATTAGAGCAGGGGGTAGCGGGTGAGGAGATGCCGGTGCTGGTGCTGTGGCAGTGAAGCTGCTTGTGTGCAGTGCCTCTGCCACTTGTGGAGGGTACGACAGCTTGCTGGGGTTTTGTTTTGTTTTGTTTTTGTAAATAAATGCTTAATTCCTGTTAGAAGACAGGTCTATTTGATTATGACCCTTTACTATGGACCTCTAAGCTAACCTTTTATGAAAACCAGTAAGCATAATGTGCCTCCCCTCTCTGCCTCCCCTCTCTGTTGTTAGAGTTGATGTAGTAGGGTGGCAGTTGCCTAAAATCCTGACAGAGGCTGGAGATACTAGTTTGTGTATGTGCTTTGACAAATATCCAGCACTCCTCTAGATGTAGTGCGGATTGAAATTTTGTCCTGTTTGCCAGGTATCCAAAGTTTCATTAAAATGTTTGAAATTGGAATGAGAAAACATATTGTTAGTGCTTCTCAGAGGTTTACACTGAGGTATGAGGGCACTTTTGAATAAAGCTCCTGATATGTACACAGCCAGCTTCATCTCCGTGTACATGAGGTTGTTCCACGGCCAGACTCTGGTATCACGCAGATGGCCAGAAGTTACAATAACTGCATTAACTTTAGTCAGGTTGCTCCCAACAGCTCAAGGAGCAGAATTTAGTCTTAAGATGTGCTTCGGATATTGCATAGCAGCATGCTGGTGGCAAAGCTGTGATGCATACTGACAGGGACTGCCCGTCTGCTTTACCTGAATTCACGTACATGTGGAAATACTCCTGTCTTTTCTTGGGAACAGGAAAATCTCAGCCTGGATGTGCCTGTGCTGTTAGCCAGGGGTTTCACGGAGCACTTAGTAATTCCTTGAACTTTTAACAGCTGTACAGGACCAGTGGCTGTTTGGTCCCTAATTAGGTTTTACTCTTTCCATGAGGAAATCAGCTAGGACCAGAAAAATGTGACAAGGACAGCTTCATCTGTCTGTGCTGCTTCCCATATGAATCCAGGTATCACCTACATCTGTGGAACTTGTCCAGGAGCGTGATTTTAAGGTGACTGTGGCAGAAACATTCCTGTTGAGGCAGAAGAAATGCTGTATAAATTCCCAGCTTGTTGACTGGGTTAGCTGGCAGTTACGAAAGCAAGAGGTTAAAATGACCCCAAGTTTACAATTTTTAACAAAATTTAGGCGGAGCTGTTTTGTCTTTATGTAAATCATTAACAGTAATGTTAAGAGTTTCCCTTGTTAAACGGTGAACTAATTTAATGTATAATTTGGTAAAGAGTCAAGCAGCTCTGCTGTATACCTTACACAGATAAATTGACTGCATGTATTTCATGGCACAGCTGCTTGAGAATTGCACATTTAAAAGAAGGATACTGTTCTTTGGTTTTCATGGACTTTTACTTGGTCTTCAATGGCAAAAGGAAAAAATGCAGTTTATGTTGTTGCTGAAGGGCTTTTCCCATTTCTCAGTTTCAAGAATAATTGTGGACTTCAGTATCAAGAATTTTATTGGTAGTAATTTCTAGGCACAAGTTTTATAAAGCTTGATCAAGTTTGTAATGCTCTAATTAATTAACATTTATTTTAGGTTATGAAGGGGAATTCAAGACAAGTACTAGCACCAGAAATAAGAATTACTTCTTCTGTAGTCACTCAATAGGTGTTGGAAGAGAGAAATGCACTTGTTTAAAACCTACTGCCTTGATGCCTGCATCTGCACTTATTTCAGTAGGGAGACCAGAGATAGGCCTCTCTGTCTGGGTCTCTTGAACAGCTGGCTGGTGACTTTATTGACTGTAGTGTGGCCAAATTGACATACATTGGTCATAAGCGGTATAAAAGGCTTGAGCCTAAATGAGCACTTGTAGGATCAGTTTGTGCAAAGGGCAGAGCATCGTCTGCTGCGAGTGCAAGCATCTTTATCTCCTGCTGAAGCCCACAGTTTGTAGGCGCTCCTCCGTCCCTCGAGTGGCCTCCCTTGTAGTCTTCAGCAAGGGTGGGAAAAGTCCTTACAAGAAACAAGATGCACGAGTACTTTCTTTGAGTAGGACCTTAATTGTTTGTGCTTCAGCTTCCTTCCCTGTCTCACAGGGTCTTAGCACAAATACAGACGCATGCTAGCACACCTGCTTTGGAGTGATTTATCTGCTGGATTGAAGTGACCGGATAAGACAGATAAAGGCAGCAAAACGTTAGTGACGTTTCATTTCTCAGAAATGAAACCCACGGGTAAAAAGCATAGGTCACACACCTCAACTTGTTGAAACCTTTCCCTTTTATTCTATATCTACTCCACGTAGTTAAGCAGGTTACCTTGTGAAATTCCACACCCAGCTTTTAAACAAACAAAACCCAAAACCATTACACATGTTTAGCATATTATTTATAAACATTGTATTGGAAAAGCCTGGAGAGCACTGTTGTCCTCAGAATGTCTGTGTGAATGTCATCATAACATACCTTACACCACATGCCAGGTGTTAGAAGATTTAAGTTATATGGAGACAACGGTGTAATTAATCTTTAAAATGGAAAACTGGGCAATTTTCATATTTCACCTGCTTTGTATTTATGAGAGATTTGTGTGAAATGTGCAGAGTGCTGTACGGCAAAGGATGATAATGGCGATTAAAAATGTAGAGTATCAGAGTGGTACTTGGATCAAAAGTGGTACAGGATCACTTCTGCCTTGGCCAGATGAAAGACTGACACTTGTTTTTGGTGTTACCCTTTGTGTTGTGTCCTGGTTTGTACGTATGCTGCTGTTGCGGACTTCAGATGGCATTTATTATGGGCACATACGTTTTATGCACGAGTGTCAGCCCTGTTCTCCTCTCACATATAGTTGGGATCCAAATTATTTCTTTTCATGTCAGCGGAGATATGTCACATAAAAAACAAAACAACAACAACAACAAAACCTCAGGTGTCAGTAACAGAAGAATTACGCTTGCTATTATGTAAAATGAAATAGGGTGGTTTTTACTGTATTTTGCACCTCTGTATGAACGTAACTATTGACCAGATATACTGCAAACACATGTATTTTCAGTCATGACTAATGTCTCAGGATTGCTGAAGATAAGCAAGCTAATTGTAACAATAAGCAAAAGGGAAAGATAAATGCAGTGCAATTAAGTCCTTATAGCTTTCTGAATTCCAGTTTCCCATTTCTCCTATCCTTCCTCATTTTTTCCCTTTCTTTTATAAGTCTTTTAGTCTCATACCAGAGCAGAGGGATGAAATAGATGGCTTCTTAAAGTCTCTGCCATTTCTGGGCTGCCTGGAATATTCAGGATTTGTTCTCACTCTCCCAGTCTCCTAATTGTCTCATTATTTTCTTTCCCATGGATATCCTCCATATTTTTTCATCTTGCTCTTTTATGCTGCTTCTGCCACTGAGGATGAAATTGAAACTCCTATTTCCTGCTATCTCCTTTCTCATTTGTTCCTCATGTTTTCTTCCTGTAGTTCTAACTTCATTTTTCGTCAGCTTTTGCTCCTATAACCTTACATCTTGGTCAAATTGCTTGTCTCTATAAAAGGACGTCCTTGCTCAGCAGGGGGTAGCACTACATTTTGATGGGACAGACTTTACCTACTGCCCCATCTGGGCAGGCTGAGCCAAGTACAGTGGTTATCCAGGATCCTGCAGTAGATAAAGTCAGGGGGAGGGGGGGCTGATTACAAGTTAGAGCATTCTCATATGTGCAGTTTTAGCTGATGCTAGCCGTTAAGGAAAAAACAACTTCCTAAATATTTATTTGAAGTCAGTTTGGTAAATACATGGCTGCTTTGTGTGTAGTTAATCCTGTTGGTGAAGTGGTATATTGCTTTTTACAGAGTGATTCAGATCAGAGTACAACTGTGATTATGGCCAGAAAAAAAAGATATTTTTTTTGCCTTTGAAGGAATGAAACTTTTCTTGAATAAACATACTTATTCTTAAACATCTATTGTGCTTTAAATACTTATTTAGACTCCTGTTGTCACAGACTTGAATTATTTTAGAAGCATTATGGAGGCTTCCTAACAGTATTCTTCAGGGTTAAGGAAATACGCCTGGGAGACTCCATTTTATACAGGCAAAAGTGTGACCACGTTTACATGGCTTGCTTAGAAAGCTGCCAGGAGGCCTGTGGCAGAGCTGGGGAAGCAACTCGCTTCTCCTGAATCACAATTCAGAGCCTGAACAAGTGTTCCCCTGTGCTCAGCTTTTAGCTACTCTCTCAGCATCAGCAAACACTTGATTTTCTGGCAACTGCTATGTTCTGTATACTGCAGCTTTTTGTGGTGCTCTGGCATTGTGATTTCCATGAAAACTGACAACTTTCACACTTTAATACTTCTTCTAAGAGATGGAGGGGTCTTTAGAAATTTATTCTTCCTTAGTAGGTTAAGCCAGCTCCTGCATTAGGAGTTGGGAATGGAAGAAGACTTAAAATCTGTTTCCAACAAAATTTGTGACTTAAGGATCTTAAAAAGTAGCTGCGTTTCCAGATAGTGGATATTACAGCACATACTAAATCGTCTTACTTAACGTGTAGGGTGTTTCCAGAGCTGCTAGTTGCCCCATGAGCCAGGCTGCTTATCATTAAATAAGTGATCCTGGGAATAGCGTATTGTTGTCATAGTTTCAGCATTACAATGCCAGCGATGAGCAAGGGACTTTGCTCGTGCCAAGGAGTGACTCACAGAGGTTGCGCAGTGGGGCAGTGCCAGGGTGGCTGGCACACGTGGTGCCTGATGCCCACTTTTAGCACCTTTGCGCAAGAAAGGCTGCCCTTTCAGGTTCGTCGTGCCACCAGCTAATGAGCTGCACAGGACACCGGGCATTTGCGCAGAGCAGTGGTTGTAACTGGAGATGTGGCAAAAAAAGCAGATCCAAAATGGTCTTTCTCTCGATGTTCCTATGTTCTCACATTGGTTTCCAGATTGAGAGGGTCTTTTGGAAAAAAAAAAAAAAAAAAAAAAAAAAAAAACCGAAAAAAAACCCAACTCACTTCTGATCATGTAAATGGCAACCTGGTATTTGAGTGTTCAGCTGCATTTTGTGTGTGCTTTGCAATGTATTGCACTGGAAGAGTTGGCAGTCGCCTGTAATGGTGTCAGTGATGGCACTTGAGTCACAGAGCTTTCCGTGATGCTTTAAAAATGATACAACACTGATAAACTTTCTTTTTTTCTTTTTTTTTTTTTTTTTTTTCCTTTTTGAGGCAGTGAGCAGCATGGAAGCAGGTAGGAAACAAGCGGATGAAGTAGGAGCTTGGTGTAGGCTGGGTGCGAGGTGCTCACCAGAGGTGGAGCAGACAGACTGCATTTTTGGGTGATATTCTGCATTCCCCAGTGTCTGTTTTAATTAAAGGTGATTGAGCGGTAAGCAAGTTAGAAGGGTGGTCTGTGAGTTTCTCTGTGTTACTGTGGTATATATAAAGCGTCATGGCTTGGTAAGGTCTGATGGAGAGTCGCTCACCTCAGTAATCAACAGCCAGCTTGTTTGGGAACTTGCTTACAGAAAACCGGATACGTAGACCTGCTGTGTGTAGGACGGGTGGAGGATTAAGTCAGCATTAACTTTTCCTGCACAAAATTACCAGGACCACCCAAAAGTCCACACATTTCTTTGAGCAAGAAGCCAAATAAATACAAGCAAGCGCTAGCAATGATGCCAAGGCTAGAAGAAAATAGTCTTTCTGAGCCATGCTGGTTTTGGGGTGCTAACAGTAAAACTTCCCATACCCTA
This sequence comes from Cygnus olor, assembly GCF_009769625.2. Taxonomy (NCBI): domain Eukaryota; kingdom Metazoa; phylum Chordata; class Aves; order Anseriformes; family Anatidae; genus Cygnus; species Cygnus olor. The sequence continues at coordinate 87,890,568 of NC_049170.1, read as the reverse complement.
TAAAATAAACAGATAAAATGCAAAGTCTGGCGTGGAGCTTGCCAGATGCATCCCTGGCATGGAGCTTGAGCAGGAAAATCAGATTTTATGTTATCAGTGTTCTAAATATAGACGTATTGCAAGGTTCAACAGCAAGTACCAATTGAGAAGTGCTTAATCAGATAAGTGTTCCTTCGTGTTTTTAGTAAGAACAGCTAATGAGCAGAACCATTCTCTGTTTGCCATACCTGTTTTCCATTGCTATGTGTCGGGTTTTATTTATATAAATGCACGATGAGCCGATCAACTGTTACTGAAACTTTATTGTCAAGTTGAGCCAGCAGGGTGGAACTCCCTTATTTTTCTGTAATTGATGGTTAATGATATTTTCTTGAAGACCTCACAAATATGTAGAGATTTAATATGGGTAACACTGATGGTCAGTGGCGTGCTTCCTGAATTTTCAAGCATGGTTTTAGTAAACATGTGCTACCATCTATAGTAAGATGTTATGAAACCTTTTTATATTACAGCTTTTTCGTTATCTTTGCAGTAGGTACATCTGGTTGTCTGTTAGCGACTTTCCTTGAAGATGATGGCTTAGTTACAGTAGGGACCAACAAAATTCCTAAATATGAGCGCTCCGCTGATGATCAGTTGTCCCCATCTCCTAGGTCTGTTGTTTCTGGTAGCCTGCCAGCCCTCTTCCCTCTGAAAAGGCAGCTGGTAGTTTTGGGGTGAGGCTGCTGGGTTTCTCCTCCGTACTTGTTAGTGTTAAGAGATGGGGTAATGGTGACACCAGGAGGAGCTTGTCCTCCAGGCTGTGCCAATGTCTTCAGGCTGCTGTCTTTGGGAGACCCACCAAACGCGGGAACAGCTCTGTCAAAGCTGACAAACGAGGATAGCTGCAAAGAGCTCAGTTTTATGTTGTCTGTGTGACTTTTGCTTGAAAAGCACATTTCTTTCTGCCCGCCCTACACATACCACAGCGGGAATGTCCCTGTGCTCACTCCTGAGGTCTGTTGGGAGCTGTGGAGGTGTATATAAAGAGAAAACAGCAAATTCTGTTCAGCACCCTTTAAAGTACTAATCTTTATTTCATTTTCTGTGCAGGTTCTGTAGAATTTTTTGAGTTATATTAAGCATTTTTTTCCTGCTTTGTTAGGTTCCAAAATGAAGCATAAAACTCCAGGTTATTTTGCAATATAACAATTATTTCATTTTTGTGCTTACTTCTGCACTTAGGTGGCTTTTCTTTCTATTTCTTTCTTTCTTTTTTCTTTTGTTTGAGGTGAATATCTTGCATATACAGCAAAAATACCTCCTAGATAAATACACCAAGGATAGCATGTCTGCTCATACTGCACACAGGACAAATATTTTCCATTCTGGTTTTCTCTCTGAGTTCCGTGAAGGGAGTCTCCAAAATCAATACACAGTTACAGCCAAATTCGAAGGGAAAATTGTCTTCTCTTCTCTCCTGTGCTGTTCTTTTATCTCCTCTTCTCCTGCTGCAGTGCTGCATTTCTGAAGGGCACAGCAATGGTTCTGGATGGTGGTGAGGGAACACCTTGGTCTAACTCCAGATTCCACCTTTTTTTTTTTTTTTTTTTAAATTTTTTCTTTTTTTGAGTAGCTTCTCTTTGTAACAAGCCTACACTTTCAAGGATACCGAAGAAGTGACTCCTGGTTTTCCTGGAGGTACATCTCATGTTTCAGGATCAGCACGGTTTTTCTGCTCTGGGCTGGTCACGCTGCTTGCAGTCGCTCTGACAAACACACCGGGCTGTGCTGAGGAGCCTCGGTGATTTTGGGCTTTCTCCTTGGGAAGGATACCAAGCGTTGCCTCCTGGCGTGATTAAAATCTTGGTACGGTGACACCTTCAGATCTTCCCAAGTCTGTTTCTACAAACTCATTACATACGATTACAGCTAGGTCAGATCATGTTGCTAAACTGCTGGTGTTGTAATTAAGGAAATTACTTATTTTGCTTGCTTTTAATTACCTCTGTTTCCTTGCCTGTGCCGAGGTGGAGAGTCACTTGGTCGCCTACCAGCAACGTGGAGCAGCACAGCACGCTTAAGTTAGGCTGTGCTACCAGGTGTGCATAATCTCCTGCTTTTTGAGGCACACAGACTTCTTGCTGTCGTTTCAGTGCTCCTTAAGCGGTGAAACGCTTTGGTTCCCTGGGTAGCTCCTTGCCTAGAGGGAGACAAACCAGGACCAGTTCCTGTCCCTGTGTTTTCAGAGGGAGCCCGGCCTGCAGCCCGGGGAGGTGCCTGTTTTCCCAAATCGGGCTGTGCGTCCCTGGGGAAGAAACCAGGGTTTGCATCAACGTCACACAAGAATTTAACACAGCCTTACATTGAAGCTTTTATTTTAAGACTAGAATATATCTTTACTTCTGCACTTAAATTAGTAAGTTGCATCCTGTCTTCATGTCAAGTCTGTTACTCCTGAACGGGTATTAATGCAACGTTACTTTCTCCTCACCACACCTGGCTTTTCTGTTGTGAGACAAACACCACTGCATCCACATGTGATGGATAAAGGGTCCAGCATCAAACACAAAGTGTAGAAGAAAGGAAAAAGACAATTACCCTTTTACGTGGGTAATTACAGAAGAGTAATTTAAGTTAAATTAAGAGATTTGTGGATTTTACAAATTGCTGTGTACTTAGGAGGATAAAAACTTACGCTGCACTTCTAAATGAAAAGTTGAGTTGATTTATTTTCTCTCTTCAATTTAAGTTTTGCAGACAGTCTTATGCAGATGGTACAATCTATCTAGAAAGAGACAGTCCTGGAACTATACATCGGTGATTAAACAGTTTCATGATGAAAGTGAAGTTACTTTTCTTATTAACTTTTTAGCAGTTAATAAAGTTAACTAATTTCTTCAAGCTCTTGCTGGGATTTGTGAGAAACAAGAGAATACCATCTTGAAAATGCAGTTAGTTATTCTGCAGCTAGTATTTACCCAGTGTTCAATCTCACAGGTATCAGAAAAAATAACTCTTATAAGGAAAATGTATTATACCTTTGGTTAAGAATTCTTCTTTCTGAAGAAGACCAATTGTGAATTCTAGAAATAGTGATATATCAGCGGATGAAATGAAAGCTGTTATTTTTATTTTATTTTGCTTTTAGTAGTTCTGTTTTGCAGTTAATAAACAGCATCTCAGTGGTTTAGCACTAGATGCAAGGATCAAGAAGCAGGGTCTGCCCCCCATCCCTCTGCTATAGTATTTCTTTCAACTTTTTTAAAGGTTTATTTTCCTTATATAAGACAAACCAGGGGCTTGTTTTTTCTTTTTCTTTTTTTTCTTTTTTTAATTATTTTTTGTTTTTGTTCTTTTAAAGACTGCCAGTATAATATTGTACAAAACGAGTAGAAGGGGCTGGGCAGATTCTGTCTGTTCCTGTGGTTTCTTGGGCTGTGTTGGGAGAGAGACAGTGAGTCTGCTTGCACTTGCCAGGAAGCCCTGCGCAGCAGCAGTACGGGTTAATTGGAATTAATTAATTAATGCAGTATTGGAAATGGGGCTTTGGTCAGATGCTCTGGAGCAGCTTGAGTTGGTAGGACAGACTGAGCTTGGAGGGGAGTGGGCACATGCATGCTCCCGTTGTCTCAGAGCTCAGCTTTGGTGTGAAGGGCCCATGTGAAGGACACATTCAGTTTTGCTCTGCTTCACTTGGCAGGCTCACTAGTGCCCATTTTGGGGATGAAATCACGGCAGCTGCTGCTGGGCCAAAGGTGCAGGAGAGGGACCACCATGAGGTCACTTGGTTGCACTGGGGGCTGGCTGCGGGTGCTCACTGCCCTCGTCTCTTTACCGGGGATCTGGTTGGTATTTTCTGCTGAACTAGCAGAATTTAGGTACCTCATTACAAAAGGCCACGTGTGTGGAGATAGGTGAGTTCGGTGCCTATATTCCCCTGTATTCTTCACCAGTGGATGCTCTTCTTTATTTACATGGTAGTAAGCTTCGCAGCACCGTGCTTCCAGTAGTATTTTACAGCTAAGGACTTCTCTCACACTAAGGACAGGTTGCTTGTCCTTGCTGAGGATAAAGAGGTCAGTTTTTCCTGTTCTCACAGGACCAGGCAGTGCTCATATTTTTTTCTTTTTTTTTTTTTTTTTAAAGCCCACAACTTGTCATGACATTGCGCCAGCTGTGTTTAAGACTGCTGCTCATCTATATCATTGTTTACTGTTTATTATTGTGTACGCTCAAATTAGCCATAGTTATTTTGGAATGAAATCTCTTTGCATTCAAGTGGTTAAATACGATACTTTCTCCTATTAAAAATGAGATCTGGGTCTACTGGAAAGTATTTTACAAATATAAAACTGCCTGAAGTATAAAACCTGTTTATACAGATACCTCGGGTTTCTTGCCATGAAAAGCACCGTAAATTCCCCATGCTGCTTCATTTTCATAAGCAGTTACTTGGAAAGAAACATTGCTTGCAGTGCATTGCCAATTATTTATATTACTAATTTGCTACCTGAGAATAATTTCTGATTTATTTTTTTTTAATTCAGTGTAGTATTGAACCGATAGGAAAACTGCAAGTCTTAAAATACCTCTATTTTCCAGGTTAGCTTAATTTGCCTGGAAATAATTTGATAGCACTGAATTTTTTGTGTGTGTGCAAATTAACTTTGCTTTAAAAGCGACGCATATATGAACAGTTTTCAGTCAAGCTTTTAAAATGTAAATTCCCACCTACCTTTTGGATTGTAGGATAAACAACTCCATGCAGCATATAAAATATGTGGAGCTGCGTTCATGTAAACAGTCTCTGCGCGCAGGGCTTAGGTGCCGCATGTGAATAATACCCTGCAGCGTGCGATGACGGGGGCAGAGCCATGGTTCGGCAGCCCGTATGTGCCAGCCTCTGCTGCAGACAAACCCTGCAAAGTGAATGACCCAAATACTTCAAAAGGAGCAAGACACTCTGTAGCTGCTCTTTTGGAGGCTATCTGTGGTATTTCAGCCTTCTGATTAATCTCGGAGCAATGATCTAGCTTGTGCTTGTGCTGTTTCTTTATCCGAGCAGATGGGAACGAACATGTCGCTAGCATGGGGGCTGAATTTCTCTCCTCAGCTTGGCCAGGAAGGGGTAGGCAGAGTTACTTGGAAAAACATAATGTGCAAGCTCAGATTGCAAACAAACCCCTCGTGCTCTGTTTAGCACCTGGCTGTACGTGTGCAGCAATATTCAGATATCTGTAAATCTTTCATAAACATTATTTATATTAAGACAAAACCCCAAATCAGCAACAGGGTTTTTCCTGCATCAAATTGCCTTTGCCAAGCATTATTTAAGGTTAAAACATTAAAATTATCTAGTGAGACTTTTCCTAGTATTCTGTGCTGCTTCTTACTTTTACCAAGGGTATCACCACCCTGTAGTAGAAAGAAAACCAGTAAAGTGAAATGGTAATCAGCCGTACAGCTAAGGGAGTAAAAATGGCATTATCTTATTTTCCAGCAGCCAGGTAAAATGTTTGTATAAAACTCAGGGTTCTGAATGAATTGGAGACTTCATGTTCCTTTTGTGCCTTCCAAAGTGTCTGTGATTTGTACCAGACAGAAAATGCCTCAATTCTTCCTAATTAAATTATACGGGCATAGAGAGATCCACAGGGGACCTGTTTTGGAAGCAGATGATTTTTCTCTCATGGACTGCTTTGCTTGGTGCTGGTGAGTAGTATACGGGTAGCTGCTTTGGAGAGGTGCGAGGAAGGATGAGGATATGTAGGTGCTTCATACGCAGCTCTAATCACTGCATGAAAGTGGTCTCCAGCTTTAGTGCTAAGGGGTAGAATAAATGAGTGCATGGCATTGAGCCGGTTTACTGCTCATAGAAGTGTGTTCTTTGATCCTAATGGTTTGGTAGGCTCTCTGGACATTTAAAAGCAAATGTGTAACTATTTTAGGATTCTTTGAAAGTTGTGCTTATCTCTTGAGTTAATTGTGTTTGCATTTCACACGGAGTTGCAGAGGGAAGATTAAACTTTGGGTAATGTGTGTTGCGTAATATTGAAAATAAATGTTACAGTGCAGGACCTTACTTCTGGAGCCAGCATTTCCCAGTATCGTACAGCTGTGCCAGTCCTTCCAGAATTGGTCTGGGGTCAATTTACATCTGGCAAGTGTCGAGTCCTAGAGGGATTTCTGAAGATGATAATCTGACAGACCGTGCACGCTATAGATTGTAAAATTTGCTGTACCTGGGGAACTGTAAGTGTTCCTTGGTGAAGTTCATGTTACTTGCACATACAGGAGTCTACAAGTCTTGTAGATTTCTGCATGGTCAAGCAGTGGTGGCATTCTGGTGTTCGTGGTTTTATTCAGGTCATCTGAAAGTACGTCCCTGGCGGCTCGGAATAAATGAAGAAGAAACTTGAAACAAACATTTGAGGAAGAAAAAAAAAACTGTCTCTTGATAGTGAAGTTTATTCTTTCCAGCCGTTTTTAAACTCTTGCGAGTTTCTAATTTTGTGGCGTGAAAGGAGAGCTTCGTCCTTGAATTTGCACCCAGGGTTGTTATTGCTGCTTGAGGGCCAGGATTTCAAAGAGCTGGAAGGAGCCCCCACTATCCCTACTTGTCTTCTAGCTGGCCGCTGGCTGCTGCATTGGTGGCGCAAATGGTGCCCTCACTTTTGCTGTGGGATCAGGGAATCCTGAACCTGGCAGATCCTGTGAGGACACTACTGGGCACGTGGTGAGGTGGGAAAGGTCTAGAAGTGCACCCCTGTATGAATCACATTCCTTAAGCCACTTCTTGTCCTTTTTCCTGACATCTTTCAGTTCTCTGTGCAGATCTTATCTAACCAGGAGTTCATGTGCTGCAGGAAAAGAGGGGGAAAAATGTTCTCACATAATCTGCTTCCAGCTCTTTTCAAGCTTAAACAACCCGGGTGTATTCTGCTACGCGCCTTTGCAGTTACATAAAATTGATAACAAACCATATCACCTCTGGTTACAGATCTAAGTATTGGCATCAGCTCATTTATTATGTCTGAGTATGCCTCAGTGTTTAAATCAGCCTGTAATTAATAACGTTCTGTCACTACTATAGTTTGCGTAAATAAATGTATTCTAATGGAATAGTATTTCAATTTAAATGAGAGAACTGAGTAGATGGCAATGCACTTTTTTTTTATAGTGATTTTTTTTCCTTTTAAAATAGCATTTACTACTTCATTGTGTGTGTTTTTTTGTTTTTTGTTTTTTTTTTGTCACAAAGTGGCTCAATTTGTATGTAGATATTCAGTAAATAGTTAGGGTGGTTTAGTACTTCAGTACATTCGTTTTTTTTCACCCCATCTCAAAACTCAGCAAGTGAATGCTGTGTGACTTCATAAGAGCATTATTCAAGCCATGAAGTTCAGTTCTAGTCAGAAATAAAGATGCCTTATATACAAAAAGCAGGGACCTTTTCACCTGGAAAACTGACTTAGTCTGAAGTGGAAGCTCAGAGCTTTTCTGGTGGCAGTTTCACTCTCCAACGTTAAAGTAATGTTTTAATATCTGAGTCCAGTTCTAACAAAAATGTACTTGTGGTAACAGGAGAGTTTTCACAGCAAATATACATGGCATATCTTGCGTGTTTTAGTTTCATAGTGAAGAAATTCTACTTCAGGTAACCTGTAGCAAGTTGCCTTTTAGATAAAGGGGAGGGAGAAAGAAATGTTTTTTCCCTAGACTAAGTTGCAATATACAAAGTTTTTTTCCTCCTTCACGTCCTTCTGAAATGACCAAATCAAGAAGATTTATTTTCTTGGAGAGTCTGCTTTTTATTACTTTTGACTGAGTTTTATTTACCTACTTAATGCGAAGTGTGCCGCCACCTTATCGCATGAAGTGGCTGGCTGTTTCTAAATATACCACCGTGTTTTTGAGGCGAAGCCGTGCGTGAGTACTACCCATTCAGAGCAGGGTGGCGGGGTGGGGAGGCACCCGCCGGTAACCCGAGAACCTGAGCAGATGCTAAATTAGCAGCTGGATCATTAGTAACACGTCCGCAAATGTCTGCTGGGAAATGATCTTCCCGGGACGCATGAGGCGTGGGTGTGTGGGCTAGCGAGGAGCTGCGCAGTGCTCGGCACTCAAAGGAGAGCTGCGGGGCCGGGGGGGCTTCTTGTCCTCCTGGCCTTGGAAGGACAGCCTGACTGCTGTGCAGGCTTTTTTATTGGGGCATGAAGTCGTGAAATTTTCAAATGTCTGCAAATGCAAGAAGGTTGCTGGCAGCATTTTAGTTAAAAATTAAGGGAAAAAAAATACTGACGTGTGGAAAAGCAAGTGACATTAAAATGGTGCCATTAGTAATCCCACAATTATATTGTTTTCATCACAAACATTAATAGATGTAAAACACTGAGTGGCAGTAGATCAGATCGTGACTGGATGGGACCCTAAATCGTGACTGAACACTGACTAATAAATCAGTGATGTGTGCTAGGCGGCAGCCAAGTGAGAGAATCAGAAACAAGACAGGATTGGGAGGAAAAAATTAATTGAGAGAGCTGTCAAAGAAGTGCTATTTATTTGGGAGATGAAACTACTTGCTCTACGTCTTTTTGCTGAAGCCCGTCTGAGTTTTCTGTGTCCCTCGCCACAGCCTGCTCCTTCGCGCCCCAACCCTGTCATACCTTTGCCCACTGCAATACTGTGGATGCAGACATGGTGAGGAGTATCTGTCTAGCTTTATGTGGAAAAACAACATATTTTGTTGTCCTGTAAGCCAATGATTATGTATAAATGTGCATCTGTAAGTCCCAATTTCCACATGTTAAAGAGTCTTTTTTTTTGTTTTTAAGCTTACCAATTTGGTGAAAGTGATTCAATTTTCTAGCGTACAAGCCTTTCAGGTACAAAACTGATACAGGTAGAAAAATAGTATTGCCCTAGTTTATGCTGAAAGCTTTTGTGACTCCTTTTAGTCAGTCGTGGAGGGAAGCGACCTTCCAGCCACTGAGCGTGACTGTGCCGGCGACAGCCGTGGCATCGGCGGGGTCGCACTCGACCGAGTGAGCTCGTCTTGTTCTGAGGCACTGACTGGGATTTTTCGAATAACAACACCAAGTGAAGACTGCTCCCCCGCCTCCAAAGTCATGTCTGGACACACACGTAATACTGATTTAACGTATGAAGGTGCTCTGTCCTGGTTAGATCTCCTCTGCTATTTCCACGCCAGTGCCAGGAGCTGACTGAAGGTGAGCAGAAAGGTCAGGCTCTGGGGCCGGCCGGGAGGTTTTGGGTGAAGGTCTCAGGAAAGGCTCCACACGTCGTGAAAGTGATGCTGACGGCAGCCCCCTGGCGAGACGTAAGCCCCTCAGCTATTTCAGAGGGCTGGGGCTCTGGTTCAAGACATTCCTGTTCTGGAGGGGATGAAGAAGAAACTTTCAAACAACCTTCTTCATCTCATGTGGTAGAGTAATGTATGTATGCAGACCATAGACTATTACTTGATTGCAAGTATATACATAGGGATGGTTTTATTACAGAGAAAAAAAATATTACTCCTTGGTGGCTTTTTTACAGGGAAATTAAGGATTCTTTAATTGCCTTTTGGAAGGTAATTGCTTTTCCATCTTTGTACACATGCCTGCAATTTAGCCTTAATGGAAAAGAAGAGTAGCTTGGTGTAAATCCTCAAGACAATGCTCCCTATTCTGATGGGGATTCAGAATGTTCCGCTGCAGAGCGGCTGTGCTGCGTGAATGCACTGCCTGTTGGGAAGCAGGTGGGGTGGCAAAGAGAGGTAGTTGGGCACTTCATTGTGATCTCCAAGCCAAGAGCAGCACAAGCAGCTTTATTTTAATGTAATGGAATATTTTTTAAAGGATTGAGTATCTCCCTTATACAGGGGTTTAGCATGAGCCTTTGTCACTAACAAAGATGATTCCTCAGGGTTACTTACACTAATGCTTGGGAGCAGTCGAGCTGTTTCCATGTACAGTTGTACAGATTAGCTAGTTCAGTCTGGATATTTTCTTGTTTCAGTGTTTTTCTAAATGACAGTTCCATGCATTTTTTTTATATGTGCCTCAGTGCTTTAAGCCAAGACAAAAATCTGCCTTTGCATTGCTATCTATAAAGTCCTGTAGTTCCTCAAATACAGAATCAATGCAGTAGTAAGTGTCTGCTGTTTTCTGATGTGTTTTGAAGGTTCTGGGTGGTGTCTGTTTTGTCATTTCCAGTGTTTAGCATCAGGTCTAAATATGAGAATGGGCTGCTTTGTCTTGCATATGAGACTATGTATATGTTTCATATGTATAGAATTTCATGTCATTCTGCTCCCTTTCCTGAGAGCAGCATATCTCCAATGTACCTTAAGGATTCTTGAACAAAAATTGTTCTCCTCGCAAGCAGAACTATATATTCAGGACCAGAGAATATGTATTTGGCCAAATTAATTTAATCTCATTTGCACCAGTTTGCAAGCAGTGGGGTGGTGATACCATGTGTGATCCGTAAAGCTCAGGCTCACCCCTGTGTAATTTGGTGGTAGAGTGCTATCCATTGCGTATATAGGGAAAAAAACAGCCATAAACTTCACTCTGCTCATTTATAACAGTGTAAATCAGGAGTATTTCAATGGAAACCGGTAATTTGTGAGAGTGTAGCCACTGATTTATAAATGATAGGAATCTTAAACCTGTCTGGGCTGTACAGAATTTTAATATAAATTACAGGGTTATTTTAAAAACCGCTATGAATACATAGAAAATGTTTATAATTTATCATAATTAAACAACTCTTTGGGAGTTGTGGGAGCTAATCTGGAAGGTCTGGCTCTTCAGCCCAAGGCTCTGGTCTTCAGCCCTTGGCTCTGCCTGTGTGAGCCAGCGAGATCGGCTGAGGAGTTTGCAGACCAGACCGTGTGAGACCGCGCAGGCGTAAGTCTCAACAGCACTTGGGATTAAACTGTTTACCCAGGTGTATGCTTCCATATTCCGTCAAATTCTGTCTCTCTTGAAGCTGCGGTTGAAGCAGACTCCTCCTTGGAAGTGGCAGGTTGATGTACAGTCGCTCTGAGGAGCTTTTATGTCAAGATCTGGCTGCTGCGTCAGAGCGGCGTCCTGTGTGAGTGGCCTGCTGCTTCCTTCAGCCTTGCTCTGGATCCCAAGCTGCTGCAGGAGCTGGAATGCCTCAGGTGCAAGTTAGAGCAGCCCCTTGGAAAGCTTTAGTTGTACACCTGAACGTGGTATACACCACCAAACCTTTCGTGTTGGGTTTGCGGCAGGAGGTGTTTTCCCTCTGTGTATGGCTGCTCTGCAAATCAGGAGTTGCTAGAGAAGGGCCAGGCTCAGAAATGGAGCCAGTTCACGTCTCTAGGACAAGTAAATTTTCAAACATATGCACAACAACAGATGCCCTAACAGTGCAAACCCTGCTCCTGCACAAAAAGCCCATTTCTGAGCTACCCTGCATCACACTGCTCGAGTGAGGTGCCATTTCACTATGCAGCTCTGGGGCATCAAGGCCAAGTTGCCATACAATAACACCACACAAAATTCATCCTGGTCCACCACTCCCTTCAGAAGGGGGAAACAGTCTGTCACATTGCCTGTCTTTTGGTTTATTTATTCCTTTCGGTATAATATTGTACTTAGACCCTTGTCGTGCAGTAGGCATCTGTAACAGATGTGCAAAGGCGTTTTTTTAGTTTGTTTTTGTTGGTGTTGTTTTTTCTTTTAGTAATTGCAGTGGATTTTTCCAGCTGATCCAGCTGTTAGAAAATACATTTTGAGTCCTCATGGCTTTTGAATCCATGTGAATGGAGGTGTTGCAGACTGAGGTGCAGCCCCAGAGCAAGCCATCTGGGAAGGTTTAAGCCAGCTCCAAGTTAATTGAATTGTGCAAGTTCTGTTCTGGTTTGCTTGGGGTGGGACAGGGAGCAAGAGGGTGAGGAGGAGAAGTATTCAGAAGTGCTCATTAAAAGCTGCTGCAAGCCTCTGACTGACATGGGAGCAGGCATTCCTCACCTAAAGGTGGTGTGTCCATTGCGCTGCATGCAGGTCCGGTGTGATGCAGGGTCCCCGACCTGCCCTGCCACATTTCGTATGCTTTCACCTCTGCCTTGTCCGTCGTGTTTCTCCAGCTGGCTGCACCTCTCAAGCCTCCATCCGCACTTTTTGCTGAGCTCAATTACTGGCACGTCCCACCTTTCCACAGCCACCGCTTCAACTCTATTGCTTTAGAGCAAAAAACTCTTCGTGCTAACCCAAAACCACTCGGCCAGGCTACGTGCCCTTCTGTACTCTGCAGTCAGGTGGAAATAGTCTGCTGCTGTGTGCAGGGTTATTCTTGGCCAAAGTATTTCTAAGATAACACAGGTGTTGCTGCATTTAAACCGCCTTTGGAGAGGAAGGCGTGAGCAGGCAGGAGCAGGGCATAAGCAAAGCATCCCATGCATTTTTGCCACACTGAGATGCCACGAAACCAGCCCAGATGAAAAGCCAGCTTGCAGAGAGATTGCTTCACAGTGTATAAATTGAGGCTTGGCTCCAACAGAGATTTTTTTTTCCTTTTTTTTTTCTTTTTTTGTATGTATGTGTGTGTGTGTTTGTGTGTCATTTCCCTTTCGTGCCCTTGCTGATTGCAGACAGAGGAGCTGTTGTTGTTCAGCAGCCAAAGATTCATTGATGATCGGCTGCGAATATAAATCCAACATCAAGAAAAACAAAGCAGGGCTCCAGTCCTGCAAAGGAAATGGTTTCCCTTTCATTTCCCTAGGAGGATGAATGAAGGACATGTGATAGTACAGCAGCTGAAATTAAGCTGCTGCTTGAAGTGATTTCAGGCAAAATTCTCCCCAGGTAGATCACGTGGTTTAATGTAGCTACCTGAAAATAAAAACAACATTATACAGAAAGTGGCATAAATGTACTATCTCATTTTCTTGAGTTACTTTAGAAAAAAAAAAAAGTAATGTAACTGTATGGGTATCCATTACATTTGAAGAAACATGTACAGTGATATGCCCAAGAGAAGGAAATCTGTCCAAGTTTTTCACCCCCAGTTCAGTTATGATTTTCAGCTTTCAGATTTGTACCATTTACTATACGAGTCCCCCCTAGAGGCAGGTAGATACAGATGTTAACTCGTAGATTGGTGCTAAAATACAGTAGTGAAAGCAAGAAGGGAAGTATTGAACAGGGTGCTGCTGCTTATAATAAATAACTTGTGTGCTTTGTAAACCTTAGCTCTTCAAATAAATGGGATATGGATTTGACTGGAAGAGGTAGTTGAAAGCAGAGAATTTGCAAAGGGTGTAATATACTAGTCTTGATCTGAGCAGGGGTAAAACCACGTGGATAGTTAGCACAGGGCACCACCCGGTATTGTAAAACAGAGGGGATATTTTTTGTCCAGTGCCTCTTGGTGATACTGGTGTGACAACTTTGTAATTTTATTTTCTGATGTTGAATCTTCTTATGGGACACGGTAAACAAATACTGCACCATTAACTTTTTTAAGCATTTATTTTTTTCAGTTTGAAAAAGTAAAGTATACCTGCATAGTGTCATGTGGCAGCTATTCATAAAGGTATAATACTGAGTTCTATGTCATTGTGTCATTTCTTAATGTTAAATTTTGGTCATAAAATTAGGAAGAGGTACAGATTATCTTGGAGATTGTGACAGCTAGAGACTATACACTTTATATAGAGACACAAACTTCAGGAGCACTTCTAAATTGGGTTGTATACTGCATTTATCAGACTGGTAAGAGGAGGGAATGTGGAGCTCACTTTTATAAGTTAATCAGACTCAGTTTTTGTCAAGGTTGTTCTGACTATAGCAGAACATCAGTGGTTTTTCTACAATAAAGTTATGATACAAAATATAGTAAAAACATCCTTCAGTGGGATTCCTTTCTGGCTCTTGATGATAGCTTACCCTTTACCTCGTTGTCATCTGGGAGTCCTTGTTTAAGTATGTGTTGCTGTTGGGGACTTACATGTTCTTCACCTGCTGTGTGCTTTCTCAGTGAAGAACTCGCAGTACCACAGCAAAGGGATCTCTGGCTGTTGCTATTAAAAGCCACTTCTTGCCTTTTTGAACTAATTGTGCAACAAGCCACCAGGGATCTGCAGTGTTCAAGCTGTGGATCTGACTCACACACAAGTGCAAAATGAATTTAGTCTATCAGAAACTGATCCGCACCACTGCTGTAGCTGGTGAGAACATTATTTCTAATCTTGGGAAGATGTCAGATCTCTTTCCTTTTATTAATCCGTCTTTCAGCTCCTCTACTAGTGCAGCGTTTAAGCTTTTGTTACATGCAGGATCTAACAGTAATCAGTGGGAAAGAACAGTTTGGTTCCAGGTGTCTTTAAGTACAGAAAATATTAATGGACATACATTTTTTTCTTCTCCGTTGAGGTTCATGTTCAAAGCTGAGTAGTCTGTTAGTTTTCTGTGGCAGTACTTGGCATCAGATTGAGAGGTTATGAGAAGTCATGAATTACAATGTTGACTTCAGTTCAAGCATTGGCACTGCCAGGATGTCTCACTATACAGAACAGAGCAGAAGGTGAGTTAAGGATATTTGGTTGAGAATTAATCCGGAGACGAGTAAGTTAATGTGACAAAGCAATCACAGAAAAGAAAACCAAAATGTTACCTCAGTATATAAATCAGCATGCATCATGCAATGTTAAACATTTTTCTTTTGGTGGGAACTTTGCACAAAAATACTAATAAACAGTCAGGAAGTAGGATGTGCTCGATGAGTCTTTTTCAATTAATCAATTTCTTATTCTCAGCAACATGAAATGGATGTGCCCCTTGATGAGTGATCTAATCCATTATGTTGTCTGTAAATAACCGCTTCTACTTTTCTTTCTTGCTTCAAAATTGGATACTGTAGAGTAGTTATTGTATGTGCAGTAGTAGTAGAGACAGTGGACTTTTTCTTGCACACAATGACTTACTTGTGATACTGAAGATTAGCTTTCAGCAGATTACTGAATAAAGCACAGATACACTGGCTATCTGGCAGTACTGTGTTTTTCTGTGGATTCTTTTCAGCTGGAAGGCATGGCATTTTAACCGTACTCTGGTTAAGTCTGGATGGAGCATCACTTCTATTCTTAAAATGTTTGAAAACCTAAAAGTGAGTTGTTTGAAGCTGCAGGCTAAGTTGCAGAGTGACAGATTTCCTAGTATTAGCTTAAGTAAATATTTGTAGGAGGTTAGGTTCAGAGAACCCCAATTCTTAATCCTCTTGTATAGGCAGAGCAGCAAAATCAAGTGGTTCATGCATCAAATTCTTCTGGCAGCCCCGCTGTTGATTTTTGGAGGGAGAGAGGCACCTTGCTGCCCACTCCTTTTCTATTTCCATCTTACGAAAAGGAATAGCTTGTCTACCTGTTTTTAATGGCTGCAAATCGTGCTGAAAATGTAAAATGTTACTCCTCATTAGTATGTGGGTAATTAATAGAAAGTGTTATGAGAGTGAGTAGTCCAGTAGTAATATATAAATTTAATACTGAATGTTTTCAGAAGAAGGGATGTATTTTGTATTGCTGGTTTCCCAGCTGAATCCCAGTTTGCACAAACACACCTTTCATACTCTCCTCTTTCTCCTGATGTTGTCTGTCCAAAAGACATGATTCATGTGCTACTACTATTCTGTCCTAGGCCGCTCGGTTTGAGAGAGGTAACATTGCTATTATTGTATCTGGGGCTTGCTGTATGGTCAGGATATGATGATTTAAAAAAATAAACTATTCGTTTTCCATCGCCTATAAATAATCATTAAATATTATAATATGTTTCACATACATTATTTACATTTTTTAATTGTAGAATTTTTTAGTTCTGTTGGTGTAATGACATCTGGAATCAGTTTTAAATCTTCATACCTCATGCATAGCTTCCTTTAATAACTTTTATATGATTATTTTTTGAATATGAAAAAAATGGAAGCTCTGAATTTCACAGTTATTTTCTTTCAAAATTACAGTTCAGTAATAGGATGTATATGTTAAAGAGATCCCAGGAAGAGATTATTTCATTGGTTAAATTAGAGCTAATCTATTACTTTAATGGACTATGCCAATTTACATGCCAAGGGAATTAACCACTTATACATTTATATTTCTGTAAGGGCTATTACAAAATCAAGCAGACTGTTTATTTTTTCCCCTGCTTGTCCAATAAGGGTATCTGAGATGCTTGCTTGCCTTTTGTGATTTAGGTGAGTGAGCTCTCCAACGATGGCATAATTTGCAGTTTTGTCAAAGGAAAGAAGTGTTCCTTCTTTTTGGCTCTCACACTTGTTTTTCATCATGAGCAATAAGAATGCAATAGGTGAAATAGTGCTGAGAATAATATGGGTTTGAGTGTCCCATCTGATGTGTGGGGATACCGTGGGATGCAGGAATCAGCAGCTCTTGCTGTGTGCTACGTCTCTACATCTTGGTTTTTCATCGAGGTCTTGCTGCTGGTTAGCCCAAGGTTAGTGCAGCTCCCCTGTCTGCTGTGTTCATCTCACTGGACACAATTTGTTCCTGGAGATGCTGTCATCTTAAAACTGTGGTTAAAAACCCTTCTGCTTTGTAGATTCATTAAAAATACTTATGAGCATCTAGAGACAAGTGTGCAGTACCAATATGAGTAAATAGAATAAATACCTTTCTTTTTTTCCCTCTTCCTCTCCTTTTCATCCCTCCCAAGAGAAGCATAACATGTTTTAAAGCTTCTGAAAATAGAAGCAAAGCTGTAAATGTGAGCCATTTAAATAGAGGCATACTACTTCATGAGGTTTTGCATAGTCTGTCTCTGAACAGGTGGCCATAGGAAATGGTCATGAATCTCTCTCGAATTCAGAAAGCAGCGTTCAAGCCACTGTCACTCTTCTGACTCACAGGAAAAGGGTGCGAGGGTGTGAGCAGAAGAATGGCTGCAGGAGTACAGATGCATTGCTAACACTGTTTGGTACCTTTATGTCATGAATTGCTTTTTTAAGACAATGTGATATGTATGAAGATCCCGAGTTGAGTAAGAGTATCAGCATTTGGTTCATGGCTTTGAAGACCATTACTGCCAACTTTTGTGTTTGAGAAATTAGTATCTTAACTGCTTACGAACCTTATTTTACTTATTTTACTTATTTTATTGAACCTTATTTTTACTGTGTCTGATAGCAAGGTAATCGAAAACTTAAAACAAAAACATAGCTATGGGGTTTCATAGTTTGAACAACAAGCAAAGTCTGGCTGCCATCATTGAGATCTGTCACTACAGCCCTGTGTTGTGGTACTGTAAGAGGAAGTTGTGGTTACCTTCTTTTAGTGTTCGAGGTCGAAGTAGCATTTTCTTCAGCTGGCTTTAAGAAATTGTTGTCTGTAAGCTTACATTTTGTGTATTTGATTTCACTGGGTGCTTGGGTTGTTTATTTTATTTCTATGTCCAAGTTTTGCAAGTTCATTGAAATGAAAGCTAGCTTTGAATAGCAAACGTTCAAACTTTGATAAAAGTTTGTGTCGAAGTATTTGTAACTTAACAGTAGAACATTTCTGTATCACTTGTGTGCTAGATTTGGGTGACTGAGGAAAAATTCAGAGCAAAAATGATAAGGAGCTTTATTTTTCTTGAAATAACTAGAGATTCCGTGTTCATAGTGATGACTGTTAAAGTATAGCAACAGCCATAGCTGCAGGACAAAGGTAAGGCTGAAGTCCTCTTGCCAAAATCCTGAGGCCATGTGTGATCCAGCAGTTTTGGCCATAGAATGAGGAACTTGGCCACCCATGTGCCACAGGTGAAGCTTCTTGTTGGCCTTCATAGTTGACTTGTCTGGTTTCATCAAGCGCATACCAGGCTTGGCACGGAGGGAAGGTGGACTGGGTGACTCACAGGTAGATGAGCTGGCCCTGAGAGG
This sequence comes from Cygnus olor, assembly GCF_009769625.2. Taxonomy (NCBI): domain Eukaryota; kingdom Metazoa; phylum Chordata; class Aves; order Anseriformes; family Anatidae; genus Cygnus; species Cygnus olor. Next base: position 87,872,673 of record NC_049170.1, on the reverse strand, counting down.
TTTGTGTTATTTTTACTGCATAGCATTCTTGGGCTCGGCACAGACCTGGGTTTTAGTGAGATCGTCTGCTGCTGGCTTCAGCTGCTGCTGTTGGTCCAGTGACTGAATTACCTAGCACAAGCCTGCTCAGACACAGCCAGGTGCTCGGACTCCTTGTGAGTCGTAAGTAGCCCAGATGCTGCAGATTGGCCTTGCCTTTCCGCTTAGACATGTGGGCCGTTATATGCACCCTTTAGATGCTCTCCCAACCAGCCACAACTCATATATGGAAAATATCTAGCAAAAAAATTGGAAATATGTTGCTGTGCTTGGGCTGCGTATGTCTGGCTTTTCTTCAGACTGTTTGAAGCGGAAACTCCAAAGCAGTTAAATTAATGAGCTGTAGAAGTTACTTGTTAAATAATAACAACTGAAGCCAGAGTAGGGTTTCTGTTAAGATTAGCTCTTCTTTCAACGGTGACAATGTTTGTGGATTGATAGAAATTCTCTTTTCATGCATACATGCATAATTAAAATGCAAAAGTCCACTTCTTATCTATTCATCACCAGTTCACGGGGATAAGTTCCCTGATTCAGGGAGAGATGACTGACTGAAGTTAAAGTTAGATTGTTTTATTTTTATGAAGCTTTTTTTATGCTAGCACTAATTCTTTACATTGTTTTTAATATCATATGCAGAGTTCTCCCCAATCCTTTTTTTGCAGTAGATACAAAAACCAGTAGTATGCAGCATACTATTTTCTCATGAATACCATGAATATAGGAAGTTTTCCTTGCTGTGTGTTTCTGTTTTAGATTTCTTATCTCTTCCAGTGCCGTATACTACTACCAGCTATGCAGACTGAGTGCATGAAAAGGGTGTGTGGAATTACTTTGTAAGCCCAACCCAGATATTTTCAATTGTTCAGACTCTTCCAAGTTTAAAAATAAGTGGTTAGACTTGTTATGTGACACCATTCATATATGTTTAATTTGGCTGTCATTTGCCAAGACTATCAACATGCCAGGTATTCAGTGAAAGATTAAACTTTTAATTCATTATTTATTTTGAGAAGCAGCAGTGGTGAAATGAAATTCTCACTCTTCTCTTACTACCCCATCTCTGCGGACCTTAATCCTGTGATCAAGGAATTCTGAGATACATTTTATCTTGCTTTTAACAGCTGTGTGGTCGGGATAATTGGAGTAAGGTCGATGCATTAACAAATCTTTGCACACTGACAGAGAGATGGGACTGCTTGCCAGTAGTATTTTGACTTGTGTGCGTCTGATGCACTTGGGGTGGAATTTGTGTTGCTGCTGTGTTGAGCTGATGTCTGTGTTGGTGTGTTAGGAGGTGTCTCCTTCCAGGCGTTCTTCTGCTGCCTGGTACGAAGCGCCAAGCATGCATCATGTTCGACAGCAGGGACATGGGTTTCCACACTCGCAGGCCAGGCAGAACGTCCCTGTGCTCCATTTCTGACCTGATGGACCTGGCATACCATCTGCGCTGTCAAAACCAGCACATCCTCTTGAGGGGATTTGATGCAGATAGTATTGTCACTGAGTGACTCCATGGTGTGTATCTCCGTAGGTTTGAATGTGGGCAGTGATGACACAGAGTTGCTTATGGTTGTCTTCCATAGTCGCACAGTAATATTTTTGGCATGCTGTAGCCTACTAGGTCAAGGTGAGGAGGAAAACAGTTTGGTCTAGCAGTTTCCTGAACACAGCCAGCCTTCACTGGCTGATCCCATATGCTGGTGTTGTGGTAAAAAATTCGCCTGAGGCGAATTCGGAGGCCTGGGTCAGCCGTGCTCCACCTCAGAAGCAGCATTCGGTGACGTCCTTCCGTAGAGCAGCAAGGGTCCCTCGGCCCGCCTGGCTCAGTAGATGTCTCTCATCATTTCTTTATCTAAAATACTGTCGAGGACTATTCTGTCAGAATCAGACAGGCAGTGGAGTGAAGGCCGGTCGTTTCTTGCCTGCCTGCTCCAGCACCGGGTTAATGATTCACCCCCAGCATATGTGCCTGCGATTAGCCATGCGCACTGCAGCACACCTGGGCTAGCTGGGGAGCCACTGGAGGAGGAAGTTTTCTCTCTGGGTGCCAGTAAGACACTGAAAACAAAACCTGCATTAGCATAATGAATGGTAGCGGCGTTTAGATTTAGGTCTGCCAGTACCAGAGCCACGTAGCAGTACCGTTTCGGGATGTGTCACAAGATTGTGTTACCCCTCTTAGTTGAAGCAGAGCTGTGGTAATGAGATGACTTGGAACTCGCCTCACCTCCTAGCAGCAGAGGTCTACCTTTTGTAGGTTGAATTTTGTAGGGAAAAAAATGTTTTATTTATATAAAACAGTAATTATTTGCTGCAATTTGTACTATGAAAGGAAGTGGGAGTGGGGGAAAGAACTTGTATGCATAACTTTGATAAGGCCTGTACTTTAAACATGACACTCAAACAATGCTGTAGGCAAGGTTTTATGCTGGAGGTTATTACTTTTGCTTCAGGAAGAGCGGGAAAATATGCATGCTTTTTGCATATTCCAAAATAAAAGGCAGCGTCTTTTCTGGAGGGTCTGTCAGACATCCTGGAACTCTGTTATTTGCTGAGGGGCCAGCTCTGACTTTTTGGAAACTTGAAATGCCATCTTTATATCTTTCAGCTCCCTTTTCACCACCATCTGTGCTCCTGTATTCAGCGTGGAAAACTTCAGTGTCTCAGCTTTGAAAGCAAGTCCCTTCTGTTTTGGCAGATTTAACTCAGATTTCAGTTCCCCCTGCCCCGCAGCTTTGTCTGGGTGCTGTTTGCATCAGGCTCAGCAGAAGAGAGGTCTCTGGAGAAGCTTTGCTCCGTGAGCAGCACCCAGGATTTACTTTGGGTCTGTTCGCAGCCGAGCGTCCTCGTCCCTCGTTGGGAAGAGCGGTGCCAACATCTGTCAAGTGAGCAGCTGTCAGGCCCTGGCCCGCGCAGTGCTGGCTCTGTGCTGGTAATGTCACCAATTATCACTATGCCACCGACCTTCCTTTTTCAGAGGGGTGACCAGAGAGGCTGCGGTGCAGCAGCTCCCACTTTATCTTGTGTCCTCGGGTTTCCTTGACCTCCCCGTCCGATTTTAGAACCGGAAATGATACCAAGTCCTCAGGGAGGTGATGTACGATGATAGCTGTGCTTGCATTTTTCATTAATATTTTTTCTCAGTTTCCCTCGTTTTTTTAAATTTAATTTTACACTTAGGTACAGTGGTTGCATGTGATACTCCCAGCTTTCAACAGGACGTGGTAGGAACACAGAACTACGCCCTTGCAGACCCAAGCAGGGTGCCCGGGGCCGTGCCCTGCAGTTGTTCCTGGTGCCCCAGGCTTCTTCCAGGCTCTGGCGGTCACTGCTCGGCCCAGTCCTTGTGCTCCAGAGCTGCCTGCAGGCCAGGGCAGGTGCCCAGCGGGGCTGTGGGCATAGAGAGCAAACACTGCTTCGTTGAGGTGCTGCCAGGCTTGTTTGTCTGCAGGGTCAGTGGCAAAACCCTCGTTGGCTTCACCAAGTCCAGGATTTCTCCCTTGTGGTTGTGAGGAAGAGAAGCTGTGGGCGCTCACTTCCATCTTCCCTCTTCACCCAGTGTTCCCAGGTGGCAGCTATCAGACACGACAGGCTCTCTTTTTTTCAACATAGTCAGCCAGCAGTTTATGGAGCCATGCAATGCCAGATTTTAACACGGTTTTCATACAGTATGTTTTTTTTGATGATGTTCTTTGCCTGTATTTTCTTTAAAAAATGTTGTTTGCTTTTTTTTTTCAGCCATTTGGTTGCTTTCAGCTTAATTGACAGAGGGAAAGAGAAACCTAGTATAATAGCTTCCTTAAAGTCTCTGGGAATTTGGTGGCTGTTAGAGAGGAGAGGCTTTGGAACTGCCCTGCTCAGAGGACAGCTGCAGCATGAGGTCCAGAGCTGAAGACATCATCCAGTGCTCCAGAAGTGGAAATCCTTTCTCTTGATTAAAAGATCATCTCTTAATGATTGTACTCATTGGTGCTTGTATTTGCTATCTGTGTACCTTGTGCCGTTTCTAGCATGACTATGGAAATTCATGTTAGAAGGTAGTCCAATATATCCTGCTTCTTACATGGGTTTTGTAGGTTGTGCTGCGTTTGCAGCTAGCTCAGGCATGTCTACATAAACTTGCTGTCGCTGCTGTGATGCCCCCTCACTGCTTGCAGAACAGCCTCCAGCATGTTTGCGTTGGGTTATCTCTGAGTAGCATTTAAACCTCCTCAGTGGTAGGTACCTTTGCTCTCCTAGTGGTGTTTCTCATGTACAACATGCAGTGCATTCCCATGGCTTCCCATCTGCTGCAGGGTGGTGATTCAAGGTCTCGGTTTTGCCCTGTGACATCCATAATGGCATCATCTGTCTCCTGTGTCCTGAGCCAGTGCCTCACATCCACAAAACATCCAAATTAATCAACCTTGGTTGGAATGTGTGCAGTAAAGAGAGGAGGGTATTTGGCTCTTTCCCCTCTGATTTGATACTCTGGGGATGGGTTGGCACGCCTGTGCTTTGATTTATCAAGATCTTCAGAGTGCGCTTTAGTTTAGGTTGATACCACATCCCTTTTTGTTTAGAGATTTAAAATTTATTGATGAATATGCCTAAAGGATACATTAAAAAGAATTTTAAATGGAAACTAACTGAACAAGTGGTTTTTGCTGACTTAAAAATCATGAAAACATTTTTGGTCTTGATAAATGAAGATCAAACTTCAGAGCACTACTTCTCAGATGTTTGGTATTGTAAGTTTATTTGTGTTAACTTAGTATTTGCAGTTCTTTTTTCAATCAGTCTTGCTGATTTTATATTAATGTAGGTCTTTTACACTGGAGTTAAGGTTAGAGTAGGATTTGTTACTTGACAGTTCAGTTTTACTTAAGTTTACTTATGTTTTTTTTACTTTATAATTAAGATTGACTAAATAGAAAATATTCAAATTTCAGTTCAAACTAAGAAATACTAGATTCCTGTGTTATTTGGGGAGGACAGAATGTCTTAAAACTGAAAGCAAAATACGCGTGTTTTTGTTTTTTTCATAAGAAATTTTATTAAGTGAATCAGCACCAGGAAAATACATAGAAAATCAGCTGAAGCAGTGGGATTTTCTAGTAAAAGCAACTGTGGCATCCCATAAATATGGTGTCTGACAATAGTTAAGACTATTGTGTTGAAGTGAAGCATTTCCGTATCTCATTGACACTGTACATTTGCTTCATTAACATTTTTTTAATATACTGATGTATGTGATTTTCTTACTATGCGCTGGAGTATGAATTAAGAACGAATTATAGATGCTAATTAAGAAGATGATTAAAGGAGCAAGGAATGTATTGGCCTTTCTGATTTTTACTCCTTTCCAAGTGAATGTAGACTATCTTACAAGAATGCATCATTAGACCTTTTTAGGGGTTTTGTTCTCACTCTAGAAAGCAGCTTGTTGGCCCTGTAGTTCTGGTGCAGCCTTCTTCTGGGACATGTAGTGCTCTACAGAGTCTGAGATTTGCAGAATAATTTTGAATAAAAAGGGGATAGATTCACGTCTTTGGTGTTCTAATCTGGGCAATGCAAAGTAAGCAAATTGTGTCTCCTTGCTTCTCCTCCAGTGTGTCAGCAGATCTAGATTTGGAATACGTACAAGTGCCCACTGGGTGTGAATGCAGCCTGTCCCCTCCCTGCCCCGAGAAACGTGGCATACGGTCAGCGTGACAAGACCACAGGTGCTTCTCCGAGGGCAAGGAAATATGACAGGAAGCATAGTGGCCATAGAGAAGCAGACCATTGGTTTAGTTCTGCAAAAAGCTAAACTCCCTCACTGCCACTGCCGGGGTGTTTTGGTAGGATCTGATTCAGTAAGGGTGAATGGGTGACATGAACTTCAGTAGCATGGTTCTGGAGCACTGTCACTGAATGAGAAATGATGATCTCTCAGCAAATGGTTGTGTGTGTTAACATTTACCACAGATGCACATATTTAAGCAGGTAATCAATCATTCTAAACACTTCTTCCCCATCTGCACATCAGCTGAATGCTTTTTTAAGGGTGTTCCTGGTTGCAAAAGGCATCAGGAGGAGTATTATCCTATAGTAATGTCAGTGATTATCCACTGAAGTGCCCACTAGCTTATAAGCATGTATAAAACTAGGAACTATCACAGTAAATCACAAGAGATCTCTCGCATTTTCCCCTTATCTTTCAAAATGATTCCATATTCTGTATCCCTTGTAAACAGACAAGGAAAGCATTTTATTACAGCAGGGCCCTAATCTACAGTCTTCAAGCCTCAGGAGAGCGATTTTCAGTAGATGGTTGTGAGGTAAGAGCTCTGTGGGTGCAAAGATATAGCACAGTCCAGTGTACGTTTAATCATCAATACACTGCATATGCACGTGGAAGTTGTATCTCGATGATGCTAGTCACCACAGGAGAGTTTGTAAATCAGTGTTGCTAGGCAATAAACTTCTATTATTTGTTTGAACAACCTTATTGAAAGTGATCGTTGATAAGAAAAGATTAAGAAAGGACAACCATGCTGAAATCCACATAGCACTTGTGTCTTCAGAGGACATAGCTTGCAGCGTGAGTATTTCTGAGCAAGTCCCAGACTTGCATAATCACATCTGTGGTCTTTGACCCATCTAGAAACAAATTATCTTCCCATTGCTTTTTATTGGTTTGCTATTAATAAACATGATTGATGAGCACTCATGTAATTATTTGGTTATTGAAACCCATCAAACTAATACGTTGCATTTCCAGACTTCAGAGTTTTCCTGGAGAGCTTAGCATGGTGTTGTGGCACCAGGCACAGACAACAAACTGAGAGTTGTTTTGTCCTTGAAAAAAACAACAGCTGACAGTAGGAGAGAGCGCACACTGTTTGAAGGATGCATGTTTGCCTGGAACATGCAGAGGACACAATGCCCATGGTGATGCCAGCCCGCTTAGAAATGATGTTGACTTTGTGTTCATGCCAGTGTATTCATTCCCACAGGAGAGCCTGGTGAGTAAGAACCCAGTTAGTCAACATGAACTGACTACAGCTTTATGAGTTGTGCTGAGAAAGCTCACTAGTTGTATCACCTGCAAATTATATTTTAGCGTTGTGGTTTTCCCAGGTCAGCCACAGCATTTGCCATCTGCAGGGAGCTCCCTGTGCCGCAGCTGCCTGCGTGGTTGTAGTCTCCTGTCTGCTAAACTGAGCATCCTTGCAGCAGCTCAGTGAAGATCTAGGAGCACTGAGGACACAACAGGGTATGTTGGCAGTAGGGCTAGGACATATTGCAGTATAAGCGGTGATATTCTGCATGTCACTTGGGATTTCAGCATGGACATTTCTTTTTTTTTTCTTTTTTTTTTTTGCCAGGCGGTGCCACTTGTGCTTAAGCTTTATTAACATAGAAATAGCAGTCATCCATTTTTTTATTCTCCTTTAAGCATATAATGCAAAGCAGTCTAATCAAAACTGAAGACGGTGGTTAATACTTCAGATGAACATGAGCAACGTGGTTTTGCTTTTTTTTTTTTCTTTTTCCTTGCTAGAAATGGAATGAGACTAATAGCTCAGTACTTGGTAAGTGGGTGAAAAAACAATGCAAGTGTGTGGGTAATGGAGGAAGAAGTCAAAAATAATGGAGGGAATGAGATTGGGACACTGATCAGTGAATGCTTCGCACCAGTTCTTCGCTGGTTCCTCTGGGTCCCTCAAACTGCCATTGCCCAACAATCTGGATCTTGGTCAGTGTGAGGTTAGCGAGTAATTTTAGATCAGATGCTGGAGGCTAACCACTTGTATCCCAAAGCCTACATTTGTTTTGCTTTTATTGGTGTTTTGTTGAGTCTTTTCTCCTCTGGCAGATGTCACTGTGAAGAGCAAGGTTCCACCATTGTGACCTTGTGGGCTATTTTTCTAGTAGTGCTTTTCTAGAGCAACTTTCTATGAAGGTAAGGATTGTTATCCAGCCTCCAGTGTGAATGGTTACTGGATTTTTTTATTTCACATCTCCCACACTAAAGAGCTGACATGTTGGTATATCTCTGACACAGAGATGCTATAGTACTACAGCTAAAATCAAAGGAATTGACCATGCTGGAATAAGAGTAACTCATCTATGCTTTCTTGCCTTTTAAAGGACTTCTGTTCTTTTTTAAGAAAAGAAAAAAAATCTGTTTCATCAGATGAGGCAAATAACTACCTATCATTAGCTCCTCTCCCATTTCATTCCGGTTCACTAATGCGAGGCTGGTGGAATCACGCTCAGTGGCACCAGCTAGTAGTGTGGTCTTTGCCACACACTGAACGCATGGGTGGTATTCCCAAAGTCCTGAGATGCAGCTAGTAGGCCAGGCCTCGCAGTGCTTATTCAGGCAGTGTTTTCATTAACTGCAGCGGGCATCTACCCAAATCCTGGGATTTGGCTGCTTTCTAAAAGATTTTCTCTAGGGCTTGTCTACATGTTTTGTGTTGGTTTTGGGAACTGATACAGGTAGATCTGTTAGGCTCCCTAGTGGGTCTGTGGTTAATAGGTGTAAAAGCATTTGTAAGCTGCAGTATTATTCCTTGCTCATTTAAAGCCCACCCCACGTATAGCTCCATCCTTGCTTTCACTGTGAGTGAGGTTGCAGCGGTGTGAATTTGCACCGCCTGTGCCATGCAGGAGGCCAGGCTCGTGTCCTGGTGGTTTCTTCTGGCCCTAAAAAATGGATGCATCACAAGACTGGTATGTTCACTTCTTTGTGCTGGATCTTGAGGGGATGCCACGGTGACTGGGAGGAAGATTTCGGCTCTTACTGGAAGATAATGCACTATTAATCGAAAGTTTGGGTGATGTATAAGGAAAAGCAAAACTAAAAAAAAAAAAACATGTATTTGAGGACACCAGCTGTACACTGACAGATCATTTGGCATTATTTGGTCCTTGTCACTTGAGTGAAGTCGGGTCAGGACAGGAGGACACCAGCTTTCTCATGCTGAGCAGCTGGGCAGTGCCACACGTACTGCAGCCGAATCTCTGCCCTGCGGTGGGAGACACCTTGAGCTCTCACCAAAGGGGGCCAGTCTGGGGGGACGTCCCTGGGAGCCAATTTAGAGCAATCAGGTCATTCGCCTGCACATGGGAGACTGGGAAACTGCAGTGCCGTGCTTTTTAATGATTGAGTGCTATTGCTCAAGCCTGTGAAAGGTTTAAAACTAGAGCTACAATGCTAGGAACTACTTCTGTTAGATTGTGTCATCTCAGCTGGATTTTTATTTGTTTATTTTCCTTTAATTTCACCCTTGGGCAAGCATGGCCATGTACTTCTATCCCCGCTTCCTCCTCTGCAAGTGCTCTCACTCAGCTAGCTTCTGGTCTTTTTTTTTTTTTTTTCCTTTCTGGCATTAAAACCTTATTTTTAAAATACGTAAAGCTGTAGGGTTTCTCATCAGTAGAATCAAATGGAAGATCAAAAATATAATTAAATAACTTTAATTTCTTTGTCAAAGACAAATTATTTTTTCTTGTATATTTTGGGTGACTTGATCGCACCTGTAAGGGAACCATTTTCATCACGTCTGTCAGTGTGATCCTTCCTTAGAAATGGAATGATCTTTAAAAAGCACTATGAAATTCAAATAAATGTTTGAAAAGAGAAAAACATAAAACAATTACATGCCGTAACAGCCAGCGAATTCAGAGTGAAGACTGTATTTAAAACAGAAAGAATTCTTAAAAATGGGGAAATGAAGTATCATAGGCAATGCTAATTTTTCCCAGAGCTCTATCAGCATGGGAGTAATCCAGTTAATTAGATCTTAGTCTCTGCTGAAGATTTCAGCTCTGTAGCAAGTGTAATATTTTTGTGACATTATAAATCATTAGGAAATGTAAAAGGATACTGGAAATAAGTTACTGTAAGAGTCATATATTTTAGACCTGTAATTTATTATCTACGTATGAGGCATTTAAGGACATAAGCTGCCCATATTGCACATGTAGTGGGTACCTGCGGCAGACTGAGTGAAGTTGAGAAAGCTGTTTAATTCTTTTTTTCAGATAAAGAGCAAATAAAACCTCAGTTTAGTTAGTTTAAATGTTACAGATGGCACAGTGAAAGGGGGTTCTAGCTTACAACATAGGACTGTCTGGATGAACTCCCGTAGTAGCTACGGACATTATCACAATCTCATTCCCTTGCTGCTTTCTCTTTTACATCTTTGTGGGATTTGTTTCATTTTTTGTTTTCCATTTCAGAATTTTTGATGCAGCTTTATTTTGGTTATAATCTGTTTTCATTTCCTTCTCATTTGTGTTGCATTATATTTTTTCTGAACTGCCGTGTCTACAAGGTGAAAGAACTCTACTTAGGCAGAAGGAACTTGGCATACCATTAGTTACGTTAGAGAGGGTCTCTTTCCCAGTCTGTGATTTAGGTCTGCATTACTTTAGAGCAATGAAGAGTGACAGAGTTCTTTGAAGGATGTCTGCTTTGCCTGCTGGATCACTGGGCAGGAGGTCTTTCTGCCATACTATCTGTGTCTTGGTGGTCTGAAGTACGAGGTGTGCCTCATGGATAAATTTGTAGCTGTGCGTGTAGGCATGCAATCACCTGGCAGTCAAGAAAGTCTTTTTTTTTTTTTTTCCCTCTCCATCTTAGACCTTATCTGAAGAATGACAACCTGAATAGCATTGCCATGAGGGTAGAAGTCCCAGGACCACATTGATTAGAAAGAGCATGTTTTTTCAGCATGGGATTATAAAGTCAAGGTTGGATCCTGTTGCTTGGTAGTTATATATTAATAAAGTGTAGGTCCAAAGGGCTCGTCTTGAAGTTCCTTAATCTGGTGAAACTTCTCTTTGTTTCTATTGCTTTTCTTCTGCAGACTGTACTACAGAAAAGCTGGTCTTGTTGCTCAGTTTGCTTGTTGTTTTTCCTTTCCTGTGTTGGGAAGCCTGATGAGAACAGTGCTGGTAGGTTGTTTTCCTATTCTACCTGGTCATTTCATGGCAACATGTGTTTTGTCAGCTCGGAAGAAAATGGGATGAATTATGTAAGTCCTCATTAAAAGGTATTGTACATTTGTGTGTTAGGATCAGCCGCTTGTTCTTGCTTCGCTTCATTATCTGGGGCCAGATGGAAGCCGTGGTGTGACCGTGGGTGAATCAGAGGCATGAGGTGTTCTCGCTCGCGACTTCAGCAGCAGGCTGACAGCAGCTGGGAGCTTAGCAAGTGTCTCAGTGCTGAGCACAGGGAAAGGTGTTTCTGGACAAAACTTGCTGTTGAGCTAAATCTAGTTTGAATTTAGCTCAGACTAAGGTATGGTATTTTTGCCTTTTTTATTATTATGTTGTGTTTGTAGCATGGAAAGCAAGTGTGTTTAAAACAGTCTTTTAAATCACACTCTTTCTCTGTGCGTTATTTTAGTGGGGGAACAAAAAAGCCTTCGTTACGGAGTGCTTTTGTGTTGTCCTTTGTAATCATCGTAGCTATGCCAGAGAAAGATGGTTTCTTTTTCTGGTCGGCGTTGTGCGGCGCTGCCAGGCTGCTCTGCGCGGTTGGTCAGGCTGCGGTTGCAGGGCACGAGTGGGCAGCAGCCGCTCTGTGCACATCCCAGGGCAGGATTGAGTTGTGGTTTCCAGTCTACACCGCTGAGATGTTTCAGAAAGTTGACTGAGAAATGCAAATCTGTGCCATGTACCACGGTAAAAGCATGAACCTGAAAGGGATCTGCTTCCACGGGAATAGTTTGAGATCCGTCACTGGGGAAAAGGCTGAAAGGCTGGCATTTTAAGCAGTTAGTGTCTTGAGAGAATATATGGTCACTGTCGTGGAGAAGTTCATATGAGGTCGCCTGACCTATTGCTTGGTTAACAGGGCTGCAGTGGGAATGCTGCCCTTTTCCTTTCTCTAGTTTCTGTGAAGGAAATGGATGTGCACTGTCCTTTTTGAGCAGAAGACGAGGAGAGCTATGGCATGAGAGAGGCCCTGACCGCCTAACACCAAAACCAATGCACACTGTTACATACTTCATAGAGGCAAAGTGAGCATCACTGGTCAGTGTAGAGCTGAAGCTGGTGGTGGTGTGATGCCTGGCTTCCCCCTGCCAAGCAGCTTTGTGCAAGGTCTGTAGCTGCAGCAGGGCACGTAAAGAGTACTTTAAAAGTGGCTAAATAAAAACCGCACTCCTGTTTCGGAGCTATAAATTGACATTAAGGTGTCGGGCCTTGTTTGTCTGTTCCTTCAGAAAAGTAGATGCACCTTTATGTCATTGCAAAGCAACAGTCACGCGTGTAGCACACTCCCAATTCACTTCCAGCTCCTTCGTCAGCTTCAAAACTCAATTGTTCTTTGCTTCTCCACTGGTTTCAGTTTCGGCTGCTTTCAGTTTCATGCTTATTTTATTACCATTGCTTTCTTTCCTCTCTTTGCCCTTAGATGTGGAATTTACAAGTCCAGGTATATCATAATTCAAAGAAACAAAAATGGTCGTGCAAGGTTCAGTACACTTGCTGCTTCTTTTATTCCCATCCCTGTGGTACGCTGTTAGCAACACTGTGTTGGAGATGGTCCCTGACATTATAGGAAAGCTTTAAAAAACAGAAACAAGCTTTGTTTTCGGAAATGATTTTGTGTAAAGCTGTGAATAAGCTGCGTATATTAATGCAGTTGGTGTTATGGAGGGCAAGAGTTATGTAGTTTGTAAATTGATCTGAAGTCCTTCAGTGTTGCACTTGCTACACTAAGTTATATTGAAGACTACGTTGGCGAGAAATGGATTTATGCAAAACTGCCATGTCACTCACCACCTGCTTATGAGTAACAACTGTAGCTGGCGTAAAGGGATCTTAGCATGAGATGAACCCAGTTTCTTTTCTTATTTTTTCTTTATATTATTATATTATTATATTATTTATTATATAATTATAATTATATATTTATATATTATATATAATAAATTATATATATTATATAATGTATATATTATATACATTATATAATTGTATATTATATAATTATAATTATATTATTATATTATTATATTATATTATTATATTAATATATTTCTATATGTTTTTTCTGGGAGGTATAGAAAGCGAAGGTAGTTTGCCAAACAGTAAAGCCTTGAGCTTCCTGTCACCTCCATGGGGAGGAAAGTAGAAGCTGCAAGTTAGTAGCTGATGCCTGCATGACTCACTGGGTGTATATAGGACAAGAAGTGAAGGTTCAGGGAAAATTTCCCATAGAAGAGAAATTGTTGTGTGCTAGTAAAGACGGCAGTAGCTCTCCCTGCATATTTGTAGGGAATGTTGTTTGTTATGCATGTAGGAGATGAATGGAAGTACCTACATAGTTCATCCTGCAGTGGGATGATGGGAGAACCTGATACGTTCTCACTGAAACACACTTTCAAGGCACCGTAGTGATTTTTTTGCAAGTTGAAACGTGTCACAGAAATTAATGGTCAAACACAAATACTGATTAAAAAGTACAGAGGAGTTGGATTGTTCCTGAACTGTTTTGTGATGGAGCTCTTCCTCTGCTCTCTGCCAAGAACTTAGGCTGGTAATCCAGGCTGTATGCTTAGTCCTTTTATCAGTGAGAATACACATTGTCTTTAATTAAAGAAGTGCTGGTCTGGTATTAATCCTGTTCAGTTTTTAAAATGCATGTTTTCCTGAACACAATTTTGTCCCTGTCTGATTGAACCACTAAGCTTTGCTGGCTTGTAAGGGTTAGAGTACTCTTTCTGGACTTTTCTTCTGGGTCTCTGCTTATGTTCTTTGCAGGGTGAAAGTGATGTGCAGAATCATGATCTATTCTCTTCTTGCAGCCTAAAAACAGATTTAAAAAATTCAGGCAGTAAGCCTGAGTAATAATTTCTCAGTAAATATTTTACTGCCTTTTCCATCTGTTGCGTTGAAATCTGACTTAAACTAGGCATACATCTAGTCAGAAGAGGTCACTGAGATATTAGTCATCAGAATAAATCCTCTTAAACATGTGCTTGGTATGAGGCCAGCTATTCAGAAGTTAACGGCACACATATGTTGCTTATCTACTGTGCTGCTTGCCAATGAAGGAAACTTTGAGTTTGTGGTGGTTTTATCTCCCTGCAAAGTACATGGTGCAAGTTGATGCAGCTTTTCTGTATGCCACTCATGGCGTGTAGTCTCCTGCTGGAGAACGAGCTCTCCTCAGGGTGCTTTCAGAGTGCTCCAGTCTCTCTGTGTGGCATGGTAAGAAGTGGTATCGTTCGTGGTTGACCTTTTCATGGCCCTTTCCTATCAAGTATGATAAACCAAATTTAATACTACTCAGTAAGGCAGAGGAAGAGACAATATTTTAACTAGAGTAATATTGTGGAACCCAAACACAGCTGAATGAAAGCTCACCCCACCTCCCCTCCTGCTGCTCTGACTTGGAGAAAACGTTCATTTACATAAATACAACTCTTTTCTTGAGTCAGGTCTGGACTGGACCCAGTATTTCTGATTCTCTCTTCATAGGAGCATGCTTCATACTCAACAGAAGAATGATTACTTCATATCCTAATTATGGAACTGATTCATACCCTGGGGTGTGGAAAGCAAGCAGTAGGAGTGAATGCATCATTAAAAAAATAGTGTATTTTTAGAGAGGAAGAGGTAAAAATAAAATGCAGCTCCATTGAAGTTTTACGGCAAAGAAAAATGGCTCATGCTGTAGGAACTTTTTAAAAATAATCTGAGATTATGGCTGAAAGAATGTATTTTTTTATTAACATGTTTATAACTTGCTCATGATAAATTGTTTATTTTCTTTTCACCTTTATTTGTTAAGGAGAAGAATGAAAGCCCGCGCACCTCCTCCACCAAATCAACCTTCTGCAGCCAGTAGAATTCACAACGAGCACAAGTCATCTGCAGAGACAGCAGTAATTTCTGATCAGAGTCTTGTGAGCATGAAGGAGAATATGATAAACAGATCGGTGGACTTCACAGTCATTCTGCCCAATGGGGTGGAACAAAAGACCACAGTACAAGGAAGGTAAGGCTTTGAGCTCCTTTTTGGAGCCCTCCATTGCCAGTAGAATAGTTACAGATATTAGTGTCTCCTTTTCCAGGTTCAGAAGACAAATGATTCATCAAATTCAGAAATCCTGCATTCATAAATATATTATGTTTGCGTAGGTAGCAAAGCATCTGCTGGAGTTTGGGAACCTTTTTCTGTATGTGTCCTTTTTTCCATTGGAAGAGAGAGAGAGGTTCTTGTAATTAAGTGCTATCAATGTCAAATTGTATCGGAAGGGTAGTTTTGAGATAGCTTTCTTCAGTGTGGGAGCTCTTCTATCTCTAGTCCATTCTGCTTGGAAAGAAAGGAACTGGTATATTTATATTACTTTGAGGAAGAGTTTTTAAAATATCTTCAATGCTATTGATGAAACTATAGCAAACAATGATTTGAGTGGCTGCTGTGCGGTCAAGAAATTGTGGAAAGTAATAATACCAGATTAGGAGGATATGTGGTTGGCTGCCAATAAATCAGGGTCTGTGCTTAATTTACGTCTGGGGCTTGCAATAGTTAGTCTGCGTTCCTGTAAAACTACTCGTCTTGGTCTGATATAGCAGTCTGTTTTGACTGTCTATTAGTATATTCTGATGGCTGAGGAAGAGGTGTGCAGCAGTTCATAGTGTCTGGTGCTTCGTTCTTCCCCTTGCTTTTCTTGCAGTAATTAGTGTTTGCCTAGCCACTCTCAGGAGACTAGCGCAAGCAGTAATTTCTGTGGGTCTACCCCAAAGCCAGAGATGGTTGTGAGATGCCAAAGAAAGCTGGTATTTCAATGGCAAACACAGCCATTTGGAGAGCTAATAAGGCAAATCTTCCTGCAGTATTTTGTGAACAGAGATATATTCTTGCTGTATGGATAGAAAAGATTTTCTTCCCCCCCTCAAAAAAACAAAGAAACAAAAAAAAACCCACTCCAACAGCATTACAAGAGTAGTGTTTCAGTGTGACCTTTTGAAGAAGTCACAAGAGCAAAGAACAAAGGGAAAATCCCTGCACAACAAACAGTCTGTCTCAGGTGCCATTGCTGTCACTTACACTGAGGTTGGTTATTTTTGATTATTTCAATTTTTAGTTTGGGGACTGAAACCTGAGGTGAACAAATTAAACCTCAGACGTTTCTGTGAGGCTCTTCCTCTGGCCTACATGAAGCACTTGAGGTGACCAAAACAAACTCTTTGTTATTCAGTGGGGTGCCCACTTTCCCCCATAGGCTGCATGGCAGGTCTAGGCCCCAGTGAGGGTGGCAGTTGAGTTTCTGCTGGCGCTCCTCTGCTCTCCTGAGCATTGTGCATGCCTGACGTGGGCAGCGGGTGTTCTCCCTCAGTGTGGCCATGACGCACATCAGGCACGGGAAGGCAGCTGTGAGCAGTGTGGAAGGTAATGGAAGCCAAGGAGAGGGCCGCATTACCTGAACGAGTGATGAAATAAGAGCACCCTCTGAAGAGCACTGTATGACAACGGCCTTGTGTGTGCTGCTGTTCATCATCACCAGCAGAAGATAAATTGTCCGTAACTTAGCACTTGTTACAGTTTTAGGGATGTGGACTACAAACTTAAATAAATAAAATTCCAAAAGCACTTGAAATTTTTAGGAGGTGGACTGTCTCAAGTTTCCAGGTTTGGGTGAGAGCATTTCATCTTTTTGCGTTGTTTTGTGCAAACTGGACAGCGACGAAGTATGGTGGTCCTCAGAGGTAAATGTTTAATGGGCAAGATAACAGATTTAAAAAATGATGAGTTTAGTTTAGTTAGAGGCAAATATGGGAGCTAGTTTAGTTAATAAATTCTGTTCCCTCTTCACTTTCAATGGTGGTACCATGGAAGGACATTTCAGAAAATTCTGCTATTGCCTATACTGCTGTAAATCTTCAGTATTGTCATGGCCAACATTGGAGCTACATTCTTGAAAATCTGCTCTTGGGTGCCCTAGGGACATAACTTTTTCTTTTTCAGAAAAAAAAAATACAAAATCTTGCTCTGAGCATCATCATAATGAAAAATCGTTCTGTAATTCAAGGAAAGCAGTTCACAGAGCCGTGAAGTACTCTAGAGGATGTTTGAAAATGTAACTATTGTAGTTAATTAGTATCACTTAAGGTTATTATAAATGCACTAAATTAAAAGTCAGAATTATCTCTTTCAATTTGTTCATTGTATGTAAGCAAAGCAGCATGTCATCAATTTTTTGTTCTTTTTATAGAAATTTCCTCTAAATAACAGCAAGAGGGCAGAAAATTCTCATTAAATTTCCTTGAAATATTGTTCAAGGAAAAAAAAAAAAAGAAACTGCGTGTTATTTAAAGATCCTTTATTAGAATCTGGAAATTTTAAGTACGTTTATTTGTAAAAGTTAACTCAAACTGACAGTCCGTCTTCAAAAGTTTATTGCCATTTTGTAACAGTTTATTGCAGCTTTTGGAAATGTGTAGCACAGTTTAAGGGCAAAGTTGAGTCCTTACAGAGTGTGTGTAGCAATAGAATGGTATTTAAAAAAATAATAATAAAAAAAGAAATTGGTCCCTGTGAACTCTACTGTAAAACATGTAAAAGTATTCGTGCTAAATCCCCCTCCTTCTCCTCCCCCCCAAAAAAAGTATAAAGTACCTCTCACAACTAATCTATATTTGTACTGTTGTATGAGAAATACATGAAATCCTGAAAGGATAGACAGCGTTGGTGATTTATGCATATTGTTTTGTGCATATAGATGTGCAACAGATCCACACAAACTAGTAACAGGTCTGACAGAGGGGATGACTAGATATTTAGAAAGAAAATAATGGGAAGAACTCAACAGTGTTACCAGAAACCTTTTCTGTTTGTGATGCTCATGGGTAATACTTTGAATGGGTAACCTGCAAATGCAGGGATTGTGTGTCTGTCATGCTGAGGAGGGCTTCCTGGTTAATGCAGATACAGAGCTCTAGTGTCAGCAGCTTCAGAAGTCAATAGTATTTGAAATATATTGCAGAAAAATGGGGATGTTTAAAGATAAATAGTGTTTGGTTTGGAGTTGTCAACACATGGATGACATAGTCAGAAGAGGAGATAGGACAATTGTTACTGCTGCTTTCTTACATGGTAGGCAAGTTCTCTTGTACGTGTGATACACAGAAGAGGACGCTGGTACAAATAATCAACTAGCTGAAGCTTTAGTCCTATTCAGCAAATAACAAGAGGACACAGCTGAGTGCAAGGACCATGCATTACATAGAGCATAAACCTAATGCCATCACAGAAAAAATATTCTCAAGTTATTCTCAATGAGAGAATTAAGTGATAATAATTGCTGGCTTATAGCTCAATGTATAGAATGGTAAAAGACTGAAGGTGTGAAAGGCTTGACAAACACAGACCTCTGCTGCTGCTTACATGTCATACTGATGGCCCCTTTGTGGATTTTCTCCAATATGGAAAATGAGAGGCAAATATACATCAGCAAAATAACAAAAGCAAGAGACAGCATTTGTGAATACCTACTTATCATGCTTCCATGACTTCTTTGAATGCAGTTTGCCTTTTTACTATACATATTTCTGGTTGCGTAGGAAAACTTCTAATCTTTTCATGAAGTGCCTGCTGTGCTTTGGAGCATGAGAAAATAATGAGTAACACTGTTTTCTGGTGTTTAAATGCGCATAGTTAAAGCCTCAGAGACTTCATCTCACTCCCTCTATGTTAACATTTCTCTTTTCCAGTCTGTCATTTTAGCTTGCTGATGTGTGTTTGAAATTAATCTAAATAAAGATAATTCTTTCCTCTAGTTAGTCTTACCTTTATGAGCATTTGTAGCATGAAAGTAGAAGGTAACAGGAGAGTTGGTCATTTTACAGAGTACAGCTTTATCCTTCAAATTTATTTCCTAGGTGTGCAAGGCTGTATTTTAAAATGGATTGCTCTGTGTGATCCAAAAGAGATTAGCCCAATCCACACTCAAAACAACTCTTTTTTTTTTTTCTACCTCTTAAATTCCTGAAGTCCTTTCTGCATTTTACTGGTGAACAGCAGGACACGAATGGTCTGACATGCTCCTGCTTGGTCAGGACCTCAGCCTGAAAAGTGCTGCTGACATAGTAGTTGTTCTTTACTTTCCAGAATTGTTTTTTAATGTTGTACAGCTTAGTAATATAATATCAGGATAGAGCCAAAGTATTCTCCTTTGCTAAAAATAGTTGTCTGGACCACCTTGTCTGAATCATATATTGGCCTCATACTCCACTTTATTTCTGTGCTTTTGCATTTCCTTATCAGTGATGAATGTTTAGTGCCTGTCACATAGCATTTGGTCTCCTACCAAACTCCAGCAAAGTATTTAAAAGAAGAAAGTAACATGTTTCATAGATGAGTAGTTCAAAATAAAGGAGACATTTAACTCTTTTGTTTCAGCTTTAGAATTAGTCTTTTATGATCAGACCTGCTCGAGTTTCAAAATCAAGTATGTTCTCTATCAGGTCTCAAAAACAGGTTAAAATAAAGTTCTGGTATGTCTGGAACAAGATGGAAATGGGGAGGAAACTTTCTACATTTTTCAAAGGCCATATTCAGCTCAAGGTTAGAAAGAAAAGTTGTTTCAGTACTGTTCTCTTGGCTGTGCTTGGTGGCTCTCTTCTGTGTGTGCCACGTGTATGGAACTGGTTGAAATAAAACTCCAATTTAAAACCAAGCTGAACTGTATTGCAGTTTAGAAGGGAAATCTTTAGAGTTGGTGATACTAAAGTCTGATAAAAGAGTAATCTCCTTACAAGGACCTCTGAGCTCTCTTACTTCTCTGGAAATACATGAATTTAAAATTTTTGTCCCCATGTTTGTTTTTTGTTGGTTTGGTTTGGTTTTTTATCATTTTGAAGTTTTGTGGAAATGTTTTTTCCCAAATTTACATTTTGACAAGAGCATATCATGCACTTTGATGATCTTTCAAAAATTTCAGATGTTGCTTAATTTGTACTCCTAAATGGCACAGGTGAAGCCTAGGGATTCTTTTCAACAGTTGCATGTTTTGAGCAGTTTGAAACAGGATGGGGTGCTTCAGACTTCATTAAGTGTTAACACTCTGCTCTGTAATAAGTTGAAATCTCAAATTTGGCTGGATTTTTAAATTGTTCATTGTCTGGACAAATTTGTTCAACTCATATGATTATCTGCAACTTATTTTCTCAGATGGCTGGTGTGGTTTCTAATCGTGTTGCAGTTGTGGCACTATTGCTGATGAACACATTCCATAATTTCTGTGGAAAGTACACAGCATCATAAACTACCCTTTTGATGGACTATGGGTATAAAATTGTTTTTCAAGTGCTGCATTTTTTAGTATTTTGAATGAAATAATTTACATGAGGTAAGATAAGAGTCTAAATTTGAATGAATTATCGCAATATTATACGCTACAGAAATACATTAGCATTCCACTTTAAATAAAAATGTGCATCAAATAGAATACCGTGTATTGTGGTTCTGCCACGTTATTTACTTTTCTCTGAAACAACAGTAATAAGGCTGAGGGAAAAAAAGAACAACATGCAAATTTCACTTGAAAAGAAATATATCTGTAAACAGACAAGCTGAGGTCTTTATCAGACAGACTGACACTTTTTAAAATTCTCATTGATGCAGAACATAATGAATGTTTGTTTAAATGTCATTGTATGCGGGATTCTTGTATAGCCTGGACGAGGTATGCACAAATGTTTCTGTTTTGTGTGAAGTAACAATGATTGCAAAATAAAGGCATTCACAATCTGGGGACAGTGCCAGAATAAGACATTGGAAACTGTCATGAAATGACCTGATACCCATTTCTGTTTAGATGCTCTTTATGCTAGCATTGCCACAGTGCTACATTTTTCTGAAGCCTCCTGTGTATATTAGCAAAATTCTCCTCATTTGATCTTCATCTTCTCACTTACTTTAATTTCCTTTAAACAGGATCACCTGTTTCCAATTTTCCATACCTGCCGTTTTCTCAGCTTGTGTTGCACAACTCAGTTTAACTTGAAATAGGTCCTTGAAGTAGGTCCTTGAGCTATTTCTCATCTCTTGCACAAGAGCTGGCACCTACGTATGTTTTAGTCTTTTGCCCATTGATAAGGGATCAGAGTCATTTCCCATTTTCATGGTATTTCTCTGTCATTAGCCCTCCAAGGTTCTTCACCACTTCTTGGACATTTGTAGGCAAACAGCATATACCTAGAAAGAAGATGGGCAGCCAGTCTCTCAGATGCCATCAGCTTGCAGCCGAGGGGCAGTTCATGAGCTACAGGTTTAATGGTAGTGGTTAATAATCTTAGAATCACAGAATGGTGTGGGTTGGAAGGGACCTTAAAGATCTCCCAGTTCTAACCCCCCTGCCATAGGCAGGGACACCTCCCACCAGACCAGGTTGCCCAAAGCCCCATCCAGCCTGGCCTTGGACACCTCCAGGGATGGGGCATCCACAGCTTCTGTGGGCAACCTGTGCCAGTGCCTCACCACCCTCTGAGTGAAGAATTTCTTCCTTATATCTAATCTAAATCTCCTCTCTTTTGGTTTAAAGTCATTACCCTTGGCCTATCACTCCACCCCCTGACAAAGATTCCCTCCGCAGCTTTCCTGTAGGCCTCCTTTAGGTACTGAAGGCCGCTGTAAGGTCTCCCCGGAGCCTTCTCTTCTCCAGGCTGAACAACCCCAACTCCCTCAGCCTGTCTTCACAGGAGGGTGCTCCAGCCCCTTGGTCATCTACATGACCCTCCTCTGGACTCATTCGAATACTTCCATGTCCTTCTTGTGCTGGGGACCCCAGAGCTGAACGCAGTACTCCAGGTACTGTCTGTGAAGGATTTTTTTTTTCTCCTTTGAATTCGTCTGCTGCATTTTGAATCTGTATACACTTTTCCAGTATACACATTAAAAGAGGTGCCACTTTCTTTGGGAGATAAGCTGTCTATACATTTAATTTCTCTTCCACTAGAATAAAAGTATCCTGTGTATATCAGAGGCTTCAAGTAGGACCAATAATGTTTTCAACCTTGGTTGTTTTGTTAATGACAGTTGCTGGTTTATGAAACCAAAACTTTTCATAAACATAACCAGTTATAAAAAACCCGTGTTCTCTGATCCTGAATAGAATTTTAATGAGGAAAGTTGGAAAAAAAAAAAAAAGAAAAAAAAAAGAGCCTTTCAGTACCTCGGTTAAGAGGAGATGTTTTGGTGTGTGGAGGAAATGTAGTTTGTATCTGCCGTGTCAGACAGTATCAAGCCACCTTGCTGCTTTGGTAAAGTGGAGTTAGTGCCTCTGCTTTGTGTTAAGGAGTAATGACTGACTTTTTAACCTCGTGGTTTGGGAATCACATCTGCAATGAGATGTCTTGATAATGCAAATACTTGAAGTCAGATATTTTTATACTGGCTTAATATTTTCACCAAAATAAATATGGAGGAGTTCAGTTGTACTTGGAAATACTACTGGTGTCATTGGAGGGCAGAGGAACACACACAAAAATCTGTAAGCTGGAAAAAATTCTGTCTACCTCTTGTTCCAGATCCATGTGTTGCAGTTTGGTCTGCATTATGTGATGGTTCAAATGTAGGTAGAGTTTACCGTACCTTGAATGAGTCATTTATTTGTATCTTGCCTTCCTGATGAGGAACAGGGTTTGAACTGGAGAATTTAATGTATGCATTTAGCAGATAAGATGCACTTTCTCTGCTTTTGGATTATGTTTGTTAGTGCTATCGTTGGCACTGTTGCCTGCCTCATAACGAATAGTTAATTGCCAGCTCATAAGCACACACTAAAGCATGAATGTATTTGAGTCCTAATGTTTTTATCTGAGCTTTTTAGCATTACAAAGCATCAGCACTGTTCCTTCCTCATGACACATCCACAGCTTGTCCTGTCTTTTCTCCAATATTAAAACAAAAGTCAATTTTTTTAGGAACTGTTTTTCTCCATGCTAACAGTGAATGTCTTCTTCCCTACAGTAAAGCTGTGATGGATCTGTTGGTTGATTTATGCAGCCGGTATCATCTGAATCCATCCCAACACAGTCTTGAACTGAAGTCTTTGGGAACTCAGCAACCTGTGAGTTACAAGGCAAACACTTTGATAGGAGCACTGGACGTACAGACAGTACTTCTGAAAGAGAAGGTGCCTGAAGAGAAGATAAAGCGACCTCTGCCAAGGGCCCCTGAGGTCAGTACTCTGTAGCACTGAAATGGTGACATGAGACATCATTTCATTCTTAGCATTTCAAGTTTTTCCAACCTTTGCATCTTCACACCAGGTGAGAGAGGCCTGAGATTGACTCTAACCTTCTCTACAAGTTAACTGATTTGCATGCAGATTGGCAGCTGCCAGTCTCGACTGCAGCATTTACACAACATGTTATGTTGCATGCAGTTGTTTAGATGGAAGTTTGCTCTTGTAAAGAACTTTGATCAAAGACTTAAATGATGGAAATTGACAATAGTGATTAAAATGAGGGTTGTGGGATTGTGCAAAAGTAGATGGGACTTTGGTAATATTTTGTTGGCCATCCCTTACTAAAGATAAGGGAGAAGACTGATCAGTAATAAACCTATTTTAAAGTGTTGTGAATATTGAGAAGTCGACATTTTTCAAATATTTCTTTGTTGAATTTTTCATTATTCTGGATCAGGGTAGCTAATTACACTGCCATGTCTTTCAGAGTGGCACTTGCAAACATTGGCAAAAAACATTGATTGTGTCTGATTCCTTTTCCTTACTTGCCTGTTTTTCTGACTCTCTCCTTAATGATAGGTATGTTCTGAGAATTTTTGTTCTGAGAATTTTTGTTTATTTCTAATAGGTTTTTGTTTTGTTTTGTTTTGCAATAAATATGCATGTGGGGTAAGCTTGTCTAAAATGAATGAAGACGATATGGATGTCCCATTTTCCATTTCCTGAATGGAAACCTTTCTCATTATAAGAATGCATGGCCATCACAGAGGGAGGGCTCAGAGTTTGTGCTTTTTTCTGCAGAAGTCTGTGAGGCTGGTGGTGAATTACCTGAAGACACAGAAGGCAGTGGTTCGAGTCAGTCCGGAGGTGCCTCTCCACAACATCATTCCGGCTATTTGTGAGAAGTGCGAGGTCAGTCAGGAGCACATTGTTCTTCTGCGAGACAGCATCACGGGGGAGGAGCTGGAGCTTACCAAGTCCTTGGAGGAGCTGGGGATAAGTGAGCTGTACGCCTGGGACAGAAAAAGAGGTGAGCTGTGGCTGAAAGCGGTTGCTGCTGGATTAGATGAGATGTCAATGATATTATGGGCAACTAAAGAATGTTGTGGGGGCCTCTGTCCCAGAGAGCAGCAGCCCAGGTCAGTGGCATGCTCAGCAGTCACCAGCTGCTCTGGGGCCAGCACCAGGCTTTGCTAACCCCTTGCAGGGCACGTGTTGGCTTAGGGCAGGGCGAAAGGAGGAGCTTTGTACCTCCCAGAGCTGCAGTTGGTACCCATGCACGTCACCTGGGGCCCCGTCACTGACCTGTGCTGTGGATCAGAGAGGAAGAAAGAGGAGACGTGCCATAGTCATGGCAGCCGCGAAAGCGGAGAGGCAGAGGCAGCAGAGCGGGGCTTGTAATAACAGACTGTGGATGGGTGCAGAGGTGGTTCCTCCAAACAGCAAAGCTGCTAACAATTTAGTGAAGAGGAGCTGAGAGGTATTTGTATTTAAAATTTTGTTCTCTTGCTTATTTCTGCCTTCTCTTCTGTTCTCATAGGCGGCATTGTAGCAGCAGCTTCTTGGGCTTGAGTTTCATCAGCCTGACTGTGTATTCAAATAGCAGAATTATAACGTGTTTTTAAATATACATGCTTTAAAATACATACTGACAAGTGCTACTTCCTTTGAGGTCAGAAAGTGATATTCATTAAAATTGTCTCCTGCAGTTTGTCTCAATCGGTATCATTTCCAGCACAGTAGATGTCCTTACTTATTGTTTAGATAATGTCAGTCTTGTATACACTGAGCAGCAGGCTTATTTTTTATTTATACGGTAATTTATTTATGTTGACGTTCTGTCTCTCCTTTCAAACTCCTTTGGTAAGTGACAGTTCTAACTCTTTATGAGCCAAATTTCATTGAGTTTAGACTCTTAAGTAAACTAAATGTCTCCTTTTCCTTTGAATTGTCAGCATGCTCAAAAAGTTGCTGACAACATGTCATAACTGAATTCCGTGTTTTTCTTTTTTCTTTAAAGACATGTTTACTATAATTAAGCTAAGCATTTTGGAGCAACATATTGAAAATCCATAGTATTCAACAGGATTTGTTCAGCATACTTCAGGGACAACTCACGGAATAATTAGCCTCGGCCTTCCTTAATTTTTTCTTTTTTTAATTAAAATGATCATGTATATATATATATATATATATATAGGTGTTGTATGGGTCCGCAAGTCCAGATTTGAAGAGTCCAGTTATCCTGTACAGTCAAAAACAAGACTTGACTTCAGGCCTGAGATTACAGCAGAAAATTCTGTAATACTTGGTGCTGCTCTCGGCATCAGAAAAAAAATAATATATATATATATATTATCATTTTGAACCTTTTAGTATGCCTTTCATTCTGATAGTATCCCTCGATCCTGAATGTATGTCAGCCTTCTCTGTATCCCTCTTAGTCTGCACTGTGGTCCTGATGAGAACGGTAAATACACATAAAATTTACGAAAGGTACCCTTTGTTCGAGCAAATTCTTCCTCCCATATTCTCATCTGTAATCTTCCAGAGGAGTAACTCCATTGCTCCAAGCAGCTGGCCTAAGGATTGTGCATGGAGTAGGATGTCCAGGCTATTTAATTACCAGAAAAACAGGCAGATTTTTAAAGCACATTCTCACAAATGAGTGTGGCACCAGAGGTGCTGAAAGCACAGGCTGCGTTCATAAGAGCAGATTCTAGAAAAAAAAACCAAAGTGCTCCTTCCCTGAAATAAAAATACCGAAGGCAAAAGTAATATGGAAAGACAAGCTCTGCTGCCACCTGCTAACGTAATTTGGTGTAGCAGCTGAAGCAACTTCCTAGTGAACCGACAAGGAACAAAAACTTTTTCTCGGCTAAGCAGCTTCTAGTAGGAGCTCTGCATGTCTGATATCAGATAAGGTTTTGTTTCCACAGTCCTTAGGACACAAATATTAGGAGGGATGAATGAATAATGCTGTGGTTTACTGGGCAGTACTAGAACTTTAATATGTCTTCTCTTGTCCTTTCATTGCCTGCCTTTTCCAGTTCCTCCATCAAAAACTCAGTCTGAACCTTCTCTGAACTACAGAGGTACTGTACAATGCTGCTGAGGGGAAATCAGCTTTCCCTTCGTGTTGTTTGTTGTGGTTCTAGGAGATGGATCTTTAACATCCTAGTGTAAAGCGCTGTCAAGAAAAAAGCTATTTTCACAGTCTGTTTTGTCTTTTGGACCGTGTTGTTCCCGTGGTCATGCTTTGCGTCAGAACCAACACACTTGTGTGCATAATGCTTATTCAGTAATTGCCACTAAAATGCCAACGATTAACAAATCCTGTCATTTAACTGTTGTCCATCAAAATATCAATTAACAAATCCTGTCATTTAACCATCCATTGTCTGGCATAGTATGCTTCTATGCAGATTCCAAGGTTTTTCTTGTTACCTAAAACATGATTAGTTGAATATCAGGAATACTGAAATTTCAAGTCTTCTGGGTTCAAACTTTTTATAGTAGCAGAGACAGAGTATTTTGAGACCTGTGAGATCTTCCACTAATTCCAATTTACATGTAATGAAGCATTTTAATACCAAACTTAAATGTAAGCATACGTGTTGGATAACTCTGGGTAGATGCTGACTTCTGAACTGCTACACTAAATAGGATTTGATTAGATTATGTTTGTGCTTCTGCTTCCAGTTATGCAGAAAAGGTGTATGTTTAATATATTTTTCCCCCATTAAATCTGTTATAAAAAGTAGTTTAAATTAATTATCCTCAAGAGAAATATGCTTGATTTGTTACTTCTTTGCATTGCTAGTAGTAAACACAACATAACCAAAATAAAGCAGTGGATAACTTCTATAACTTTTCCAGTAAGAAGTCCATCTCTAGCAAATAGTGACAGCCATTGAGTGAATATTAACTCACGGCCTGTTCCCTCATGGCGTCACTGAAGCCAGTGCTCTTTCTCCTATGTCCTTGCATGCTGTGGCTGCTACTTATTACAGAGCATAATGGTAAAGTGAATAGCTGCTGTACTTATTTCAGAAAAATTTATCCAGATTTATCCAGATTGTTTGTTGTTTTGAGATGGTATGCAGTGCTTAAAATCCCAGTTCCATTTGGATTTCCATCAAACTGTTGATGACCAGTAGTTACTACCATGGCTTACGCGAGCCTTTGATCATTACTGTTCACTGTCGAGGAGTAGCTGAGCAAGGCAGTCATGATCCACATTCAGGTGCAGCCCAGCCCTGAGCAGAAAAATAGAAGTTTCTGGTGAATGAGCTTAGGCAGTGTTTTGTGTTTGAGGAAGGTATTAACATATTACTGTATTTTTTTTGCAGTGGAGTTGCAGTCTTTCTTAGGGATAGTTTCTCCCCGTTTTCCTCAGGGTTCACCACCTCTACTCTTTCATCATGCTTTGAACTACTCAATGTGCATAACACCTCCTAACACCTTATGTTATGGATGTGCAAAGTGATCCTGTGTGAAAATCACGTGATTTGTGTGAAATATAAGTCAGTTTACCAAAGTTCTGGGATGAAGTTGTCTTTTTTTTTTTTTTTTTTTTTGGTGAAGTAGACTTTTATGTCAAGAAACAAGTTACTTTGTATGCTTCTTAATTGTTATTAAACAAATACTTAAAAGAGAAAGCAACTTTTCTGCGTTAAACTCTTTGTGCTAGTGAGATATTCTGATGTTCTTGAAAGAGAATAAATCTCTCTAGCTTTATGCAGTGTTCATTTAAGAAAAAAAATGGTTTTACAGTCTGTATATTGAATGTCAAACTAATGGTTGTTCCCTGTAAGGTATGACCTTATCACATCACTCATCCAGCTTCGCTGGTGAGGGGGAAGTTGTAGGGAGACCGAGGGGGTCAGACAATCCTGAGGAGTACTAAACTGTGATCAAAAATTTACTGAAGTTTATGACTTTATTATTCCATTTCACTGGGTATGGGAACAAACTCGGAGCAAATAGAAGTTTGATGAAAAAGAAAGTGCAGGATCTGGGATTTACTAGATATTGCAGTTCATAACATCTCCGGCTCATAAAAATACAGCATTAACCCAGAATGTATTAAAATACTGATCTTTATTGCAGAAATGTAAACATTTTCTATTGTAATTGTTTCAGAACCAAGTCGAAGTGTTTTGCTAAGCAGTGATGCAGTAGAAAAAGAAAAGAAAGGGTTTCTGGGATTTTTCAAAGCTAACAGAAGCAACAGCAAGGTAAGTGTTTATCAATGTACAACCTTGCTAAAGAGAATTGATTTATTTCCAGATGTATTTTGGTATTTTGTCTCTGGGCAATGGGGTTTGTTGTTGTTGGTTTTTTTTTTTTTTGTTTGTTTGTTTGTTTCTCCAAGGAGTCATCTTTTAGCAGATGCATAAACCACAGTTAATCGGTACAGTCTGATGGGGATTTCGGCTGCTAATTCAAGGAGCTGGGCATATTAACCATTTAATTTCAATTTTAATTTTAATTTTTTGAAATGCTGTTATTTCAGTAGGTAGCAACAAAGGGCAGGAGTTTTAAGCAACTTATGTCCACTTACTAGTAGCGCTCAGATTGGAGACAAAAAAAAAAAAAAAACATTTAGGAAGGAACTGATGCAATATAGAACACCTTACTCTAGATACCAAGTAGAAGTCTCTTATTAACTCTTCTGTGCATGTGTGATACTTTGTGTTAAAGCATTTATATTTTCAGTAAGATCTGTGCCTTTGTGTTATTGCCGTCTCCAGTTTGTAAAACTGATGAATCAGGTGTAGAAGAAAGCTCACAGTACTAAAAGGAGTAATAAACTGAAGGATCAGTACTACTGGGGTGCATGTTGGGCATTTTTAACTTTATTTTTAATTTTGGAAGTTGGAAAATTCAAAAAAGAAAGTTCATATAAAAACTCGCTTCAACTAAACTCAAGATACAATTACAGTTGCTAAATTTAAATAACTTTAAACAATTAGAGAAGATGTTATGATGACTTTATAAGGGGAAAACTAGAAAATAATACTTATGCATTCTCTGTAGATCTTAGAATTTATTGAGATGCCTTTTTGAAAAATATGTGCCACATTGCAGAAATTAAATATAGTAAAAACTTCTAGCTCAAGAACATACTACACTTTTAACTTCACATTTTTTGTGTCCTTCACTATAATTTGCTGTGTCAAATGATTTGATTATAAAGTATTTATTACTTGAGGATGTCAGAGTAAAAAAGTAATTTTCTTTCGTCTTATTTTAAAATTTTCTTTTGTCTTATTTTAAAAGCCTTCTAAGGCTTTTGCAGTGACATCAGATTAACTGGTACTAAGTGACGTACACTTCCTTGGTGGACCAGTGTTACACTTAACCCTTCCAGTCTCCTCAGTCACATTTTTAAAACTGTATAAGCTTTCCAAAATCTTTATTAGTTCTCAGCCCTTTTCATTATGATCAAATTTGGAGTGCTTTTACCAGGCAATGGTTTCTTGTATGGACTCTGTATCGACACTATGTTGAAAAATTTGGTCAAACATGGATGCTGATCTATTCTTAACATTTTATGAAGGATGCATCAGAGCTGTATTTTATGAGATAGTGAGTCAATTTCAAGTGTTTATCCTCTGTAAGAAATTATTTCCCATTTAGTAGGGAACAAAAGCATAACTGGAGTAATAATGCAGCATCTGCCTGGAAGAATCTAGATCACAAGGGAGCTCAGCACAAGCCTCTAGGGCACGCTACGGCGCTGTAGCTCCTCTGGAGGAACTGAACATATTGCAGCATGCAGTTTACTGTGTTATAGTTGGTCCTCTGTTCCCATTTTACTGAACCTTGGTATGAAGTGTCTGCTCTTGGAGTTGTAATTCCAGAAGCAGCTCAGATTTAGCTTATAGAATAATTTCACATACAACACTGGAAAACATTGCTTTGAAGCCTGCTAGTGCTGTGGTTACTGCAGTGTTTTTTTCACAGCTGAGTTTGGGATGAGTGTCCCAGAGATTACAAACTCCTTATGCTTTTATACACCACCCCCCTCTCTTCTTCCTCATGCTTGTAAATCAGACATAGGAGGTCATACTCTGAGGTTGCTTTTTTAAAGATATATTTTAATAGGTGTTAAGGATACTGAGGGTCAATCAATAAGCTACAAGTAATGTTTGTCCTGGGAGATAGTAGGAACTGTTCAAACAAGTATGAGGAACAACTTGTAAATCGGAGGTGAAGGTGTAAGTCTTGCTGTCAGACAAGTCTTGCTGGCTGACAAGTTAATTGACTTTTCCTGATGATGTCTTTATTGAACTCTTACTTTCAAATGTTGAATACTCTATAGGAAGAGGGATTAAAACAACAGTTTTATTTAGACCTGCAAGGAAGTCATCATTACCTTTCTAGTATGAACCTCTAGCAGTTTGAGCCCAGATAGACAGAAGAATTACTGAAAACTGAAGAATTGTGGAGAACACAAGAGCAAGCGTTAAGTGGCCATAATACATCTGGATCAGTATTATGGCAGATTTCTAGACAAAACAACAGTGAAACTGCTGAACAGATGTAGTTAGCAGAATGTGGGCAAACTAACTTCTTTTAAGAAAGGATTTAATAAGTTTATGAAGGGATTGTATGGTGGGATGTGCTGTGGTTTCAGGACACACACACACAGGCCCAGAAGGTTTTTTCCAAAACTGTTTTTAATTGTTACTCCCTTAGAGTTTTACTCCTCTGCAAGACTTCAGTTGGTTCTGCTTACTTGTTTAATTTCTTTTTGTTTGCATCATCATTTGCATACACACACACAAATACAGAATTACTGCATGTGGTCGTGTGTAGTCTCTGTTTTAGAACTAGTTAATAGCAAGAATTGTCCCAGGTCTTGAACATGCTGTGGAGTCGCATACATTTACAGGGAAGACAACTTCTTTTGCAAGGGAAGAAGAGAACACTAGCCTGTGTTGCAAGCTCTCTGGGATCAAGTATCACTCCACTCTATAGGCCCACACTCAGATTTCCATGCCCACACACATGCTTGCTTTCTGAGCTCGCTGAAGGCAATAATCATGGTATGACAATACACTAGATCTAGCTTTTACAATTCCTTTTTTCTGCTATATGAAAAACATCATGACACAGAATAAAAGCAGAAACCTATTCTCATGTTTGGTACAAACTGATTGAAGGTATTTCTTTGGTTAACTTTGTGCTTATAGGCTTAATGCCAGATAAGGTATCATCTTCAGTCCATTCTAATTTTATGCTGGATCAGTTACCCTCTGTTCTCCTGCAGCTGGCATAAAAAAACATAAAGGTGGCATGAACCCTATATCTTTTTGATGTGAAATGTAGCCACGTGCCTGAGGCTAAATCAAGATTAAATTGGCACTGCTAAGCAATACAGCAGTGCAGAGGTCCTTTGCAGATGATCATGGGATCCAGGCTTGAGAGGGATATCTGTTAGGACACAGAAGCAGTCCCGTAATTTACATGTTGGGGGAAAGAAGGTCTGTGCTTGCAACCCTGTCTTTGCAGGTACAGCAGAGTGACAACCTGGCCCTTGGTGCTGCAGGACCTGCTTGCTGCTACCTGTTTTCATTGCACTAGAATTGTTCTGGTTTTATTTTCTTTTATGCTCCTGTTAATAAATTTCTTGGGGCCTTGCCTACATCAGAAAAATTTTGCAGGCTACTTCAGTGTTTCTTGGCAATCAGATCTAATGCTACTGCAGTAGTTCATCCTGGTTCCATAATGAGGTTTGGTGCTTTGCTGTGGCATGTTTCTGTTGTTTTCTTTGCTTTGCTACTTCTGTGTAGGATACTTATTTGTGTTGCAGACAGAAGAACACTTGAGGATGAACAGAGGTTATGGTGAGGAGGATGTTTTTAGTTCTACATCTACAAGTGAAGGAAGCTTGGATGTAAGTACTGATGTAGCTTGTAGATGCTACTGCATTCCTATTAGATCCTGCAATTTGAGTAGCCAGAACCCACTGCTGTTCCCAGTGCTTAGCCAAGTAGAAGTAGAAATAGCCTACTTCCTAGCTTAGTTACCTGGGTTCACATCTTGAAGTGCAATGCACTTTCTTCAGATAAAACTCTTGCTAGCTTAACTATAAATCATGTTTTTTTCAAAGTTAAATTCTAAGCAATTGTGAGCAAAAAGTGCTTTAACCAAGGACGTAGTTGTGACTTCCAAACAGTGCCTGATGCAAGCGTGTGTTTATGTGCCTTATCTGTGACATTTCTTACATAGCCGCACCTTTCTCTTTTATCCCTTTATATGTCTGCTTTCCGCATGGCAGCATTCAAGTTGTTTCTCAAGTAGCTGGGGATGGAGAGTACTTTTGTTTTAAACAGGGTTGATAAAAGAAGGGAGTTTTGTTACATACTTCAGTAGGTTTTGGGGTACAAAAATCTTGTGTTTTATTTTAGAAAGGTTTTTAAGCTCCTGACAGACTACAAAATTACCAGGATTTAGGTTTATAATTAGGAAGTGTGAATCATATATATTTTTGTAAGGCTGTCCTTTTGGATTTGTAATCATAATAAATGTGGTGTCTTTTTGTTGCCTTTTT
Source organism: Cygnus olor (assembly GCF_009769625.2). NCBI lineage: Eukaryota > Metazoa > Chordata > Aves > Anseriformes > Anatidae > Cygnus > Cygnus olor. The sequence continues at coordinate 87,839,877 of NC_049170.1, read as the reverse complement.
TTTTTAATTATTATTATTATTACTTGGCTCTTTCTTATATTTTCAAAACCTGGAGAAAACTTTGTTGATGACATGATTGAAGCCTGAAATTTGAGGCTTAGATCTGAATCCCCATTTTACAAACAAATATTTGGAAAGGGAGTGCTGATCCGCAAAATGTGCAAATCACTAGTCCGGGTGAAGAGTGACAGAAAATTACAGAAAAAAATGGAGGAGGAGTGATAGAACAGAACCCCCCCCCCAAAAAAAAAAATAAAAAACATTATATAAAAGAACTCAGAAGGGGGAAATAGAAAATAGATGGAGAAATGATTGGTTGTGAGATTAAAAAACACCTAACTCTTCGAATCTGTGAAGTCTTCATATATGAAAGAGTACAAAAGTAAGAAAGTGGTGTATGACACCAAAAACTTGTGTGACACTGTAAAAAGACTATTTTGTTAAGGGCTCTATTACTCTAAAGTTCTAGTAGAAGGTCATGTCAGTAATTGAAATATATGAGATAAAAGTATACAAAAACCTTCATAATCTTTCCAAAAATAAAATCTGTGTCGTATTCACTGCCATTATACATTAATCTCAGTGTCTTAATACCCAGCTATGACAAGAGGAGGAGGAAGAAGAGGGATTCCAAGTGAAGATATGATGAAGGTAGTTCAAATATGCTGAACTGTCTTTTACACTAGTGTGTGGTGCTTCCTCAGAAGAGGGTTGCTTCCTTTTAATTTTTGTAGGGAATCTCATAGGGCAAATCACAAATGAAGACCTTTTTTTCCTTTGTCATTGATGAAAAACGTTCAAACCTGTCTTGTCAAAACAATGTAACTTTTGTCTTTTGAAAGCACAAGCAATAGAGCTTAGAGAGCAAAGGGATCTTGCAGTAGCAGGTAAAAAAGCATTACCTTTTAATTCAGTTACATCAACACCTTCAGGTCAGGGATTTTTTTCCCTTTCCTCTTAAGAGCAATTAATCTTCAAGAACAATGTAGCCATTGTTCAGTGTTTATATCTTCAACTTCTGGCTTGACACTTCTGTTTGAGCACTGATCCTACTAAGAAATAAGTGCATACTTAAAAGAAGGTATTGAAATAGTTCAGTTTAATTCTGTACTGTTCTGTTAAAAGTTTGATGAGAATGTATAAAATAAGTCTAACTGATTCTCTCAGCAGTGCAAGACATCCATCCTTCAAACAGGCTAGATGGGCTTTAAGAAAAAGGTAAACAACTGTGAGATCTTAGGTGGAAAAAAATTCTAATATACTGTAAATTTGGCATAGATAGCTAGCACAGATCACTTGTATAAACTTAAGATAAAATTCATTTGGAAATTCCAGTGAAAGCACTTTCATTAGTTCTAAAATTCAGCTTAGCAATTCCTTATGGGCTGGACTTTGAGACCCCCAGTCATTCTGAGTAATTCTTTATTCCAGTGATTGTTTAAAAGATAGTTCCCCTGAAGTATATAAATGAGACTGAGTATCCTTACTCAAACTAAATGGTATTTTACATGGCCATGTATGTCAAATATACATGTAGATCTCATTATATAGAAGAAATTTTAATGAGGTAAGGCAGGACTTCTTGCAAATTGTCATGAAGTAGAGGCTTCCTATTCCGTGGTTTCACAGAATCATTTGGGTTGGAAGAGACCTTAGAAGATCATCCAGTTCCAACCCCCCTGCCCTGGGCAGGGATGCCACCCACTAGATCAGGTTGCCAAGGGCCCTATACAACCTGGCCTTGAACACCTCCAGGGATGGGGCATCCACAGCTTCTCTCGGCACCCTGTGCCAGTGCCTCACCACCCTCTGCATGCAGAATTTCTTCTGAATATCTAATCCAAATCTCCCCTCTCTTAGTTCAAAACCATCCCCCCTTGTCCTACCACTATCTGCCTGCATAAAAAGTTGCTCTCCATCTACTTTATAAGCCCCCTTCAAGTACTGGAAGGCCGCTATGAGGTCGCCCCAGAGCCTTCCCTTCTCCAGGCTGAACATCCCCAGCTCTCTTAGCCTTTCTTCACAGGAGAGGTGCTCCAGCCCTCTGATCATGTTTGTGGCCCTCCTCTGGACCTGCTCTAACAGCTTCACGTCTTTCTTGTGATTGTGGGCCCCAGACCTGAACACAGTACTCCAAGTTAGGCCTCACAAGGGCAAAGCAAAGGGAGACAATCACCTCCCTCGCTCTGCTGGCCACCCCTCTGTTGATGTAGCCCAGGATGCAGTTGGCCTTCTGGGCTGCAAGCGCACTCTGCTGGCTCATGTCAAGCTTTTTGTCCACCAGAACCCCCAAGTCCTTCTCTGCAGGGCTTCTCTCAATGAGTTCTTCTCCCAGTGTGTACTCATGTCTGGGAATGCCCTGACCCGGGTGCAGCACCTTGCACTTGCACTTGTTGAACCTCATTCGGTTCATGTGGTCCCACTTCTCAGCTTGTCTAGGTCCCTTTGGATGACATCCCTTCCTTCTGGTGTATCAACTGCACTACTCAGCTTGGTGTCACCTGCAAACTTGTTGAGGGTGCACTCGATCCCACTGTCTATGTCATTGATAAAGATATTAAACAACATCAGTCCTCAGATGGACCCTGGAGAGACACCACTTGTCACCAGCCTCCACCTGGACTTAGAGTCATTGACCACACTCAGGCTGTGGCCATCCAGCGAATTGCTTATCACTGAATAGTCTATCCTTCAAATCCATATCTTTATGGATTATATCTTTATCCATATCCATTTTTTTAAGTCTGATTTTTTTTTCACTGTTGTAGGTCATCTTGAAAGCATTTTGCATTGCAGTGCAGGAATTAAAACCAAAGTTTCGGAGTAATTTTTGAAAGGAAAATATTTTGACATTGCCTTTCAAAGATTGTCTTCAGCATAGTGCAAGCAGTTACACTGTCTGGATCAGGGAAATCTTTCTTGCCTATATGGAAATAAGCAAATCGTGAAGTACAGCTGAGTTACGGGCATAATGAAGAACTTTGGTATTCTTTGTTTAAATCCTTTTTTTCACTATTATATGGTGGTAATGTGCACTGAAAAATGTAAGAAAAAAATAGGAAAAAAAAGTAGAAAAAGTAATGACTCTGTTCTAGAGTTATTGTGGTTTTTTTGTTTGTTTTTTGAAAACTGACCAATACGAAGGAATAGAATAAAGCTATAAGAATTAGGAAGTCTTTGATATTTATTGAAGAACAAGTTATGTTCCCTTTATATACACCAGAACATCCTCAGTTCTTTATTTTTATAATTACTTTTTAAATTTTTAATGCTTATAAAATGTTGATTGTTGATGAAGGAATTGATTTTCAAAATAGAGATGGGAAAGTCAACAGTTACGCTGAGATGAAAGGACACTTAACAGTATCAGCAAAAATAAAAAAGAAAAGAGAAAAGAAGAATTTAACACTGTAGAGACTGTAAAAATGGAAGAAAAGATTTTTTTCATGACAGTCTCCAGAATGCAGCAGTTCATTATAACATACATCAGTAAACAATTTAATGGATCTGAAATTTAATGGTATATTGTAAACAAAGCAGAAATCTCTTCCTTTAATTTGTACCAATTTTGTGCTAAGCAGAAGAGCTTGTATAAATACAACATACAAATAAAGCAGTTGGAAGTTGCAGCACAGTTAACCCTATTCTTTTTTTTTGTGCATCAAAGACGGACTCAGCTGCAATTGAGAACTAGGAAAGAAAGGAGGAGTTTGTCATCTCTGCCACTTGGTGTCACTGTCCTCAAGTGAACAGTTGATCAAGATGAAACCTGATGCTTGGAACACAGTACTAAAATTAGCTGTTTTTATTTTGGGGGCCTTTGTGTTTTCATAAATCAAGAGTGAAAAAAACACATCCCAAGTGCTGAACGACATGTATCTCTGATGTGGAATTTGTTTATGTAATAAATCAGCTTGGGAAAAAATATTTAAAAGTACAGCCAGGGACACTTATCAGAGGATTTGAAACTTCAGCACAAAGTCTTATCACACAAGGTTTCTCTAGTTCAAACACGATTTCAGCAGACCAATATTAGAAGATTTTCATCAGCACATATTTAAAAATCTAGTCTTCAGTATATGTCTGAATATGTTATAACAGAATCAGTGAACCTCAGTGAAGCAGATAATCTAGTAGTTCCCTGCTTAATAAAACTGCCATGGCCATTATTACATATGCTCATGAACAAAAATATCCAGGAAAAAAAAGAAATTTTGGGTTTCAAATGTTTATCAGATGTTATACATATTAGGACATATGTATAGGTTTTTGTTGTTGTTGTTTCTGGTATTGTTGGTTTTTATTTGTTTGTGCTTTTCTTTGATTTACATACCAGTCCCTATAAAGAAAACAAAGTCATCACCCTGAAGAAAAATACTGCCATAAAGTTCGAAAACAAATCTTGAGGACTTCTGGTGCATTAGTAACTTTGGCAGTCACTTCTTAAAAACTTCTTAAATGGTCGAAATAGCTATTTTCCCTGTAAAGGGTTTTAAAAAACTTGTTATTTACCTTTTCAGGGCCTTGTTTGCTCTTAATATATTCTAACTATGATGTCTCTGAGCTGGTAGGAGTTATTCATGATGCACTTTCTAAATTCAGAAGTGCTTGGAGGGTGATCAACTATGGTTATGCAAACAAATGAAAATGTGATTTCTTTTCAACCATCTCGGGCTCCAAGTGACCAGTGAATATCATCTTTGCTGTTTAGGATTTCACCTCACGTAGCCAGGTAGTAAGAGCTGTAGCAATGAGAATATTGTTCATGTCATCTAAATGGAAATGAGTAGCCATCTACTTTTAATATGTTTTTCATTTCTGACAATTGCATTCACTTTAGGTTGGTATTCTTGTTTCTTGGTCTCCTGTCAGTGCTTAGGATGTTGTCTGCATCTATTTGTACTTGCAGGGCCAAATCCTGGGATACTTCTATTACATTTTACACAGTTAGAGCTATCTATGCACGATGTCAAAGACATAAATTTGTGATATGACTTTGAAACAATTTTGCTTAGCATGTTTTTTTTTGCAAAATGTAAAACCTAACATGGGTATGGAGAGTCATCTAAATATTACAATATATTGGTCTGTCCTCATCACTCTTCTGTTACAGGGTACCCATAAGCCAGTAGAGCTGGTTAACAGAGAATCATACTCAAGAAGGTACAACATAGTTAAAAATGTTTTCATTTCTGCAAATTTTTACATGGTTAGAAGAAAAATAGATTTATTACATACCAGATATCTTAAGATGAGATTCACCATCACATTAGTGATGTCAGTTTTATTTTGATGTCCTTTGATATTCTGGAAAAAAACATTTTATTGTTAACTTTTCTTGCTATTGTTAACTGAGCTTTGCTAGGTTCAACGGTCTTGTAACTGGCATTAATGAAATTCAAATAGGTAGTAAACAAGACAGTTATCAACTTTTTTTTCTCCTTGTCCACTGAGGGCAGGGGAAGAAGTGATTTGCTCTATGTATAGCAGTGAAAATTTAACTGGGAAATAATTCTGACTCTGTGGAGGTTTCAGAGGGGATTTAAAAGAGACTTTGAAATACCACCTAATCTGGGCTGCAAAACCTACAAAAATATCTTGGGGTTGAGCTACACATACTTGATTCTGCCTTGGAGTAGAAGGATGGATTAGGTGGATTAGGTGCCTTTCATCAAGAGTTATGTCTGCTGAAGAGATGTAGCTATGTGGTGTGCACTTACAGGATCCACCGTCTTCATTTATGTGAGTCATAGATACGTTCATATATTTAACATAGTACCTTCAGATTTTTCTTAGGTTATGTGATAGCAGAAGGCAAGAGCTTGGAACAGTGGCTGCTTGCCATGAGCCTTCAAGTTCTCACTCCAAAGCATGGTGTTACTAGACCTCTTCAAAGAAAAGGTCCTTGGAGTTAGTGTGGAGTATAAAAGAAGTCTAGTTCTCAGAACCAGCTGAACTACTTTGTCTCAAAAAAAAAAAAAATAGCCTTAGGCAGACACCTGGAATGGAAAGTCTCAGCAGCTCTGGTTAAAGCATCATAATGTTACAAGCTATTGAAAACAGACTCCTGTGAAGAGACATGTTGGCTGACCCATCTTCTGGCTGTGCTTCTTAGCTTGTACAACCAAATGCTGCCAACTTCATGCATTCAGGAATCACTTGTCAGCTCCTTCCTCACCACACAAAAGTGGCTTAAGATCATGAGATTTGGTAACAAATCACTTAGGCTTGACTTTCTTTCCCTCCATTCCACTTTGGAGTGCTGGATTTGTACAGGTCACATTTTTTGGCAGCAGTGAAGGTTTTGTTAAAAAGAAAGATTGTCATGTAGTCAGTGATCACCAGAAGTTGCATCTTTACATAAAGTTGTGTGGTACAGAGTAAAATCACTACAATGCATTGCATTTGCCTGCTTGTCCTAGATCAAACGAGGTAATAAGAAAACAGCCACGTCTTTAAAAGCTGGAGTTGTGTCATTCTTCCCCCTTAGTCGCTGCTGGTGAAAGGACGACTCAGAAGGTTCTGTTCTACCAGTGGCTTTTGCAGGGCGTTTTGAAGGAAATGCTCCCTAGCTATGCAGGGCACTGGATCTAAGCATCAGAGTTTAATTTACTGAGTTTTGAAGCCACCAAAATCAACACACAAGGAGTCGACGATAAACTCTGACCATCTTGTGTATCTGCTACCTGCCTCTACTCGGGATGAAATCTTGAGTTCAGGGCTTTTACTTTAAAAGCTTACCACCTACCACTGTTAGCCATAATGTGAGAGATCAAAGTTTGGATCCCTTCTGTGCCTTTGGAGACGGCAGCCAATCTATCTCTCTCAGGACCATTATTGAGAGAATTATTTCCTCCTTTGTAATGAAAACCAAAATACTTGCTGGGCTAGAGATGCTTGGAACAAAGCTGTGAGGTATTCTTGATGTGGGAAGCACCCTTTCGTAAAAATACCCAAATATTCAGTGACTCAGAAAGACAGACCAAGAGCAAGCTTAACTATTCAGACCAGTAACAAAATAACTTAAGTGTGGTGGCAGCTCTGCGTTCCAGTGCCAGCGCCTGAGATGTTTTTGTATGCTTTATGCTAAGCAGATGTTAGATCCAGCAAGTAAGTTATCACTGAAGCTAGAAGCAGGGGAGCCAAATGGCCGCTGTTCGCTGCTGGGATGAGTGGCCTCGTCTCACTCTTCTTCTAGCTGAACTCATATTCGTGTGTTTGAACAGAGGATAATCTCAGTCTGCTCCGGAGAGAAGGAAGTTTGATTCCTCCTAACTAGAATAAAGTTTTGAACCTGGATTTCCCATGTTCTTGATGAACTGTTGAACTGGTGGGTGGGTGGGTGAATGGATGGATGGATGGATGGATGGATGGATGGATGGATGGATGGATGGATGAGGAGAACAAGACAGGAGAGAAATCCAGTAGCTGCCTCTTCTAGCAGTTAAGATTTGTTTGGAGCCAGGTTTCTTAGCTGTGCCTTGTGCTTACCTCTTGGATTAAGCCCCTTTGCTGACGAAGACAGAAAGACTTGCCAACTTTACGGATCCCGATGGAGGTTAGGAGTTTAGGCAGGAGGTTAGCAGCATAGTTTCTCAGCAGTTTCATGCTCAGCATGCCCAGAAGCAGAATTCAGGCACCAAAGCGGGGAGTAAGCACATCATAAGTATATGTGTCAGGCTTATTGAAGGGAAAGCACAAAGAGGTGTGACTTGGAGAGGCCCAAGCTAACAAGAGCATGGTAAGTTAGGCTAGCCAGATGTGTGAGGCAATTGAGCTTCCAGACCTGGGCTCCATGGCATCCTTCTGTGTTGTGTGGACCTAGTCGGGCTGGCATAAGTTGGCTCAGATATCTCCCTCGGATGTTTAATTAAGACCTTATGACACACCCTTAACCACCCAAATCCTTTTATGTCTGATTCATCTTTTGTTACTGATTTCACTGAAAAGTTTTGAAGTTAACTCACTGGAAAAAAAAAACAGAATAAAGCAGCAGCAGCAGCTAATAAGGCCGATGGCTTTTAATTTACATTAATAAAGGGACATTAAAAAAACAAAACAAACTTAAATTCCATTTGAGATTTTTCTAGTGACATCTCAACCACTCAGGCTTTGCTTACTTGGTATTTAATATTAACAGAGACCCTTAATAGTGTATAATAGCCATGTAATTCATATTTGGTCATAATTTATTCAGCTTATTGTTCTTAGTGTAACTGACCAGCACGCAGTGGTGTTGAAAATACCACCTTTAAAGAAAAGTTTATCCGAGGATCAGGCTTTTCTGCAATTGGATAAGCAGAAATGTAGTTACTTAAAAAGGGATTTCACATATTTCTGTGTACATAAAATGCTTTTTGTGTTTAAGTTTGGGATGGTCTGGGAATGAGTCAGGGAATTATTAATTCCATTGCAAAGTACATTTCTGTTTGATTTAATGATGGATATCCAAAATATTTCTTCTAAAGCTTTCCAAATGTAACTACTGTAATGAAAGGATTAGTGTGTATTTATGCCAGTGCCCTTTACTAGATGAAATCAGAAATGGCTAATTGCATGTCATGGACTCCATGTTGCTAATACACAATGGAAATTTTTTTTTCAGACAGTAACACCTGTTTTTGTAGTGGCATAATCTGAATCACATGTAACCATAGATTCATTATACTAGTCTAAAATATCCTATTAGCATATACAGATTTTAGATACGGTGAAGATTTTCAACACTGGCTAAGGTATAATTTCTCTTCTCTTGCAAAGAATTTCTGAGGCATGAGCGCTAATAGGATTTGGTTCTTTTCCAGCCTCTTCTGTGGACAGCGAAGACTCGATTTCATTAAAAGTAGTGGCAAACAATAACATTTCTTTTAATTAGATGATCTCATGATTTCCACACATATTTGTTCTGTGCATTATTGTTCGTTGGCAAAACTGAGCTGCTTGGTAGTGTGTGAAACCATATGTCTCAATAATATCTTATGGCAGGTGAGAGAGGATTTGCAAAACAACATTTGCTGACAGGACACAATACATTTCACTTTGATGGGGGAGTTTTCCTAAGTGAACTTTGTGGCTTAGTTCTCTCATGCAAAGTCAAACTTACATAAGTCTTCACAGGCCTTACAGGTCTCCCTTTAACTCAAATAGGAGTTGTGCATATGAAGCAAGGAGTGTATAACTCTCAGTTCCGTGTGTGCTCTTCAGCTATTAATTGCTGCAAGAGACCTTCTAATGCCTGCAGTCTGTGTAGCTGTTTCACATTCTTCTTTTTAATAAACAGTTGCTAAATTAGGTTTTATTGGTCTTTTACTTGCAGCTCCAATGCTGATCTTCCCCCGTGTGCTTAACAGAAATGATTGCAAGTAATTTCAGACATTGCTTTTTCTGTTACCTTCCTGTGTTCAGTGTTTCATTTGAATTCATGGCAGCATTTTGGGAGGCAAGTGGGAGAGGGAAAGGAGAGCGACGAATAATGGTCAGTTTTTGTAAAGAGTTATGTAGTGTGAAGTTGTGATACCTACAGGTAGATAACTTTCTCGTTGCCTTTTGATTGATTGTTTTTGTTGCTGTTTTTGTCATTTACACTTTTAAGCCATTCTCAAAGTACTCAGGAAAACTAGGGAAAGTATTTCTGGCTTTAAAAATGGTCACCTGGAAGGCCAGAAGAAGGGAATCTGATGCTTTTAAAAGCATCAGATCAAGGCAAATAGCAAGGCATAGCCTTGGAGAGTTTGATGATGAGCAGTTGGTGCAGGAGGTAGACCCATTGACTTTTCCAGTGTCATCCTGAGCACCTGTTCATGTGTTTTGCTGGTTCAGTACCTTGGTGACCCGGTGAGAGCCAGGTGGAACCAATGTCTAGGACGTGAGCTGTACAGGCACTCTGAAGCAAACCGATAACAAGAGATGGAGAGATTACCATTAGAGTTATGGCTGTTAGTGCCGTTGGTTTGTTTCCCTCCTCTGATCATAACATTTTCTTCTTTCCATCCCAGCAAATGTTCAGGTACACATCTTGATTTTGATCTCTCCCAGTTTCAGCACAGAGATGGTGAAATTTCATAGAGTCCACATGGAGCTTGTTCTGATTTACAGTTGTTTGCATAGGACAAGAGTCAGGCCAATAAAGAGCACTATGGAGTTTTGCCTTATAAAAACCTAATGGCAATGGATTTGACAGAAGGGGGAAGGGAAGAAGAAACATTTAAGACTATTTATTAATCAAGAATTCCAGCAGTGAGGCTTTTCTTGCCTTGATTCTGGCAAATGTACAGATGAGAGATACTGTGCAGAGACCATTTCTGCACAAACAGAGAAAGCCCTTCAAATGTAAACATTTGAGCAGCTGGCATGGGAGATTAGTGCAGCAGGGGTGGGAGGGGGGTAATAGTGGATAGTGGCGCCGTCTAAATTTAACAAACGTTAAACAAGGTCCTTGTTCCAGTTTAAGGGCTACAGGTCAGAAAGGCAATATCAACTAAAATATATTGTACAAGTCAGTCAAAGTCATTAACTAGTAGTTAATTAAAAGCAACGTACCTTTCCAAAGCTGCCCCCACCACAAAAAAAAAAAAAAAAAAAGAGAGAGAGGGAAGGAGAAAATATTCTATGCAACCTGTTTGAATTAAGGAAAAAAAACCCTTCCTCCTCTGCCTGTGGAAAGAAAAGACAAGGCTTCAAGACTTCGCAGTGCTTTTGCTTTGGATTGTGAACTGTCTTAATATATTATCCTACTTTTAATTTCCTGTGGCTGAATATTAAACCAAAAGAAAGCATCATGCTGAGGGTGAAAGTAGTATAGGGTCTGTTAGCTTTGTAGTAATTTGTTCGTATGCTGTTTAACATCATCTGGAGTGAGGGGCTAGGGGTGCTTGCATTTTGTTGTTTCAAACCCTCTCTAAATAGTTACACAGCCAGGCTATACATCACTGTATCTAATCATGTGCTCTTCCCTTAGGCTTTTTGTTCATAACGTGCATTTTGGTAACACATCTAATACAACTCTTTGCCAACTAGTTGAATTCCGATTAATGCATGTATTTTTGGAAGGGGCTTTAATTTCTTCATTTCTTTAGCAGTAGAGACTAAGTATCAGTATCTGTAGTCAAATTTTGTGTTTAAAAAATCAGAGCTGTGATTTCTGTGCTGGCATTGTTGTCGTTTTCGTTGAGTTTGGGAATATACTGAAGAAAAAGATATCCTGGAGAAGGGGTAGCATAGTTTAGATCACATTATTACTGTCTCTTGGCATCGTAAAGTTAGAGTGACCATTGGAGACTTGATGCAGAACTCACTAGAGCCAGTGGAAAAATTCCTGCTGGTTTCAGTTGGCTTCGGACCATGTCTTTTACAAGCTGTTAGCCATTATCTGCACTAGGCCATTTAAAAATCATTCTTTCTTCTGCTACTTTAGATTCTCTTTTGTATGGAGAAAGATCTGCTGGCAATTTCACTGTCCTCTTTGAAAACATAAGAACTTAGCTCCTTTTTGATGGACAGTTGACACAGATAAACCCCTTGAAGTTGCTTAATTTATAGAACATTTTCCCACTGGGGAGGGAGAAAACCCCAAAGTAAACAAGTTAAGTCTTGCAGAAGATGAATTGCAAACAGTGGTGAAGGAAGGAGTGGCTTTCCCCAACCAATAATTTGTTGCAAAAGCAAGTTTTTCTTTGCTATCTGAAGAAGTGCATACCTAGAGAAGTAAGCAGAGTTCTCAGCACTGCTGCTTCTTTTTAAGAGGTAATTGTCCTGATGCTGGTGAAAGTCCAAGTGTAGGTATACGCTCTATCTGTTTCCACAGATTTTAACTTCAGTGTCACTTAAATTCAGAGCTGAACTTGAAAAATTTCTGCCACAGCTCCTTCATGGGGAGTGCACTCCAATGGCTTGGAATACTCCAGTCAACGTGAACGTATAAATCAGAGTGCTTTAATTTCTTAGTATTTCACACTAAATCCGCATAGGAAACAAGGCTATACACAGTGGGAAATTTGGTCTTTTAGGACTATCAAAAGTCAGGCTCTGGAGTTGTGAGGAAAATTGTACTGAATTTATAGACTTGGAAAAACACAGTTGGCCATAGTATTCTGCAAAGGAAGATAAAATATGAAACGATATACATAAAAGTGGGTAAATGGGAAAGGTTGAAGTAGCTTGAGCTCCACCACAGCTGTACTTCCAGTCATTTTGCAGTATCCGACATTATAGCTTGACTTCTATTTAGAAGTGGGCTGACACAGATAAAGTCAGCATTAAAACTATAATAATGAATGCTTACAATAAGAAGAAAAAGGCCAAAATTATTTGAACTCATGTTTGAATAAGATGCTAAGAAAATTCAAAGATAGATCTGCTTCTTCGTTCTTAACCTGTGCTTCTGTGCCCAGTTACTGAATTTGTGTGATTTTTGCCAGCATGTTGAGGATTTTGGTTATTCTCTAAAGGGAATAGCCTTTGGAGAATGCTCCAGAATGGAGAGGAATCTTTAGATCTAAATTTCTTGCTTTTGCAAGACTTAGATCCTGAAATAACTTTTGACTTTTAGATCCTTGTGACTTTTTCAGGGTATAAGTGTGTATATTTTCTACCTAAATTTTTCAACTCTAATGGGACAAGCTTAATTTCTCTAGGTATTGATCTATAGTATGATGAAAAAAAAGATGAATGTGCGTATCACCTGGATGTGCACTCTCCATTGTCCAGCTGCAAAATGTTGTCCCTATACCTTCTCTTCACCCCTATACTCTTATTTCCTGACCACCATGGTCAATCTGGGACCAAATATTCAGCTGTTGTAAATCAAAACGATTTATTGACATCTATACCTGATCATTAAGCTGTGAGCATAGTGTGCATGAACTTGTGTGAATTTGTTTTTTGTCTTTTTCTTAAGCAGCAAGCTGTCATGTCTCCTTAAAAAAGGCTGGTCTGCTTCAATGCCATTACTTGCTGCCAGAAATGCCCAGCATGGAAACTGCAGATACAGTTTGGGGGCTGGCTTAGGCTCCCCTTTAAGGTTTAGGTCTCAAGATGTTGTGCTCCCTTTATCTGAGTATGTGTACATGCACACATAAACACGTATACAGACATTTGAAAGAGTTAATTGAAGCAATAAAATTTGTGTGTACATACCTGTGTATGTATGTGTATACATGCATATACACACACAGATTATGTACACACACACGCGCACACAGACAATTGAAAGGGCTAATTAAAACAGTAAAATTCCTGGCTGTCAACATCTGATTCATGTTGCTAGAGTCCTCTTAGTGACTCTGTAATTAGGATTTCTGTTAAGATATGCACTAAATTCAGAGTTCAGAAGCTGATTTGTTCTTCTAATGTAAGTTTTAAAGTCTTCAGAGGTTGCACGTTTTGGAGTAATATTTTTGGCAGTTTTATCATTTAAAAAAATGTAAAGCTTCCTTTTTGAAAATTTGCTTTGACAGTTGGATGATTTTATTTGTCTCCCTCTAGCTAAACACCTACAGTTACCATAGACTTCAAAGGGAAAAGTAGTTGCACAACCTCATTCTAAATTAACGAAGTATTTGTGTGGGAATTGGACTATAGGGACTGGAACTGGAAGCCAGTTCCCTGAGCTTGAGTAAATCAGAGCAATTTCTCTGACTTTAGAGAAGTTCTCTAGATCTCAGTGGAAATTTGCCTTTGAATTTCAGTACAGATTTTCTCCATTGATCAACAGCTATACTATTTTTACCAAGTAACGATTTTCAGAGGCCAAAACTCATGTGTGTTAGAAGCACAGCAGTCCTGAAAGATGATGAGAATCAGTTGTTAACATTCTTTGTCTCTGTAAAATTTGCTGAAGGGGGCACCACTTCCATTAAAATGGGGGAGGGAACACATTTTAATTTACCTGGAGTAAAAATACTTTTGGTAAAAAATGGAAATTATTTCTTTGAAACTAAACAAATAAACACACAAAAAACTCATGCCAGGAATTATTCATATTTTTAGTCCCATAAGAATTGACTATACAGGCATTAGAGCAGATACTTTTTAAATTGTATATTTTAAGTGAAATTTCCATCTCCTCCTCCAGTATACATTGGCATATCTACAGTGAAAATATACCGAAGATGTTCAACTCTAGCCCCTATATGTTAAAAGAATTTATTGCAGTGGAAGTTCTTGGTAATTTTTCAAAATATTTCGAATTTTATAAAGACATATATCACAAATATGGCAACTTGTATCTTCCATGGACTGATCACATTGGCTGATTGATTTAAAAGAATCACTGAGCCTAGAAAAAATAACCTCTTACTGCAATGATGAATTAATTTTGCTCAGGACCTCTGATCCTTTTTGTGGTTATTTATGATTGATGAATGCTTAACACCAGTGGAAATTACAAAAATGTCTTTTTTGCTGTTGTTGGTCTTTGACCTTTTGAACTCCCCTTTTCCTAGAGCCTGTTGCCAGACCATTAATAAAGACAAATTTTGATTTTTGGCTTGGTTGTGCTTTGCTATTTGGTTGAGCTCATCTATTTTTAAATAGTGCAAAAGTGTAACTGAAAGGGGAAAGCAGCCTTTTCAGACTTACAAAAATTTGGCTTTTTCCATCTTCATTCTTCCAAGATTGTTCTCACTAGATTTATTAATGGCCTTCCCATGGCCAAGCATAAACAGACTCTTTTTGAATGTTCTTTCCTTGTTGTTTCCATTCTGCTGTGATATTTTTGTCTCCTTTCTATACGGAGATTGAACTGAATGTTAGAATCCATGTGAATTTTCCTCTGTACTTCTCACTTCTCCTTCACTTCATTTAAAATGTACTTTTCCATTAGTGTCTGTCATTGACTTCTAGACAACTTTTGGTTGGTTTTAAGATGTTTCTTTGGTTATTTTCTTCCAATCTGCCTCATTGCGTGTCTGTATGCATTAAATTCCTAGCACAGGAATAGTTATTACATACTCGCAAATCCATATTTTCATCCCCTTCCCTCTTGTTTTCAGTGCTGAATCTTTACCAGTTTGAGTTCTGTTCATGTGATTTCCCTACCACCACCATTCTCATGTCAACAACTGAGCATTAACGTTGCCATCTTTCTGGAGTAACACATGAACAATCATTGCATTTTCTTGCAGAATATGTTTTCTGTTGTGCATAATCTCCTGAGCTCATTGTTCCTTCTCCAGGATATGAGCCAGTACTCTATCATCACATTTTCTAAAGTCTTCTGCTCTTTGCTTTGCTCCTCTCCTTTTCCAGATTATTGTGTTTGAATTTCTGCAAGGGTTTCCTCTCCTGTCAAATCTGGTGAACATACCCACTTCATTTTTATCCACAATGACCATCTTTTTGTTGCTATCCTATTTCTTCCTACTTCTTCATATTTTCTTTCATACTTCTTCCTCTCCTCCTTTTGAACAACTTGAACAGATATCCAAAAGAGGACAAACAGCACACTTGTGGTGTTTTCCATGTATTTTTCCCAATTCATTTTATAATTCACCAAGCTTCTTCCACATCTCTCAGTGCAAGTCCATCTTCCATCCCCATTTGATGAGACATTTTACCTTGGATAAACCTTCCCTTTTCTTCGTAGTTCATTTCCTTTTTTTTTTTTTTAATTGCCTGGCATATTACATGAATTTTTTTTTCTTCTTGTCATGTATCTATCATAATGATACAGTTATTTAGTTTATATGCATGCAGCTATCCAAAAAAATGATAAATAATGTGAGTAGCTGAATTTGTTGACTATTTTGTTAGCCATTCCCTTGTGATAATGTTTTGAATTTAATCTTTTTCCCCATATTGCCTTTACATATTTATATTTCTGACAGTTATGAAAAACATATATTTCAAAATGTGGTCTTTTTTTATCGGCTGATGCACTTTGACAATGTGTTGTGACAAAAAGTGTTGGACTTGTGGAAGATGAGTTTTTAGCAGTCTAACCAGAAAGATGTAAATCAGCCCTGAGAGGGTGCATTTTCTATATGAATTGATTCTGGTATTTTCCCCAAACAGTATATTTTTAAAAAAAGAAAAAAACAGTATTCTAACAAATAAGGCACAAAGTTGTCGATGCATTTCTGAAAGACAAGATCAAGTGTTTCACACTTGTATGAAATACAAGGAAACCTTATTCTAAGCACCTGCCAGCATCACACTGTCACCCGTGGTTCAGCTTGACATGCAAATTCAGTTCTGCACCCTGCAGTCCTACCTCCTGCCAGAGTGGTGGACAGTAAACTTTGTATTAAACTACCACATAGCACAGAAAATACACAGTGCAGAAGTGTTTTTTTGTGCTATGTTAATGATGGTTTTGTCTCACTGGGATTTACAAATCCAAAACAACACCAAGAATATTAACATTGTAGAGCTATTTAAAATACATCTGTCATCCAGGAAAAAAAAATAAATAAAAAACGTTTAGCCAGGTGGTATCAGGTACATAGCACGAGAAGGGCGTGAAGGAATTTGACGCGTTCTGGGAGCTTGTGCATAAATGTGTCTGATTTCTCTGTGATCTGTATGTCACCTTAATCTTAACATGGCATTTTATGGGATTAGATATGCATGTAACACACGCATGCTAAAGCTTGTGGCTGTTTCATGGATGTCATTAGATTTATAGCTGTGTTGAAATATCTTCCAATAATTTTATGTTTCACAGATTTTTAGTTGTATTTCTGGAAATTGAGAATGTGGTGGAAGGCAGAAGGTACTTTATATCCGGAATATTAAGTGGAAAATATCTCAGCTTGTGTGGTTATGAGATGAAGCTTGCTTTTCTGAACATACACCTACTTGTTTTACCGACCACATTTGTTTAGAAGAGAATGTTCAGCAACCTAAGTTTCTTTCATTTGTGACTAATGAGCTTCAGATTTCAACAAAATGGTTTTTTATCCTTCACAGGACACTCAGTGGCAGAAACTAAATAAACTGAGCATGAGAAAGACCTGTAGCAAGTGCATTTTCACTGCACTGAACTGAGGTTGGCTTGTCAATGCTAAGAGCTCTGAATCAAAGAAGATATTTTCCCTTCTTTTTACCAAGTTCCTCAGCTCTGATTCACAAGGCCCTAGGGTGCGTGCTTGCTGGTTACTGCAGTGACTTAAGTGTCTGGATTGATATCAGAGGGCACAAATAATTCTTGCGTGCCTCCCAAACACTGATTCATACACTTAAGTCTTACCATTAGCACCAGGAGGCATGGTTCCTGCTCCCATCTTCTGAGATTGCTGAGAGGTTGCTCTGCCTTCTTTCCCTCTGTCCCACCAGTTAGAAAATGTAGTGGCTACCCTCCCACTGTCGAAAAAGTTTATTTTTGTTTATTCTGCTGGGATGTACCTTTTAAAAAAATATATATATATATATACATATGTATTTGTAGCACACTGTCACTTAAACAGAAGAGGTAATACAAGCACACGAACATAAATGAGGTTAGCTTGTCTTCCCTCATCTGCATGTATGGCTGTGATGGAAGGAAATCATTGCATCCATTTCCCTTGATATATGACTGTTTCCTTCATTCTAGCAGGGAGACCTTCTCAGATGAAGTCTTGCTACTTTTGACACAGGAGTGGTTTTGAGTAGACAAAAATTTTGTTAAGCATGAAGATTCATGTGGCTTAGGAAAATCGGAAGAGTGAAAAATGGAACAGGAGAGATTATTTGGAGTAAATATACTGAACTTTAAATCACCAGAGGTTTTGAAGTGCAGTGCTAAAATGGAAGAGTCAGCAGGTTTTATTGCAAATTCTTATATTGAGCCATACTTCAGGGAAAGCTTCTATTCTCAAAATACTGAGGAATCACATCCATTATTAAATCTTGAAAAAATATAAATTGACAATCTCAACAAAGTACTTGAATATTATATATACATAGTTGAATTCACAGATGTGTATTCCACTGCCTTATAATGCCACAAAGGCATCTTTGGAGAACTGAGATTAAATTTGTGATCTGAAACTGCTTGAATACTGAGGAAGTTAGTAGTAGTAGGTGATGCTGATATTAGCAGAAAGGTGTGATTTTACTGCATCCAATTTTTGCATTTCCAAGAATTTAGACAAGTTTATGTTTAGCTGGAATGCATGTATTCCCGGTCCATGTTTTCTAATCCACTAATGATCTGATTTAAAAAATAATATTCCTAAGCATCAAAGTCAAATATTTCATTGTTCATAAAAAAGTAATAAACTTATTTGTGATTTTTGCTATATTCATTCAATACTTGTCAGATTTCCAAACGACAGAGGAGTTCTGAAGATTGCTTCACACACAAAAAACATAATAAAAAGTGAAGAAGGTTCTTGGAAGCTCTCTGCTTGGGCACCCTCTTTGTTCTCAGTGTAGTGCATGGGGCTTGAGATAATATCCACACATTTAATATTAGAAATTCACAAGCAGGCTACTCTAAGTTTCTTCAGTCTGTTTCTGAAAACTTTTCTCCTGAAGGCTTCCTCTTTTCTCGTTCCCAGGTGGGCACTTTCATAGTATAAACGCTAAAAAACAGTCACCTAGGTTCTTCTCTACACTTTCAAAGAGGGTGGACAACATGGTAGGTGCAAAGTAAACATAAACCGAAGTTGCAGTCGTAGCTCTAGAGGCATCGGGATATTTTACATTGAATGACCTTACTAAGGTGAGGACAAGATGGAATCAGATAAACTTCTCGGAAGGGAAGTTGTAGTTAAAGTACAAGGAAAAAAAATGTTATGGTAAGGATAGTTAAACAGTAAAACAGAGTAATTGCGGATAGTGTGGACCTGTGTCATAGGAAGGTTTTAGTAACCTCTGCAGGGACAGATGGGTTATGCTACTTCAGTGCTGGGAAATAGAGTAGATGACCTTGTAAAGTAGGTGATCTCCTTGCACCTGGCATTGCTAGGATTTCTGGTTAACAAACTTGGTACTAAAATGGAAGAAATGTGGTCGTCCATGGTGAGGGAGAACTGAAAGGGCACAGGAGAGAGAAAGTTCTTAGGGTTTTCTGGCTGTGTAAGTTCTGATGTCCATCATGTGGCCTTAAGGATCTGGAATTGCTGGCTGGATTCTAAAATAGACTTACACAAGTGTAAGACAGAGTTGGAGTTGTACAGACTTCAAAAATAACTCAAAGCTTTTACATTAAGACCTCGAAAGCCTCATCAGATATATAAAATCAAGATGATAATGCCCATACGATTTACTGCTGTAAAAATTAAATAGTTGCCTTTCTCTTTTAATACTGAGAGAGGTGACCAGATTATTTCCTACCAATATGAACAAGGAATGAGATGAAAAACCAATCTAAAGTAAATTGCACAAAAATTCATTTAAAAAAAAAATCAGAGCAAGAAAAGATTTTTTTCTTTTCTGGCTGCAGGCTGTATGCAAGTACCATAGTGATATAATGCTTCAGGGAATACAAAAAACAAACTATATTCAATGTGGCCAGTTAAAAAGGAAAATTTGAGTGGCCATGGTTTCTTTTTTTCTTTTTTTTTTTTTTAAGTCTCCAAGCAATCTCATTAATGACAGTATTTTGCTTCAGTTTTGAAGCAGGAGCTTAGATTCAATTTTGGTGTTGTCAAACTTAATGCTAGTATAAGGAATTTCAGTATCATCTCAAAGAAAGCAGACTGACTTTTAATTTGTGCAGTAGATCTGACATAACATGTCTGGCATTTTAAATGGCCAATTGTAACCAGTTGGGGTATCATTCAGCAAATCAATAAGAGTTTGCATTAATGGAGTTTAAACGTCCAACAGGCATAAATATTCTTGTCACTGTGTAGATGGATTTGTCTGCCTGCTCTAGATCTTGTTTTTCATATTTACCCACGGTATAACTATAAACAAAATAATTTCTGTTATGATATTGTATTCTTATTTTTTTCTCTGTTCTCGGGGAAAAAAAACTTTTTGCTGATGCATCCCATACATCACATGCTAAAAAAACAACCCAATTGATTAACTTTGATATGAAAACTTCTCAGAAGGAAGTTGCATAACAAGACTGAGAGCTCAAACATGTGAGTTTTGGCAGAGAGCTGCGGAAGAAAGCCCTGGCTATAGCAACCTCACAAGAAAAGAACTTGACATTTTGAAAATTTTTTATTGACCGTTGTGGACAGGGAACGGGAAGTCAGATCGCTCTCACAGGCAAGCTGCAGTCTCTTCCTTGCTGACCTTTAAATGCCACTTAGTGTCATCAGAAAATCAAGGAAATGCTAATAACAGGGCTTTGGGTAAGGGAGTTTTATATCAGGGATATCTTTTGAAAACAAACATAAGCTGACTTCCCTTTTTATAGGTACCTGTTTTTGTAAAACGGAATTCTCACAACAGTACTGTTACATTTTAATGGATTTTAAATAGATTAATGTTACATTCCTTCATTAATATGATCTTTAAATTTTTTTCAGAAGTACCTGTAAGATGTCAGAGCTCCTGTTCATCCTTAAAAAGCGAGTAGTTTGCAAAAGACATTTTATAATTGCATTGTAGGGTGATGGTCTATGAACACAGACTGGCCTCTGCTTTAGTTCAGTGGGCTTGGGCTTTGTCTTGAGTTCAGTGGGCTATGGGCTTTGGTCGTCTTGTGGAAAGTCAAATTCTTTTGCAAATGGAATTGGTATGTCTAAGTCACCAGGTTACTCTGAGTCTCTATGCTTCTGTGTTTTAAACGGTACTTTACTGACCATCCAAAAAGTCTTTGAAAGCTAATTTTCCGCTAGAAGAACTGGAAGGAAAACACTGAAACTAAACTGCTTATCCCAAAAGAGTCATATGCAATAAGAAAAAAAAAAGTCCCTTATATTTCAGAAGTTCAAGGAGCAGGAAAAAACCCCATGGCAAGTGTAACACTAAACAATGTATACATCAAAACAGATAGTGGGTCCTGCAGCTGTTCCTTGCTTCCTTCCAACATCTGCTTCATGGAACTGAAATGCACTTTGGTCTGGGGTTATAGTTTAGGACCTGTTGAAGACACTTGCTCAACTAGGGGCCAGGTTTACTGGTAACCTGTGCTGGTCCATCTGTGTTTGTTTGCTTCAGCTTAATTTGAAAAAAAGAAGAGGAAACTGTTTTTTTTGTCTTGCTAGTTTGCATTACTTAATCGTTGTTAGAATGGCAGGCAAAGTGCTGTAATACCAGTGGTCTAGCAAAGACTATGATCTTACGAGTTGAGATACATTTTGGAAAGCTCTTTATATAATTCATTGCCCTGATATTTTTTTTTGTTCTTTTTTTTTTTTTCTGCAATGTAGTTACAAAACACACAGATTGTAGGAACCAAATTTGATTCTGAACAGAACATTAACCGTAGCCTGTTGTTATCAAATGAAACAGGAGATAAGGGCTGACTTCTTCAGACAGCTATATTGGCTGCAATGCTTGAGCTTGGTTTTCCTCTCACCTATACTGCTATAATTTGAGTAATCCCACTGAAATATGTCCACTGATAACAAATTAAAACAAGAATAAATGAGAGGGAGTTTGGGCAAATGACTTTTGCATATCAGGTCCCTGCAAGTTTGCTTAGTTAATGTTGTATGCTCTTAATTGTTGCCTTACTATCCTGTCTGAAAGCTAAATCTCCAAAATCCAGTGATTTGGGAAGAAGCTGCAATATATCTAACTCAACCTAAAATATTTTAGAGCTGCGTAAGGTGTTGTCTCTCTAGGTCAGGTTTACAAAAAAAAATGAATCCAAATGAGTGCCAAAAACACTTGTATCAATGGTTCATGTCCAAAGGTGTTTGTTTGTTTGTTTGTTTTTCCTTAAAGATAATGAAAAGGGCTCCACTCGTGGGAGACCTTGAAGGTCTGCCTCCAGTTAGACAGAGCTCTCACTGCTGAATGATGGGGCTTTCACAACTACTTTGAAGTTTTTCTCAATCCGTTCCCTTGGAAGATGTAGTATGTTTTTATTTTAGGGGAAAAGTCTCAACATGAACATTCTTGAAACGCTCACTCAGTAAATAAAGGGCTTGATATAAAGGTTGGACTGGTGATGAAAACATAGAGGAATTTCCAAGTTTTTCATTATTTTTTTCTCTCGATAAAGCCTTTTTATTGTAGACTATTTACAGTTTCATATTAGTATTACATATTTTTCCTTGTATCTTCTCTTAGGAAATTTAAGCTTTAGAAAAATAGGTTAAAGTGTTTAGTTATTCATGTCTGTATTCCTTCACAGTGATCTGAAAGTGCCTGAAAAAGGAGCCACAAGACCCCGAGTTAGAACTGAATGAGATGTTAATTTAAAACTAGATACATCCTATGTTCTTATCAGTATATTGTATTCGTAATGCTGGAAGGGAAGACTTAGGGTTATTTATTGTTTTTATATATCTGTAAATCTGTGAACAAAATTTCTCAACCTTTTAATGCAGTAAGGAAAATCAAAGAATTAAAACAGTCACAAAAGCATAGCCTGTAGAATAAACTTTTAAAATGATTTCGTTCAGTCCTTTTGTAAGTGTGTGGGAAAAGGAGACTACTGTATATTTCACCATGTGAACCCAATCATTTCTTCAGGAGTGAACAAAGTTTATTTTATAGAACCAGGTACAATATGCACTGAGATCAACTTAAAACTTACTAGGTGTTACATTAGATCATTATTTTTCCCACTGCCTGAGATGTAGGAGCAAGAAAAAAGCATATTTCTTTATAAGATTAGACCAAGTCTTTTAAACCCCACCTTCCAATTAGAGCTTTTTTGCTCATTTGCTAGAAAGGTGAAAAAACTATTGATGCTAGTCAGTTCAAATAAATTAGTCATGGAAAAGATGTGACAAATACTGCTTTAATCTTCTAGTAAAACTACAGTTGATCAGAGGAGGCTGGTACTATGCATTGTTTGTGCTAAATATTGTGAAGTCTGTGCAGTGTGCAAAGTAAAAGATAACCAAAAAGTCCAGCAAATAGTTTTAAGTCAGTGGTAGTTATCACATGCAGGCCAGGACACAAAGCAATTTGTTATCTGGATTACCATTTTCAGTTGCTTTCATAGGAATCTACAAAGCATTGAACCTTACTAGGCAGTCAGGAACCTGTATTATATATGTGTATATTTTTGTGATGCTATATATTTTAGCTCTTTGTGCTTCATGAGTGCTTCCTCAACAATGCTCAAATTAAATTAATTGTCTTCTTAAGCTTGATGCTCCATGTTTTTATTTTTTACCTAAGATTTCTCTTGACACTTGTAGAAAGGAATTATCCTACTGTCTCATGCATATCCACACAATAATGAAGCAGTCATAAATTGAGGGAGAGCATTTCCACCACTTCCCAGATTGGAGAACCTAGGTTCAAAGAACAGCCTCTTTTATTTGGAAAGTGATGAGATTTGTGGTGGTCTTTAGTTTCCTGCTAGTATGTATTCTGTGGTCTTGGACAAAATTTCACCTGAGAGCTTTACATCCTGGATGGGTGAGTTTTGCACATGCAGTAGCATGTTCTGTTGTGATAAGAACAGCATTATCAACCATGGTCATCAACCTTCACTTCCAGAGTAGGTATCTTGCTCCAGCTCATAGTGGATTGGTATCAGTAATGATTTCACAGAAACCATTCCTGAGAAGAAACAACTCTCTCATAACTTAATTAAAAAGTAATGTTAGCATGGACGCTTCTCTTAATATAAATTGTGAAAGGGAACTAACAAGTTTTGAGGGAAATGTGTTTGCAAGATTATCATTAGCAGATTCAAAAATGCAAATAAGTTGAATTTCAAGTGTCCAAACTAAAATAAAAATGCACGTTTTCAAGTAATCATGTTTCCTAGTCCATTTCTATTGGCGGATTTACTACTGTATGACTGTATTTCTGATTGCATATTAATATAAAAATGTTAATTATTAATATAAAAAGGTCTTGTTCAGAAATCAGTGAAATTTTTCCTTTGATTTCGTTAAGCTTTGAGCCTAAATAATTTTTAATATTAAGGAATTAGTGAGATAGTTTCTGCTTTTCCTTTCACCTGGGCCTGTTTAAATCCAGAGCAGTGCCTGTCAGTGGGATTTCTTTTGACCAGATTCATTGGTTGGTTTTAGCAGATTGTAAATACTTATGCTTGATTGTTCATGTGAATTTGAAATAATTTTATGGTAGCAGAATTTTTCCTCCGTAAATCTGCAGAGAAGCCTCAGGTAAATCAACCACATCGATAACAAAATAGACAAGCCTGGTATACAGGCAGCATCTGACTAATACTGTGTTCTCACTTGAGAGTAAATCTTGCTTTCAGAAATGTGTACTATGTGTAATTTAAGCTTATATTTTAAATATCAAAACAGCAGTGGTGTTCCTGTCAACAGTATTGTTAAGCTGCAGTAGGTGCTCATAGTGCCTTCTGACTTATTAATTCTGCCTGTAAGCTTTGTTCCAGTTGACCTTTAGAAGTGTCCAAAAGTTACAGTTTGCAATTCAGCAAGTTTGGCAGAGGAACGTACATGACTATTCATACCATTGTTTAAACGGTAACCAGATGTGTCTTGTTTTTCTTCTTTCTTTCCATTGTTTTTAAAAAGTGATGTTAATCCAAGATGTTAATCCATTTACAGGGTTTTTCCACAGCACCAAACTCTCCTTCGGTGAATTCTCGTTCCAGTAGCCTGGGTCCATCACTGTCCCTTGGTAACATCTCAGGAATGACAGCAAACCCAGAAGTGAAAAAGCGCAGAGCACCTCCTCCACCGGTTGTGACACCTCCGTTGCAGAACATGGAGATGAGCGGACAGGAAAAGACAGCAGTACAGGTAACTGAAACCACAGAAATCAGCTTCTTTGCTGAATGTGCTGACTGCCCTCAGTTCATTCATCAGAGTTGCAGTCATTCACAGATCTGTTGGTTAGCCACTAATTGCAGCAGGTCTTCACAGAACTGAAACTGTTAATCTTACCAAATAAAATTAACAAAAGTCTTGGAGTTTGTACATATTTTATTGAGCTCTCTTGAGACCTCCCCAAGCTTTTCCCACTATCAAGAGTTCTTCTGAATGAGAAAAGTTTTGTAAAGCATTATTACAATAAAAGAAGGAGGAGGAAGAAGAAGTAAGGATAGAAAAGCTGGTAGTTACACAGGGGGACTAGGTAGCTTTATTGGCTTATTTCCTGTGCTGGATACTAGAAGATCTGCCATGCTTTCCCAGTTGTGCCATGAGATTTGTTAAAGTGGTGTTCTGTTTTCCCTTTAAAAAGGTTCAATGTTCCATGACACTGTCAGCTGAATTAAGCACAAATTGAGAAGAAAAACATTTTAGAGGTCCTAACCATCTGAAAAGAATGGAGTTAAGTGGAAAAGTGTTACTAAACATGCACAATCACATTAAGACTTCTGGTTCCACCATCAACAAAAGCGTTATATTCTAAATGTAAACTTTAATAGTCACTGCATAAAACTAGATACGGATGCCAAATAAAATGCAAGGAACCAGTTGACCTTCTAGGTCATGTAATGTGGACTGGTTCTATTTGCTTAGGGCTTGTCATATCTGTAGCAAATTTATTTTTGGAAAGTGAACTCTATTAATCCAAAATGGAGTCAAGAAGGAATGTTTGAGGTCATTGTAGCTGATAAGGAGGAGTCTAGTGCTCAGTCTCACTCCCTGTCACTCTTCTATTTACCTACGTTAGACATACCTTCAGTGCCTTTTCCAATGAGGCATTGTGTAAGCAAAGTTGATGCATGGACTTGGTAACAGATTATCGGATTTCACTTTCCCATTCTTAGGATACGCAAAAGCATGATTGGTGGGACATGATGGTGCTTCATCTTTCAAAATAAGGATAGGTGCCATTGGTAGAACACTCATCTATAGATACAGCTCAAGAGAAATGATTATATTACTTTTCAACATATGGTGCACCATTAAAAAAAAAAAAAATCCTTTTGAAATTCCCACTGTAGATACTGTGATGAGGTTTCTTGTATCCCCTGGAGTTAAACGTTCAATGTGTTCAATAAAAATACTAAGTTTATACAAGTATAGTCATCACACACTGTGTTACTCTGCCATTCTATTAGGCTTATCTCCATGCATTGTGGCATTGACATTTTAAATTGTTTTAGACAAAAACAATGAGAAGCTAAATTCTTATTAAACATTTTAGCATCAACATTGTTCAAATAGATGGAAGTGCTGGCTTTCTGAATCCATTGGGAAAAAAAAGTATTTGTCAAAAGTAGCATACAGTATAGTGGCAGCTTCAAATTCTCGTAGTCTAAAGGAAAAGCTGTTTTGACGAAGGGAAAGAGGTGAAGGTTGCGTCAGAGGATATTCCATAGCAAAACTAATTTTAGTCAATAGAAGTGTTTTGTGGAGCTGACAAAGCTATTGAAGAGTACGGTATATTATGGGCACAGTTGCTAGAGTTAGTTTGCCTGCATTTGTTGGGTAAAGGAAATCTTTCTGAAAATAGTTGCCCATGTCAAAATATTAAACAGTTATTATGTGCTTCTGAAGCTCACAGATTGAAAGTGTCTCATAGGCTGCACGGTAGTTCAAACAGGAATGAGTGGAGTACAGTTGAAATGAAGCAATCAAAAACTGAAGGAAGAGATAAGTTATTGCGTATTCTGTGACAAGGTAGCAACAGGAATATTGTTTACATGAAAACCCAAACAGTTCTATTTTATCTACGTGCAAACTATCCAGTTTGCTGTGAAAATAGAGTAAAAAATCTCAGGGTGTAAGTTTATTTCTTTAGTTTATGGGAAAGAATTAGCACTGATTTTTTTTTTTTCAGGGAAGGACGTCAATTCCTTATTAATGGACTTCCTTCCATAAAAAGATAAGATGTTTGTTTAGAAAACTTTATTTATGTGCAACTGTTACTAACAGGAAGATCCTGCAAAAGGGGAACATGTTTATTTCCAGTGAAGCTAGCACATTAATAGAAAATTAAAACAGTGGTATTCTGAACTTTCAGAAGGATTTTTCTTTTTAAACTATCTCCTTCCATAAAGCTGCATAGAAAAGCAAATAATGGATCTGTTACGGATACATGTAGTTTGACTTTCCAACCTAACAAGCCCATTATTTTTAACCCATTGTTAAGCTCTAGGGCATTCTGCTTTCTTTACAGCATAGATAATGCTTTGGGAGTATACATGTAATCTCCCCACCTAGTAATTGTAATAAGAAATTTCTGTGTGTATAAAAGGATGTTTAAACTTCTAAATTTATATTTTCTCTGCTTGTTTTTTTCTGGATAGGTGGATCATTACAGTGTAATTTTACTAGAGTGCAACTTTTGTTTCTTAGAGTAATTTACCTCCTTGAGGGTAAGGCCCCTGCAGTAACTTTAATTACTTTTTACTGCAGCATCATTAGTTTTCCTAGTCTGTTTCTAGTCTTCCTATTTCCATGTCTATTGAGAGGTAGTATTTCCTCTGTAACTGTATTAAATCTCTTCTAGCAAGTATTTATTTCAGTTCGGAGTGCAACTGAACGATGTTTCAGAGTGTGCTGTGCATACACGAAGTAGCTTACAAAGGAATGCAGAGTCAAAGAAAGGAGTTTACGTATTTCTAACCTGGAGACTTTTCCCCCCTTTTTGTAAACATCTCCCAGGTGATGCAGTTTAGAATAATGAGAAGCCCGTTGAACAAATATTTTTTAAAAGACCAAGGTATGGTAGTAACATTTTATCATAACACTGTTCAGATATCACTGTTTTACCATTAACAGTGTTCAGACGTATAGAGTAGAAAAGAGCATGGAGTGAGCAAAAAAAAATGAAACTCTTTTGCATTCTTTTGCAAATGGTTACAGAATTTTAGAGGATGTGCTAGCAAAATTTGGGGCCACCTTATTGTAGGCATATTAAAAACTGGGTTCCCAACCCAAAAAGCATGTGCTACATAGACAAAACACATAAGAGAAAATCTGTATGAGTGTTCCATTATAGAGCACATGGAGAGAAGCCACACATAAAGTCTGACAGAATTAAGCACATCTCAGGGGCTTATTCACTGGCCTCTCTTTAAAAGAAAAAGTGTGGTTTGGGTCGTTTCTTGGAAGAATTGCAGAATTGAGTATTTAAGTCTTTTGGAGGTCAAGACTAATGTGCACTGGCAAATAAGTTTATGGGAATAATTACTTTTTATTTTCAGTGTGTATGGAAAAGTACAGAAATTAGAGTGAGGGGAGATGATAAATTAGGCCTCAGGGGCTTTCTGTAAGAGCCTTTTCTATGAAACTGAGTGGTTTATTCAGAGTAAAATCATGAGGCTTTTTGGAGACAACATCAGAATTAGAAGAGGGCTCTTCAGTGCCTCCATCTTTTTAATAGCTCTAATGTCAACTCCAGAAGCCAGAAATGCAATTTGTAGACTGTGATAAAGGAGCCATGTGCTGTTTCAGCTGCTGTGATTTTCAGAACAGAAGCACTTTCATATAGTATGTAGATGTAACGGGAGGCATCTGGGATTTGTTATTAGCCAGTCAAATTCCTGTACTGAATGAAGAATGGGGCTATATAGCAGACATAAATATTCTAGTATATGTTTTGTAGTTTTTAATTTTAGTTACAATATGGCAAGACAGTGGGTTTTGATTAAAACTTGTATCTTTGCTCCTAGTGCAAGTGAAGAACTGGCCTCACGTTTTCAGAATTTTTCATTCTTTTTTTCCATGTTTATATGATTTCCTGGATGTTGCTGCAAACAAACAAATGTATGTGACATGCTGTGGGGTTTGCCTTGCTTCTTGTGTACCTTTCTTCTCCATGTAGATCTCAGCTTGGATTGCTGAGGACAGTTGTTGACTCATCATTCTTGCTCAAGGCCATTCCCTTAGAAGAGACCACTTGCCCCCAGTGTTTTATCAAGGGTGATATTTTCTCACCAAGAATAGCTTGTTGAAGAGGCTTACTCACATGAATAAAAAGGAATATTGCAGCCAAAGAGAATCACAGGCTTACTCAAAGCATTTCTGGAAGGTTTTGTTCTCCCTACCTCCAGTTTATTTTTGACGAATTTTATGTCTAAATGGGAAGATCAGCTTTAAGGTGATAGTTTTAACATCAACAAAGATAAGTGAGATTTTTGTATCCTCCCTGGAGAAAAAAAGTACTCATGTTAAAAATTTGCTAAATTTCTTGTGTATTTGGAGAAGATACTTTCAATATTTGTTGTACATCTTTTATTAAATGAAGAAAACTAAAAATATGCAAATGCAGAGGAAAAGTTATTTTTACCATCTTAGTTAAAAGATTCTACTGACAACCACACAAGGGTGTTTTGTTCTTCTTCTTGTTTTCTTTTTTTTTCTTTTCAAATGTTTCTGTACTCTTGTGAGAGACAGCAGCTTCCTGTGGCTCATGTTCCTCTACTCCAGTGCATCTTGTGCTTCCAAGAGTCCTTTTTATACTACCACTCCACGAGAGAAGTGCCACTGAGCTGGCAGGCCCCTGGGTTAGGCATTCTAGGCTCTGAGTAGCATTGTCATGCCTATGTTAATGACGCCTTTCTCACGGGAGAAGTTGTGCTACAGTATTACTTGTCCTTTTATATATAAACCAATATAAATAAAATATATCAGTTAGTGAAAGGTGCGTCCCATCTGGTTTATGGAGCACATTAAGAGTGTGTCCGAAGGACAAGGTATGCTAATGAAATGAAATATCATGTTGAAAGCCATTGAGTTTATGTCCATTTGCAGGCAACCCTGGAATACTCCAAATCACACTGCACATGGGCACTGTGTAGTGAAAACATACCTGCTGTTGATACTTCCAGTGAGAACCACAGAATAATGTTCAAGTAGTAAAAATAAAGGGAAGGCAGTGAAGGAAATACATGAATAAAATTCTGTTAAAATCATAATTAACATAGGAAATCTGTTCAAAGAATTGTTAAACTGTACACTCACCTGGATTTCCAGAATCAGTCCCTGAATTTGCATTTCTCAAAAGTCCCATGTACATGTGAGTATGCCACAGGGGTGAACTTGGGAGCCATTTGGAAATATGATTCATTATCTTCCTTAGAAGTAAAATACATTGTAAACAGTGGCCAAGATTTTTAGACACGGTTAGCTTTGCTGTCCGTAATTAGGAAGCTGAGTTTGTAGCTTGGTGTTTGCTGAACTTCTAAGATGTCAGAAGCTACGTCTGGTTGCTCAGCAGCTCAGTATCTGGACACGGTGATTTTATTATCATATTATTCTTCGCTATGCCACCTTCTATTGCAAAAGAAGTTTAAATTGAGATTGTTAATATAAAAATCTGCGCAAAGGAAGTGTTTCTGCCGTTCACATCCACCCAGCATACCATGATTTTTAGCAGATATCTTTCATGCTCATTTCCACTAAGTGATTACCACTGTTCCATCTTATGTCTTCAATATCTAAGGGCACAGATTTGTGGTGCGCTGACTACAGGGATAATCTCGATTGGTATGAAATCACACTGTTACTGCTGTTCACATCAGGTTTTCAAAGTGACATATTTCCATAGGACTGCAAATTAGACCCTAACACAATGGATACCAATGCTGTAGGGCAGTGAAGAGTAAAGTAGGTTCATAGCATGTGCAGCTGTGTCATTAAAGAGGCCATCGGTAGAGCTCTCTGTTTGCTGCAAGGGTTAAAGTTTCTTGAATCTGCTTTGTCGCTGGGTACTCTGGATCAGTTTGACATTTAAAATAATAATAATACTCCTGCAGTTGGCTTCACTTCTAAAAAACAGCTGAGTGCTTAGCAAAGAGCCTGTGTTTGTGTGGATGTGCCTTCCTGTGTTTGTGCCTTTTTTTCTGACAGGTTTTCTCAGACTGTCAGAAGCATCATTTTAAAGGAGAGTCATGATACCAGCAGGTATTGCAATTGTAGTGAAATTGAGGAACAGAATCACAACTGAATGAGAAAAGCTGCTGTGGATACCTGCAGAACTGAGGTTTATAGTGGGCAGGTGTCTAAAACCTGCTCAGTTAGCATCTGCTGCGATCATCTCTATCAGTTCTGACCAGTTCACTGTCTTCTACTTCTTCCTTTGTGCATCTGCTCCAGTTCATTGCTGTGAAAACCCCACTCTTAACCAGAGCTCTCTGTCCCAAGGGGCAGAATTTCAGATTTCTGTAGATTTATCAAGGTGGTCAATCCTACTTTTGCACAAGTGATTATATTCATACATATCTGGGGGACGAGGAGAGCTTGCTTTTTCGTAATGCAGCAGAATAGGATCCTGCGGTGGGTATTTTCTTCCCTTTTAAATGCCATCTTTTTCTGTATTTTGATGTAAAGTGAAAGGTAATGAGCAGCTCATGGTGGAGATCATCTGACAGTTGTATTCTTTGTTAATAGGGAGCCCATAATTCAACAAAAGGGTGGGCGGACTCAGATCAGTTATCTCCCTTCCATAGGTTACACCTAAGCCAGAAATGTCTGCTAGAAGTCAACAAGATACGAGTGCTTGTTTTTTTTATCATTTTTCAGGGAGGAAGGGAGGTTTCTTTTGACTCAGAGGTCTTCTGGGTGAGGTCTTCTCAACCTTTCTCTTATGACACATTTCCTTTCCCCTTAAGTGTTCTGTGAATGTGGTTGGGTTTTTTTTGGTCGTGGTGGGTTGGGGGGGGGGGCTGTGTGGTGTGTGTTTTTTCTGCTTTTTTGTAGATTTTTGTGTTTTGTTTTTTTTTCATGTGGAGCATCCAGAAGTCTCCCTTGAGAATAACAGATACTTTTTTTCACGTTCTGAGGAAGGATGCAATGAATCAGTTTCTGCTGCAGGAAAAAGCTGTTTTTCAAAATCTGTCCTTTAGTTCTACAAAATACTGCATCTTGTAGATCACTTCTTAATTTTCTGTAAGCTCCCTGAGGATATGAAAGCAAGATTTCTTCTAAAAGAGGAGGGAAAACACTTGACTTTTTTTTTTTAATTGTTGAATAAAAGGAATTTAGTGACTGACTTTGTACCTCCTTTTTTTTGTTTGTTTGTTTGTTCCAGTACGGTTTTCTTTTTGTGTATTAAAAAGGCCTGAAATGTGAATGGTGCATGTTATTTTTAAAGATCCTTAGTCTTTGTTTATTAACAGAGGACATCATGACTATTAGATCATAATCTTCACTGGTGTTAGCGGCAGACTTGATCGAACCCTCAGGCGATGCATGATATTTCTTAGCAATATTTTGTCATGAGGACAGGGATACTGAATCTTTGTTAAAGATGCTTTTTTCTGAGAAAAAAAGTCTTCAGGTGCCCAAGCTATGTAAGCATAAAGAAGAAACACTCTTCTTATGTTAAGAAGTCAGCAGGTAGTCAAGGATGTGTGAGATGTCCTGTCATGGTTTAAAAATAAACCTAATGTTAGTTTCCAGAGTTCTTGAGTTTACAGTGGGGTCTAGTATTAAAGATTATAGTGGGGTACAGCTGCTAAGAAAAGTGGTTAAATCATGCTCTCTTCCTCATTTTTGTATTAGAGTTTGGATATTAGTTGCTGTAGTGTACATTGTACTGCTGTACAATGCCAGATCAAGAGGGGACTTCCGACGCAATTGGCATTAGTCAGTATTTTGATACAATCAAAGAGTAGCTGAGTCTCTCTCTGTGTGTCAATATAAGTAAATAGATAATTAATAGACTAACCCATTAGGAATGGAAATTGTATCTATTCCTCTGTATTTCACAGCAAATTCATGTAGAAACCACTTATTTTGGATGTCATAGGCTGCAAATACTGTATGGTAGTTATGAAAGTTTCCATTAGGCTTTTACTGCCCCATTTGTTTTGGCACTTTTATTCCAGTCATCCTGTATGAAATTTTATTTAGAAGTTTATTAACTTCATTTATACATTTCTGTAGATGTTGAGAGTTTATGGATGTGATGGGCTCTTTTTCCTCTGCTCAACAAGCAGGTGATACTCTGTGTAGATAAGTGTGAAGTGATACACATTCTTACTGAATTCACTAGATCTTCTCATCACTACTAATTTGATAACCAGGCAACATGCCTCTTGTTAATACAGAAGCAGCTGTCTTTGATTCCTATTCTCATCTTTGCTGTCTGTTTTGTGGTCCTAAGTGCAAAGGTTTGCATTTGCAGAATGAGGTCATAAGTTTTGCCAGTAAATGATGTGAGCAATAATCACTTTCCAGGATGACCCCTAAAGCAACTTCCCTGGTATATGTGTTTCAACTTAGTATTGTAACTGCAGCATCAAAATGCCCTTCAGGAGGGTTATATTTTCAGGCACCCTGGGCTGCATCTCAAAACGGGGAGATGCAGGTGGGCAGCTCAAATTGCAGGTAGCTGGGAGCTGTGTAGTTGATGTCCAGTGCACTCCATTGGACACGTGCCCTTCACTGACACCAAAGAAAAAAAAAAAAAGGCAGCATCAGGAAAGATTTGATCCTATTACATGTGAAATCAGCATCAGATTCATGTCAATGTCAAGTATGCTCATTGATTTAAACAGGAACACAAGATAAAAATGGACAAGTGGATAGTCACAATGTTTTGCACTTTCAATTCTCCATCCCAAAAAAACTGCACTTGTAGCTTTGTGCTGTCATTTAGGTGTGCCACTGTCTTCCATGCTCACTGCCCTATCCTCACAGCTGTTGCTTCTAAGACCAATCATCATCAATCATTATCAACTTAGGACAGATTTTTCCTTAAGAGAAAAGCAGATGAACTGTTTATTTTACTGATGCTTGCTTGCTGTACTTTCTTTTGTCTTTCTGTGCTTGATTTCTAGATTACAAGACCTTTGAGGAATTGGCTGTTGGTACACTTCTTTCTTGTGTAGTGATGGGTCTATTGTTTTGCTTAGCAAATTATGACATTTTTACCTTTCAGAAGATAGTAAGTCAGATAGTTCTCTTACAGCATGCTGCTTTCCTGGATCTATCTAGTTTTCCCAAAAGGATTAGGCAATATTTCTTTCTTTAAGATGAGTGTGTAAGCATGGAACTTTTCTTAATGATTTTCAGTTAATTGCCTTGTGTTGAAAAAGCCATGTACATAAACTGTTGCTGTTCACAGATGTGAAATTCTGTGATGATATACTAAATTAAGTTTTATGGAAATAATGGTCTTGGTAACCAGTCATAAATCTGGAAAATTTTATCTATTTAATATTTTCACTGGAGCTGAACCTGGCTAGTGCTATCCTATTACAGCGTCCATTATCGAGATGTACCAGAACCAATTACTAGAAACAATTGTGAGTAGTAAAGGAGGTCTGTGGTCCTTAAAATGCTCTATATTGAAGTAAATGACTATGAAATTAGAACACAGAACAATTAATTTCTAATTTGAAGGTGATTTGTTCATTTTTCCCTAAAGAGTTTTAAACATGACATTGAGTTAGTTGAGTGAGAGGTATCCAGGCTTGTTCTTTTCATGTCTGACAAAACAATGCTCAGATGGCAAACATGAAACCAGCCGACAGAACATCAGATAATGTTTGCTGTGCAGCCTGGATGCTTAATTTAGCTAGACAAGTACACTCTAGTTTGGCTAATGATGCAGGCCCAAATTAAAATAAGAGAGAGAAAAGTGCAGTCATGGCTTGAAGGCTTATCTTGCTGTCATACATAGAATCAATTTTAGAAAACATATCAAAGCCTCAAAAAAAGCTGCTAGCTAAAGGGAGTAAGTGGTACCTCTTCTAAAAAGAAAAACATCTCTGAAAAATTATTTCTGGTGTATGCATACTAAATCAAACAAACTATTTCTTTCAAAACAATTATGAAAGGCTACAGGTAACTGATTTATGCACTGTGGTAACTATTTTCTAAATATCTTCAAAGAGTATCATTTAAGGATATATTACATTTTAATTATAATGCATATTTTTTCTCCATATCTCTAAAGAAATTTCATAGCTTGTGCAAATTGCTACCCAACCTCTTTAGAGCTCCTAATGTTCAACTTTGTTTTGCTGCACATTAATTTAGTAGCAGCATGTGTCCTATTTTAGAAATAAAATTTCAAAAAACATTTGAATATCTTTAGATTTTTATGTAAGCAGCTTACTTTCCAGTTTCTTCTGTGTCCCTATTTTTTCTAACTGGTAATTAATATACTTATTTTCTGTCTCCTTGGTTCCATAATTTTAAATAGAGTAAGATTTCTCATTGTGATGAATTAATTAAAAGGAATCATGACTTTCTCAGTCACAAAGTGATTAAGTACAGTTGATTCTTTTTTTCTGAAGTTTGGTCAGTATGAATGAGGATGTTAGTGTAGAATTTCAGGGGAGGTTTTGATGTTAGCCAGAAGGTGCAACCTCTCAGAAGCACAAGGAGAAGTAATACTGACTCTACACTGGCCATTGGAGAATCTGTCTTTACTCAGATAAAATACACAGTCAATTTATAGGTAATGTACCATTGGAACTTGAAATTTTAAAACCTGCTTTAAAGTCCTGTCTTTATTAGAAGGAGAATATTGCTTTTCTAGATTGGGAAAAAAAGTTGATTATGAAGAAGTTACTGCATAAGAGGAGTCCACTGTGCGGCTTTGTCACGTTTTTAGAAATATTTTTGCAGCTTTTTTCAGGGAAGGTCAGATGAGTCCAGAACTGATTTTAAGTTCTTACCTGCTTTAACTGAAGGCTGGATTGTGTGAAGTGCAGTTTGTTTCACACTGTGGTTTGGATTGGTCGATAATGGAGAAGGATAGGAAAAGAAGACCTACAGGATTTTGTGAGACTCCTCAGTGGTTGGCTGAGGAGTCCTCTGTGCTCAACTGCTGTTCTCTGCAAAGTAGTCCAATCCTGCCCTCTAACCTGTGTAGTAACAGGAACCCAAGCAAACTGAGCTTGCTGTGTCTTTGTTTTTACCACTTAACATGCATCATATAATAATCATGTAAGTGTACAAGATTTGTTTATGGGAAGGCTTCTGATTTAGGATAGCAGTTAATAAAATACATCCCTTTTTTTTTTTCCAAGAAAACATACAGCTTCAGAGTTGAGCCCTTAGATTATGTGCAAGAAAAATTCTTGGAAAAGTCTTTTCACCAACATCAATAACATTCCTGATCTTTTGCAATAATCCAGTTGCTTCTGGCTGTGAGTTCATGGATCACCTGCCAACTGTTTCTGAACAGATTATGCTACCTGCCTTGGGAATAATACCACAATTTACCATCTGGTGAGATCATGATAGTATCACTTGACCTCCACATGTGGTCTCCGTCAAGCACTTCATTGAAAACTGGCAAGACATCAGGGCCCGAACATACTGTTCTATGCAGCCCTGAATTTTGGCAGGGTTGCAACATTTAGTAAACTTCATCTGGCTTGCAAGTCACAGACAAATAGGACAGGCTGATGTCATCGTAAGCTTTAACTCTCATTAAAGAGAAGGTATGTGTTGAGTAATTATTAGACTTTGTCGTGTAAGGTATTTAGGGGAAGTTAATAGACAGATAATTTTAAGCTGCTAGGTTTCTAAAGAACTGGCATTCAGTAAGCAATGAAAAATGACCCTAACACCTTGCTTAATTTAGAAACTGGGTTTGTGTCACTCTTCAGATTTCACTTGTAACTCTACCTTTCTTATATCTTAAATTAGAAAGGTAAATATTTATATACTAGAAAAGTTAACTAAGTAAATGTACGCTGTGTAAATCAGGTTTAATTGCATTATGGTCATTTTTTAGCTAAATAAGAAAACAAGGAGAAACATCACAAATAGATATAATCTAGTAAAAACTGTTCACTGCTTTCTATAGCTTTTTTTTTCGTTTGAGTTAATTCACAGTCAAGCCATGAAAGTAATAAAAACAGAGAGAGGGGAATGCAAATCCAGTTCATTTGACTGCATGACACTTCAGTTTTTCATCTCTTTGGAGAACGAACAGTGTAGGTCAACCAAAGGTACAGGTACGTCGTTCTGTTTGCTGTGTGCTCGCCTTAACCAGAACATCAGAGTTCAGCAGACTGTCCCTGAGCCCTGCTCAGCTGCGTGTTGCTGCCACTTCCAGGCAAGGATAGGAAGCAGAATGCCATGGTGGGTTTCTCAAACCAAGGTTTCTGGCAGAGCCCATTCATCGTTTTGGGTGATAAAAATCTTATACTTGTGAGGAGTGGCTTGGTGTAGAGCTGTGTTATGCTACAGTCCATAGCAATACGTCTAATCTACACCGTGATACCATTTTGCTATTCCACCTCCTCCTTGGTTTCTCAAGATCATGGAAGTAGGGCTTTCTGGCTGCCCTTTGTAAGCCCTGGAAGGAGCTAGATTGAGTGGAAATTTGCAGGGAGGAGCAGGAAATGATGACATGAAACTATCACTTGACTTACTGCCCAAAACATGTTTCCCAGGCATTTTGTGTGCTTGCAGACGGAGGGGGCTTGTCCAAGGAAGGCGAATACTGCAAATAAATCCGGTGTGCTCTTTTCTAAATTGAGAAGAATTGTAAGGATTTTGCTTAGGATTTGGTGCTGTTCTAAGCACTAGAAATTCCCATCGATTTTCTCTAAAGGAGAAAATTCTAAGTGTAAAGGAAAACCTAAGCTCCAGAGAGGTATGTAGTTTAGTGGCAGCAGAAAGGGCATGGTTTTCCTTGCTTCTGGTAAAATCTTTGTGTGATTGCAATCCACTTCCTGGCCCTAGCCCATCCTTTTAGCAGAAAATTGGACAAAGATGCAAACTAAATTTTGCAGATCTTCAGCCGGCTTATGACGTTTCTCAGATTTTTAGGGACAGAACAACAGACCGACAGTCAACCAGCCTGTAATCCTGAATGTGATACGGAGGAAGAAAATATTATACATAAAACCCTCATGCCAGGGCCTTTCCTAAAGGCACTAGTGGCTCAAGGAGGTATGACAGACACCTATCAAATTCATTCATAAAGTTGCCAGAAGAAATATTAAGCTACGGTCCAACTGTGTATTTTAAACTCTAATTAATGCTCAATTGTTCTATTCAAATTTATTGCTCTAACTGAAAAGATAAGCACAAACATTAAAAGAAATTTTTGAGTTTGTTTTTTTTTTTTTTCCTTTTTTTGTTTTACTTCACAGGCTATTTCTAGAAGAGAAATCAATCTTAATAGCAAATCAGTTTGTGGTGGTTTAAAATATGAACTTGAAGTTACTGAGGTTTTTGATTTTTTTCCCCTAAATGAAGACATAAATGAGGAGGATTACATTGTATTCAGAGAAACAGAGGAAGTTCAATGCTCTGCCAAAACAAACATCCGCAGACTTGTGTAGTCTACATGTTTCAATGCATGTGAAAGTATTTGCTGCTGTAGAGTGACTTCCTTGAGTGGAAATAATATTCCAGCTAGTAATGAGATTTTGCAAAAGAAGGAAATCACAGCTATCTTAGTAATTTAACATCTCAAATTTGTTTATGGATAGTTTCCTGTCTGACACATTTAGCTGAACAAGTTAAAGTGTTTAAAGAAGATTAGAATGACATTAATTTTTAACTGCCCTTGACCATGACATTTCACAAAGGGTGTGTTCAATAAAAACAGACGGAAAAATGAGCTTGCCCCTTCACCTTGTAGTGGCTTTCTTGTGTCAACTGATTTAGCTTTCTGTCGCCAATCAACTGAGCATTCAAGGACATCCTTGACTTTTGTCTTCTTCATTTTATGAATAAAAACAGCACAAAAGCGTAGCAATTTCTGTAAAATCCAGTAATGCTAACCTTTTTATCTGTTATTAATACTGAACTGTTTTTGCAGCCAGAGATTCAGTTTTGGTAATGACCACTAAATTTCATTACAAAATCCTGTTTAATACCAGAATGATATAATGTGAGAAATTTAATTTGAAATTAAACAGCATAAAAGTGGGCAAAATTATACAATATTTTATGGCATCTAATTAAAATGATAATGGTAAGGGTATTTTCAGAAGAGCAATACAGTTTGCATGCTAATTATAAGCCTGACTTCCCAATTTAACACAGAGACTGAACACTTCCAGCAGAAAAGCAGCTCAGAATCTGAGGCCATGAGTATGGCAGGGGGACAGCCATCACATGAGCCAAACCATCATGTGAGTTACTAGTGCTGCATTTTGGCAGCAGCTTGGGAATCTCCCCATGTAAACATGTGCTGTGTGAGGCTGACATGTCAAAGGTAGCGCAAGACCTTGGATCCAGTCAATCCAAATGTCAGATGATCAATCTTGCTATCACAGTATTCATTTCTTATTTTCGTATGGTTTATTTCAAAATCTCCCATTACTTTTACTTTTATCCTATTCATTTGTGAGATCCAGGACTAGAAAATCAAGATGTACAGTACTGAAATGACCGAGCCAGAGAAGTTTCTTGCCAGTTTTTGAAATGTAGTCATTTCTATGCATTTTATCAAAATGGCAAGTTTTTCAAAGAATATGCTTTTTCAAGCTGTTTCCATGTGCCATTTTTTTTAGTATCCATGTGTATGTTGCTTTTACAATATGTTGTTGCATTGCATGGCATCCTAGTAGGCACTTTAAATATCCCACCACTCAAACGCATTCTGCAACATAAAGACATGTTTTTGGGAAACATCAGACTTCTGTCTTTGAATGCCACTACAACATACTCATGGATTAGAAATTCAGTTTTTAATCAGCGGTAATGGAGTGCTACCCAATAAGGAAGCAAGCTAGAAGTTCAGTGCTGAATAGACAGTTTAATACAGAGTAACTGACAGTGGTCAGCCTCATGAATTGCTCATAAGCTCAGTTTCTTTGAGAGCTCCCAGAATTTCCCTTTGTCAGTGTATGCCTAATGTCAGTGAAAAGCCTAATAATGTATGACCTGTCCAGGGAATATTAGACATATGAGTAAAGGTTGTTTAAGACCCATTAACGTTCAGTTGGGACTTCTTGTGGTTTCTGGTGCTAGGCATGTTGAAGCATCTGTTACCCTGTGAAAATGCAGAATCAGCTGGATAGAGTAGCTTTTATATCATCAAGTTTAGTGGACAGATTTATGTCTCCGTTCTGCAGCTGAAAGATTTATCTCTCTGATTTTCCTAGAACAGCTCCTCTTGGATCAAAATATTTTCTTCTCAACTGCCTTAAATTATGTACAAAATCATAGCAAAAATATTTTAAAAACTCTTAAGCCATAAATCTTACTAGCATACCAACCTACCACTTGTCTTTCATACAATGCTGCAAAAGCTTCAGTTCAGTTACAGTTATATCAAGAGTTTAAAAGTGGTTAATAAATGTGTCTTTTTATTTCCAGAGCTTATTGTGAAATGGCTCTTAATTATTTCAAGATCTCTTACAGTTCTGTGTGAGGGGAGAAGAATTGGGATGGTCCCACACATAGTTTGGGGTGATACTGTTGTTTGTTTAGTTAAAAATTAACTCTGAAATTTTCTGTGGGTCATATTTAAACAATCCTGTAATTCAATAGGCATTCTGACCCCACACAGTATCATCACCAGCAGGTGTATTGAAATCTGGCTTGCTTAAATCAGTGTGTGTCTAGTCTGTGTTGGATGACAGAAACCAGTTTGTAGTTAGGGCATGCCTGTGATTGAATCCATGTGTGTTCTTCTTCCAATCATTTTTATTTGCTTCTAAAAATATTTTTTACAAATAATCACTCACTGTTTCCCTGAACATGTTTTACATACAAATTAGACAGAAGTCACAAAAATACAAGCATTCTGAAAAACAATAAGAGATCCTGACGTTGCATAAAAAAAGTGAAATGAGCAAGAGAGTATGAGCTTAGTTCACACAATTTATATCACTTACTATAAAATATTTGATTCATATATGCTAAACCATCATGGGACATCCTTTAAAAGTAGTCCTTAATCCTGTTGCTGATAGAATAAGCGTATCATCTGTAGCTGCAATGTTTAAGCAAAAAGAAAATAGCTTTAAGGGTGATTTTGATAAAAAGCAAACCCTGGAAAATTGTTAGGTTTTCAAGTTTCCATTTTTCCTGGTCTATGGTAAAAATGATAACAGTGAGAGTGAAAGGAAAAATCTGTTGCTCTAAGACAAACGTTTCTTGTTTTTATGAAAATACTAGGAAGAGTAGTTTGGATTTTGAAAGACAAGCTATGCACTTTTTTTTAACACCTCAATCACATATTGACTAGGTCCACTGGTGGAGGAGGGCTTCTGTTAGAACAGTTTATATTTGTCAATTGACAAATCAATCAATTGACAAAGCTTTCTCCAGTAGGTATAGACACCAACTACGATACAGATACCCACAGTCGTTCCAAGTAACTCAAGGTGCTGTTTGCTTTTAATGCACAAATCGAAGAGGGTCTTTCCATGGCAGTTTTTAGGTTATTCTTACCTCCTTGTGTCCCTAGTTGTGCTTCTGAGCTGGGATCACCCAGCTTTTTTCCAAGCTGTTTCTCAGCCCTGCAGAAAGTCCATGTCTCTCTTCTGTCTCGTATTTGCCCCAGGTCTCTGTGTCCTAACACAGCAATTGCTGAAGATGATGAAATCTCCCTCAGCTATTCAATAAATGGGCAAAGCATTGCTTGAAAGGCATAGAAAAGGTTCATAGAAAGCTTCAAGTTGGCCTTCACCATCCAGTATAGAAGTTTCCTGATATTTTCCCCTCAAGTCCACAAAATCCAGCTGGGCTTTTAGTACTAGCTTAAGCATTTTTACCTGCTAGTATCACCATTTTGAAATACCTTGGTAGTTGCCTCATACTTTACTAGGCAAGATAAAACTATAGGACTTATAACATTACTGTATTCTGTTGTTTAACAAAGATGCACTATGTTCATTTTTCAAGGATGCATTAAGGTCAAAGGAGGTGATTCTTCCCCTCTACTCTGCTCTTGTGAGGCCCCCCCAGTAGCACTGCGTTCAGCTCTGGGGCCCCCAGCACAAGAATGACATGGGCCTATTAGAATGAGTCCAGAAGATGAAGATGATCAGTCTAGAAGAAGGCCACAAAGATGATTAGAGGGCTGGAGCACCTCTCCCATGAAGACAGGCTGAGGGAGTTGGGGCTGTTCAGCCTGGAGACGAAAGTGCCCCAGGGAGACCTTACAGCAGCCTTCCAGTGCCTAAAGGGGGTCTACAGGAAAGCTGGGGAGGGACTCTGTGTCAGGGATTGTAGTGACAGGACAAGGGGTAATGGCTTTAAACTAAGAGAGGGTATGTTTGGATTAGATATAAGGAAGAAATTCTTCACTCAGAGGGTGGTGAGGCACAGGCACAGGCTGCCCAGAGAAGCTGTGGATGCCCCATCCCTGGAGGTGTTCAAGGCCAGGCTGGATGGGGCTTTGAGCAACCTGGTCTGGTGGGAGGTGTCCCTGCCCATGGCAGGGGGGTTGGAACTGGGTGATCTTTAAGGTCACTTCCAACCCAAACCATTCTATGGTAGTATGATTTTTCATGATTACATATTCATTGCAACCTAACCCAAAGAAAATACTGGACTCTTACACATTAAAAAAATATATCAATTTAGAATCATAGAATATCGTGAGTTGGAAGGGACCCACAAGGATCATCAAGTCCGGCTCTTGGCTCCACACAGGACCACCCAAAAATCAAACCATATGTCTGAGAGCGTTGTTCAAACACTTCTTGTACTCTGACAGGCTTGGTGCCATGAACACATCCACTGTTTACAAATCCACTGGTACTGTATCCACAGGCCTTTTGCAAGTAAGATGACTATCAAATGCTACTGATTAATATTTTCAAGCACTAGCTTTGTAGGATGCCCTTCCTCACAATTTTGGCACATAGCCTCCCCATGAGTTTGTTATTTTGCCCCAAATATATTCCGAAATTTTATTTTAAGCCCTCAAATTTTAATAAAGGTTTTGAGCTTTCACAGGGGTACACCACATTCAGCATATTCCTCAAATATTTTGTCTGCAATATTGAAAGTATATTTCAAACAGTATGTGAGCCATGA
Source organism: Cygnus olor (assembly GCF_009769625.2). NCBI lineage: Eukaryota > Metazoa > Chordata > Aves > Anseriformes > Anatidae > Cygnus > Cygnus olor. The sequence continues at coordinate 87,797,044 of NC_049170.1, read as the reverse complement.
CATGAATTTAATGGAAAAAAAAGTGTGGGTTTTCTTTTGTTTGTTTTTGCATCGTATGTGGTATAATCAAATGGGAATAGGAATTGCTGTATTTCTCAGATTTAGGTCCTTTTGGACCACTTTATTCATCTCTAGCTCAGTTGATGGTATTAGTTATAGTCAGAGAACAGTCACTAACATCTTTAAAAGTTATGTATTTGTTGCATAACTGGAAGCTCACCTAATAATTCCATCTAACTCTACATAGGTGAAGCACGGGTGCTAAGAATAGGATATATTCTGTTACACTCAGAGAGGGGAACCTGTAACAAAGTTTGGATGGGAAATTACTTCAGATGATGTTGTTAAGGCTTGATTTCTTTATAAAAGAAGCAACCAGTCATAACAAATTATTTTCAAGTTCTATTGTTTTGGTATATACAATTGCAAGAAGGAAACAGAATGTTCTTTGTGGATTTTTGCTATTTATATTGAGCCTCATAGGTTTTCTGAGATTGGCTTTAAAGAACTACTTTAACAATTTTTACAACCTGTTCCTGAACTAGACACTTCTTATATACATGGTAGTATGTCTAGCTTTAAGCAAGCTTTTCATCTTCTTCATGGGTTTTGTGAAGTATGCTGCACTTAGCTGACAGTATGATAAAAGCATTTTTTGTGTGTATTTGACCAAACTTTCATTATTGCAGTTGTGTTCTAGCTATTTTCTAGCCTTTTCTTTAGCAGTAGCACTTTGTTCGTCCATAAATCTATGTAATGTTCCTAGAAGGTTCAACTAAATAAGAAAGCATATAGCTCATTTATGTTGGCTTCTGTTAAGGATTCTTTTTTCTTTCTAAAGCTGCAATTTATCTTTGAGGAATTTGATTATGGCAAAATAATATCCTTCGCTCACCTGGTACTCAGTGAAGGTTGACTAGTGATCTCTGTCATTTCAAGTGGAAAAACACGTTTCTTTCTGCCTTGACTCTCAAGATTTCCTAGGCTTATCATTTAAATCACCAGCCCATCCATTGTTGTCCTCAAATAAAATGACCTTTCTGCCTGGAGAGACAGGAGTGAATTTGAAAGCTACAAAATGCTATTAAATAGCTGCTAAAGTCATAGCTTGTGCTTGTGAAGTGCTGGGGAAGTTTCTGCCTGTCTCCCAAATGATTCTTCATAGCTACTGAATTTTGGAGACAGTGTGGTCAGATTTAAATGTTTAGTCCCAACTTTGATTGATAATTTTCTCTTTGTAAGGTAGTATCCTGAGTAATCAAGATACAGTATTAAACGCTTAGATGTCTTTAGCTATTGTAAAAGGCAGTGCAGAAGAATGTGATTTTTTTTCTAACTGCTTATTTGCCAATTACCCCAAACAGGCATGGAGAAGAATGCAGAATTAGGTAGCTGTCATCTGTGTAATTCCTCATCTGCAAAACCAAAGCCTGATGAGTCTGTTTCATTGAACAGAGTTCCCCATCCATGTTCAGCTGAGTATTGGTCCTTCTGATTCTATAAGTATTAAAAATAATATTAAATCCAACTTTGGTTAATTATAGTCTGTTTCTAACAATTGGCAGAGGCAGACAGTATCTTCATCAGGAGAGGTGCCCTATCTTAATATGGAGTAACATTATTAATTTGGGCAAAAGTTTTTCAAAGAAGCTCTAAAATTTTGCTGTAACTATTTCTGAATGTTTGGCCTGGTGCTCTTTCCTGGAGGGAAGGCTATTTTTTTCAAATTCCATGAAGTTTTGGCCAACATTCTTTGCCATTAACTCTAGCCAGGTTTATCTAGATTGGCCTGACTGGCTTTAGTCATGCACTCTATCCAATGGATATTTAATGTAAAATAGAAAAACAAAACATGGTAGCAGGTACCAACACCAGGACACCTTTCCTTTCCCACCCTCTGCCCCCTCCACCTTACAGAATCTGTTTGCTAGGAAGCCGCAGCTTATCCTGGTTAACGTGCTCTATTTCCAGTTCTGTTACTACCAAGTTTTGCTGTGTGCAGGACGCTAAGAACGGGTGGAGAGCATCCGAATGTCATGTGGTGTAGTGGTTAGAGCATTGTCCAGGAAGGTGGGAACTGAATGTCCATGTTTTATAAACTTAAGCCCTTCCTGAGGGCTTTTAAAAAGGAAGGCTAAGTGAGGGAGGCTCTATTTAGGTCCTGTTCTCTGTAAAAATCATTTATCCTAAGACTTTTCACTCAGTCTATGAAAAGACTTATACAAATGAATGCTTTTCCTGTGAACTGTGATAATAGCTTTGAGCAGTGTGAAGCTACTATTTATTTAATGAAATCTCCCACAACAAATGCATTTTAGGGGTTCATTAGCCCTTTGGATTAAAGGGGAGATGATGATGATGATGATTATTATTTAGACCTTTGTAATATTAGAAAACCACTGGGCAATTCTGTATATTAGATATCTTCAGCTATGTGGAGTATCAGGATGGACAGAGCAGAGAAGCAACGTGAGGGAAGACTGAGGAATGCCAACAGCATGCTATGTGTGGGCAGCTTCCATTACCCTCTGCCTCAGCTGCGCTTGGTTCTGTCTAGCATTGCCAGTACCTTTCAAATACAAAAATTAAACAGATTTTCCTACTTTTTTTTTTTTAATTATTCTTCCGGTGAAAGGAAATAGAGCTAAGTTCCAATAATCAACAGAAAATATTATGCAATGCAGTGAAACCCAAGTTGCTTGTAATAAAATTTTCCATATTTTAAAAAGCAGTATAAACAGTAATGAAGTTTTGGCTGGCCAACCAACGTGTCGCAATTATTGGAAGCAGAGGTGTTACAGATCTTCAGAAGTATGTCTAAGAAGTCCAGTAGACATAAACAGAGTATGTTATGATCTCTTATCATCATACAAGCAGACCTTCAATTTTGGTTCTTCTCTCACAAGTCCTGAAACATCAGTTTGAGAGAAAAATGAAATAAATGAGAGTATTTATTACCTACATGTACAGATTGGCGTTTTTAACCATGCGATGGGTTAAGCCTAACATCGCATGTAGTGTCATACTCTGTGTTGCTCACCAATTCCCTTCTATCAGAACCATCAAATGAAGCATACTGGTAGTCCTGCTGTGACATATCTCTGAGGTTCTTGCCCCATTCCTTCCGAGTGCCTTGCTACACCTCTTCTGGTCTGTCTTTTCAATCTCCTCGCTATAAATACGTATTATAAATATTTTGGTGATGCTGTGTGCTAAAGAAATTAGCAATTAGCATATGACAAACACTTTTTTGTTACTGGTAACTTAAGAAAAAAAAAACACACACATCCTTTACTGTGCATATTTTTCAATTTTTCTAGATTTCACAAGGAGCATCCCTAAACGATTTACAGAAAAAGAAGAGGCGTGCACCTCTTCCACCAACTCTGTCTGCTCCACCCACTCCTGCCATGCCAAATAGGACAGAAGAGGTGGAAGACAAGAGGAAGAGCACAATGGGTGAGAGATGCTGTTTTCTCCTGTGTAATTCCATGCATGTGCTTTCAACACTCACTGTTCAAAGTTTCTTTAATTCTGTTATGCTGTGAGTTGGGAACTTTTGTAACTTGGCTGGGGGGGAGAATGCATTTACATTGCAGAATGAAAGTCTGGAAATAAGTGTTTCTATATTACCTCATTTTAATGGCACCATTCAGAGGACCAGAAGACAGTAAAATGTAGATGACACTTGTCAGATGATTTGAATGTTTTGTATGAGTTAGATATTAAAAAGCACTAGCCCTGGGCCTATTCTGTGCCTCTAAGGTCATGGTCATTTCGTTAGTAAAAAGAAAGTGAAGAGATAGACAAGGCAATACTGAATACATCTGAAGCCATGGGGTCTACTAGAACTGAGGTACAATTAAGCTAGTTCAGGTTCTCCTCATGTTCTTAAAGCCTGAAGACATTTTCTTTTCCTTTAGGCCTCCAAAAGTTTGACATAGAGTCAGTTGATGGTCAGTGAAGTTTTTATTTTGAATTTGTTCCTAAATTAATCTCTCCCGAGTCTTTAGCTAGAAGAAGAAAACTGGTTCTCTTAAAGGAATTCCATACATAGCTGGTGACGATGAGGGAACTGTAGGCTTCAGCAGTATGTGATACACCTTTACTCTCATGCAGGAAAACTGAAAAATGTTCTCCCAGACCTCTGTCATTATCTGACTGCTAGCTCATTCAGGTTGGTGGGAGCTTTGTCCAAGTGAGGACCCCAAGATTACGCTTTTAGCAAACGAAGTGATTTTATGATGGGTAAAGATATGAGATGATAACCCCACATATTGAAACATTTTTTTCAGTGCATTAAGAGAAGCATTCAAGTACTGTAATGCACTCAATGCACTTCAATTCATGTCTTTGACCTCATGTTCCATAAAGTGCCTAAGACATACAGATATGACATCCTGTCATACATAATTGCTTACATTATGAATGCCTCACAGTTTAGAAAGAAACCTCTTGGCTTTGTTCCAACATTTATTTACAGTAAATGCTTCACATTTAATGCCTCAGCATTTATGTAGCAGCAGGAGTCCATTATCTTTTGACATGCTCGACTCCATTGACATCTCTTATTTAAGCCCTCCAAGGGGAACGTTATCACTGTGCCATATAATACAGGGGTTTTCAGCAAATTGGCTTACTTTTAACTATTTCTGATGCCACAGCCTGAAACTCCTCATGCCTTGCCCTGTTGCAAGTTACTTATTGATGACATTTGGTGCTTCAACTTTTTGTAAGTGTTAATTTTATTTTGTATCAGTGCTCATAACATTACAGCTGAAATAAAGCAGAGCATAACCACTTCTAGTCCATTCAGTGCTGTGTACATAAATGCTTGCTGGCCAGACTCTGTTATGTAGGGTTCTGTAGTATCGTTTACTTTAATGGAGCCTTATTAATTTACACCAACAAAGAACTCATCCCACAGTAGCCCGATCCCCAGTGCTTTTCATTTTCTGCTACTTTCTTGAATGAATACGTTCATTAACAAGAAAAAAATGTTACAGTGAGAGAAGGTTGGTAAAACAGCCTCTCTTTGAGGCCCTTGCAAGAAAATGATGAGAAAGCACAGATGGCTCTGAAAGCAGGAGAGAAAAGCTGTGAAAAAGGCAAGACAGTAGTGAGGGGGGGAAAAGTGCTGCAAGAAACAGGCAGCCTCATGATGAAAAAAGGATTAAAGCTACCTGTATATCTCCCAGGTTAGCCACATGAATCCAAGCAAAAGATCAATCAAAAATATCCTCGAACTGGCGAATGGGGCACATTCAATACTGAACCACTGACTCTGACCCCAAAGCATTGTGCCCAATTTCCTCAAAGCAGTTAAAAGTCTACACATTTGCCAACATTTAATTGTCTTCAATCTCTACAAACTAGTGACTCCTAAGTAACAAATCAGAATGGCTTAATCTTTTTTTTCCTGCCTCTTGGCGCTACTCCCCTTCTCAGCAACACCAGAGCATGAGCCTAGGAGTGATGGCACAGACCAGAGGTCCATCTCAGCCAGCATCCATCTTCAGCTATGACCAGTAGCAGATGCTTAGGGCAGGGCATAAGAGCAGAACAAGCAGGCAGTCCTGCTTCCTCAGCTGACTTGCAGCCTCTGAGGACTTGCTGAATTGCGATAGCTCTAGGTCTGTACACCACAAACTGGCAGCAGCTTTTCGACATTGCAAATGGTTAATGCAGCATAGTCCAATGGTGCATGTATTTATGTAGATACTGTACATAAAATTGAAATGAGCCTCCAGCAAGTTTGAGCATTTCCTTTGATAGCTTAAAACACTTTTATAAAGAATGACTTAAACAACTGCTTCCCCGCAATGTCAAAATAATACAAAAACTACTCACAAAAAGAAAAACCCGTCAACATACCTACTTAAAAATATTGATCTGAGGCATTCTCCTTTTTCTCTTATGGAGAGGGGGAAATGGTCACATAACATATCCTAAAGGTCAACAAATTCATCCAGTTTGGCACTTACGGAAAATAAAACATTTTTCTCTTGTTTTTATTTTCTTACATACCTTTTTTACACTTTTCTTTTTTGAATTTTCATCCTTCCTTATATTTGGCAAAACAGCAGTGAAGATTTCAACTGTTAGCTATGATGTACGTGTATGTGCTTAGCCTATTTCTGCTCCCATTGTTGTTGATTTAAGAGAGACCAGGCTTTTCCCTCTCCCGTAATTATTTGGGGCTAAATAAGAGCAGAACTAGATCCAGAAAGACTTTGGTTGTGGGTGAGGGAAAATCAACGTGTATTTTAAAAATAACAGCAAACGTAGTAATCGTTGTCTTGATGCTGAAGTAACTAGTCGATTGATCCCCCCTGTAGGTGATGGACGGCAGGTGCCACAAAAGCCTCCTAGAGGCACCACTCGGGGTCCACCCGAGTTAGTGATCCCCCCACCCCCACCTTACCCTCCTCCTGACAGAGACATTATGGATCCAGCAGTCTGTTACAGAGAAGCAGATGTTACGGCACCAACAAAGCTGGTACCTAAACGTATGTTTCAAAATATATGTATATGCGTTTCATCTCTGTTGATGATTATTCTCAGGGGTAGCTTTTCCAGACTTTCCTCTCTGCTCTCTGGACATACGTGTCTGTTTTTCCCTTTTTTTTCCAGCCTGTTGTCTTTCGAAATGCCCAATGCAGTGTAACTAATTAATGTAACGTAAATGAAGCACTTGTTTGGAGACAGGTTTGCTGGAGATACCTGGCCATTTTCTGGAAGCATTTAAAAGCAACCATCAAAACATGTGACTTCACCCAGCTGGAAGCAGAAATTCGTTGCCTTGTATTAATTCTCCATCTTTGATTTCCTGTACTAACAATTTTTCTCTCTCCAGCCACAAATTCCTTTGAGAGTCAATAGGTCTATCAGTCTAGGTTGAAAACTCCAGGGTGTCTCCCTTCAGGAAAATGCAGCCATTTACACCAGCTGTATATTGTTAAAGGCCTTCCTGTCCTAATGGATACATCTTCCTTGACATCTCTGGATAATCCTTTGTGTGCTCTTCCCCTCAGGGCATAACTGTTATCAGACAAAAAAATGCAATAGTTTCCACATCCATGTGTATTTGTGAAAAGCATGTTTTCATGCTTTTTCACGCTTATCCATTGACTGTCTTTAAGTCTTTGTACATGATCCAAGTCTTTGATCATGTAGCGTGTTCTCTGTGGGCTTGACCTGCACACCCATGGAGATCCTGTAAAGGCAGCAGAGCTCTGCACATTATGGCATCTCGTGGACACACTTCTTTGAAGGTTAGGAGTCTGTCTCCTAACCGTGGAATAGAGAAATGCCTCCATTAGCTGCTAATTTGACAAAGATATTTTACCAGGACATTTTCTTTACCAAAATTATTCTTCAGGTAGCAGTTACATTGATACATTAATGTCAGTGGTTTTGCTGCTCAGTGCCAACTAAATCTAAAGTATTATTTTTCAAATCTGTGCTAAGGAAATACAGATCGATGAGCTTTATAGCGGGGAGAAAGGGAAAAAAAAAAAAAAAGAGAGATCCATACTAACAGAAAACTTGAATCTTATTGAGGATTAACCCTAATTCATTTCTTTACTAGCATATGCACAGAAACCATATCATACTTGAAATCTTTTTTTTTTACTAGATACCATCAGTTTGCCTACAATGTTTTCTTTATTAAAAGTCTGTTGTGGCCTTCTTTGCATTAATATTTCTGCTTCATTTGAGTTTCTACCACTCCAATATTTTGCAACGCTTTCCTGATCTACCTTGCTGATCAAATACACTTTAATCAATGCAGCTCTGATGTTATCCGCCCAATCACTTGCTCTTAAACAAACACAATATCCCAGCCAAAATGATTTGATTAAGCTTGTACATGGAAACATAACATGAGCTTTTATTATCCTCGGTTTACTAGGAGCAAAGCAGTAGTGCTTAGTGGATATTTATTTTAGACTTAAAGCACCAGTGTTGGAGAGGGACAAGTTTAGCTTTATAATTATGCTGTGCGCTACCTAGATATAGTCATGTATAGCTTTACAGGAGAGAAACGTGTATAGATGTACCCATGAGAGAAGGCAGCACACACGACAGATGCTAATTATATTGCTTAATGCCATTCTGAAAGGTGCTTAGATACCGTAGCGACTGAGTGGTATAGGAACGGAGTTTTGCAATGATGGTTTTTATTGCCTGAGAATGCCTCAAGCAGTGCAAATAGGACTTTTGCGGTAGATTCAAAGGACAGCAAAGTTCTCAATCTTCCTGACTCTAACCTCAGTAAGTGTTTTCTCATAGAACAAGGTGGGAAGGCGGATAAGCTACTGATGCCAGATATTGATGAAAGGCATATTTGTTCTGAAGTCACTCTCAAAACAGCTTTCTTTGATGATGATTGTGGTCTCCTTTGGCTGAGTGGGTGACTGTCAGCAGCAGTTTGACAAGATGTGATTCCCATTCAGAAATTATAATTCTGTGATCGTGTGGAGTTTAAATTCTTGCTCCTTATGATCTGCCATGGTTTGTGAGGCACTGTGCCCCACCCCTTGTTCCTTCCCAGCAAACACACAGTCGTCCCATTGTGCTCGGAGAAACCCATGGTGAGGAATTTTCATTTCATAGGGGATGGTGGTAATCGCTCTTCACAGAGTTTTCCAAACTTAGGTAGAGCGTAAGTCATTCATGAATAGGGCTTTTAGTAAGATATTTGGGCTTTTCTGGCTCTAATGGTAAGAGTCTCTCCCACAAACAAGAGTGCAATTGTTCCTCCTGGTTTTTGCTCTTTAATCTTTTTATTCTCATTACATGGGTTTTCCTGTTAATTTTTGGTCTGGTTGACCCTTAGTTGCATGTTGTGTGCATGTCGAAAATGATATGTTTATGGGATCCTTTCTCCTTCCTTATCTTACTAATCAGATTGTTCATGGCCTGTGATTGTTAGATTGAGTGTGCTTTGGTAATACCGAAATGGAGATTAACACCTCTCTTGCATGGCTTTGGTTATTGGCATTTAGCTCCTGAAGTTCTCAATAAACAACTCAATAGCAAGCTCTGTACTACTCATATGAGGTAAAGAATCCATATATTGAAAGATTGCTGTACCTAGAGGTACAACTAAAACATGCTGCCTTGAAGTGTTTTCAAAGAGATCAGAGAATCAGGCAGAACAGTTTGGGTTGGAAATGACCTTTAAAGATCATCTAACCCAACACCCCTGCCATGGGGGTCATTAGAATAAATTCAGTACTCCTGTGAACCTCTTTGATTAGCCATTTTTATTTGGCTTGTTATGAGCTATCATACAGAAATCCAGTAAGAAATTTAAAAAAAGGTTAAAAAATAAAAGACAGTTCACCTTCTTGTAGAGTGAGATCCTGAACTTAAATTCTTCACTCTTACACTGAATAAGGTGCTAATGAACTTCTGTCTTTAATAATGAGATCATTATTTGAATTTGTCTTTTTTAATTTAGATCAAAATAATCACTTAGAAAGTTTGAAAGGGATGAAGGATTAGTAGAAGTATTTCCCAATTATTTTATATGGACAATATGTATGCTACTAGTTGATGGGTAATAACAAGTTCATTTTAAGAAACAGAGTAGAAAGGAGCCTTGTCCCCATGTTTAATTTTTAACATTTTCTGTGATATCATTTGATATACTGATGGGTAATATAAGCCACTTGACAAAAGCCATGACAGTTTCACAAGCAATTTAGCCATATTTCTTCAGTCACCTTAGATATTTAGTCTTTCACAGTGATTAAGGATAGTTTCTAAGGGTTGGACTTTGTTAACTTTAAGCAAAAACAAGTAGAGAAACTCCTAGAGAGAAAACGACATTTTCTTACATGTGCTTCTAAATTAATTGAGAACTGTGGACTGCTCAGTAGGTAACTTTGCTGGCCTATTATAATGCAGTACCGCAAAAGAAGTCTTTCAGTTTTTCCAGCCTTTTCTTTTTTAAAGATGGGCTTTAAGGCAAGAAAATCTGTAAGGGTGACTTAGGAGGCTTATACCACCATCACTCTTACTTTTCCAGCCTGATCTGAATGAAGTTGAATCTCCAACATCATCTATCTTGTACCTTCTAGAGAATTAAAATTCAGTCCAAGTTAAGCAGAGTTCGTAGACATGCTGCCTGTCGTTGTTGTGCTGTTGGGATCAAGTTAGCTTATACATAAACCCAGGGAGTTAGAGTATCTGTGGGATTTTGAATTTCAGTATGTGTGCACCTAACTACACCTTTGGGCATCTGATTCTTGAAGGTTGCTGAGCATGCTAGCCATTCTGTTGTCTTATGTACACAATATTTTTAATTTTATCATTTTACTCTTTTTTCCCCCAACAGTTTATTGTTGTGCATCATTCCCTTCATACACCAAGCGCGTCTGACAGACCCCGCCTCTTCCTATGACCTTCATACCTCTGAACCTCCTGTTGCCTCTGCTACCCTGATTCTTCTGTTGCCTTTCTTCTTTCCCTGCTGGAAAAGAACCTTTTTTTCTTTCTGGCTGAGATTTCAGCTTCCTTTCTTTTTGAACTTGCACATTCTCTTTTAATTACTATTGATTTTTTTTGGCTGTTGTTCCTACTCATTTGTGAGATGTATGCTCCAGAACTGAATGCTGTGTTATATAAATCTATATATCAGTCTCAGAAAGATTATCCATACATTTGTCTGTTCTTTTTCAAAATATTGTCTTTATTTTGAGCCATGGTTTGATTTGATTTGTTGTTTTAAATAGTGTGTGTATGGGGGAGGGAAGAGTGGCTTAATTTCAATCCTGTCTAAAGATTTCATGAAAACTTCCTAAAAGCATTTTTCTTTCCTCTATTAGCCTAGGTATAACATTTTACATTCTCAAATTTATCCTATTTTTCCTTCATAGCGTATGTTTTGTTCCTTTGGAACAAAACTAGAACTGGGCATGGCCTAGGCAAGTTGAAGTACAGGATTCTTTCTATATCTTGGCTATCAGTCAAGGTGCCAAGAAAAAAAAAAAAGATATGTCAGATTAAAATGGGCCTAAAAGGGATACTAAGAATCAGTACCAAATGCACTGATTCATAGGCTTTACTTCTGCTTTCATCCTGATGCTTAGTATGATTAATTTTATCTTGATGTTGGAGACATCCTATGGAAATCAAGGTGTGTGTTCTATTTCTGTAACAAAAGATGCAAACACCGTTTGCTCAAGATAAATCTCGTTCCACAAGTCCCCTTTTTACAGTTGTAATAGGAATACTCAGTAAGTTATAATTATATCAGCTATAGGACTGTACTTAACGAAAACTTCTTTTCACTGAAGAAAGTTCTTCGTGTGAACAGCCCATAAGGCATGTATTTTTAATGATTCTGAATTATAAACATAGGTTTTACGAACTGCAATGGTGCACACACCCAGAACTATTCTGACCTCACATGTACCGTGATTTAAGACATTTATGTTACTTAAATTAGTGAGTTGCAATACATAACTATAATTTAAATGATGAAAAATTATTGTTTTACCCTCAAGCAAACTGTCATGTTCATCTTGAATCCTTTCCAGGTAGGCAAAACAGAGAATAAGAAAACAAAGCATTCCTACAGATAATATGAAACATGACTAAAAAGGGTTCTGATGGTTTTTAATACAAATATGACATGTAGTTAATAAGTTCTAAGTGATGTCTCAGAAAGTATACTTAATACCCTAAGGTATTCTAATAAAAGTGGAGTGGAATTGAACTCTTGATGCTGCCAGGTACTTTGTAATAGCTTCTTAAGACAGGACAATGGTTTAATTGTAAGTCTTCTCTCTTAAAAAAAAAATATAAATAAAACAAAGAAACAACTAGTAGATATTCACAATGTGAAGATTAAGAAGCTAATTTACCCCTTCTCATTATTCTATTTACATCCTATTTGTAACGCCACAGAGTTACATGCCCCATGGAGTTAAGACTAGGATAAAAGTGGAGTAATGAAGTGGTGAAACAAAGGGGTTTATATTGAGCACAGTGTAGAAGTACAGTGTATTGCAAAAGCAGTTTTGTGTATTGACACCAGTTTAGCTTAGTCGAAGCTCATGTTTTCAAGTAAATTTCATTTTTGATGAAAAAATTTCCTTGCCATGAAAGAATATCATTCTGACCCTCTCCATATATCTGACAGTTTGCTGTGAGAAGCTGTTTCCATGTGGTCTGCTGAAACTTGAAAAAGCTCTAGGTGAAAACTAAAAAAATTCATGACTCATCCTTAATATACTTGCTTTTTGTATTAAATTGCAAAATTTTCCTTTAAAAAAAAGTTTGTGGAAATTGATATTGTGTGTCAAATTTCTATGTAAAATATTTTAATGACCCATTTTAGCTAGCTAGCTCTTGTCTTCCTGATTTTTTTTAAAGAAAATCCATGATTTTGCTAGCTCATACCCTTTGTTTCTTAAAATTTCATAAATGCTAGGTACTTATATATAGTATTGAACAACACTTAAAAAATAAAAAGTACTGTATCTTTACAAGAAATCGTTTTAATTATAAGAAATTATGCTTATGCTCTATCATTAGCATGTCTAAACCTCCCATTAGTATATACAGTGTGGGAAAGAACTTCCAATGACACTCATTAAATCCAAATCTATTCAATGGAATTGCATAGATACGCCATTTCACAACTGTGAATTCATTAATAATGCGTGTACAAGGGGGTAGAGTGTTCAAGCAAAGCGTGACCATGGGAATGTGAACTTGATGGATGTTGGTTCACAAGCACCATCTCAGCACCTAGGTGTGCTCGGGGAATCCCCGCTTGCTCTGGGCTTTGACCCAGTGTTCCTGAAGTCACCTCAGTTCTTCTCCTGGAAGAGAATGAGGGTGTTTCTGTCATTTTCAGTGGCAGGAAGAAACGTTGGTTTAGGTCAGTTTGATGGAACATGAAGTTAGCAGTGATATAAATGGATATTGGCTGTTTTACTCCCTTCATTTTATTCATAGAGACAATAAAAATTTACTGAGAATGATACAGAGATTGATAATAAATAGAATTATAGAATCATTCAGGTTGGAAAAGACCTCTAAGATCATCTAACCTGGTATTAAACTGCTATGCTATACTTCTCCACCAAAATGGTTTTACCAGAATTAGTAAGAAAATGCATTTAAGTTACTCAACATTTTTCTGCACTACCAAACAGCACTGCTGAAATACTCTCCTTCAGAGTAGGATACCTGGGGTGAAAAAACAAAACAAAACAAAAAAACACCTAGACATTGGGAAATGCCTCAGGAGAGTAAGTAAATGCAGAGATAGCTTGTAAATCAAGACAATTTCCAGTATTATGACTCCAATGGCAGTGACAACGAGTGCCTTTAGGAAATAAGGACAGATGTATAATTTATGATTAATCCCGTTCTGATGCATGATAAATGTCCGTAAACAGATTAAGCTTCATGATGCACAGATTTTACTGACTGCCCCTCTAAAACTTTTTTTTAAAATTTTGACCACCAGAGGGAGCTGACGTTGTCACATATCTGCAGTAGGTAGCGAGTAAGGATGATGCTAAAGGTGAATTTTAAGCTGTAGGTGTCACATTTATGCAAAGGCTTTAGGCCTTTAAGAAAGTCATAAAATTAAACCTAATTTACCGAGATGTTCTGTTCATCAACTAAAAAGAAAAATAAAGTTCTATTCTATGATTTTTAATCAGTTTCATCACAAATAGGAAAACAAAGATAAATCATATTTGCATGTGATGCTAGTGTGATGGCATCTTCTAGACAAAAGCTCAAATTCTTACTTTAGGTGTTCTTGCAAAGGGTGTTGGCATGTTATGTTGCCTATTATATTGTATAGATACCGCCTGTGTATCTAGTCTAGCTATGCCCAAGGTGTGGAAATTAGTGCACATAGCTGCTGTATGTGCTTAAGAACAAGTGCATAGGAATACGTCATGTTTAGTGTTGATATAGAAGGATGTGTTCTGCTAGAAATATTTATCAGCATGACTTGTAGCATTTTAAAAGTGTGTGCAGATTATTTTAGTATCCATCCTCTTTCACTGACAAGTGACTTTGTTATCAGCGATTCAGTCATTCAGAGACTAAGACTGAAGATTTGAAGACTCTCCAAACACCCTTAAATGTTTTTTCTACATGTAATGCTGTCTTTTTTTTTCTTTTTTTTCCTTTTTTTTTTATGATTGATCTTTGAGGATTTAAGTGAATGCAGTCTTTCCAACTGAGCAGCTGGAATTTTTTTCTTTTCCGGTGACAGCGCTGCAGAATACTAAGCTTTGAATTCATTCCATTTTTGTCTTTAGCAAATGTGCTACTGGTCCAGAACTGAAACTGATTCTGGGCAGGTAAAGTGTGGAGAGAATATTTAGAATATTCTAAATAATATGAGAGAATATTCTAAATATATGGATGGTAGGAGGAAATAGTTCTCTTTTTGTTTGTTTTTAACTGTAATTATTTGAAGCTGGCCGTGGGGTCCAGAGTGCTCAAGTAAGTGTCAGGGGACAGTGATTAATAGAATACCACACCTTTTTGACTTGGTGATCTAAATTGCAAAGGCCTAGGATGCATTTATTTATTAGACATGGCCATGTAACCTATCATATGCCCATCATCTGTCTCTGTATTCTGCATATGTAAAGTCAACTCTGTGGGCATGATTCTCATATTATTTTTATTCTTCACATTTACAGCCACGTTAAGCCCTCCTTATGGTTTCATCCCAGTTTAAAGTGCCTCAGTGTGAGAGTTGTGCTGTGTGTGTGTGTATAAGACAGCAGTTCTGTCTCCCTAACTTGGCTTCCCGTCACTACCATGACTCTCAATATATATTTAGTTCATGCAGTAGGCACCATTTAACTTTCCATACTAAAATACATGTTATTTTAGAAGACAGAATGTAACTTATTCCATCCCTCCAAAATTACAGCCATGTTGTTTTCTAATGTCATTGCAAAACTATGAACTCCCCCCTCAAGGACGGTGAAACAAGCTTGCTGCCACTGTTTACACTTCTTTTTCAGATTATCTCATGTATAGTATGTAGATAGGCTTCTGTATAGCACCTGCGTGGCCACAGAAGTCCACTGCTGAAGTACATAAGTTGACACAGTTTATTCCTTGCTTATCCGGAAGAGTTTATGCCTAATGAACTCCACTGTGTTTTTGCTGAGGTGGAGAAGGGGGAAGGTGCTCTTCTATTTCTCTGCATCATGATCTGCTTTACTACGAGTGGCTGTTGAAAGGGTACAGCCCAGTGGCAAAAGGGAGCTACTCTAGAACTGGATAAGGTACTGACTAGGCAGTAACTGCAGCATCCTTTATATCCCTTGAATGTTTCTTGAACATCAGATATTTTTTTTTCCTGTTCAGTTCTAATAAGCAAATCCTAAATTTGGGTCACCAAATCTCTTAATTTTTCTCGTGCCTTGAGAAAGCTCTGAAGGAGATGCATTCCTGTGTAAATGTAACACCAGCTGGAAAGATAGCATTTTGTATTCCCTTACATGTCCATTCACTCAGCTGCCCGCCACAGTATTGGAAATAATACCTGTGACTTTGCAGACTTCAAGCCAGAAGTAAGCCCTAGTCTAATTCCTTTGAATATAACAAAATATTTTCTGCTTACATTAAGTAAGGGGTTGGACTCCAGTGAATCAAACAGTCTTTCTAATCTCATTTCCTGATATTTAGCTCTTTGACTGTTTATTTACCTACTTCATAAAGTGTGGAATAAAACTTATCTTCCCATTTCCCACCCTGACTAAATATAAAGACATTTCTCTTCTTCTAATTCCCTTGCAGCCCAGTTCTGCAATCCAAGTGGTCTGTGGATAAACTGTGAATGTTTATTCTAAGTGAAACCAAATTCCCTGTTTTCTTCTTCCTTAGTCAGAATAAGAGAAGTTTAACTCTGCAAGTCTTACCTTTAATAACTGGGTAGCATCTTAAACGTACTTTGTGGGATTTGTAGAAACTGTCACACCCATACCAGCAGACTTGCGCTTTATCACTAACGAGCTGAACTAAACTTCTGTGTCCAGCCAGACAGATGCACATGGTGTGACTGTATGTGTCTCGGAATTTCAGTCCTGGGTATGAATTTGAAGTTAGGCTTGATTTACACATAATGGGCCAAATCAAACAGGGATGTTGGTGTTGGAAATGGCATGGAAATTTGTAGTGCAAGATCCTACTGATTCAAGTGCAGTCATTGCACAGAGAGCTACAGAAAGCAGTGTTGAAACTTTTTGTGTTCTCTGTTCCAGGTAGGTGATAGTACCATACCAAACTGCTTGTCCATCCTTAGAGATGCTCATACTCAGCTTTTCCTATTACCACTTCTAAGCCAGTAAACACTCACTAAAATGACTGCCTGCTTTCTTTTAAGAAATTGAGAATTCTGGCCATGCACATTCACTTCGGGGTTTTAGGGCCTGAGGGAGCAAAAGGCTGAGAGCAGAGACAGAGCCGCTTTTGTCAGCTCCTTTTGTGGATTCCATAATTGGTTCCTGGCATGGATAAAAGAATTACTTTCCAACCTACTGTACCATAAGCAAAGGTGGGGTGTAATGGAGGACAAAGACCTAAACCAAGAGAAGACAGAGGAAAGAATGAGAAAGGACCATTATGGCTGGCAAATATTTTTATAAGAGTATTGTGATTAAAAGATGAAAGTGAAGTTGCTAAAAATATATTGTAGCCTCTCATAAACAGTGGTAGGGGAATATCTACTTACTTGTTAGAGCAAACAACCAACCTATTTTTACTTCACACATATAATAAAAATTATTATTGATACCTGATTTTAAAAACATACAGGTTAGCAGTTTTTTGTTTTCTCTCTGTTTGTTTCTTTCCTCTGTTTTTTTCACTTGATGAGGTTAAAAAAGGGACATTTTTTTTTCACTTTGTAAAAACATGAAAATCAATGAAGAACCATTTCCAACATTTTTTTCTCAACTAAGTGAAAAAACTGCAGCCATCTCTATAAGGTGTTTCTATATGTGAAACAGTACAGACTTGATACAAGAATTCAATAATTCTTATTCTATGAGAATTATAAAGAATTATATAAGAAATGCAGGGAAATAAATAAATAAATAAATTACTAGCAAAACTTCGGAGTTCAAGATAAGAATTTTCTGTACTTGACTTATGCTCATAAGAGAAAGGAACATTTTGGAAGCTATGTAGACTTTTATACTTGGCCTCTATGGAGAAAGCCTAACAGTGGCCTGCTGAGGGCTATAGAAGGGCCAGCCGGAATCAATTTCTGGTATTACTGGGAGTAGAACTAAATATTTTGGGACAATTGCAAGAATACATTAGTATTTTACTTTTATTCTGAAAAACTTTTTGTGTACTTGAGCAGTCCCTCAGATATGTTAAATCAATGGTCAGGAATGACATGATTCTCTTTTACCAGGTAAAACTTATCCTGCTTTCTCCCCAAAGAGAGGAAAGATTTCTTTTTTTTCCAAAAGTAATTTTATTACAATTAAACACAATGCAAATGGACATTTTATTGATAATTTGTGATTTAAAAATACACTTTTTTACTTTTAAAATATTTTTCTGCTTTCCTTCAGAAGGTGAGAACATGGTCCTCATTAACTGACCAGTCCGTTAAAGAAACTTAGAGGTTTAAGTGTCCAAGTTTTCCAAATGAAAACATTTGGTCAAAAGAAAAAAAAAAAAAAAGTGTGCATATACTGTAATTTGCTTGTTTGCTCCACTCCCTTGTGGACATGCCCAGCTTCCTTTGTACCTGGCAGCTTTCCTGTTCTGTATTCATCAAGCTAATCGATGTGATTCAGATGTTCCTCAAATAAAATCATTTGTCTTCAGTCTACTCCTACAAAGGACACAGATTGTGCTAAAAAGGCTTTTCTGCACTTGCAGGGTACACAAAATACATGTCACTGTTCATAATACAAGGCTTTGGCAATGCATTGATTGAATTTTTCTACACAAAAAATCTTTGCACAAGGCAACTTCTTGCGGTTTTTCCATGTGGTTAAATGAGTGCCTGGGAGAAAATTAGTAGACTGAAAGCACTGAAGACAGAAGTCTTTAAACTTACTTGCCATGATGTGAAGAGTAATAACAAACCACCATCTCAATTCTTTGCTTTTGTGATAGGGGCCACTAAGGTGAGAGGACAGTTGTGAGCAATCAGGAGAGTGAAGATATTGTTTGAGTATTACAGTACAAAGTGTACTGTACAAACTGGTACAGTAGCCAGTCATGCCTGCTTAAAATTTTTCCAAACACTGTCTTTAGGTGGTGTTTTTAGGAGAAAAATAATAATTGGTTATTTACAAGAGGAGGTGCTTTCTTTTTTTCTGACATTCTTTTTTTATTTAGGGATGAGAAAGGGAAAGAAATAGATGGAGGAGAAAACCTCAAAAGCTTCACCTTCTTGCTTTTTTTCCAAGACCAAATTGGATGTTAGGATTAGGGGACTTTTCCTTTTCTACTTTGTCTTCTTCTTCTCCCTCAGACCCCATCAAGTAATTCCTAAAGTATTTCTTTTGGACTGCTGCTTCAATGACTCAGTTCTCTAGTATATAAAAAACACCACAGACAGTTGAAGCTTAGCTATAGTTTGTAGCATCTTTCCCTCAGTATATGGATAGATGGATAGTAGATAGATGCCCTTTCTCTGCTAGATAAAAAGATGTATGAGTCTCCTTGCTCTGTCCTTCTACCTCTCAATGAAACTTTTGGAACTGAACTTTAGCACTGTTATCCTTCCTGACTAACTCAGGAGAAACTGGCCAACAGTTTAGAAGTTACTGGAGGGTTTGATCATAAACCTACAGCAGCATGAATTTTCTCAACCTAATTTCTGTAGGAACTGAGGCTAAAAAGAAAGAAAAAATCAAAGACATTTCCAAATTTCATATTAAAAAATAACCTTTTATGCTGATCCTGTTCAGAATTAGGCCCATTAACTCAGGTGAAGAATTCCCCACATTGGCATGTCTGTTTTGAGGATATGGTTGTAGTAAACCTTCAAATTCTAGAAATGGCCCTGCTCCAGGAAAGCACTTAAGCACGCTTAAGTGGGTACCCCATTATACAGCATATACATTATTATTGAACGAACTGTGTAAATGAAAGCCTTAAAATGTTTCACATGAATAAAAATGCAGACAAATTTTCCCTGTGGGGATTCCTCCCATGCAGGAGATATCTGCAGCTTTGCATTTTAATCAGTGAGTGGCCCGATCCGGCTCCCACTGGAGTCAGGGGCAAAACCCACCTGATAAAACGGAAGCGGGATCTGTTGCTAACAGAGCAAAATATGAAGGGGAAAGTTTATTCCAAGTGGGTGCTCAGATGAAGACCCATTTCCAAAGAGCTTTTCTTGCATAGGGTACTCTTCACAGTAGTGCCAGAGATGGCACTGCCATTACCTTTTTACTATCCACACGTGAGTACAAAGCACAACATCCAGTTAACCACTCTTGCATGTTTGCATTTCTTCCTCCTGGTATTTCAAGTTAATAGTGAAAGAAAGCCCCAGGGCAAAGCATGATTGATGAGATAATTGACTTCAGAAGACGGCGTTGAAAGAACAGGCCAAATTCAGCTCTGACTTAAGTATTGCTTTCTCTGCTTAAGTCTGAAATGACCTGATCCAGTCCATGTGCTGTCAAAGGGTAATGGCACAACAGCAGGGCTCTTCAGTGAGCACCATGTTCTCTCCACCTGTCCTATATTCCCTCCTTACTAGGCTCTCATTGAGACCTTCAGTGTGCACAGCTGAACAAGATAACCTCGTGGCTAGAGCCTGAGTTGGAGTTCATGCTACCCAGCACTTGATTCCTGCCTCACTCAGTGATTTCTTGGGTATGTCTGTATTACTGGAAAAGAGGTCTGTCCCTTGTCGTCCTTCCATGTAAGCAATGGCCCTTGTGGGTTTCTGCAGCATGTCTGTGGCTCTTTGCTGACAGCACAGCCCCAGGATACCTGGCATGGTGTTTCATGGTGAGTGTGCTTGGTGTACACTGCCCTGGCCTCGCTACCCTTGGTTTGTGCATTGCCCAGCAGGGGAGTCTGGTCAGGGTGACTATGAAATGTCCTCTGACAATGGCACAATGCCCCTGTGGACAGTCTTGTATGAGATCTTCAGGGAGACACCACACTCTGGTCCTTAGTTTTGTTAGCTGCAAGATTAATTCTTTCTCATCGACTGTGGATATGCAGAGTAAAATGTGCAATAACTAAGCTTAGAAACGAAGCGTGCTTTTCTAGGTTAAAATATTCCTACAAATATAATTGCCAAGGTAAGCCATCAGCCCAAGTATATAGAGTAGCCTGTTGGAGTTTGAACTTTGGAGAGGAAAGCAGCTATTCCACTGATCAGGTGGTCCAAGAGGGAAAGAGTCAGGAAGTGTACATCAAAAGAGGTCAGCGTAGAGCTTTGTGGCACAGACATGTATGAAAATGTTTTCATATCTAAATTCAGAGCTAGCTGCTGAAAAACTTCTGTGAAGGTATTTATGTTATTGGTGGTTTGGCTGAAGCATGTTTTAGCCAATTAAATGGAGTTATTTTGTGCCGTCCTAATTGTAAGTTAGACAGGTGGTTTGTGCATGAAACATTTAATTTTCTCAGGGCTCTGTCTGACTTGAGATGATGCTATAGATACTATTCTGTACAAAGATAGAAGGTGATGTAAGGGAACGTGATGGATGTATTGATGGAGGAACTGAAGGGAAACATCACAGTTCTGAACAGACTGAGGTGCTGTGAGGACATGTAAGAAAAAAAAAAATCACCGAAAGTGATGAAATCCCATCTTGTCAACCAGCACTCCAGTCTGGAGTTTACTCTTAGCTGTTAGCATTAAGCAAAACCACTGTTTGTTGCCATTACTGGTTAATAAATCTGCATTGTTAGGAACATAATACAAGTATTTTCTTCTCATTTGTGCAGAAGTTGTCAAAAGAAGTACTTTGTCAAGGCAAGTGTACTTTGTCCCCATAAACAGAAAGCAGCTGTTCAAATTTTTTTACTTATATGTGTGTGATTCCTGATGGCTTCGGTAATAGATAATCACAGATTGACCTGATTCTCCTCCACAATTCTCAACTTATAAATTACTTTTAATCAGAAGTAAATATGTAATTGTGAGTGGAAAGGTATCTCTGTAATACAAAATGAGTTCTTAAATCCTGCAAGTGAGTGTGTACGTGCGTTTAGGGCTTTTTTTGTCTTTTCTTTGCTGGGCTTTCTGGCAGCTAGTCTCTGGGGAAGGAAAATATAATTACAATGCAAAAGTGTTTTATGGTTCTTTTCTCTGGATTATGCTAGAAATCTGAGACTGTAGTAGACATTTTCTGAAATTGTTAACAATAAAGACAAGCAGCAAGGAAGAGAATGAATTGAGTAGAACAGAATGCACAGGGGAAAAGATGGAGAAGTTTAAAAAGAAATGTTGAGCAAATGGCCTTTTTTCTGTGGTCTTAAAAATCACCTAATAAAACATTGTTTTATTGCATAGGTGCACTAATCATTTCTGGTTTTAATCATTATACCGCATACACTTTTCAAGCAATTTTATAGAGTCTGTTCTCAAAGGTGGCTCATGAAAATCACCTTCACAGTCCATTTGTTTAGATTCTGCAGTGTACTTGAATTGAAGCCGACCACCTCTGTAAAGGATG
Organism: Cygnus olor; assembly: GCF_009769625.2. NCBI lineage: Eukaryota > Metazoa > Chordata > Aves > Anseriformes > Anatidae > Cygnus > Cygnus olor. The sequence goes on along the minus strand of NC_049170.1, from coordinate 87,775,361 downwards.
CAGATTGCCAAAATGCATCACTTAGCAAAATGTGGAGAGTGGTTTATTTCTCCACCAGGCTTACTCTATCAGGCAGTTTCTGTTGTTAGATGTAGATTCTCCCTTCCCACAAAGGCCACCAAAGAGCCCCATTATTGATAATGGTATGTTACTAGTATTACGCATGATGATTTATAAAGTGGAAGTCTGAAGCCATCTAATATATATTCTTAAATATATTTCCATTTTTATATGACTGCTCTAACCTATGTTGTCTGCTTGTTCATAGTCTTTTGAACTGCACAGATTAGGCACATTGCATCTCTCCTCACACCTAAGCAAAGGAGCAAGCAGGGCCACGAAGGCACCCTGTATGTAATTCTAGCTTGCTGTTAACTCAGATACTGAACACCAGGAACTGTTACAAAAGTCTCCCCATCATATTTTATTGTGTATAAGTATAAATGGAAAATTCACGCCACTATCTCATTTTTTTAAATCTATTCTTCTCCAAGCCAAGTGGCAATTTTCTTCAGTTAGTCAAAAGAAAGACTTGTCTGCTTGCACACTTGATCCTGTTCTTTTTGCTCTTCGTGTTGCTTTTGCAGGAAATTGGGAGCCATTATAAGCCTCATCCCCTTGAAGAACGATGGCTAGTTACTGGCTGTGGTGCACAGTCATCAAAGTCTTCAAACACGGCTTTAATAACAGCAAGGAACTAGCAAAGAATGAGGTTGAAGAGAGTGCCAAAAAAGAGAGGATAAAAATCAGTTTAGTAATGGCAGCAGCATTCTAGGTCAAATCAGCTTTGCAGAGGTCAGGGAGGATTTTGCAGTCATGGAAGAAAGGATTGTGGGAAAGAAATAGTGATAATAAAATCCTGTATGTTAATTTTCCCCTGTTTGAAAATCTGTTTTGCATAATTTCAGATTTTTTTCTTTATTTTCTTGTTTGGGAGGTGGTAAAAATAAAGGGCTGAAATGGGAGAGCAGCCATTTACATGGGGTGGCAGTTTCCTCTGAGCCTTCAAAGAGACAGTAGACATACAACGTAGCACTGAGAGAGAGACTTCACAAAAAAAAAATCAGCATAAATTTGAAAGGGAAATGAAACATTGGTGCGCAAATCCTCGTGGTCACTTGTACATGGAAAAAACAATGGAGGAACCAGAATACCCTTCAGTTCCTACTCCTTGGCTTGATCCTATCCTGTATTGCATTTGGTGTAGGGAATACCACTGACAAAAAAGCTTTTGCAGAAGTTACAAAATTACCTTTTTGTTCAGGAATCAACAAACAGCAGACAAGGAGAAGTGAGAAATGCTTAACTGGCTCAGATTGGTAAGGCAGGTTGAATTGGTCCACCTTGCATTTATTTTTCAACCATGGGAAAGCAGAGTAGATCTGGGTATCTAAGGTAAGTGTGGTCAGCTTAGGATTGACGATGGAGATGTTGTAGATTCATGGTATGTATCTAATAATACTCCATATGTACCTTTTTGTTGATGTGTGTAGTGAGACGTCCTTTGTGAGGCTTCATTTTTCTTATTGACTAGTGTGCAAAGGAATAGATTTATTTCTGTTTGCAGATTTTTTGCGTCAAGAAGGGCTGCATTTAAAGAACCTGTTGGCAAAGAAAACATGTGGGGCATAAGGCAAGGAAGGAGACCGAAAATACCTCATTATGTGAGAACTGGGAGTCACATGCATGACTGTGTGAGTCAGCAACGTGCCCTCATGGTGATGAAGCACTAACCACATACTGGATTGCACTAACAAGAGCATAGCCAGCAGATCAAGGGAAATGATTATTCCTGTCTACTTGGCTGCCATGAAGCCACATCTGTGTTCATTGTCCAAAAGCGGGTTCAGTTCTGAATTCTCTCAAACAAGATACTGACAAACTGGAGCAGAAGCAGTTGAGTCTGGTAGATCTCTAAGATGGCTGGCTGGATCACGTGTACATGGAGGTGCTGAGGCACAACAGGGCTTTTTCAGCCTGCAAAAGGGAAGGGTCAAGAGGATTTGAATGCTATCATAGGAGTGAATCTGTAGGAAGAGGAAGACCAAGCCAGACTCGGAGATCACTGCAAAAGGATAGGAGGCAACAGTTACAAGTTGCAGTAAGAAAAAAAAAATAATTTGTTATAAGAAAAAGTTCTTTATGGGGAGAAGCATTAAACATTACCCACGAAACGATTTATGATTTTTCAGAGAGTCTATGGAGTCTCTGGGCTTGGGGATTTGAAAAACTCAGCTTCTCAATATGCTGAGCAACCTCATCTAAGCTGGAAGACAGCTTTGCTTTGAGGAGGATGACTTCCAGAGGTTCTTTCCAAATGATTTTTTTTCTGTGATTCTATGAGCTAAAAGAGCAGATCCAACACTAAGCTGCCCGGCATCCTCATTTCGGAGGAGAGCTAGAGCTGCAAAGCATCCTCACCACAGCCTTTCTTGGACACGCATTCAGTTTTTGCAAGGCATTTACAACATTGAGAGAGGAGTGCTTCAGAGCTTGATCTGTTCCCCCACTTCCCCCATGATGTTATTAATATATAACAGTTGTCGTTTGTTTTCTCTTTTTTTCTTTCAATTAAAAACAAAATGGAAGTAGGCATGTAGGCTCAAGTATGCTAAGAAATATATTGAACCAGAATGATCTAAACTGTCGTAAATACAGAGAAGGCAGCCCATTCTGTCTTGTATTTTAACTCCTACTTAAACCTACAAGTTTTTCGTTGATGAGCAAAACGAGTAAAATGTAACCGGAACACATTGTACCTGTGTGAAAACTCTTACACTACTCCTGTGTTGCTCATTTTTATAATCTCTGTTAATCGTTGCCATAATATATGCTTTCTTTTTCCACCAGGCTTCTTCCGAGTGTATGAAAAAATGCACACTGTTTTTTTTTAATACTGGTCTTTTGTGATGGTCCAACTTTTTACTGCCAGTGCAAACAATTAGAGCAATGTTTCTTTCTCTTACTAGAAGTTTTAAATACTGTCAGTAAAATAATTATGTTGTAATTTGGGGATCATTTTAAGAATTAATATTCTTTAACATCATGAAGTTTGTAATGTTTTTTACAATTTTATTGTAATAGGCCATTTGAACTACAGCAAAGCAATTTTAATCCATGAAAAGAAAGTTTTTGGCAGTGGAACAAGTGATGAAAGAAATTGGAAAATAATTGCCAACCTCCTAGAGAGCAAGAACTCGGAAGAATTATAGGAACTCTGCATCTGTAAAACGAGTACAAAGTTCCAGTTAGTCACCACGTTAGGATTATATCAGCTGCTACGTCTTAAAAAATGCCTTTGGATGTACTGTTTCTACCATTAATGAATGTGACAATAAACAACCAGAAGTGCTGTAGAAGCAGGAGGTCACAGCACTTAGCAAACAGTTAGGCTCTGGCAAGTAAAGAATTAGCTCTGCTCCCATTGGACTTAGAGGGAGGGACAGTTTGGGCTTTAATGACATGGACTCAGTTCTGATTTTGTCCATCTGGGTAGGACACGCGTCCTTTGAACGCTGAAGTCTGATTTCAGTCTCATGTGAAGTCAGTGGTGGTAATTTTCAGTAGTAATCAAAGTGAGAATTTCACCCATGATAGTCTTCACGTATTGAATTCAGCCTTCGTATCTGAAAGTGTTGACTGGCATTTAAACCAGGTGAGGTTTATCTGTCTCCCCATCATTGGCATTCCGTATGAGTAATGTGTACATATATGCAATATCAAGCTGCACGAGTGCAGATACGGCTCTCCTAAACTCCGAGCTCGGTGTTTTCCTAATTACTTACAGCCTATTGAGATTAAAGCAACAAGATCTCTTTTGTGTTAAACAAGAAGCTCGCATTCTTCACTGATGAGCTACTCTCCTCTTTCCTTCCTGATGATCAGTGGCAGCATTCCTGCAGCACCCCCCCCAAGAAAGCCTTTGTCGGTTGTGGCTGACCTAATTGTGCTGCCTGCTGGTGCTGTGCCAGAGCTGTGGTGCTGTGGTGCTCCTCTGGGCACTGCAGCTTCTGCAGCCCACTGCTAGGGGAGTGCAGGGCACCGAGGGGCCCTCCAACTTCACGTACGGATGAGATGTCACACAAGTTTTAGCAGGACTTGGAGACTGCAGGCCATGTTCTGCATCCTTCAAAATACCGCACCCCACCTCAAGCCAATGCAGTGGGTTACGTGGTACTGAAAGAAGAGCTTGGCATTGTTATGCCTTTAGAAGTGCAGGTAGTCTCTGAGTTACAGTACTGTTTCAGTAACACATTGTCCGTGGCAATCGTTATTTGTGTGCCCAGTCCTGGAGTACTTGCTCAATATTCTGTGTCTTAGCCTGGATGTTTTGTGTCTGCATTAGGTCTTGAAGATCAGGGCACAAATTGAAGTCATCTTAGTGTCGTGACAGAGAAGAGTGAAACAAATGGTGGGATTTGTCTTCGTTTGACCAACAAATTACCTCAGCTGGCTGCCATCACTGTGGTCACACAGTGCTGTGTGCGGTGGTGTTCCACACGTGCGCTCGCTCTGAGAAAAAAAATCACAAAAATTGCAGAATTGCATCTGCTACGACGCGTTACCCAGCTCGCTGTGTAAAACTGGAAAGTTGTAAAAGCTACTTTCTGACTTCCAGAGTCAAGACCACTCAGTAAGCTGGGGAAGGCTTTTTTCATGCTGTGTGTTTAGCCAGCAAGTTGCTTTGTCCTCGCGCAGCCCGGCCATCCTCATTTTGCACTGGTGGAGACTTGATCAAACGTGTAGAAGGAAGAGTGGGTTCTCACTTCATCCATCCAAGGATCGCTCCACTTAAAAACAGCTGAAACGAGGTAGTTAACATGACACACAACTTCAGCAGTCAGGTTTTAAGTGTGTGCCTTCGTGTTCAGACGAGTAGTAGTGGCAATCAAAACGTTTTACCTCAGCCAGCAGCTCTGCTGACATGTGTTAACTATATTAAGAATTAATGGATCCTCTCAGTGAAAATAAAAGATGAGGGAACTGCTTTGACAAACCGATAGGCTTGAACAGAGGGAGACATTTTGGTTTTGTGTGAGCACAGGGAATTTAATCATCGAATAGAAAGATGTCTTTTTGTATTCCCGTGTTTCAGGTTGAAGTTGTTGAACAAGGAGGTGCTTTCAGTGGACTGGATGACTCAGCTGCTGAGATCCAGGCATATCAGATAGGGATCGAATCACACATGGACCCTGATAATAAGAGAATTGTTTTTTATTCTGACAGTATGTGGGAAGAAGGGGCTGGAGGGTGGAGATCCTGCAGCAGAGCAGGTTGCTGGATAAAACCAGTGAGAGACTAGGGTATAGTTACTATCTATATTCCTGAGCAGAAGGATGCAGGAAATAGTTGCAGGCAGGCAAAGAGAGGACCCATAAATGAGAGACACAGCTCAGGAGGAAAAGCCTGTCTGTCACCTTGGTGTCAGGAACTGGAAGAAGGTTCTTTGTTATAAATCGTGCCAGCTACAGGGTGGAGTTTGTTTATGCCACCCTGGCGACAATAGATGTGGTCGGTATTACATAGAGGTCTCATTGCATGAAAATATACTGCATTGTGCATTACTTTAAAACTTCCCATCTGCTTCCACTGTTTAACTTCCACTTGTGGCTTCTTTGCTATACCATGCCTTACTTTGTTCTGTTTTCAACCTATTGTAGCTTTACTGGTGCTTGTTGTCTGATTGAAAGCCAAGCAGGCTGTACACTCTTACCTGTTCATTTGCTGTCTATTTTTGTTTGCGCTTATTGCTTGGTATTTAATGTCAAATTATTCTTATTTCTCCTTGATATTGGTGTTTTCCTAACTGTTATTCTGTCTTGGAGCATACTGTAATCCGTCAGTGATGCATACTTTTTTTCTGTAACAGATATTTTTACATGGAACAATCTCTTGGATTAAATCTGGAATGTAGAGCTAATGTTAGAGAAAATAAGGTCAGAGAAATCAAGAAACATTACTTCCAAAGTCACGATAGAGTCTTTGGATCATCTCCCATCATTAATATTGATGCTTGACAGCACTTATGACTTTAATCATGATTTGTAACTCTGTGAATTTTATTGCTTCTGCTGTCAGAAATCAATTTCAGTACTTAATGGCATCTTGTAACCTCAGTCAAGGAGAATGTTGGTTTGATTTTTATTTTAGTTTTACTCAAGGCTTCACTGCTAAGCTACGCCCTTACAAAATTATTTCTATAATACATTTTCTTTAACAAAGTTGTTTTCAGTTCCCTGACCTAAAGAGAATACTTTTATTTATAATGCAGAATTATTTCTATTTATCATTTTCATTGACCTGTAGCTCATATGTAGTTCAAAAACTTGTAGATTATGACCTTATAAACAGTGAAGTGTATGTTTAATCTTAATCATACTTGTATACGTGGGACTTCTCATATAATTAACATCCACCACAACTGTCTGCAGGATCAGACCATAACCAATTGGTTAACCTTCCTTTTGCTTACTGAGGTTGAAGAAGAGAATGGAGCACACTTATAATTCCTAATTAAATATTCATATTAGTCTTTATTGATTCCTTTTGATCAAAAGAAGTGTGTTTAGGCATGATGCTGTCTTCAGTCACTCTGAAATTATTGACCTTATTGGGAATTCCCCTTTAAAGGCATAATTGCAGGATGGAATCCAGAGTTGTAGAATTCCTAAGGGTAATAACAAAATTGTATTTTTCACACATACAAAAAAATAAGGTAGATCATAGGAACCAAACTAAATCAGAGCATAAAATGCTATATCTAATCATCTCTCATCACTTGCAGTGATGTTACAGTTAAACATACAGAGGGCATATCTCTTGATCTCCTATATAAACAACTGAAAGTTGGAAAAGGTTCTGCTTTAAGTTGAGTCTACCTTTCTGTAACACTTACTAGGTTTTGTATACTTTGCAAAGAGGTGATTGTTATTCTCCCACTTAACACATAGGAAATTGAAGGGTGGTAAAATAAAGTGACCCACAGAGTGGGCCAGCAATAGACCTAATTTACCAATTCAGTTTCCTAACTAGGAAATGCTACCCATTTTTACTTCTGTATAGACTTCTTACAGGAATTATTTATTTTATTTTATTTTTTTTTACATACAATATCAGTTAAATTTATCTTCATACTTCTTTGGAAGGAGCTGAGACTTTGCATTTCTCTAATTCCTCAAGAAGCTGTCCCTGGAGAGTTGTTTCTCCAGAAATGTAAGGAAGATGATAAGAACATAAAACCCAAACTCCACAGGACATATGCATGGCAAAACACCCTTCTAGAAGTAAAGAAGGATGAAATTTTTGTCACTTTGCAAGTCATCTCTATCATGTATACAAATATTGAGCACCATTCTACTATTTCTAATGGATTTCATGTATTATTTTTCTAGTTATAAAGCAATAGGTCTGTGCTTGATTTATTTGCTAATGACTTCCAGCTAACTTTCCTTGCTGTATTTCATTTAGAGAGCCTACTGCCTGCACATGATAATGTTTATGCAGTGGATGACACAGTTCTGGAGCTATCTGAGGTAGAAGAAACAGCATCAGAAAGCAGCTGTTTTGCATCAGAGGACACCACCGAAGACTCGGGTGTTGTGAGCTCCCCATCCGACATTGTATCTTTGGATTCACAAAATGACAGCATGAAGTCAAGAGACATCAAGCTGGTCAATGGCTACATGGACTCAGCTGAGGCAGACGCAATGTGTGGCACAGAGACATGCCCTGTAAAGAACGCCTGCTGCAGTAACATGGAGTATGACAGTGCTCCACAGAGGTAAAGATTCATTTGCAGTTGGCTTTTAGAAAATATCTTGCATGTCCTCCTTGTAGGGAATCATTTAAGAAAACCAACTTCTTTCTTCTGCTCTTTCATAAACCACTGCCAATGCCAAGTGACTCCTCCCAGTGAAAAAACTCTCTGCCAAATCCCCTCCAGTAACATACTTGTAGCAACAGGCAAAGGTCACTTTTCTGTTTGAACTTGTAGTTACATTTCTTGCTAAAGACTGCTGCCCTCCAGAGATAATTTCTCCAAAAAGTTTGAAATAATTTTGTTTCAGTTTGGTTTATTTTGTGGTTCTGATATGAAGCACTTAAAATGATACTTTGTATTGATCTAGAAAAATGACATGCAGGTCATATAATGAAAAATGTGTAAAATGGAAAAATTCAAGTCATTGAAAACCACGTAGAAAAGGATTGTGTTCAGTGAAATTTGGGGACTTATTTATGGGTGTGTGCATGCATATGTATGTTCACCTAATGCTAACCTCCATTGATGTTGTACCTTGTTTTTTGTGTTTTTTTTTTGTTGTTTTTTTTTTTCCCAGCATATTTCCTTTTTTTTTTAATAAATATTTGACTGAAGTTTTTGCAAGAAAATACGAGAACCTGGAATTTAACTGGAAACTGCCCTCAAGCAGAAGTGACTCTGACACTGTTTGTTTGCCAAAACTCACATAGTTGGTGGCAGGGCTGCAGAAGGAACCCAAAATTTATAGGACTTTGCAAATACAAACTGGCCAAATAGGAAGCTGTGCCTCCAGCAAGGAGGGTGGCCTGGTAATACTGACAGGGATCCGCTCTGTGTGATGCTGCAGAGTCATGGGACAGGGGCCAGAAATTCCTCTGAATTCTCAGTTGACACGAAGTCTGCACTTTCTGGTCTCTCTCCATTCAGCTGCTAATCTGTAGCCCCTTCATAAGAACATGTATCATGACCTAGTTATTTCCTTCCACACATTTCTGAGGGAGAACTTCATCCTGGATCATGCAGTGGACGATAAATTAGGGATAAATTAGGGATAAATTAGGCCAAAGTCAGTATTTAACCTATTGGAATGATCTCAGGGCTTTTCTTTTCCTATCAATATCAAGGGGAACAAGGTCAAGTTTCATTTAAATACTTCTTCAATAATACATTATTCTCAGGATTTGTCCTTCTACAGTTTCTTAGGTCCTGATACAGTCTCTGTTTGGAGGGTTAGATAGGCTAATATATTATCTACAGTGGACGTTCCAGACACAGTCTGAAAAAGCAACCTATTAATTTCAGTAGTAAAATAATTAAGCAGTCCCAACTACCCTCAAAATCCAGGGTCTAAACTGGTTAGAAAAACGCACATGCACATTTAGGGGGAAAAAAAGAAAACGAAAAGATTACCATAATATTGAACAAAGACATCAAAGCATGGCACTGTAAGAACAATTGTAATCAGTGAAAAGTACTTCAGACTTTTTCTGGTGTTTTGTAGTAAAATGAAAGATTGAGCAGAAGTAGTTAATTGACACACTAGCTCTTGAAAGTCAATATTTTTCTACATCTTTCACTTCAGAAAAAGGCAGATTTTCTTTACATTGCACTGAGATTTGCCTTTGCAACACAAACACACAAAATTGTTAATATTCGGAAAGAGTATTTAGAGAAGAGACAACGGGAAGAGAGAAGAGTACTTAGAGAAGAGACAAAATTCATTCTCAAAATGCAAAAGTGGACCAGGTTGCCCAGAGAGGTCGAAGAATCTCTGTGCCTAGAGGTTTTCAAAATTCAGCTAGACAAAGCCTCGGACAGCCTCATCTAACTTTGAAACTAGCCCTGCTTGCAGTAGGAGGTTGGACTAGGCTTCCAACCTAAACTTTTGTGATTCTAGCATTCTAAATAATCTGTATTTAACAAATATGTCCATAATTAAAAGGAGAGGTTTTAGGCTGGAAGAGGAGAATGTTTTGTTGTTCAGGGAGTGGAGCTATTTTTCATGAATCATGTTTTTTTGGGGGGCTTTGGGACAGAAAAATTATTTCAGATCACCTTTAGGAGAGAGCAGAAGTCTAACATTTGTGATTGATTTTAGTCATCGGCAGCAATCACTTAGGCTGCCGCAGCAGAGATACTGGTAGTAAAATCTTTTAAACTTTTGTGCTCTGAATGTGCCAGCAGTGTTTGAAGGTAAATCCAGCTCTACCCCTAACATGTGTTTGTAAACAAACCAGCTGTGAAAATTGTGCTTTTCTAAATCCTTTTGAGGTCAACTTGCTAAGTGTTTAAAAGCCACTTCGTAAGTGTGGAGGGAAAGAAAAAATAGTATTGTTTTTTTTTTTTGTGTGTGTGTGTGTATTTTAAGCTATTCATATTAAATGCTTGTTTTGGTGGGATTTAAATCAATTCTGAGTACAATTTGGAGTACAGCCAATTTGGAGAAATCAATTTCAACTTCTGCTGTCAGAGCAGCCACCACCCCAATAACAAAATCTGTTGGGAGCTCTGAGATTATACGTAGTTCTTGTGATGAATGGGCTACTTTCAGGACCAACAAGCCTTCTAAATTCCCAGACAAGTCAAAGTGCAGTTTGTATGAATAATCGATACCAAGCTATACAGAGTTTTAAATGTGTTTCAAAAGCTACAGAACTTCAAGGAAAATTTTACATGGAGTTTCTTAATTCCTTTGTATTCTTCCATGTACCTAGATCTAACTCAATTCTAAAAAGAGGATAAGAACAAAGAAATTTGGAGAGCATGTCACTACTGTAGAGAAAGAGTAGCTAGCAATAGTGGAGTCCTTGAGTCTGAGCTCCACTGAAGCCAGAAATTGCAGTTAGTGACTAATGTGGCCCAGACTTGGGGGAAAAAAAGTTAATAAGAATAATGAAAATATTTAGCTAATCACTTTAAACTGTAAAGCTGACTAAAACTCGGTCTTTTCACCCTGTGAAATAACTATAGTGTTGTATACTAAAATCATTTTGTACTGTATGGGTAATGAAAACTACCCTTAAAGTGGAAGCAAATTATATTTAGAGTGTGAAGACGCTATAAAGAAAGACCAAGTGGTGTTCGGCATGCGCACCGTAACAAACTGCAGTGAAAAGCACGATCAAGCCCATAGCTGTTAGAGATAGGTTTTCTCCAGAGGCTTAGCCTGTGCTCCAGGAGATCATCAAGAGTATTTTGCCACGTAGCTTACTTTGGTTAATTGTACATGTATTTTTAAATGCATTTTTCTTAAAGCTTCTGGATTTGTTCACTGGCTGGCGTGGGTGGTCTCAGAGCAGCTAAAATACATGATGGCTTTAGAATATCACAGCAGGGTCTGCACCTCATCTACTACTGAAGCCGAGGAAAGTTGTGAGTGTTTAAGGGTACAGGCTTCAATATGCAATAGGTTTGTCTTTGTGTAGCAGCATAATCGTTTGACCAAGGAAGAAATGGCACATACCACAGGGTTTGGACAAACAGAAATGACAGTTGCAACAGAGTTCAAATCTTGTTCGGTTCCCAGAGAACAGATACAAAAATTTCTAAAAGAAGGTCCCCATAGTGCAGGGGTTTGCAACCTGTTTTTTTTCCTCCATGGTCTTTTTTTCCAGCACATGGGAGCCACTCGCACCTGTACTCTTCTTTGTTTTGTTTTGGGATTCTTGTTCAAGCAATCTTAATCCAAATACACCTAAGAGTTAGCATGTAGAGTATCAAATCACTCACTCTACCTGCCTCTAACCTGTTAAACCATCTTTGTCTCTCTGCCTCTGATATTCCTGTCAGCCACTTACTGTTTTTACGGTAAAATTCTTCACACAGTTATCATATCTCATGATATGTTCATACAGTGCCTGAGAGCAGAATCCTGATCTCAGCTGGAGGTGCCACGGGCTAACCCCATATAAATAACTGACTACATGCAGTGTTGGGCTGTGAATGTTTTAATATTAACTGCTGACTCCCAACACTGTACAACATAGTTCTCTTTCTTCATATCCTTCCTTACAGTTGATTTGTGTTATGTATCTGTTCACCAAATTTTAATATATAGTGTTAAATGAGTAACAAGAAAACCACAGAGAAGCTGAAATGTTGCTTATGTAGCAGTAAGCACATCTCATGATCTCACAGTGTTGCAACCCTGTCCTCCCATACCCCCTCCTTTCCCATCCCTTGTATGGTGTCATCACGCAAGCTCCTTGGGGCAGGGATCAGTCAGTTTTATATGCCTATAAAGCATCATGCACACCTACTGTCTGGAGCTTTATAAATAATTACACATTAAAAATTATTTTAAAATAAAGTTATTAGGGATGCTAAGTCACATGCTCAAAGTTAGGTAACATTAATATTAAGGCTGTCTGGTTAACCTTAGTTTCCCCTCTTTAACCTTAATTTCCCCCTCTTCTGTGCAGTATGATAAAGTCGCTAGTTAAATGATCATACTCTTTTGTTTTCTTTCTAAGTTTCAGACTCAAATAATGGAGCAGTTATACAACCATTTGCTCTCAGTTTGAATTCTCTTCTGGAGACAGGACTATTTAATTTCCTCTTCTTTTTTCTATCTTACTCATCATACTAGTATCCATGTACCATGCAGACTTTAATTAATTTCTCTTCACAGTACTCATGTGAGATGAAGAGGTGGCATTATAAGGAGAGGTGATGCACAGAGTCAAGGCAGACCAGTGACCAGTTAGACCATAAGGACCCATTTTTTCAGAGGGCTGAGCATTCAAACAGAATTTCATGTATTAGGGTGCACCTCTCCATTTCCTCCAAACTCTGTTCTTCAAAGACATTTAACCATTTTGCCAGAAAGAAAATAATAGAATAATCATGGGAATGTTATAAATTGTTGTATTTGGACTGCCACCTAGCAAAGATATATTATTACTCAAAGATATGAGCAACTGAAATGAGGATTTTGTAAGGGCTCTTAAGAGTAAGTCATTCCACCAGCCTCACTAAGGGCAGTAAAAACACTTTAAAGTACAAAATATTTTTTAAAGTTTAAAAAGGTTTTAAATTTATGATTTTTTTTAAGTATTTTAAAATCTAAAGGGAACTAGCCAGTTTTAAAGCTAAATAAATGCATAATGATAGACGGTGACTTGTCAGGGACAAAAAGATACCTTCCAGAGGTCTAAAAAAGGGATTTTCCCCTCCCTTGAGTTCCTGTGTCAGTAGCCATGAAGGAGGATTATTTTTTCACGTACAGCTAATTGAGGGCACGGGGTGGGGGTGGGGGAACCAAGCGGAGATCAGTTCATGCTCTGGATCTGGATAGGGAGAATCCTATTTCCTCCCTTTCTCTTGGGAGAATTTGTTACCTTTGGCTCTGGTTGTGGTAGCTGGAGCTATGGGGAGGAGAAGGAAAAGAGTCCACTTTGTTACCAACCTGAGAAATACTCGGCTGTTTGCTACAAAACTCTTCGGGTTTTGATGAGTTAGATTTAAAAAAATGCTTGAAAGGATAGGGGTGGCTGAACTTGTTCTGCTTAATTTTCAGCCCATTCAAATTCAAATGTTACAAGGTTTTGTATTCCACTTGGGAAGGACAGGGGGGAAAGAGAACTTGGTAGCTGGAGAGAATTTAATGATGAAGGAGGTCAGAGGAAGAAAAAGTATAACCGTGAGTGGCAGAAGGCAATCAGGAAGGAGAATAGCACTGCGTATGTAATATATATACATTTGTGTGCACAAACATGTCCTATATAATTACATGTCACTTACAGCAATCTTAGAGAAATATGGGAAAGTTTTATTCCCTCATTTCTCTGTAAGACAGGCTTTGTTTTAGCTGGGTGGGCATGTGTTTAACTTTTTTGAAAACAGAATAAATGTGCTTTTAGGGGGAGAAAGGAAGAGAAAGGGTTAAAGTGACAAGGAGAACTTCAGGGATGAAAAATTACTTAATTAAGACCCAGATGTCTGACAGATTTGCAAGCCTCTGCTTCTTACATAGTTTTGCTAATTTCCTTCCTTATCTCTGGCTTTCCCTTTCCCCTTGTTCCAGAAAACTCTTTGGATTTGGATATTCTCATGCACTTTTCTGCTGGCAGATGTTCGTGGAGGGAAGGTACTAATGATATTACAGTTAAGTAATAGATACTCACAGTCATTATACAGCAAGAATCCAGATTAGCCTTTCTGTTAAACTCATCGGCTTGTAAAATGCTATGTACTTTGGAGCTGTATAATACACTGCATGTTAGGAAGCAGCTTGGGTTGCTAAAGATACAGTGCTGACTTCCAGCAGGGAAAGGCTTTGGTCCGTGCTCTCTCTCATATTTTTCCTTGTAAACCGAGAGATGTTATTTAACTTTGCCGCACCATCTTTTAACCTGCAGTGTTATTGCACACAGGTTAAGTTGCTGTATTGAGATTTAAGTCGAGCTAGTCCACTTTCCTGACTATTTCTGGCAATCCTATCTGCCTGCGGGCTTTCCCGTTGAGAAGCTGTTGCCAGAGGATAGTGCAAGGAGGGGGAGCGGGGGCATGCTTCCAGCTGTACAGCAACTGCAAGCTGCTGCTTCTGCAGCTTAGGGGAGGACCCTGAAGCATATGAGACATATGTCTGGGGCTCTAGAAGCTTAAATCATCCCACTATGTAACAAGCTCAGAGATTTCTAGCATTAAGGATATCAAAACCACAAAATGATACTATAAATAAGCAAAAGCTTTTTCATTTGCTTTCTGTTAAGGTTTTTGACCAGTAGCCATGGGGAGGGACTGTAAAAGAACCGTAAACCTAGCTGCTGATGAAAAATTACTTCATTTTCCTCCTTCTCTATATTTGCAAGTTCTTATTTTAACCAGGTGTTATGTCTGAGGACACTACTGGACCTGTGTATTCTAGGATGTGAAAACAGATTAATTAAATTTCTGATTATTTTTATTCAGCACAAATATAATTGCAGCCTAAAGACCATTGTAAGTATGATGCAGTCCCACAGAGCTAGAAACAGAACACAAACTGAAAACCTGGAACAGAAATGATACTTGCAACTTGTTCTCAAAAAGCATGTGCAGCTATTTTTTTAACTGCTTGTTGAAGAACACAAAAAGCAAGGTTATGTGGCATTCAACAGAATATGAACATGTACTTTTTCCTTTCCCTAGTTCCTGCCACTTTCAGAAATCTTGTATGAAAGACAACTGATGACTTTGTTACCTAGCCAGTCTTAAGTGGGATGTACTTTCCAGTATTTTAACAGTCTACAGTATGGCATTTTAACAGGCTTTGGTCATACAAAGCTAGAACTATTAAACATTATGTTCAGGTTCACAGGAGGTAGCAAAGAACCTCCTTGGTCAAGTCATAGCTTCAAAGACCAGAGAGCCCACTACTTATACTAACTGCTCTTCTGCAGCCGTTCACAGCTTCTCAACGGGAAAGCCCGCAGGCAGATAGGATTGCCAGAAATAGTCAGGAAAGTGGACTAGCTCGACTTAAATCTCAATACAGCAACTTAACCTGTGCGCAATAACAGGTTAAAAGATGCAGGTTAAAAGATGGTGCGGCGAGGTTAAATAACATCTCTTGGTTTACAAGGAAAAATATGAGAGAGGACTTCCTCAAAAGGAAATAGAAAAAAAAAATCATATAGCCTAAGAAATATAAATAATGGAAAAATGGACCCTAAGATTTTGTAAACTCGGCTACTCTGGAAAATAGTTACCTCCAGTTTTTAAAAGTACTTTGCTGCATCAATCACAAAAACAAATACATAAGCACTTTGAGATACCTTGATGTCATTTCTGACCTGGTTGAACACAAAGTCATTTTCAAAAAGGATGTACTTTCAGCCCTACTTTCTACAACATAAAATCACTCACCATCAGTCTTTTCTTTAACACCAGTTATGATAAACCCCAGGTAGAAGCATTTATCTTCTCAGCATTTATGTAAGAGGAGACTATTGTTGATCCATTTTGAAGAGGACGAATCTGGATACATTCAGCAGGGTTAAACTAAATCCCCAGTACCCCACTGAGAAAACTATCGGAGAGGGAAAGGAGCCAAAATGCTCCAAAGGCCAGTCTGGAGTAACCATAATACCAGCCTTCCACATCCCTGTTAGCTGCTTAAGACACATGTGAGGGGCTGAATGCTCTCCTGTCCATTGAACTGCCAGCCTCACAGAAGCCAGTCCTTCCCTGTGTGTGCTCGTGCACTGTGGGCCTTTCTGGATTTGCCTCTGATTTACAAGGTCTCTGTCTTCCCTGCCCAGCTGGTAACAAATTTATAGGAGCCATGTTCTGAAGTCTTGATATAGCAAGGGTGGTACAAAATGAGTGAGACTTTGGGGAAGCATTCAATGAACTTGAGAAACGTGTACTGGTCTTCCACCTCCAGCAGGGGCATGGGTATCCCATCAGTTCCTTCTTGTCTGCCAGCCCCATGCAGATGTCTTGCATGTCCTACAGTGTTTCAGATGGCACTGAGTGTCCCAGCTGGACAACAACTGAATCTCTTCCTCAATTCTTTCTCTGCAGTTTATATAGCTCCATGTTATATTTTCTCAGTTATGCTGGGAGTCATGGTCTCTACCCGTAGTACCATACGGGAAGCTTTCCAGAACTCCTGAGAAGTGCCCAAAGAGACTTCAGTCAGTTGTGTCATTTGCAAACCCCCAGATAAAGCTGCTCTCAGTAGAACAAAGTAGCAGCTTCTCTCATTGCAAATATATTGTCTTTTAATGCATTTCCAGCAAGGCTTATCACAGATTTTCCTCTCTTTTTAGAATGTAAACTTTCTCATAAATGTCTGTCTCCCGTGGCACTAATTTGACAAAATGCTGCCGTAAGTTTCATTTTGTCTCCAACTGCATGAATGACTGCCGAGGAGTAATTGTGTATTGTAGCCTGAGCTCAGTGGAGCACTAAAGGCTGTAGTTTAGTACTCACTTTGCTCAGTTCTGTGCTCCTGCACAAATCTCAGCTAATCTACATAAGCAATAAGTGAGCAGGCTTCCAGTAACCGTGCAAGTTTGCCTTTTCGAGCTTGTGCTGAACGCTCACCAGTGGTGTATTTTTAGCACCTCACGTTTTACCAGAAAGGCAGCAAAAAGGTTATCAAGTTCTTCCCTATGTCAAAAAAAAAGTATGTGTGAGAAAATGCCATTGGTAATGTTTATCCAGAATGTAAAACGTAGGAATAAGTCCTATATTTTTCTTGGATACTGGCCAAAACTGAGCTGTCAACAAAAGAAAAGTGTATAGCGTTAGAAGGGAAGAAGTCTGAAAAAAATAAAAATCAGAGGCCCTCTTGTTTTCCTTTCCAAATGCTGTTGTGTGCAAGAGTCTTTTCAAGCATATTTATAAACCATGTGAGCTACTGGAAACTACCAGACTTTCACCTCCTGAAACACGTATCACATTTTAAATTCCCAATGCTAAGAATTTTAAGAAGGGCTCTGCAATTAATATATACCTTTTGGCTTGCTTTTTAGGTGCGTTTGGAGATGAAATGAAAATAGCTCTTTTAGGAATTTGGAAATGCACAAGAAAAGATCTGCTTTTTCTGAAGCTCTCTCTGTAAAAGAATAAGAATCCTTTCGTTTTCACTGCATTGTTCTCTTTCCTTCAGAAAAATTCTCTGAATTGGATATTATTATCCCAGTTGTCTAGATAAGGAGATTGAAGCAGAGATTGAGAGGCAAATTACGTATAGTCTCTGCGTAAGTGCACAGAGGATAATAAAAGAAACCTTTGCTGACTGTTGTGCCCATCAAGGAGAAGATGATTTTGCTATAAGGAGTCTTTGGAAGATTCTCCCTGATTGATGTGAGAAAAGAGCTGGTCAGTCCGATGAACCCAAACCATCTATTTGCAACATTAGAATCCCCGTTCTGTCCCTAAATATGTTTTCCTAGATAAATCACCCATAAAATCCTCAATCCAATTGTTTTCATTATTTCCTGGAGAAAGCCCAATACCTATAACCTTAGTAATACAGATTTTGCCTGTGTTGAAGAACAGTCAGGCAAGAGACAGAAAGATATGATCAAGTACCAAAACGTGGTGAGCTGGCACAGCCTTCATGAAATTAGGTCTAATTCTGTGATAGATAGGGGTTTACACATGTATCTTCCAAGATTTTTCTCAAGTGCTGTAGCCTGAAGCACCTTCTTCACAGTAGCTTAGAGAAAGGGTCTCAGTGTATGTCAGTAGTTTGCTTCCAACTACACACAACTATCCCACAAGACCATCTTTTTAAAGAAGAAAGCAATATTTACCTTCCATGCTGCATATTGTTTATGATGCACAGTTTGGATCATTTTCCCATCACAAATGGTTTCTTTGAGTTTGCAATTAATTGGTTTTAAAATGCGCTCAGAAGAGCAAGTATTTTTTATTAATTTTATAAAACTTTTCACGGCAAAATCAATATGACATTCAGGTGGTTCATACCTTCTGCCACCTTAAAGTTGAGAGTTTTGTTTCCCAGACTTCGACCTCAATCTGAATGCTGCAGTAAGCTTAAATCTTTTTATCAGTTTGCTCAGATGAATGATCTCATTGATCTCTGTGCGTGTGTGTGTTCAGGGTACAGTAGGACTGCTGCCTTTCAGCACCCATTGCTTCTGTTGGTGACTTTGGCTGAATTGTGCCACCTTTCTCTTAATCCATCACGGGGAAAACTCAGTTTGCCGTGATCCTGCACTATGAGCCTGAGCATCATCAGTTCACATCAGCTTCTGGGGATATTCAGGGCTTGTCAAAGCTCGGGTCAATGGCAGATGCTGGAAGAAATGATATTCTATGGCAGCACTGCGTCTCTTCCTCTGTATTTAAACAGTGAATACAGATTTCTGTCTCAGATTCTAATTTAGGAAACCATTTAGGCATATATGTAGCTTTGCCACCTTGATTTCATCCCAGTGTAGGAAAAGGAATCAGGCTCCAGGACTGCTACCGAAGATGCAAGGAAAGGAGAGGTAAATGAAAGGAAACAAAATGAAATAAAATGAAATACCTGATGCTTGAACATGTGCTTCCAATTAGTCCTGTTAAGAGCAAGAGAAGACTAAAGCAATAAAATAGCAAAAAAGGAAGCTACACTGTTAGAGATCATTTAAATCAATGTCAGGTAACACCCATGAATATTTATTTGGTAAATTCTTCTAAAGGGTAGTAGAAAAGTAGCATTTTTTCATGTGATGTTCAGCAAACTACCAAAAAAAAAAAGTCATGTTTTTTTATCTATGATATTAAGGGCTTGATACTGAAAAGGGCAAAGTTGCTTCACCTGACCAGAGTGTGTTAGGTGTGGTTGGAAGGGAAAACTATTTTGTCAATAAACTAATCACATGGGCAGAACTTAGAGGCAGTGTCACAGATGACAATGTTTTAACTTCAGGTGAGAAACAGGTAGCTAGAAAAAATGAATCGTCCAACATAACATCCTGGTTTCAATTATTTAGATAGGAAAGCTCTGCTGGTCAAGACTTTTCTTCCTAAGAAACAGAAGGTCTGTTGTGTAACAGGTTGTCATGTGTATTTTTTTATTTTAGTTATTTTTTTGTTAGGACTCTTCTTAGTTTCATCTTCATTTTCTTTTTTCTTCAATAAGCCAAGACAACACTTGGCACTCATTCTGATTTTAGACTTGTTTTAGATCATTGTACAACTTCATCAAAAACCATATAGTTATTTCTTGGCAAAATCAGACCACTCAATATGTTTCACTAGAAACAGCTCTCAAGGGATTAGTTTCTCTTTACTCCTCTCCTCCCTCCCCCCAGGATGCAGAGTGATTGTCTAACAGTATTTAGCTGTATTTATTTTGCATTGCCATGCAATTTTTATTTAATTAAGGTGCAGATTTATTGGCATAGAGTGTGCACAGGATGGCTAGCGGTCTGCTTTAAAATTACGTGGATATGCAAAAACTTTGCCTTGGCATATGTTACTTTTCTGCGGTCCAGCTGAATTGCATGCTTCACAGTGAGGCCAGACCGTTTCTTTGTGACAGGGTGTATTAATCCTAATCTTTTGATCACCAGCACACGGAATACGCTCGGGCATTACTGAGATCCCTCCTAGATGCACGTGTTGGCGTGGTTTGTGTCTCTAAGGCTGCATATTTTTCATAGTTTGGGGAATGAATTTCAGATCCCCAGTGGAGCCAAAGGGGCTGAAATGAGAGCATATTTCAGAGCAACAGTGCAAAGCAAAAAAGCAGGACACACAATGCATTTTTTTTTCTCTTTATTAGCAGCAAAAATGAAGAAATGACTGAAGCTAAGCATGAGAATGAGGATATATTCATTGATGCACAACTCCAGCAGACTTTGGCTGACCTGGATGAAGATTTAGAAGGTAGGGAACTGTGTAACCTCTCAGGTACAAAAGACATAGGCATAGCTGGGAGGTACACTGTCAAACATCTGAGACATCTGCACATTTCTCACCGAGATCACTGGGAGCAACTCGCGGGTCCAAGGCAGAATGTGGCGCACCCGAAGTGGCTGCTTTCCCTTTGCTTCTGGGGCAGCCACTCTTTATAAAACAGCACTGAGTATTTTTCAAGCTGTTTATCAGGTTGTCATTGTATTTTGGTGTCTGCTACTAGAAAGAGATGATCAGCAGTTTGTGGACACATTTTGTGGGCCAAATTTGGTATAATTTCATTGACTTCAGTGACACTAAATCAGTAGTGAATTTAGCTCTCTTTTATAAACAGTACTTCTGCTGTATCTTTTATCCTAGTGAAGTAGAGAAGGGGAGACACTTTGGTCTCCTCTCCATGTCCACACTACATTAGCAGATGTGTGTTGTAAAGTTAAAAATTGAAAAATGCAGGAAGAAACAATGGGAAGAGATAAAATATCATCACAAAGCAATAATGTGCTTCTGTTTTTCCATCTGTGAATACAAACATTTCACTATTAATGGTTTGTCATCAAATGATGCTGAATACTTTTTTAAAACTTTCCATCTTTATTTCAGTACTTTTGCAGTGGACTTCCAATTTAATTTCTGTGAGTTTTCCAACACTGCTTTTTCTTAGCTTCTGTGTTGTAACCCTTTATTTATACCAGCAAATTTGAGAGGAGAGTTAAGCTTCTTGCACAGTGAGGCTTCTGGAGTCATTGGTAATGAAGGAAAATGAAAGAATGGAGAAAAAAATACAAGTACTGTTTCTTTGTTTGCTTGCTCAAGGAAATCCTTCAGCTGGGTTGTTATTACTAACCAGGTCTGGGAAACATAATTTGGAGTTGCTCACTGTTTCTCAGAAGTGTTTCTCCTTTGGAGTCATGTGGTGAAATGTTTATCACTGAGAGAAGTTAGTCAAAGATAAGGTATGAACAATAGATTAAATTCTGCTTTCAGCTGCATTTATATGTTTCCCACTGGCTGAAGCAGGAGGACTGCAGGAATATTTGGCTGATCCTAATCAGCAGCCAGACAATAAAAAGGACCAAGATCTCTCCTTTTTTTGTAATACAGGCATGAATATATTCCTGTTAGTTTTTGTGTAACTGAAATATCTGCTATGGGTAAGTTTGTATTAGCTGTTGGTCTAATTTAAAGTCATATTGCCTAAATATTGCCTATATGTAATATTATATGTGTATTTTGCAGCAATGGATGCTAAAAGTAACTCTGACTCTGAGTGTATCAGTGAAGTGCAGAGCCCACATACAAGAAAAGTTGAGGATCCCCGGAATGTTGCCAGTTCTGTTCCAGTAACAGTCATAGATGATATTCCAGAAGTTACCATCTCTAATTCATCTGGAAACCAAGAGACAAGGGGTTCACAGAACTTACTAGCTGACTCTGTCAGTACAGGAAACTTTACAAATAAAAACAACAATGCGGGTTCCTTTGATAAAGGACACACAGATGTTGGACCTGTATGTAAATCCAGAGACCTACTCAATCAGCAACCATCTGAAAGCGATTTCATTCACTTGCCTGTGGAACAGAGGAGAGATATGTTTGAATCTCTCACATCCTCCTTTGAAAAAAGAAGTGAAAAGAACTTAAGACTGGAAGCCCCACCCAGGCATGGTATGAAGTGTGAGGAGTGTAAATCTAAGCTGATTCCATCTCACTCCAAGACCACAACTGAAATTAGTACAGCAAAAGAGAAAGTAAATCCATATAATGAAGGTAGTAACAGGGAGAGAACTCTGAAAAAAAGTAAATCAGAATTAGAAATCAAACGGCCACCAGCAAAAAAAATTGAGACAGAAGAAGTCCCATCAACACCCCCGTGGTGTCATCGTGCCCAGAATTGGGGAACAAATTACGAACCCAAAATGGGTTTGACAACCTTTAAAGTTGTCCCTCCCAAACCTGAAGTAAAACATTCTGATAGAGGAATTTCAGTCTCCACTGGTGCCATTAAGATAGACGAACTAGGCAACCTTATCAGCCCAAAGGCTGTTGTCAGTAAGAACATACCAGGTTCCTCTACTGGTGAAAGTGAGGAAATTCCTCTCGGGAAAGTGAAGGAATTTTGGAGGTCAAGTTCTGTGGAAAAACAAAGTGATGACTCTGCTGAGCATCTTGCTAAAAAGCCAGCAGTTAACACAAACTCGAAGTCCTTCACTATAAAACAGGAACACAAACCTGTCTGTCTTGCAGCTCCAAAACCTGTAGCACCACAAACTGTTACTTCCCAGGTAGCTGAAAAACAGTCTGAGAATGAAAAGACCAAACCACCTCTTCCAGTCACGCAGTCTCAGGTAAAACCATTAATGGTCCCAGCCATTAATAAAGACAAGGTGGAGCTTCCATTTCTAAAACCTCATAGGAGAACTTCAAGTCAGTATGTCGCCTCTGCCATTGCAAAACACATCAACCTACCTACCTTTAAGCCTGACTCTGCAGGATTTCATGAGAAAGATGAAAATAAGCATGGAGCAGGAGAGGTTAAAACTGAAGCAGAAGTTTCCCCCAAAAGGTGTATTATTGTGTCCAATTCCAGCCCTGTGGAAACAGAATCGGCAGAAACAACAGAAAAAAATGTAAATATTTTTACTTGCAGTCAAAAAGTATCCCACAGGTTCACACCTGGTGATAATTCTGGCATGGAAAACAAAGTAGTTAACATCAGGGCACCAAATCAAGCAACTCCTGCTAGTTTCTATAAAAAGAATGTCAGTGTCCCACTTACTAAATCCTCTCCAAAGGATAACAACGGTACAGAAGATGAGCACAGTTTAAATAGCAAACAAAGTATAGCGGAGAAAAAGACGCGTCTTTTGTTCGACCAGAAATGTGAGACTTTGCCCCGTAGTAATTCAGCCTCCTCTCTCAAGTCACCTGATCTCCAAGTAGTCTCACCCACTTTCAGCTCGTCTTTGCGGATCACTAAATGGCCTCCTGCTGACAGCATGCAAGTTAGTTCGCTGAGAGCATCACCCAAGTTAAATGGTGTGACAGCAAAGGCAGAGTCAGAACAGAAGGACAAACCTGATGATTCAGTTACTAATGCTGTCGGTGAACTGGATGTTAATGTGCAGACCAATATCTTTGGACCAAAGAAGAAGTTCAAACCTGTTGTCCAAAAACCAATTCCTAAAGATACGTCGCTGCACAGTGCCCTAATGGAAGCCATTCAAACAGGAGGGGGAAAGGAGAAGCTCAGGAAGGTAAAGTGGAGACTTTCTTTAGTCTGTTCGTATTGCAGAAACACGCAGAAGTCTGTCAGACACAAGAGGTTTTATAACTGGTACCATTGCTGGGGACCTGGAGTACGCATGGCGTTTGAAAAATTTATAGTAGCAAAATGCAGCCCAAGCCACTGGTGGTTCTCCACATCCTGTATGTTATGCAACACCATTGCTGCTGCACTGCCTAAAAGAGGCAGAGGGTGCATAGATACAGCATGAAGAGGTAATCGAGGTTAGCCAAAGAGCCTAGCCTACATTTCAGGCTGTTATGTAAAAACAGGAACACACAGCACGTAGAAAACTTGTAAAAAACTGCACAAGAAATAAAACTCCATTTTGTATTGCTAGGTGATACCACTTTGCCACTGATTGTATGCTTAGGGGATATGAGACTGAGTCTGTAAGTATGTAATTCCTAACTGGGACCTATGGGTACCCTCACCATTCAGCGTGAGCTCAGGTTGTAAAGCAGGTACAAAAGCAGACAGACAGCAGTTTCCATAGCTTGAATCTGGTACAAGTGCTAAAAATACTTTTAATAGTGTTTACAAAGTATCTCTAAGTAAATATCTAATAACAATCTGAGGTTTATTCTTTTCACATTCTAGGTTTCAGACAGCGCACTAAATGGCAATCACAAGAAACCCTCATATGCTGAGCCAGAGAACGAGCGCTCAGCCCTTCTAGCAGCAATTAGAGGCCACAGTGGCACCTCAAAGCTGAAAAAGGTAAGAAATCAAGATGATAAGTGGTCTCCTAGGTGCAGTCTGTGCCTGCTGAGTGTTTTGAATAAACCTGGAGAAGATGAAACTACAAGTTGTGTTGCAAAGAGAAGACTTTAGGAAGGGAGTGTTATGATACAAAGTCAGATCTGACTTACGCAGATAGCAGGGCAGGGCAGATTCTACCCTCTGCTATAAAACTTCACATTCCTTCAACTGGTGTGCTTTTAACTGAGAAAGAAGTGTATAGAAATCCAAATGGATTACAGTGACTGGAGACATCAAATGTTCATCAAGTTCACATTTTAGGGGTTACTTTTTCTACTTTGTAGGTATGTGGTTAGGTTAATATATTTGCATTTCCTTCCATATACATCCAATTCCAGCTACCTGAAAAAACACTAGGGCTTCTCCGTGCGTGCTGTTTATCTGTTAATATGAGCTGGTGCGTGCAAGTAATTGATGGAAAATTTCAAACACTTTCACCACAGCAGGATAATTCCTTCTGTCTGAAAGATTTACCTAATCATTAAAGCATCTCTTATTCGTAATAGCCGAAGCCTGCATTGTTCTTGCCTTAGTTCACTAATCCAGCCAAGGATGTGTATTTGGCAAGGAGGTTCCCATTTCCCTTATGCAATGACTCAGGCCATTAGCACACATCCAAATAGCTGGCATTAGGTAGAAAGTCTCCCTTGTCTCTGTAAGGGAATTATTCCTTCCCTCAAAGCAGTTCTGAATACCTTACTGCCCTTGCTGCAGATAGGGTGCAGCTTCCTGGAGCTTGAGAGCAGAACATGCAGCGCAGCAGCCATCTTCACGCAGACTTAACTGCAGTCTGCGTTCATGAGGAATAAACGTAGATCTGTGCGAAAGAGGCTCTGACAACAAAGTGGTGTTGTATTGCCACAGAGACTTTTTGGAATACTTTCCTCCCGCAGAGAAGCGTTTGCCATTGTTTTAAAGGAAGTTGCCTAGAAACCGTGCGCTTCTTTTTCACACTCTGTCACCTGTGCTAGTTGAAGCATCGTGTTTGTATGTGTACAGGGTGGGATATAGATGTGCTGTGATGAAAGGGCTGTCTTTTCATGTCATCTCAAATGTTCATGTCTTGTTTGACATTACATTATTACCATGTATTTGTCCGTGTCCGTGTGTGTGTATACAGTGAAGGAATAGAACATAGGAGCTCTGTGAGTTTGGATTATTTGATGGGCGATGAATCCTTTCATTTTTCACTAGGGAAGTGTTGTGCCTCAGTTTCTCTGCAACAGAATACTAATGCATCTACTTGAATACCTCCTGTTTGGCACATGGAACTGAATTTCCTAATAATTGCCAAATCATTTGATTACAAATAATTTATCATGATTATTACTAGTAATGTTGCTAATGGCAAAACTATTTATTGAGGCAGTTGATGGAAAAGCTGGCTTAGTCTGAAAGATTACCTCCTCCCCTGCATTCATTTTAACTAGAATGAGTTTCCAAGTAAGTAATTCATGCAGGAATTTTAGGTTCAGAAATTCTACAGAAAGCCACTTGGAAGAGCAATCAGTTTTGTTCTCAGTCCTTTCACATTGTTCTCTCTGGTCTTTCTTTTTTTTTACTTTTTTCCAGTGTGGCTGAAATCTTTAGGGTTAATATTATTTTTTTTCAATGAAGCAGTGAAATCTTAAATCTAGAAGAGCCTCTCTGTCATATGAGATTATTTCCGTGCAGCGTAGAATGTGAAAAGTAATGAGATTCCTGGGTGGCTACTGCAGCCTTAATATATATTCCTGATTCCAAAACCCCTTGTGGTTGTTTCCAAATGAATACCAAGTCCAACTCTCTGTCTGTTACCTTACATACTTACAGGATGCTCGAGCTCACAGTAAATAAAGATTGAGTTTCTGAGTCAGAGGCAATGCCAAATCCTTGATGCTTGTAATCAGCCCAGCTGAGTGATGTGAGTGAGTAGTAACAGATGTTCAACCTCATGAGCAAACAAAAGTTCTACATGTTTTATGTCATTCAGGCAAAGTGAAATTGGGGTACTGAAATTAAAGTGCATCAAATGTCAAGTAATTACAGTTTAGTCATGCTTGGTATTAACTTCCTCCTTTCAACTGCATCATGAACAGATCTCCTCATTGGCTTCTGAAGAGCTCCAGAGTTTTAGGAATGCAGAACTGTCCTTGCAGAAAACAGAAAACTATCGGGAAGAGCCGTTCTGTAACCCACCTGCCCCTGCTCAGCCACCACCACCACCTCCAACTCAGCTGTCAACATCAGCTCCTAAATTCTCTGCTAAAACTGCAGGTGACCCTGGGGAGGCAAGGCAAGCCCTGATGGAGGCCATTCGCTCTGGTGCTGGAGCAGCAAAGTTAAAAAAGGTAAATTACTTTTATATTTCCTTGTGGATGAAATAAACTGGGGCTGCTGTGCTCTGGGAGCTGTTTGTAAGCCGTGCTAGCCACACATTTCTTTCTGCCATCAGAGGAAAGTACATGCAGTGTTTTCTCTAACTGAGTTAAAGGTCCACATTGTATTTCAAACCTTTGAATGGGTATTAAAACACACTACTAAGGCTAAAACATGCCTGTACATACGTGCAACCCTATGAACAGTCAGTACTTTTTTGAAGAGAGCAACGAGTGCATGAATATCATTTCAGAAAGCGCTCCCATGCCCTTTTCCATTATTGTGAATCTGAGATGATACTGGATGTCCTTCAGACTACGTGAACTTAAGAAAGATCAGATGTGAGACCCTGAAGCAAATTTAGAGATAGATATTCTCTTCCAATTTCAGTAGTGTGTCCTAGACTTTGAGTCCCTACATTTGCACCCTGGTCACACATACTGAAAGCTGTCAGTAAAACCGTGGCTTCCTTTTAATGTCAGTCTGAACTTAATTGTAAATTGGATGAAATGTGTATCACTTCTGTGGTCATCTGTGGGTTACTCAACTCCCAGATGGCTAAATGCTCAGTTGCCTGGGTGTGATTTTTTGGCATAAGTTCACTTATCTCTTTGACCAAAAATTACTCTTTCTAATCTTGTGTTACACTATATTTCTAGGTGAAGAGAAGCAGATTAATTGGTTTAAGTGGAGTTATCTTAATATTATACTGCAGTATCAAAGAACGGACTTTGATCCACAGACTTTAGGGAATGTACAGAAACAGATGCCATTTTCCCAACATGTGATTTGCCTAATGCCAGCCTTAAGTATGTAAATAGGCTTTAACCTTGCTCAGTTGTCCTTTAAAAAAATTCAGAAAAGATGACCAAATTTTAACAATAAAAAGGCTAGCTAAAGAAATCTGACAAATGAGGAATTCCACAGGATCATTCAAAGTGTTACAGTGAAGTTTACATCAGCATACAAAGAGAACTCTGGACGTGCAGTTATTTTGCATGTGAAAAGTTACATCTATACTATGCATACTAGTAGAAGACTGCAAATTATGAAGAAGTAATACTCTAAGTCAGGCATTTGTTTCCACACTTCACCGGTTTACAGAAAAATAGGGCATTTGGACATTCAAGAATACTTCATGTGGTTCATTGATTTCTAGATCTTTTCAAATTCCTTGTTCTTCCAACTGCGTAACTGTTGCAGAAGTCTCTGAGGGGACCTGTACCACTACTCATTTAAACAAGTCTTTATCATATCCTTGGGGATTTACTTTGAAACAGTTGGATGGCCATTGCAGTCCATGAAAGTAATCTTGATATACTGATATATTCTTCTAAACACTGTGCCTGTCTTCTTTCATTTTCGAGACAGAGTAATTTTTTGGTAGTTCTGACATTGAGGTGACAGAACAGTGAATCTCTTATTATGTAGGTCTTTCAGGAAAATAAAAGAGAGCAGCATTTTTTCCAAGACAAAGTAAGATTTTCTTATTGTTGTGCTGTCCTCCATGATATTGGATATGCAAGCTGTCTTGTATATGCTAAAGGCATCATATCACTGACATCTGGTATCCCATGCCCTTGATCACTAATAAAATAAGAATGTCAGATTTCACAAAGAGCTTTCTATCCAGTGTGTATTAATATCTCTCCTAGTTTGCTGTGTTAAATGAGAGCTGAATGCTGATATTTTCCCTGCAGTTGGACAACTTGTGATAGCAAAAATTGAGTTGGTAGAAGTATGTATCTGTATATCAGAGGTTTCTTCCTTTACAGCTGAAGGACATGTCTCCAATGAGCACTGAGTTTTTGGTAGAGAGTAACTAGCAGGTGGTTTTGCACCAGCACCAGAGCAAACTTTTTTTCTTTATTTTGTCTTGTCTGTCCAAGACCTATGATGTCATGACTTGGAGGTGTGAGCACAGAGCCATTTTTGGCTTTGCTTTCTAGAGGATTTTGGTTTCAGCAACTAGACAGCAGACTGGGAAGTTCAGTTCTGAATTGTGTCTGTTTCTCTTTCATTGTCTTCTTGAAGTTTTCTGGAACAAGGGCTTCTGATGGTGAAGTCATTTATTTAGCTAATATTGCAGAGAACTGGGAAGGATCTGCATTGCTTAGTTATGTATGACTCAGTTTGGCCTTATTTATGAGGGGTTATTTGCAATGGAAGTAGATCAAACGGGGCTGTCAGGGCAACCAAACACAAAAAGCAACCAATTGCCTAGATAAGGAGCATCCCAACCAAAATTTGAGCTCTATTAATATCTGTGAAAAGGCAACTCCTCCACTCCACCCTTGATTACACAGCTGTTTGCTGAAGTCATGAACTTTAAGGTTGAAAGATCCACTGTGCAGGAAGGGAGGAAAGAAAGTGCTGCAGGCTGACCCTGCCTTGCTGCGAGTCAGGGTCTGCACCACACAGGCTGTAAGTGGGTCACCCAAAACAAACTAGAACAAAAATAGGTACTTGAGAGAAATGCCAAGTGAAGGTAAGACAGTATGTGCACAGGTCTCCTGGCTGTTCTTTAATCCGTTTCTTGGAGTACTGTGCCTGCTTTGGCAAATAAATCATACTTTGTTTTCAAGAAACGGCTTCTGTTTTATTGCACACTGTTGCTGTCCACAGACTCCTGAAGGAAAATTCTTGAGGGTGCCAAGCCCAGCTGGTCCTCCTGAGGAACATGGTTCATCCCCAGTGCAGTGCAGTGCAGTGCAGTTCGGAGACCTGCCAGAAAGGGGGTTAGATTTCATATCCTACCCAAAGGGAATAGAGATACAAATGTGATGAAAAGGGGTGAACCTACCATGCTGGAAAAGGTTGCAGGCAGCAACCTTTTTCTTCACTTTTCAGAATGGTCTGTCCTGCAACCTGGTACGTGTTTAACATGTCCAAAGTGTAACAGCAAGTCAGGGGAGATGGTGTGAAGTAAAGTCACCGACCAGGACAGATGACCTAGTGCCTTTGGCAGTTAATTGACTTCAGAAATAAAGGCATCTCACTAGCAAGGAGCCTGCTTCCTAGCCATGTGTTGTGGTTTAGCCCGGCTGGCAGTCAAACACCACACAGCCGTTCGCTCACCCTCCCCCCTCCCTCTCCGGGATGGGGGAGAGAAACGGGAAAGTGAAGCCTGTGAGTTGAGATAAAGACAGTTTATTAAGACAGGGAAAATAATAACAACAATAATAATAATAATAATAATAGTATTAATAGTAATAATGTGTACGAAATAAGTGATGCGCAATGCAATTGCTCACCACCCGCTGACCGATGCCCAGCCTATCCCCAAGCAGCCGGCCCCCCCTCCACCCCGGCTAGCCACCCCTATATATTGTTCAGCATGACGTCAGATGGTATGGAATACCCCTTTGGCCAGTTTGGGTCAGCTGTCCTGGGTCTGTCCCCTCCCAGCTCCTGCTGCATCCCTAGCCTGCTCGCTAGCAGGACAGAGAGAGGCTGAAAAGTCCTTGGCTTGGTGTAAGCACTGCTCTGCAACAATGAAAACATCAGCATGTTATCAGCGCTCTTCTCATTCTAATCCAAAACATAGCACCCTGCCAGCTACTAGGAGGAAAATTAACTCTGTCCTAACTGAAACCAGGACACCATGCAATCTACCTCCTGCACAAAGGACAGTTAGTCACTAGGGGAAATAAACAGCTGATCTGAGACCAAATATTGGCTAATTCTACTGAGTCAGGTTAGTAGAAGAACGGTAACACCTGAGCTTCTAGTGTTAAAAGTGAACTGGTGTTTTCTTTAAATTGTCAAAGAACTTTTTGTCACAAGTTCATGCAATTAAGATTCTTATGATTCGTTTTTAAATATTTTATTTCTGTCTCAGAAAATGCAGCCTAATATGGCTAGATTTCTGCAATTCTGTGTATCATTACATGTTACACAGACACTGAAGTATACTTGCCTTGGGATTTACTATGATTATCTGTGGAGAAAAAACATAACTACACATGCAAATAACCCATTAGATGTCTAGCTGTAGGTATAGTTGCAGCACAAGTCCATGCAGGATGGAAAATCTTACCCAACAAAGAGAAGTTATAAAAGTTGCCTGTGCTGCTACACCATCTACTCATATTAGGTAGAGTTGTACTCAGGGATTTGGTAGAAGTAGCACAGCAGAATGTGCCTGCATAAGGTGGGGAAGGCAAGTTGCATATCTGAAAAACAAGCTTTTGCTCATGGAAAAATGATTTCTGTAGACCACTTTTTAACAGTACGTACAAGAGGTACTCTACAGACTTCACATTTCCCAGTAAAGATTAGAGCCAGACATATTTAAGCAGCCTTTTCTAAGTTAACAAAATGAATTTGGCTCTATCACAGTATGTACAAGCATTCATTCCAGTGTTTGGCATCGGCATTTAGTCACATGAGCTCTTGATACGTGCAGTGTATCACTCTGTTGGCAATCAAAGGAGCCAGGTAAGGTAATTACTGCACCTATTACAATAAGTTAGTGCTGTATGCTGGTATAATTTGAAGTTGGTTGCCAGCAAGTAATACATCGATCTGAATTATGGCATGTTCAATGTCTTCCAGGGAGTATGGGCTAGTTCTGTACCTTTATGTATAGCACTGGATTATTTTTCTCATATAATCAGAGGTGTGGTATTCTGAATGAAGAAAGAGTGTTTCTCGTCATTGTTGTCCGTGGGTGCGATGACAGAAATTACAGACTCAAATCCACCGTTGATGTTGTCACTGCTATGCTGGAAATGGGGCAGGAGACCCCACTTAAAGGTTGGCCAAGCTTGATATACAGGTAGTCAAATGAGCAAGTAAAGTGATTCTAGTTCCCATGCATAGTTAGGAGCAGTCATTTGCATGCTGCTACTTCATTTGAATTGAAATATAAAACTTAATTTGAACTCTTCACCTTGCTAATAATTTGTACCATGGCCTACTTTTTTCCCTAAGAATAAAGCTTCTGCCATGGATACTAAGGCCAATATGGAAGGTTGAAACTTAATCGAATACATTATTCCTGTTTAGCTTTTGTGGTGACATTAATGTATATCTGTCTGATAGAATCAAAGCTCAGTAACTTTGATTTTGGAAGCGTACACTGGCATTAAAATTAAGCATATGCGTAGATGACCTGAGGACTAGGAAGGAAGATAAGCATTTGTTTAAGGATTTTCCTGAATTAAAGGCTATGGGAATTTCCTTCATTCAGTCAGGAAGCAAAGTACTCATCAATTGATTTATGTGACCAGTGACAGCTTTCTGATTCTGCATGGATTTGACAGTCAGATATTGCTTGCTTACAGCTAGGGTTTCTGTTCATTCCACAAAATGAAGAAAGTTCACAGAAAAATGTCACCTAATTCTAGTAATAATGTTACTGCAACTATAAGATCTAAGGATATGTGAGGTGTGGGGTTTTAAGCAAGGATAATATAACCTTTTATTAGACCAACTGATACAGCTAGAAAAAAAAGAACAGATAAGCTCTAAGTCTTAAGGAGCTGATGAAGAGAGTAGGCTTGAAAACAGCCCCACAAGAGAATTTTTGGTTAACAATGTCAACAGTTGAAGGTTTAAAAATATCTTGAATGATCATGTGCTTTTCTTTGTTACAGGTCCCTCTGCTCGTTTGAATCATGTATAAAGAACAGGTAATTGGAAATCTAACCCCATATGCACCCATAATCATCATTCAAGGTCTGAAGTGGCAAAAAACATCAAGAAGTTTAGTTTATTCTCTTGTCTACGAGCCAAAATAAGTTGTAGTTAATTTTCTGTGTGTTCCTGCATAATGGTTCTAAGCAAAAAATGTGTTGCTCTGCTGTAAAGCATCTGTGCCAAGGAATTGTGTTTTGCCTCTGAATATTTAAGGTTGCCAATAAACTATTCTTGTTGGCAGGTTAATAAGAATATAAACACTGTGCAGTCCTGTGTTAATACTTAATTGTGTTTATGGGCAAAATAAAAAGGCTTTGCTAGCTATCTGAAAAGTAATACTCATTTCAAGTTGTTAAAAATATGTAACTGTTATAAACTCTTGACTTGCTTCTTATTTGGTTTAGAAAAGGGCTGAAAGCGATCAGGGAGAAAAAAGAGAATAAAGATCTATAGAAAAAATCACAAGAAAAAGGTTATGGTACATTATGAGGGACCTTAATTGTCATAAGATGGAGTCATTTTTTTTTTTTTGAGATTAGATAAACTTCATATCTTTGGTGGAGCTCTGTGAAAGCAGGCAATCAATAATGATTGTGAGACTGTGTCTACTGAAGAGTTACTTATGGGATATGACGTATAGAATACTAAGCTGTACAGATATACCGAACCCTAGTAACGTTTGTGGCACTTTAAAAATACTGAGACACCTTAAGGGATCTCTTTTTGCAACAGACTGTGAAGTTTACTCGTAAGATTTCAGAGCCCTGCATAGAGGTCCAAGGTCTAGAATTCATTCCCGCACTGCAAAAGGAAGTGAAGCTGGTTTGGATCAGTAGTCAGGACTTAGTCCCTTGGTCAGGTCATGCGTAAGTTGGCCTTCTGTTTCCAGGTTGTACGGCTGTTGTATGTTGTCTCATGAGTATTTATAGCAGCATCTTTTTCAAATGTTAACTACTTTGGTAGTTGTTGTTGTACATATTTTGAAAATATTTCATTAAATTGAAATGATTAACTTATAAAAGAGGGATCAAAATGCTTTTTCGTATTTCCTATATCGTAATGAAATGAAGGAAGAGGAAGTTTGTACAAACATTTACACTTTTATAATCACAGACCAGAGTGACGGTAGATTCTTTTTTTTTTTTAGGTGAAATTTAAAATGTATGCCTATGTAATGTTGAGAGCAAGAGCATATTTAGCCATCTGCATTTAATATGACTGTATATTATATATTGTAAAATATTGATGTCTGTTAGTGCCACAAATAAACGTAAAATCAAACCTTACATGGCTTGAAAGACTCTTTTTGCCAAATGTTTTCCGTTTAAGAAAAGAAAGTAGAACTGAAGATGGTCTTAAGCAAACCAGTATGCGGTGTTTGATATCTCAGCTCTAATATAAAATGTCTCAAACAGAAAAGGGCTCGCAGCTAATACTTTAGGAACGCAGTTAGAAATCAACAACTAGAATCAAGGTATCAATTGTATACATTTTGATATTAACCCAGTACTGGTAAAGATCCATTTCATCATTAGGGAAGCTAATATGGTTAGAATTAAGCTCTTCTTTCATGCCCTAAGATAAATAAGATCACTTTTGTTGACTGGTTAGTCTTCTTACACCTTAAAAGTCTTCTCAGTGTCCTTGAGGTACAAAATATTAACATGATAAATTGCTGTTGCAGGAAAGGGTTCGGTCACTCATAAGCTTGAATACTAAACAGATTGTCCCACCATTATCAAGTGCAGCTTCCTTGGTGAGATGCAGTAAGATGGAATTCATTGCAGTTCTTTCTCTTGTTTTTCTTAGTGTTGTCCGAAGGCCCTGGCTCTGTAGCCCTTCATTCCTAATGTCCCTTTTGTGTAATAAATTGTGTAGATACATAGTTTTCAAAGTAAGGGATCCAAAACTGGATTTTGAGATAATAAGATACTCCAGTCTTTGAGACTCAAAGGTTCTCTCTCTGGCTGCTGCATAGGACAAAAGTTTATAAAATATTTATTCTTAGATAAAATTCTGGTTATCAAATTCCCATGGCTAAAAAACTGTAAGATTAAGAACAGCTGCAAGATGAGATGTCACCTTCAGTGTGACAGGAAAAAAAATAATAAAAAATCCTGCCAGCTCACTCAGAGTTCAAGCTGAAAATGGAAAGGGAGTTCAGCCGTCTACAACAAGAAGCTGGACTGGGTGTGCATTCCCTTCTCTTGCTGATGGGAGATGTGTGTGCTGCTAACATTGTCATCCCAGGTACTGCAGAAATCCTGGTAGCAGTTTAAGTCCAAAATAATGGAAATTTTAATATAAACCCGTTTTGGATGAAGTCTAGTTATAAGTATGACCCTTCCATTCAATAACTTCCTATGGAGACTTTCAGCAGTCTTCAATTGGGAAGTAAGCATACATTGGTGTTTCAGTGCATGTCAGGCAAGCTCTTCCGAATCTCTTTGTCATGTCACCCCCCCTTTTACCCTGATTCAGGACTTGGGAACCGGGGTGCTACTGGATGAGATGGATTTGGGAGATGCACTCCATCACAATCTGACATTAACTCCATGGAACCAGACTGGAGTTTGTCCTAAGTTAAAAGAAGAAACGCTGACGTGTCTGGTAAAGGCATCGTGTCCTCAGCAGCAAGTATTTCGATTTATCTGCTCTTATTGGTCCACACGGTTTGCAAGTGTAGACATAGCCTATGTCTAGACGTCTACATGCCACCTGGATTAGTCTTTGATGTGTCTTTTCATGGCACTTGTAGATGGTCAGTCCCAGGGCTGGTTTCTTTTTTGAAGGACCAAAATAAAGTCAGTTAGCTCCCATTTTCCACAGTGTATCTCTTGGCCTAGGTTCTCCTTCCAGAACTCTTAACTCGACCAGAGGAAAGTCTGACACACCTCTGGTCCTTTACAATGCTCTTTTATCTGGGTAAGATATAGTCCAATGAGGTGAAAAATAGTATCACCAGAGAAAGTGAATGGAGAAGCTGGGTTTGCTATCTTTATTCTTTGTGCAGGTATAAATCAATGTTCAGGGCTTAGAGAATCTCTTAAAAAAAAATGTAGCCACCTTCCCCCCCTTCTTTTTTACATGTTTTTATTTTTTTTTTCTTACCGAGCTCAGAATATCACTCAACCATAAAGCTAGCATTAAATAGCTCTGATTAAATATTTAATTTTAAATAATATTGACTGTCTGCATGAGCAATTTGACTCAGGGGACTTCATTATGGAAAACTCCTTGTACAGACAGCCTTCTAATGTTGGTCATGCAAAGTATTGGACCAAAAGACTTTTTGACATGTACATCAATCTACGGTTTTGAACGTGGCAGGTTTTAACTTCCCTAGGTCATTCAAGTGATTTGCACAATTTATGCTACATTTACCGCAGCCAAAAATTGGCACTTCATCAGTGTGTAGGAAGAAGGAAGAGAACAAGAGATGCAATTATGAAACAATGGAAAATGCCACCCAGAGATAGTTTGTGATGTTTTTCCTCTAATCTCTCCAAAAAAGAATCAGTTCTGTTGTTTAGTGTTGCTTAGCAGTAAGCACATATTTTAATTTGAATGCAAAAATCTGCACAAATCTTCATTTGAGTCAAAGTTTGTCTGAATGAAATGTTCATAATTCGGTTCTTTGTTGGTACAATATGAAAAATAGTTGTCTTCTACAACAGTAAATTAGCACTTTTAACGTATTTAGAGTATTTATTTGTGTATTATTCCTCTACTCGTCTTTGTTCCTCCGCTGAGTTGCATGTGTACCAACACGCTTTGCCTCTGAGACTTGTATTAAGATTTATGTGGATATTCCTATTCTTTCTCCACTTTTTGCTGTTGAGAACACGAAATAAAATATGCTATACCGCATGGGAGCTGTAGCTTCCATAATGGTTGCATTTCCCCACTTGCAGAAAATGACTTTTTCAATGGCAGAGTTTCTTTCTGAAGGACAAAATGGAAGAAAAAAAAAAAAAAGAAAGAAAGAAATTCCTAGGTTTTCAGTAATGTTTACCTGGATTTGGTACAGTGTTGTTCTGATCTGCTTTTCTATTTTGCTGAGTAGGGTATGGAGTTTGATTCATTGCTGATGTCTTCATTTGGCTGGGGAAAGTTTCCATGTAGTTCAGTTCCCAGGATTGTTCAACAAAGTACACTAAGATGGATGAACCTTTCTAGGAGCAAAAAGGTATTTTTTCCTTATTGTTACTAAATATTTTTAAGTGTTTGTTAAACAAGTGTAATTGGGTTTAAGTACTAACAGACTAAATGATACCACACCAGATATAAGTCACGCTCTCCTTCTGGTTTTGTCTAACAATTAAAGGGGGAGTTGTTCTTATTTAAGCACATTTCTGATTTGTTGCAATATTTTATTTTTAAAAAGAGAGAGAAATTAGAACTACTTAACAGTAATACTGTATGTTCTTCACACTTAAGGAATTTAAGAACAAACTCACTTTTCATCGTCTGTTCCTTTCCATCACTCACTACACACACACACACACAGTCTCTTTCATCATTTCAGGAAATTAGTAGTTGTTGGAAAAAGGATCTTTACCAGTGGATCATTTTTCCATTTATAACAGTAGCCTTTTTATCCTGTGAAATAGCAAGAAAGGCAGGGACCGAGTTTTGATGCAGTCACAACAGTTGTACACAGTCACTGCTGGAAGCTCCAGATAATGTCATCTTCAGCCAATTTCTTTTCCTTTTGCTCTTCTCTACTTTTTTGTCTATATGCTTATAAAAACATGTACGTGCCATGTCTCTTTTTCTGAGGTCTTTATTGTGTTTGAAGTCCTAAAAGGTTTCCCCCTGAACAAAGCACAACGTTGTTGCAGTTGTACATCAGGCTGAAAGAGGACATTATTCCTACACGAACACACTGTCCACTTTGCAATTCAGAAATTGAAAAAAGGAAACTGTACTGAAAGAACAAGACTGTGGAACATCATTGTCTTCTATATTGTAACCTGTGTTTACTGCAGTAGGAACAAAGCAAACACAGTGCAAATATGCACGGCTTTCCTTTATCTGATTTCATGCATTCAACAGAAGCGTTTCTGTCAGATGTACTTGGATCTGTTCCTTGTAGTGCTTGGCACAGGGAAGGCGGGTCACAACTTGAGAGCCCTGGTTTGGGTGGTACCACTGACTTGTGGTGTCACTTCTATGTTTTTCCTCACAACAAACCAATAGGTGGTTTGATTTAGCCAGCGTGCGAGTTGGCAAACCAAGTGCTAACACTATGCCGATGGACAAAGGCTCTTCAGGTGAGCAGCAGTCGAAGCGGGGAGCAAGTTGTGGTTCGGCCTTTGTGCCACTGCAGTACCGAGGTCTTGGGAGCCAGCTGCCTGCAAGGTTTCCTTTCAGGCATAAACCAGAGGTAATGGTGAGGGGAGAGGGAACTGGCTGTGTCTGTCCTCTGACTAAATCGAGGAGTGAAGCGCATGTAAGCCAAAGAGCTGCAGCCCTCCTTCCACAACAATACGTACCAGTGCCAGCAGCACGCAGGGGGCACCTCAGTGAGCAGCAAGCCCACCGAAACACAGAGACCTGATACCTGCACTGGATGTTGGAAGTCACCAGGGAGATCCTGAGACTGCAAGCGTCTCTGTCAATACAACCACATGCTCAGCTAAACATGCTCAAAACCAGACTCAGCCATCCCCATTGTAGACCTGTTACTGATAAAATTCAGCCTTCACCACGGCTTCAGCCCGCAGTACCTCGGTCAGCTTCAGCAGTGGGTGCAGCCTGTGTTGTCCCTGACCAGCAGATGGTGAGCACAGGGCAGTAGTTTGGCCTCCCCCCCAGCACATATTCCCTTGTTCATCAGCCTCGTTGTTAATGTTCCCAGCTTTTCAGCTTATAGAAGAAACTGTCAAAGGCAATTTGCAGATAGCCATTGCTGCAGAAGTGCAAAGAGTTATATTTTTATCTGTTGATGAATAATTTAGCAACAATTCTGTGTTATGTAAAATTGCTGCTCTACTGCTGATGGGGCCGGTGTTGGTATGAAGCGTTCTTCTAAGCCCAGCTACACAGGTTAAAGCTTGCCAGTTTTATCCTATGCATCTGCCATGAGGCAGAATTTTTCCAGCTTCAAGCTGGGAATCAGTGCAGGTCTTTCATTCCAAGAGAGGGCAGTTCCCCATCCTCCTTCTCATTTATAGTCCTGATCGTCCTACGTATTTTACAAATAGTTTTGCGTTAGATAGTATATATTAATTAGTCCAGGTGTTCTCCATGGAAAAGGATGAGATGTAATTTTTTTTTTCCATATAAACACCATGGAAATCATCTATCCTCTTAGACGTTTGCTTTATGTGAAGGAACAAACTAAAATACCATTTGGATGCATAGCAGCCACAGTTTTCATTCCCCCTGTCCTGTGGGTGGGTGAGTCCTGTGCACTTATTTTGGTAGGGAGCACCGAATATGGACAGATTTTGATGCATCTTGTTTTGGTTTCAGGTTGAAAATTGTTCCTTTGAGATTCTCTCTCTTCTCTGCTCAGAGTGGGATTAAAAGATTAGGGAATGAAAACAAATAACAGTATTTTTCCCACCCACAAGCTCACTTGTAAGGATAAAGTGAGATTGAAATGCTGTTGTATTTCAGTAGCAGAACATGTCCAGAAATGGAGAAATTCATGGGTTTTCTTAGGACTCTGCATCTCGGCTGCTACTTCTGCTGTATTCTACAAGTGTTGCCAAGAGATGCTAAACTGAAAATGCAAATATGTTCAGGGCTGAAGGATCAAAGAGCAATTAAATTAAAAACTGCTGACAGGTCAATCTTAATAGTCATTTCCATGCTGAAATAAGTCAATAAATCTTAGCTTGCAATAAATCTTACCACATAAAGGTGGGCTTGCATAACAGGAAAATGTAGTAAAATGTAGCAATATATTTTATGCAAATGCTTTGTAAAAGTAATGAGTAGCATGTTTTATTCATATTGTCCTGGCATCAAAGCGGTCAAGAAGACATTGGACTTCTGGAATGGGTTAATCCTCTGCAGCAGCAGGATGCTGAGCTAGCAGAATGGCTTCTATTTATATTACTATTTGCTTATATTTGTAAATACAACCCTTAATTGAGCTCCTGAACCCTGTTGTCTTTGGTGCTGTGCAAACACAAGTGACTGTCCCTGCCCTGAAGACCTTTCCAAACTAGAAAAGTCAGGAAGAGAATCGGATGGGAGCAGAGCACTCAGGTGATTTGCCTGCGGTCACCCAAGATGATGGTGGCAGAAGCAAAGCTGGGACTTGGGATGCATGTGTCATATTTTGGCCCTGTCCTCCAAGTCATGCTGCTTCCTGGCCGATGTACTGCGTGCAGTAGGTATGGATAGAGTAAGAAACAAACATAACCTCTCATAGTATAGGTCAGGCATCGGGAATTCTGGCAAAGCAGCCATTCAGCTGTCTTTCTCCCCAGAGACCTTAATCGTAGAATCACAGAATGGTTTGGGTTGGAAGGGACCTTAAAGATCACCCAGTTTCAACCCCCCTGCCATAGGCAGGGACACCTCCCACTAGAT
Source organism: Cygnus olor (assembly GCF_009769625.2). Lineage (NCBI taxonomy): Eukaryota > Metazoa > Chordata > Aves > Anseriformes > Anatidae > Cygnus > Cygnus olor. The sequence continues at coordinate 87,735,639 of NC_049170.1, read as the reverse complement.
CCAAAGCCCCATCCAGCCTGGCCTTGAACACCTCCAGGGATGGGGCATCCACAGCTTCTCTGGGCAGCCTGCTCCAGTGCTTCACCACCCTCTGAGTGAAGAATTTCTTCCTTATATCTAGTCTAAATCTCCCCTCTTTTAGTTTAAAGCCATTCCTCCGGTCCTATCACTACAATCCCTGACACAGAGTCCCTCCCCAGCTTTCCGGTAGGCCCCCTTCAGGTACTGGCAGGCCGATGTAAGGTCTCCCCAGAGCCTTTTCTTCTGCAGGCTGAACAACCCCAACTCCCTCAGCCTGACTCCATAGGAGAGGTGCTCCAGCCCTCTGATCATCCTCGTCGCCCTCCTCTGGACTTGTTCTAATAGGTCCATGCCTTTGTGCTGGGGGCCCCAGAGCTGAATGCAGTAATGTGCTCATGTGTTTTTATTTATCCTCCCCAGTGCATGAGGTACAAAATACTAGGTAAACATGCTCCTAGTAACTTGTATCTAAACTAGACACATCTCCAGCAAACACATAAAACAAAAAGGAGCTGGAATACAGCTGATGAATTCAATGGTAGAAATTCCCCTGTCATGAAATAGCCTCTGTCCCCAAGATGGCTTCCTGCCTACCTGTAGCTGTTCTCCTCAGGGAAAAAGGAAGAGGAGGCATTCCCGATCTTGCCGCTTCAGCAGAGAGAGCTTGGTGAGCACAGCAATGAAAGTGCTTGGGGAAGGCCTGTACCTTTTTTTTTTTTTTTTTTTTTTTTTTGGCCACCCTTTTTTTGCCTCGACTCTGAAGAGCCATTCATTCTAGGGTCTGTGTGGTCTCCAGCAAGATGCAGTACCTCATCTTCTGAGTGTTTTTCCTGGCGCTACGAGATCACATGGAGCCCAGCCCAGGGTAATAACATGCTGCGTGTTCCCAAAACTGGGAACAAAAGGTGAGGATTTCTTGTTTTCCTCAGGATGCTGATCTCATCTTACATTACTGAGGGTGCAATCTGAAGAAGATTTCAAAAATAATTTAAACCAGGTCTCTTCATGTACATTTTCCTTTAACCAGGAGAAGGTTTTCCACCATTGCCAAAATGGGAAAAATATGTACTTTCTTCATACACTCAAATTGTCACCAATAATCAAAGGTGGGATCAGAAAGAACAGTTTTGAGAAGAGGTTCCTCCTGAGGGCAGGTAACATTTTTCTCCCCAGCAATAAACCAGTCCTGTGCTGGAGGCTGCCAGTGAAGCAGCAAGTGGAACGTGTAGGGAAGGAAATTCACCCCAAATCTGCCTGACCTGAGCCAAGGAGCAGATTTTATTTTTGAGTGTGTGAAGCAGAATTATCAGCAATGAAGAATCGTGAGTCAGAGCCGCAAAATCATGAGACTGGTCCCCAGGCTGATGAGGATTGCATTTTTCTGTTTTTAAGGGAACAGCTTCTGCCATGTGGTTTGGTCTCGGAATTGATTTTGGAAACTCCTTGGGGTGTGGGCAGAGCCACTGGCACCCTCCTCTCCCACCTCGACCCCCGGCTGTGCTGCAGGGACAGGCAGGGATACCCTCAGCAAGCCCCAGGGTATGGAGCAGTATCACTTTGAGTGTGCTGGAAATGTCTCCCTGCCTGCCAAATATTTGGCCTATGTTTGCCAATGAGCACTGAAAGGTAGTCCAGCCCACTGTTCCAAAACTTCCAGCCCATTCACTTATTAATATGTTTTGTTGTTGTTGTTGTTGTTTGTTTATAAAATGGAGCTTGTCTTTAATTATTTTTTTTTGCTCATAGGCTGTGTGCTGGTACAACTATTTCCACTAGAGGTGTGATGTTTTTAGTGAAATGGATGCACCAACATGACCACTGGTTGGGGACAGTTGTATTGGCACAAAGGGGCTTCATACCACTGCCTTCTGGTGTGGAAATTAAAATTTCAGCATAAATAATTATCTTTATACTGGTATAGCTGTTTCTACCCTGGGGAAGCTGTATCATTTTGCTATACCAGTCTATACAACCCTGTGTGCAGCCAGGCCTTTGCAGTGGCATGCCTTCTGCATAGTAAAGCCCTCATGCTGGCCAGGCCCTCACCGTGCCAAGAAGAGCTCTGGAGAGTCAGTGACGTTATTGAGGTATTGGATGCTCTGCTTGAGTCCGTCTATCAAAACCTGAAGGAGGAGGGGTGCCCTTGCTTACTTGCACTGGCCAGCACACTAATCTGCATCTCTGGCATCAACTGGTGAGTGGTGTTGCTGTACCTGGAGGCAGCCAGCTGGTAAAACGAGAGCCAGTTTTTACAACACCTTACAACCAGGAAGAGTTGTTCCTCTTGCAGTGTCTGCCTAAGTTCATTTTATGGCAGAAGAATAAAGCTCTGGTAGCAGAGCCATGCCACTGACTGTCTCCGCTTTGGAAAATAGCATCCCTCTTGCTCAGGTATCTCCAATTCACCATAGCACTATGGAGCATCAGAAAGCCATTATCCTCTGAGAACAGCCTATCCCGTTGAAGTTGTCACTTACAGGCAGTGTCTGCTAGGCAAAAGGAAGGAGAAATACAACTTCCAATGACAGTCAGCAGTTATGTGAAGCTTTTCACCTTAAAATGCCTTGCAAATCCTGGTTATATTTAAACTGATGTCACCAGCGTACGTATGTGCGAGTCTGTCTGTGTGGGCGCCCTGTCCTTTTTTATATGCTCTACATAAACATACAAGGAAGGCAGACAACACTCAGTAGGTCAGTGTAAGTTACAGGAACACGAGAGAACTGAGCAGAGCAGTGGCTGGGAAACAGTTGAGCGACTGCTGCCGGGACTCCTGCGGGAGGAGAAGGATGGACATCATGGTCTCTCAGCCTCCAGCTGCACTAAAAGATGGAATCAGCCTCTCCATTTCCGTGTTAAGATGGGTAACCTGAAGAATAGGGTCAAAATGGCTTTTAAATACGTGCTGACAGTGTGATTACTTATGGTATTATTGATAGTGTGCAAGTTGGTGACCCAAGTCCTTTCCTGCTATATACCAACGCACGGTTTGCCTCTCTCTACCTTTAATAATTTAGAGGCTGCTTTGGCAGAGTGAAAAAGAGATTAATTCACCTGCTGTCCTGATGGCCATTATGAGAAAATCACAAAGTCAGAGCAGCAGCTTGGTTTTTATGACTGAATTCTTCTGCAGAGACAAGTCTATTATTCAGCCGCAAAGCTCCATGGCCCTTGAAGCCGAGTTGCAGGGGTGAAGGTCACGGCTCTGCCAGTAACCACAGTGCCATTACATGCAGTTTTAATCAGCACACACTGGGCAAATGCAGCTTCAGCGCTGTACTGTTAAATATAATAGAATTTGCACCACTGATGACTGTAGGTCCTCACAGTTAAATCAGCTCTGCCTGTTTACCTTTCGGTTACAGCTCAAACGTATGAAAGGTACCATAAGCCAGCTTTTCCCACATCAGAGGCTTGAAGAAACCACTTTCCTGTAGCATTGCATGTGAAGAGGTAACGTTTCTTCATTTGCCTCACATATCAAAATTCAAGGCAATCAGTCATTCATTCCACATCATAAATAATACATGTACCCAACCAAACACAAAAGGCTGTACTTCTGTCTGCTTTCCCTCCACACTTTAATAAGACCATCCGTATTTCAAGATGAAATGTGCAGTCTCATATTTAAATCATTAGGTTCCAGTGTGGTATTTCATCTCATTTTCACAAGGTCAGGGTGGCCAACCTGGTCAAAGAAAGACAGAAGGATAAAGACTTTACCAGCAGAACAAACACAACTGATTGATGTTAAAGAGGATATAGGTTAGCCATAGAGGGTAAAGACCTGCTGGAGATTTGCAAAGGAGCTGTACAGACCACAGTGAGTTGCACCTCCATTATGGTACAGTGTCCCACAATAACAAGCCCTCAGTTCCTCTCACTGCCCTTTCCTGTGTCTCAATGTGTTTTTCTGAAAGGAGAGCAGTCCAGCTAACAAAATGGATGTGGCTCCCACTGGGACTTTATGAAAAACTGGAATAATCACCCAAAGGAAGCAAAATTTCATGATACCAGTATGTGGTGGAGTTAGATGGTCTTTAAGGTCCCTTCCAACCTGAACCACTCAGTGATGATTCTGTGATCTATGGTAGCTTTCCTAGATGGGAAAGTTCAGATATTTATGGTGGCTTCCTGACTCATAAAGGTGGTGTGGGTAACATTTGTGCGAGGCACTTCACAGATTAAAGGTGCTAAACTGTTGTTGCTGCCATGAGATCTCAGCAAGAGCTTGTATAAATGTATTGGGCACAGGGGTATCTATGTAAATGGCACAACTCTTGTTAGCTTTAGCACAAGCAAGAGCAGGACCTCAATCACAGTTTCCAAAAAAATAAGTAAGACAAAAAATTGAGAGGCAAAGTGCAATATATTCTAGTGTGATCTTTATGTAACTATCCAAGCAAAAGAGAAGGTCACCTATAAATCCCCAGGTAGGCCCAGACAACTGAAATCTAAAGTTAGTTGACAGAAAAGGTTCCCAAACCCTACACAGTCTTGTACATTTAATTAAAACTGAATGTATTTGTTGTCGTAGACCACAGTGCTCCTACAATAACCTGAGCAATACTGAGACCAGTCTCAGCAATGACAACGTTGACACCAAATAGCTGCAGAAGTGCATGATGAACATGTATAGGAGCTTCAGACCTTGTCCCCTACTTATACCCACAGTAATTTGCCCAGTTGGTTAAAACTTGTACAGCGCCCAAAGCTATTCCCTCTCTTCCATGATGCTCCTCCTGGGACCTTTCAGGAAGAAGAGAGGAAGACAGAAAGGACATTTAAGGGCAGCTAACTAGGCTGTGGTGGAGGACTGATGACTGCAACTGCAAGACAACCTTAACCCAAGTAGGCTTGTTCAATAACGGTGCCATATTGGCCTTTGGGGCAGGTGGCTTGTCCCTTCCACCATGTCACCTTCAGTCAACCTGTTCTCGGCAGCCCACCGACGTGGTGTTGGGATGTGCTTCACTCCTACCAGCTCACACACGGCCCCTCTTCCAGCTGTGATGCTGGAGGCAAGAGCAGACCTTGGCAGCTGAGATGGAGCTCATGGCATCACTGCCTGGGGAAAAGGTCAGAGATTTTCAGAATTTCATGTCTCCTCACAGCCAGCACAGCCAGACTACTGTGGTCAACCAACCGCAGACCACAGAGCATTCACTGGCCCATGCTGAAGATTATTCATGAGAGGAAGAGGGTTGTTTCCCCCTTGAATTATCTTTTTATTGCTGAAAGCAAAAAAGAAACAAAAACCCTTTAATAATATTTTTTTTCGAGTACATGGGTTCAAGATAAAGCAACAGGCTTAAGAAAAAAATCATCCATAGAGGACAAAATGAAGAATTAGGGCTATTTAAAACACCACATACTCTTTCCTATCATTTTTTTCTCTTTTCTAAGCTGCTGAAAGATGACACACTGAGACAGACATGTTCCTGAACAACATTTTGTATGACAAACCTAGAAATTGAAACAAATATGAAGAATGAGTTATATTGACTGCCTTATATCTAAATTAATCCCAATGCAGATAGAATGGGGAAGATACTACACACATGCACATTCACATACACACATGCACACTCACCAAAGGAAGAGAGCAAGCAGGAGTCATACCTCCTGAGGACGCTGCAAAGGAAACCTTTAAGTGATGGATGAAGAAATGAGAGTCCTCTGTACCTTCATTTAAATATGCATCCCCTGCAGTGCTTATCTGAACCTTGAGCTTTCAGAGACTCTGATAAGCAAGATAGATCTATTTAGGCATCATTTGAAAATCTCCAGAACCCAGCCTGCAGCTTCCTCACAAGGGTAGCGGAGGGGCAGGCGTTGAGCTCTGCTCTCTGGGGACAGCGACAGGACCCGAGGGAACGGCATGAAGCTGGGACAGGGGAGGGTCAGGCTGGGTGCTAGGGAAAGGTGCTGCACCCAGAGGGTGGCCGGGCACTGGGACAGGCCGCACAGGGCAGTGGTCACGGCACGAACCCGACAGAGTTCCAGAAGCACTTGGACAACACTCTCAGACACATGGTCTGATTTTTGGTTGGTCCTGTGTGGAGTCAGGAGTTGGACTCGATGACCCCTGTGGGTCCCTTACAACTCAGGATATGCTGTGATTCTGTGAGTCTGTGAAACCCTGCCATCCGCCTTGCCTTCAGACTCATGTGGCATCATTAGTGATGTCTAAAAATGCATGATGCATTGCTTCTCTGTGTCTCACACCTTACAGGCTCTCCCTCCATAACCACTGACAGTTCACACTTCACCTCTCTCTGCAAATACTGCTCAAGCATCAATAAATATTTTCTTCAAGTAGTCACTGATGATGGATTTAAGCCCATTTTACACACGCAGTCACAGAGCCAGCTGGGGTCTGGGCCACTTTCTGGAGTAACTGTGGTCCTAAGTCACTGGCAGAAGACAGTCAGAGAGGCATAGCAAGGACCTGATAATGTCTTGTCTCATCTAAGCACAGTCCCAGGAGCTAGCGGTTAGTAAAGGAAGGGATACAAGTGCTCTCATTGACCTGGGGCTTCACTTCTCCTACCTATCATAAGCTGGTTAATTAAAACCCCACCACAGTCGGTTTGCCTGGCAAAGCAGCTCCCTTGAGAGTGTAAATCCTGCCCCTCAGATCCTAGGCAAAAGTTTGTCAATGACACATCAATGACACATCTGGCATTTTGCTCCAGCTGTATATAAATGGTTTGTGAGCTGTCACTCCCCTTCACCAGGTCTTGCCTATGTGCTGGTCATTAGCTTGTGAGCTTCCTAACACAAGATTTCCCATGGGGATGTGGAGCCAGAAAGAGTCTTTTTGCTCTGCTGCTGCAAGCCACGCTCACAGTTATCCCATTCACAGATTATCACTTCTATAAGTCTGGGGCCTTATTAGCAGCTGAAAGGCTGCTTCAGTCCTTTCTTCTCTTGTGTAAGTCTAGTCAAGATATGTCCATGAGCAGCTTTATCTGTTCTAGCCCTTGGAAATAAATGGTGGAGAAACGCTGCAACATCTGTGAGTCGAAAAATTGGCTAAACATCGACTCCCATTGACTTCAACCACAGTGAGCTCCCAGGTGTGGCCCTGCCTCTCCTCTGCAAGTTCAAACCTTCTCCCTGTCACGGGCAGCTGCCACAGCAGGACTGAGGAGGTGTTTTCTGCTGTATGCCCAGATCTGAGCTCACTTGCAGCCACGTAGCTGGAGAGGGTACTTGTGCAGCAGAATAGCTGGTAGCTATTGTGGTATAAATGGGCTCTGCAGTCTGCTCAGCCTTACAGGTAAGTACCTGCCTGCTTAACAAGCTGCTGTTTTGGAGCAATTTGGGGGATCATCTTGCATTGCAATAGTCCAGGCTTAAAAGCATTGATGTCTCTGCGATAGAAACTTCTGTTCAAGACAATTTTTTTTTTCTCCGTTATTATTTTAAAGGTGCATGAAGAAGTCCTACAATGTCTAACAATTTTTTTGACCTGTGAGGGAGTTTTATGATAGCCTTGTTCATGCCCGCCAAGAGGACCAGCGCAGTGGATCAGGAACTTCCTCTACCATTTGCTAAAGAAGGTCATATATTTTTAGGAAAGCTTCTCTCTCAACTTCTGCGAGCTCAGTGTGCATAAACAAAGAGATGGGCACACTTGGATTCTCCTGCATGATTGCTTTGCTAGTGGCAGTGGTACTCCACAGGCTCTCCTTCTACAGGGCACTGGTGGTTGGCTTTCCTGAAGTCCTCAGTGCTCACACCAAGTTAGCCAGCAAGAAGCATATCTGAAAGTCTGAGCCAGATGGAAAGAAAAAAGAGATAGATAACATGAATTTCTGAGCTAAACTTTCAGCAAAATACATTAACACATTAACAGCCTTGCAATTTTTTGTGAGATGAGAGAAGTGGTCAGGCAGGCAGGCTGGGTTTTCTGTTACAGTTCCCTTTAAGGCTTTAAATAAGTTGTAAAAAAGCCACAATTTCATATTTCTCTTTCTTTTCTAATTCTACTGAATATAATAAGTGGTCTTATCTGATTAAAGCAGCAAAATCTTGACAAAAGGGGAAAAGATATATCATTTTATGAGGGAATGTACCCTGCTGTTTTTTCTAGCTCTAGGACCAGGCTGTAAGGCTTTGGACATAATAAACTCTGTGACCTCTTCGTGGGAATTAAAGGTAGTTTGGTTTTTTTTCTTTCCTTTTTTTCCTTACTGCTCCAAGTGATATGAAGCTTGGCTGGAGACATTAAAGACCATTAAATTACTCAGTTTGCAGAGCTCACTTTCATTCTTAGAAGGACTGCTTTTTCTTTTTTTCAGCTTGATAATTTGTTGCTACTGTCTGGAGAAAGGTCAATCTTGCTCACATCGTATAGCATTTCTTTTAGACTTCTGGGTATTTTCTCAGATCAGAAAGGGCTCTGTGCTGTCACCCTCTATTCTATATAGGTTCTGGCTTGCACTGAATATTGGAAAAAACTTCTCATAGTTGCATTAAGTAATAGGACTGAAGTCCATTTGTAGAGGAAAATTGCTCGGTGGAGCAATTGCAGAGGTGATTGCTGTATCAAACAGAGATGACATCTTAATTGCTGGGTGTGGACAAATCCTCCTCTCCTACAGCAAATGCAGCCCCTGCTGAGTCAGCATTCATAGCCTTCCTGCCCTGGCCTGAACACACATCGGCCTCAGCTTCTTTCTCTAGTATTCTTCATCCACCACGGCTATGACACTGGCCAAGCTAAGGCAGGACCTCTTTCTGGATGGAGGGAGCAGCATGATAGCCAGGCTCCTTTCCTCCTGGCGCTGAACAAGAAATTGTGTAGGAAAAAGGAAAACAGCAGTATCTCTGATGTTGCTCCATTTTCCTGCAGCACTGTAGTACTAGAATTTCCCTGGCTGTTTATTATCTGTACTTCTTTACACTTCTTTATAACTCATATCTGCAAGGTTTGCTTTCTAACACACCTTCAGAGTGCCCCTTCCACAGCCACGCTGGTTACAGCATGGGATTTCTTGGAGCATGGTGGGTTTTTTCCCCAAGCACTTGCAGTGCCCCAGCAAAGCTCACTTATGCAGTGCAGCAGCCTGTGACGCTGTGAAGCAGCTCTGCCCAGGGAGTGCTTCCTCTTGTGAACCTCCAGTGTCCATAGCTGCCTTGCTGACTCCCATATGGTGGTAAGTTCTTAGTTCTGCACCTAGCTCTAGTTTAGAAAGCCTTAGAGCAGGGTTATTTTGCAAGGGAGCTTGAGGAAGAGGCAGCAAAATGAATGACTGCTCCATTTATGTTCCCATAAGGTGGTCAGCAGCTTACACCCAGGTCTGGGTAGGAAACACATCCCGGCCCAGAAGTGCCTGAGCACTCTCTGTCTGTGGTACCAAGTCACAGTATCAACCAAACCATTCTGGACATCATCAGTGAAAGCCTCAATGGCCTTACATCTTCTAAGCCACTCTTGGCTGGTCACTTGGGGGTGCCGCAGTGCCGGCAGTAACCTGTGCTCAGGGACAGGGAACAGTGGTCCTGATGGAGTTTCCTGGCCTGGAGCATCTGCCTAGACTTAGTCCTCATGGTGGGGTGACCTAGTTTGCAAGCAGCCAATGAAAAAGGCACTGCACAAGAGACACCATGCTCTGTGGCATTTGCAGTGAAAGAGTCAGCCTGGTTTCAGTCCCAGCTCTGCTCTACTGCCCGTTCTTCAGGACCAAGAAGCACAGGGAGACACATTTTTCTATCAGAAGGAGATTGGAGATACCAGCAAGGGCTGGGCATGAAGTGTGGGAGAGGACTTGGGGTCAGGCATGGGGGATAAATGAAGTCAGAAAAAGAAGGTTTTCCACCTCCCAGGATGGTTAAATAAGAAATTAAGCCCCTGTGCGAGCTCAGGTTGGGTCACCAGCCCCCTGCCCTGTCAGTAGTGCCTGGAGAGGGGGAGCAGGCAGGAGCCCTGGCCCAGGGGCAGCCAGAGAGAAACAGTGCAAGGGGGGCAGGCTCCATCGAGGGGCATGTCAGGGAGAGCAAGCCCCAGTGAAGCACTATTTTCAGTCCCCACTGTCAGGCAGGATCTGCCCAGGGACAATATATTTCCCCATTGTGACAGCTCTGGCAGACACTGCATGCGCGGCTGGTCTGAAGTCCTGCACAGGGGCTCTCTTCATAATTAGGAAGAGAATTGAGAAGGAAATCCTCAATTTTTGTGGTTGTTCTTCAGCGCCCCGGCAGTCACTCCAGTGGTCACCTTGCGAGGGCAAAGCAATTCTGCAACCCATGGAACTTCGATAAAAAGCCTTCGGAGACAGGCTGGTGGAGGACTCATGGTGCAAATGGTCGTACAAAGACTGTTTATGCACAAAGAGATACATAGGCTCAGGGCTGACAAAAGAGACAAACAAGCAATGGTTTCTAAAGATGTGTTTAAAGCAGGGTAATGAACCTTCCAGAAGAAGTGGCCGTACTCAGAGTGAAAGAGCAAGAGAGACTCAAACAAATTAGGAGGCACACGTAAGTAAAATACGATTCTTTTAAGGAAGGTGCCTTATGCACAACCAGTAATTAACTTGTGGAGCTTACTGCCCCAGCTGCTATTATTGAGGTCAGAGAAGAAATAAGATTTAAAAAGGCCCATGAATAATACAAACACCAAGTGGTGCACTGAGTAGAATAACAAATTACAAGGGATATAAATCACCATGCTTTAGATCATAAATAACAATAAATTGCCCAGTGATTAGAAGGCAACTTTTGCTAGGGGCAGGTTCCTTAGTAATCGTTCATTTTAGCATTTCTTGCTTTTTTTTTTTTCTTTTTTTTTTTTCTCTGAGCATATGGTGCTGGCCACTGCCTGAACAAGAGAAATGAGTTTAGATGGCAAGCAGGCATTTTCTGTGCAGTGTAGTGTATGGAAAAAATTCAGCTTCTTCTGTTAGAGCAGAACTATTTAAGAGGGAGTTTCCCTTACAGAAACACAACAGTAGCAGCTGAAAACCTGCAGCAATGCTATTGTAATCTGCAATGTTTGGAAAAAGTTTAAACTAAATAAATTTTGAATTATTTTAGTATTTTTAGCCCTCCTAGGTCAGTTCCTAATTTTTGTCACAATTTTGTTTATTTTTTGGAGGCTTTCTTAAGTAAGTCAAAAAACAATGTCAAGGTAAATGCTGTGCCTTGACCGTTGCATTTTTGTGACACCTGCTTTTGGTTGCTCTGCCTGCCCAACTGATTTATAGGCTGGATAAATGCACGCTGCTTCAGCTGACATACAAGAAGGCCCAGGTTCAAGCTATTTAGATTCCAGCTCCTTGCTAATAGAGATTAATACAGTTCTCTGAGTTAACATTTAATTTCTGGGCTGCCAAAAAGAAAGCAATTTGAAGCAGCTAAGAGACAGTCGTGGAGCTGAGCTGGGTACAAATTGAATCATGGCTTTCAGATCCACTCTTGCTGAAGCGTTTTCGGCTGCGCTTCCCTGGCTGGCTTCCTCCTGGCACAGGCGCTCTACAGAGACATTCTGTGCCGCTTCCCCGTCCTGAGGTTTTCCATATGCTTTATCCATGCTTGGCAATTAAGGGGGGCTCAGGTGGCACCACCCAGCTGCCCTTGAGATGAGGAGCATGTGCTTGGATCAGAGCTTTTGCAGCTTAGGTCCGTCTCCTTAGGTCTGGGTCGGACGGGACCAGGGAATATTCTGGTCCTGCTCAGCTCTGTGGGACACTTCCCTGGATTTTTTTTGGCCAAAGACCACATTGACCACCATTCACAGACCACAAACCTTCATTTCTACAGCAATTCATTATAGCCTTCACCTTATTTTGCATTTCTGCCTCTCTCCCCAGCACCCCTGAAAGGCAGCACTTCACCCTTTTGTGGAAAAATGCAGCTGCAAGATAGGATGAGGAGGTTGGAAGGGTGCCTGGGGGTTATAAGGGCACTGGTCAGAAGCTGTGCTCTCAGCTATGAATCACAGAACGATGTTTTGAAATACAAGCATAGCATATGTTCTGAGATAAGATTTTGGGTGTTGGGAAGCTTGGTCATGTCCCCTGCACCAGGCAGCTGAATTGCTGGTACTGTGACAGCAGCCTGCTGCCTGGCACCAGGGCTGCTCCAAAACTCCACCCGTCAGTTCTCTCCACGGGAAAGCATGATCAGTCCTGCCCCAGAGAGAGACTAATAATACTGTCTGCCCTGCTTTGGACCAGCTGCTTTCCTAAAATTAAATACGTTGGAGTGCCTGGCGTTTCTTATGAGGAAGTGTTTATAAATGTTAGGTAAGGACTTCACACTACCAGTTATCATTTTGCAGGATGTGCTAATAAGGCTCTGCTCGGTTGCACAGAGATTGCTCAGGCTGCACAAGCACAACTGGTAGCAGTGCTCCTCTCCTTAGAGGATTAAAAGTGTCAATTACGATGATGGTTTTGGATTTGATTGGCAAAGAAACCAGCAAAGCCATACCTAAATTACAGGCAGCCTGCATTTTAACTTTGCACCAAGGACTTGGTTTTTCAGCTTTCCCATAGCATTTTTCATACCTGCATTATTTCTCGTGCCCAAACACACACATATATATTTACTGTTTGGAAAGGTGGGCTAGTCATCATCGTTTCATGACTTTTTGCAGTTCAGGTTGATGCTGTACAGCACTCTCTAGTATAGCTAGAGGATCAGCTTGCCAGCTGCTGACACCTGAGGTGTTGGTGGGAATGGACACAAAGTGGGATGGCCGTGCTCATGCACAGTGACCTCCTGGTACCACCTCATGAATGGACAGTGTGTGACCATGTGGTATTTAACCACAAACTCTTTAGCGAGAGGCTTGGGGTTTGTTTTACGTAATGTTTCTGCTTCACCACATGGCACTTATCAGCATCTACCTGATTATTCAATGTCAAATAATGGTGTCAAATGGTCCGGTTGGCTTTATTCAGCTGGGTTCTTCTCAGGGAACGACGGCTGTTCCCATCCACCGAGTCCTTGGCAGAGCAGTTAAGTCAGCATGATCCAGCCCTTTTTTTGGGGCCTCCAGATAGCGAGAAAATAGAGGAAAAATAATAGAGCCTTGAGAGCAAAAGGGACAATATGATTATGGAGGTTAATGATGTCTTGGATTGTATCGACACAATTTCAGAGGATCAGAGTAAGAATTTATAGCAGTTGACAATGAGACTCTGCGCCCACACAGACAACTGGGCATTCCTCCCACCACCGTATTATTCATCCTGCTGTATGTAGTCCATAAATCCACTGCTATTTCTCTGTGGGAGGAATTCCCCATGGGACACCGGCGGCATGTGGCCGTGGTTTTGCTGGCGGGCTCCTTCTCCGGGATCATCACCTTTCTCTGGGTGGCGTTTGGTGCAAGGCGCATGAAGTTGTGGTGGGCACGCCTGCCAATGTGTGCAAGTGCATGTGTGCAGAGGAGCATTGAGGAGTGTGTGTTTAGAGGCTATGGAGGATCTGTTCCCAACTCTTCCTCAGGTCTCTTCTGTTTCTGTTACTGCTTTTTAGCGCAATTCAAGAAAATCTGTCTTTTCACTGTTAGCTGAAATTTATTAGGAATATTACAGCATTGACAACTGCTACGAAAAGGAACCCTTCCCATACAGATCTGCAAAATAACTTAGGGCAGAACATAAAGAGACAAAACACCATTCCCAATTCAAAGGGGTTGGTATAAAATATACAATTATTTTTTTCCTATCTCTTTTTAACTGATTTTTTCTCCATGACAGATTTTTGTTGTTTTTTGTTGGATTGCTTCAGCTATTGATTGCAAACAGATTACCCAAAAATGCTTTTTTGTTAGTTTGTTTGCAAACAGAACCTAACTCCACCCTAGAGAATAGGTGAACTGGCAAACCCTTCACAGTGACTATTTGCTCATCCTCGTTTAAGGCCTGTAATTGATACACTGGGTGACGTGATATGTGTCTATTCCCTCGGTGCTGTGATTGGATGACTGGAGCTCTTTTAAATGGAAGAATAATGAAATAATGACTCGTGAATAATAAATCCTTGTTTGCATGCTAATACTCTGTTGAATATCAGGTGTGGTATAAAAAGTGGCTATTCCCCAAACAATTTGCTCAAACAAAACCCTTGTTCTGAATTCAAACACTGTTTCTGCCATATCCCATCATCTGTAGCCGGAGGCTTCACAGAGAAAGTGCGTTTCAGGGAATGATTTAAATGAAAATGGGTGGTTGCTTGGATCATAAAAGAGGGAAGGAGTTCCAAGAATGAGGAACAGTTTGGAAAAAGGGCCAAAATCATAAAATGTAAATTTGTGCTTTCAGGAATTCTTCCCCACTTTTCAGACAAAAGGAACTGCTTATCTTCCACTCTCTGGGAAACATGTCCTCGACTCCGGGAGAAAAAGAGGCTGTGAATTTGATAGGAAGACGGCTGATATTGTAAAGGGGAAGCTACGGCCCATGAGTAGACTGCCTCTAATCCTTGGGCTCAGACTACACAGGGATGCCTCTGAAGCATTGGGCTGCTGATAGGCGAAAGAAATTCTTCAGCTCAAACCCAAGGGCCTTTGCTTCTTGAGCAGGAGGACACGAATGCTACATCAGTGCTGCCTGCAAAGATTGCTCTAGCAATATTATGAGAGAGACTAAAGAAGACTAAGACTTTTTAAAAGTGTTTCAGAATACACACACGTCCATGAGCTTGTGTATGTAGGTAGCATATATATATAATGTGTATACGGAATGTGGGTGCATATGTGTGTGAATGTGTCTATAAAACATCAGACTGACAATGGAACTTGTTTCTAAGAAACAGGGTTTTTTTCAGATGCGGTTTAGTGATGTAGTAGGCCTGATTATCTGCTGAAACTGAAGAGTTAAAATTGTTGCATGCTGTGCAAAGGATTTTTATATCATTATATTAATCTTAAATTAATTTTAATAACTTTATTAGATTTACTTAGGTATCTGCTTTGTTTGCTAGATTGGATTATCCATTACAAGGACTAGATTTCCCTCAAACGTGGGGATACGCATGTTGCTATAGCTACCCTGGTGCTGGCTATTTATTCTGTAAAGCAAGAGTTCTGAACAGCCTTCCTGTTCCAGCATCTGAAACTATCCGTCCACAGTTTTTGTATTCACGTGGATCTTGCATTTAAGTAAATCAGATGGCAGGAGTTTTTGTTTCATTTGCCTCTTGAGAAATTGCAAGGACATTCATCTGAGGACATTTGAACTTCATTTAGGTACAGGAAGGGACATAAGGTGTTCAAAGAACACCTTTGAAATTAAGAATTCACAAAAGGGACAGTGGTGAGACCCTGGGGAAGCCCTCCTCTGCAAGAAATGACTAGAAGAAAAGTAAAGAGGAAAAAAGCAAAAGCTAAAATGCAGCAAAGGAAACCTCAGCAGCTGGAGAGTTATCTAAAAGGGCCATCCACATTGAAATCCTAGAGATGGGGAAAACACACAGCTTTCTGTGTTTGCTCTCTCTGGAGCTTGAATCTGCTAGAAGCAGGGGAGAAATCTGTCCTGAGGTTCAATTTCTCCACCCAAAGCATCACCAGAAAGAATCCCCCGGAGATGCTCTCTAAATACAAAGGGTACATTTAACACTGTCTACCTGGAGTGGTCCAGGTTCACACTCCAGTCTGAGTTCACCTACAAACTTCTGATGGTTGTGCTCAGATGTGAATGTAGGGGAGAGTGGAGGGGAATGCAGGGGGGTGGGTGAGGGAAGGTATGAGGAGGACAAAACATGTTTTGTGACTATAGTGCAGACAGAATGGATGCAATTTAAACACCTTGGCGATGACCATCTATCCCATCTGGCCTTTAGGCCACGTGTCTAAGCAATCCTTTGTGCATGGCTCTTGATGTTACTTGACCTAGAAGCAAGCACAGCGTGTAGTTCAGAGTTTCTTATGCAATGTGGATACCAACAGCCTGACCGAGAAGCACTGTGGAGTTGGTGGCACAAATGCAGAGGGTGAGGTCAGGGGGCACATCAGACTTTCCCTATTTTTGCTTGACAAGCCGTGTAGACATAGCCTAGAATTATCACTGTCCTCTGCTCCATCGACATCTCTGGTATTTCCTCCAGGCCCTGCAACTGGCAGCACTGGATTCTTATTTTACCTGGCATCTGTTGTTTCCTTCAGACCAAATGGTAGCCAGTGTGTCTCATACACTTTAATATCATATTAGCAAAGCCTCAAAATATGTTCGAACACTGGGAATGTGGTTTCCTAAGGTTACATGTTGTCTTCTATTTTAAAGCCCGATTCAAGGTTTTTGTGTGAAATAAACAAAATAGTGGGAGAAGAAGTTTCTACCCAAGCAGGAGGTTTTAGATTTCAGTCTGCCTGAAACCCCACGAAGTTGGTTCAACCAACAGCAAAGAAATAGTTCACTGTCAGGCATGCCCTTCCCCCCCTCAGGCTGCCTCACCTAAGCCAGCCCTCGCTGTCTGGGCTGAAGAACTGACATATATAACCTTGACTTCACATTTCATGGCATGCTTAGTCCAAACACTTTTATTATTCAACAGTTCGTCTAAGCAGAAGGGTGTGACTATTTGCAGAAGCTGAGATTTCAGACTTGATAGGTATCAAGTTACACCCTTATCACGTATTAAATTACTTTATGATTCCTAATAGCACGAGGTAGACTGTCCAGGATGTGCAGTAAAGTCTGCCCATTCACCAGCAAATGCTATGAATGTGACCTTACGTTCCTCGAATGAGCTGTTGATGGAGTTCAGGTTTCCCTGACCCCGTCTGTCACCCATCCTGCCTCTCCTGTGACCTCTCCCAGCTCCCTGAGGGCACCCTGTCCAAGCAGTAAGCAGGTCCCTTCACTACCTTCTCAGGTATGAGCTAACAATCTCCCCAGTTCCACCTCTAGGACACATCTTTGTGCCAGCTGAGCACGACACTTGCCCTTTACATGCTGTAGGACCTCGGCCTGGAATTCCCCACATGTTTTGGACAGGCATAACTTAAATGTCCTCCTTCTTTGGAGAACCCAGTTATGCTTTGGACTCTCTGCTCGCTGGCTTTTGTGAGAGACAATTTTCTCTTTTCTCTCTTCCAGGAGTCAGGCCCTTAACAGACTGCCTTTCAATTGCTCTCCTCTAAGCCATGGCAAACAACCCTGCCTCTGGGCTGAGGAGCCAGGACTGTGGAGTTACCTTGGAGCTGTAAATCTGTTTGAGGGGATGCTACTTAATTAGGGCACTATTTTTACCTTTCCTGCACCCTTTTTTAGCAACCACTCATGATCTAGCATTAATAATTCAGATAAGGGTTCTCTGTCACACAGATACACTGAGGTTATATGACATGCAGCTAAATAACACACATTAAAGTTCAAACTGTGCTAGGAAGTTAATGATCAAGTTACCCATGTCAAGGACATTTTGACCTGGTAACCTTCATAGAGACAGCTTCCCTTTTACTGTGGGTGAGATGCAAAGGGCTGTGTTCATGTGCCTAACAATCTTAATTATGTCCTAACCACATCCCAATAATCTTAAAGGTGTGCTTTCTCCAGAGATCACGATTTCTCCTTGACTGACCCCATCACAATCTTGGTCATTACCTGCCACCCTGCTTAGTCGCATGACTTCAGGATATCAAGAATCAAAGTATGCAGGAAGTGCGTCAAAAATCAGTATCCTACCAAAACACAGGAGAGTCTGAATTTTGTAATCACTTCTACACAGAGAAATGTTTATCAATGTTTTTAAAAAATAATGATAAGAAAGAGGCGGTGTCTTTCCCATCCATTGATGACCTTTTGTCTAGGCAGCTATTGCCTTCCTTTCTTTATCTATGGTAATTTCTTGTTTATTTCTCTCCAAGCAGCATCACTTCCTTAATACCAGTCGATCTTGCTGTTAATCTCTTTTTTACTTTTTCTTGTACATTTGGACTTATAGTACAGGCATCTTATCTCTCTTTTTTTTTTTTTTATATATGCTCAAAACTTCAGTATGTCAAGCTCCATTGATTTAAATCTGTTTACACTAGTGGGATATCTAGCACAACACATCTGTTACATGTTCAGAGACTGCTCATCTCAGCCCTCACTTTGTAATCCAAATTTCAAGAACAACGCTTTGCCACCATCAAAAAAAATATGCTTAAATATGGTAATATGATTTATTTTGAACATCAACAGCATGCAGTATTCAGCATTAAACTGATTAAATTTGTTTACCTGAAGTTTTAGAAACAGGGAAAGTTATTCTTCATACTTTCTTAAAGTAGCTCATTGTGCAATTTATTTAACTGCTCCAAAATGGCAGAATAATAACATTTAATTACATTGGGATACACTGAACTCCCAGTGCACTTGTTTAATCAAAATTAAATGTTGTATCTGCAGAATTTTTTTTAACAATGTGTTATGACTACAGCATGTCATATAATATGTTGTTAAACACAATTGAAAAAGTAATATAGAAACGTCTGTTCTGTAGAACAATGATATTTTAAACCAAATATTTTTCTATATTAACAGCCTGCTACAGAAAATGAAAAATGATAATAAATATGACTGAATCATCTAATGGTTTATATCCTTCCATTTTCAAATTTGGCTTTGGCATCTTTCAACTTTAAACTACTGACTTCTCAGCATGGTATTTAAGTTACCCAAAGACTTATTATATAATTTATTTATATAATTGGTTCCAGCAACATGCTGAGCGTTGTTTGAAGCACAGTGATAAAAACATCTCTTGTCACAAATTATTTACAGTCTAGATAGAGACATGGTCCAATTCCCTCACAGCTCAAAAGCTCAAGATACTAACAGTCTTGACAAATGTTAAGGATCATGTTGGTTTCAAGAAATTCCACTCAGTAGTATCATTGCCCAAAGTCTCTGCTGTGGACAACACAGGGTTGTCTTCCAGTCTAGCCAAGTTGCTCAGGTGCTCAGGCACCTTCAGTCTCTTCCTGCCAGGCTCCAGAACTGGACAAAGATGATTTTGGTTGTAACCCACGCCAATGGAACAGAAAGAAGGAATAAAATGTGGGTTTTAGGCTACTATTAGACCTTGTGTCCATCTTTTGCATTCTGTCTTGCAAGAATCTCTAAGGAACCGTTCATTGCCTCCTCAGGAGGGGGCAAGGGACCTTCTCCAGGAGAAGAAGCTGACCATCCTGTGGCCCCGATGCTCCCCAGAAACGTCTGCTCGCTGCCTGCCTTCCTGTGCTGCCAGTGGGTTAGGGGAGCAGCACAAGAGAAAGTTGGGCCTTACACAAGTGAGAAAACATCCATGTCAAACATGACAGGAAGGGAAGGTTCCTGCCTCAGAAAAGGAGTCCTTTGATAAGCACGGTGAATCATTTAAAACCCAGCAACATGGCAGTCGTTAATTAAACCATCATGCAAAAAGGGTCTGCTTCAGCAATTTACTTGCATCAGGCATTTCTAAAAAGATATATGCTGTCCCACCCAGATTTTTCATGAGTTGCGACCTCGGAACACGTCTCTGTTACCAGCTGTGCAGCGGTGATAGCATTTGTCATGCGGCAAACCCAAAGATGAGGCAGAGATGAGTCCTGCAGGGCAGCTTGAGCAGGTCGCAGTACCTCATACCACACTGCGAGCAAGCCTAATCAAAAGCAGAGCTTTGCGTGAAGCCTCGGGACCTCTGCTGTTTTATTCTTACATGAACCAAGTGTCAGCCAGCACTCACCAGCTATCTCTCTCTGAGCAATGTTTAATTTATTGAATTGTTTCATTTATCATGACCACAAGGGTGCTTTAAAGTTTGAAATGTATTATGTTACTGAGAAATGCATGCTCAGAGAGGGCAAACTCTCCTGCTGCTGCTGTCATTACTAAAGTCGTTAAAGAAGATGATCAGAGTTTTAATTGTTCCCTGAGTCATTGCATCATATCTTTGTTTGGGTTAGGGCAGAATGCTTCATGGGCTAGTCACCATTCCAAAAAGTGGTGGAAATTAATCATCTGCTGTCTTGCTGTGGTCCAGGGATGCTGACCCTAAGGAGAACGAATGACAAATCACCTCTCCATCAACAGGCACGGCTGCTGACTCCTCATGTGCATGTAGAAGTGGGCCTGGCACCCCTGACACTGCTAGAGGTGACCTCCAGTTTGGACAGAGGAGCAAACAGACAGCCACAGCACCCACCTCTTGTCCTGCTCACCGGGGACTGAGGGAGAGACACAAAGAGGACCCAAAGCACATGCGGGTTTTCTTGAGGGCACTGCCCAGAAGCTGAAGATGTGACCATATTGTTTTTAAATGGTAGGGAGGGAGTCAGCATGGGTTTTATCTGGCCAACTGCCTCAAAATGAGTCGCTCTAAATCAGTCCCTTGGAATCCAGACAATGTAAACCTTTCCTGTCCCAAGCACATGCCAGCATTCACAGCTGCTAAAATGTGGGCATACTCCTGCATCCCAAAAATAAATTGTGACCATAGTCGATATACCCAGCCCTGCACCCGTGGCTGCAACTGTCTTAGAGGCCAGCTGTGCAGAATTCGAGGCACTTAGACTATTAGGAAATGCTGGCTATAGAAGGGAAGAGAGCATGGCAAAATGTTTTTCATATCTTGTGAGTTGTGAAGCCACGGAGACAATAGACACAAATTAGGGCAAGAGCTGAGGTGGACAGGGTAAAATGGTTTGGGAGGGCAGAAACTAGTTGGGAAGCACTGATCTATCTCTAGGCCACTGCCCGTGTCCTCTCTGTGTGGCTCAGCTGGGGCTATGCTGAATTACACCACCTAGAGGCTCTGACCCATGGTATCAGGTTGGCTGAGAAGGTTTGAGCAATAATCGTATAGCCCTTATGAGAGCCGACAGATAAATAGAAGAGCAACATCCTGCTACATCCAGGCAAAGTGCCAGCTAAAATAAAATGCCCACTGCAGTGTCCTCTAAGGTGGTGGACAGTCTGGTGACTCTTGGAAAGATGAAAAATTGGTGAATAGTGGTTTGAAATTGACATGGCTCAAATTATGGATGTGGTAAGAACTGCCTTGTGTTTTGAAGAATGCTTCAATTGCAGGAAAAAGAAATTATGCCCTTTCTGTCCTTCTGATCCCAAGAGGTGGGATGATTGCCAGACTCCCATTTTATACTAGTAAGGACTAAAGCCACTCAGCACCATGCAGAAACAGAGCGCATAGCTATTTATGAGGAACATTTGCATGTAGTGATGATCTTAACCACTAACTAAGAGAACACTGCAGCCTGCATAGTCCCAAATGCATCAGATAAAAATAGTCATAAAAGAAGATGATTTGCCGAGACTTAATGTGTTTAAATATTCGGTTTTCCAACAGGAAGAAAATCTACCTAAAATACAGCTTATAAAATATATATATATATATCCTACAAGAATAGCCTAGACACCTTTTGTAAAAGAAAAATGTTTTAATTATAAAATGATGTTGCTCAGAGTACATTCTCCTATCTTTACTACTGTGATTCTAGGAGCTGAGGGTTTGTGGTTGTTCTTTTTAATTTTCATTTTGGGTGGAATATAACTCTATTCAGAGAGGAAACAGAAAAGAAATGAGGTCACGGAATTTAAAAGAAGGCAATACACACCATCTTCCCTTCTCCTCACAGTCGCGAAATAAATTAAGTAATAGCTCCTCTAAACTTGGTGTTCAGCTCTCAGAGCTCCGAATGAGAGTTACATGAACAAGACCACAGGAAACACTCTCCCTATAAAGCAAAGAAAGTTACAGGGCAGACTACGAGCTGCTGACACAGGCAGTAACTTGCTGATCACAAAAAAAAGGCATGGTTGAAATGTGCTGGATAGGGATCATCAAAGGGGTGAGTAGTCACAAACTGCCTGAAATCCAAGGGCCTGTTCAGTGCTGTGCCCCCTTTCACATGTGCCCTGTTGTCTGCACCCACAGAGGTGCTGAGACCTGGCATTCTCCTTTCTTGCTGGGACCACTCAGAAAGTTCCCTCAAAATAATAAGATAATTACACTGAGAATGAAAATCCCAGCAGAGCTGCTACTGCTTTACTTTCCTTCAATAAAAGTACTGTTCTGTGCTCAGTCATATTGTCCCTCCTGGTGGGACAAGGCCAGTCCCCAGCAGATCTCACTTGTGTCTCTGCAGGCCCTGCGTTAGCTAGGACCAGGTAAGCTTGCTGAGGTTTTGATGCTTGTTTGATTTTCCCCTGGAAGGTGAAGAGTCTTGGACTCATCATGACCTGCATTGTTACAGGCAGACAGGAACCAATCTGATGTAAGAAAAGCTGACCACAAAATAAGGCTGGCCTCTTGCACATCTGGGTTTCTTTCAAGGAAGCACAGACTTTTCAGGCTCCTACCAACTTCACAAACAGGGCTTTTAATGATGTTCCTCCAAGAAGGACATGTTCACTGAAACATCTTAGCACCTGAGGATAACAAATCAGGCTGATTGGCTCTATTTGACATGCAGAAACAGAAGCAAGAGGGCAATGTTTCTCACGCATGGCATACTGTTGAGGCTGAAATGTAAAACTGCACTAAGAAGGAAAGTGCACTGCGAGTCTTATGCTCACATGTGACATCGGGTTATGTCCCTGTAAACTATTATTAATATTTTATTTATAGTTCTGATAGGTATAGAAATGAGTACATAGGACAAAGTCAATTGTTTAGTTTCAACAATTACATTTGTGTCATAGGTGTTCAGCTGAGAAATGTCCAAAGATTATCCATTTCTCCTGAGACCATATACAACATCCTAAAACAAGCATAAAGGCCTTTAAGTTAAAACCTAAACTGGAAGCTCAGATTCTGCGAGAGGTAAAGCAAAGAGGACCCTGATCATGGGCCTGAATTTCTATAACAGATGCTCGTCTTGGCTTCATTTCAGGTGCCTCTGAGTCTACCATGTAATTAGGTAATTTCTTAACTGTTACATCCCAGCATGGGAGCTCGACTGACTTCTGTCAGACCTAGATGATGTTCTGACCCTGCAGTCCAGCAGCCTCTTTCAAATTGAACAAAACTAAAGCATCTCATTTTTTCTCATTCTCCTTGATGTAGTTTTAGGAAAGATGAATTTTGAAGTGGACAAGAGTAAATACTGCCATTTTGTTCTTGCTCCAGATCAGGTTGCCTCTCTTGGCCTCTGTGTTAAGTAGCTGAAGTCTCATGAGATGATTTCTGAGACACAGAGGCTGGGAGGTGAACACAGCAAACTGGATTGGCAGGCAGCTTGGGAGATTTTTGTCCTTTCCTAAACTGGGACAACACTGTACAATACAACAGACATCCTATTTCCCTTAGCAATAATCGTGTTCCCATGTAGGGAGAACACTATTCAGCCCTTCAGCATTCACAGTTTATTCAGTCAGGATATGTATTATGGCCTCATAAACTGGGACACCTGTCTCGTTGTCTATTAAATATTAACAGCAGTAACGTAGAAGTGAACTGCAATAGTTTTATTATAGTAGTGTTCTGGGTAAATCTCATTACAGTGTAGTGTGGATGTCAACAAACAGGGAAAAAAGTATGAAAACATGAATTTTATATGAAAATTGCAGACTGGTTTGATTTAGGCACAGCAGCACCCTTTTGGCATAGGTAACAGTACTGAGTCATCCTTCAGTATTACATTATAGAAATGATAATGCTTAACACCTCTGAAGTATCTTTGTATTGGTAGATATCAAAGCATTTGTTTAGGACTGAAAAAGGTCTCAGCAGCGTGAAGCAGAAGAAACCAGAGGTACAGCTGGTACCTGAAGCAGGCTGTGTCAGCCTCAAGAAAGGCAGTGCAGAAATAGGGCTGGCACCCTGACTCCCAGTCCCAGCACCCTGCTTTATCCACTTAAGGGTGCTTGCTATAAAGGGACAGCACGCCGCCACATCTACCCACGACCTATATCCCACGCAATCTCATTAGCTCTGCCGCCTGGTTCCTGACCTTTGTCAGCAAAGTGCACAAAACTGGGGGGGTTTGAGAACTGTCGTTAAAAAGCAGCGTACTTGATGCTTCCTTGTTTCAACCCAAGCAGGAAGCGGCAGCACAGAAATAATGCGCCAGAGGCTATTCTTGCCGCTTTCCAAGCCTATGACCCTCAGCATTGCTGTTCGTGTGGATAAGACTCCACAAGTCTCCGGATCGGGCTGGAGGTCTCCAGAGTCCCGACTTTCTTGGTGGCCTTCCAGTCAGTCCTGGGTTTAGCTGAGCTGGGAAATCTGTAAGAATAGCTTTTGTCCTCCTGTTGCTCGATTCCTGTTTCCCAGCCTTACTGAAACAAAAGAGGGGCAGGCGACATTTTTGGTATCTCCGACAAAAATGATTTTCCTGGAACTAAAGAAAAGGTCAAATTCAGTTCCTGTTGCAACTCCTGTGCACTTCTGGCCCATGGGTCCTTGTGTAGGAGCAGTCTCTTTACACTCAAAACCAGCTATTGCCTTTTTGCCCAAACGTAGTCCTTTATGCATTAACTTATTTTAAACACCAAGCAAATAAATGTTTTATTCTAGTTTCCTTGACCCAAATCATTAATTAATGCCATGGATGTAAAAGGCAGGAAATCACTGAAGACTCAGTTTAGGGGATTCTTAATGTTTCTCAAACAATTCCAGAAAACAGAGCCTTGAGACTACAGCAGAGAAAAATATTGTATGCCAGGTTAAGCCATCTTAAATGTGTCCTCATCACTCCAGTGGTATCCACATGGTGCAGTCGGGAATACGGACAAAATTGAACTGAGAAGTGGTCACTTTAATTGAAATTTGTAAGTGTGGAAGTCTGTCAATAAATGACAAATCACCCCAAATAATTGCCAACAAAATTTTACCCATACAGGTAAAATTTTACCTATACAAGTAAAATTTACCTATACAGGTAAAATTTATCATATACTTTCAATATGCTGACAATATCCTTTAAAAAGGCACCCCTTTAAAACAGTAGTTCAAAGAAGGTTTTATTTAATATTAGTGCTATTTTTCATGTGATTCAATCTGTAATAAAATCAGAGTTCTGCCATACTATGCAGATCATACCATACAGGTCTTGAGAGGGAAAAGAAAAAATAAGCTGAGTAAATACTGTAAATTCTAAAACTGCCTTCAGTAGGTTTTCTATCTGTAATAAAAGTCCTTAAAGGGAAGGAATGGGAGAAGGAACGTCTGATCTCTATTTCTTGCCTTTCCCCCGGTCTCTACTTCTTGCCTTGCTAGAGTTTATACCTGTGTATAATCCCAGAGTAAACGTTGTGTGGGAATTGGAGGGGAACAGGGAACTCCACAGTTATTCCACATTCCACAGAAATTCCACATTTTGTAGAAATTTTGCAGGGAGATTGGGTGGTGTTAACATGACTTCTTGTTTGAAGCTGATCAGTGGTACTTCCAGGACAGATGCTCACAGATTTTTACAGTTTTAAGTGCCTGATAAACACTGTGATTATCTCAAAAGCTGGCTGAATGATAAGGAGAAGATTTGCAAATTTATGTTTAAATAAAGAATCTTACAGCTACTTGTAGGGTAGCAGCTTTTGTTACTTGAGCTCTTTGGAGGTCACAGTATTTGTTATTTTAAAATATTTATAAGTTCTGAAATTGTAAGAGTGGATTATGTATTATTTGTTTCTTTGTCTTTTTGTTGTTGGTGGTGGTTGTTTTAGTTGTGGGTTGTTGGGATTTTTTTTTGCTTGTTTGTTTGTTTTGCAAATTACTCTTGAACATTATCCTGTTGAACTTTTTCAGTCATTGTGTCTGAGTGTTACAGTTATGCAGTATAACCCAGCATGATAAAGCCAATAAATATTTAGAGCAAAGAGCTTGCAAAGAAACTATGGGTGGATATACTGCTCATCAAAAACAGCTAGCAAAGTTTTGCAAAAAATGACTTTTACAGGGAAAAGTAGGAAAGATTTCCTGACCAGTGTACAGTCCAGAGAAAAGACAGGAAGTCACAGAAATTTATGCAGTGCTGGGTTCAATAACCTTAATAACCTTTCTTTTAATACATGTTATTTATACAATGTCTATTGAGTAAGTAGAACAAGAGCCCATCAAGTATATTCTGTACCTTACGGAATTTATATTCTGTCATTAAAAAATGGTATTAATGGCTGCTACATTGTTTCAGGGCATAAAGTTCAGTTCTGGATTGATGAAGAACATGTATCAATGTTACATTATACCTGAATAGACAAATTTAAAGGAATTTTCTTTCCACTCATGATCAATGTCACATTTAAAGCCACAAAGGTCTCACATACATATTGAAAATAAATTTCTTTCATTTAGAAAAAGAAAAACACAAAAACACCTTTGCTTAATAAGTTATTTATACTTTTTAGGAAGATAAAAAGAGAGAATATGGAGCTGAGTTATATGTAACTGCTCTGTGGCTCTACTTGCTGAAAAATGCAAACAAATAAATATAGAAGCAATAATCCATTTCAGTTGTGTCTAATGGCAGATAATGTTGGTGATAAGTAGTGTAATATGTTCTGCTCTCTTATCTGGAAAGACCACAAATAATGGCTAACTACTGATACAAACAACATTTCCCTGAGCAAATTCTTTTTTTCCCTTCCAACTATGTATGGACTCTGTGAATAAGAGCCCTGTGATGATCATGACTTCTGAGTAATTTATGTGATGTCTTGGAATAAATATTTAATTTATGACTTTGTTGATTACCCTGGCTGAAGGGAAAAAAGCTTGAAGCTCCCAAGCCCCAACCTCTTCTGCTTTTTCATCCTCCGATGTATTATTTTCTCAGCGGCCCAGCTGTTTTCTCCTTATACTGTACTCATTGTCAGGATTATCTTCAGCAATGTGAACTGTAAACATGGCTCACTGCAGCACAGCTAACGGTGTGGCAGAAGGCCAAAAGGAAAACTGTCCCTTACACCCGAGAGGCATCTGAAAAACAGATCCAGAACAGAAAGGGTCTTTCCTCGTTATTCTGGAGTATCCCTGGTGTCACTCATGCACTAGTGTCATCTTCTCTCCACCAGAGATTTCATGACAGCATGTCAGTAGAAAATTACTTCTGTGTTTTAATCGCATTTAAGACCTCAGTGGTAATGTTTGAGAAATTGTGCCCATTTATTTACCTTCTGTAGCAGTGTATGTGGGGAGTAGCCAAAGGTTGTTCTGACTTCATGAGAAACAATGGCAAAGTAAAGCTCCACAATAACAGAGCAGCAGTTTCTAGGAGATGGGATACTCCTGTGGTGACACGTAGCTCTTCATTATTTTTTGCAGTTATGAGGGAAAGAAAGATTTGTCCTCATTTTCCACCAGAGGTGGGGATGTTCTTCATCAGCACACTTTCAGAGACCAAAAAGGAGAACTCGAGGCAATCAATTTCCATTTGCTATGAATTTGGGTAATGCAGTTCCTCCATGGTTCAGATTCCTTGCATGTAAACATGGAAGGAAAATCATCCCACTAGTTTGTAATGTATCCTTGTAGCTGTAATATCCAGACCTGAGCCTATTGCTTGAGAGAAGTATTTTATTTTACTGAAGTCTGTCTGAAGAGTAAGAATAAGGTCCACAAAGATTTGAAATCACTTATTCCTCTTGAAAGTTTTGGGTAGTAGAGGCCAAAGTGGGAATTGAGAACATAACTAGTTCTCTGTGTCTGTGTCCATGGTACTACTGATGTAACAAGGAGCAGCAGTGAAGAAGAATCCCTAAAGAAGAATGCTTGTTGGCTTAATGGACAACACAGATGATACCAACAGATGTGGCTTTTTTAGTTTTGCTTAGCCATTCTTCAAAAATCACATATTTCAGGCTGTAGTGAAATCCTCTTTAGTAGGGCAAGGGTATCATCAATGGTATCATCAATAAAGGTAGGTTCCCTCCATGAATTCCTCAGATGACTTGGAAGAAGTGTTTAGAATAGAGCAGCTCATCAACCTTCACCGGAGCTGTCATTAACTCTTGGACCTTACTTTTACTTCCTTACGTCACCCACACTTTGCTTTTAGTTTGGTGAAGGAGCAAGCAGTGCTTCATCCCCAGTTCCCAGTTACAGTGGGGATGCACAGCCACACAGACGCTGCAGTCAGCAGAATCGGAGCACGTGTGCACATCCTATCTCCAGCAACCCCTCGCACATATCTCAACTTTAGATGAGATTAAAGGTCAAACTTTGTTTCTGCCTTTTTCGACGCGCGGACAGCCAACGTCCTCAGGCAAACAAGCTATTATGTTTTATTTCCCCAGTTAGTGGAAAGCAGCTGTAATGCTTAGCATAATTAACGAGGAGGTCAGACAGTAATGCTTTGTATACAATAGTGTTATATGCAGCACTAAGGCAAGTAATTGCCCATAAAAACTCTATCTTGTAAAAAGGGAGGTGAAAATCCAGCTCCCTTGGAGAAAAATCTAGGAGCACAGTACTTCCTTTTAGTCATCCCTAAAAATATTCCCCCTTTATGTCCTTCAAGGCCAGAAAATCATTTAACAAAAATATTCAGAAAATAATTCACAGCAATATCCACTCCTGTTTACTAAAAATCTGTAAGCATTGACTGTTACAAATATACATGAAAAATACACATTTAAAAAGAAGTGAATTGCACATGGTGCTGTATTTACTATATCCCCTGATGTGTCTAAAGATAATTTTAAATTACAATTTTGCAAGCTGATGTTCCAAGTAGTTTCTTGTGAGCTCTTTTGTGGAAAATTGTTGTTCAGCTCTTCTTTGATTGCAAAATAATGCATTCCTACAGATAGGTGAGAGAAAAGCCATTTGTATGTGCTCATTTTTGATAAAATGGCTGCTTCATTTCTGCTGAAACCAACAGGAGACACACTTTGAAAATAATGAACAAACTAAACCCTACACTAGCTCAAGTTGAGTCATTCACTAGAAATATGCTGAAGAAATGGCAGGAAGAATGGTATCCCTTTCAAGCTGTTTCACTAGCTAACTTGTCTTTGATCTTTTTTGATGGAAGTACAGAATGGCTTCTGAAGGACCCAAGATGGTAAGATTGAGGACATCCGAACATCTGTCTCGCTCACTCCACTGAAGAGATGATGTTCAGCTCCAATAAAAGGCCTTTCTGGCTCACCCCTTGAGCATCTTCTCTTTCTACTGTAATGGTAGACCATAACACAAAGCATTTCTTGGACATCCCTTTACTTCAAGAAAGCTGTTTTTGACTTTGCTGTGAACTAAAACATCTGAAGACTGCTCTGCCAGACTTCTCATGTTGACTAGTAACCTGCTCTTGTACCAATGTATTCAGCAGAACTGGAGGACACCAGGATCAGAATATACATTATATAGGTTACAGCACATATATAAAACTTATGGAGTCTTGCTCGATGTGACTGATCTAGACCAAATGTCAGTCAGCACCTTATTCCGTTTACACTTTCACCAATTTTGTGATGTTCCCAGTGGAATTGTTCAGTCTGATGTGACCAGTTCAAGCCCTATATAAAAATGTTAGGACCCCATGTAAGAAGGTATATTAATATAGGAATTTTTCTAGAAGAGTTAATTTTATGCATTATGTTTGTATATATCAGATGGTATTAATTGTACCTGAACTCAAACATCTAAAGGTAAGGAATCTAGTCCTCTCTACTCCACAGGGGAGGTCATCCCATCCAAAGGTCCTTAGTGACTATGGAGGCAATTTAGACAATCATTTTAGATTAAACACCTAACCTCTGCACCTGTTTCTTAGAATGAAATGAAATAAATAAAATAAAATAAAATAAAATAAAATAAAATAAAATAAAATAAAATAAAATAATTAGTCCTGACTGGCTTTGGAAAAGCCTATAAAGATGTAAACCATGAGCTACATGGGCAAGATGGTCACTGTCTCCCCATCTTTCCTCTTCTTTTACTTCCCTTTTCACATCAGTATGACCCAGACTTCTGCTTACCATTGCTGGGACACCAGCTCAAATGGAAGGAGCATCTGGGAGGAAATGCACTTGTCATGACATGCTCTGTGAATATTTTACATGACATTTACATTTTTATTTCACAGCTGTTTTGGCATTTCAGTGACATGGGAACAGTGCAATCGAACTGGAGCTTGGATATTGCTGCTTTTTGTTGTTGTTGTTGAAGCCTAGAATATTAGTTAAAATCTTCAGGCATGTTTTTCAGTGCATCGAAGAGACACGCTAATGTTTTAACCTAAGACACGATGTTAATAATATCCTTAAGGCTGGCTCTTGGACTCCCTCCTTATGGAGACAAATGCTACCCACACATTCTTTTGCCTGATACACAGACAGTCATAACTTGGCGATTAGCATGGTTTCAAGGCCTACTGAGATAAATCAGAAAGGAGCACCACATTACTTTATATAGACTAATAACTTGAAACAAGTAGGGTATGGAATGCAGAAAAAGCTGTAGGAAGGAATATTTCTATTGAACAACTCTCTGTCAAAGATAACAGCAAGGAGTATAAATTATCGATGGCACAAGTAGAAGAGAGAACACAGGAAAAACAGGGAGGAATTTGAAGACCAAATAGCCAAAGATATAAAAGCAATTTATAAATTCTGAGCTGATTCTGCCATCTCTGAGATGTGACTAATGCAGAGACAATGACAGCACATAGATGTCTCAGGGAGAAAGAAAATGGTGCAGGAAGGAAAAGTAGAAAAAAAAGAAAAAGAAAAGGATAGTTAAGTGTCCTTAAGTGTGAAATAAAAACAGAGTTGTATTTTGACCTGTCTGCAATAATGCAAGGTTAACAAAAAGAAGAATAGGAAAGCACTGATTTTATATAGAGGTTCCATATTTTGTTTGCATCCATACTGATTTGAGGTGTCTGTTTTCTAGTAGATTAACACTATTTCTTTTCTCAAAAATAAGGAGATATAAAGCACTGCCTGTAGATTTAGTCTGATGGCTGCTTCATTGATTCTGAAGTTGAAATAATGTAGCCTCCAAAACCACTAATATTTCTATTGTGACCAGGCTTGTCCAGAGTTTTACAATCCTAATTAGTTTCACAGTTGTCTTGTTGTTTTCCTGTACTCCCCCTCTGTCTGCTCATCACCATCTGTTGTCGTCCACAGTAAGATCTTAAAGGAAGGACCATCTCTTTGTTCTGCCTTTATACAGCACTTCACAGAAATAGCTCATTATGGGATCCCAGGGCTGAAATTCCTAAACACCATGGCAATAAATGCAGTGGACAGAAAGTGTAATGAGTCTCAGAAAGAGTGGAGAAATGCCCCAACTCTGGCTTTTGGACAATATCTCTTGCTTTCTATCTTTTTTTCCTGTTCCATTTCTGCTTTGGCTATCACAGGAATTACCAGAACAAGGAGTTAGATGCAAATACAGAGCTTGATGAAGATACAAACATAATTTGGGAAGAAAAAGCAATGAAAGATGTGGGACAGACTAAAGTAAACTTCAGAACAAGTCCACAAAACTAAAGTGAGGGCAATATGGAAAGTCACTTTTCCTTGTACCTGTACTTCAGAGTCTATTTGTGTTTTGTTTTTTATTTGTTTGTTTGTTTATGTCTGTTTTTGTTTGTTTGTTTGTTTTTGTCAGATCAGAAACACTTAACTGAAGACAAGTTGAATATCAGTCGGTTTCCATATTGAACTTTTGGTGGACCCAGTCAGTGACTGTGTAGTGAAATGGAGTCCTTAGTCCTAAGGATCTTCTATGCTCTTCTCCTCCTTCAGCAGCTCCTTATTTCCTCCATCCAAGAGCAGACTGCAGCTCAGCATGATACCCACTGGATGCTTCCTACTCAGTGCTCTTCTGTCCCACAAGACCTTTGTGCCTGTCATTTACACTTGCTAACAACCTAAGATCATAGTTCATACAGTAAGTAAAAGAATGGATTACATAGCAACAACAAAGCAAGAATATTATTTCAGCGAAGTGAGCTGGTGACCAGAATTGGCACCTCTGAAACTTAGGTGCATTGTAAATAATTATGTTTTGGAGTCAGGGGGGTGGCTTACATTTTTGAGGAATTGTGTGGAAAATCTGAACAAAATGAATATTTTTTACTGCAGATTAACAGAAAAGGTTAAGCACCATGGAAACACGTTGGTTCAAGGGCCTCACTTCGATTGGATGTGTAATGTGAGATATGAATTACCTCTAAAATCTGAGGTTTGTGTCCATACAGCTGTTTGGGAGACATTGCCTTGAACATCAGTGAATGGATTTTGGCACTTAACGTCAATACAAGACAGTGAAACTAAATATTTGGGAGGAGTAGTCTTTCAGAATTCTTTAAAATACAGCCAGTTTTGTACGTCTTCATGTTAAATTGGGGTCAATGCTCATAAAATTCCTCCAATGGAAACTGCATTTTCAAAAGTTTATTATTATTTTAATTAATACTTAGTAAGTTGTTACAACATTCAGCAAATCATTATGTTGTCTATGCCCACAGTTTGTGTCCATTTTCAGCATACTCTCATAAAATACTTACTCTGTATTATACTGTGACTTACAAGACCATCATGTCAACCCTGTAATATTCTTTTAACCCTATAAAAATTTCTAAATACATCATTGCTATAAAATAGCACCTTGATAGACATATTTTTTTATGCTTCGGATGTCCACTTTTTAAAATGCATGTCCTAACCTGTGCTATTATTTTAAAATGACATGACTGATGAAGTAAATTACAGCCCTGTTTTAAAAAATCAGATATCATCTCTGCAACATGTGCAGTCTGTCTTAATGTAGGAAATTGCAAGGTGATTGAGCAAATGCTGAAGCCATACTATTTAGTTGTTTGAGGTGACTTTAAAAGACAAGATGACTACTCAGAAGATGACTGTTCCCAGGGTAGTCCCTTACACTGGTAACACAGCAGCCCATTGTGCAGGGCAGCAATTAGGAGTGCCAGCACTGATTGGGATCCTGGGGAGCATTGTTCTTCCTGATTTTCAGGTCATTCCACCCAACGGGCAGATGCTTAGGAAGTCATAATGGGGATTATCAATTTGGGAGTTCAAATCAGCAGATGACCATGGGTAAGTGTGGGATTTTTGTGCATCAGGACTGCTTCGTAGAGGAAATAACTGTGTCTGAGAGGAGAGGAGAAGCTAACTGTGACACACACAAGCACCTGGTGTTGATTTTAGGGAGGTAATTGTCAGTGTGCCTTTTGCACCTCAGAGGAACCATGGGGGCTTACATTCCTTTCCTCTCTTACGCCCTGTAATCACAGGGGTAAAGACCGTCATTACCTGCTCCCTGCAGAAATGTTCCCAGGACATATCAACTGTTGCACCTAAAGCCTATGAGTGCTTGAAAAATTTCACGGCGGCAATAAATGGCCCAGAAAATGCTGGGGTCTCCCTTGTGAGCTGTCTGCCAGGCTAGCTTCAGGCATATTGCCGGGGAGCTGAACGCCTTGGATACTGCCCTGTCTGTGCTAGTCATTATCGGAGGCCAGTGCCATGCCCTCACAAACAGCCTCCAAGCTCTGCCGCAGAGACCGGTTGGCAAAACTGGTCTTTCTACATGAGATAGGGCCCCAGTGCAGAACAGTCAACAGTCAGCATCCTACGTTAAAGCACTCCTTGGGGAGCAAGTTTTTTGAGTAATATCAGCATGCTCAGTCCGTGCTCCTCCACTTGGGAGAATTGGCTCTGCACCTTGCCTGTCTCTTGGACCTGACAAAATTAAGCTGTGTATTCCCCTCCCCTCCCTTTGCTTTATTTTTTCTCCATATCTGAGCTATCGACGACATAGGAATAGTGGCATACAGATGACCTGAATGGATTTCTAGGTGTGACATTGCTGTTAAGAGGGCATAAGAGAGCCCTTAGTGGATGAGTGAGATGGAGAACACCAAGCTGGAGCAGGGAAGAGAAATTACTGTGCCTGCCTGGGGCAATACAGAGACTGTGGCGAAAAGGCTGAGGATTTACACCAGAAAAAGGCCTTTGAAAGTTGTAAGAGCAGCAAGAATAACCAGGAAACCTTTGCCTTACAGCAAATGACATAAGGATTGTGGTCTAATGGTTTGGAAGTTAATGCAATTAATTGTGGGTGCAGGTTACTGAAGAACACGGTAAAATCTAAATCACCTGAAGTTTTTAAATCAGACTGGCTATTATAAAATATAAGATAGCTGAAAAAGGAGTTGAAACAGTGAAATAACAAAATGATGTCCTATACGCTGGGTGCTGGTTAATCAAGAGATGCTGGCGTTTTAGAGCCTAACATGCTCTTCATTACGCGTTTTCATTAAGTGCAACATATCGTTCTTATCTAAACCAATACCTGCGAGTTGAGCAAATTCCTTATGCTTATAAGAAAATATCTCTAATTTCAAGCCAAAACTTATTTTTTGTGCCTATGTTTTGCAAATGTTTCCACCCACTGTACAATAGGTCATGAGGAGGCAGGAAAATTTGTGATCAGGTTCCTGTATGGGTGTATAACTGTGCAGTGGTAATGTATTTACTTGCAGCAGATGGAATGAATATGGGAGAACATCTAATGTGGTAATTGACGTTAAAATCTAAGGCATTAATTAAATGTGTGTTCTACTTAAGGAGTCAACTGAATGATGAGTGACAATTAAAAATGATGTCTTTATAATTATTCCAATTCCTACTTATGCAAGTAGAGTGTGACTGCATATTAAAATATGATTGAAGGTTTTATGACTCCTTATTCTTTCACAGCTAAAACGTTTGCAATTATTTCTCACTGAGATTAGAGCAATGCATAGCAATGTAAAGTAAAACAGCGTAGGCTTGATTCTCCAGTCACTTAACGCAGGTTTTATATTGGCATATGGTGACTCCCTTGAGCAGAGAACGCCTCGGTTAGGGTGATTTGAATGGACAATTAGGCTCAGCATGCTGAATACTGCAAATTCAATATGAACATCTGGGGATGTATTTACGGATCAATGATTCATTTTTTAAAATAATATTTGGTCAGGTTTGCAATGTCTCCTGCTGAAATGCGTGCTGCAGTGGTAAGGGTGGAGAGCTCTCCTTCCAGCCAAAACAGTGGGAAAACTCCCTTTCCTTCACAGGGAGGGGGGTTAGCCCATTCACAGGATTTGGTGTGCTCTTCCTCAGTCTGTGTATGCCTAACATATTTTTCTGAAAGCACTTAGTTGTATAGCAGATTCAAACTCTGCAAAAGGGCTGCCTGCAGCTCGCTTTGGATTGGAGCAGCTAGAAGTTGTAACTGGCTGTAATTCCAAGAGGCGTTGTCAACCCAATGCTCCTATACTTCCACAAGGACTCCCTGAGACATCAGACAGTGGAAAATTCCCTTCTCTCTCCACGTTTTTGCAGACTTCTCACAATTGCAGCCAGAATTAATTTTTTCTTGGCCATTATGTAAGCATGAGTAGTCCTCATTTTCTTTTTCTTTCTTTTTTTTTTAAAGTTGTATTGCAAATATTTTTATCCAGGAACAGAAGACTGGTTTTATATTGTACCCAAGAGTTACAGTATTGAGAAGATGAGTGCTTCCTTTATTTAAACTTAACTTTTATTTATTTATACTGTGAATTATTTTTTGCCTTGCTTGCACACCTCCTTGCTGTGTTTGCTGTGTAGGTACTGAGGAACCACCAGCACATATCTTTAAGAAGGCAGCAAGCTCAAGGATAGCTGGCAATGCTGTTGATTATTTTTACTGCAACTCCGAAAAGACAGAGAACAAAAAGTGTGTGTATGTGTATATATCTACACGTTTATACACACACACACCAAAGAGAAATATTCTCTGAAGCTTTAAACCCCGTGCCAAGCCTGGGAAGCTGGCTTTCATGCTGGAGTCTCTCCTAGCACCCAAGGCAAAGGACTCTGCCCTTGAATGCAGAGCAGCAGCAGAGCATCCTTGCAGCTGCTACACTTGCTGCTCTCCCAGGTGGAAGGGAGGTTGGCCAAAAGCCTGTTTCACGTGCCTGCTCTTCTTCCTCAGAACTGTCAGTGAGCCTCTCTTTCCAGCTTCCATGGCTACCACCTCTTCATTTGTTCAAATCCATTTGGCATTTTGCAACAAGAATGTTACCATCCCCCTGCTAGAGCCTCTGTGCTGGCCCCCCAGTTCTGCACACACTGCTAGGCACTAGTGCCTGCTCCCGAGGGACACTGCAGGCATCCTTGCTGCCTGCCCTCAGGTCCCGCAGTCTTGTTTTGCCCAGCAAGCCTTACTCCTTCCAGGGGCTATATGAGCACTTCTACATCTTCATGTTGTGCTTGTCTGTCTGGAAAATGTCTTCCCTCTTCCAGCCCACCAGCAGGTCTCCGACATCTCTTTCGTGTCAATTCTTCCAGCCACCCGGTGCATCGCAATGGAAAAGCTTTGCTATTTACCTCATTCAATTAGGTTTTATTCTTCTCCAAATTGGATTTTAGCAACCCATAATTTATTTAGAATTAGATATATTTTCGTAAGTCATTTGAAAAACAAGGATATCAAGCTTCCAGATGGCATAAAATACTGGTTTCTGGATTTAGTACGTCTCAAGATAGAACCTGTTAAAATCATGACTGACTGGAAGGGTAGAAAAAAGCAAGAGGGCAGTCCAAGTAACGTGCTTCTGGGGGTTTGGGTGTTTTTATTGGTCTTTTTCTTCCAAGCAGGCCTGTTACAGGTGGCAGCTACATGGAAATAGGCAGAGCAGACCGAGCAAACAGTTCCCGTATGCAGGAGATGAATCCAGAAGGAAGTTAGGACTTGCACGAGAAGCTAACCAGAGGCTCAGAGCCTTCTTGTTCCTCTTGATGTTGAAGAAGAAGAAATCAGATGGTGGAAGTGCTGACATTGTTATTTGTGACACTAGTTTTATTCAGGTCATAATGCAAATTCACTAGCATAATTGTATTAATGATAAACAGCTGTATAATTTAGGTTTTTTTTTTAGTCCAGTATATGTTAAGGCTGTGAATTAGAGAATCAGAAGTTTAAGTACAAAAACAAAGTGATATTTAAGGTCATCTCTCTTCAACCCATTCAGCCCTTAAAACAAATCTTATTTTTATTTTTATTTTTATTTTTATTTATTTTTTATTTTTATTTTTATTTTTAATTAGTGCCACTCCATTTAGATCTTCTCCTGCTTCTAGCTTCCTTCTTACTTTATAAAGCTACTGCACATCAGCTTATCTCCACTGCAAAGATCCCCACACCTTTAATCTGTTTAGTTTCTGTGTCATGGCCTTTCTCCTTTTTTAGTAGGTGAAATTAAAATATTCTCACTGACAGCCTATCTTTCTCTGTGAAGATTAGATTATCTCGGGATCTTATAGACAGAATTACGAATTGGGCACAAAACACACATTGCAGCTTGCTCCTGCCATGGAGACTTTCCAAATCCTGCTCACTGAAGATCTTTTTGCCCCAAAGCAAAAGCCTGGGAGCTGTTCCTGTCTTTTCTCCAGCAGAAGACAACTGATGAAGCAATATGGGAAAGAAAAGTCTAATCAGGAAGTTCCTATCTGGGGAGGGGAAAAGCATTTAGGAGGAATCACAACTAAATAAAAGTGTCCATTTCCCTAACAGCTATGTCTGCACACGCACTGTCCCTGTATCAGGCTGCACATGAGCTCCTTCCCAGAAGTCCCAGAATATTGGGCACGAGCGATACAACCCCACAAAGCATGGGCTGTAGCAAGGCTGGGAAACCCAGGCAGATGGTAGTCCTTCATTCAGAGATGTTATTTTTGAATGTCGATGGAGAAATCTCTCCATGTTCTTTTGTGGGTCTGCTATCAGCTATGGTGGTGTTTATATTATGGCTGAATTTAGGTAATATTTATGTATTAGTGCTATTTTCATTAACCGACCTTCTCATTTGGGAATTGTGAATACATTTATGGTGGATGTAAAGGCCACCATAGTGGCCTTATCTGTAGTAAGTAAGTGGTAGTTATGCTTACGTACCTATGCCTACATATTAAGCTAGGGGAAACTTTACAAGTTTAAAAATGTATAATGCCTGATTTTTCTGTCTGGTGGCAAGTCAGAGGATCGCTAACTTTAACTAGAGACTAACCCCTTCCAAAAGTTAGAAGTGCTGACAAATTACTGCTCTAAACTAATAGCAGTGTTGAAGACCTCTCTGCTAACACTATCAGATAAATACATCTACAATTTCTGCTTCCCACATTTGACACTTCTTAAGGGCTTGCCTACACAACAAAGTTGTTCTTACATTGATTTTAAAAAATGTCGTCTGGTTTATGAGTGATTTAGTTCAACCTAGTTTAAATAGATTCTTCTGAAAAATATGTGTTTATATAAAACATTGCATGTATGCAATTACAAAAGGACTGCAAAACCCAACACCATCCAGGTTCTGACTTGGATAGAAATTGGATTGTTGTACAATTTCCAGTCTTGGACTCAGATGAAAGTTTGTGTTTTGCTTTGTTTTTTAAAATAAATGAAAATGTCTCCAGGCATTTTAAATTAATGCTAAATTAAAAAAAAAAATGATTGATATGTATGTATGTGTACATATATAAAAATGTATATATATATATGCATACATATACACATATCTTACTTCTGTTGGCATAACTAGTGCTTTAATTTAGATGTCCTGATCTTCTGAGAGGCACTTTCACTGAATAAAATAAAAAAAAATTGCTGTCTGAGACAGTCTCTCATATAATCCCAGTATTTCTAGACTGAAGTGCTTTCCTCTGTGAAATACAGAATGTTTAACAATTCCTTATCATAGATATGCTCATAGCTAACATGGCATATCCTTTCTCTGTTGCCCATCCAATGTTCAAAGACCAAACTTAAATCAGAATTGGCACAAGTGGGATTTCTCTTGCTCGGTGATGTAGAAGAATAGCCAGTCATCGTCTGTATAAATGACTCCGTAGTCATATTCATATATGATATGGTTTCCTAATGAGGCCAATTCCCTAGGCAACAGCCCAACCCTGTAAATGTCTAAGCACAGGAGTACAGCCAGCAGGACGTCTAATTCAGTTCAATTCAATGGAGATGATTTGCTACTCATAATCACCTCACCTCCACGAGCTGTATGCCTGTTTTAAGTAATGTATTCAAAAGAAAAAAGTATTTAAATACTCCTTCTTATAATGAATTATTTCAAAACCTTCTCATTTTCCCCATGTATTGTACCATCCACGTTCTGAAATATGGTTTCTCTCCTGAAATTCAAAAGAACCATCAAGAAAAACAACCAGGAAATATTGAAAAAGCTCTAAGTATATTTAATACAATGGCTTGTGGTTTGAGTAATCAAAGGATTTTACTTGTCACCTTGTATGTTCCTGAAATAAAAATAAATTTCAGTCTCTCAGATCACAGGTCACAAGCCGATCTGCTTTTCTTTTGTCTTGCCTCTCCAACACTGAACCTCTTCTCCCACACAGATGCATTCATCTGTGTGCAAAGTAAAGCAAAAATAATTTAATTGCAAATCAGTGGGATATTTTGTCTTGTTAATTCTTTCAGGCAACTTCGCATGCACTTTTGCATGCATTGCAACAGACACATGTATTGCATCTCAATCAAAGTAAGGTCTAATTGATTTCTTAAAAAAAGCCTGGACAGCCATGAGATAATTAAGCATGGTGGTAATTTAGCTCACTTTACATGCAGCATATGTCTAGGGCACCACAGCGTTTGCAGATGTTCTGACAATATCTGCAAACCTGAGATTCACCATACATTAGAGCTATTAAACACCAACATGGGTTACTACAGTATTACTGTGAAGATCTGCGTGAAATGACCACAGGATGAAGGAAAACAGACTTTGAAGCAATTTCTGCATCACTGCCTGGCAACTGTGCTGCTCAGCCTGCCTCTGTCTGGGAACCTGGTGTCGGAGCAGCTCTGCAAGGCTAATAAAAAGAGCCATCAATTTTTACTCCTCCTAAAGGACAATGCAAAGAATATACGCCTCAAAAACAAGCTTTAAAATGAAGTAGACAGTATGAAGGTTTTACTAGGTTGTAAATGTGTGATTCATTATAACCTGGCTTACGTGACGGGACAGAGCTTACCTAGATATTGGTTGCATTTTCATTCCCAATGAACCTGCTGCACCATGTAATATTAAACTGCTAGACACACTAATGAAAAGGAGCTTGGGGAAAGTAAGGGTACATTGCTCCCTATCTGTCAGAAAACTGCCTAGGGAAATGAGGTCAGCTATCTGCTCAGAAATTGTGCTTGAACATGAGGGAGCCTAGATTTGTTTCCGTAAATTACAAGGGTTTTTGCCTTGCTTCCACTGAAAGTGAAGGAAAATTCCTTCTGCACTCTCATTAAAGTAGGGTCAGCTTTATAAAGCACAAAGATACAAGACAGCACTGGGACTTGCTGTTTGAGCTGAATACTAAAGTGTCTTTTAAGTGTATGTAGCATTCTGTTTTTTAGTGGTAAACAACAAACTGACAAACTCACCTGTTTGTTTTTGCCTGATTTATCCTCCACACCCTTGAATTTATCCTTGGTTACCCTACCGCTGAAATCATATGATCAGATGGAGAAGGATTATCTGATGTAAATGTGCGTTATCAGGAATAAAGAAAAAGGACATTCCTTTAGTTGACTAGAGGAACTGGTAAGGTTTTATGCTCACCGTCTTAGCGTGACCTTGAGTCTCCTCATCTGGAGACTTTGTCTTCTGCTCAGTTAGACTTGAACCATGTTTTAGTAACATAGGGGACAAAATCCCCCTAGCTATGACTGTTCTCTCTGCTGGATCATCTTTTCTGTATATGGATTTCTTTTAGCAAGTTGTGAGCTAGGAATAAAGATAAGTAGTTGTTGAAAGAAAGCATCTATGGTTATGCCTGTCTGGAACTGGAATATTCTGCACCTGCTCTCTGCTATGCAATGTGTGAAAAGACATGCAATTTACTCACCTTTCTAACTACTACAAAGATAAGAAGGAGCAAAGTCTGTTCTTTCACATAAAATTTCATAGTGGAGGCTAGTAAGCATTTTCCAAGAAATACAAACGGAAGAAGCTTTTGAGGGAATGACTTCCATCTAAAAGCCTTTAGTAGGAAGCTCCTAGAAACTGCTACAGAATCTAGATGACTAATTATGGAGGTTATATGAGGACTTAACCACAGCACAATTAAAATATGTAGTCTGCAGTATGGGCTGTAAGGTGTAAGGACTGATCATCATACAAGGAAGAAACTGCTTTCCATTTCCCCTGCTTATCTTTTTCGGGTAGTCTGTCACCAAACTATGAACTAGCCTGGGAAAGTTGGGACTCTTCCGTCTATCGTGTTTAAAGTCATGTCGTCCAGCTCCAGATTTGGGTGGAGAATGAAGCCTCTTGTTCTGAGGCAATCCATTGATGGCTGGAAGGCATTAGAGTTGTTGACATCTGTAAAGAATTTTAGAAATTGTGTGTGGATATATAGTGATGAGCAACACAGAGGCCACATCAGACCAGAGCTTCATGGTCACCAAGGAGTTGCGTAATTGAGGACGATATATGGATTCTTTCCAGAAGATGTCAAACCCAGTCCATCTGCACTGAAGCAGGGCTGCAAAATTTGTACCGTGTTCAAGCAGCCATTCAAGCAAAAACTCAGTTGGAATTTCCCTCTCATAGCTCTGCCTGACGTATAGTTCTGCCTTTAGTTTGATGGGCTCCTTAACACATTAATAGCAGTACATTTCTCTTGGTTGCCTTTAACACGGACAGACTTAAATACACATATTACATCTCACCTTCCTTGTGCTGATTTCTCTATTATCATATTTGCATTCCTCCACAGCATGCTCCCTCATTTGTCTTTGTTCTCTTTCCTAGGCAGGTGGGAGAGTTAATTAATTAACAGTCTTATTGCTGGGAGGTAGAAACATGTAGATTAGCTCAAAATAAGGGCCATTACAAGTATTCAGTTGAGATATTGTAGGTACTAGGTGGGAAATACTTCATCAGAAGCCTGAGACACCATGGGTTTCAGGCAACTTTATTTTCCTCTTTGGGTCTTGTTTCTCCAACCACTGCAGGAGTTCCTGGTTGGATGTCCAGTCTCCTCGTGGTGATGATGGAGAGATTCTCTTCTCTGGGTTTGGAGGAGCCTGTGCTGCTTCGCAGAGTAAGGAGAGGCTTTTTGTATGCTGAGCTGCTACACTTCATATATTTTGATTGCACGTCCCTCCTTTCCCACCCCTTCCCCATGCACAGATGTGTTGATTGCAAATCTACCATTGTAGCTTGCCTGGTGGCTTACATCCATTCAAATGAGGTGTAAAATCCCAGCAAGACAGGCTGTCATAAATTCATCTATATCTGATGAATGTGTTGGTGACCAAGATGAAGGAAAGCAGAGAATGAGACTGGAGAGATCTTACTGGGGCTGGTAAGCTGCTGTCTAGGTGTTAATTATGGTGTCATGCCTTGATTGTAGAGCAAATTATGATCTTTCTTTCTATTACTATAATACACAGTTCTCTCCTCTTACC
Organism: Cygnus olor; assembly: GCF_009769625.2. Taxonomy (NCBI): domain Eukaryota; kingdom Metazoa; phylum Chordata; class Aves; order Anseriformes; family Anatidae; genus Cygnus; species Cygnus olor. The sequence goes on along the minus strand of NC_049170.1, from coordinate 87,693,219 downwards.
CCCATACTTTTTTCATTTTTGTAAGAAGTTTTTCTTTGCCATAGGTCTTTCCTACTTATAAAACATCAACTGGATATTAAATTTGCTTTTTTCTTTAGATAATGAACTAGAAATACGATCACCTGCAAACACATGCAGGTTTGGGAGGGAGAAGGTTACGATCCTATTTGCCTATCTTTGTAAGTCTTGTTTTCTTTTACACACTGTCATGAGTAGGACTTGCACAAACATGGAGAACTGACTAAGTAAAGAGTAACGACAGAGAAACTTAAAAAATAAAGAGACCTGTCAAATGTAGTGAGTGAGTGGGGAGGAGCAGAAATTTTCTCCTAATCTCTTTCAGCTATTGTAAACACAGATCTCACTTGCAGCAGCACATCTTATCAACAGATGTTGGCTGCTCTTGTCTTTCGTTGCTGCTGTCACTTCAGCTCCTAGCTGTTCCCGCTGCTGCGGCGCAGTCACTAAGAGGACACTTCTCCACTAACTTCTTGCTCTGCTCTCCTGCCCCCACTCTGGGGGGATGCTTTCTGTGCAGCTTCTAGAAGGGCAAAAGATGCTGTCTCCCTGCTGGTCCCAATCCAAAATGCTGCAGAAGAGCTGTGTGGCAGGCGCTACTTACAGAAAGCTCTTCGCGTGCTCAGGCAGGATCCCCTCTTTATCCTGCATAAACAGTGGCAAAGTATTTTTCTCCACATCATCTGCTCAATTCCTGCCTCTTTGCTGCTCTTCTGTTCCTACCCCCACCACTGCCTTTTCTTTCTCCCCTGGGACTGGCAGAATCTCAGAGGAAATAAGTAAAGCTTTCCTAATATAGAAGCTCATCTTCTCTGAAACCACTTCTCATTCTGTTAATGGAGTTCTGGAAATGTTTCAGTTCTCTCCCTACACTAATACTTTATTCTTTTTCTCTGATAGCTGTCCAAGCACCAGTGTCATCAGTTTTCTTAGCTTTATTAGCTCGTTTTGCAAAGAAATGCACAGGCACTCTAAAAAAAAATAATAATAAAAAATTGGCTGGAGAGTTTTATAGCTGTGTACTCTCTTTAAAAAATAAATATGCATCTAGAGACATCTTTCTAAGGCCATTCCTTTACTGGGGTTTTACACTTCACAAATATATATACGCCCTATATAGAAGTAGTGATGGAAGAAAATGCAGGATGCTTAATTCAATTACATACATTTCTTTCCTCCTTCCCTTCTTACCCCGAAATATGTTTGGCCCAGGGCTCTTCTTTCAGAGCCTTTCCACCTTTGTAGATGTGACATAAATGCTGAATATTTGCAAATCCACTCTTAAAATTTTATATAACAAAAGCACCAAGTGCCTGCAAATCCTCCCTGTGCAAGGGAGTGCTTTTTCTGTGCCTCCCTCCCCCTCAGTTACACTCGTTCTGGGGAGAAGCAAAGGCAGTGCAGAGCAGCAGACGAGGAGAAGCTGTTGTTCTGCAACAAGAGGAGGGTTTTCCTCCAGAGAGAAGGTGCGGGGTAGCACTGGGGGCAGAGGGATCTGCCTCACCCAGCGCTGATTCTCCGGGGTGCAGCAGGGATGGAGGGCAGCTCAGAAGCCCTCTGGTCCCTTCAAAACCCCAACCTGGAGGTGGGAGAAGGGTGGCTGAGCTGGGAGCCTTCCACCCTCAAAATAGAAATTGTGGGGAACAGGAACATGCTAAGCAGGAATGCTTGGGAGGGTGGGAAGTTAGTGGGAAGAGAAGTTCTTCAGAAAGGTGGCATCTGAGGAGGCTATGTCTGAACGCAGGAAGTACGAGCGGCCCACAATGGGAGAAACGCCTGCAGTCGCCCTGGGAGAGAACCAGCTACACTAAGCATATTAAGCAGCCTTGGAAAGCACCTGCTCAAATTGCTCCACACGAATTCTGGAGGCATCTATTACCACCAGCTACCTTCCTTGTGCTCTATCCTAGCTGCCCAGGGCATGCTTTCCTGCGTATCCTTCTGTAGACACAACACATACAAAAATAGGAGCTGACTGAGATAAGCACCACGCACAAAATGAACAATTGCTGGCAGACAGCTCCCTGTCTAAATGGCTTCTCCCAAGCATACAGGACAGGGAATAGGAGAAGAGCTGGCCAGGATGGGCTTCCATTACACACAGCCTCTTCCATGGGCACAGAAAAACCTGCCAGGCCAGGTTGCAGCATTCGGCCTGTTGGCTCTCCCATCCCCTTGTGACTCACGAGGAGGCTAACAAGACAGTTGTCTGCCTGTGATAAGGTCCAGCCAAGTCCACAAGTGAGGGCAAGAAAAGGAAACTGGACCCCTGCAACTGGTTGTATGAAGAGCAGTTCAGGAAATGAACTGGTCTTGATAAATGCTAGCTCAGCTAGCCTCAGGAGGCAGGGCTGTGGATTTGGTGATAGCTGGTTACTATATGTATTTGGTACATACAGAGTGCAGGGACAGGAACAGAATGAGCAAAAACCTGAGCTAAAAAGTGTGTTCTCCAACATGAACACAGAATTAAGGTGCTACTTTTATGCTGCATTTTTATTAGTGGCATCTCAAAAATATCGCTTTCAGCATGCCTTTTTCACTTCTCCCACAGAAGAATGAAAATTAACATCAGTTAACAAAATTTTCTATTGCTTTGAAGGAAATGTTGTTGAGAGGTGCTTGTACATTATTTGTCTCATTTGCTTTTTTTTTTTTTTTAACTTTAGCAAAGTTTAGCTATAATGAAATTCCATTTTTTATTTCCTCTCTAAAGCACGATTTCATTCTTTTTCCCCTCTCAGATTTTAAGACACATACACACCAACAAGCAAATCACAAGACCTTTTATGCTAAGTCATTTTCCATCAAATTTCACACTGGGAATGATACGTCAGCTCAGATAAAATGCAGAAGTGAAAGCCACAGGTCTGACACATAGCTCCCAGGAGCAGGCAGCAAGCTTGCTCCCTGGGTGGCTTAAGAAGGTCTGGATTCTGCCCGGTGTAGGTGAATCGCTGTGCTGCTCTTGGAGATGGGGTGGGACAACATTTGGGAGTCACAGCTGATTTAGGAGTCACAGCTGATTTAGGAGTCACAGCTGAACCTGTCCTTTACCCCACGGGAGAAGAGTTTGAGCTTATGTCCTCTTCCTGCTGCCGCTGTGCCTCCTGGCGAGGTCACCAGACCATAAAGGTCCCGTCCCCACCTCCTCTCAGCCCACCACCCCCAAACACCTCTCCTTTCAGCCCAAGTGCACCAAGGAGACCCCATGACCGCACACTCAGGTGCACGCAGTTCTGCAGCCAGCACCGGAGAAGAAGACAGGGACAAGTCCTATGTCTGTGCAGCCCCCTCCGTGCTCGCCGGGCATCCAGGCTGCTACACACGCCTGTCTTTACCTGCTCGTAGCCACACAGGAGAGACAAGCGGTTGTTCTCCCCCGGGGATGGAGCACTACCACTTGCAGGTAGCTTATGCAATCCCGTCCCTGAGTTAGCTCTGCCCTAGACAGGAACCCCACCAGGGTGAAGGCCGATGCCTGTGAAAATATCCTGTGCTGCTTCTCGGCCTAGCGTCCAAATTACTCAAGGTCGCTTTTTGTTTAACCATGCTCCCTTCAATGATTTTTTTCCCTCCAATATTAAAGAACACAATTAGATAACAAAGCCTATGTAGCTTGTTTTCTTGGATTGTTTCTCAGCTTGTTCCTAAATTTTTACTGCCCCTTTGGACTTCAGCAGTGGGGTGGCTGCCAGGTTTCCACAGAGATGTGAAACAAATTCTGTGCAATAAAATATCATCTTTACATAATTTAAGGCCCAAATGTACACGGTGACAGTTTTATGTTTGAATAATATGAAAATCCGAGATATTGGATGTGAGTATAATTTAGGATCAAGACCGGCAAATATTTCTGTGCCCTGGAATCCAGTTAAAATGCACCATTGCACACACTGTGTTTCAGTGGTGAAGTATTGCTCGCCTCACATTGCTGCAGGGTAAGAGCTTTATTTTCCTAACCCATGATTTAGTGCTTTCCACCCCCTGTAAAGTGTAACTAACAATGTCCTCTATGTGAGCTCTGATCATTTAGGGGACAAGGGGGAGATGGCTGCAGGGGGGAGAGAGGGAGGGAGGAGAAGAGATGGAAAAAAAGGGACAGTTCAGTGGGTGAACACAGCCACGTCTTGCCTCCTTTAAGGGGCTGAAGGCTGGATACTGGGACAAAATCCCAGTTAGACTGTGGCAGTAGAGCTCCACTGATCTGAAGGAACCGAGCCGGCCTGTACCAGCTGAGGAGTCAGCTGCAGTTTTGCATTTGGTGCCCAGCATCGTTCAAGCAGGGGATGTTTGAAACTGTACTCCTCACATACCGTGGAGGGGGCTGTGGGAATGATGTTTGCTTTGGCAGGGAAGCCCGTTAGCGTAGAGCTAGCAGGTTTCACAGTGAAAGGCTCTATTCTGCTCTGTGTGATGGTAACTTCTGCAAAGAGAGCAAATTCATTCAGAGGCAAATTCATTCAAATGTGGCAAATTCATTCAAATTCATCCTTGTTTAATGCACAGGTCCTTGCCCTGTGCAGACCTCAAAGCAAATCCATGCGGATGCTCTTGTCACTGTTTTCATCCCTCAGTGTCCCATGTTTCCCTGTAGGGCAAAGGCTTCACAGAGTTTCCCCTGGATTCCAGACTCCCTCTTTATGTACACATCAGCAGAGGGGGTCCATGTTCGAAGCTGATAAACTCTGATATATTTGCAGTACCTCCTTCCACAGGTTTTGGGATCTGCTGCATTTCCTCCATCCTCCCTTTGCCATATGGCCACCACAGAAAGGTTTCCCCAGCCAGTCAGGCAGGCACCTTCTAGTAAAACAAGTCCCTAAGAGGGAGATTTTGCTAAGATTTTCACGTTTCTGGCATGCTTTCTGAAATTTGTTCTCTTTTTCCCTCCTGTTCTCTTCTCTTTTGCCATATCTTCTCTGGCTCTGTCTGGTTAGAAGGAGTTATCTTCTCCCAGCATGCGAAATTAAGAAGTTGCTACGAGGAAAATGTGGAACTAAATAACAAGCTTCTCTCTCCACAGGCAGTCTATGGCAAAACCTTTCAAGCAGATCAAGAAGGCCCAAATGAGGGAGGGATGCAGCAGAGCTAACATCTCAGGATGCACCTTACAAAAGCCACATTGTTTCAATGACTAATGGGGCAGAAGACAGGTGGATAGGTGTGGCACCCAATTTATTTTCTGATACAGCAACTAGAGGACATGAAACAAATAGCAGGCAAGAGGTTTCAGACAGACAGAGACACTACATTATGCAATTCGTAAGTGCTTCCCCAGTTTGATCACAGAACGCTGTGAAGACCAAAAAATTGCATGGGTTCAGGAAGAGATTAGCAAATACATTAAATGTAAATAAAATACCTCTGATGCAGGGAATCTCTGAGCCCCAAGACCTGGAGAACAAGGAACTGCTGAAGGAAAATACCACGTTATGCTTGTCCAGCTGTTATGCTCTCCCATATGCCTATACTTGCTGGCCATTTTCACAGGTAGGATGCAGGGCTTTTAGGCTTCAGTCTGATGCAGTATGGGCACTTGTATCCATGAAAATGCATACAATCAATGCATATTTAATATGACAGTGTCCTCACACATACTCAGTTCGGTGGTAAGAGGCATGCTCCATTGGTCCTAGAGCTAGAATCATTCCTTGTTATCTGCCTCTGAGCTCATGGCGTGCTGATGTTCCTCATGTGATTGCAGCCATGGAGGGTCACAGGTAAGAAAATGAAGGCATTTTAAAAAAACAGTTCTGAATGTGTTTGGTGCTTGTTTTTTTTTTTCGTTTTTTTTTTTTTTTTTTTTTTTTTTTTGAGGCGGGGGGGTGGGGGTGGCAAAACTCCAAAGACAGCCTTTCCCATTAGCAATCAGAAGGGTCATGTTGGTACTGACAAAGGACACACAGTCATCATGTTCAGGAATGGATTCTGATCCTTAAATGACTACACTGTTTTCTTCTGACGGTACATTATTTCTCTTCTGATGTTTTTACAACAGATCCTGAAAATCCCAACCAGGAGCATGTGCCTATTGACCTGTGCAGGCATTTCAAGCTGCTGCAGTACACTGGGTTTGTTACAGGCTGGTAAACGGTAATCCCATGTGGACTGATATTTGGCAATATTTTAAGTGTGGCAACTTGAGCAAGACTCTGGGCTCTCAGTTAGAAATACTTTATCACAGAGGAGTTACTTATTCAGGTTAGCTGTTATGTCACAACACACCACACCATGATATGAAATGGTGCAGTTCAGGTTTCTCAGGATCTTAGGGATGTGAGTAATATTTATCATTTAAAAGCCATGCTAGTAGTGTATCCAGTTCTTTGGTAGCAAAACCTCTGAAGTTGTGTCTTACAAGTATCTAGGATTTCTTTTTAACAAATGCAGAGCAGATGCCACAGCTTTCTATTCACAGTTTCTTCTAAATTATAGAATATATGTCATAATGTCAAGTCTGCTTGTTAGGAATAATCGGAAATATCTGTTATCTGTCTGGAATAAATGTCTCCTGCTCTGAATGCCCTGGTGTCAGCTAAGGAATATATTAATATTGAACATGTGAACTTATTCATTCCCTACTGAACAAGGATTTATGGTCTGAGAGTATACAACTCAACAGTAGAACAGATCATTCATCATAACAAACTGATTATAAGCATTTATAGAAAAATGGGACAACATACGCAACTCTAGGTCCTGTCTCCCTTTCTCATATCAAACATGCCAGTGGTGAGTAGCTGTAACACCTCTTGCTTTCCAAAACTACCCCAGGGATTGCTCAGTGGAGCACCAATAATGTATTTGCCAATAGAGGACCAATGACATGTTTCTTCCACTACCCAAGCTCTCCTCCTTCAGCTCCCTGGTTCTGGATACACAACACAAAACAGAAGTCATTTTAATTCCAACTCAGCATGTTTGAATTGGCAAAGGTTATGTGATACCTGAGCTATGAGATGTTGCTCTAGCTTTTTGGGGAACATATCTGAAGGTTCCTGAAGACAATGGGGACAAGGAAGGAAAATTGTTCATTTCGATGGATTTTATATGATTGAGTTCAATGGGATCTTCAGAGATTATCGAGGTACAGCCTTGCATATTCATACTACTGCATGAAGAAACATCAGATTCAAAAGAAAATAGTATGACTGAATTAATGTATTTAATTAATGGGTCTAAGTTGTATGTTGAGGTATGTTTAACTACATCTGCTCCTTTCATCCTTTTTTCAAGGAATTTTACAAATTGCTTCTCATACAGTCCTTTTAAGAAGGTGATGTCAGGTTTGACGACTTTGTACACCTCAACGCAGACATCTGTACAGCTGGCTAACCTGGTATGGTGACCATTGCTCCATCAGATCTGATATTACACTTTCAGAAATTATCTGATAAGATTGATTTGGCTATGTATTTTATTTATTTGGTGTAAATTATATACCTAGCTGTCACTGTAATTTCTGGACACTTCATAACTCCAGTGTGCTAGTTATCCCTGTTAGCTTTGATATTGCATAAAAAAATAGTTGGGGCCTACCTCTGAGAAAGAAGTAATTAAGAAAAGAGAGGAAGATGTTTTAGGGACAAACTCTCAAAGATCAGGAAGGTGTCCTGATGTGCAGTTTATTATGCAAATTAACTTACCCCATTCTGGGATTTCAGTAGTTCTTTGGATCTTGCTGAGTCTGATGTATGAGACTGCCACTTGCTTAAATTATTCTATAGTAAATTCAGGCTTTCAGCTATCTTTTGTTTGTTTGCTTCTGTTGTCATTCAAGTTCTCATTGCATTGTAAGTGTAGAAAAAAAAAAGCATGAGAATGCTTGGTGCATGAGAATTCTTAGACTGGATGACCAGATGGGGCTAAATGTGCAAAGATTTGGGATATTTACTTTTCTGAGTAAAATCCAGCCAGTCTAACTCAATTTGGTCAATTTTGAATCTGATATCATTTCCACTTATATTAACAGGAGCTTATCCACCACTTCAGTTGGCAGAACCTTCTACCAGCATTAAGATTAGTACAGTCAAGTGTATGACAAAGTTTACATTTCAGCTTGATTTTTAAATCTTTTCATTTTATAAGCTTCTATAAAATCATGATGTGGTATACCAAAGAGCTGCCTCTCTGTAGATATTAAAATATTTCAATGAGTTTTGCTTGAGGGAAGAGGCAGAAAAAGATGCAAGACTTGCCTAGTAACTGTTAGAAAAAAAAATGAAATTTTACATTGGGATGAACACAGACTTAAATGGGAGACATGAGAAAAGATGAAGGAGTGATAAAAGGGAGAGAACATCTATGTGTACTGGGAAATAAAAGAATATGTTGTATTGGCCAATATGGCTGTGAGAGAGAGAGGCTAATGAAGAAGTTAGCACTACCTTAAAGCTCCTGGTCTTTTCTTTTCTTCTTTTTTTTTTTTTTTTTAATATAAATCACTGTTTCATATGGTGTCTCAGTTTCTTCACACCTATTTCCATTACAGAATTAAATATCAAATTAGCTGTCTTCTCAGGAAGAACTGTGCCAAAACATACTAAATCCATGAATAAAACTATGAGACACCAGCCTTCCTCTTACTTCAATCTAGATATCTTTTATTTTTTAAATTTGAACTTGCTATCTTTGCCTACATGACACTGGTTTCTGGAACAGCTTGGATTTGTGCACGTTACAAGATGTCTTAAGCTAATTTTTTTTTCTTCTCATTTTGTTTTATCTCACCACTGTTGAGAATTGCAGCCATCTGAAGGCAGAATTTCCAGATTGTTTAAAACACAAGTAAAAAAAACACATACTAGTTTAAGATCCTACAGCTACCTTAGCCTTCCAGCTTTTCTTACTGCTTGAGTTTTTATATATTTTTTTTTTCCATTTCTTTAGGCCAAAACCCAAAGATGGGGACCAGGAAACTTGCTGTAGTAGAAAGGAGAAGAACCAATTTTGTGCTATCCATTCTCCTTGGTCTCCTTCTGGCTGGTCATTTATCACTACTGCTTGTATTGCACTGCACATTGGTCTTTCCACTCTTTCTTATCCTCTTCTACTCTTCTTTGCAATGGTGAACTGCCTTTTCCTCCATAGATCAACTCTTCCATCTTTTTAGCTGATTTGTGTTACCTTCCTTTCTTTCTGACGTAGCTTTGCGGGTTGACTATGCACGTGTTGATTTCCTTAGAAACAGAAGTCGATGGGTATGGTCTGCCATGTGTTTACATCGACTTTAGAGATTTTTAGATTCAGTCCTCTCTCTCCAAGGCACGGATGTGAAAGCAATATGTTATCTCTCCGTTGTTGGTTCTAGAGTGTTCCATGTAATACTGCAAATTGAGTCCACGCCTTGCGCACAGCATTCGGAAAGTTGCTGAATGTTGCTTCTGTGCTGTACATTTATTGACTGAAACATTTCAGTTGTTGCTTTTCGCACTGGTAATTTTAGAGCGCAGATGCCTAGCATGTTTACTCACATACCAGGGCTCACATTTAATGAGCAAAATGTCAAGTATATTGTTATCCACCACAAAAACTGTGAAAAATATCCTTGCCATCTGCAGTATGCCTTCTGCTTCAGCCTAAAAGACTTTTACAAGCAACTACATGAAATTAACATTAAAGTCAATATTTATAAATGGAACCACCTCTAAAGGGCCGGATCCTCTCCCCTCCCACACCCCCGTTCCTACTGGAGTTAATGAGCTGGTGGTGGAGGCTGGGTACAGGAAGTGGAGCTGCCTCACTTGGCTCCTCGTTGCAGCGAGCCAGAATGATCTCGTAGGGCTAAGGAAGCGATGGAAAGAGAAGAGTGGCACTAAACAGCATTGACAGTGGCTGAGGGCCAGATCCCAAGCTGATGTCAGCTGGCATAACTTCATTGTCTTCACTGACGTGACGCAGCAAACGTAAATCAGCACGGCTCTGCTGACTTATGTGGTCCAGTGTTAGATTTATTGCAGCTGAGGATAGAGCCCAAAATAACATTCATGAAATAGGTGGTGGATAGAGAATCAGAAACCAAGATTTCTCAGACTGTCGTGAAACAATATAGCATCTTCCAATAAAATGTTTTCTATTGCTTGACGAAATGTAAGCTTCTCTAGGGCAAGAACTAGCTAATTGTTCCAAATTTTTGTGGTGCTGAGGGCAATGGAGATCTTATCTGTCACTACAAACTCTAGGTTGTCCTGCAAGAATAATAAAAATTAATAATTAATACTAAAACATCTCTCTCCAGACAGTCTATGAGTTTTTATTTTTGCTCTTGCAAAGCCTTCCATCCCAGAGCGCTTAACGCATTGCAGAAATGAGATCTAAGCGCATTTTGGAAAAAATGCTGTTGTCCACTGCTGTTATCCAAACATCTAGAAGCAGCTGAAATTCCAGACAGACCTTTATGGGGCAGAGCTGACGGACCAAAGGCAGAACATACTCCCTTGAACAGGGGAGCAAAGATAACTTTGGCCATTTGTTCCAGCTGCTCTGGAAGTCCCCCACATACTCTCAGCTCCACCATGCTCATCTGATCTGCAGTCCAGCACAGACACCAGGAGAGCTGATCGCTCCCACAGCTGGAGGCTCATGAAACAAAGGCAGCATAATCGCATAATCGACACTGCCTTGCCTTGTTTCTCATACACATGTTGAACAAGAGGATCAGAGAGAAAATTGCTGCAGTAATTAGTAAACACAGCATAAATATTTATTGAGGAAACTCCAGGTCAAATGGATTTTAAAATTTTTATTTAGAGTTGTTTAGATGTAAACATGTATCCTTAATTGGACTTTAAGAAGGGCACTCACATGTTTCCTTTTGAGCATTTCTAATGTAATCATCGCTTGGGCAATTAGGCCACTCGCTAAGCCACAAATCTTATCTTTCACACTGGTGAGTCATAAATAACGACTGAATCACAAATAGACCAGACAGACAAATGGTGGCAGAAAGGAAGTAAGATTGGCTGTGAATATATTTAGTCTGGAAAGTAAAAGATGGCTGCAGACTACCTGAGGAGTGCAATTCCCATACAGCTCTCTAAATTGGTGGAATTGAGAGAAGAGATGTAACTTAAACTGCTTTATCATTTAGCTTGGTAAGCTCATGAAAGGGATTGAACACTAAGTAGGAGACTTTCTTAAGGCTGAATTGGATGATAAGAGTCCTTGAGTATTCAGTGTTTCTGCCTGCCATGACTACCTGCAATTGCAGGGTCAAGCAGCCTGATTACCCAGGTGGTCCCAACCCATCGTTTTGTTATCAGTGGTCCTTCCTTCGGGCTCCCCAAGAACAAACAGGGGAAGTTTGCACAGATATATCTATACTAGTGTCATCATACGTGCAAGGCTCTGTTTAACACAAAATCTCATGTTTGCATTGTGTGTTTGCAGCAGTGTGGCCATATTGCAAAACCCTCCTCTTAGAGAAAGTGAGGACAGCTGGACTTGTTACGATTGCATTTGAGGTCAAGTGTATTCAATTATGGGGTGCACCTAATAAGATGGATATGGGCTAATAGCTCTACTAGCTAATGAAGTGCTTCCACTGTTTGACTAGTGCAATGACTTTGTGTTGTGCGATCAGCGTTCCTGTGAACTGTTGCAATATAGGTAATGGGACTCAGCACGTCGGGTTAGTCTTTTCTGTCTTCTGTAGTTTTCAAGGAGAAAGGGAGGCTAGGATTTTTGCTAGTCTTTGAAGACAATTCACTTCCTTTATGTAAGTAACTCTGAATACTTTGATGCAGCAAATAACAGAGGTGTCTGAGTAAGTGAATGCTCTCTCTTAAGCAAACAAAATCCCATGTCAGTTGAAGCATGGGTTTAACTATACCTTCCAGTCCTATATTAGCTCTGTGTTGCAGCAGTGGCCTCATCTTTGATTGTGCTCCTTGCCTCACTGTGACACGGTGTGATACAAAAATGTTGTGGGTTTTAATCCATCCCTAGAACATGGGTGCACAGTCTGCAAGATATTGGCCACATCAAGTGTTTGTACCAGTGTACCCAGGACACAGTTTGGTCCCTGTTGTTCCCTTTCCTGCATGCCCTGTGGACTCTTTCCTGTCATAGGGTGGAGATAGTTGTATTTCCCACAGGTATCCATTCCTGGTTATGCAGCAGAAATGCATATGATGTGATGTTGAAGCTATATAGCCATGCATGATTATTGTGTGGTAATAGATGTTTGCATTTTCTTATGACGATGACCATGTTCCCCAGTCAGTGCTCTATGAAATAGGTGGCGGATAGAGAATCAGAAACCAAGATTTCTCAGACTGTCGTGGACTTTCTCAGACTTTAAATCTATCCGATTTAAAGGATCTTTCAACTGTAGGTATCAGGGCTATCGGCCTGCTCTGACCACAAGGTCCAGTACTAGGATTTTAGGGTCAGTTACTGCTTGTTTTCTGTGAGCTTATAATTAGGTAGTATTTTATCATCCTGGAGAAAAACTTCTATTTCTTTCAATTTCTGAATGTTTGGTCAGTCCGTATGTTGCAATAGAAAGGTGCTCTACCTCATTGCCTCAATATTTGGAAAACTTTAAGTAGACAAAAAAATATAGAGTGCTCAGAGTATTTCCCTTCAGTTTCCTAGAAATTAAGAACAGTTAAAATACTAGTGTGTAAGCAGTTAAAACAGAAAGTGACTCTTAAGTATGTGTGTTGCAGAGTTTAGAGATGAAGAAATCAAGTCCAACTTGAACTTGCACTTCTACCTCACTGAGACCAGAATTGCAGCCTAGGATATAATACAGCCCATTTTCTTGAAAACTACCATGTCAGGACATGAATGTCAGCCATTGAAATACATTTAGATTAAGCCAAATTCTATCAAGTAAAACATCTTTTTCTTTTCTTCTTCTATTCCTTTTCTTTTCTTTTCTTTTCTCTCCCTTCTTTTTAAAAAAAAAAAAAAAAGTAAAGTATATTTGTTATTTGCATACTTAACTTTCTGAAATGGTAGTTGAAAAAAGGGATTTGCCTCTCCAGAAATGTGCAATTTTTGTCTCCTAGGTGGCTTGACATTGGTTCAACTTTCTTTTTCTCCTTTGCTCACCTACATGGTGAAGATCATTCTAAAAGGATTTCCATTTTGTAGGAGTCAGCTTTCAAACATCTCTGAGAAATCACCCTTACAGAAACACAAAATCTTTGTGAGCTGAATCACCACTCCATACCATGCCTAATCTAAGTGGCATTGTGAGCTTTGCAAATCATGCCATGTACTTTACACGACGTATACCTGATGGTTCTGAAGGTAATGGTTGGCTGATCAATGTTTTTATAGTTCCGCTGCTATACAGAGCGTATACCAGCGCAAGATCTGTTGCTGCAGATACGCACTGTAACTTGCAACAGAGCTGTCTGCTGTGTGCCCAATGTTGCTCATGCTTGAGGGTTGTGCTTTTGACCTCACTACATATAGAATAAGGTCTGAGAAGTATGCAAGCTTTTTCCCACTCTCAAATTAACTTATTTAAACCATCCTCCAACATTTGGGCTGAAATTCTTCACATTTCAATATCATGACTCTATCGGTTACTATATCGGTGTAAAAGCAGGAAAACCTTCCTGTTTTTTCCATTGTAAAAATGTAAAAATTGTTACTGAAGAGCTCGGCCCTTACTAGGGAAGAAACCTGCATGTGTGTTGGTGGAGAATTTTACCATCCTGGCTTGTTCCCTGAATCCAGCTGTGCTGCAGGGTATAACGCATGGCTGGTATTTACCTTCAAAATGTCAGTTCCTGCTTTAAACAACTACTGAATTTGTCTATGGGGTGCTTTGGGTTGGCAAGCAGTTTCAGGAGCACACAGGCACACCTCGTGGGCTCACGGTGTGCCCAACAGCACAACGCAGTTGTGGGCAGTTCAGGGTCCTACTTCTGCTACGTACTGCCTTATGGGACTTCGGAAAGCTTCTTCTGGCAGTAGCTCTCCCTCTGATTTCCATCCCTTAATTTCACATGCTTGATCTTTGGGTGCCAAACGTGTGGCAGAATGATGGGATTGGGGAGATGCTTAGAGATTTTCTTCTAACAGAGAATGTGATCTCTTGCTAAACTGGGGGCATGGGAACGGTACAAACCTGACTTCCACATGCTAGCCCTGCTCAGTGTCCTTTCAGGGTACCAGAAAGTCACATTTGATACTGTTTGCAAAAAGCAGCAGGTTTCTTAAATCAATACCACTACTGAAGTACAAAGTAATAGTACTTCTAGAGGAGGAAGAGGATTGCCTTTTGAGTTGCCATCTGCTCCTGGCCTGATTCCAATTGCTTCATGGTGAGTAATCTGAAGGCAATTTTTTAGAATCAATTTTGTATCACATTTTCACAATATGACATATGTAGCTCTAGGTCTTAAAGAGCAAGGAACACTCCACCAGCAGCCTGCCTCCCACTGTAAAAGTAAATCCTCTAAATTAGAGGATAGTAATTAGTAAGATTCATTGATTTGTTGTAAATATCCTTGCTGTGTTGCCACTCCATTGTGGTTCACAGAATGAAGTCTTTTTTTTTTTCCTTTTTTTTTTTTTTAATAATATGGCATTTTCTGAATGATCTCATCCCTAAGGCATGGGTGAAGTAAAGGTCAGTTCAAATGCTTCCCAAACAATAACCAGTGTAAGAGGATCACCAAATCTTGTGGGGGGAGGAGGGAGAACCTACAAAGCGATCGATGTAAGACCAGAAATGTCATTTGTCATCTTAGAGCAGAGGCTGTTTGGAGCAGAACCCACGCCTTTGTAGTAGGCAAGTGCTCATACAGAAGCCAAATTCCTGCTTCAAGACATCCCTCCTCAGTGGAGCCCTAATCCTGTTTAGGCCCTCTAGCCATCCAGTGTATATATATCCACGAGGAAGTGTATCTTGAGGCGTTTGGTCAAGGAGAAGGAACTGATCTTGCTTGGTAGTTGTAGCCGTCTTGAAAGTCTTTTCTGCAAACATTCATTTCACGTTCCCTAACCTTTCCAAGGTCCAAATGGTTTATGGTATTAGGCAAGAGTGCACCTTTATGTTACTATGTTCAGAAAAATAGAATACATATTTATATTGTGGGCTATGGGTTGCCAGCTTGCCTGCCCCAAACTTCCAGCTATAGATGGTGAGAACTTCCTGAGGAGCACCAAGGGATCTCCTCTCAACTGCTGTTGTAGGTCCTGCAGGGCTCCCTCTGACATCTTGCTGCCTGTCATCCTTCTTGGACCTACAAGCACTGCTGAAGATGAACATCTGCGCTACTATGTTGTACCACATCTTTGTTTTTTCTACTTCACATCTGAGAAAGCATCAGAAGAAAGCAATTAAGGGTAACTTGACCTTAATAAATTTAATTGACCTTACTAAGATTAATCACATTCTTTGATAGGCAAATGAGCAATTCTCAAATTTTTCCTTCGCAAGGATGTTACAAATCACACTAAGAATATATGCAGATTTTTGCATGTATCTGGCAATCAGGGAAAGGACATCCTTTGACAAAGAACAACCTTTGTAATTTGAGAGATCTGCATTTGTCAGGATAGTAACTACAAGGCAGTCCTTTCTGTTTCAAGTGAGAGCTCTCTTAACAAAGGATGTATGTGACAAGGAACAATTTGTCCTCCAAGTTTTTCTCTACAATAACGATGCAGTGAATGCCTGCTTCTGGACAGACAAGCTGAAGTGCAGGTCCCATCAGGATTTGCAGATGAGGAATGCGGCCTCAGCTGACCGAGGCGTTCTCTAAGTACACACTTACCAGGTTCAACCTAGTACAAAAGCTGGGAAAAGATGAGAGCTCTGGCCCTTTTCTTCTGGATGAGGTGACCTATACCAAGTGGAGAAAAAGTTTTAAATCTCTTCTTTGCTGGAAGTGAGATACCCTTCTGAAGAAATTGACCCCCCTCACCAGGCTGGGTGATATTCTGGCATAAGATTCTTTCAGTCTGTCTTTTTGAAACTGCTTTGCATGAACTCATTAAGTGAGAAGAGCAGGAAGAGTTAAACCAGTACCTAGCAAACCTCTGGAGAGTGAAAGTCAAGTCTCTCCTGTCCTAGAAGGCTGTGCTAAGCCTCAGGGTCATTCTCATGCCTTTGGCTGATTAAATATTTTTCCATCCAAAAGGGAATCATTTAAATGGGAGAATGACTTCCTACTCCTCTCATATAGTCTAATAAATAAACAAGATTTGTAGAAGATAAGACTTTAAATCACTGCAGACACAATTTGTATTTTAATGTAAGTTCTCAATACTTTGCATAAGCAATCTATCCAATGTTTGTCACGGATTGAGCAGGGGAGTCTCCTCCTGCCAGGTGATTTATGAGAAAGGTTTTGCTTAATTGGCTAAGGAGTGCTTGTGAGGCATTACAACTTTATGACAAGGGATTAATTTAGATGATAATATGATGTAGGTTTGTTTGGGTTCGGAGATTTTTTTTTTTTTTTTGGTAATCTCCTGTGCCAGGAAAACAAAATGGGACTCCCGTTGGAACTGCAGTAAAAATACAAGAAGTCCAGTGCATTTAAACAATTTAAGTTCAGCTAGGTATCTCCTTCTGACTTAAATAGGCATTGAAAGCCTGAAATTACAGGCAGCTTGAAGATGCAGGAGAGAAGAATGCAAAGATTTCTATTCCTTAATAAGCTAACAGCTTTCTAGCAGATATGGGTAAGAACCATTATTTGTAGACGTTTCCACCAGTACATTGAAATACTCTTTCTTTACACCACTGGCACGAGATGCTGTGTGCTAGGCAGCCTGGCAGATTGATAAGGGATGTGAGCAGATGCTGATATTCCTTGGAAGAGCTCCTTGCCCAGCTGATCCTGTTCTTTCTTTGTGGGCCAGAACCTGCTCACAGACCTACCTGTCACCATGAAATGGATCAGTTTGCTGCCCGTTCACACAGCATCTGAAAGTGGGCATCATGCAAAGTTTGTGGACGGCAGACACGTGAATTGACAGTCAGAAGTCTGAGTTTTGCTCATTGAGAGCCACAAGATGAGAACACTTTCAGAACTTTGCATCGGTGAGCACTGGAGCATGGTGTGGGATGTGAAGTGGCCGCTGTAAAGCCTGACAGTGTCTGCAGGACAAGGGAGGACCACTCAGCCTTGGCTCTGTATTCATGCCGTACAAGTCACCAAAAGACATGCTGACACCTCTCAAGGTTGTGTGGGACAGAGAGGCATTTTAATTCAGAGGGTGCTGGGATCTGCGCACGGCTTGGTGCACAAAGCGAGGGAGGATCTGGTTTCGGTCCAGTGCAGCTGGATTGCTATGTCTCTTCTCTTAGCTGGGTAAAA
Organism: Cygnus olor; assembly: GCF_009769625.2. Lineage (NCBI taxonomy): Eukaryota > Metazoa > Chordata > Aves > Anseriformes > Anatidae > Cygnus > Cygnus olor. Next base: position 87,675,904 of record NC_049170.1, on the reverse strand, counting down.
CCTACCCCTATGTAATCCTTTCCTGTTTACATTTCTGTAACGTTTCTGGTTTTCAGATGGCACTAGCTGGAAGATCCTGCTATGGGACTGGTGAAAATATGCTCCTAATAGCTTCAGCATGCAGAGCAAGTTATGGCATTGAAGATTTTCTTTTTGTATTTATTTTTATTCCCTCCCCCCCCAGCCCCCGGAACCAAGAAAAGACTTGAGATGAAATCATGGTCGCGCTAAGCTCACTGAGAGCTTTGCCACTGACTTTAATGTGGCTGGGTTTCATTCTGAGTCACAGCTCCAGTTGTGTTCTCTCCTCCTCGGTGGCAAAGCTGTGAATGAGCACGGCATGTTTTGAATAAATCCCAATTTTTCTTGTCAAAAATGAGAATATATAGTATAGCTTGATCTGAATCTCCTCCTATCACAGTATAACTTTGAATTTTTCTTCCCATCTAGTGTTATCTGGCATCCCAGTTGAAAAATTATGCATCTGGAAAGCAGCTGACTTTGATTTGGAAAAAGCGAAACACTTTTAACATGTCATTTCACTTAACATCTTTGATGTCCAAAAGTACCCAGGTTTCTAGAACAGAACTGAGAGAATATGGTAATATCTAGTCATTAATGTTGAATTAGTGAGTTAATTGTCAGGCTAGCACTGGGAACAGATGTGGTTTTGTAGAATGGTGGGCTAAACATATTCATTTTTTTAATGCAGTTTCTCTTTGGATCATCAATGTCTCTTAGAATTCCCTTCTCCTTTCTACCACCTTGTGTAACTGCTCTATTTTGCACAGCCAAGAAAGAGCACATATCTTTCACTGGAGCTTACAACTCCATCTCAAATTACAAAATGTCCCTGACTATTCAGCCTTTTGAAAAAGCTGTAAATAGAAATATAACTTACCTAGCAACAAAAAGTAGATCTCCACAATGTTGTCTATGAACACAGAGTTTATTCAGTTATGGTTATGACCTAGCTCTTATTTTCCTGTTGTTCGTCTTTTAAAAAGACTATTTAAAAAAAAAATGTTTCTATTCTCAGCTAATGTTAAGAAATCCTCCTGATAAAAACTGGGCAGAAAATGAATTATTTAAACTTCTACAATTAACGTACTCAGTAGAATTTCTGCTGGGTCAGGTGAAAATAGAATTGAGTGAATACTAGGGAAAAAAATGTAAAGTTTTGAAAATGTTAGGTTTTTGCTGAATATTGAAATACAATCTGTAGCTTTCAGCTCATACAGATATATTTAGTGAATGTTTTTATAAACATGTTTAATTTTTTTTCTGAGCATTTCCCTTCCCCTTTCAGCTTTCAAACGACACCATACACTAATAAAAGAAGTACAATGGAAAAGAAAGATGTAGACAGAAAAGGAGGAGAATGTTTCCTTTCCCTTTCTTTACATTACGGAAACTTATTTTTTTCTGGATAGCTTTTAAAAATATTTGAAGCATTTGCTTCAGCTGTAGTAAAAGCAACAAATATTAATTTTAAGTTGTTTTGTGCCAGATTTAACGTTATTAAAAATTCTGATGTGTTAGAAGACTTCCTGTCTATTTAAGGAGAAAAGCTTGGTCTGTGACAAAAGAAACTTATTATCATTTCAAAGGTTGGTCAGCATTTTTGCCTATATACCTACTAGGTAATAATGACCACGTTGACCCTTTTTTGATTGCCGAAGGCTTTTATCAGTGCATTCATACTAGTTAAAGATGATGCTCAATGCCGACTTTCATATAATGCTTTCATGAAAGTGCCTTTGAGAATGAAAGCAGTGGCCAGATTCTGATCTCTTCTTCAGATCTTACGCTACTGGAATTTCATTTCCTAAATCAATGTGATAGAAAAGAAAATTATGCACATTCTCAGAATATATATGAAATCTAAGGCTGTTTCTAAAGAAAACATCATATCTATTAGGCAATTTTCATTATTCAATTTAATAAAAGTTTCAAATGACCTCTTTCTCTCGTGGAGCTAACTGAATTGCAAAGCTTAGCGTCCTTTGGATAAGTTCCAGAAGGGAAAGTCACCCTGCAGAGTTTAAGTCTCAGTGCAAAGCAAACTAAGTCCACTGTACTTGAACTTTAACTACCATTTATTATGAGGTCTTGAGCCCTAAGTGTAGCGCCAAATAGATGGAGAATGCCTGTATTCAGCTTGTATTTCGGACCTGTTTCTGAAGCCTTAACGCATGAGAAACTTAACTTAATGTAAGTTTTCTGAGGAGTAAACAAGGCAGAGAGGGCCTTTCCCATTTTCTTCTAATACTTCAAGAGCAAGAAGCTGGAGAATAAATTAAGAAGCTCAGCCCCGTTATACCACTGGCTCTGAACTGGGCAGCCGCGAGGTAGCCGGGCCCTCTCCAGCTACTGGGGGACTGTGCCCCCTGTCCCCTTCCCCCCGGAGCCCTTGATTCGAGCGTGGCAGGGGAGCCTCCATTACGTGGAGGTCTGTTCACATCCTCCAGTCTTCACTAACCTCTACCTTAATTACTGCAAGGATGAAGAAGATGGGGAGTTGGGGCAAACTTAACCTCGGGTGAAATTCCTATGCACAGAAGTCCTGAAGGCACCAAGTATCTGCACTGATGTTTGTGCTTACTTTTGTTTACTGTCCTTGAGTAGAAATAATGTTTATGCAGTTGCAGAACGTTATTTCCACCATTATTTCTTGCAGAAAATCACAATTCTGGTCTTAGAGAAAACACTTTTTTCAGGCAGATATTTTTATGATATGGCATGCTGTAGGTTTTTCTGGAGAATTGTTAGCTAAGTGAAAAGAAGATAACTACCATAGGTATGTCCTCCTCTGTCATGGAGAGGATGCATTGCAACTTCTACATTTAACAGCTTTAATGGTGCTATTTTTGATAAACAATTTTATGAGAGTACAGTTTTGTCTTGAAAGACACAGCTGTAGTCTAGGAAACTAAACATATCTCTCCTAGTGTTTTTATTTGTCAGAAGAATATTTTCAATACTCATGTTCATCTATGTTTTTTAGCCCACCGCAAAATGAAAAATATATGGTGAAGACTTCTCAGTTTCCTATTTTTGTACAGATCAGAAAAGAAATTTAAGTATAGACACATGCTTAATAATAATTCAATTGGATGTTTTTTTCGTTGTCAAAAGCACTGGTAGAGGAATCCATCAACTATTCTGATCTCCATACAAGTCAATTTACTGTCTTCAAAATGTAACGCTAATGGCACTCAGTGTACACACTGTGATCCTTTAAAATAACGTACATGGCAAACGGATATGTTCTCATGCATTAATAATTTAAAAGTTAATTTTAGGTACTTACTCAATATGATTAGCTGATGGATCAGCAGTCTCATATAGAGAAACAGTGAGCACACTTAAAGAAAGAGCATGCTGGAAGACCGCCAGGTGGCTGCCTGTGGGATGGTTCAAAAATACATGAGCTTTACCCTTCCAGTTTCGCTTAGGCATTGGATGTAGAGCATCACGTTTCTAAGGGTGGTCTCTGGTTTTAAGATTAAATATATGAAGTATCTGTCGGGCTGAGGTGTCAACTTTTGGGGAAGAAGCAGCGTGTTTTGGAAGCCAGAAATTCCTGCAACGCAGTGCTGGTGGTGCCTGACGGACCCTGCAGCACCGGTCATGATAGATAACGTCTCCCCTTTCACTTCTCCCTTTTTGAGGACACCCTGTAACGCCGCACTGTAAGCTGATCTTCCGAGGTGGAAATACTACAGATGACAAAGTATAACCATGCCGCTACACTGCCAAAGAATGTGCCAGGGCAAATAGCATTAAACAATACGTAGCATAGGCGGGTGCTGAAGTCTTTGGCCATGTCCGGGCAGCGGGCTCCATAGAAGAAGTAGGAACCGATCTTAGGGACGTCTACTGCACAACCCCGCTCAAATCACAGAGGGTTTGTGTATGTATCATGCAAAATAGAGCAAATCACCTGTGCTCTATATGTGCAGGTTGGTTCTTATGTGAGCACATGAGGCTGTGATGCCAGGCACACCAGCCCTAGTATCTGATGGGCAGTAGGTGCCTCTTCATCTCCAGGGGGATCTTGGGCAGAAATCGGACGCCACCTACCTTCACCTGCCCACCAGACAGAAACCTGGGCTTCAGCTTTTTGCTAGGGGGAGAGTGGGCAGCTTTTATCCTCTGGTGAGGCACCAGCACTCTCTGAGGATGGAGTGGGACTGCTCAAAGAGCAGTCATGGGGAGCCATCACCCACCCTGACACAGAAACCTGGCCATCTATTGAAGGGGAAGAGGGCTCTGCCCTCTGGGACCGCGACATTGCCCACTGACTTCTTACAAGAACGCTTCCCAGCACTCCCAAAACCCCAATTTAATCTGCGGCAAACAACGGCCAGTGGAAAGTCAGGGCAGGCCGACGCGGCGGTGGGATGCCTGAGGTGACCTGGGGCAGGATGGGACAGACGCTAGCAGTGCTGACAGGCTGAAGAGCAGCCCTCAGCCCTGCGTGAAGAGGAGGGAGACAGCCGAGGGGAGAGTGGTGCTGGGGGAAGACCGGAGGTTGGCCATGAGAGGAGGGAGGCCAGAGGCCGGCCAGGCAGCCCACAGCAGGGCGGCACACGCGCCCGCGAGGTGGAGGTGATGTGCGTGAGGAACGGGGAGGTTATCTGAGGAGTCGAACAGTGAGAATGGGCAGTGAGAAGAGAGGTTGATCTGAGCAGGGTGGAAAATGCGGGAGAGCAGGCTGATAGCAAAAACATTCCCTTAAATACAGCAAAGAAGAGCCACGGAGGAAGAAAGAAGGAGAGCAAGGAAGGTATCATGTTACATTTCAGAATACGTTTGGCTGGAGAGTCTGGCCCCAGCGCTGCTATTAGACTGCGTGCATCTGTCTTTGGAGAAAAAGTACGGAGGTTTGCTTCTCCTTGGACTCGGTTTCCTTTTATAGCGCCGGCCACTTCTTACAAGAAATGCTTCAGCGCCTGGCAGACAGAATATCCCCTTGCTGCCCGAGTGCCACGGCTCGTGTTGAAGCCTATAGCGCTGTAAAATGGTAGCTCCGAGGGCAGTAACCAACGTCACTCCTCACACGGAGCTTTCTCTCCGTCCGAGTTACTTGCAAGTTACTCGCAAGCAGGACTGCTGCGGCAAAGCTCTGGAGTGAAACACTAAAGGTCCCCCTGCCAGGAGCTGCAGCAGTCTGCGGGAGCACTGGTGGGGGTGTGGAGACTGGGGAGACGAGGGTGTTTGGGGTCTTTTGGGTGTTTTGGGTGTTTTGCAACACTAAGAAGTGCTTTCCACAGTCTGGCGCACACCGAGGCACGCGTCCCTTGGGCTGCCGGCATAGTTCGTAGGGGTGAAAAACCCAGAGCAGGGCGTGCAGGTGCGGTCCAAGAAAAAAAAAAAAAAAAACACGCACCAACCTCACCACCTGCAGACACCCCCGGGCACTTTACGGCTTCTTTTCCCTCAGGACCTCCCCCCCCCCAAAAAAAAAAAAACAAAAAAAAACACGCGGCGGGACAACCTGCCGCCTCACTTCCCTCACAGGGCAGAGAGCCCCGATCCCCCTCACCCCGGGGCGCTGCAGCGGAGCCCTCCCGCTCCCACCCCTCCGCCACCACCGGCCGCCTCCTGCCCGCGGCGAGCCGGGGCCGGGGCCGGGGCCGGGGCTGCGGCTGCGTGCGGCGGGGCCGGGGGCGGGAGCGGGGCGGGGCCGGCCGGAGTCAGCTGGGCGCGGGGCGGGAGCGCGGCGGCGGCGGGGCGCCGTTAGCACCGGGAGCCGGCGGCAGGAGCAGGAGGAGCAGCAGCAGCAGCAGGAGGAGCAGCAGCAGCAGCAGGAGCAGGAGCAGGAGGAGCGGGCGGGCAGAAGTTTTCCCCGCAGGTCCCTCCCGCAGCCCGGGGCCGCCTTGCGGAGGCGCAACCGTCCCCGTGCGCGCTGGGTGTGTTTTTAATTATATATATATATATATATATATAAACATCTTATTTTTTTTCTTGTTCCGAAATTTTTATTTTATCTTTTTTTTTTTTTTTGGAGGCGCCCGGCTCTGAGAGCTCGCCTTCCCACCCCCGCTCCCGACCCCCTTCCCTCCGCCCCGAAACTTGGCGGGGTCGCGGCGGGCGGGGTGCCGGCCGGCCGCGCTGCAGGTAAGGGGTCGGGGGGCGACGGGGGGGGCCGGGGGAGGCCGGGAGGCGGCGCCGGCTCCTCGGTGGCGGAGGCCGGGGAAAGCAGCAGGAGGAGGAGGAGGAGGAGGAGGAGGAGGAGGAGGGGAGCAAACTTCCTTTTCCTGGGGCCGCCGAGCCCCGTCCCCGCGGGCAGCCCTCGGGGCCGGGCCGGGGGTGCCCGGCGGTGCCCGCGGCCCCTTGGCTCCTTCCCCTGCTGCCCCTCGGCGGGAGGTGGGCTGGGGACCTGCTCTGCCCCGCCGGCTGTTGGCCGTGCTGCTAAAAGTCGCTTCACCCCCTTCTCCGCTTCTCCTTCTCCTTCCCCTGTTTTCCTATTTTTTTTTCTCCCCGGGGGAGGGATCCCCGCTGGGCACCCCGCAGAAGTGCCACCCCGGGGTGCTGCCACCTTCCTGCTCCCGTGGTTTGCAAAGCCGTGGCGGCAGCTGGGAGCCCCGTGCCCTCGTCATCGGCTCCTTGCCTGCCCCCGGTGGGCTCCTTGGGAGTGCTGGGGGTCCCCCCGGCAGGGTTTGGGGTCGGGGGGGGTCCTCGCTTCCCCGTTTTGGGGCCAAAGCTTCACACTCACCGCTCTCCCCTCGTGTGGCTGCGAGCTGGGACCCACGCCGGGGTATCTCCTCCGTAAGAACAGTTTGCAGTTAATTGCTTTGGCAGATGAACTCCTGCGAAATCCTCTTGCCCACTTCTGCTGCTTAAGTGCCCCCCCCCCCCTTATTTTCCCCCCCTCATTTTCCCCCCCTCCTGCTCTCCTTTGAAGCCTCGCATAGCTCTGTATTGCCAGCAGCATGGAAAGTGCTGATTCAGCAGCCTGGAGCCCCACTCCATCTGAAGTGGTGGTCTGCCGAAAATGTTCCTATTTGTTGAAACGGGAACATGTGTTGCTGGTATGTCAAAGCAGCATTGATTGGGTTTTCTAAAACAGACCTAAGAATGTGGTTTACTTTTCCCTTCGCAAAAGAAAGAGTGAATTTGGGGTGTGGGGGGGGGAACAACCCGTGCTTAAGTGGTGAGAGGGGGGTGTAAGGGACGTGGGTAGCTACCATGTTAAGATAGATTGTGTTGCTTCATAAAGGTGCTGAGCAGTTACTCACGTTAACGAAGGCTTTGTAGGATGTATCGCAATGATGCCTTAACGCTTCAAGTCAATCTGTTCCTGTATCTAGAGGCTAGTTGTACTTACTGCACTAGAAAAGGTACGGAGAAGGGCAACAAGGCTAATCCTAGGATTAAAAGGAGTGAGTTATGAGGACAGGTTGAAAAAAAAAAAAGCATACGGAGGTTAGAAAACCTGCTTGGAAAAAGGAAATATGCTGGAAACTTTAAGTGACAGCTCTAGCTTTGCTTCGTGATGGTTCTGGGGCAGGGGAGGGATGCCGGGGGTCAGCAGGATGCTTGGTGCGTGCAGCGCTCCTCTTTCTGGAGGGCTTACCTAACAGCAAAGCAGAAGAGGGAGGGCTCTTCAAGAGCTGTACTCCTCCGGCTATCTCTGTGCAGTCTTATGCTGGTATCAAGGCTGCTTGGGCTTGCTTTCTCTGAACCAGAACTCTTTCAAATTCTGCACAGTGCAAACAATAAAGCCTGAAGAGCAATGTTTGGTAGCCTTATTCTAAGCAGTAATTGACAGAGCAGCAGACCCTGACGCTTGCCTCCGGTGATCATTTTACTATGTTATACTCTGATTTATTTTCTTCACTTGGACTTTATTTGTTCTTAAAGTAGGTCTTGTTTGCCCTGGCTACATATTAAAGAACTTGTCGTACTTCCATGGCTTTCCTTGGTTTTGTTAATCAAAATATCCCCTCCCTTACTGCTGTGAGTTGGCTTTCATCCTCAGATATGGCCACACCTGGATTTCAGTAGTGTATTTCTATAGATTTTTATTATGTAGTCCAAAAGTACTGCCTAAATGCGAAATGGATCTCTGCATTTCAGTTCTGCTTAAGACTATACCGTGTGCTCTGTGAATGAGAAAAAAATGTTTGCAGCCCTCAATCTTGCAAGTACTTAAAAGACTCCATCAAGAATTGTCACAAAGGTTTTTAGAAATCTCCGGTCGTGTTCTCAGCGTCTCACTGGGTGTAAATGGGCTAAAAGTATCTGGATCTCTCTGGCAAAGGGATTCTTCCAACACGGGGAGTTCCCAGCTGGCAGAGGAAAGGCATAGCTGGGTCATGTGCCATTTCTGCCAGCAGCAGGAGAGTATTGCACTGGGAATTTGTTTTCTGACAGTACCAAACTAGCAGATGTCCCTCTAGACTGCGAGGCACAGGCAGCTTTCCCCTGTGTGCATAGCTGTGGCAGGGGGCTCCCGAGTAGTGTCACACCGTGTGGGACCGTGCTGTCACGCCTCTTCTCCCTTCTGTCATAGCCCCATCCACGTCGGGTGTAGAGGCTTACAGTGATATGCCAAACGAGGACAGATTTGTAGGCAGAACTCTTCCTTAGACCAGCTGAGCTCTCTTGCGGGAGGTGGGGTGCCGAGGGGGGCTTGAGCCCATCTTTAGAGATGGGGTAGTGCTGGAAACTTGGGGGGAGGTTTAGGGGTTGCCTTTGGATGACCAGCGGTGTGCATTTTTAGGATGCACTGAAGTATTTGCTCAGGCACGAATTTCGGTGGCTACAGCAAGCGCTGTGGTGCAAAAAACTTGCCAGTTTCTGCTTGGTATGCTGTCAAAGCATGAGATTTGCTTGGGTTGGTTTCAAGCAAAACTATTGGGAATGGCTTCTGGACCTGAATGGGCTGTGGCAGTCCTGCTGAGTTCCTGGGCCTTTTTATTCTAAACCTCTATGTGAACTTATTAGTGGGACAAGGGAAGTGCTTTTCTTCATTTTAAGCCCACATTTATGTGAACACTAGGACTAAGGAAGCCTACTTTTCTTTGGGTTTGTCTTATGATTCATTTCCTTTGTTGAATATGCTATCAGCTCTGACTAAACCATTTTTGTCGGCAGCATTTATAAAGGATTCTTGACTATGAGGACATTGGTGCAGATTCACAGTGCAGTACTCCTTGTGTGTATCCACCAAGCCCACTGCTTTCACAAACAGGGAAGGTAACTCCTGAGACCACTGCCTCTGTCAGGATTGTGTGACATTTGCCAGATGGCTTGGTTACAGGGTGACTGCCTAAGTCTCCTTCAGTAGGAAAGCAGGCTATGAAGTAAGGATTGTTTTTCTTGGAACCTAGATCTGCTCCTGGGCATGTCCAAAACATATCGGTTGCAACTCTTCGGCTAGGGAAATCTGGGAATGGAGATCCTTTTCTAAAAAGGTGAACCTCCGATATCTTCTTAGGAACTATGAAGTTGCCAAGGAATCCTTTTATGAGCATTGAACTTTATTCATCCTTGTACTGCCTGCTGGTCAGGAGAAGACTTCATCTAAACTTAGATGTGGCAAAGTAGTCTTGTTTCCCATCGTTGTTCTCCCAAACCTGTGGTTGTTATGAAAAATAAATTACCAAGTATACAGATGTCGTATCACTGCCTTTCTTTCCTTATACTTGTTGAGCTGTGTACTTCTGAACTCATCCTGTGCCAGGTCTTTCCTGTTCTGTAGTCTGTTGAATTGGATGATCTTTTCTGACAACAGTTCTACTAGCTGAGTATGACTCCTGTCATGTGTTGTGGATGTGGGGAGAACTATCCAAGGAAGCCAGGATCCACTATGAGGACTGCATAAAAGAAAGTTGTTAATCAGGGTGATGCATCCTGTCTACAAGCAGACTGTTAATCTCTTCAATGATGGAAATAACCAGAATGCCCTGACTTTGAGATCTGGTTGTATATACCATACAAACCCTTTCCTGGCATGCTTTGTTCCCTTGGGCACTGTCTCCTTAGCAGATAGCTGATGTGAGAGACAGACAGGTGCTACATTTTTCATAGAAGTACATTCATTTGGAAGTGGTGGTTGTTGTGGTTTCTAGCAGCTTTTGGACTCAGGATGTACACAGGAGCACTGAAGCTTAAAGGATTCATGAAGTGAGTGAGACTTCACCACTGCCAAGTTACCTTGAAATTTTCATTTTTAGAGAGCTTCACATTCACACTGATGTGCACCCATTGCCTGAAAACTCATTTCCCTCTTTGCTTTCCTAGGATGAATCAGCTCATGCAGCCCAAATGTACGCAGCTACCAGGATGGAAAACTGCAAATTCAAACCCTTATTTAGAGTAGTGCCCCTGTGAACTGTTCTGTCTTCCCTGATGTCTGTAGCAGGGAAGGACAGCAACTTCCATGTGAAGCTCATGAAATTGAACATGGCCAAGTGCAAGGTGCTGCAGCTGGGTAAGGGCAATCCGTGGTATCTGTACAGGTTTGGGGTTGAATGGATGGAGAGCAGCCAAGTAGAGAAGGACTTGGGGATATTGGTGAAAAATAGATGTGAGCTGGCAGTGTGTGTTTGCAGCCCAGAAAGCCAATTGTATCCTGGGCTGCATATAATGAAGTGTGGCCAGCAGGTACATTTTTTTCCACCAACCTATACTCCACTCTTGTGAGACCCCAGCTGGAGTACTGCGTTCAACTCCAGTGCCCCAGCACAAGAAAGACATGGACCTGTTAGACTGGGTCTAGAGGAGTGCTACAAAAATGATCAGAGGGCTGAAGCACCTCTCCTATGAGGAATAGCTGAGGGAGCTGGGATTGTTTAGCCTGGAGAAGAGAAATATCATTGAATATCCTGAATTGGAATGGAACCACGAGGATCATAGAATCATAGAGTGACAGAATGGTTTGGATTGGAAGAGACCTTAAAGATCACCTAATTCCAACCCCATGCCATGAGCAGGGACACCTTCCACTAGACCATGTTGCTCAAAGCCCCATCCAGCCTGGCCTTGAACATTTCCAGGGATGGAGCATCTACAACTTCTGTGAGCAACCTGTTTCAATGCCTCACCAACCTCATGAAGATTTTTTTCCCTATATGTAATCTAAATCTACCTTTTTTTAGTTTAGAATCATTACTCCTTTAAACTAAAAAAGGATAATTGAGTACAACTGGCTCCACACAGCAATACCCAAAAATCAAACCATATGTATGAGAGTGTTGTCCAACTGCTTCTTGAACTCCGTCAGGCTCGGTGCATCCCTGTGGAGCCTGTCCCAGTGCCCGACCACCCTCTGGGTGCAGAACCTTTCCCTGACCGCCAGCCTGACCCTCCCCTGTCCCAGCTCCATGCCGTTCCCTCGGGTCGGCTCTCCCCAGAGAGCAGAGCTCAGCGCCTGCCCCTCCGCTCCCTTGGTGAGGGAGCTGCAGGCCGCCATGAGGCCTCCCCTCAGCCCCCTCTGCTCTGGGCTGAACAAAGGGGCCTCAGCTGCTCCTCATATGTCTTGTCCTCTAGGCCCTTCACCATCTTTGCAGCCCTTGTTTGGACACTTTTGAATGGCATTATGTCCTTTTTATACTGTGGCACCCAAAACTGCACACAGTATTTGAGATGAGGCTGCAGCAGCACAGAGCAGAGTGGGACAATCCCTTCCTTCAAGCAACTAGCCATGCTTTGTCTGATGCACCGCAGGGTACGGTTGGCCCTCCTGGCTGCCAGGGCACACTGTTGACTCATATTCAAGTTGCTGTCAAGGCTCCCAGAAGACCTTCAGTACTTAAAGGGAGCTTATAAGAAAGATGAGGAGGGACTATGAGGGTGGTGAGGCACTGGAACAGGTTGTTCAGGTTGCGGATGCCCCTTCCCTGTTAGTGCTTGAGGTCAGGTTGGATGTGGCTTTGAGCAACGTGATCTAGTGGAAGGTGTCCCTGCCCATGGCAAGGGACTTGGACTAGATGATCTTTAAAGATCCCTTCCAACCCAAACCATTCTACAATTTTGTGATTTCTGTTTAATGGTGAAGAGCCAGTGAACTTGAAAACTTGTTGGAAGATGCTCTTACTGCAGTTTGAGGTGTAGAGCACTGGGTGAGTCATTCCTTGTTAGGAGAAAGCAGGCTGAGTGTGTTCTTGAGGTTTTTACAAGTAAACAACTCATACTGGAAAGGCCCAGAGACTTGTGTGTGAATTGAAAAAAGGTGTAGGTAGGATGAATCACATGAGTTCTTCAAAACAGTATTAATGTTCCGTTATAAGCCAAGAGAACTTCTAATGAAACTTACTGATTGCATCCCAGTTAGCTATCCGTGGTGAGATGCATATTGCCATTCCTGAATGGCTAAATCAAAACCTGACCATCATAAAGACTGGTCGTTCTAAATGAGTGGTCTTTGTAGCAGAGCAGGAGACCTTATCCAGTAGCATGGATTTGCACCGTGGATGCCTAATGATATGAGTTCCTACAGGAAGCTATGAACACAACTCCACAGCTTAGCAGTCCAAGCCAATATACCTCACAACTTGAGAGAAATCTTATTTATTCTATCTGGAAAAAAAAAAAAGTGTGAAGTGGGGAAGGACAAAGTGGGAAAAGACATGGTCTCAAACTTAACTGGAAAAAATGCTCATATTTTTTTTTCTCTATCTGATTTCCCAGAATTGTTGAGGTTAAAAAGGACCTCTTGAGATCATCTAGTCCAATCCTCCTGCTCAAGCAGGGTCAGGTAGAGTAGGACTATGAACAGTTGTGTTTTTAGTAGCTCCACAGATGGAGACTCCACATCTTCTCTGGACAACCTCTTCCAGTGTTTGATTATCCTCACTGTAGAAAAGTGTTTTCTCGTATTGAGGTAGAATTTCATATAAGTTAACTTGTTCTCGTTGCCTCTTGTCCTGTCAGTGGTCACTGCTGAGAAGAGTGACTCTTCTTCATTCCTTGAAGAGTCTGCCTCCTCTTCTTTGTTTTGACAGGTGTTCATACACATTGGTAAGATCTGCCTTGAGCCTTCTCTTCTCCAGGTTGAACAGCCCCAGGTCTCTCAGCCTTTTCTCATATCAAAGGTGCTCCAGTATGTCCTTTGTCTCTCTTGTACTGGGGAAACCAGACCTGTACCCAGCACTCTAGATGTGGCCTTAGAGCTGAGTAGAGAAGGATCACCTCCCTCAACCTTCTGGCAACACATTTGAAAGCAGCAAGTCAAATAATAAAAACTGAACTGCAAGTAATACAGTAAATTAACGTGAGGGACTTCTTCCTTCCCCAAGCCTTTCAGAAACCTTTAAGTCATTTCTGGCAAGTGATTACATCCTTGATGCTTTGGGACTATGCTGATAGTTGTGGTCCGTGTATGCAGAGGTGATGAGTGCCTTAGACAAGTTTACAGGGAACGTTATGACTGTCTGTGTTCTGTTTTTGTGGGCTGATATTATAGAGTATCTGAGAAAGAAATGCAGTGTCCTATTTCTGCTATGTTCTTGTGCTGGACTCCAGGGGAAGACAGCAAATGGTTTTCCCATTATCTAACCCTCCTGCTGCTAAGCTGTTGCCTGTAGGCCAACAGCAACAAGTATAGCCGATACATTGATCTTAATGCCCAACAGTTGTGTTAATGATTAGAATATTAGCTATTGAACGGTCTTGTTGGTCAATTTAAGAGTGTATTTCTTAGTGAGTCTGTTTCAGCTTTTTTCAGAGGCCAAAGCCAATGAACATGGGCAAATTCCAAAAAGGCAGTTTTACACAGGCAGGTCATGATGAATGGAGTAATTGTAAACATATGTTTGGTTAAACCACTAGCAAACCGGCATCTGATTCTTCCCAGCCTTGACCAATGCCAGCTTCTTCTGGTTCTCAACAGGACAAAAATAGGAAATGACTTTCCTCTCAGGCGAACCCTAGAGGAAATGCCATGCCATCCAGTTTGAGTAAACCTATAGCAGAGTGGGTAGGAGCTCTTCTCCTGAGGGGCAGTAGGGATTTCTACATTTTTTCACAAAGTAAATTCAGAGCACAGTTCCTATGCTTCCTTCATGCTTACTGCTGCAGAGTTTGTGTTAGTAGCTAGATTGGAGAAAATGAATGGTTGCTATGAAGCCTGAGCCTGTGGATGCTGAAGGCTGCAGATAAGTAAGGGTGGATAATACTCCATGACACCACTATCATTCTTCTATTATGTATCCCTGTTGAGAAAATCAATGAGCAGGGAGAATCTGAAAGTCCGTAGAGACTTCATGGTGGAGATTAGCACTTGATGAACACTTGGAGACTGCTTTCAATGCCTGGGATCTAAATTCTGTGTTTCTGATGACTTGATCAAGTGGCTGCAGCTTTATCACAACTCATTTTGTTGGTTCGTAGCACAGAGTAAGCTTTCAAAGCTTTTTTTTTTCCTTTGATTAACTTTAGGTCATCTTCAAGTGCTAGTGTCCGTTTTGAAACAACGGGGAACAGAATTCTTGCAATGTTACCTGAATTTGCTTCACTGTGGATGTTTCTGTTACAGAACAGATGGACCCTTAAACATATTCCTGATCAGGGAGTTGCAACTGGGCTATATATCTATGTGCATCATGTGTTTGTAGAGTGCTTCAGATTTCAGAACTAACTGGCAGCAGGGATTTGGATCCTTTTCTAGAGGAAAAACTTAGAAAACTTTCCCAGATCTCAATTTTAATAGAAGACAGTAGGACAATATAGTTACATGCTAAAAGGGACTGGACTAGAAGCTTTCAAGAGTCAAAATAAATGTGGGGGAGTAAATGGGGTGGGACACGACCTTTCTTGTTTCCTTTTACCCCATGACGTTCATTCATCTATGCCAAACTACAAGGCAGAGATTTAGATAGGAGAAGGTTCCCCTTAAATGGGAATTCGGGAAGGGGGAAGAGAGAAGGACTGGGGGAAGTATTAAGTCTACAGGTTGGTCTTGCTTAGTGTATTGCTAAGAGCTCTGAACATCCTTGAAAAGGAATAAGTAGCTTTTATTCTATCAAAGCACAAGCTTCAGGGAGCCTGAGAAGCTAAAAATTCAGAAGCTTGTGGTATTTTATATTTGTGCCAAAGCCTTTCTTAAAAGGCCTGCTTTCCCTTCTGGCTCAAATGTATTTAAGTCCATTTAGGAGAATGTTAAGGGAGGAATATGTATTACAAGGCCATTGATTATTCCCGAATTAATGTCTTGTGGGTGATCATTCTTCATTCTAATAGCTGCTTGTGCTGACATCATCCAAGATGTCAGGGGATTATGTCAGAATTCAAGCCTTGATATTTTACAGAACAAAGGCTCAAGTGCCAGCAAACACTTTTGCAGTGGGTCAGGTTGCTTTATTTTTCTTGTCTTGCTTTAACTGTGATGTTCCAGTTACTGTACTTGGTCACAGTGAGGAGTGTAGTAAACAGTTTCGCAGAGGAAAGCATCTGTGCAGGATAATTGTAAGAACAGAATACTACTTGCCACTAAATTTTACGCTGGAGGCAGATTCAATGTCAAGATCCATACTCTAGACACACAATGCGTGTGTTTTTAACAATTTATGAAAAAGTTCGTCAGCTTTAAGTCTTGGCTTTGTTTTCTTTTGTGATGAAGTGTATCATCCTTGAATCCTAAACTCCAAAAAGTTTAGGCTGAAAGTGTGTGTGGGTTTCCTTTTTTTTTTTTTTTTTGTCCTGGCTGCTAGATACCTAGCTTCAGTTTTTAAGTGATGGTTCTTAGTGAGGGCTCTATAAGGGGAAAGCGATCAAAATAGCCTATTATTCTCTATGACTGATCAAAATAGAATCACAGATTATATGTGACTTTCATAAACTGATAGCTTTTGATATTATTAATTGGTAGGATATTATAGCATTATCCATAGCCATGACGCTTAATGTATGTCTTCAGAGGAGACAAGTCTTTTCAAAAAGAAAACCAATAATGGGAGTAGAACAAGGAGGCTATGAGGTGAACTGCAGGGAGTGCAAATGCTCTTTGGGTTGCTAGCATCTCCAGTGTGTGCTGAGGCTTGTTTTGTATTTAATGTGCGTTTTTTGTTCTAGAGATGACATTAAAAAGGTCAGGAAAAAATCTCGGTGGAGTTCTTTGCTAGCGAAGGTGATTACATTGTTAACAATTGGAAAGTCAGAGGAGTGTTGCAAAGGATGTTTCAGCTGATGCTGTGCGTAACAGGTTGAGTTCAGGTGTGTGATAACACTTTCAGTTATCATCAGGTAACCTTTTTAAAAAAATAAAAGTGAATAAAAAAGTCCTGCTGATACTGTCTTGGGTAGAGAATGCCATTGCAAGATGCTTTGCTAGTCTTAGCCTCTTAACCTTAGCTAATTTTAGTAAACATATGAGTTATCCTGTTTTACTTGCAAGTGGTTCAACTCCGGTTCCCAGCAGTTGGGGAAGTTCTCATGGGTGTTTGTAAAATGGGCGATGTTGAAAAGCAAAGCAAAGGAAGGAGTTCGGTGCTCTGACAAACTGACTTTCAGATTTGCTTGTGTTCTTTTCTGAGAACTTCTTGACCTCTGAATGTCCAGCAGTTCAGCTCTTACAAGGTTTGCTCCCCAGGTCTATCTCATTTAAAATAAGATGAGCTAAGATGACATTCTTTAGATCATGTGAAGTAACCTATCAGGTCAATTTGGCAGCTCTCAGCACAGCTTCATGGAGCTAGTGCGCAGCCAGAAGTGATACAAGTCACTTTTATCCTTTTTTAGAGTGCTGAAATGCAAACTTCTGTTGTGAAAAATCTGCAGATGTGAAAAGGTTGAAGAAGCTTTTCCCCTGGAAAAGAGGCAAAAGGTGTGAGGAATGCGAAGAGCTCACTGAAAGATGATGTCGCTTTTGCCAGAACGCATCTCTTATCTTGTGCCATCTTGCTCATTCGCTATGCGTTCTCATGGCTGACTCCCAAACCAGGTAGAGAGCTGCTCTGCATGCTTGTTTTTTTGTGAATTGGTTTTTTTCTGCATTAGAGAATGGGATCAGCTTTTGAAATTATGCAGTGGGGCAGCCAAAGAGATGCCCTTCCAAGAAAAGGAAGGGAAGAAATGGGAAATATAAAATAGAAGAATGGGTCTCCTTTTCTTTTGGTATTCAGAATTTGACTTGCTGCTGAGCCAGCTCAGCCAGGGAAGCCTTCTGATTTTTTTTTTTTGAAGACCCAATATAGGTTTGTTTTTTTTCCACCCCCTGTGAATCTCAACAAATGTTACAGAGCTATGCAAGCAAACAAACTGCTGACTAGATCTGGCTTTCTGCAGCATCTCCAGAGGCTGGCTGAATTTGCAAGGGTTACCTATGGAAGTGAGTCTTTTTTTTATTTATTTTCAGTGTGTGTGGGTTTAGAGAAAAGAACTTGAGTTAACCTTATGTGTCTGATCTGCATACAGCCCTGAAATGTGGATCTGAGTGACAGTGTCTTAATTTCAGTCTTTTTTAGAAAACTGACATGCATTTTGCTTTCTTAAAATGAATGTGAAATGTGTCAGTGCTAGGTGGGGATTTTTGGTTGAGCAACTCAGCCATAATACAAATGTTACTATTGCTTTGTACGTTTGAAAAAGAAAAATAGCACATCCGCAGTTTCGGAAGATTATGCAAGTAATGTGTGGCTGTATCTTATTATATGATCATCATAAATCAGAAACACTGAGGAAGTAACTGGTAATAAATCCATCATCGTTCATATTATGAGAAATACTGAGCGTAATAGCTGTTCATACTTACCTCAATGCTATGAGGAACGTTGCAGATTGGATTGACTTGCCCATTGTGGTAAAACGTGCTTGTTTCAGGGTCACTGGCCAAAATGTTTTTTTTCCTGTAACATCTTCACTGTTCTGGAGTTTCGCAGTCCCAGGGTTACCTGCGAGCTGGTTCAGCCAGTCAGCTCCTATGGAAAGGGGTCTCTACAGCAAAAGTCAGATAAAGGTATTAGAGGTGACCGCTCTTGTCTACTAGGAAATGGTCTTGGTTGTTGAGCAGATCTTGCTCATAAACTCCTGCAACTCTTGAGGAGATGCCTTTGATAGGCTGCAAGTTTCTCAGCCTTGCTAAAGCTAATATGTTTTAGCATGAAAAAGAAAACCCACAAAAGAACAGCAAAATAAGATGCTTCTTTAGTAATTTCAGTTACTATTCTTGCCTGTGGTAAAAGTGAAGAATCATCTTTGGTTACTTTGTAAATATGGAATCATTTTTGGTGGAGGGTGACAGATCATGGCTTTGTTTTGTTTTGCTGAGCAGAATTTGTGAAGAGCAGGAATTTGGGTTCTTAGCTTCTTGATTGCACAGTGGTAAATGTTGTTTCTCTTCAGAAACATATCTGGCATTTGCTATAAGTTTAACCCCAAAAATGTTGAGCTACTTGACTGGCTCAGTCTTTCAGGCTAGGTACCTATACTGTTGAATGAAAACTCCTGGATGCTCTGAGGAGGAAATCTGATTTGAGCCTTCATCACAAGGGTCTGCCTCAGTCTAAGATCATGTTTTGTCTTTTTGTGAAGTAATTTGGAGAGTGAAAAATGCACATTCAATGTTTTTGCCACCCCTTGTATCCTGAATGCTCTATACTAGCTTACCAGCTACTGAGTGAAGGTCAGGTTTTATAACAAATGCTGCTCATAATGCTTCAATCCCTTCGTATCGCTGTATTCAGATTTTGGGCTATGGAGATGAAGGAAGTCACGAATGACAGAAGTAGTTTTATGGCACACTGACATGGCTGCATACAAACGCCAGGTTTCTTGCTCTTCTCAACGGAGATGTAGCCAACTTGTCTGCTTGACTTCAGCCGTGTCATTTCTGTAATGACTTTGGCAGTGATTCAGCGGGAGGACTTACCCAGCCAGAGAGAAGCATCCATGGGACTTTCCTCTATTTTTTTTTTTTACTGTGGCTTGTCTAAAGTCAATGTTTGAGTACAGATCTGTGTTCAAGCGGTGTGGTCAGAGTGAATTTTTACCTAAACCTATGGTTGAGCCATAAATCATTGCTCTGTGTGGGCAGCGATGCTTTCATCCAGTAGCTGCGCTTACTTCACCTCTTCGTGTGAGTATGTGAGTATCCTCTGAGTCTGCAGCCCTAATTGTCTGAGGCCAGACAAAGAATGTGTGCTTTGTGTAAGGAGCTTCCAAACTCTTTGAAATCCTGGCTTGCCATGTGGAAAGAGGGGAGGTTCTCAAAGCAGCTTTCTCTGTTTCCCCTCCCATCCTTCAGCCAGGGCTGCCTCCAAGCAGTTCTTCAGCAATGTCCCTGTCATGCTCTCGGCAGCCCTGTGGCCATGCTGTCCCCCCTCCCTGCTACCCAAACACCCCGTTTCTCTCTGGAGGTCCAGGCCTGGGTGGGGTATGCGCATCTCTGCCTTGGGAGAGCTGCCAGAAGTCCCCAGTGGTGACTAACTGCAGTGAGCTGGAGTTGGTGGTAAGCAGCAATGTTGTGAAGTAGAAGAGGAAATGTCTGAAAGATTAATAATCTCTTCCCGCATCAGTCCCTCTTGAAGGCAAAACAGAGCTCATCTCCAGTAGTTCTTACTGAATCCAGGCAAGTTTATGCTGTCTTGAAAAGGCAATAGGTATGCCAAAAAAAGAAAAGATTTTGCAGTAAGAGCAGTTTTCCACTTGTGTTTTGCACTGTTAGTGTGCTGTGCTGACACTAAGTCAAAGCAAGTTTTTGTGGTAGAGAATATAGATTCCCTGTACAGAAAGTACAGAGCTTCTGGGATATTTTATGGATATCAAAGACTTGTTCATGGAGGAGCAATGCTCTTTAATGAGCATTGAAGTAGCTCAGTGGTGCACTGGAGTTTGGTGAAGGCTTTAGAACTAGTCTGTAGATAGAGCCCACAACTGATGTAGTGTTGAAGGTGGGAACGCAAGGGAAAAGGATAAAGGAAGAATGCATTGCTTCTCCTAGGGTGATAAACATCCATCTGTGCAAGTCAGGTTTAGTGCATCATCAACATGGTTTCAATTGAAGTTTACTGGATTAGGAAGTGGAGTAGTACTCCGACTGTATTTTATTATGCGGCCCCTTCATGGAGCATATCCCCCTGTGGTTCCTTAAAACTAAAACTGTCCACATCCCACACTCATTGGACACTTTGTTGGCACTGCTGGGACCTTATGTGGAAGCCTTTCAGCAGTGCTGTTTGCACAGAATTCATCTGTGTCCGACTGTGAATCTGAGATGGTTTTTAAGCAAGGCTTTGGGGTTCATCAGGCTCTGTGATACCTTGGGAGCCTTACAGTGCTACAACCATGTGTGGAGTCAGGGGGTTTGGAGGAGAGAACTTCAGTTTCTTTCTTTCCAGTCTTCTGGTGTCCTTTTTAAGAAGTGCTGGTGTGACTAGGTAACTTATGCTACCTGGTACCATTGCAACACAGAATGAAGTTCCTAGAAAACCAATGGACTTCAGGACTTGCACCTGAGGTGCTGTCTCTGAAATCCACTAGTTTAAAATTAACCAAATACCCTAGCTAGCTTAAATGAATCTTAATGACTTTCTGCCACTTTAATTAGAAGAGTCTATAGCTGCCTTTGTGCAGCATAGATTGCAAGTGTTTTTTATAAGTGAGGATGATTTTGTAGCATGACAGTAAAAAGCTAAAGTCTTGTCTGGACAACGAAGAAATAACCAGATTTGTATAAGCCAAAGCAGAGCAGCCCAAAGCAGCTATCTCCTAAAACTGACCTAACCAAGAAAGCTTTGAATTGCAATGCCATCTTCCAGCAGAAAGCGCTGCAAAGTATCCTTGCCCCCACCAAGGAATCTAATAAGAAAGGATTGAGCCATCTTGTCGTTAGGGAGGAAAAACTGAATAGAGGCTAAAGATGTGAAATATAATTAAGGATATAAATTCACTGTGTTTTTTTGGATGTAAATGAACATCAACTAGAAATGTTTCCTGGCATTTTACTGTCATTCTTACTGCAAAAAAAGAAATAGATACAACGCTAGCTCACAGCAGCAGACAGGAAGGGGAGGAGAGAAAGCTACTCTAATGGAGAGTGTTTGGGAGACATGTTGAGAGCCTAGGAAAGAAGGCATGAAGGCAATATTGACACAGCTTCAAGCTTGTTAATTGACTTGACTTTTCCAGCGCACCCATTTCTCAGCAATGTGAGAGGAGAAGGAATCAGACTGATACCCATGGTTATGTAGGTAGTTCCAGTGACGGAGGGACAGGGAAAAGGTAAAGCAGGCTTCTCCCCCCAGCCCTCAGGTAAAAATGATGTGGTGTATGGGAGCTGGGATGGGGGAGAGTCTTAGCTCATGGGGTGGCCAGACCATGGCTGTGACAATGCCAAGAACTGATCATCTCTTCAGAGTAAAGCTGCCCTCTTTCTTGGAGCCCTTGCTGGGGCTCTGTGTTTTTGGGAGCAGTGCTTTACCAGTGTGATCACTGCATTGCTTTGCACTTTCTTCTACATCCCAGCTTGTGGAAATTAAGTTCTCTGAGATGATGATTGCCTTTTCAAATGTGGAGGAAGTGTTAGGAAGAAGAAAAAAAGCAGCAGAGATCTGAGTATTTATACCACAATGTGTGGTAAACATCCCACTTGCGATACAGGTAGCTAATTCACATCTACAATTTGGCCTGACTTCAGTCCTGCTCTAGACCACAAGTGTCACTTTTGAGTAGATGTTTATTTGCCATGTCCTGTGGTCTGGTGGCAATTCGGACAGCCAAGAATCTCAGGGTTTACCACACAGTGAGGTGGCTAAGGAAAAATGCTTCTGGTCTGAATGCAAGCGATGGCACCTTTAAACTCTATGAAATGGCAATGGTTGCTCAGCTATCTTGACTTAAAATGTCTACACCTATTGATGACTATTTTATTTTCCCCCAGCCCTGTCCTTCTTTAGGAAGGACTGATAATTTGGCTTTGCAGACTGTCAACCTAGGACTCCAAGATCCTGGTATCGACAGTCGTGAAGATGCAAAGCAGGGAGCGGGGAGTCGTTCCTGATAGTGAGGGAAAGGCACTGGTGCTAATCTGGTAAATCCACAGCGGGCCCCTCCTGTGCACAGAAACCTGATCTCAACTCGCAGATTCTCCTTGCTGTTGCTGTGATATTTACATAAATCCCTATTTCTTAAAACAAGAAGCGGTTAGATCAGGTTGGTGGATCTAAGAAAAACTCCGTTAAACAGCCTTAACTTTTTTCCCTGAATCAGCATCTTTCTCTGCTGTACTCAAGAAAGGATGGCAAATAACTTTATTTTGACACTGTGTGATATAAAGCAAATGCAATTCCAAAGCCACCCTTAAGCCTCTGTGGCTTCCTCAAATATCTTCCAGTTGCATGGTTAAAGTCTAAGCAAAGTCTTGTACCCAGGAGTAGCGCATTTGGGAGACTTGTAAAATGCACGTCCCAGGCTACTTCCATTGCTGTAAATGGTGGAAGGCAAGCTGTGGTGTATGTGGGGGGAGCTGGGGAGAGAAAATTGGCTGGGTAAGATGATAGTGCTTGCAGCTATGTCTAATCAGAGTTTGTTTTCCCTAAATATTCCCCAGGGATTTACATAGAACAAATATAAATGTGGTTTGGTATATGCTGATGGGTACGGCTCAGTGCTCACGATTCATGAGCAAAAAACACTGAAAAGACTGAGGTGTGGGTTTTTCTTCTTTTCCTAACCTTCAGACCCGCTTGCTAAGTGTTAATGCCAAGCTGCAGAGTGGTAGGGTTGCATCTTGCAGTGCTAACTTCAGTTAATTGTGCTGTAGTAGCCATATATAGATAATCTTTTTCCACACTCCTCTGGAAGAAGAAATTTCACCACTCTTTGTACCCGTCAAAAACCTGACAGCCAGTGAAACCTCATGATTTTGATCTGCAGCTTGTAGATTGTGGCTAAGCTTATAAAAAACATTCAGGGCAGTGGAGGCAAAGTGGTGTTTCTACTCTGGAGGACACAAAACAGAGACTCAAGAGTAAAATTCCCGATGCTGTTCTCTCTGTGGGGCATTGGCCGCACGCCTCTTTGTTGTCAGCTTCTGGTTTGTTTGTAGTGTTGGGACATAGCTGGGTCCTTGTGTCAAGAGGCAAGTACATCGGTTAAACTTCTAAAAAAGATATTTTAACACACGCAGTTTGCAGTAGGTTGGCTTTCTTTGAAGGTATGTCAGCTTGGAAAGTTACAGCTGGCATGCACCTTGTTGGCATTCTCATTTTTGGATAATGTCCTTATAAGAAAGAGATGCAACATACTGGCTTTAAGCGTATTTCTTGCACAGCACAGTCCTAGATCTGGAGAGGAGATTTTAGAGAGGTCAACTACTCAATGAAAAGCTGAAGTATAGCTGTGGTGTTCGTTCTTTTTTTTTTTTTTGGACAGTTTGGTGACAGTGATAGGGAAACTCCACATACTCTCCAGACAGTCTGTCTGTTGACTCATTGGTTTTTTCCTTTTAGCAATTTTGATTTGGTGTTTTTCTTTCCTCTCTCCTCAATACCCTCACACCACACCCTCACTGCCACTCCACCCAGTGATGTTTCCCTAAATCTTCTTTGTTGCTTTTTCTGTTTTCTGTTTCTTGTTCTGAAAGCTGTGGACATGGAGAACTCTTTCCTATTTCTTTGCAGCAGGCATTTATATGTTTGAAGGATATCATCTTGACCCTTACTTTCTCTTTGGCTAAACTCCAGGACTCTGGTTCATTCTTTTTTTTTTTTTTCTCCCAGATGTCATGTTTTTCTAATTCTGTGATGTTCGTATTGCTTTTGCTTGGAGTCTTTCCAGTTGATCTTTTTTTGAAATTTGCTGAAAACTGGATACAGCATCATGCTGGAAGCCTTATCAGCTATGAGTAGAACATAACTGTTACTTCATGCCTCTCACATATGTTCCTCTATACATTCCGGTATGGTATTTGCCTTTTTCTCAACAGAGAATTTTCCAGTTTGTAAAACTTACTTTGAATTCAGTCTTCCAGCAAGCTGGCAGTTTCTTCTAAATTAGCAGCTTCCCCGAGTTTAATGAGTGTCATTTTCTCCTTCGTTATCTACAGTGTCACTATTAGAATAGTGTGGGAGCAGGGCAGGTCTCTGCAGAGGTTATTTGGCATGTCAGACTATTTTGTGAGTCTTTCCGTGTGAGCGAGTAAGTACATACAGTTACCAGTCCCTTTCCAATCTACCATAAGATGGTCATTTTAATTGTTTACTATATGGTAAAGTTTTTCCGACTTTTCATAAAGATGTGGATTGCATCTTTTGACATGTTTTTGCGAACTTCAAGTTTCTGTGTCTATGGTTTCTGTCTTCCTGAAATACTGTACTGCCATAGTTGGAAGTTGAGCTGGTTTGACCTGGCTTACCCATTAACAATCAGTTTTTGTTGATTCTGATCTCTTATTTTCTTCTTAGTGCTAACAGTTGGGTTTAACAGCAATCCTAGTGCAAATAAGCAACAATTATCATTCTTCAGGTTCTTCTTTCCACTCCTTTCCCCTCCCACTTCTTCAAGATATTATAGTTTGTCCTTCTCCAGCCTCTGTTACCTCATCAATCCTCTATGGACTCTGAAAAATAGTTGCTAATAGTTTAAAGCTTAAAGAGAAACCCAAACCGATCAACGTGTTCATGACTGAATTTAATCAAAACCAGCTAATTTGAGAGAATGTTTTTGTCTACAGAGTATTGGATCTGTTTTTTTTTTTTCCTTGGTAACATCATCAGTATTAGCGTTTTTGTTCGTTTGTCTTGGCCTTCTTGTTTGTAGCTTTCTTGAGAAAGTGGTGAGCGGTCTAACCTCCTTGATCACTATTTTATTGTTGTAGAATTGAGTCTTTATTTATTTAGCTTTTTAATGTCTCTTGTTTCACCTTCACTAATTTCGGTATTGCAATAACTGTCTTCAGGCTATTGCTCTTTTCAGTGCTGCACTGTAGTGCAGGTGAAGGGACTTGGTATGATCTGTGTAGCTGGTGGGGGAGAACAACTAACTGTTGCTTGCTTTTGGCCATGTACAGGCAACAACAAAACTTAGACGTCTAGGATCTGAGGATTAACTGGAAGCCAATTAAAAACTGGTGATAAGGGAGCAAGGCAGAAAGCTGTCTTAAAATACAAAGGCGAGTTCCTTCATCCAGAATCAGCCCGTTGAAAAGGTTAATGGGCGAATGCCTAAAGGTTGAATCTTCACATTAGCTGTTTTTTGTCAAATTTGGGTTTGAGAACATCATTTAGTTGGTGCTTCTGATCAGCTCTGCCATAATTCAGAAGCTTTATAAGGTTTTATATGTGGTGCTTCTGCTGCTGTCTGAGACTAGAATTGTTTAAAATGGAAAGTACTTAAGTATACCGATGAACCCCAAATGACTAGATAATCATACGATTAACTAGAGGTTTGGGCATGTGTCATAACCAGATCTAGAAACATGTTGGATAAGGGGATGCTTATGGAGTGGAGACAGTGAACAATAATAAAACTGTTCATAAAATAAGAAGTCTTCTGAAAAGGAACGTACAGTTTCAAGAACAGATGGTCTAATGGTAATAGACACTAACAAATCTTTGTTGGCTGGCAGTCTTCTTTCACGTTAGGATCTTCTCTTGAAAGTTCTTCCAGGGAGTTGACTTCCTTTCTCCAAAATGCACGATAAAAGGGCAGAGTGAATTCCTCACGGAAACCTGTTCTTCCTTGTCTAACAAAAATGAATTTACAGTGATAGCCCAAGCTAAGAGGCAGTAAGCTCATGAGGCAGGTAGATTCTTCACTGGAACAGCCTGAGGCTGTTTCAGATCTTATTCTGCTCTTTGTGCCCCAGAATTATCACGTTGCAGGACAGTTGTCACCCCTCTGATGGAAAGTGGGACGACTGACTTGGAAACACAAGCAAGTCTTGCTTTGATCTTCTCTTCTTCTGCAGTAGCATATTGTTTGTTAGACACAGCTTACATAATCCTCCTTCTGTGTGTGTGTAAACAGGTTTAACACAGGCCTTTTGTTTCTTTTATAGTTGAAACTTACCAATACTATACGTGCTGTATGGAAGGGAACAGAAGAGGGGTGAGTTACAGCATACATTTATGGTTTCTCCTCTCTTCTAGTGCCTCAGAACTTGTGCAGACTTGTAATACGCAAAACAGAAGTGAAATGCTCCCATTTTCATTTTCTATCTATACCTTATCCTGCTAAGAGCAAATTGACTTTTTTAAAAAATTAATCAATGTTATCAAGCCCTCCACCACCATCCCGCTCTGTGCTCTTTTCTTGCTGCGTTGATTCCTCTGTCACACAGTAGCTGGTAGAGAGGCTTTAAATGCAGCATTAGCGAATAAGCCTGTGCCATTTTTGGCCTGCTGTTAGCATTTAAAGTCTTTAAAGTCACCCACTAAAGACAACGAAGAAGAACAAAAGTTGGCCTAGATATGTGGCATGTGTGTTCTTGTTTAATATCGGAATTTCTGGTATGGCCAGGGACACATGCCAGCTTTTGCAGTACAGGCCACGGTTCAGATACTTAAGTACTATACTAAAAATAACAGGACTATTTTAGACTGGGACCCAATTAGGGAGAGAATAACTTGTTGCTCTGCAATCAGTAATCTAAAGTAGTAGGCAGAGTGCAACGTGCAAGTAAACCCTACTGTTCTGCTTGCGAAGTTGCCAGTTTTCACACTGCTTCCTCCATGTGTTCCTCAGATGCTTTTCCAGAGGTTAAAAAAAAAATAAAAATCCTTCTCTTCAGGGATACTTTGTGTACTTTTCTTCAGATTTTGATAATGCACTGTTTAATAGCCTTATGGCTTCTAATCCTGCAGCAGCCACACGGGAAATTCCTAGAAGGCAGGGTGTGGGAGGTGAGAGTGGCAGTGCCGTGCCCTCTCCAGCGCAGCTAGCAAGCCTTGCCCTCCCCTGCGGAAGGGTAATGGGAGGAAGTGCTGAGGATGAGATGAAGAGCAGAGGGACCTGTCTGGAGAAGGGACCCGGCTGACATGAGGAGCAGAGGGACTCGTCTTCTTCGCCTGCTTTGCCTACAAGGGACAGAGGAGAAGGGAGCATGGTTCCTGAAACGTGCTGCTGCTGCTTGCTTTCCACCATCAAGAAGTACAGTGAAAATAAATAACTCGCATGTTTAAGCATCTGAAACAAAACATTATTTTACACATCAGCAGTTTCTCCAAGATGGCTTTGCTTTTGGTGATGCTGCTTACTGCCACCTTCTCTTAGATCAGACTTCAGCGAGACAAGTTATAGGAATCTGACTTCATTTGTGCATGGGGCGGTGGGGAGGGAACATGCGCACTCCTGCACCTGAATCCTCTGGTATTGAAGTGTTTTGAAGCCATCAGTTGCATTCGGTCCCAGTTCTCAGCTCTTTGTCAAAACAGGGCTGTGGATGAGGTAGCACTTGATGTACCCTTATGCATATGCCGTGTTTGATAGAATTGTGATGATGCTCCAGATGAAAGCTGAACGCACCTAGAACGTCTATTTTTGTAGATATCTTTCTAGCAAGCTATTTTGGGAACATGAAAAAGCCAGAATCTTTTTGGTTTTGTGACTCTCGTGCTATTTTGGAAGTCATTTTTTTGTTTTATTCAAAAGAAAAAGCTGATAAAAGAAGAGTTTGAGGCCTTATTCAACTGCCGACTCTTAACTGCTTTCAGTGCAGTGTTGGACTTGTGTTGTGATTTCAGGAGGACTTCATCTGTCTTTTGTAGGATGTTTCATGTTCTTTCAAATCCTATACTTACATTTCAGGCCAGGACATAAGAAAATTTAAAGGAAGAGTCTTTCTAGGTGCCTGGTATGAAAATAGCACCTTTTTATAATCAGTGCTGAAACACGGCACATCCCAGGTGCAGTAAATTTCCACAAAAATCGTGGGGGAGACACCCCAGTGAAGAAGTTCGTGTTTTGCATTGTATAGAGCTAGCTTTTAGGCATGTGCTTGTCAACTCACGAGCTATATGTATTCTACCTTCTGCATACTGCAGCAGTCTGCAGGACTTGCTGTTAAAAGTAAATGCTATATGGAGGATGCCTAGCAACTGCGGTTTTTAAGCCTGTGCCAAATTGTTAAAGGTGCAAATCTCTTAAATAAAGGTGCAAATCTGGTGTGGTATCTTCTGGAGGACACAGTGTGGTGGTGCTGAGGCTGCACTTCTTGACCTCTGTGATGTGGTGGTGGTCCCTCCAGCTCTCTGTCATGACAGTGGTGAGGTTCACGTCTAGCTCCTGCAATTCATAGCTCGGAATATTAAGTTAAAAAAAGAGCTGACAGTGTTAATTGAATCACCAGTAAGTTCATGTGGAAGTACTCTGCTAATGAGCCTCTCTGAGGGGCAGGTAGTCCTCTGTCCTGTGGTCTGTGATGGGGGGACATGACCTCAAGCACAGGGGTGCTGGGAATAGCGAGGTCCTGAGTGGGAGAGCTCTTGGCTCAGAAACCTGCCTTCTGCTGGTGCCTGTGCTTGGTGACCTCAAATCTTTCTGGCTGTCTTGGTTTCTTTGTTTGAAAACGGAATTGTTACAGGGCTCCTTTGGGAAAGCTCTCCAAGAAGGGAAGTAACCTGTGTAAGAGTGGGGATAGTTTTGGCTGTTTATGTCAATGGGTGAAGCTGTAGAGCACCAGACCACACGTTAACCAAGAACAATTTTGTGTGTCCTTGGGCCGTCAGTAGCAGCTGCTTAGGTGGAAAGCCTGAGAAGAGTTTTTTCCCCGGCTTTCAGACCCTTTTGCTTCATAGTCATCCACAACAAGGTTCTCTGGACTGTGCATCTACATTAGTGTAATCACTATCCCTTGACGAGCTTTCTGTAGTGCTTAGCCTAAAGTATTTTAACACATGGGTGTGATCATCCCATCCATCAAAACGATTTTTCAGAAGTCATGTTTCTTATCTATTTCTTCACCGCTTTAGATCTCTTACTTACCTCTGACTTTTGAGAGGGAATAGTCAATTCTCTGGGCACTTTGCCCGTGCCATTTATAACTGACGAGATGATATCTGTTCTCTTCTCCCTTAGTTGTCTTTTCTCTTTTTCTCCAAGCTGAAAGATCCATGTGTTGATTTCTGCTTTAGGAATTCCTCTCCCTTGTACTTTTTCTAATTCTATTTTACTCTCTTAGTGTCATAACAGCCCACAGTTTTCAAGAAGTGGGTGTGCCCTGGGTTTAATGGCTTGTCATGATTCTGCTTTGCTTGCAGCAATTCCTTAATTCTTAATGCTGTATTTCCATGCGAGTTAGTCTGCCTTCTTTTGAACATCAAGTTGATGCTTTCAAACAAAACTGAAGACTCCTGATAGTTATTGCAATGATAATCAAGGACAGGGTTATTTTTCTTTTTATACATTGGCTTGAATTTATGGAAATTAAATGAGTTGTGCTTTCAGATGCCTGTTTGTTCAGGATCACGAGTTTGTTCCACTGTGCTTTGCATGAAGTTCCAGCTCTGGTGTCTGAATACTTCATGTTGCCAACAACTTCATATCACCTTTTCGTTTGTCATCTTTTAGATTGTGTATCCATTGAAAAGAATGGCAACAGGGATGACTCCTGAGCCAACTCCTGTGGAAAAAAACTTGCTGTTTTCTCCCACCTCTTATTTCTTATCCTTCAGGAGGCAGTTAAGGTGGGGAACCACTCCTGCAAACTACAGCAGCTCAGGTTCTTTTGGGAGTCCTTGGTTCAGAAATCTGTCTGAATGTCTTTGTCCTTACAGTATCACAAAACTTGGGTAGGTTTGAGTCATAATTCCTGCAAAAGCTGTACTGACTCTTCCTCGTACTATCACATTTATCCATGTCTATTTTATCTTCTTTTAACTAGCTCTTTTGATATAGAAGTCATTTCCTGATTCTTTTCCAGTTCCCTGGATTTAGTTTGAAGTCTATTCTGAAAACTGATCTGAACATACCATCTTCCATGCTGTGTCCAAATCAATTGAGGTATGACAGGGTTTAAATAGCAATTAATAGCTTGGCAATTTGATGTTTTCGTTCAGAAAACTTGGCTGAATTCTTTCCATTCTAGTAACTTCTGTCTTTTAACACTTTCCCTAAAATGTCTTCTATCAGCAGTTGCCTAGTTTATGGTGTCTGGTAAGCTTTTGGAGGTTGACTTACTGATTTTGTTCTTATATATTTTCTTTTTTTAATGAGCAAACATAATAAAACAAAAATGGTCCTTAGGCGATGTAGGTTCCTTATATTTTCTTTCTGTCAAGGAACCTTTAAGACTCTTGCAGATAAGGTGAGTTTTGGAGTGAGAGGGAGAAAACGTTTGATTTACTGTGTTTTTCATTAAAACAGAGAGTGGATTCCACTCCAGTCTGGTCTTATATCCAAGTCCACTCTGAACATTTGTCTGAAGCTAAACATAAACATGAAACTGATCTTCCCTATCCTGACTTTTGGGGCTTATGTCTTAGGTTAGGAGGAGTGCCTTTTGCAGCATCAGTACATCCTGTGTTTCATGTCTGAACTTCAGTGTCCCGCTTCAGTGTTGCCTCTTCTCAGGTTACTGGGACACCGAGTTAACGTCTTCAAGTACACTTGGCAGAACAGAGGCGCAGGGACGTACTTCTTGGTTAGAAAACAGACTCCAAATTCTGCAGGAAAAAGAGGAGTAAAAAAACTTTCACAGATGAGCAAGTCTCCGGCAAGCCTCCCACCAGCAAAGGAAGAGACCTGGGAAGCTCTGGTACGTCTCTAGCAATGTTCCCAAGCGCATGCCGAAATGCTGCTTTCTTGTCCGCTGTGAGAACTTGTTTATGAAACCTAATATTGCCCTGTGAAACACAACACTTTGCTTCTTAGTACTACAGCTCAACGGTGTTCAATGAGGTGGACAGGGTGCTTTGTGTATCAGCTGTTTCAGGCGTCTTAAAGTCTAAATGCAGCACTTCCTTTGCTGACGCTTGGAAAAGTCACCTGTGCGCGGGGCAGGGGGGAAGAAACCTCGGTGTTGTAGCAGATGCATCTTCCGAAAAATAAATAAAACCCCTGAGTCATTCATTTTTCCTTTTCCTTCCATCCTGCTGGCCAATCCTAATACCCGTCTATTTCATGCAGGAGGGAGAAGGCAGACAATACTGTCTTTTATTACTCATACCCCGCAGGACACTATCTTCTTCAGAAAATACGGGTGGCGTCTGTCTGTCTCCACTGCATGGGAAAGATTAACAACAATTAAGGTCAACAATTAAGGTTGTGAAAACCTTCGAATAACTGCAACATCTGCTCCTATACTAGGAAAAATAAAATAAAGCTGGAGTTGTAATTGCCAGCAGAGGACTTGCTCATATCTGTTTTGTAACTGCGGGCTTGTGAAATTCGTGCTGTTAACCGCTCCCTTGCCGGCCCCATGTGGGTGACCTGCCACCTGCCGAAGCAGTGCTAGGCCCGAGAGGTGTGTGCTGAAGATGATCATGGTGCCAGCAGCAGGACATGCATGTCCAGTCAGGGGCATGGCACAAACCTGCTGCCATGCATGGGTGGCTCGCAGCGCGGCCTTGGTTGTAGTGGGCCCTTTGCCTTTGTGCTGCAGCAGGCCCCGTGGCCTTTTCGGTCCTTTTTGGTGTCAAATAAAGCTGGTTTTCCTCAACTGCTGTTGGCTCTTAACTGGTTTAGCTCTTGTTGTGAGACAGGGGGGGTAATCTGCTGTGTCTTGACTGACTGTTATTTCCATAAGCTCCTGAAGCGTGATGGCAGGGGACACACCTGCGTGTGTTCCAGCCCCATGTTTCTAGAAGGGGTTGCTGAGGCAGCACTACAAATAACTGCCTTCTAATGCCTGTGGACCCTTTGCTAA
This sequence comes from Cygnus olor, assembly GCF_009769625.2. Classification (NCBI taxonomy): domain Eukaryota; kingdom Metazoa; phylum Chordata; class Aves; order Anseriformes; family Anatidae; genus Cygnus; species Cygnus olor. The sequence continues at coordinate 87,644,151 of NC_049170.1, read as the reverse complement.
TGTTTTGTGGGAAAAACAAATTAAAGAGATTCAAATCACAGAGAATGTCCTGAACTTCACTCAGAAACATTCACTCAAATGAAGCCATTTTGGTGTAAAGAAATATCCTCCTGTGATTACTAACAAGTAGGAATCCCATTCTGACTTCATTTCCCCTGACCGTGCTGGGTGATCTGTTAACTTCGCTGATCGTTTCCTCTGCAGACGCGTTGTACCTTTCTTCCAGAGAAAGAAGGCTTTAGTGATGCCCAAGTGCTGGGTCAGGAGCCTAGTCCTTCTTGGCATGCATGATCTCTGCTCGGGGAAGGGCACTTGGCACAAAAGTGAAGCAATTCTTCTCCTTCCAAGGCATTTTAAAAACAAACAAACAAAATCTCTCAAGGCATTAAACCTTAACAGGCTTAACCTGCTAGACAGATGTCTGTATCAAAAGATTGTGAGGGATCTATCATCAAAGTCTGATAGAAAGCAGTCATGATTTTCTATTTCTCAGACCACGGGAGAAGTTCAGGTGTGTTATTTTTTTTTATCTTGGTTTGCTTAGTACTTCTACTCCATCTGTTGTCAGTGGTTTTCTACTACCCTACACTTCTTTAGCTGCAAGATGTTTTCTGGCCAGTACTGCTGCTTGCAATCATGGGAAAAATGATAGCCTTGTTATTCTTGCCACTAACCTCACCATTCTGAGTAGTCACACTGCAATTTACCAAAATGCTGTATTGGGCAACATGCTGTTACACAGAGGGTTGCACTTCAGCAGGAACAGAGTATGATGGTATGACTGTAGTTTAGGAGACAGCACCAGGGTGGTTTACAACTGGAAGCTTCTCTGGGAACCACGGCATCTCCTGCACCATGGAAAAAAGCACTTCATCCCTGTGGAGTAGCCTTCTCAACTCTGGCTCTTGAGAGGCATCTGCCTTCAATAAACTTCTGCTACTCTTGTGTTCTGGGGTAGAAAAGCTTTTTTTTTGGTCGGTTGTTTTTTTGTTTGTTTTGCATAATGAAGAGCTTAGAGTTCTCATGAAAATGCTGTTGCCTTATTTTAGGCTATTGACTTATATGACTTCATGGACTAGAACAGACATGTAGGCAAAGATGTTGCAGAAAACAGATGTATGATGGCTTTGAAGCCATAGCAGAATTGGCCGAAGACCAGCAGAGTCATAAAAAGAGTGCCACATATTGGTAGTAAATTCTGTGATACTGCTGCCCATGTGAAGGGGAAAAGCATATTACAAGCTAGGGATCTCTGTGAGATCTGTAAGTATTAGAATTTTTGGTGAAGGGAACATTTGTCCTCTTCCAATGAGGGAAAGCAACGTGAAAACCTGTGGTAAAGATTTGTCTAAATCAGAGTTGCATGAGGCCACCTCATTAAAACTGAGTTTTAATAAAGTAGTACTGGTGATTAGCGAGGCTGAAATGAAAGTAGAGGCTTTTCTGATGCATCTGTCAAGTCTGATTTTATTAATGAGTGAATGCCTCTATAGATCAAAATACAAAGAAGAGAAAAGCAACATTTTTGAATAGCTTTTTCATCAATTAACAATAGCAATTGGAAATTTACTACCTGAAACTCGGGCTTTTTCCAGAGAGCTCATCTTTGCTGCCTCAAACAGTATAGGAAGTTCAAGAGTACTGAGCTATATATTGCATATATGTAAGGTAGAGCATTCACAATGCTGAGTTCTGCCATGTCAGCTGAAGGGATTCTCTTTTGTATTCTGTGCTGCTGCTAAGCTCATCATGTACTTAGAGTTCAAATGTGTGTGTAATATGTGTATTGACACACGTATATATGTGCGCATACATTGAAATTAAACCTTAAAAGCTGCTGGGAGAAGCTGAAGCTTTGTCAGGATCAGCTTCTGCAGAACACAGACTGAGTTGGGATGCTTTGGAATGGGTTTGGCATTATTGTCAGTCTTGTTAAGGTGCTGAGAGTTTGGAGTTGCAGTGCTGTGCACCTGGGGAGGGATTTCTCTGGCTGGTTTTGAGTGTACAGGTTGTAGATGTTTATATCCGAGCCAGTTTTCTAACTTCCTTTTGCAGTCAGTGGAGAGAAGTAGGCAGTCCAGATGTGCACATCACAGAATCATTTAGGTTGGAAGGGACCACCTGAGGTCATTGAGAGAGAGCTGGGGTTTGGACTGAGACCTCTTCTAGATAGCTAGCCTGGAGTAAGATAAATTGCATGTAAGCAATTTCTCTTTGCTGAGCGATGTGACAGTGCAGGGGTTTGTTTCCTTTCTACCCTGTTTCCATAGGGCACATGCCTTTTTTTCTCCTATCCTGTAGTAGAGTTGTGGTCAGTTCTGGACACAGCACAGCCATAGATTTGTTTCAGTAGACAATGTACAGCAGTCTATGAAACGATGTTGTGCGTGGGGATGCTTATGCGCTGTCTTCCCGCTCCTTTCTACTGCTGCCAGTATCAGTTGGACAGCCTCGGGAGTGGGAGAATGCAGATTGGACCTGGTGGGTTCCAGGCTTGGGGTAGAAGTGTTTTGTGGGTTAAAATACATTGGTACGTAGGATGAGATGTTACAGAAGGCATTTTGGCTACATCTGGAGCCTACACCCTCTGAGAACAAACGTTCCCCTTCAGCAGCTTTGTAGTCTGAAGGTTAACTAGGGATGTTTCTAGTTTAACCTGTATCTAGTTAACCTTCAGCGCTGGTGACGCTCACCGTTTCATGCCTCTGTTAAATAGTCTTATAAGGCCTGAAACAACAGATTTCCTTTATGGCACCCTGAAAGAATAGGGAAGTAGCTCTTAATGTAGGTGGCTTGGCAAAATATTCTAGTCAAGTCAAGTATTTGGCCTGCTACCCAGCCTTCGATATGTAATCTTTGGGTGCTGCCAAAATACCATTCTAATTAAGTTGACATAGTCTATAAAGCCTGGGTGGTATTACTTCAGTTTTCTTTCCTGTGCTTTCCAACACTGCATTTTGAAATGGTTGATGGAAGCTGTGACACTTAGAACCTCACCAGAGTCTTCATTAAGCTGGGATTTCAGTCACCTTGTGACCTTCAGGATCAAAGGAAGGAATATTCTCTTTCTTCTTCTCTCTGCAGGTGCAGGCTAATAGCAATAAATAAATGTACACGAATGCACATGGAACATGTGATCAGTTGGCCAGACTTCAGCTTTCCATTGCACATTAACACATTAACTCTTCTACAAAATATTAACCTATTCTGTAAGTTTATTTTCTGTTTTGTGTATGCTTAGGTGGAAAAGCTATGCCCTGTTTGTCCCAGAGAGAGATTTTTGCAAGTAGGCCAACATACTTGCTTTTAAAATGTCAGTTGAAACTGTTTTTCAAGGGCTGAAAAGCTTAAGGGGGTAAGAAAGATTTCTGCATTTCTTATCTCCATTTTATTTATTTATTTTTAAAAGAGAAATTCCCAGTCTGTGTCCAAGAATAGAGCGCCAGTAACTCTTTAGTTGTGTCCTCAAAGGCAGTTACGTGGTACAACCCTGACTGTTTGCTGTGAAGTGCCAGTCACCCATAGATTTGGAGCTTGCATGTTGCATAATACCAGCAAATGCATCCGAGATTACAAAATGGTCTCTCTGCTATAATAAGATTGTTCTGATTTGTTAGTGAGGCAGTGTTAAAATACACATGAGGTAACTATGACATCAGTATCTTAAAACTGCAACTACTTTTTGCAGCTGAGTATGCTCTGGCACTGCTAGTGCTTCATTGCACTCATTCACTCCAGTTCAGCCTCCCAGTTGTGTACTCCAAGCTGAATTGGCACAATTTCTATGTTCCAATCAGTCCGTGATGTATGTATTGCTTTTGTTTGGGTTATCTTTTGCATTTCTTGCACTTCTTTACTATATCCCTCTTTAATAAGGCTGCATCTTGTGTTTGTCTCGGGAGCAGCATTGTATTTGCTGCTTGCTGCAGTTGCCTCCTTCTGCTCTTTGCAATGAGAAGATGGGCTGGCTGTCATCTGACTTGCTTGGGGTTGCTGTAGTCTAGGACTCAGTTGTGTTGTTGAGTTACTCATGGCTTTAATAAGTTATCACTTACCAGCTCTACTATGGTAACTCCTACCCTGCTATGACTGAGAAATAAAACGTTTCCTTGTTTATTGCTATTACTTACTATTATTACTTACTCCTTCGCTGCATTTCAGCTGACTTGGGGAGTCTTTATCTTAATTGTTTGAACACTTGAATTCTTTAGAATAAACCATATTTGGGAATATGTAACCCTAAAATTCTTTGGAGAGGAAATTAATGTGCTGTTGATATTGGGGAATGCATCTTTTCTTACAAGCGTGCAATTTTTTTTGCAGACACTAAGCAGAAAGTCTTTGTTTTGAGTGTTCTAACCTTGTGAGCAAGGAGTATACTGAGAATAATCTGTGCACTTAAGTGTACCTCTTGTGGTATCTCTGAGATACCATTTTTGTGAGTAGTGTGCTGTTTGAATTGAAATGTCTAAACTTGCCCTCCAGCTTCAGCTGTTTATATGGTATTAGACAATGTAAATAAACTAGTGCTTATTCACTAACATATATTATAGATAACTGTAAAGGCCTCAGTTAGTTGGTTTGCTTTAAAAATATGAACATTACTGTATAAATAAAAGCTTTTGATAATCCTAATCAATAACTGTTAAGGAAAAGAAAAAAAATCTACAGGGAGAACACCAAGCAACGCATGAATATTTACTGATTGTATTTACTGTTGGTTGGTAATAAGCCCTGTAAATTATCAAAATGAAGAACCCCTTTAATGTCCTTGTTCCGAAATGATGCTTCTCAAACTCTCAAAATCCAGGAAAAGTGTTTTGACCCACCTGAGAACTTCAGAGGGCAGGAAAGGCTGAAGGAGGAATGTGGATGGCTTTGATTGATACTTGCTTGCTGCTTTCTGTGTGCAACTGCGGGTTTTTGTTTTGAGGTCTGTCTTATGGTCAAACATGCTGCAGCCAGTCCTGTGTTGCAAAAACGGCCAAGTTCTGTGAGAAGCTTTACTGAGACTGATATGTAAATCTCATCGAGAAGGAAACTTCCTTGTAAAAAAGCATCAAGGCAGAGGAAAGCAAGCTGTAAATAACAGTGGATCTTGGGTGAAACAGACTTAAAATGCTTGAAAAACTGATCAGTTGGTCATGTGATAAAAGATTGCCTTTTGTTCTTTTCCTTTATTTTGCATCAGTCAGAAGGGGAGGAAAAGGTCTGGAAGATTCTTCCACAGAATCAAGGAATGTTGTAAAGAAATGAGGAAACAGAAGTAGAGAAATGTTCTTTAGATTACTGCTCTGTGAATTTGAGAGTCCCTTTTGCCATATATTTTTGGGTCTAGAAAGATGCCAGTTCTGTTTCATAGAATCATAGAATATCCTGAGTTGGAAGGGAGCCACGTGGATCATCAAGTATGCGTTATATACATTTCAACTATTCACTTTCCTAGCTTTTGTTGTCAGGAGGCTCCAAAGGTTACAGGAGTGGGAAGCATCCTATCCTCGTCAGCTTGCTAATGGGGAAGTTGAGTAAATTGGGTGCAGCATTTCAGCATAATTCTTAGCGATATGTGTGTTGATTTAAACTACGTTTTCCACCAGAATCTGTAGTGGTATGACTTTCTTCAACAGAAGCTATATATGTCTCATGCATGCCGATGCACTTGTTCTTTTTGTATAGGAATTAGGTAGTAAAATGTCTTGTAATATATAGTTTAGTTTCTGGGTTGGGGTCCTAGAGCCACTGGTTTTCAAATCCCATTCCTGGACAGGGGAAAGGACCATTCGCAACAGTGGAAAGTTCAAAGCAGAGAGGTTTAGTATGTTGGATCCAAAAAAACAACACTTTGGAAGTGTGCAAGAAAAGAAGACTTCTGTCTTGTGTACCGACTTGAGTCAGTAACCACAGGGGGAAAGTAATTGCCTTCAAGAAGATGCAACTTTATATTTTGTTTGGAGACTTACCCAAATGTTTATCTTCTGTGAGATGCTTGGAAAGCAGTAATTCTCACAGACGTGCAGTAGGAAAGGTTTGCCAGCTCCTAATGGCAGTAAACAAAGAAAATGAAAGTTCACGGGTTGCCTAGGCCAGTGTGATAGTTTGCTGCCACTAGAAAGGAGTGATTTTCTTCCCTTCCTTTCCTGCATATGCTCTCCAGCCATTCGCTTTGTGCCAGCTGAACTGCTTGTCAAATCTAAGTTTAATGCACTTAACAGAAAAATAACCCAGCAAAACAAATGAGTTAATTAACACAACAGAAAAAATACTTTTTTTTTCCCAAGCTGAACTCATTAAGGACCATACATGGTGCAAAATGGGGAGAAGAAGGGAGTGCCAGAAAGTTTCTCGGAGGAAGTGGAGGAAGAAAGCAGAGCAAGGGATGATGAAGAGTGGGATGCCTGTCCTGTTCTTGGCAGCAACAAGCTATTAAATCATCCTAACTGTTGTATAACTTCACTCTGAGTCTTCAGGTTGAATAATAAAAGCCTAAAATAACAGAAGGAAATCATTATTCAGACCATTTCCCAAAATTACAAAATTTTGGATTCCGTAGTATGCGGAGTGTGACTAGGCTAAAAAAAAAAAAAAAACAACAAAAAAAAAACAGGCAGGAAAACGACAACATGAAGGACAGAGTCAGTAGTGTATGGGTATGGGTAATCTTTTTGGTTCTGTGGAAGAGAAGGTAGTGAGAAAGTGTATATGCAAAATCAGAGACCATTAGTCACTGCATTTTCAGCTGAAGTTGTCCTTGGGCAGCCTTGTTATGCATCCCTTGTCCCAGTCATGCATCTATGGACCTGCCCTGCTTCTGCATATGGCTTGCTGATGGGATTGTGTACTGTATAGTTCTTCAGTTTCTGTCTAATTAACATTTCATTTAGACTTGGATGCAGTCTGTTTAGTTGTCAAAGTTCCTGCTTCAAAGCTATAGATTTAACTATTAAGAGGTAGAACAGGATTTTGAGTGATCAAGGGAGATGGTAAAACTGCAGTTTCATAAATATTTCATAACTTCATTACCAGTTCGGTTTTTAAGCTGGAATATTTTCTTCAGGGACAGGGAGAAAAATCCTTGCTTAAATGGGTAAGGTGCAAAGTAACTATTTCTCTCCCAGCACGTTTTATCCTTACTGTCAGCAAAGCTGCCCTGACAGGAGGTGAACAGGAATTCACATGCTATGAGTCTTGAGGAGCCTTTTCAGAATTTTAGGCAGCTTCAGGAAACCAAAAAATGCTGAACTGCATATATTTTATTTAATTTTATTTGGCAAGACTCAGTGGGATGGCATCAGTTCTTCTGTGCTTCTTCTGAAGTATGTATCTGTTTTGGCTTTCAAAAGCCTGAATTTCTCTTGCCAAGATTCTTCACTTTCTGGCAAAATTACAATGGCAAATGGCTTCCTTTACAAGGTGTAATATTTAGACTAACAGCTTTGCAATTAAGAATGGCAAAGAGAATTATATTCCCTTTTTTATAAGACCAGATTTTTTAGTATGGAATCGTGGGAGTGTTTGGACTTAACTGAAGTGCTTTTGATTGATGATTTATATTTTGAACAGTGCTTTTCATTTTAGTGCGCAACACTCACTTGAAATTTTAACCAGAACAATGCATTGTTTTCAAAGATATATTCAAAGTATTACTCCAGCTAGGCAGTTGCTCTATGTCATAGACTTGCAAATGCATTTTGGGTGCATATGTATAATAAAATGTGTGCGCACATGCCAACTTGTGCAAGAGAAGTGGGAAGAAATTAAGAAATCTGGAAGTATTCTTAACTACTATCTGCTACTAATCTCAGTAGACTATCAGATGTCAACAATAATGTCATTGAATCTTTTGCAGTTGGAGAGTGATGGCATTCGGGAGTATTTGGGGAGGTATTTTTGGAGTGTCAGGCAAGTGAACTTGTTTGAAGGGAAGTTGCACAAGTATAGGTTTTCAGTGTGGGAAAATCAGAGACAGGGTGCAGGGAAGGACTTTCAGAGCTGGGGAGAGAAGCAAGGATGTGGTAGGAGTGAGTAAAATGGGGAAATGGAAACTAGTTTTGAGAAATCTGTTCAGATGCTATTGGGGTGTCTGTGGAAACAAACAAAAAAGGTGTGTGTGTGGGGGAAGACTTTTGTCTGTTTGTCAGGCAATATACTTCATGGATCTATGATGTATCCAAGTGCCTACCAGGGCCACATCGTGCTTTACTTGTGCAGGAGGTTACCAATATTAGTTTGAGGTCAGAGACTTCTGGGTGTATTTGTTTGCCAGCCTGCACTAAGGAAACTTTGAGTCCTGCTTGACCATCACCAGTGGGGTTCCTCAGTCTTGTAAACTGACACAGTCTGTACCAATACCACCACTAAAAGAGGGGAAATCACTTGGAGATCCTTATACATGCTGACTGTTAAAGCTATGTTGAAATGTGTTGGCATAGCACAAACGGCTTGTGCTGTGTGGCACGGGCAGCCGGGGAAGATGGTGGCACTTCCTTTCCGGCCTGCAGAGCCGTGGCTGGGATGCCTGTTGGTGAGGAGCTGTGTGGATCACCCCCTTGCTTGGAGAAGCACATCTGGGTCCTGGAGTTTACATGCAGCTGGGGGCACTCTTAGCCTTTCGCTTTTTCAACTGCAGAATATTTGCTGGCATGCCTCAGGCAGCTGTCATTCAAATCCTGTTTCCATTGCAACTACAGCGATAGGAGTGGTCACATAAGGAAGAGTAAGAGTGCCAGTCCTTACGTCCTGTGTTGGTGTTGGGGCTTGTTAGATGCCTCCATCTTATATCTCCAAAGCATAGCTTTGGGTAGGTCTGCAGAGAAGACAAAAAGCTTTCCAAAACACCATGAAGCAATGGGGACCCTGGGAGCAGGGGGAGGGCAGCCGAGGTCTTGTAGTTTGCTCTTCATGTGGGCCAGCGAGGCAGGGTCTCTGTTCCCTGGCTCTTAAGATGTTGAATTATAAGTTGACCCAGACACTTTTGAAGGTGACTTAGAGATGAATATTGTATGAATTCTGCATTAAGATTTTGTTCTAACTGACTATAAAACCACAGCTTTGGTCTCCACTGGAAATGCTGCAGTGTGGGGAAAAGTGAAGTGATGACACAGTGTCTGAGAGACTAAAAGACATGTAACTGAGAGAAAGACTTTTAACCTTCATGTTAAACCTGAGATCTTGCAGAAAGGTCTTCAGTTAGGTGAAAATTTAAGGCAGTATTGAAGCTTTTTTTTCCCCTCCCTCTTCTACAGTAGTTCAGTTAAGGAAAGCAGAACATTACAGAAGAAAAATACTAAAATATCCAGCCTTTGAAAGGGAATGGTATCCAACACATTTGTTAAGCTATGTTTCATAAAAGAAACGAACTTCGAGTTTTCAAGCATTCTGGAGCTTGTCTTGCAACTCCATCAGGTTAAAATCTTTTTTTTCTTATCCTTCTCCTGTTCCTAACTAATCTGCAAGTGAATTTTTTTTTTGTTTTTAAATTGTTATTGTTTGATTTTTTTGAATTGTTTTTCTCCTGACTTTAAAGACTTTGACAGATGGCACATGTAGAACCTGGAAAACTTCCTGAATTGGCAGAGTGACCGTACCATCTTCCTGCCATCTTCCTATTGCTGTAGCTGTAGGTGCGTAGGCTGTGTACGCTTCCAGAGTGCAATGTGAGATACCATTTCCTTTGCTGAGAATATGCGAGGAGCAAGTGATAAATCCAAAAGCATACCTGGTGACAGGCTGAATTTCTAGTTAATAGATAACTTAATCTACTGGTTAGGTGGGTAATTTGAACGTGAATAGAAACAACTCATTCAGACCAGCATTAATCTCCAGGATGCATACTTGCAATGTTTTCCTTGCTAAATGAATATCAATCTTTGTTTAGATTATGTGAGTTGGTTTAACACTTTTGAGAGACTGAGACGTCAAAGCTGTGCCTCACAATAGACTATTCTTTAGACTAGAGAATATCATACCAAAAGCGAATCTCCTTATGACCTTTGAAATTTGGTTTATCATGGCTATTCTTTGTTCAGGGACACTCTGTCCAAGGAAGACCTCTTAAGCCAGTGAAAGCACGTGAACTCACTTGGTTTTGAATGTGCCCAAACTGTCCGTGTTGATGCTGCATGACTTGTTCTAGCCAGTGAATGTGCTGAGTTTTGTAACAGAAATTGACTGCGTAGCTTATTTTCCATTTACAAGCCTTTGTAATTTCCTTCTCCCATCTAATGCATATAAAGGGCAGTAAATTGGCACTTGAATATATTTTTTATTTGTGCTGTTTAACTTGCATGGAAAGAATATGTAATCTGTATACAAGCTAAAAATCATGTAAAGACAATAGGAAAGAAAAAGTTGACTTCTTTATCGTCATTTTTATCAGCTGAACATATGAATTGGTAGAGTTCTGTCCCTATAAAATATATTGCTCATTGAAGTTGTGGTACAATAGAGCCTTAGATCTCAAAGGTGAGCAAAGGCTTTTTTGTATTATTAAGGCAGGACTATTTGATAAACTGCTTTTAGACAGACAAAAGAGATGTGATCTTAAATCAACGTTAATGTATGACTGACTAGGAATGATATCATCTAAAGATTATTGCTTTCCTCTGTTTCTGTGGTGTTAACAAGTGAATACTGAAGAATGTAGCAGTGAAGCAAATAGGTCTTGATAAATTATGCGGTCTTGACTTCAACTATTGTTTGAGGTAATTGATGATCTTCCACTGCTGTAATGGGGCTGTAGCATATACTGTAGCACGCCCTAGAGTAGACAAATTGGTCTGGTATTGTTTAGGAGCATATTTAATCTCTCTTGTTGTAAGTGAATCAGTAGCTTTTGCTGAAACACCAAGATAAAGACCAGCATTTCAATATTCAGTCCTAAATAACTTAAGAGTTAAATTCACAACAGTTCTGCCTTTTCCTATTCTCTAAATACTGAAGTAATCAATAAACTTAAAATTGTTGCAATTCAAGGCTGAAATATTTTCCCATATCCCTTTAGGTAAACTTTCTTTAATCTTTGTGGGTTTACAGACAAATACACTTCTGTATTCTTGTTGCACTGTACCAACTTCAGAACACCTAATCCAGTGGTTTTCCTAATTTCACTGTAGATGCACTTAGAGAAAAGTGTAATCCCCCAAAGTGAAAGGATGTTTTTCATCAGCCAAGATAAAAAGGGTTTTCTTGAATCTCTGCTTGGTTTTCCCAGAACCTACTGGGGGAATGAGTCAAATCTTGCCCTGAGAATGAAATCTTCAATTCCCGTTTAAGAACTGGCTGCACACTTTAGGTCTGGATTAGGAGCTAGATGGCTGTACACCACTGTTTGTTTACAGACTTACACGATGAAAGATCCTAGCAAGAATACAAGTTGGGCCTCATGCCTACAGTTACATATTTGAGGTGATCTTTTTTTTTTTTCCTGAAATGCGAATCTAGTAAGATTTTAGTCTTAATCTTAAGTAAATGCTAGGACAAAGTATCTAGAATAAACAACTTGTTTTGTGCATATTGGATTAAATTGATTTTCAAATTTGCTGTTGCCAAACACTGTTTCCTCTCAAGGCAATTGGCTATGAATTGACCACAGAAAGTTACTGCCTCAGGAAAACCGCAGAGCACAGTAACTTCTTCCTAGAAAGAAGCTCCCAGAAATTTGTCTGCCTTTCTCATAGGCAGGAAGGTACCGTATCTCAGCTAAATGTATCCTGGAACTAGATAGAGTAAAGCTTCCTAGATAAGGGCATGGTTTCCTTGGGCCATAGGCTGCAACTCCTCTTGGAACAGTTTTCCCAAGATATCTTTTACTTCTGTTTATGACTTCTCAGTCACATAAATCTTCCAGAGATCTTTGGTTTGGTAACAGCTCATGCCTACTGGAGAGCAGTAAACTCAGTCTGTTGTTCTGAATACATAACTGATATTTATAGCAATGAACAAGACAAGAGCTTGCTTGTGGTAGAAATAAAAGTTCTGTATCTGCTTTGCAGTCTTTTCTCCTATCCCTGCCCACCCCATCTGCTAAGATGTGAAGTCACTTGTCTTATATTGCAGGGATGTCTCCAGCTGAATGCAACTGGTTGGGAGAAATGTTCAGAGTAGCAAATAATGCTTTACATATGTGCTTTTGTTTAGCTTTGTTTCCTTTCTTGACATGCAGTGGCCTTATTTTATTTTAATACCGTCACCCTTATTTCTTCATTTTTTTTTAATTTCTTTAGCCTTGTGTGCCTTTACCTTACGTTTGTGGTAGAATTCAAACTGTATCTGATAACAGAAACGGTGCTTAAGAAACACTTCTCACCTTGCAAATTTGCTGCTAATAATCACTCACAGGAGGAAATTCAAGTCTTGAATGCAGATTTGCATAGAAAACTCCAACAGAGGTACTAGGTGAGAATAAAGCCGTGAGAGAAAAGACAGTCTGGAGAGGGTAAAGGGGAGAATTTGTATAACTATATGTAGAAGGCTAATGCTGCATAAGTGGTTATCACCTTAACTACCAGATTTCAGCATTTTCTTTCTACAGCTGAGAGCGTAGCATTGGTTGGCAAGAGCTAGTCTTTGAGTGGCTTGGGTCTGTGTGATGAGTAGCTTTCTCTGTTGCTTGGATCATGGAAACAGAGGAGGAGCCATCCAGCCTGAGAATAGTTGTGTTGAGCATGTTGTGTTGCATTGTGTTGAATGAAATATTAAGTTGAATCTGCTTTCTAGGCTACAAACAGCAAGCTTGCAGATCTGCTACTCCAAGTTGATGCAAATCCTTGTCACCTCATCTTGCTCTTCTCGGTCTTCCCCCTCCAACTGTTTTCAATAATAAGTTGATGTAATGTTTTCAGTATGGTTTCTGACAGTTTGTTTGTACTCTGCAGGTCCTGTGAAGCAGTAGATGTGATTTGAAGAAAATTTGAAGGAAAAAATGGCTTTAGCTGGCTGCCCAGACTCCTTTTTACATCTTCCTTATCGGATAGTAAGTTATGAAACTGCATGTTCATGTCAGCTTGTAGCATCATATCACTATGTGCTAGTGATTGATTGTGCATTCAGACTTTTCATCAAACTGCTAATAAGCTGTCTGGCAATTCTCTGGGTTTTGCTAAGATTTGGTAGCAGAGCCTCTGTTACCATTCTGTATTCAAGACCTGCTGCTGAAAAAAATTGGGTCACTAATACATGATAATTGGGTCACTGGTTAAGATTTGATACCTCTCCTCAAAGTAGCCGGTTCATATCTGGGAGAAAGTACCTGTGTGCTGCTCCCTTCCACACCCAGCCCCCCAAAAAGGCAAGTTACAGTACCAGTGAAATGCCTTGCACCAAAAAGGATTGGTTTGCTGAATGCTATGTTTGTAGGAACAAAGGCAGAGATTTTTACACTTGGTTAGATCCTGTGTTTGTCTAGTCATTATGCTGTATCTAAGCAGCCAATATGGCATATTACAATGAGTATTTTAAAAAACCTCAACTCAAAGGTGCTAGGCAAATATGCATACAGAAGTTCTCATGTATTTTTTTGTTTTCGTTTTTTTTTTCTAGACAGTTGTGGTTGGCATAATACATGCTTTGTATTTTTTATGGAACTGCATATCTGTTTTTTCAGGCATGACCTGTTTTTGCCCTTTTTTTCTCTTGTTTTCACACAGTGCTTACTACCCTAAGGATTCAGTTATGATTTCAGGCCCTGCAGATACACAAATGATTAAACAGAGTACCTCATGACATAGAAACCTTTTTCTTTGTCCCTAGAGAAATATTACTACTAATAATTACTACAGTTATGCTGCATATCTGAAAAAAAAAAAAAAGAACAAAACAAAACTTCTACAAGATACCGATCCATTTCATGATAGGCCAGCTTATACTTTTTTCCCCCAACAGGAAGCTTCAAATTCGTTAACTAATTACTAACTATTAGTTACTAATTATACTAATGTTAGTATAGGCTGAGTTGTCAGTTGCACGTACCTCAAGCCTTCTCCTGATAGCAGGAGCAACATAACAGTCCCATTATAAATTTGTGAGTACAAAAGCAGTTATAAAAACAGAATGGAATTCAAGAAATTGGATGTTCTGAGATTCTTTTATTGTAATGTATCTGTAATTTTTAAGAGCATACGTGAATAGGTGTGCTTGGACTTTATATAATCTTGATGCACCATGAAATTATGCTTTCAGTTCATCTAGAGCATTATCTGAATCATGATGCTAGGCTGAGGGAGAGAAGAGCTACGTAAGAGAAATTGGACACTGTAGGCAGTAGTTTCTGAGCTGCAAATTCTTTACTGGATGCTAAGCTTTCTCATGAAAATGTCTTCAAGTGCCCCTGTTCAACAGCCAAGAGGTACATCAAAGGGTTGCTGCAGTTTGATATGTGAGCAGAAAGAATGTGAATTTACCTTGCTTTTCCAAAACCTATGGATAATCTGCTGTAGTCTAGGGCAGTCTACAGACTGGAAGTCTCAAAGCAACATGGATTACTTAAGATGGTGGGGAAAGTGACTTCTATTAACTAATATTTTTAGTCATAGCTTACTGTGCATTATAACTATCCTAAGTGCTTGTAACAGGTTTAAAGATGAGCTTTGGAAGCCCATTCACAACTACTGTGCTTTCAGTCAGAAGTTCACATTAAAAAAAAAAAAAAAGAAAAAGCCCTGAACATCTGTTTTTCCACCCCTACTAAATCTGACTTAGAAGCTTTCATCAACTTGTCTTTCAAATTTGGCTACAGTGCCGGTATTGTGTTGGTAGGGGGCTGAAAGAAGGTTAAACTAAATATGCTCTAGATTAGAGTGTGAAGAAGTATTCTGTTTTTTTACAGTACATTTTCTGACTTAATATGAATGGAAGGCTATGCTGAACGCTCCTCCGAAGTCCCTAAGGTTGGGATCTTAATGCTGCAACTTCGGTGTTTAGAATAAATTGACACATTTGAGTTTGGGATTACATTCAAAACAGACAGCAAGAGAAATGAGAGCCTGCCTAAGTGAATATGCACTACAGAATATCCTTTAGGATGGCCTGTTGCCAAGCTACCCTTACCCTTCTTATTTCTATTTTGGGGGAGACAGGAAGGGTATACATCCCTGACTTTTGTATTGGGCTCTTCATTTGCAGTGTTTGCTGCTTTTAGAAGCTTTTGGTTGTTGTTTAAGAGCAGCTTTTTTTAGTTTTCTTAGGAGTTAGCACATAAACCAGTCACACTGCGTGCATTCTCCTAGAAACAATCTCTAGCTTTGTGGAAAAAATCAATACTACCTTTTAGTGGCTTTCAGGAGCCCTTTCCAAATTCTCTAACTCTTCAATAAAAATCCGGCAGTGAGAATTGGCAGTGTTTGTCTTACGTTCCTGGAAATTCAGAACATAGTCCCAGAATTTCTCAGAAAAAATGGGATGATTTACTGTGTTTCCGTTCTTTTGCAATCTGTAGTCACAACAGTATTTATGTGCAGTGACTTGAACTCTTAGGGAAGATTTAGTTCTTTAACCCTTTGATGCACGAATTGCACAAGTTTCAGTGACATAAATAAAGTGGTATTTTTTCTTGGTTTCTAAAGACAAAATTCTGGGCATGCAGGGATGAGGTGTTCTGTTCATCTTCTGTTGTTTTCTCCCTTCTGTTTATCTTCTCATAACCAAGATGCTGGAAAAGTCTGTATGTATAGTTAAGCTCAATAGAGTTTGTTTTCAGAGCTGAATTCTTAGTAGAGAAAAGAGTTGTTCAGATCAAACGTATCATCTAGCTTTGCATAAAATGCACTACAAGCACTTGGTCACAACATAGGGAGAAATGGAAACTGCTTTTTCTCCCACATGTACAGCCTCATGGATTTCAGGATTGATGGTAGTCCTGTTGTCCAGATAATACAGCAGAATACTGCACATCATACTTGAGAAGCTTTGTCCCCTTCAAGATCGAGGAAATAAATACTTAATAGAATTAATCAATCAGAGTCTAAGTAGTGTGATAAGAGCCTCCTCCTTAATGCTGTTACATTTGTGGATGTGAAGTAGATGTTTTGCTGTGAATACACCAGAAATGGTCACACTTCTTTGCCTTGAGCTGGGGGAAAAATTAGGTACAAGTTCTCTGGTTTTAATATGGCAGTTTTGATCCTTGTCTTCCATAAAATCATACGCTAAATTAAAAAGCATTTTTTACATGTTTAGGGGTTGTTTGTTTTGATTAGGTGTTTGGAGAGGTTTTCTGTTTTAGCAGAAAAAAATGAAGATGTTTACATCTATACTTCAGAGTTACCTCGGTAGATGCCCGAAACCTCATTCCTATGTAACTTCATCTCAGCTCTGCCACTTTGGGATAGAATAGTTTGATACTCAGTATCAGTGTAGGTCCACATGCTGTTCTTCGTGTTTGTGTGAATAAAATACCTTCAGTCCTTCATCACAAAGCATGAAAAATCAGTTGCAGAATTTGTCCACAAATCATGAAAACCTATGTGGGAAGGGCTGTTAAGACATAAGTTTTTGCCCACATAGTCTGCCTGACATGGTTTGGAAAAACCTTCATTCACTTAGTGACAAGTGCCTATCGAGACTATGGAGATATATTTTTTTCTTATGATTTTTAAGATTAAAAATAAACGTTTGCTTAACCTACTCTCTTTAGGCTTAAATGTGTAAGAATCCTGATTGTATAGAATTTGGCCTGGAATTTGTTTTTTTTTGTGCCAACAGGGCAGTATGGAATGACAAGAGTGAACAAGCAGGCTTTCAAAGTCCTTGGGCATAGCTGAGTGAAAAAACACCAGTGGCATTATTGAATTGCGTCATTCTTCTACATATTGTATGAAGAAATGAAGCTGAAATATTGCTACTGCCAATGCAGAAAGTCATTGGATTTCTGAAATATGGTGTCAGTCAACAGTTACTTTGTTGACGATGCTCTTGTTTTTAACAGTTTACATGTTGTATGTGGTGTGTAGGGTTGACGGACTGCAGCAGACGTAAAGTATAAAGCAGTGAGAACATTAGTGAATGTTTTAACAAAACGTGTTGCCTCCAATATGAAGTTATGAAATCTGTCTCTCCAAGTGCAGATTGCAAATGTCTTTTACAGATAGAGTTGAAGCTACTTAGTAGTTTTTGCAGAAGAGCAACTGGAGCTGGATTTCTGGCCTTGGTCTTTTTTTTTCTTTTTTGTGTGTGTGTGGAAAGATCTGTTAAAAGAATTGTCCCAAAAGCAGTTGTTTTCACTGACAAGGAAGTTCAAGTAGTCTGGTACATACCATTTAAAGATGCCACTTGCCCACGTAATCACATGTGATCGGAAGATTGTATATGAAGCAAAAGAAAGAAATTTGTATCTCTTACAAGGCTTTTATACAACTGATTAGTTTTCTTTCTTAAATACCCATCAATTATTTTGTTTTACAATTTCAATTTAAAAATCTGTACTTAGCTGTTTGTAATTCTACTTTTGTGTTCTAATTTACACAGAAGCTGGTTAGCAAAATGTGGAGACTTTTTTGAAGACGAATGTGATCAAGGAATTTCATCTGGCTATATACATATTTCTTCATGATTTTCAACCCACCAAAAAAGATTCAAATCATTCTAATGGTCAAGCTTCTAATGGTCATTCACTATTTACATTACTACTAACAGCAGTGAGGAAACAATCTAGGTATTGCAAGTCAAGTGAAGAAATTACAAGTAAAGAAGCTTAGTTTTACCTCTTCTTGTTAGTGGTTTATCCTTGTACGCTAGACTAATCTATCTTTTTAATCTTGTTATTATCATTTTATATGAGCAGTCTCTTAGATTTGTCTCTTAAATTTAGCTCTACTGTTTATATATGTTTAAACCTGCAGAATTTACTGCTTTTCTCAGGAGTCTCTTGGTCAGGCTCCTGGTGAAGTAAGGCAGGTTTGATGCACATTCACAACTGACGACAGAGTTGAAAAATGTGCCTGCTTTATGCCATTCTGTTTTTTTCATTCAAATGCATTCAATTCATGTGTGTTTTCTTTATTTTTAGTAAGTCTGATAACTACGCTCAAAAATTGACTAAGTAACTTACAGGGAAACCTAATGGAATTTATTCAGGCTCTTCGCAAGACTACTTGGCAAGAAAATTTCCCAGCACTTGAATGACAAGAAAATCATCAGTTGTTGTCAGCATGGATTCACCAAGGGGAAGTCACGCTTAACGAACACGATAAATTTATATGATAAAATGACTGGGCTGGTAGTTGAGGGGAGAGCAGTGAATATTGTTTACCAAGACTCTAATAAAGCTTTCAACACTCTGTCCTGGAAGATAGTCATGTTGAATTTGTTGTTGTATGAGCTGGGTAAGCACACAATGAGGTGAAATGAATGAAAACTGTCTGAAAGGTTGTTTACAGAGGGGTAGTGAAGCCTAGTTGGAGGACAGCGGCAAGCAGAGTACCCTGGGGGTCAATACTAGGTCAAATCCTGTTCAGTGTCTTCACTAATGATCTGATCTGTGGGGCAAAGCATATCCTAAGCAAGTTTCCTCACACAAAACTTGAGAAGTGGCTGACTCACAGAGGGTCATGCTGCCATCCAGAGCGACCTGGACAGGCTGGAGAATTGGGCTGACAAGAACCTCATGAAGTTCAGCAAAGAGAAGGGCAAAGCCCTGCACCTGGGGAGGAACAACTGCAGGTATCAGGATGTGCTGGGTACCACCCACCTGGGAAGCAAATTTGCAGAAAAAGGCCTGGGGGTCCTGGTGGGCACCAAGTTGAACGTGATCCAGCAGCGTGCCCTTGCTGCTAAGCAGGCTAACAATATCCTGACCTGCATTAGGCAAAGTGTTGCCAGCAGGTTGAGGGAGGTGATCCCTTGCTTCTGCTCAGCACTGCTGAGGCCACACCTGGAGTGCTATGTGCAGTTCTGGCCCCCCAGTATGAGAAAGACATTGACGTACTGGAGAGAGTCCAAGGAAGGACAATGAAAATGATGAAGAGACTCTGGAACATCTTCTATGAGGAAAGGCTGAGAGAGCTGGGACTGGCCAGCCTGGAGAAGGCTCAGGGTGGACACCTTGTCAATGGATATAAATACCCAGAGGGAGGCTGCAATGAAGACAGAGCCAGGCACTTTCTGTGGTGCCCAGAGGCAGTGGACACAAATGGAAACGCAGGAGGCTCCATCTCAATATCAGGAAGCAATTCTGTACAGTGTGGGCAACTGAGCACTAACAGAAGTTGCCCAGAGAGGTTGTGGAGTGTCCAACCTTGGTGCTATTCAAAAGCCTCCTGGACATGGTCCTGGGCAAGCTGCTGCAGGTGTCCCTGCTTGACCAGTGGTTTGGAATACGATGAACTCCAGAAGCCCCTTCTGACCTCAGCCATTCTGTGAAAATAAGTAGCAGTGAATCTCTTTAAGTTCTGACATGTGTGCAGCTTATAAGATGCCACTTCTGGATTCTCTAAACACCCATGTTGGTTTAAAAAAAAATAATTTTGTGGTGTTTTCTCACAAAACTTCATGAAACAACTCTGAAATAATGTTAGCCATCAGTTTATCTGACTGTTGTACCAAACTAAATCCTGTATGTTTGTCTCCTATGAATGGTATCTTTTCCCCAGAAGTAAATATTTAATAATCTGTTTACCAGCTAGTTATTTTGGATAGCTACAAGTGTTTTCATGTTAGTAACATCTCTCATCATGCAAGAGATTAGTTGATGTACTAATCCTAAGATGGCTTCATACTTCATAAATCTGTGTAAAAGTAGGGGAATGGAAGTATTTAAAATTGGCCTTGCTGAAGTCAACTGGAGTTGCTTTAGTGATTGTTGGGGAGGGTTGTTTTTAATGAACCTTCATTCTACAGATGTTCTGTACTCCACTTATGAGGAAATAATAACTGCTGGAGAAGATTTTTTTTATTATTTTTTTAAGAGGAATATCAAATTGCTGTGCATTTGGAGCTGTCACTTTTCAAGAAAATGCTGTGGCTCAGATCATTCTTTGTGTTGCTGTCCATGCCAATTGGCTCTGACAGGCCTTTTTTGTCCTTGGTAAAGAACAGATATAATGTTGTGTTATGCTTAAGTATTTCTAAGAAATATATCTAGATACAGACCTCACTAAAAGTTATACTCAATAGATTTTTCTTGCCTTACACATTCTAAAGGGAGACTGTGTGATCAAAGGAAGGATATTATTTCATAAGCACTTATGCCATTATTTTTTCAAGCTAAAAAAAATAAATTAGAACACCACCAACAAGCAAACAAACCCCTAGTCTTGCGTGAGCTTGTTTGTGTGACCAACTTTGAGAGCAGAATTTTTCTATTTCTAGAACAAAACTGTGAGTGAAGTTTCCAAATGTTATTGTTGATGTGGTGCCTTTTGGCAGAGACCACTTTGATTCTGTACTTGCGGACCATCTAGCTGTACTGCTGCAGCTGAGTCCTGAACTTAAGCTGCTGATTCAAACGAGAAGGGATAGCCTAAACTCACCCTGGCTTCAGTAGTGGGTGTGCCACGTTGTAAAGTTAGGGGTTGATTTATCATGTCTAACCAAGCACTAGCTATGACTGAAGAGGATCTTAACCTGCTTGCTTTGGATCCTGATTTTTTTTTTTCAGGTTCTAGTATAATGCAGTGTGAAATACTCTTTTTAAAGTTATCTCTGTGCCTGCAAAACTCTGCCATTTAGCAGGTGTCTTCTGTTTCTAGCATTGCAGGTGTGTTCCTGTCATGAAATGGAGCTAGGGTCTTATTCATGTTCTTGAAGAATTGGCTTTGCTTTTTCAGGATGGAATTTTACCAAATTGATCAGCTTTCAGGAGCCTTTCATGTAGAAAAGGCCCAAGTATTGGTATTATTGGCCTTTCATGGTAGATAGTATTGATATTTTAATCTGAGGCCTTACAATACAATGTTCTCTTTCTTCTCCTGAAAGAACACAAGTGTCCAGCAAAGCTCTCAGGCGCTATTTTAAGATAGCTTTGGCTTGTGTACTACTGGTAAGACCAGCGTGCATGCTTGAAATTCTAGCCTCTATAATGAAAAGACAAGCCCTCGGAAACAGCCCGTGGTTTTGGAGCATGCTTGTCCTTTGCAAACCGAATGTTAAACAATGACTTAAGACTCTACTACACACTGGCTGTAGCTCTTGATGTCTTACACGTTGGCTCAATTTTTTGACATAATTTTGGCAAGTAGGGGGAACCTGGCAATCCTTCATGCTAGAGGCCTAAGCTCTAATAAAGCGCTTTAGTTATTAGCACAAGTAAATAGTTGTCCATTTGTGCTTCATTAATGCATGTTAGTCATACAGTAAATACTGTCATGCTGGCAAGTTCCCCAGAATACTGAATACTTCTGCACAGTTCAGGAGGGGGTTTCTGACAAAGTGGTGTTGGCACCTTTCGTGAAGAAGTTTTTGAAGCTATTAGTGCAGGAGAGTGACAGACTATTATTTCAGCTCATGGGGGCTTTTGTAAAACTGATACTTTGGTGGAGGCAAAGAAGTGGTTTTGATTAATTTTAAGCCGTTGCAGTGAATCCTTCTTGAGTTCACGGTTAACTTTTCTACAGTCTTCAGCTATAACTTAGGCAGATTGCTTTGGGAAGTATGAATGAGATGCCTACTTTTCTAATGAAAATAAATATGCTAAACTGCCGTAAGATTGTCCAATATTGTGAAATTTTAGCTGCATATTTGAAGAACCTAGCATGTACAACAGCATGAGGAAATCAAAAGGTAGCACAACGTGAGGTTTGTCTCTGCAGTCATCAGGATTCTCGTCTGATCACAGTGACTTTGGCTTTTTTTTTTGAAGAAAAGAAAGCAGCCTCACCGTTATAATGGTCCGCTCACTTAGCACCTTTCAGTGCATCCCATCTGGTCAGATGGACTTGGTCCAGTCAGCTTGTGCGATCCTTACCTTCACCTTCCTTTGGTGTGAGTAATGCTTCAGTCCCCCAGATGCTGACACTGTGCTCAAAGACCTGGGAGGCACGAGGGCAAACCTTACTAGAAAAAAATGAGGCAAAGAAACCATTGATCTTGTTTTGTGTCCTCAGCTGTTGTGTCCCACGCACAAGTGAGCACTAACCAGGCTAATGTTAGCCATTCTTTCGCTCTTGCTTAGCTTTGGAAACATTTCTTGTTGTTACTGGCATGCTTTCTAGCTTCAGCTCTTCTGCTTGGGCAGCCTCTCCATATTGCTTCTGCATGACCTCTTTCAGCTTTGACCATCTTAGCACTTCAGCATTTGAGCTGAGGCAGGAGTTCCCTGTCCGTTCACCCTGGCTTTCTGCCATTCCCCTGTGACTTTCTGCATGCCATTCTTGTGCTTTGAGGAGGCTGTTCTTGGAGATCAGCTTGTTCTCCTAGGCCCCGTGGACCTTCAGGGCAGTCTCCCATGGGAACCTGGCAAAGCACATCCTTGAGCAAGCCAAAAACTGCTTTCCTGCAGTCCAGGACTGAAATTCTGCTAGTAGTCTTGCTCCCTTTGCTTACTCATGTTCCCTTCATCTCAGGACGGTATCAGGCTGCCATCAGCCTCTACCTTCCCCAACCGGTTCTTCTTCGTCCACGAGTCAGCTTTGCTAGCTTGTTGGTAAAGCTGAGTGCTGCTGGGGTTACCTTACTGATCGCTTGTGTTGTGGAGTTATTTCCAGCCCGCTCCAGAAATCTTCGCGGCCTGCAGCGCTCGCTGCACCTGGAACTGCATTGTTTGCTGTGAGTGGGTCAGAAATGGGATTTAGTTGGCCTGGCTCCAGTTTCTCCTTATCCCATGCACCTGGCTGTACAAATGGATTTGTTTTGGCCTAGGCAAACAGGTACTCTGAGCTTGCATCCTCTCCAAGATAATGGGTGCCTCTTGGAAACAAGCATTGAGGAGGGAAACGAGGGATGTGCCACTATGACAGAAGCAAAAGAGAACCTAAGGGCCATAGCCAGTGGCCTAGGCGTCTCCTGGCCCACCTCTGTCCTTTGCAGCTTCCCAGCCAAGTGTCTGGTACTCCATCTCCTGTCATGGCATGTGGCTGCCTTCTCTGGCACATACCCTCTTTTCTAAAGGTTTACATTCAAGCAGGCTCTCTCCCACGTTGCCTCCTCTGAGGACCTACTGTCAGTCACATCTACCCAGAATCAGCCTTGGGGTGGTGTGGGGAAGCTCTCCCCTGCTAAGTGGTATGTGAGCTTCCACCCTCAAGGTTTGGAAATTCAAGATAAATAAAAACAAAAAATTAAAATTCATTGCAGGCTTTGGATTTTTCAAATCAAATACTAACTTAAATATTTGAGGTAGTCACTTCATACTTTTTTGTAGCTTGAGGCATTTGCAGAGCCTGTTCTCTGTGGTGGATGTGAATTAAGGCTTCATAGTGCCCATTTCTCTATTTCAAACCATATGGAAGTACAGAGCAGTGTGTCCTAAGTTTGATGGGAAGAACGCTTTCCTACATGCATGGTGATGAAACTTCTGCATGAAATATTTCCTCTGGCATGAGTAAATTGTCAACCAAGAGTGCTAAGCATGTTCTGAAAAAGGCATCTTTTGTGATCTTGTTTTTTTCTGGAGTCCTTTATGTCCTCAAAATTGTGATAAACTGCTGGCTGTTGAACATGAATTGGCTGGATGGTTTAGTCACAAACCATAACTGCTATGCTGGATGAGAGCAGATTGGAAAAATAGTTTTCTGACAGCATATCTTTTAGAGGATGGCTTGCCTTGCAGATTAAAATAAACCTGAACCCACAAAACCAGAAACATTTCATCAGCTGCCCCACTAGCAATATTTTGAAACAGAAATATTGACACAATAACATGCAGTTAGGATGCAAAATTACACATATACTGTCAGTATTATGATGAGCTAGTGAACTCCCAAATTTGCCACAATTAATTTTATTTTTTTAGCTAGATGTAATGACCTTCAGTACAACTGTATCCAGAGGTGACTTCTTTCATTTGCAGCTTGCTTCTGAAGCCAAGTTCAAAGTTTTTCTCTTTTCTTCCTCATCCTACAATTTCTTTCTCCCCTTTTTTTATTTAAATCTCTGATTTGCCTTTAATCTCAGCAGGGATCTTTTCCACTACTTTTATTCCACAGATCTGCATTTTTTTGATTGGAAAGAATAGCTGAAAACTAGAGGAAGCAATATAATAAATAGTGACTACTGCAGTAGTTTCCACCCTGAACACTGGAGCTGATCACCACTCTCAGCTGAAGTGTGGTAGCTACATATGTGCAAGCTCCTACCTCTTGAACTGTGGAACAGTTTCCCCACCATCTTGAGCAGTGGTTTCAGGGAAGAAAAAAGAGGAGAGAAAAGGTTTTTATAGCCACTCTAGCACTGATTCAACAGCATCTCATCTGATCACACCCCACCTTTTGTGGAAAGAACATTGTAAAGATATTTGACAGAAAAGCTTTTGTGGTTAGTAGCTGTAACACTGCTGCATTGCTAAAACTGGTGCAATCAAATAGTGCTGTGTGTACACACATGCTAGTTTTATCACTTTGGGACTTCTTAAAATTTTCTTATGTTTGTCAAAATCCATTCCCAGTTGGAGACCCTGTGCTTGTCTTATGCCTGCCTTGTTTTGGTTGGTTTGCTTGATTTGTAGTTTCTTGCACACCATTCCTTCCTCCTGTATCACACTGGCAGTTATGAGACTCCTTTGGTCTGTGGAGGCCTAGTACTCAGAGGATTTATGCAGAATGAAGGCAGCTGTCGTGAACCACATTGAATATTGCAGTGTATGTTCAGAAGTGCTGTAGGTAACTGTTGGATGCGTCCCATAGGCCTCGGCAAAAACCGGAGAGAAGCTGTACAAAATAAGAGGTCACTTGATGTTTATGGTGCGAAAAGCTAGTTATAAAACAAAACAAAACCTTCCAAGTGTGAGGAGCTGATTGACAGTCTTGCTGTTAGCAAGCAGTTGTTGCTATGTTTTGTTTTTCCCAAGAGTTTGTTTGTGCAAAAACTGAAGATTTACACTTTGTATTGGATGTTCCTGGGACAGCCTGCACCTTTACGTGTAGTTGGTTACTACTTAAATGCAAATTGCTGAGCTTTTGAGAATGTTCTTCCTTTAGAGAGTAAGTCACTGGAGGTTTTCTTATAAAGTCATCTTCTAGATGCAGGGTAACTAGTAGAGCAGTCTGCATTTAGCTTGCTTTCCTTAAGAAGGGGAAAACACAGCAGCCACTGCACTGAGATACGCATGCGAGAGTGAATTGACAACTTGCACGTAGGTGACACTGCAGCATAGTTTGCATTAGAAATATCGTCCAACCATTGCTAATGCTTGGGAGCAACGACTTCATGAAGTCTAATAAATCATCACTCACTCTAGAAGATTCTTTAGGAAAATTGTTTCGATCAGTAGTGTGAAAGGTACAGTAATTTCACTTTCTTAAAATTCTGAAGGTGAAGTGAGATTTAAAGATAATGAAAGCAAGAAATGCAGCAGCGTATGCACGTTGCTTTGTAAGTTACAAAATATCTTTTTCTGAAGGCTTGCAAAGTGGCCTACTACTGCAATATAAGCAGTACGAAAGAACTATGCTATTTTTTTGAAGTACCCATATAGTGTAGATTATTTCTTACAGTCTGTAATTTTATTTGCATAAATTACATTACTGAACTGCTCTCAAAACGTGGAACCCCGCCATCTGGTTAGCAGGAGAGCGCAATGGTCTGTCCCAACATGAGATCTGACGCTGGATAGCTAATCATGAAAAGACACGATTGTAGTGGTTTAGAGATGTCTGTGGATTTTATTTTTTTAATAGGTTATGGAGCTGTCAACTGATTTTATATATGTATGTATGTATGTATGTATCTCTACCCCCTTACTAAGGTTCTTAAATATCTTCTTTTTATAAGACTTACTGTTCTGGAGATGTGTAGAGTTAATTCTGCATCTAATTGAAGGCAAGCCACCTGAACTCTAAACATCCTTGTCAGAAGTGGGCAGTTAGCTCAGGGGTGGATTGCACCGTGTAGCAGATAAACGGTTCTTTATCTATGCAAAAAGGTCAGTATCATTGGGATCAGATGTGTGATTGGACGGGCCAGCCATTTCTAGGCCTAGTTAATTACTTACCTAGTGCCAAGGATCACTCTTCAGGGAAAGAAGGGAGGGATATGAAACACACCCTAAATTGCAGCAATTGAGCAAATTGGCTAGCAAGTAGAGAAATAAAGGCCATGCCAGTGGTAGCTGAAGGAAGTAAGAATAGCAGAGTGGTCTTGTATATCAAGTTCTTCAATGCAGCATTTGAAATTCATCAGGTTTGAAATCTGAAGAACCAAAGAATAATTTCATTAGCACTCCAGGGGTTACTCTGTTAGCTGGTGTCTGGTGAACTTAAATGGTCTCTGTGAGCATGGTGGCACTTGCCTCCATGGGAGGTTTATTGTTTTATCAGCTCTGTCAAGGACTGTGGAGAATTGTCTTCTCCTATTGTCTTCACCTACCCTAAGGGCCCTTTCAAACCTTCAGTTGACACCTGAGCCATCAAAAAGACAAAAAGGAGCAGTACTATTGCATTTAAGAAAACAGACCCAAATTCAGATAGCATAAATTCTTTGTTTTGTGCTTTGTGCTACTGCCATTCCTTTGTCTGAGTTTCTTCACTCTTGGGTTTTCAGGGATGCCTAGCTATGAGGAAGCATGCACTTAAACATGATTTAGGTTATCTGGCTGTAGCTGCTGCTTCCCAGAGTGCAGAGATTTGATTGCCTGCCCTTAAAGAGCCTGTGCTTGTATGAAAATAGTGGTTCCTACAACCTAAGTAGAATCTTCCCTTCCCTTCTCTCCTCCCTCCTCCGCTCCCCTGGCCTGAGACACACAAGTGCATTTCCCTGCCGCCAAATCTCAGAGTCCACCAGGTCATCTTTTCAAGCGTTGAGCCTCCCAAGGTTAATGCAGGGCATTGTCAGCCTGAGCTGGGACAGACTGTCCGAGGCTGTTCACAGAACATTTCCCTTCCACTTTGTGCGAGGGTGCTTTCCAAACCTGGCTCCCACAGGCAGTATTCTTAGAAGCAGCTGGCTAGCAGCACTGCTATAATCAGAGCTCTCGTGGACTCAATGCCAAGTAGAACAGGCAAACTACCTTGTGTCTCACAGGTCTGATGAACATGGGGAGGGCAGCAGGTTGAAAGTGATCAAATACCACATGCCTTCTTTCTGCGTGTTACAAATTACTCTAAAAGAACATGTGAAGGTTGTTTTTCTTGAAGATTAAAAAAAATAATAATTTTGAAGAGACTTTATCAGAATGGACAGGTATGTTAGCAGGTGTGTGACAAGCTGAAAATTTCCGTAGCACCTGGGCACAGCTATTCCCATCATGTATCTTTTCATCTTTCTGATGAGGAAGTCGGACCATGCACATCAGAAACTCGGAGAAAACATACAAAGCTAGCCTGTTCAAGAATCCTTGCTAGGGTGAAAGGTTTACAAGCAGCAACACTTACATGTGTAACACACTTCTGTCTTAAATAGCAGCACTTTGGTAGTAGAGTAATGCTGGACTCACTGAAAAGCCTCTGTAAAACAAGAGGAATATGACATCTTGCTGTAGTTGATTTTATACTTCAAGTAACAAAACTCAATTGATGTAATTTCTATTGGTATTCTATTGGTAAATACAATTCTTTCACAGAAAATAGTTCTTTCAGGAACTGTTGGTGGGTTCAATATTGACAAAGAGCTTGGAACACGCAGTAAAATAGGGTTTTGGTAGCTTTGTCAGTGGCAGTCCCTTGCCAGTGAGAGTGGCTTGCTTTGGAGGCCAGACTAACTTACAGATAAGTACGAGCTAAAGATTCATTATCAGGACTTACAGACACTAGTAGAAAAAACCATATTTTCTGTATAAGCATGTAATTTTCCACTGTGAAGATCTCAAACCATTGCCATTTCCTAATATAAACTTCATTTATTCAGTGGTGGAAATGGAAAGGAACTGAGTGTATATATTAAAAAAAGAAGCAAAAAGACAACAGAAGGTAAATGCTTCATTTTTGTGAGCGCTTTTCTAGCTGCAGACAGCTCTAAGAAGTGATTGCTTTCACTGACAATCTTGCGCATTTCTTTCTTTTCTATATTTCAAGACTTTATTTTAGCTGTAAACTATGTAAACTGTCTCTAACAGCCAGAGTGGATTTAGACTCATTAAAAATAGAACAAAGCTTTTAGCATTTCTAAGCCTGTCAGTTGGATTCACTTCTTGCTAGCTGATTAAAAGACAGCAACCATGATGCATTGTATTTCTTTTACCATAATAAGTGGCACCCTGGTCCAAAGAGTGCTCGCTGGAATATGCTATCCATTTTTCCTGTGCGGAGAACCAGGAGACAGCTAAATTATTGCAGAAGCGGTTAGTTTGTACTAAAAGAGAACTGTTCTAATGAGAGAAACTTAATTTGATGCAGCTTTGCCAAATTATAGGTGCAATGCTGTTGCAAACCCTGGATAATGCCGGTTTTGCCAAGACCAGTCTGTAGAAGTGGAGTCTGCAAAGCCTAGCACGTATACATGCTGCACAAGTGCATTGCTGAAGCTGTCAGCTAAAGTAGTGTGCTAACTCCAGCCTTACTGGAGAAAAGTCTTTTATGAATAAACTGCGACTGCCAAATGCTGTTGGGAGGTTGCTAATCGTGGTCCAGCTCGTGCCACAGCAGATTCTTTTTTTCTGGAGGGCTGAAGAGCCAATTTTCCTGAAAAAAGTATATTTTGGTGTGAAACAATACTGCTCTGGTAGCAGTTGTAGTGCAGGTAATGGCAAGACTTGTAACTGGTACTACTCCTTAAAATAAATCTGAAACACCTTCAGAAAATAACTTTCTGGCTCAGCTCTACCAGTATGTTGTATAACTGTATCAGCCTGTGTATTAAAGAAAGCTTTTTTCCTTATTGCAGAAGAAACGCTTCACTGATTTGGGGCATGCACACTATGGGTTTAGGTGCTGACAGGCTCCAAAGCCCCAGTTTTTGCTGACTTGAAGAACTTTCTGGGCAGTGGGTTATTAAAACCCAGAAGGGGGTCGGGAGAGAAGTTCTTCCAAGGACAGATTGGCAAGCCTTTCTGCCTTCCCATGTATCATGGGATGTAATATAATTCCTCTGATCACAACTTCATTTAACAAATTCCCTGCCGCTGCAGAGACACAGACCATGGACGCAGGTCTGTCTGTCTGTCAGCCTCTTGTTTTCTTTCTTTCCTATCTAATTCCTGGTGTGCGGCGTTTCTTGTAGCTTTTGCACTTGTGTACGACAAGCTGTGAAGTCTGGTGAGGCTGTACGAACGCGAGAGCAGCGGTGGCTCTGTGCACGCTGTCAGCTTCTTGCATGCTTTCAGTGATTTGCAGCGTCTACGCGCGGAGGTGCCGCGGTGTGTCAGGTGGAGCACGGGAAGGAACGTGCCGCTAGCTTTGCTACTCGGATCATCTAAAACCGGGCTTCTGTGTTGCTGGTCCTCTATCGTTATCACTGTCAGTCTTAAGAGAGGTCTTGTAAAGTCAGAAGAATGCCAGCAGTTAGTGGTTTTGCTACTTCAGGAGAGAGCCTGACTTCTGACAGAGCTAAGTGGCTTTATTTTAAGCCCTTGTTTGTACAAGCTCTCTTAGCAATGGGAATGTTAAAATTTTAGGTTCACAGTTACTCTGTTGGCTCACTGAGCCTTTCCCTTGGCTCTTACCTAGCCAAATGACTATAGTTAAGAGACAGGAAACCTACTTACAGCTCTTTAATTATGTAATATGTGGGTTGTCTGTGCTTTAAAGTTTTTTTGCCTGGTGTGCAAAGCTTTTTTATTTTTTTCTTTATTTCTGTTGCATGTTAAGCACTGACCCAGAGAAGATGTGATTGGAGCTCTAGGGAGAGACAGCAGACAATATGTTTGAGTAAACTCTAATCGCTTGCAAAGCAGTGACTTTGGACAAACCTGAGAGCAGCCTTGCTCTTCCCTCAGAACTGTACCTGTGACAAATTTCCTTAGGCTCTGGCGTGTCAGTGGTAAGGCAGGCTGAAAATATGCTGTACCAAACAGCTATCTGCCTGGGGACTGCGTTGCTGTATTTAGCTGTGAAGAAGCCCGGTGACTTGCAGCTTTTAAGAAAGGAGCATCATGTGCGTTACCAGTTAATCTCAACTGCGGGGTCTGGGTTAGAGCTTTGTGGGGTTAGGGCTAGCTCTGTCAGGTGGATTTCTTCCTGTAATAGTGTGCATGCATGCCTTCAGAGGGCTAAGAGTAAAGCCGAGTGACAGAACAGAAACTGTGGCTGCAGATACCAGGGAACTATGCATAGGTGACTACTGGGTTCTTACCATAATTGACTCTGTACTCCCCTCTGTACATCTAATGCTTTGCATAGACTGAAGCTGCAAAACCATGACATAAAAAAAGAAGCATAGCTTAGAAAAAGTGCAAAGCTACTTCACTTTCATGGAAGTAGTGTTTTATTTGGGAAGTGAAGAATTACCAGAAGCGGTCCTCAGAAGAAATGCTGCTTTATCTGTTTATTGCCTAATGAAACTACAGAAGCATGTTATGAATGGCAGTAGTGGGACAGATAAAGAAATGTTCATCTACCTTTGTGTCCTTTGGCTAGGAGGAACAAGTTGCAGATACAAAGAGTGTGTAATTTCTCCAAGTCTCCCTTTTCTGCTTCTGGGCTCTCTGAGCCAGGAGCTGTGTCTGTGCTTTAGCAGCCCTTGGTAGACTCTTCCTGAGTGAATTTTAATAATTGCTTTTGCTTGAAAACTTCACAGTAGTCTCCTCTGCCTGTGCTAGTAGAAGGTAATTAATTGTGCTTTGCACAAGTTGCCTGAACAGAGTAAAGCTAAGGTGGCTCAAGTAATGACCTGGCTAATCTTCTGTTTACGCTCAGCTAGTTCCAAAACATCTACTTTGGTGTGATAAAGTCGCATCGCCAGGTAGGCAGCGAGCTACTGTCGCTGTAGGAGTGCTTGTGTGCAAACTGAGCCCTATCTGTGTTGACAGTCTCTTGAACCGCGTTGGGACCCGTCAGCATGTCTGACTTGACTTTGTTGTGCTGGACGGTGTACAAACATCAGAAGTATGTCATGATCTTAATTTGTCGCTGTGGGATTGCTGGCATGGGCATGCGTGACTCTTGCTCAATTGAACCTTTTGTTCAGGGGCATGGCTGTGTGGGTTTGCAGACAGCTACAGTAAATCCAAAACCGGGGACTGTCGTCTTGGTGGTCTGGACATCCACGGTCTGGACATAGTCCCAGGAGCTTCCGAGAAGCTGTGTTACCGCTGGTGTAGCCTTCCTTAATTTCTTGAACTTCCAGCTACTGCTTAAGTTTAAAAAAAAAAAAAAAAGTTGAAGTCTTCAGGAGAGGGGGATTTCCGGACTTCTAGAGAAAGCTACTCTAAGCTAAATTCGGGTCCCTTTTTTGCAAAGAAGGGGGAGAAGGGAAGTGTGGATGATACTTTATTATTTGTACTTTTGGATCTGCTTCCTCCTATCTAAGCCCTATTGACCGGTAAAATTAGCCTGAATGACGAGATAACCTTTACTGGAGGAACCCAGGATGAGAGGAGCAGCAATATACTGGTCAGCCAAAAAACGTCCCGTACTGATAAATGCTATCCCAAGCAAACACGGAGCTAAGCTGCAGGCAGGAACGGTATCACTCGGAGCCAAGGCAGCGATTAGAGAGCACTTGTGCAGACAGCAGAGTTACTGTAGTATACAGTTGACCTGTTCTCTGATTTAAATACCAGATTTAGTGTTTTCTTTGATAACTGAAACACTTATCATGCTAGCTTAAATTGCAGCAAACATTATGTCAAAGTTGAAGGAGTGTACCTTGAAAGGCTTGGTTATAGATTGAAAAATTAATCCAGATTGTCTGGGTTACTGATACACAGAGATAATGCTCTCTATGAATGGACTTTGGCTCTTGGTATGATGCAGCCATGGAGCATTTTGCATCAGAAAATATAGACTTGCAAAAGGACACTGAAATCTAACCTGTAATGCCAGTGTGTTTGGCTGTATAAAATGCTAACTGCTTTAAGAGACTCTATAAAAATAAACCTTGCTTCAGATCATTCTAACACTCTTGCTAGTCACTTGATTAAATCATCCTTGGTTACAGATGCTGACTGATAGAGAAAATAGTACATGCAAACAACTTAGTGAGGGCTAATGCCTCAACAGGCTTCTAAAAATACTGTAATAGCTGGATAGTACAGTAAGCTAAGTAACGTGCTGTGATTTCATATTGAGTGTGTTTATTGGAAGAGAAGAGGGACCTGGGGATTAAACCGTGGAGAAAACACATGACTTATTGGGAGCCCTGTTTCAGCAAGGGGCACGGTGATGGGCCAAAGCAGGTGCCCACTTTGCTGAGGGCCCCGACCTTGTGCTCGACCATAAGGCCGAGCCAGGGCTGCGCCTCGGCAGCTTGGCACGGAGCAATTATATAACTTTTTTTTTTTCCCTTTAACCTTGTTCCTGTGTCTATCTGATTGCTGCTGCAGCTGGCGAGGTGCCATTGTTTGTCTTTGAACAACTGACATAAATAGATTCTAGAGGGTCATGTGAAACTACCGTGAGCTCTTTAACATCGCGCCGTGCTTACCTTTCCTCGGCTGCCCGCATTGCTGTAGCAGGTGTGGTTTTGTTTATGCAGGCCTGCCGCTGTACTTTAGCAACGGGGCTGTGTTGGCCCTTAGCGCCCCGAGGAAACCTTTTGCTCCACGCTTGGCTCGAGTTGCAGGCAAGCTCTGCAGACGTGAGCAGGGCTTTGCACCTTCTCAGACAGGCAGGGGCGTCGCGTCCCAGGTTTAGCAACTGGAACTGCTGCCTCTGAAAAGGTTGCTGCAGGATATCGTGACGTTGGCTTGAGCGTTGTGATTAAGGCCTGTGCTTCTCACTTCTTGTGGTGCAGCTGTAAGGTTACACCGGTGAGGGTGTATCCTATTCCTGTGAGTTATTGGCAATTGCTAGTTAAAAATCTGTTTTAATTGAAGAGTTGTAGGTTTGCAGCCAGCTGTAAGCCTCCGTCTCTGAAATAAGGTCTTGCCAGTTAACAGTTTGTGTGTGGTGCTGTGAGAAACCCCAAAGATGCATCTCAGCCACATCTCGCCTCCATTACTCCGTTAGAGTAGGAACTTCCCCTTCCAGTAGGGACTTCTGTGTGTTGGGACAGCTGTAAACGCATTAGGTGTGCAACAAATAGCTTACAACTGCTTTTCTTGTTCAACCTTTACTTCTCTTGGGTTGACCTGTTGCTCTTCTTAGCCATTGGGTAATACACAACTGCATCCGTGCATTAGACATCTGCGCTTGTTTTTGGGAGGGGGATCTAAGGGTGCTCAACTGCATCGGCATCTGCAGGGTTATAGTGACCTGACAAACATCTGAGATGGTGAGTTTCACAGGGAAAGTGCACAAAGAAAAACTGTGTTGAGAGGATGTTCTGCTTTATTCTTAGTGCCTGGGATGTTCAGCTCTCAGCCTTTGTACCAGGTTTGAAATACCTGAGGAGGCTCTGAAGGGGTAAGGTAGCCAACACAGAGTCAGAAGGCTTAGTGGTCTCCATTGTATCTGGGGTAGGTAGACAGATATCATGTGTATCGTATCATATACTACCTGGAGAAGCTAGAGATGTGGGCACATGTGAACCGAATGAGGTTCAACAAGTCCAAGAGCAAAGTTCTGCGTCTGTGTTGGGGCAATCCTACACATGAGTACAGACTGGGAGAACTCACTGAGAGCAGCCCTGCAGAGAAGGACTTGGGGGTTCTGGTGGACGAAAAGCTCGACATGAGCCAGCAGTGTGTGCTTGCAACCCAGAAGGCCAACTGCGTCCTGGGGTGCATCAACAGAGGGGTGGGCAGCAGGTGGAGGGAGGGGATTGTCACCCTCTGCTCTGCCCTTGTGAGGCCCCACCTGGAGTGCTGCATCCAGGTCTGGGGCCCCCAGCACAAGAAGGATGTGGAGCTGTTAGAGCAGGTCCAGGGGAGGGCCACCAGGAGATCAGAGGGCTGGAGCACCTCTCCTATGAAGAAGGGCTGAGAGAGCTGGGGATGTTCAGCCTGGAGAAGAGAAGGCTCTGGGGTAAGCTTATCACAGCTTTTCAGTACTTAAAGGGGGCTTATAAAAATGATACAGAGCAACTTTTTGCTCAGGCAGATAGTGAAATGACGAGGAGTAATGGCTTTAAAAAAGAAGAGGGTAGATTTAGATTAGGTATAAGGTAGAAGTTCTTCACTCAGAGGGTGGTGAGGCACTGGAGCAGGCTGCCCAGAGAAGCTGTGGATGCCCCATCCCTGGAGGTGTTCAAGGCCAGGCTGGATGGGGCTTTGGATCTAGTGGGAGGTGTCCCTGCCTATGGCAGGGGGGTTGAAACTGGGTGATCTTCAAGGTCCCTTCCAACCCAAGCTGTTCTATGATACGATATTTGTTTGTAAAAACCGCCCTTAGTCATGCCACTGTTGGCAGTTCTTGTCTTAGGAGCTCCTGTGGGCTCCTGAATTGGTACCTGATGGTACTGGCTCTGAAGGCACTCAGGAGTTGTGCTTGAGCCTTTTAGGTATCAGTTGGCTCCTGAAGCAAAGTGCTGATATGCTGTTTGAGGCAGTCTCTCTGAAGAATAGATAGTATACTTTATTTTGTATCCTGTATAACTGTATACCGTTGTTATCCCAAAGCACTATGTCCATTAGGATTTTGAGCGTTACATTACATTCCATAAGCTGGAAAAGTTGTGCTTTGCTCACAGTTGCACGTAGTTGAAGTCCTGCTTGCTGAGTCCACATCATTGGTCTGCCATAATTGTCATTTGCCGTAAAGGTGGTTCCTTTGCTTTGACAGACATGCTATTATGTATTTACATGCTATTTATGTATTTATTTCACACTTTGGGCACAGTAGGAAAGTATACAAAGTCATGTCTATCACTGTAGCATAGCCTATGGGTAGTAATATGTTAATGCAGCCAACTTCATGTGCTTGCTTCTGTTTTTCCATACCTGCCCTTAATTGGTATATGCAGAGGTATACCAACTTCGTAAAACTGTGTACCAGCTCTTAATTTCCTTCTCATGTTCATATTTCTGAAACTCAGTGTGACTTATCTTGCTTTTCTTATTTTTTGTTTATATTTCAATTTTCTTGCCTTCTCCTAGTCTTCTCTTTTGGCAAGATCTGTGAGAAACCGTGGTATTTTAGACTTAGCCAAATTCAGTCTGTGTTAAAACTTCTTGAAACCTGATCTTGTGAGAGTTCTAGTATGAAAAAAAATCAGGTTGGCATCCAGAACCATGGATGTTTAGATAAACTGAACTTCTGGTTCCTCTTGAGGTTTGGTAGTTCACTACTGAATCCGTTTCAGTCCAGTTAATTAGTTACAAACCCCTAAGCCACAGCCTTGGAATTAAAGAAAACAACGCCCCAAGCCTCCACATACTTTGATTCAAGAAGAAGCTTTTGTTGAACTAGGAAATGCATTTATATCACTATTTCCCAGTTTGAAATGTAAAATTGACATCCATCCAGATCAGCCAGCAGCATAGTCATTTATTCTGGACTCATGCTGCCTGTATTAATGTGGCAGTCTAGTGTCCCCCCTGTGTGCACTAATCTTATTTTTTTCCTCCCTATTCTCCAACATTGGTTTCTCCTTTTAGAGGTATGGCAGAGATTTTTCTCATATCAATGTTTTTGGCTCTGCACAGCGTAGCTTACAGGGAGTACGAGTGCCTGTTTTTGACGAGATTTTTCTGCTCTTCTCTTCTCAGGACAATGTAGAGCAGACTTCGGCTCATGGTCGGCGGGATCTGGTGGAACCAGGTTTCCAAGAACCATCTAATCGCATCTCCCTAAATCACCAAGGTAAGAAACAATGGGTACGAATCCAGTCTCCTTGGGGGAAAGCCAGCGTGCTGTGGATGTGGAGGTAGTTTTTCCTCGACGTTGTAGTTTGTCCTTCTTGTTAAAAAAAAATGCTAAACAAAAAATTCTGGATGGCTGGAGTAGGAGAGCTGAAGATGTAGGTTTTTTGTCATCACAACTGTCCTGTG
Organism: Cygnus olor; assembly: GCF_009769625.2. NCBI lineage: Eukaryota > Metazoa > Chordata > Aves > Anseriformes > Anatidae > Cygnus > Cygnus olor. The sequence continues at coordinate 87,608,108 of NC_049170.1, read as the reverse complement.
AGCTGTGGATGAAGATGGCTAAGAACCTGTGGTGAACCTGAAGTCTTGTAGCCCAAATTAGGACTGTTACCCTGGGCACAAAGAATATTCTCCTGTTTTTAGGGGAGGAAGAGTGGAGTCCTGAAATTTAATTCAACATTTTGCAATGTTAAAATTACACTTTAAAAACTTCCACCAGCTGTAAAAATGGTTCAGGGCTCTGGCTCAACTCTTTACTCCTGCAACAAAAGAATGTTTACTTGCTTTGCGTGATGAAAATCACCTCATTCAGGGGCAAGGCAGTCTTGAACTAGGTGTTGTAAAGCTGATGCCTTGAGATGTGCAAATCCTGGGGCAGATTTACATGGGTGACTTCTGAAGCTTTCTGTGAATGTCCCCCATTCATCAGGGAATACATTCACTGTGGTTTAAGTTCACTGGATGAAGTGAGAGTAGTTGTGGCTGCTGCTTATGCAGTCCGAATAGATACTGAAAGGATAGGGAGTATTCCATTTTGATGGCCAAGTGCTAACTTTGTAGCCTGACGTCTTCCTAACAGGTCAATACTTCCTTTTCAGGCCCTTCTTTCCCCCCAGCAATGTTAGAGCACTGAAAGAATCCATATGGGGTCACCCTGGTGTGTGGCTCTGCCTGAGCTACATTGGGGCAGATGTGTCTAGGCAAAATGGTCCAAACTAATTTTCAAAGCAGGTATCTTTACAGAGAATGCTTTTCGTAGGGGTCTTGTCAGTTAAAGGCCTGTTTCTACAGCAGGACTCGATTAATGTCTTTCCTTGTAGTTTCTGAAGTAGAGTTCACTTTTGCAGCCACAGGCTGTGTTGATATTTTTGTTAGGTGACTGACAGCAGTCAAATCCAGTATTTCTCAAATCTTACTGATTTTATTGCTGAAGTAGGTATCTAGCACATTGTTAATCTTCCCTGCCCCTGTGACTATAAAATGCTGTTATGTAAGTGGCACAGGCTAAGAAAAGAAATCTGCATGTCCACTGGTGGCCTCTAATGCTGCATTTGGCTGTAGCACTTCATCTTTTCCCAGTGCTGAAGGGAAACAACATGTTTTATGGCAATGATACCTATTCTTTGAATATCTTTTTGAAAATGGAAGTGGCTGTAAGTGTGATGTTATGGCATGTCCCACTTGTTTGTTCAGTCCAAGTACAAGCTTCTACCCTATTTTATAGTCTATCAAATATGCATTCTTGTCCAATAACTTGGGAGTACAGCTATTTTAACAGCTGCCCCATAGTCCAGTAACCCATTAATGAATAGTACATAGGAAAATGTAAAATGAAGAACTTCTGAGGCATTTGTGACATGGTGTGAACTAGTTCCAATGCAGCGATATTAGACTAGATTATTAAAGTGGGGTTTTATGTTCTGTGGCAGTTTTCTGCTTTTTTTAAAATTCCTACAATAAATTGTGTTGTCCATTAGTTTCTGTTAAAACGCTGCTGATGCTGATTTAGATGAAAAACTGAAGAGTAAAGCTGTATCCAGAAGTAACTTGCAGGACCACTGGCTGCATTTTAATAAGTTTATCTATGCTTGATGGTACGTGTGGATTACGCTGATGATAAAGATACTTGCAACAGACTGTGGCCAGTTTTGCTTCCAGTTATATACAATATTATTTGCCGAGCTCAGCTTATACTGACTAGCGGATCTAAAGCTTTTATTCCTGTATTTTGCAACAGTTTTAAGGAAAGCCAATAGACCTGCAACAAAGCTGGTTTAATGCATATTTAACTTGAGCAGAAATTCTGGAATGATTACAATTGACTAAAATATTTGATGTGTTAGGTACTCCTCCCCCCAGCCTTTTTCCTTTTGGTGTGTTGTGTCTGAACTACTGCAGCTGAACTTTGAGCAACCATGCTTGTTATGTTTTGTTTTTGTATATACACTTCCAATTCATACCTGACCACCTTGCTCAGTAAGCACAGCAGATTTGCCAGTTTCTGTTGAACATTAACTTACAGCTCTTTGCTTTTCTCTCGGAAAGCTTTGGTACAAGCACTTAGAATTCTGAACGAGACCCTGCTTTCCACGGCCTACAAAAATGGTGATTAGCTTCCTTTGAGGTATCTCAATCTCTTCAACACAAACTGGAAAAAGAGCATGCAAGTGGAGACTGAGATATCCCTGCCAACTGTCCCTGCGTGAATAAGCTCTTTCCTGAGAAGGGTATTTCAAGTACATGTTTCCTGCTGAATCACTCTTTTACACAAGCAGTTGCTGAATAACTATTCAGCTTTTTATTTTAAAAGAATATCTTGTAATGATTTGGGAGCAGAGAATACTTCTTGTAAAGCAAGGAGTCTTAAAATATGCAGGTTTCATATAAAACAAATGTAGGAGAAGTTGAGTGCAGATGGAATAGTATTTTTTCCTATGAATAGGTTAATAAATGCTTTTGTGTAGATATGCTAATAACACACATTAACAATAAGTATTTATATATATATATAAGCCATTATTTAGTATTCACTTACAAGTCGTTTTGCAAGCTGGGTAAGTTTCATAAAAGTACTAAACCTAAGAACAGGAACTATGATTTCTTACCTATATTCCCCAAATCTACTTCATAAATGAAATGCAAGGGGAAAGAAAGAAAACTTCATCCGGTAGAACAGTACTAATACTCAGTGAAGTAAAGAAGCAGGTGTGCTTCAGCTACCTACTGAAAGTCCTGTTTGTCTACCACAAAGTACAAAAGCCAGGATTTTGGCAGTTAATAGACAGCAAGTCAAGTACTTCTCGAGCAGTCACTCCAGAAGCTGTAGTAAAGCCTAGAGAACGGAGAAGAAGCATGTCTAAACTATGGGGCACTTCCTAAAGAATTAAGGAAAGAGGAGGGGAAATGATCAAAGTAATTATTTACCATCTTTCAAAACACAAAGAGAACGGGGAAGTAAAAGCATGCTCGGGGTGGGGGGGGCAGCTCTTGTATGTTTGGTGTTATTTTTTTTCTTCCCCCAGCAGGAGTGTGGAGTTGAAGCCTAGTCAGCCACGTATCAGTTCTGTAAAACATGCGGTACTCACAAATGTTTCATATTTTACAGTGACAGGGTTCCTTGCAGCATTTGTATGCTGTCCAATAGGGAGGGCGATGATCTGGGGACAGTAATGATGATTTCAGTCCAAATACTTGCATTCATACTGAGATACTGCTCTGAGGTCTTTATTAGAGCCGATCAGCTCCAGCACTCATTCCTCCTGCCCCAGCACACCCAAGGGGTGCTGCTGGTTCTCCTCTCTGCCCAAGCACCTTTATAGTTCAGCCTCCGCTCCCCTTGGTTGAGTGCACCCACTGCGGGGTGCCACAGGAGTTGATCTTCAATGTGTCTTGTTAGCAAGATAAGGTTGCTTCACCGATTTCCCTACGCTACCTAGGAGTAGCCTTGCTGAAATATGATAGCAAAATACAGCATGCTACAGAAAACTAGATAAGCAACTGGGTTTATTTATTCTCAGACTTCACGGGGGCTTAACCTGCAGGCTGTGCTGCTGCAATTTCTCTTCTCGCTCCGTGCTTCTGGGCTTTTCTTCCTTGAGCTCATTCTCGTTTGTTTCTCTAACAAGCAGTAAATTATGCCAACTTCAGTCCCAGCTTATGGGCAGTACTTTTTATTAATACTTGACATACTTTTTAGAGGTAGTGTAGCTACTTATTCAAGATTTTGAGGTCAGGCATAAATAAGATGCATTCTGTCACCTTAACTTTTAATGGAAGTATTCGACATGCAGTTCTGGCACTTTCTTTATGTGTTTACTTGTAGAGATGATTGTTGGTGTCTGTACAAATGTGTTTTGTCGTGGGTCCGTAATGAAAGATTCATCTCTGTTTTATTTCTGCATTCATGCTTTCAGTAGCTGTCTCAGCTATTGTTGGGCTCGATGCTTTTTGTTCTGGGAGTTCCCGGAGGGAGCTGAGCTGAACGTTGCTGTACCTCTGGCTCCGCAGCCAGATGGCTTCAGCAGCAGAAAGAAAACAGTGAGATGAGATGTTATAGCCAACAGCAGTCCTTTGTCAACAGCCAGCTTACCCTTTGGTCTTTTTTGGCTGGTTGTGGTAGGAAATCTTGCCTACAGTGAGATGGTGAAGATGCTGTGGTTGCAGATCAGTTGGTTTTAGGCTTCCTTGGTGTTATGCCTGTACAGAGCACTTGTTCCCACTGAGCAGTGCTGTCTGCTCTTGAGGCGGATTCTCTCCTCTCCCTCACTGGCTTGGAACTGATAGGTAACTTCTACGGAGGTGATACAAGTCAGTAATAGTGGAATGTGCCTTTGTAGCACACTGCTTGGGTCCAGAAAATACGACGCTACGTAAATACATAAGGACTTCTGAAAAAGTATGGGCTTAAATGAAGTAGTACAATGCCTAAGGTTTAACCCAGGGAAATAACATCCTGTAGCCCTTTTTCTCCAGCAGTACTATTATTACTTGCTTTAAATGTCTTGCTGTTTGCATCTGCCTGATGGTAGGCACGTGAGGTTGAGGCAGTTTTGTTGTTAGCTTTGTAGCTAAAGAATGTGTTTAGTAACCGCTGGTGCTACCTCTGGTATGTTTCAGTCATGGGATCCCAGTGGGATGAATCAGTTATTTGGTGTATCAGAACTAACCCATGTTTTTGCAGAATCCAGCTGGTACTGAATGGAAAATGTAGAATGAAATACAGATAGTTTTGTTTGTATTGCAAAGACAATACCGAAAGCTGCCAGACATTCATGAATTCTCATGTATTGTATAAATGTTTTCGTCATTGTCCAGCCTTAGAAAAAAACACCATTACTGCCAAAAAGATTTACACTAACTACCATTACACACAGAACTGAGCCCTCACTTCCTGCCTAGCTCATTACAGTACCTTTGTCTTATTTTAGAGAAGGCTTCTATTGTACTTTGTGATGAATCTTGTTAGCACAGTTTCTAGGAGGGCAACCCAGAATAGCTGTGGAGAAGTTTAACTTTCCTAATTATATTAGTTCCCAAACCCTTGGGCTGACAGAACTCTGAAAAAAATGGAAAAGATGAAAAGAAGACAAAGGAGGTTGTTTTTTAGTACAGATAACTTTCAGAGTTCTGCATCAAGCTACAGAAAGACAAATTTGACCAGCTGATTGAGTACAGCAGGAAAACTCTGTATATACAAGAGCTGCTAATGATGATTGAGTGAAATCAGTGGAATGAGAAGAAACAGACCAAGTACAGTTTAAAATGCTTGCATGTTCATAGAAATGTATTTGCACATGACTGATGGATTTTCTTTTATGTTTCATTAACTAGGGGATTAACTGTTGCTTTCTTAAGTGTAAAAGAAGGGAGGAAAAGACTTCACATTAACCTGTAAGAGTTTTAATATCAAGTTTGCAAATCTTTTGTTTTGGATATATTTAAAATTGAATGTATTCCCTGAAGCCACCTGATGAGAGCTTTTAAAACAAAACAAAAAAACAACCTCAAATCTCATAGTTGGCAGACATAGGATTTTAAACATGTTTTATAATTTATCAGGGTTCTATGTTTGCTATTTACACGACCATCAAGGTAAATTCATAAGTTCTAAGCCTATTTTCTATTATGATTTATGAAAAATTCTAAAGTTATTACTACATTTGAAATGAAATTCTTGACATGTTGGAGGAGACAGAGTCTCTAGGCTTGTAGTGGTTGTACTGGGGGAGCAGGTGGAGCTGGGCTGAGGCTGAGGAGTTGCGTTCCTTACCTCAGATAATCCATGACACTATCCCAGGCCCTAGGGGAATGAAGCTGCATGGGTTTTATGACTGAGAAGGTGTTTTTTTCATCCTGAAGATAGAGGGATGATGTTCCTACACTTTCTCTTTCAAGATTTCTGTCTCCAGTTATCCCTGGGGGGGATTCACAAGGTGTGAACTTAGAGTGATTAGAAGCTCATTTCTTGTTACTCTTGCTCAATTCCTGCCTGAGGCTCTGGGAGGGGAGGATATAAATTTGGTATCTGGATACTGTGATTCTGTTGCTCCTGTCTAGATGCTTCTCAGTGTGAGAGGGCGCTTACTTCCCTCACCCCTCGTGTGGATGTATTTGAGAACAAGTTAGCTTGACACTAGTACAAGCCTAAAGTATGCTAGTGATGACTAAGAAGATCACCGTAAATACTGTAATTTATTTAATAGCGTCTCCCTCTAAAATAAAATTTCCTTTTTCATTCTCTTTTGTCCTTAATTAAGGGATGTGCGTTTCCTGCTACCACTCAAATGGAGCTAAAGCCAACTGTCAGAGCAGTCAGAATTTTGCATCCCTCAGCCAGGTTACAGCTAGGTAACACGAGGGATGGCACATGGCCATGCTCTTTTTGTGTGTGGGGGGGTGCACTCTGGGACATCTTGTGGAAAAATTTCCTTGTGTGCTTCAGGTATTGCATGGCCGTCGACTGGCTGTTTTGGGGGGTGGTCAGGGAGGGCTTGGGGCGCCACTAGGTGCGTGGATGTGCTGGCCTCTTCTGTCCACAGAAGGCCAACGTTCAAGTAAGGCATTTGTTTGCTGCTGGCACGTTTCCCCTGAGGTACATTGGCTGAGAGCAGCAAGTGGTGCCGTCACCCTCACGGGTGGTTCCTGTGCCCGTGCGGCTCCTCTGGTTGTGTTATGGTGGCTGGCTGCTGGCCTGTCTCCCTCTAGGCCTCTCCGTCCGCTCGGGTTAGCAGGAGAACAACTACACAGCTCCTTGCGTAAGCTGTGAGGCCCCCTGAGAAAAGCAATCGGGAAGTCCTTCCTGGAGAGAACTTTGTTCAGGCTTCTCATTTTCCTGTCCAGGCTCCCAAGTAGTGATGGCTGACAGGAACTCTTCCTTCCATCTTGTGTTAAGAAATCGCTTTTGCCCCCATGTAGGCTGATGGTCAAACCTGAGCAAGGTTAAGTTGAGATGTTTTGTTGTCAGTGTCCAGTATTGACTGAGGATGTGTTCTTGGGGTTGTAAAGCATGAGCCTTAGAAACCAGCAGTCCACCTCAGTGATGGACAGGAAATTATGGCAGACAGTACTCATATGTAGTGTGTGAGCTCCAGAGTCTAGAGCTTCTGATGGAAGTGGTGTGCTTGGGGAAACCTGGATGCTAGATGGAAACCACGGTCTCAAGACGTACTTATGGTGAGGTGCTTCTCCCAGGTACCTGGGCTGAGCTCATTTCTTATGCACTTATCTCATATATTGCTTTTTTTTTTTTTATGTGAGTAAATGAGCTCCAAATCCTACAGCTGGTGTGCTCTCTCCTGTGTAAATCTATTCACGCAGCAACTTACATCATCCCCATCCTTTCTGTAAGCAAATTACTAAAGCAGCCAAGTACAATAGATTTCAATATTTTTTTATTGTCTTATATGCTGATTTATTTACTGTCCAACAGGTATGGGGAGACTTGTGGTCTCAGGTTGTCCTCTGCTTCCTAGGTGGCTTATTTGTTCAATTTGAGTTAATGGTCCATAATTGAGCTGAGTGATTTGAAATGTCCTCTTCTAATTTAATCAGTGTAAGTTAACTGTAAAACCTTGAGATGAGCTCATATGTTTTCTGGAATAATTTTATTGCCTTTAGTTATGTTTTATTTGTTTTCTTTTGTAATCTGACTAAATTTGTACTGTCAAGATGTTAAGGGGAATGGAAGGATGGAAAGCAATACTGCCAGGGAAAAGGCTCTTCTTGTGATAGATTCTGGATGAATTAACATGGCTGAGCTGAATTCTTGTCTGTGCTGTTCCCCCATCTTCCTGCACATCCTTGGGTTCTGGTTAGTTTTCCCTGTTAGGGTTGTGTGCTTTAAGTGTATTTTGCTTTATGTAAGAACTTTTTGAACCTTTCAGTGAAGGTGTCATGGCCAAATGTCAAAACATGTCTGTGGACACTTAAATTGTCTCAGTATAATGAGCTTTCCAGCTAGGAAAGTTGATTTATTATGTAGCCTACTTTTTAATCATGCCATAACAAAGGCAGTTGTTCAGTAAAAAGTGTCTCTCTAGCATCATAATATTGACTTCAAATTCTGACACCTTTACCAAAATCAAATCCTAAATTGCAAAGGTGATTTGACATGTAAAGAGGAAGGGTATATTTAAAGATGGAAACAATCTTCGTCACTGCAGTTATACTGTCTGTTATGATATGCTGCTTAAATATGTATATATATTAAAGCATAAGTACCTCTAATTCTGAAATAAAAGTGCAATGTCACTATGCAAGGTCAGCTTTATTGGAGAAAAAAATGTTTTTCAATACTTGATTACGTGAAAAGCTCTAAGATGCTAATCTGGTTTCATGACTGTTGTGTTCAAGTCTGAAATAAAGATATTCTACTTATTTCAACTTTTAAGAGCATCAGCTCTAAGTAAATGGGAATTTGATTGCAATGTATCTGCATTACATGTGATGTTTGAAACTCCTGTGACCAAAGAGGGAACTATTTTTTTAAAATCTCTGTCTGCTTTGGTGAAATCAGTAAATCGTTATTGAGGGCACAGTGTCTCTGTGCTATCATAAGGCAACAGGAAAACAACCCCCCCACACACCCCATACCCAGTCCTATGAAAGTTATTTTTAAGAACATCATAACAGCGGTGTGGCAAAGTAGAGGAAGTTGTTGTGCCAGAAACTACTCCCTGAATTCTTGAAACCGACTAGACTAGAGCTTGGCAAGAAACCTTTTAACAGCCTTAGTTCACCAGTACATTTAGCAATTTTGGGACTAGACATAATTTTTTCCCAGAATAAAATCCATTTAACTTCAGATAAAGACCTGAGTTACTCCTACCCCCCATTTAAAGCATACTGAACTGATTTGTGTTCTGTCTCTGATCAGCCACGTACCTTTGATCTCTCTTGTGATGGCAGATAATTTCTAATAGCTGACACAATGCAGCCCTCTTGTCTGCAAACAATTCTGGGAGACGTGCATTCAATTTTTAGGTTTTTATTTTCCCTGACCTTTAAGGTTATATTTTTGGTCTCTATCAAAGTGGTGAGAGGGTGGAGAACAGGCGGTGCAGCTCTTTATTTCCTTCCATTGTTTGTCCTAATGATAAAGTGTCCTAACATTTGGTTTCTGTCTCTTCTTTCCAGTGCCTCAGGTGGAACAAAATGTGTTAATTTACCTTTTAGCTTCATCCTCTACACTAAGGTTTTATCATCTTACAAATGAATACATAAATTTAACTTTGCTTCCTTTGAAAGAAAGAAATAAAACTAAGCACTGTTTAAATCTGTAGCATTTCCTGGGGTAAGAAACAGAAAGAGATGGAGGTAAGACTTGTTTGCAAGCGTGAAATGGGGCGTATCTGAGATGCGGCAGATCTCTTGGCAAAAGCTTCTGTGGCCTTAGGATTCCTTGTGATTCAACAACTTGCTGGACTTCCTTTTCACTTGTTTGCAGGTCTAAATTAGAGTAGAAATTATGAATGCTAAACAAAAGTTAGCATGGTACTTAAAAATCAAATGGATTTTAAAAGTTGGCTGGTACAACTACGGCAAATTTAGGTTAAGTAGTCTGGACAAGAATAGAATTAGTTTAAGATTTTAGTATCCTTTTGTGCATAGCAGGGCAAATTACATCACCAAGTAAAGATGGAACACATCTTATAGCCGAGAGGAAAATGCCCAATTCAAGTTAGAGCTTTAAACAGTGTCTTTCTTAAAAATGCCGTTCCTAATCTGTTTATAAAAGTCATTGGTTCTGCCAGATGACTGGGAAGCTAAGACTGCAGATTTCAAGATTTTTCCAGCATAGGAACGTATTTCCTTTAGTCGAGTCAAACAAGTTTCACTGGAATGTGTTCATGGTCTGTATCAGCAAGTATAGCTCAACTCAGTCATGTCAAGAGGAGTATATACTGCGGTCTACTCAAGGAAATGGATGTCACTAAAAATACCTGTTTAATAATATTTTTTGTTGTTGAGTGAATGTGAAAGTAGTCTTTCTTAATGGCAAAGCTGTTGTTTATTTAAATATCAAAATGATTTTCTGAGGTTTTAAAAAAAAATAAAGTTGATGACTGAAGTCAGGCTTAGCATAAAATGGCATGTGTTCTGATGACAGCAGCATGCTGGCTCTTTTTGTAAGACCTACATCTATACAGTGTACTTGTATGTGCCCACTGCAAGTCCTCATTGGAAGAGGGCAGTTTGAAAGCAACAAGTGACCTCAAAACGGCTGCTTACTTTATCAGTATTGGGGTCTATGTGGGGGGAAGATTCCTTTGTCAGTCCTCTTGGAAGTTGCATGCAGTAACAAGCCTCCGAAGTCTGCACTGCAGGGTTGTAGAGAGATTCTGATGCTCATATGCAAACTAGCTAGATTGCCTACTGTAGCAATTAATTATGGCTGCAGCAGAACTAATTTGTATGTGTTGCTAGTAATCTATACCTCAGGCAGCTATAAGCTGTTCAGAATAATTGGACCTGACCTGAGGCTTTAATGAAATTGGACCACAGGAATCATAGCAGGACATTGCTAAGCGTCCATTTCTTCACTTGAGTTCAGCGAAGCATCGATGGGCTCTCCACTCTCACTATCCCCCCTAGCAGGCGTTGTGAAATACTTGCTAGGGTTGGCCACCGGGCATGTGCAGAGCTGGGCAAGGAGTTAGTGCTTGTTCAACAAATTACCTCTTACATGGAATGAAACAAATCACTGCTGGTTGTCTACCCAAGTTTTCCCCATCAGCAAAATGAGGATATTGCTATTGCAAAACTTGTGTCAAGTATGTGGTTGAGATCTGCTTCGTGGGGTGCATGCAGTTTTCACAGATGAAGTCCTGTTTTGTTCATGGTATTAAGTGGGGAGCCAGTCCTGGAGAGATGTAATCAAGACTGAAGTATTTCCACTGTAAATTCTCTTGGTAATATATACCTCTCTGTGGAAAACCTCCTCACCTCAAAGGCTATTTCAAAGATCAGTGATTTTGTTTTGAGGCTTGGATATCATATGAAGTGTGATGTAAAAGTCTGCGGGCAAATACAAAGGCAGTTTCTTCTTGTCCTGAATGGTGTAGTGGATGGGGCTTCACTCTCTGGTAAGGAAGGGAGCAAGTTGTTTCATTCCCAGTGCATTATCTTGTTTCTGTAATGAATAAAGTAAAGGTTCAGGAAGAACAAATTAACACATGCACATACATGAGATTGTATCCTAAGATATAGAGGAAAACATAGACAGTTACTTTGACATGACGGGTAGCTTTCCTGTAGAAGAACTTGTTGGTATGCAGTATGTGACCTAGAAGTGGTGAAAGATAATGCAGCTTTTAAGTGCTGTAGATGTCTTATTTAAGAAGGATTGAAGGTACCTAATTCTGAACTCACAGCAGGGACGTGACCGGTGAATTAAGCTGAAAAGGGTACTTGAAGTTTTCTCTGTGTATGTGTGTGAAATCAAAGTTGGGAATGGTGAACAGCCTTGCAAGTTGACCTTGGAACATTTACTAAAATAAAAAATTGGCATTAAATGTGGGATTAGGAGATAAGGGAAAACCACTTGAGGCATAAAGCACGGTGAAAAGCCATGGAGTTTCTCTAAGATGGTTTTAGTGTTTAGCTGGAGTGTAACTATTGAAAGAGATATAATTCATTTTCATTACTGCAGGAGCCAAGATGTCTACTAATACAGTATTTATGTTTGTGGTAATATCTTTCCACCATTGTGTATCTCTGTAAACCTTATGTTTAAAAAAACAGCCAAACAAAGCAAAACAAAAAGCCTCTCAACCCTCTCTCTGTATGGCCATAGTGTATAGCAGTTTGGGCCAGGATACACGTCTCCTGCTGCGTTAGGCTGGTGAAACACAGAACAGAGAGATCTCTCACCGAAGAGCAAGTCTAGAGATGAATCTGGCAGATTGTTGGCTCCAAGGCAAATTGAGACTGTTGTGGAGAAATTTGTTCAAGACAGTGCTTGAGTGAAAGCCTCCTTTCTTGCAGCGAGGGTGTTTGAGCAGGAGCACTTTGTGATCGCGGCACTGATGACTTTGCCCTGAAAAAAGATGTCCTTTCAAGTAGGCTGTTCTCAGACCATTTGCATTCCCCAGAGTCTGGTGTCTCCCAGAGGTCCGGTGGTACAGCTGTGCTGGCACACTTCCTAATGTACTTGTAATAGCAAAGGAACACTTTCTCCGAAGGAAGTTTATTCGGATTTGACAAGTGAAATGAAATGCTGCAGTAAAAGCATTCTTAGACATTTACACTGCAATACAGATAATTTAACAAGAAGAACAGTGGAATTGCAAATTCATTTCCAATGAATTTCCAATGAATTTGGTCATGAGCAACCTTTCTTTGAATTTCAGGCAAACGTAGAGACCAATACTGAGTGAGGGCAGTGAATTCAAGAGGATAACTTTGACTATTGCATGCATCTCAACTCGAGCCTGAGATCAGTCCTTCTAATGTTTGTGCCACCCAAACACAAAAGAAGGCTCAGCCCTCACCAGTAGATCTCTCTTCATCGAGAACACAACTCTGACACAGAAGGGATAGGGAAGAAATGCCTTTGTACTGTTACCTAGGTACATACTTGGTGGTTTCATTTATGTGAGTTGAGAGAGATTTTTCGTGGTGTGGTTTAAATAGCTTTTAAATAGGCTTGGAAGGATCTGAGGGGTTAATCTATTTCAAAAACTTCTATGGGTATAGTAATATCAGTGTAGGCTTGTGATCTATTTACAGTATTTTATACTTGTTATAGGCCCTTGTATATAGATGAAATTGTCCTGGAAAAAAATGCTGCTGTTTAGCATAACACATTTTATTCACTGACCCGGTACAACTGCCAGGAGTGCTTTTTGCACGTTAATGAATGCCTGCCCAAAAAACATCAGTCAAAATATTTGGTGTGCCCTGTGCAGGCATCTAGGTTACTTTAGTATGTGCTTTATTGAGAGCATGTGGGAAGGCAGAGTCATCTAACACAGCCTCAGTTTTGGAGGGCCAACAGAGGGGCTAGTTAATGGGGTCTAAATTGGGGTTGTTATTGGAGGAGTGGGCATTATAGTAGTTAATGTGGTAGAAAAGAGCAGGCAAGTAAATGGCTCTCATTGACAAGGTGCCTCCTGTGAAGAAAGAGTAAGAGGGTAAGAATCTGAATTTTATTTGAATCAAGTACAAAAGGAAATGTTGTTCTTCAGCTGATACAAGGTAACTTCCAAAATGAGTTCACAGGAACTGTAAAGGAAGCTCAGGTGGAGTGACCACTCTGGAGTGCTGTTGGGGATGGAGAAGACTTTGAAGCTAATTCTAGCATTTCGTATGGTGCTTTAATACATTTTAGTACGTCTTTACTGTTCTCAAAACACATGGAGTTTCATCCATCTTACGATCACAGTTAAGAATGTATCGTTGTATAAGCACATCAGAAAACAGAAACAAGCTTCATTTATTTTTTGCTCTTAAAACTTTAAAGTACTTTCAGGTAACTGTATATTCTGCTGTAACAGTGCAGGTGCTGCGGCTTGTGCTTTAAGTTGTGTATTTGTCAAATAAGCAAAACTCCTTGCTTGTTTCTTTCTTTTAGTAGTTAGGTGGTCTGCAGGTTCCTTAAGGATCTAATAAAAGATTGTAGGACATCAGTGGAAATGTTCCAAATAAAATTATTTTTAATTATGCAAAGAGGAGCAGAAGATGATAATGCACTGTTGCATTATTTATGGTGTCTGTAGCTTTGAAAAATCTTCTTGTGGTGTTGAGATTGCCCCAAAATGAACTGGAATGGCATGTTTCTGTAGCTGTAATTTCTTGTATCATCTATAAAACAGAGATAGTAAGTTGGGGCTTTTTTTAAGCTCACATAATAGAAGGGGAAAATTTACAGTAATATTGAAAGTCAAATTTAATTGTTTAATAAAATAAATCTACAGAAAAAAGGAGTTGTAAAGATGTAAGATGTCAGTTGTGCAGTAAAATTTTTCACCACAGTGCAGCATTGTAACAATAAACCTCAGTCATCACTGTCTTTGAACTTATCTGCCTGTGATAAGCACTAGAGTATTTATTCCTGCCTTTATGTAAACACTGTGCTGCAAGTGGCTCATGACAGCGCTTCAGGATGGCAAGCTGTGTCATGTGAGGATACTTTAGAAATGCATAATTTCAAAGCAGCTGAAATTCTTGCATTGAGGATTCAGAAGGTTGCAGCACCTTTCCTAAAGCCAAGAAGCTTCAAGGGGAAGATCAATCTGAATTTGTTAATTTATTTAAGTCTTTTTGTGCCTATTAAAAAGGACAAGATTCTGTCAAGCTAACGATATTTTCAGCTAAAAAAAAATAAATCAAAAAACCCACACCCACAATGGATTTAAAGTGGGGCAAAACAAACATAAGTAAACCAAAATATAGGACAAAAGATATAGCTAAATTTGTAGTTCTTAACAGCAAGCAGCTGCTTAAGTAATTAAAGTGTATAAGGTGCTACTGACCAAAGCAATTAGTATGTAATTTCATTAATGGTGTTAGGATTGCAGTAACAACATTTGAGTGTTTCTGTCCAAATCAAGATTGTGGGCAGTTTGTGACATGTATAACGTGAGGTTAGAAGCAATGCACTATTATGTTATGGTATGTTATAGCACCACTGTCTGAGTGGATTCGTAACTGCGTAAGTACATGTTTTAAACTGGCTATATGTCTTGTTAATGTTTCTAATAGGTATACGTTGCTTACAAGCGTACATGCACTTGTAAATTTTTATAAGTTTGTATGTTTGTATATTAAAAAAAGACTACTATTTTTTTGTCTTTGCAATTCAGTTATGAACTTCCTATTATTCAACAGCAACAACAAAAACCTGAATTATTCTTTTTGTGGTTTGTCCCTAAGTGTTTGAAAAATCCTGGAGAGCTCAAGCATACTAAAATATTCACAGTCCTCCTGAAATCTGAAGCGCTGCAGATAAAGGGTTTCTAACCTACGAGGTTTGTGAATAAAAGACAAGTGGATGGTGCACACAGTGAGGTGTGTAGTTAGATAGTTTGTACGCTCAAGAATAATCGTAAATATTCTTCAGCAGATCGTGATGAGTTTTAGAGACAGGATACAAAAAAATACATATCAGAAAACAAATCTGGAATATATTAAAGTCCAATACAGGTCACCCTCCAAGGCCAAGGTATCAGCATTGACTGCATGCTTCTTCAGTAAGATGATTGAAGCAGGAACATCGCTAGAGTATTGCTATCACAACAGCTGACTTGAACTTGCTGCTGTTGTTAAAAAGCCATCAAATTAAGTGCTTTAGAGTGCTAAGGCTTTACAGCTGTACAGCTATGCTTTTGGCCTGCTTTAAGTTCTGTCCTTTTCATGCATGGCCTCTTTCCAGGTCTAAGTCTTTCTAGATCTAGGTCTGTAGATTTGTGGGTGTGCTTTTGGCGGAGGAACCAGTCTTTGCTGCTTTTCTGGGCTCTATGTCAGACATGAAAAAGAGTGAGGTGAGCAGGTTCTCTAACCTCCTGCCAATGTTGATGCACCTGGGGTCCCGGGTGTCCATCACAGCCACATCTGCTGCAGGGCTTCAAGAGTTTGGTTGCCAGCAGATTGAAAGAAATGGAGAATGCCTTGTGAGAAGTGATGGTTTGCTAACAGAGTACGGTCAGGAGAAAATGCACGTCCGCTGTCCTGTCACCAGAGTTGCTTGGTGGGCGTACAAAGAGGCATGTCTAGGTGGGAGCTCCAGGGTCTCTATCCACAACCTGGAAAGCGGACAAGTCAAAGAAGAGCGCAGCAGTCTGGGTCTTCAAAATCATGGAGTGTCCTGAGTACCCAAAGCAGGAATGCACACAGCTTGTAAAACCAAGCGTGTGGGTCTCATAAGGAAAATGGGCATAACTGGCAAGTTGGTTTTGACTCATGTAGAACTGTGATGAGTCTTCTGCATAGCACGCCTGTGGCTTTCACTTTTAGGCGAACATGATCCTAACTTACTTTAAATAGTGCAGCTTGCCTGCAGGATGTTAAATGGTAGAGGAACATATTTTGAGTAGCTGATTTATAAAGGAAACTTAATTTGGTGAGTCTAGAAGAAACATAAATAACTTGTATTTTTCTTGGGCCTAGATATATTTAGGCTGATGTGCTTGCTCTTCATTGAAGATTTGAATGGTAAATTAATTTTTCTTTTGCATCATGGCTGGTCTTGCGTGGTTGACTATGAGTAGTTAATATCATAGAATCATTCAGGTTGGAAAAGACCTCTCAGATCATCTAGTTCAACCTTTAACCTAGTACTAAAGTCCACCACTATACCATGCTTCTAACTTCTAAATCCATGCGCTTCTTGAAGACCACCAGGGATAGTGATTCAGCCACTTCCCTGGGCAGCCTATTCCAATGCTGCATAACTCTTTTGGTAAAGAAATTTCTCCTAATATCCAACCTAAGCCACCCCTGGTGCAACTAGAGGCTGTTTCCCCTTGTCTTATCACTTGGTGAAATCAATTGAATATTGATTTCAATATCGATTGAGTATCAGAACAGTAATGTTTGGTGACATGAGTCATGTGGTGTGACTTGAGTAGGGGAAGTGCTGGGCTCTTGAGGAAGCTTTTTTACAGTTCTGCTCTGCGTCATCCTGGCTTCTCTGTTTTTTTGTTTGTCATTACTGTTTTTGTGCATTTCCTTGGTTTTGTTGACCTAGTTTTAGCCTCTGTTCATATTTTAAAAAAAGAAGTCGGTCAGTGGGAGCTCTTGGGATCAGCATAGTCACAGGGGAGAGAAGTGCCATTTGGAGGTGCCGGTTCCCGAAAGTCGCTGCCCGTTTCCAAGTGCGGCTCCCACATCGTGGTGTGGAGCGCGGGCGCATGCAGCAGTGGCTCCAGGCAGCCATTTGGGATGCGATTTCAGCAATATGCTCTGCCATCTGCGAATCCGTGCAGCAGGGCTGTGGTGTTCCCTTCTAACACAGCAAAAGAGGTCCGCGCTATATTACGGTCGTAATTCTTAAATTATCCACTCTCGTCACTTGGTTTCCTCTGCTGGCAGAGCCAGAGGAGAGCTCCTTGTTCTGCACCCAGAAGTACTGCTTGATTTGCTGACTCCCGAGCTAGGCTTGCATGAAAGGAGAGCCTAAAATAGGCAGCCCACTCAAGGGCAAAGTTACCCGTGTGCAGAAATCGGATGCATACCCCAAAATGTTCTTTCCCCTTGAAGGACAAAGAAATGTAAGGAAAGCTTGTATCAGGTGCTGCCGTGGAAATAAGAAAACATCTGACAGCAGCCTTCTTCATCTGTAAAATGATGTTAACGTAGCGAAGCTCGCTCACTGTTATTTCAGTTGCGAGTTTCAAAAGTCAGAAATTAGGGGCTCTTGGGAGGCTTTTTTGATGTTGAAATTACGAATGACTCTCCCGCAGTTCAGTCTCTTGTAGATAATTTACTGAAATTACAGTTGGAGCTAATACTAAACTATTAAAGCAGCTGGTAAAAGAACCCCAAATTACCCCGCTGTTAAAGAATTGTACTTCTTCATGACTTCAGTTCTGTTAACTAAGCTCTGACTAGAAGTACCTTGAAATATGACGTATTCCTGTTGGCTTTGTAAGTACATGGGTCACAGCTAGGTAACTATTATGTTCTGACAAGGCAATCTTTAATTAACCCAGAGGAATAGCTGATTCATTAATTGCTGTGTGCAGCTTCTGGAACTTGCATTACATCCTCTTCAGCGTGATCTCTAAGCCAGCAATAAAGCCGTTCAAAGGAAATTTTAAAAACTTGTGGTTTAAAGTCACGTCGACTAAAGGTTGGGTTAGCCCGGCTGTCAAGTGAGGAAGTGCGCACCTAATTTAATAATGACGACGTTCCAGCATCGGCTCTCGGGATCCATCGCGGCGTGAAGGGATGCGCTGGCGGGATCCCCAGGTTAATCCACAGCCCCCTGTCACGTGAAAGCTTTGCTCAGATTGCCACAAAATGGCCTTAAAACGAACAGAGAGACTCCCTGCAGGCTGGCAGGGCCGGGCATGCTGGCTGCCAGGCAGGACGGGACGCGCGGCCTTCGTCCTGTGGCGATCCCGGCCTGCAGTCCCAGGCACCAGTTCAGCAGCGGGCAGGGTATTTCGGGCTTTGGCCGTGGCCGAGCAGCACCTTACGAGGTTACGGGCTCCGTTTCCTGGAGCTGGGGGTGAAGCTCGGGCTTTCTTGGCAGGGCGGGAGTAACTAATCCCAGCAGAAGTGTTTATATTGGGTTGTAAGGAGCCTTCAGCCGGGATTATTCAGCAGGGCATTACGATGTTTAATCAGGGAGAGCGCACATTCCCTAAAGGAAAGCAATAGATGCTTTGACTGCATTTTTAACTTGCCTTTAATAGCTTAAACTTGCAAGACATGTGGTAGCTCTTCTCATCTGTCTGAATTTTTAACTCCTTTTTGAACTCTGACTTGTCTGCTGGGGTGTTACTTATTTGTGCATATTTGATTTGCACTCTCGTTATTTTTTTTTCTTGTCCTCTGACACAGGAGATAAGAAAAAGATGCCTGAGTAAAACTTTAGAAAATCATCTTGAATAGAAATGTATATATGGTGAGATGGTAGAATAAACTTTAAAAACCAGTAATTTTCATTCATGCAAGCATAAGGAAAACACAGTATTTTTAAGATACTTCCTTGGTTTCCTCAATGTAAAAATATGCAGTCTCAATGTAAAAATATGCAGTATTAATAAAGATTCAAGTAAACCTGACCTTTGCTGTGTCAAATAACAGCTCATGCTGATACAGGATATCCTCTTAAAGTCACTCACCCGTAAATATGACTTTCTAATATAAGATGCAGTCTGCCAAGTGTTTACCATGTGGCCAGCAGACAGTATTTCAATTCATCAATCCCTTGCCATCCGATGTTGTGCTTCCTGAGTTTTGACTGGAAGTGCCTTAACGGGTCAGTAGGTTAACACTGTTTTCCCCTTTCTCTGGAAAGCTGAAGTAGATTTTCTGTTCATTTTTGTGTGGTCTACACAGGCTAGCAGCAGTTCTGCTGCCTTGTTGGGCATGCCAGGCATTACGCAGCCGTATTTTCTGGGAGGATGAGTGACAGCCTTCCTGCAGTCGTGATTTTGGAACGTAACACCACAGCTTTCCTTCCTGATTCTGCTGTAGAGATGATGCACAAAGATTGAGGCATCCAATTAACCGTATCAGGATGATGAGATATGAATAGAGGATCCCTGGGCTGGCTGGTTGGTCTGTCAGTCTCTTGTGCACTCAGTCACTTGCTCTCCCACCCACTCTCCTTTTGTTTCCCCCCTCCGGTGTAAAGGAAAAGGCCACAGTATGGCTGAGTGCCTGACTATTACTTGCATGATTATGACAAGCTTTACATTTGCCTCTGTTTGTTTCTCCATTGGGGTCTGCTCACCCCATGGTATATCAGGGTTTTCCCCGATGCAACCACTCTGTGCTTCTGTAGGGTTTCCCGAGACTTGATCTCCTCCAGCTCCAAGTTTGGCCTTAGAAAGAGTGAGTACCCCACTCTGTCCTGTGAGGTGCTAGCAGGGGTATCTTCTCTTGTTGGTATTATTATCTGTCCTCTGTGTAACTGATGGAGATGTTTTTTTTTCCTGTCTTTACAAACCCAACCAAACACACACTTTCCTTTTAAGATCTTTCTTAGTCTTTTTCTTGAACTAATACTTTAAAATTGGGTGATATGATAAAATGGTACAGGGTGACCACTGAACGTAATATTCATAGAAGAAAATTGCAGATGTTACCAGTTTCTTGAAAATTAATCATCTGGCTAGATTTTGTAACCATCCCAGGAATGACAATTTCCCAGAGGTCTACTTAACCTCAGACTGCTTTAAGTGACCTGTTTACTCACTATTTACTATACAACATTGCTTCTGAAAACACTGGCTGTACAGAGCCATTTGAAAGGCTGTCAATTGCTGTTAACAGGAGCTCTGCCATCAACGAGTGCTAAAACCGGGGTGTGTGGTGTGTTCGCTGACCAGCATTTGGCCATTCCTGCTCTCTGTGCAGTAACACTGGATCAACTGGTGTAGTATTTGGGTTTTGGCTCAAATGTTTTTTTTTGAAAGCTGCAAAATTAGTTCCTAGAAAACGCATATTGGGAAAATTAAATCCCAACTTTTTGTTTCCTAACTGGGATGCTGGGGTGTGTAAAGGGACTGGCCATACATACGTATTTTATCTTACCACTTATAATTATAATAAAGCTCATATGCATATGCATGATCATTCTAGATGTTTTAGATGTTTTCCTTAGGTTTTCTTAGGTTTCCTTAAGTTTCCCTCTCTCATAGCAACATCATAGGTGCTTCAGCATCTGTGCCTTAGAACCGAGCAAGGGCCCAAAGGTGGTGGTGGGTTACCCACTGTGAGCAGTCTTCTGTGCAAACGATGAGTTGTAAGTGCATTGCAACAAAGGGCCAGCCTGACTTCACGGTTCCTATGTTAGAAATGGGAACTTGCATGCTGAGAGGCACTTCTGAAGGCCGTGAATAATTGGAGTCTTATCAAAGGGCAAAATCATTAAAATGTTATCAGAGATATGCTTTACCTTAGTTTGTCTCTGAAATTAAACAGACAAACAAACAAATCCGCTTTATCCTCATCCTCTCCCCCCAAAATACCTAGCTTTTGTCATCTTTATGCTTTATGATGTCAAGTTGTTAGGTGTGTGAATTGGGCAAGAGCTGAATTTTTCATTTTTTAACCCTACTGTTTTCTTCCATTAGAATTCCTGAAAACTTGTTTTATATGATCAAGACTAGTCTGAGGGTACAATTGCATTATTTCCTGCTGTAGGACACCTGTAACCAGTTGCTCCTGTTACTCATTAACGCTTTGATTTTGACTAACACCTTTCATATGTAGCTTATTCCTATAGCTGTTACCTAGCAACATTAATTTTGTTCAATTTAGTTTGTCTTCTATTTCAAGGGATTTATAAGGTGTGTTTTAAGAATGTTACCGAAGTCTAACCATAAACCTTTTAGTAAGAAGGTGTTTATAAAGTGAATTCTCTCCACCACCTGTAATTAACATACATACATTTTATGTTAGCCTTTGCAACCGTGTTGGCAGAAATTGGAATAGATGTATGTGGGATTTAAAAACTACCTGCAGAACACTGGAGTAATTACAAGTTCCCTGGTGACTTCTCTGTGCAGCATTTCAGTGAGCTTAAGGATCGTGGATGCCTATCTCAATTTCGTGCTCTTTTACAGAACAGCATCTCTGCTTCTTGCTCTTCTTTCCACAGCATGGTCTATTTAGCATTTTGGAAGCTGCACATACACTGATGTGACATTTTGTAAGCCAGCAACCATAGTTACGGTACGAAGTAGAGGATTTCACTGAAGATGATTGATATTAGAAAGTAAAGGACTCTTCAGTTCAGAGTCCCATGAGGGGACTTGCAGGGTGCGCAAAGTTCTCAAATTTTGGGGTTCACAGTTGTTGTTTTTAATTCAGACTAAATCACTTGGAACTTGGCGATGTGTGTGGGAGAAAAGCTGGGGCTGTGTCTTCACTTTAAACAAACAAAAAATCTCCGGGCTCCTAACGTTCAACAAAGGTAGTCTTTTGATATTTTTGGATTTGGGTCTGATAGTGTACCTGGAGAACAGCATGAATGCGTAGGGTTTGCAAGTTGTTTTTTTTT
Source organism: Cygnus olor (assembly GCF_009769625.2). Lineage (NCBI taxonomy): Eukaryota > Metazoa > Chordata > Aves > Anseriformes > Anatidae > Cygnus > Cygnus olor. Next base: position 87,586,471 of record NC_049170.1, on the reverse strand, counting down.
TTTAATTTTCTTTTTTTGTTTTGTGTACAAAGCTATCCCTTGTATGTAGTTCTTAATGTTGAAGGGAGAGGTTGCACGGAATTGGAGCTGGTACTAGGAACTGGAACATGTCATTCAGCTGTAGCACCTCTGTGGAGGTCATGGCGGGAGGGCTTTAAAGGAAATTGTAAGAAATCTGCTTGGTGTCACTCGCCTTCTGTTGCATGCATCTTTCATGGGTGTAGTAGCTGTTGAGTCCTAAATACACATAGCTGTAGGCTGCTGTAGGCTACATAGGGGCTGTAGGTAACTCTTTAACTGCACAAGAACTGCAAGTCCAAATAGGCAACTGGAGCCTGCGGCATCACTGGAAGTTCTAACAGTTTGTGGAGGAAGGTGAGACATTTGTGTAAGCATAGAAAATGAACTTATAAGTTCAGAGAGAGAGAAGGGAACAGAAGCCTATGTCTGTTATCTGGAGTGGAGTTTTTTGTATTATTATAATTATGTGTTGTCAGCAATAGTGTCTTGCCGAAAGCTTTAGTGTTTGAATTTCTGAAAAATCCTACCAAAACAGCATTTGGACATGACACTGGAGGGACATGCAGCAGTACTGCCAAACTCTTGCAGACGATCCCTGTAAAAAGGTGTTATTGTGTAAAAAGGAACTTGAGGCAATGCTTACCTGGGTGGTTATTTCTGATTGTAAATCAGAATGAGATTTCCACAACACCAAAAACCTTGTAAAACACATCACCGATATGACTCAGAATAATTTATATGCAATTTTAGGAGATCTGAAACAGGATGTTGAGGTGGATACTACAGGTATTTTACATCTCTTTTTTCCCTTTTCAATTCTGGTAAAGTCCATTTTAGTATAAATTTATTTTTCCTGTATTACCCACAATTTATGTAGTGTATCACCACATAATCAATGCAGGATGCTAGGGTATATGGAACCATGTGTACCTTTTCTTTCCCTGTTTCTCTCTGTCTCCTTGAGGGTCAATTAATGTGCATTAAGAGGACATTGAAAACATGGTCCTTTACTTTGCTAAGCTTGGATGAAATCTTATGTTACTTGTACCTTAGCTTCTTTGCTTTGTCAAGTAGGGTCTTGAACATGCAGCACTGAACCTGATTTTGGAGAACTGATTTACCAGAGTTAGTCTGTCAGATAGGGACGGGATCAAAATCAGCAGCTGTCCTACTGTAATATCAAACACTTGTTTATATACACACTGTTATGTTACCTATAGTATCAAATACACTTCCATGGAGACAGAGAGGTGGTATAGCCTTTTTATAAATCTTCTGCTCAGTTCCTAGTAGAACTCACATTAGTCTTTTCTGTGAACTGATAAGAGGGGTAATACTGAAGAATTAAATTCTGAAATGAGTAAACAAGAAGGAAGTTATGTAAGTATACAGCTTTAAAATCACAGCTCACTTAAGTCCTGCAGTGTTTTTCGGAGTATTCCCTATGAGATACAGACTGTATGTAAAAAGGAAGGGTGTTTGCTGAGCTGCCATTTAGAGAAATAAAATGTAACCTGGTCTCCAGTCCAAAGCCAGGATTCTTTCCATGTTCAGCTTTTTTCAGTAAACAGAAGCACTGCAGTGTAACGAGCCCCCTGACAGCTGTGGAAATACCTGCTTAATTCAGGAGGCTGCCACAGATGAAGCTGAGCAGAACTCATTTCAGCATTATACTGCTTCAGAGTAAGTGGGATACTGCTCATTCCTGTTAGCTGAGCTGACACATCAAGGCCAGCAAGAACCAAAATAAGTAAATAAATTAGGATCTAGGGGACAGGGAAGGGCTAGAAGCAGAAAGACAAATGGGACTTGGAAGGCCTTTGGTTAAGCAAAGATAAAGTTTACTCAGACTTAATTGAGTGGCTATCATCCCACTGTGGTATGCTCAAAAACAGTCAAATAGTATTCAAAGTGCTTTAGCTTTTGTGGAACATGAGAGCTTAGCTCACTAGCTCAATAGCAGTTTTAGTTTTATAACGGGATTCTCTCTTGCCTTGAACTGAACTTTTAAATTCTTTTTTTTGTAATTGAAATCATGATCTACTTTATCAAAAATTTTACTTGCAAAATCAAGTGAAGCTGGTTTGTGAACAAAGCCAAAGCTTAACAAATTGCGGGCAAAGCAGCAAAATGAAGCTCAAACAGCTGCCAGGGAGTGCAATTCAGTTCTAGTTTGGGAAAGCAAAGGCACAACAACTTTGCTCGCTGCCATGCCAAGTATTCTTATATGGTGTAGGAAGTTCTACAGAACTACCAGTATCCCCTCCAACACCAAAAACTTACGTTAAATAAATAAATAAATAAATAAATGAAAAGGCTGCTTCCATGTTTGTTCATGCAAGTTATAAGCTAACCTCTGTGTGGTTCAATTCAGAGAAAAAAACAGATATTTGAATATCCCTTTTCACTGCAGAATTTAATGCAGGTTAAGGAAAACAGTCTTTAGCATCCCTGGAAGCATACAACTGAAAGACAGCTGGAGAAAGAGGTACCTTGGAAGCCTGCATCTCTGCCTGCTGTAACAGCCAGAGGTAGTTCTTCCCAGTCAATCACAAAATTTGTGTGTGCGTACTGGGAGGACCAGCATGATATGATACTGTCTCAAAGGCTAATGATTTGCAAATGTTGTTGTTAGCTGGCAAGCTTCCTCAAAATCATGCAGCTTGTTTATTTTTTTCCATGTAGGATGATCTTGATAGAGGTTGTATCTTGCAGGTTGGTAGAGGAAGATAATCTGAAGGATTGGATTGCACTGTATCTGAAATTTCCTTTTGAATAGTATATCTGTAAATGATTTAAGCTTATCTTAGAAGTCCTGTGGATCGCTTATTTGATTTTTATTTAGTTAAGCTCTCTCTGTAGAGAGGCATCGCACGTAACATAGTGTATTACTTGGCAGGCTGAGACATCTGCTGGAACTTCCGAGGTAGGCTGCAGCAATGAGGTTTCTTATTGCAACATCCTGAAATCTCTCCAAAACATAATGGCATTTAGTAGTAAATGCTATTGTATAGAGATGAAACTGTATGAAATTCAAGATTGCAGGCTTTATCTCCAAAAAGCTTAAGGATATGCACTCCTGCAAAACTTGTATAGAAAAACTGAAGGCTGTTATTAGCAGTGCTGCACCCATGGAGAAAAGGAGCTGACAGGGGAATGAAACCAGATTCCAGACTTCAGTGCAACATATTATTAGGAAAACTCTATATTCACCTGTCCTGTTGGAAATTGAATTTAGGTGTGTAATTGATACGCTTAAAAGCCTGATATGGCAATTCAGTGCTTTAAGCTATGTACTTGGTTTCCTTAATGTTTTGCATGAAGTGCCTCATTTTGTGCTTATTAGACTTTGTATTACACCTTTGTGCCTATTTGATTATTCAGGGATAGCTTGAGCTGACTCTTAATCATTCTTCCCAAGTCACAATCATCAGAAAACTTAATGATCTTGCACACTAAAAGCTTTGTATAAATTGTTAATAAATTAACCCCCTCAGGGACAAAGTCAAACAGCTTTCCATAGAATGTACACCTTGACTTTCTTGCATTTCTGCTAAACAATTGTTGTTAGTTTCTGTAACTTACTCCCTGACTCTGTGGCCAGGGTCTTTATTCTATTTATTATAGAATTCTCTATTCTATATCTCCTTCATCCAACCTCTAAGCTTTTACTTGACAGCTAGCTGATACCCTAGAGCTTGGTCCTCTGGTACTGTAGATGAATGATAAAATTCAGAAGCCATGTAATCCAGCCTCTCCCTCTTTATACTCCTACTCTTGTGGTTCCCTTGTGATTGCTCAAGAAGTGCTTTAGGTATGTATTCTCCAAATAGGATAAGAATCTGGAGGATTGAATGAAACTTTAATTGCAAGTCTGTCTCAAGATCCCTAAAAATAGCTGGAAAATTATTGTAGATTAGTCCAAGCAAAGCAAAGACTAGATTATTGACAAATGCATGAAGTAGAGGACAGAGAGAAGATGGTGTAGCCTACTGAAGATGTCTTAATAGTTGGGTAGTATCTATTGAGTATAGTGACTGGGGGAAGTAGCCATAAAACAATAAAAAGAAGAAACCTGTTTGTAAGTTTTTTTGTTTGTTTGTTTGTTTTAATTTATGTTCAAACCTAGAAATCCTATGGGTATGTTTTCAGTGAAGACTAGGTGATTTTTACTTCAGTAAAGGTCCTCCTGACTCTTAGTGAGGAATGTAGTATTTCAAGTCATTAAATAGAGCTCGGAGGTATGTACGTGACTAGCACCTACTTAATTCTGAGCAGCTCTTCAATTCATCCGACGCTGAGAACTATGGTCATAGAACGATAGAATGGTTTGAGTTGGAAGGGACCTTAAAGACCATCTCGTTCCAAACCCCCTGCCATGGGCAGGGACACCTCCCACCAGACCAGGTTGCTCAAAGCCCCATCCAGCCTGGCCTTGAACACCTCCAGGGATGGGGCATACACAGCTTCTGTGGGCAACCTGTGCCAGTGCCTCACCACCCTCTGAGTGAAGAATTTCTTCTGAATAATCTAATCTAAATTTCCCCTCATTTAGTTAAAAGCCATTACCCCCTTGTCCTATCCCTACAACCCCTGACACAGAGTCCCTCCCCAGCTTTCCTGTAGGCCCTCTTTAGGCACTGGAAGCCCGCTATAAGGTCTCCACAGAACCTTTTCTTCTCCAGGCTGAACAACCCCAACTCTCTCAGCCTGTCTTTATGGGAGAGGTGCTCCAGCCCTCTGATCATCCTTATGGCCCACCTCTTGATTTTCTCTAATAGGTTTATGTCCTTCTTATGCTGGAGGCCCCATAGCTGAAGGCAGTGCTCCAGGTGGGGTCTCACGAGAGCAGAGCAGAGGGAGAGGATTTACCTGCCTGTCTTGCAGCCCAGGATATGTTTGGCTTTCTGGGCTGTAAGCACACATTGCCAGCTTGTGTTGAGCTTCTCATCAACCCCCAAGTCCTTCTTCTCAAGGCTGCTTTCAATCCATTCTCTGCCCAGCCTGTATGTGTGCTTGTGATTGCCCCAACCCATGTGCAGGACCTTGCATTTGGCCTTGTTGAACTTCACGCAGGCCTACTTCTCAAGCCTGTCCAGGTCTCTCAGGATGGCATCCCTTTCCTCTAGCATATTGACCACACCACACAGCTTGGTATCATCAGCAAACTTGCTGAGGGTTTGTTCAATTTCACCATCCACGTCACCAACAAAGATGTTAAACAGTGCCAGTCCCAATACTGACCCCTAAGGAACACCACTCGTTTCTGATCTCCACCTGGACATTGAGCTGTTGACCACAACTCTTTGAGTGTGACCATCCAGCCAATTCCTTACCCACCAAGTGGTCCATCCACCAAATCCATGTCTCTCTAGTTTAGAGACAAGGATATCATGGGGGACAGTGTCAAATGCTTTGCACAGGTCTAGGTAGATGATGTCAGTTGCTCTTCCACTGTCACCAATGCTGTAACTCTGTTGTAGAAAGCCAGCAGATTTGTCAGGCGTGGTCAGTGGTCATCAGCATTCAAAACAAATGCAATGTCATTGCAATGTTCAGATCCTGTTATGGTTATTGAGGCACATTGTTGGTAGACAGAAATTGAATGGTACTGTTTCTGGTGATGTTACTGTACTGATGGTGCCCTTCCAGAAAAGTGATAGTGGTACAAAATCACTTATGGCATCTCATCCAAAAAAAACCAAATAGTTGTGTAGTGGGTCACAAGCTGAGTAGCTGTTCCTGGTGCCTCGTTTACCTAGAAAATATGGCAAAAGAATGAATATCAGTAGCTATTTGGGGTAAGAAGCATATTTTAGCTGCATGGTGCTGTGTAAATGTTTGTTAGCTCCATTGGTTGGCTCTACTTTCTATCCATCTGTGACATGAAGAGTTTTGAGAAACTACGGTGTTTGTAGGCAGCTATAGTGTATTTTACCAGGCCAACTGATACACTTTAAAAAAAAAAAAAGAAGGGGGGGGCAAATTTTTGGAAACAAAGTTGGTTTTGGTCTAAAGTAGTTGTTTAGGCAGTCATTGTGAAGTAAGTAGAAGCAGATAAGCATGTGTGTGTTTGGTAGTGTGTTGAACTTCTAATAGTAGTGTAACTTGTGGCTAGGGAGTAATTACAATACTCTGAAATTGGAGTTCGGAGAGTGGTTAGTTCAAAAGACTCACAGAGTTCTGTTATCTTGCAGAGTAATTATTGTTAAGGAAGAACGAATTAACTTGAGTTATCTTAAGGTAAGAAGGCATATGCGGAAGAGATGGTCCCCTTTTTAGGGACATACATTTAGGGACATTTAGGTTCCTCCAGCCATTTGCACCACATCCCTGGTTGATTTACATTATGCTCCTTAAGGCAGGGGTCTTTATCGCATTACAGGAGTAAGCATACAAAACTTCCTATAAAGTCATTGGAATGATTAAAAAAAAAAACAAAAACCTTAGCATTGCCCTTCAAAATACTTTATCTCAAAAAAAGGCAGACACGCAGACGAGGGCATTTTAGGAAATTATAATGACAACTTTCCCACTTGTACAACAGAGGTGTATATCCTTTACCTATTGACTTGTGCAACACTGTCCTTCTTTCTTGTCTCTAAAGAATTGGATCTTTCAAACAGCGTTTATCAATCTGTTTGGCAATCTGAACTGAGATACATTTGTAAGTGATACACTTTTTGAAATGTATGTCAATTTAACAGTAAGTTGTGTTTCACATCAGCATTGGTATTATTAAAAATCCCGTAAAATATTGGTGATTGATTAGTAAATACAACAGTAGAAATATTCCATTCAGAGTCAATAGCTTTTTACTGAGGAAGACAAAATAAAACATGATCACCAGTGGCTTTTTTGTAAGAGTTACTAGCTATGTTTTTTTTGATGTAAAATAAATAAGTTTTCTGTAATAAAAATTTGCAATGTAAAAATATAGCTGTAGAATACCTGATAAGTTTGCTGAAATTTTGTCTTCAGTCTTCCAAAACTTTTTATCTGGGACTTTCAGGTACGTTATGCTGCTTTTATTTATTCTTTCAGATGACGACGTGGACCTGGAAGCTTTGGTAAATGACATGAATTCGTCATTTGAAAGTTTATACTCTACGTGCAGTATGCAGTCAGAAACCACTCCGCTCCTTCAAAACGGTCAGCTTAACCGCAGTCAGTTGCCAACCTCAGGATCTAGCGCCCTGCAGTCCATGTCTCCCAGGCAGAAGGTGCAGCGGTCTCAGCCAGTGCGCATTATGGCAGTCAGGTAGGAACGAGGGACTGCCCTCCATTTGGTTCAAGTTGTCTTGAACTAGCGTTAAAAGAACAACATTTTGAAATAGTAGATGAGCTTCAGTAGGGGTCTGGTAGTCTCACACTGGACTTCTGCATAGGAAAAACAAGTTACCAGGTAGGTGGAGGTCATAGATTTTCCATGTATTTTGTAATATGCAAATATGTCCCACTTCTACTCTTTTTGTCGATGTTTGATGTGCCTGTAGTAGCAGACATGCATAGAAGCATATCATTAGTACCAATTTTCAGAAATAATGTCCGTGTTTGGAAATAAATCCAAAGCTTTCAAAACTGTTCTCTCAGCTGTGGTGCCTATTAACAGCTTCTTGGCTTTATACAACATAATGAAGATACAGATATAGATGAGGTTGCATTCAGAGGGTTTTGATATACAAAAATATCTTAGTGGAGGTTTCCTGAAAAGTCCAAGACAAACAAACAAACAAAAAAATATGTTGTAGTTCTTTAACCATTCTTCCTAGAGCACTTTCGTTCACTTGAGTGCATAATGGTAGTCATTACAAAAGAGAAGCATTTAGGTTGTCTCACTGTTGTCAGGATGGGGACTTGAATTCAAGCTTAACCTGGAATACTCTCGGTGGCTATTGGAGAGTGTATAGATAAAGCTGAGGTTCTTAAAATCTTTTTAAATGGCAAGAAGAAAGGAGCTCCTGTTAGTATGTATATGTAAATTTCCTGAAGCAGATGTATTTGGAGTTTTCTTTTTCTTCTAGTTAAGAAAGCCTTCTCCAAAAGAAGTGAGGGGTAATAATAATAAAAGAAAAATCCAACGTCTAGAAAGGGTTGCTTCTAATTCTTCACACTGACGTGTTTCCTATAGGAATGATATTCTTAAGGCAAGCAGCTTTTCTATACGAACTTGTATGCAGTAACTGTAATACAACCATGCTAGCTAATGATGCAATCATGTCTACAAGTTTCATGTGTAACCTTGAATAGCACTGTACTAGAAAACTCACTGTAGAGCAGTATAGCTCTCCACGTTTTCCAAATGTCTCAGTCAAACTCATTTAAACTGTTTCTGTAACTTCAAAACTTAACAACTTTCTTTGGAAGACACTGCACTTCCATAAGCCCTAGAACATTGTGTTTATCATTAAAGAAAATAACAGCAAAACTTTTATTCAGGGTTATCTAGATACCTTTCCTGTACAGGGGAACAGCAGCTGTGTCTTTTCCTCAGCCTGAACAGAATGGTTGATTGTTGTAATTATCTTAAGATAATTATCTTAAGCTTTATGTGTATCTCAGTAATGAAATAAATGATACACTGAAGCATTGGAGACAGAACAGAGTGCAGCATGGTGTAATCTCATTTTAAGAAAACAACACCTTTTGAATTGTGTTCAATTTGTAATCCCAGTTATTGTAACGGAGGTCAATGCAAACACATAGTTCAAAACTTGCAATACAAAGAACTATTACACAGTTACTGATACAATCTTACATGATTTTTTATTCTCTAGAGAAGCGTGCATTCAGGTAGCTGTCAAGCAGGTCAGGCAGTCTTTTGCATAGCCCATAGTTATGGTTGAAACTTGGTATATATAGCAAAAAAACAAATATGTAGGGTCATTCATGGAATACCAAGGCAACTAAATTGGAGGATAGAATTGTTAGTTAGTTATTTTATCAGCATCCCAGTTCTGGTATAGGCATAGGCAGCAAGCATGCCCAGAATGGGACATGTAGCTAGAGGCAAAACCAACAGTTGTGTCCCAGACAGCTCTGATAAGAAGACTCTGCTTGCTGAAGGCAGTAGGCTGAAGAAGGTGAAAAAATTGAGGATAAATTAAATGAGAATCCCTTAAAACTTCAAATACAAGGGTTACAGTACAATAGTTGTTAGTTGATTGCCTTTGGAAACTTTTACAATTGCCACTAGGTGGTGCATTCTGCGCAGGCAAATCTGCCAGAGCCATCTAGTAAATCTTCAATGCTGGTGCACTAGCAGTAGGAAAACCTAAAGCTGTCTCTGTGGTCATGAACAGATCTTATATCTTTTCTAACTTTCTTTGTGCTGCCTGGAAGTCTTTAATTTTCCTTCTGTCAGTATGAGCAGTACAGGTGTATTGCAAACTGGAACTTGCAAGTCTGTTGGTCCTATTTAGACTTAATGAGATGTATCTCAGGAGATGCATGTAAAACGTGTTCGAACAGTAATATTACAACTAGCATAAGCTAGGAGGGTGTAATTGCAGTTTATTGCTCAAGGTGAGCCTTTGCACTTCCACTTCTCCAGGAAATGTCGAGTTGCTTAGAGATGGGATATCATACCATAATGAGGTGACAGTATTGGTTTCAGCCTCAGCCTAGCTACTTTACTGGGCTACACCTTTAGTTTTGCTGATCCATGTGGAATTTGGCTCGAAATTAGTGGAGTTATGTCCTCTTTTAGGTCAGTTTGAAGATCTTAACTGACTTTCTGGCACATGGAGCTTAAGTTTGTAAGCTAGCACGTACAAAAGAGTGTTTAGACTGGTATTTCTGTTTGTTTTATGTGCACAATTACCTCAGTTATTCACGAAAGTAATCAAGTTACAAGCAACAAAACAAGCGTAGATGTGTGACCAGTCATTTTTCACATGCAATTACTTAATTTGGACTTGGAGTTGCTGTAACTGTATAGTAGTTGCTTAGAAAAATAATGGTTTTGCTTTATTTTCTTTAATATTAATACATTGAATGGTGGGTTAGAAGATGTAGGTCTGGTGATGCCAGTTTGCTTTTCTTAATGCTTGATGCTTCTGTGTTTGTAGGCGTCTACAAGAAGAAGAACAGCAATTCAGAACGTCGTCTTTGCCAGCCATACCAAATCCATTTCCAGAACTCTGTAGCCCTGCGAGCTCTCCAGTGCTGGCCCCTGGATCTTTACCTCAGAGTCAACCTGCTAGTAAGCATGTGAGTATGGAACGAACCTTTGTGTCATACATTAGCGTCCAAACCAGCAGTGGACTATTCCATTTTGAAGGCAGAAAGTAAGTTTCCAGATACTTAGAAACATCCGTAGACTTTGTCTGTGAGTAGGGCAGCACTGGCAAGAGAACATCTTCAAACAGGCTTCAAAGTTTTTGTTTTTGTTTAAAAGGTGTTGTAAGAATAAAGGAATATTTCAGATATGTGCATGTTGTGAATGAAGCGGTAATACCAGATATCTTCGGAATTTCATTATCCAACATAATGACTTAGTAATTTAGAAGTCAGGTTAGATGGCTTAGAGTTGGAGCAGGATCTGTGAATATTATACTGCATATTCTAGGTGCCACAAAGATGCTTAATAGCCTGTTAATCATTTCAAATTCATTGTCTCTATAAGTAGCTGTCTTTTTTCTTTAAGGGCATGGTGCCTCTTTGTTTTGCTGTTCTTCACGAAGCTGCTTAAAAAGCAAAATACTGTTCTTAGAGCATGTAACTAGGCACAGCTCCTTGTAATGGGATGGATGAGCAGAACTGTCCCGTGGAGCGCTGACTGAGTAGCTCTCCAGGTCCTTTACAGTGAAGTTCTTTACAGTTTTTTTGTAAACTGTGCTGACTTGCACAGGGATTAAAAAAGACGTTGCTTACACTGACTGTTGGGTTAGAATGGATTTGCACAGGAGTACCAAAAACCATGGTGACATCCTGTATCACTGCTGATTTAGTTTGTTAGTAGCTCCTTTGGCTGCCTCTGACTGATAAAAGGGTTTGGGTTGGACACTTAAGCTACATAGTGTACACCTGCATATATTGTGCATTATTTTGTATCTCCATAAATAGCTGTCAGCTTTCTTGAAGGATACAGTGCATCTTCTTTGGGTTTGCTGTATTTCTTATACATACACAAGTGAGATAAATAACCAGATAATGCCTTAAGAGAAACAGAGTCATTCAGTTAGAAATTTAACGTGGTCTAGTCTGAGTCCTCGGCAACTGCTAAGCGGAGAGGCTGTTCTGTCAAGAGAGCGGTAATCTGACTCCGGGGAGAGAAAATAATGGGCAATTCTCTCATGTGTCCTGCCTCTTGCCAACAGAACAACAGGACGGCTGCCTTTCTGAGACAAACTGGTTACGGATGGAGATGCATTTACCTTGCTAAATATTACCCAGTTTCAGGGATTCTTTGCTTTTCAGTTGTATGTTTTACTAGAATGTGCCATTCCATCCAAAAGATGGCTCTACGAAGCCTTAAGAAACCTAAAACATCTGTGCATCAATTTTAGATGAAATTTAGAAACTAGTGGTTTAACAGTATCTAAATATAAAAGTTAACAAAGCATTAACATATGTAAGAAGATGGCTATAAGGACAGAATAAAAGTAGATTCTAAATTTTACTTAATAATTTTCTGTTAAAATCTACCTAATTTTAAGACCATAAATTGTGACAAGCTTTTCCAAGACCTAAAATGAAATACATACTTATATAGCACAGCTGTGCTTGCTGCTGAAATTTTTAATCACAGACAAGCTAGTGTAATGGTAAAAGGTGTAGGGGATGAGATGAGGAGTTAGAGCATGTGAGACGACAATGGCATCTGCAGATGCATGTATATTGCTCATTTCAGCTCATCAGCTGATTGGAGGCAAATGAGAAACACTGTCTCATGCCAAGGGAAGGGTAGAAAGGCATTCTTTTCCTGTCTTCAGTGAAATAGTAGATAAATAGAACTGAAAAAATCCTCTAGCTTTAAAATATTGATGGACAAAAGTAAAAAAATTAAAAGGAGCAAGTTGTTTCTTCGTGAAGAAAAAAGCTTATTTTTGTTTAATACCTCAGATTTAAATGTGGTGAAATGTTGCTGGATAGCAAAAAAAAATATGCATATTCAGCCTCTTCAGAGGACATTAGTTGTATTTAATCCAGTTCTAGTTCCTTTCAATCTGTTCAATGGAGTCTAGCAAATGTCATGAGTAAAAAAATGAATAAGTTAAGAAATTTTGTACATCTTCTCACCTTCATCTACTAATAAAAAAAAGTTAAAGTTTGGGAATTCTAATATATTATTTTAGAATACACTTTTGTTTAGATCAGTGTCCACAGATGGATTATAAAATACTGGTTAACAAAGTAAAGGATGAGTTTAGTTAAAGGACTGCAACAACACATTTTAGTGGCTGGTAGCTAGTGAGAATGAGCTGTTTCTTAAGAAAAACTTGCATATAAGCTATAGACTCAGAATATTGAATGCAAACCAAGATTAAACATAATGATGCTTAATTTAAGGTTTTCTGCTTGCAGGTTATACACAAGGATTAAAATTAGAGATTGGAATGAGCCGTTCTGATTATACGGGGTATGCGAGGTGTGAGTGAGAACCGATTCCCTTCAATCCTGTTGAGCCTCTGGGAGCAAACAGGCAAATAGCAGTTGCAGCCTGCACTGCTGAGCCCTGAAAGCTCAGAATACACGTGATGTGAAAGAAATGTTGCCTTTGGTCAGCCCCTATGTAGGGGACTTGAGAGGGCCCCAAGTTAATGTAGTCTTGGATTTCAGAATGGAGCGGGTATTTTCTTTGCCAACTGTGTGAAACACTGGGGTCGCTGGGGAGCTGGGATGTCTGATGTGACTTGATAAGGAATGAAGTGTTGTTGGTATTGTTGCTCATGGAACAGCTCAGTTTTGCTTTTCAGTAGTTTTAAAATGCAACCCTGCAACTATGAAAGTGTTAGTGGTTATGCTAGAGGAACTTAAAGATCAAGTCAAGCACAGAACATGACAATTCTCATATCATATTGCCAAGTCTTGGGTATAAAGAAATACCCAAGCTCTGTTCAAGCCCTACTACATTAAAACTTCTGCCCAGTATATTATTACCTATAGGGAATGGATGCATGTGTGAATGAATGAGTCAGAAAAGGAGCTTTCAGGCTGTAAAGCTTGAATTATATTTGCAGCTGAAAAAATGGGTTGTCTTTTCTTATATGCAAAACTTTATTCATGTAGCTGGAGTTTAAGCCATATGTTTCTTGTTAAGACACTTTTGACCCTTTTCCAATATTTTTCCATCCAGTTGTCCCCACTTTTTTCAACAAGCAGTTTGCAACATTGCCTATGCACTGCTCTGCATTTGTTTCATATTCTTTCTTGACCCGGCGAAGAACTATAAAAGCAGTAAAGCACTGAAAAATAGCCGTAATAAACCACTTTTAATTTTCTTGCAGTAGGTATTTGTTGTTGTTTCAAAATAATAACAAACCATTTTCTTTGTTTTACTCAAAAAAGTGCACGTGTCGGGAATCATTTTATTTTATTCTTCCCGTGAGATCTGTTGGGCAACTGTACCAGTTTCACCTCCGCAAGAAGCAGTATCCCAGCTCTGGCTGTGCTGCCACACAGGCACCCAGTGCTGCTTCTAAAGCTGGTGACCACAGGAATGCACCCCAGAAGCCAGAGAGCAGTGAGAAACAAGGGGTGTCCCGTAAGACCATGGGAGACGTGGGCATTTCTGCAACTGTGGCAAAGTCCATGCCAAATCTACGTGAAGCCCAGACCTCTTACCTGATCTGCCCATTGCTTGTGTGCTGTGATGGTCTTTCTTCAAAACCAAAAACACATATAGGCAAATGGAACAATCGTATAATGGAAAGCATCAATATATCTGTCTTGGATGTAAAACTGGAATATTAAGTGTACTCAAAACATTCCAGGTTTATTCTTCTGTGTAAAAACAAATAACAACAAGTATTGTAGACTTTTTAAAGCATGTAGGGAGCTTGATTACACTGACATACAATTTAATAGCAAAAGACTGAGAAAAGCAATTACTCTAAACCTTCAGATTGTTTCAAAGGCTATACTGCGTTGAGCAAATTCCACAGTCTGGGGGAGATCTAATACGGTGGTGTTACCAAACGTTTCATAAAAATGAATTGTAATTAAACAGATACATCTCCTAAGAGGTTCAGTGCTATGATCCTTTATTACAATTCTCCAGATGGAAACAGCCCATTTTGAGTTAAGTTTTACAGGGAGAAATTTTAGGTGTCAACCTGTTTCTAGTGAATGGCAGGCAGTTCTGTAAAAGCACAGCTGAAGTTTTAGTAATATGGTCAGCCAGCTTGTGAGCATGGGGATGAAAAGAACTGACTAGCTGCGCTGTTCAATCACCAACTACTTAAGAAAAAACACAACTGCATATCATCATAATTTCATCAGCAGCTCATGTGGTGAGCAAGACAACTCAGATGTCTCATGTTTGGAGAAATGATGACCCTTCGAGCAGTAGCTGCCAAAAAGCTCTTAAGTTCTTTTTCAAAACATAAAGTAACAAGTAAGCAGTTGAACTGAGAAAATTTTGTCCGTGAGCTATTGCGGGAGAAGGCCGACTGGAGAAACCAGTGCAGGACCAAGCATTTCTTTCTTTACCCTGTGCCTCCCTGTCCTTCAAGTACCACCCGTCTGCCTTCACCCACAGTGCCTGGCCACCAGCCAAGCGAAACTTCAGCAGAGCTCTGCCGCCACCTCAGCTCTCTTGCTTTCTGCTCTGGGAAGGGCAGCTGAAGGCAGGAGCAGGAAGGAAATTCTCAAGGAGACGCGATGGGGCATTGCACGGCCCTTTTTCCCCACATCTGTGTTTGTACAATGCGTGCACACCTACAAACGTGAAATCTCTGCACGCCTTGCGGGTGGGGAGAAAGGACAGCTGAAAGTTTTTAAACATCATTTACTTAACAGAATAAATATGTTTGTGTAAGAAAAATGATAACCAGAAAATTACACCAAACCGAGACCAAGCATTTGTCTAAAAGATTGCTAAAAACATCAGACAGCTAGGTTACCACTAATTGAAGTCCATCTTTGTGTTGCTGGTATAAACTAAGAACTGGTTGGTAACTTAGGTTATAATTTCTGGTTGTGTACAAATATTTTGGAAAAAGCATGCAATAATTACATGTAGGTCACTGCGATGCCACAGGATATTAGTCTAAAGTATCTTGTGTGAGTCAATGAAGCTTTCAACTGTAAAAATAGGGCAAATTTCTCACATCCCCCCTCTATACAGCCCAGGCAATCTTCCAAATAGCAGTTTGATGTACCAAAATTGTTTACTCTTTTCTAGCAAATTAAACTCGCAAATGGATGTGAATTAATGTTATTCTTTTTCCAGATTTAGTTACCCTTCAAGGGAGCTCCTGTAAACAGACTTCTTAGTTTTAATTGTTTTAATTACATGTTACAATACATTTTTTGATTTTTCTTCCCATAAAGCTTTTATATTGGCTGTTTTGAAGACAAGGATGTTGATTTCCAAAAGAGAAGCTGTATAAAAATGTGAACTTTTGAATAATGAAAACTTATGTGCTGTTAGATTTTGCATGTGACAGATAGCAAATTTTGTACTTAATCTTTTATTCAAATAATGTTTAACGACATGACTTGGTGAAAATAGATGTTGGCAGCAGGATGTTCAACAAGTCTTTATTTCCTCTGAACAGGCCAAACCTGTCAGTAGATTAACCTAGGCAATTCCTTAGGTCCAGCTCCAGGCACTCCTTTGGCCCAACTATAAAATACGGATTTCCATGACTGTGATATATCATGTTGTTTTCCTCAAAGCTTTCTTTGAAAGAAGAGTTTTAAGCTAAATAAAAATAATGAAAAAAAAAACACCATAGGTTACTTCGTAGCATGTTTAATGTGTTTAAATTGAGGAAGATCAGGCCTCTGCTATGGGGCTGTCATCTCTCTATAATCATAGAATCATTAATGTTGGAAGAGACCTTCAAGATCATCTGGTCCAACCATCACCCTACCACCAATGTCACCCACTAAACCATGTCCCTAAGCACCATGACCAACCTTTCCTTGAACACCCCCAGGGACGGTGACTCCACCACCTCCCTGGGCAACCTGTCCCAATGCCTGACTACTGTGAGAAGAAATGTCTCCTAATTTCCAACCTAAACCTCCCCTGATAAAATTACATTTTTGAATCTCTCTCTCTTATTTGGTGAAGTAATGCTTTCCCAAACGAGATGACCTAAGTTTGATGGACAACCACTAAATGAGACGTGTAGGAAAGATGTCCCATTTCTTGTCGTCTTGTGACCTGTGTCACGCGAACGCGTTGTCCCATTACTCCTGAAGAGATCAGGGAGTGAGCTCATGTGGTTTGGAAAGTCTCAGTAGCTTGTTACTGACGATAAGACTAACGAATAACTGAAGAGTAATGAGCCTGCTGGACTACACTGCGGGCAGCCAGTCTTCAGCGCTGTCTGTGGGCGCATAGGCTTTTTGGCCAGGGCCTTGCAGGCTGCCAGGGACCAGGATGAGGACAGATCCAAAGCCACTATTTCTTCTTCCTTGCGCCTGTTGTATCATGAGGCTTGGTAGGAAGAAATGCGTCTCTTCCTTCTTGCTTTTGGGAAGTGCCAGAACAGTAGCTGTAATCCCAACACGAATTACTGGAAATATGAAGAACGTCTCGCATTCAACCCCCCAAGTATGCTATTTGTTGGGCTTTTTTTTTTTTTTTTTCTGCTGTTTGTTTTTAATGACACAAACCTGGCCTTGCTCCCGGGAGCATTTTGGCTCTCTACCCATAAGCAGCACTCCCATGGCGTGAGCGTGCTGGAGGCCGGCTGCGTGCTGGGGGGACGCACCGCGAGGGCTGCCCGGACCCAGACCTGCGCTGGCAGCCCTGAGGGACTTCACTGCCACACAGCGATGCTTGCAGCCGCCTTTAAAAAATGGTTTACAGTATAGTGGCACCATTGCAATTAGCCTGTAGGACTGCGTTGTGTAAATATTGAGCAGCCTGTAGCATAGGCTGTAGTAGCTGTGCATTGGCATGTTCACATGAGTTTTTTTGTATGCACATCTTAGGTGTGCCCTTGCACGTTTTTTATTGAGTAACATAACTCTTGCTGTATTTTGATAATAGCACAACGAAAATAAAGCATAGCTATCCTCTGCTTTGATCAGGAGTTGAAAGAATTGAGAAGCTCTCAGGCTGAGAGGGCAGGGAAAAATTACGGAGTCACAGCGTGGCTTGGGTTGGAAGAGACCTTAAAGACCATGTAGTTCCAAGCCCCTGCCATGGGCAGGGATGCCAAATGAGAAGAAGATGAGAGAAATTCCAATGCTTAGTGAGGCAGGCAGAAGTAGGTTTTGGTATAAACATCAGTGCAGTAGGGAATTAAAAAAACAACAACAACACAGAACTCTGTTGAGTGATTCTAATTATACTGTAAGTGAGTGGCTGAGGTGAATCAGAGATGTCATAACTTTATCAGTCATAAATGATAGCCTTTAAGGAGTGACCCAACACTGTGGGTATAGCTATGCTGCATCTAAGCTCTCCTTGCCCTCTGTGCTGTCTGGAGTCAAGGTGTGGATTCAAGTCAACCTTAGTCGTCCTGTATGAAAACCTTTTGGACCTCGTCTGCCCAGTAGAGCAGATGCAAGAGAGCACCAGCTCAGAGGTTAGAGCCCTCAACTTTCCACTGCTGCGTATCCTACGTGGTCTTGCAGCACCGTGCTGTTCCCAACAACCAGCAGATGAGTTGACTGTGAAGTCATTTCTGAAGCCTAAGGCAGCCCTTACAGAACTGGGCTGGCACCTGCGGCCGAGCTGCACGTGATCTCCTGGTGTGGATACTGCAGACACACGTAGTACAGGGCTGGGAAGACACCCAATTTTTTGCTTGCTTGTTGGCATCCACTTCTAGGGTCAATAGGCAGAGCCAGCGTTCAGTGTGTTCACTTCCAAACCATCAGAAGGGTGGTTGCATAAGTATTAGTAGTAATGTTGTTCATTCTCAGCAGGAAAAAAGGTTATTTAGGCTTGCAGTAATTACCTGGACAGTGAAGAGTGCCCACATTTCAAATGGAAATCTGTTTGAAACTTCTGTCTTCACTTAGGCGGTGTTTGTGTGTGGACGCACAGAGGAAGAATGAACTTGTGAGTTCATTGGTGTGGTAATTGGATGTTTATGCATTCCTCCAAAGCTTGCATGTATGTTTTTGTTCCATTTCCTAAATGGAGGGGATGTTAGATGGAATTTAATAACATTTTTGCATTAGAAGAATACCGCTGAGTTAATTAAATCATTGTGGGACAAGTTTCAATTCTTTGCTCTCTTGATTTATGGTCTCCAATAATCAAAATCTAACTATCAAATTCTTACTGTATTATTCTTTCTCCTAATAGGAGTGCAGAATTGCTGTTCTAAAAAGTGATTTTGTTTAATTAACGTAAGTACCTTCAGTCTTTGCTTCAGCCTGGCTGTAATCTGAACATCATTTACAAAATGTACATAAAAGCAGGTTAAATCTGAACTTGTTAAAAGGCAAGCCATCATCGATTCGCAAAAGCTACATGTCATGTTTCTCCATTGGCATTAGGACTGCTTATTCCCTCCAATGATGAATCCTGCTGCTGCCAGGGTTACTGGAGCTGGTTTCCTGCTGCATTTCAGGAAGCAAGAGTTGGAAATGTCTTCATGATGGCATGAAGCATAAGTGTTTGTTTTTTCTCCTGTTGCTGAGGGGGAAATGAGTAGTGCTTGGAGGAAGCAAAATGGATTAACCATCAGCTGGGAGCTGGAATATGAGATCCCATGCTGAGCAGAGAATGTTTCTGGGTGAAGTGGATAAAACTACTTTACCCCAGCAGACTTAAGCGAAATTTCATCAACAGCAAAACAAAAAACGTCCCTTGAGTTTTTGTGGCGGGAGGGGGTGAAGGTGGGTAAGAGTTTTAAAATCGTCATTTGTTCCTCACCAAACAGATGCCACTTTAAAGCATCCTGATCTTTCCAGCCCCGCCTTTTATCTGCCCAGACCTCCTGTCTGGCCAGAGGGAGAAACTGCTCGTCTTTTTGGGGATACATAGGTATGGCACATACCTGTTCACAGTGGATGGTTTCGACACTGCTCTCCACTGCACGCATGCAATGTCAGCAGTGCGTGAGGTGCTTCCAGAAATCTAGGCATATCGTCGACCCCTGCACCTCGCATTTGCCTCCAGAAAAGGCATTTCAAAAGCTATGGTCAGGCATACTGAAGCATGCTCAACAGTCCTGGAGGGGCTAGGCACGAGGAAGCAACTTAATTGCCTTCAATGTCTGTGCCCTGCAGCCACAGGGGAAGCTTAAGTTACTGTGGGGTAGTCTTGCACACGTTTCTCTGCTCACCATGTCGTTCACCTTCCAAAATCATGTTTCCCACTATCTTGCCAAAATAGGAAACCAGAATAGGAACAATCCATCCCTAAGAAAAAATTATTACTTAAAAAAAAGAAATCAACAAGTGAGGTGCAGAGGATTACAGAAAAGAATATTCTAAGCAAAGCAACAACATTCTGGTAGCAGAAAAGCGAGATTAAATTTTTACAGACAATTTGCCCTCAGGCTTCTGTGAGTCATTTTTGAGCTTGTCCTTGCCTGCAAGCTGTTAAGAGCAGCTAATTACTCCTAAGTAACTTGTCATACTGTTGCTGGTCACACTTATTTTCCCTATTGCCTACTAAAATCCACAGAAAGCGAACAAACCTCAGTATTTCCAGACCTTATAAATACCTTTACAGATGTTGGCAGCCTTTCCCATTCCCCAAATACTCAGTTGACCTTACCAAACTAGATGTTGTCTGTGATAAGAGAGGTACACAGTTTTAGCATTGAAAGATACCTATTAGGCTTCAGATTAAGAATATTCTTTACTAATTTGTCCCAAACTCCAGATTAGTGTTGTTTTTAAGAGTTTTAAGTACATATAGGAGGATAAATTGCTTGCAGTACTGTCGCACACCTTGCAAATGATTTGTGGAGCACTTTGACAAGAAATAGACATTAGATATGTAAGGATTGCCCTCCTCTCCGTTAGACATTGAGTTGAAAGCTAACGTTACAGGAACAGCAACACCTAATCATACATGGAAAGCCTCAAATTTACTGCACTCAGAGTATTTTCCTGTGTTCCATGCTGCTTTGTTCTGTGGATGTTTTTCATGGCTGACCTTTGAACTTTTTTCTTTAACATGCTGTCTAGCTTGGCAAAGCAATATAGAGCCTGTCCAAGTGGGGCTGAGCCTTGGCTCTTGTGTTACAGCCTTGTCAAACGGGTGTCCTCTGACAGGCTGACTCAAATAATGTTGGACTGAAAAATGTCCTTGTTATGCTTGAAGCTAATGTCATTCTGCTTGTAGCATTTAAAAGATACTAAATATATTTAAGAATTAATTTCGTCCTCTGTGTGCTTCATGGGAGGCACTGAGGTTGGGTTTTATTCCTGAAAGTGGATCCCACTAATGTTTCTAATGCTCTTTGGTGAAAATGTTGTTTATACTTTTTGTTTATCTTTGAGCATCCTTATCCCTCATGATTCGCATTCTAGTCTGTTTTTTTTCCCCCTGTGTTTTGTTTTTTACTAAACAGATGAAAAACATAATCCAGATCTTTCATCTTCTGAGAGACTAGCATCCGCAGGGACTGGAGTGCTTGTGAGCTGGAGCTGGCAGGAAAGTACTGCGTTCAGCTCCAAGGCTGGAGAATGTATATTTCTAACCATTTGTACAGTGTGACACATTTCTTAATATTTTCTAGGATATTAATAAGAAGGCAAAGTCTGTCAGGAGGCAGCCAGCTATATTTGAGCGAATGTACCTTCAGTGTAATTTCCCTTTGCTCTCAGTGAACATTTAGTTCTGCGTTACACTGCAAGTTACAAATGAGCATTTGCTTACAGGCTAATTAAACATAGCTTAGAGCAGTACTTAATTGCAACATTTACAGCAATACAGAGGAACTTAAAGCCAATCTGGCTAACAAGAAATTAACTTCATACTCTGCACAAGGTTGCGCTAGCTGCTGTGCCTGTAGGTTTCGTTACTGATTGCCCTCTCATATTTGCCTGGAATAGCACTTGAGCAATTTCACTCTTTGTCTAGGAAAAAATTTTAGGATTTTAAACTACAGCAGGAAATTCTGCAAGAGGTGAGATGGGTTGAGGGCATGATGGACTCTTTGAGTGGGCAGGGAAATTGCTCGCACAGCAGATGCTGGCTTTGAGTGTCTCTAGCAGTTCATCCGTCGAACAGATGTCCAAATGGGTCTAAGTTGAAAGACTTTGCTATGTTGATGTATTACCATTAAAATGAAAGAGCTGAAGGAACTTTATAAAGTTTCTATAGAAAGCTTTCTATATGTTACTTTTATCCCTTAAATAAATAAACAATCTAGTACCTCTGCAGATGATGAAATAAATTTTACAGCACTGTAAACATGCTCACATCAATTTCTCCTCTTTGCCTCTTTCTCAAGTTTTCTCTAGCATGCAGCTGTAGAAACTGTGGTTGCTAACTGATTCCTGTTGACCAAAATGGTTGAGGATGATGTGGATGCAAAAGGCTTGTTTTGTCCCTAAATCAGAGCCTTACAAGAGCTAAGCTCCCTGTGTTCAAATGGCAGCCGTTGCAAAAGGGGAGACTAATAAAATTCCAGCAAAAATAATGTAAAAAATGTTTACAGTAACAGCCATGATTCACAGTGACTGCATTCCTTTATGAGCTTGCAGCAACCTCTGCTTTCTACATAATTTATTTCATCTCCACTACAATTGTGTGTCTTCTGAACGTACATCTGTATCAGGAGATGCTACTTAGAGACAATGTCTGAGTAAGGGTATTGATGAAGGAGAGCGTAGAGGAACCGGTTACTTCTCTATGTGAACTGCTTTGTTACTCCCTTTTAAAATCTACAAATGTACGGAAAGATAAACTGATTTTTTCCCTTAAACAGTGTGACAGTATTTAAATGGAATTTCAAACCAGTCAAGTCTCACTGAGTTCAATAAATACATTAGTAGAAGTAGATGAGGTGAAGGTATTTAAATTCTGAGTTGATAGCAGCTTACATTGTGCAGCACCGAGTTGTGTGTCAATGGAGAACTCTCACCCTGATATAAAAGGACTTCTCCTATTATTTGTGTATAGAAACATTTCTGTTGGTGCAAAACTTTCACAAGGCCAGTTTTGCTGCAGTGATTTAGCATATGTTTTGAAAGACTCCTGAAGAGGCTAAGAGGTACTTTCCTTTTTCACTACAACCATATTTTGGGTTACTCCCAATGCTAGCAAGTGCTTGGGAAGGACGTGTTTGACTTTGTGAAACATGGTTGAAAGTTAGATTTATATGTTGCAGCTGAACTACCAATATCTGGAATTAAGTACTTTGATTAGATATTGAATTATAAGGAGTGTGCTTTTCATGTTATTCATTGTGCACTGGCATTATTTTTTTAGTTGCTGTAAAGTGGTATGTAGATGAATGAACATATCCAGCATAGTCGTGTATCTCAACTACGGGCAGCCCTTCTTGAATCTAAGCTTGCAAGAAGTTCAGATGAAAACCTCTAACTTTCAAAAAAGATTCTGGAATTTCTTGCTGGAGATGATCATCTTTCTGCATCTGACTTGATACTGTGAATGCTGATGTCAGCAGTTGGCTGGAAGTCAATGTACAAAGTCACAAGTAAGCTCTGACAAGAGTTGGGTTTAATCACCCTTAGGTTATCAGAGCCCTGCTGTCAGATTCGTTCAGGGTAGATATGATAGCCCCAATCTTTTACTATCCTTCTGCTCAAATACCTCTTCAGGTAGCTGCTTGCTTCATTTTAAAAATAACACTGAGTGCTACTTCAGAAAGGTGTTGCATTCCACATTGTGGTTCATTAGCCTCACGTCTGACCAAGGGACCTTTGTGTGTGCTCCACTCAAAGTTACGTCACTCCATGGGGGGGACAAAAAGTTCTTTACAAAATTTGATCTATTTCCCTTTGAGTTTATTCTGTAGTAAAAGCAGAATAGGATTTCTTAGAAAGTTACTCTACTGAGCAAATCTTAGGTAGTATTTCTTTACACATACAGATAGAGAGACAAGGGAATGTAATATTATGCATCCATTTATTGTAGTTTTTCACCTTTAGACAGTCTTTGGGTGGGATTTATTTCTGTGATTAAGTATCTGATTTTGGTTGCTTGCCTGGGTGTTTCCTTTTAGTGGTAATAGAGGAATACCTTTCAAGAATATTAGTGACATTTCGGGGTAGCAAAATTATAGAAGAAGATAAATCGCATTAAAGGGCCTCTTTCTCTTTTCGTTGATTATAGTAGGAACCTAAATGATTAGTGAAGACTTTATGCCTAGATTGAAGCGGCTAATGACAACTGATATGAATACCACCTCTGCACAGTTTGGATGGAATACAAAAAAGCATCTTAAACTGATAGTTTAAGATAGTGATCTATAATGGAGAACATCCTTTCCTTCCCTTAAGTTTCTGAACTTTCTTACTAGACCGAAATCTGGCCTTGTTTCTAAGCGGGACATTTTTGTTGACTATTCACCTGACTGGCTGACCTCCTCATCAGTTACTCCACATGGCAGAAGCAGCAGAATTTATCTATCTGGAGAGATGCTGGCAGCTGGGTAGGGATGATTTTTTTTTCTGTCATCTGTTAAGGGCCTCTGAAAAATGATCAGTTTATAACTAGATTCTTGTTGTGCAAATTAATTGAAGTCAGTGCTCTTCCATGTGCCTACTTAGTATTTTAGCTTTAGTATGTAATATTCGGACATCTGAGGTAGAATTTTTGACAGATAGATTTATATATACATGATTTGGAAAGGGATATGAACTTTCACGGACAGACACTTCTAGCCGTCAGTACTTGATACCTTATAGTGGCCCCAATTTTGTGAAAGAATGTGTCTGAGGAACAAACAGGAATCAGTGAGAAGGGGAAAAATATATTCAAAATCAAGTAAGCCCATAGGGGAGAGTTGATAGCAGAAGTTTCTGTGGTGAAATTTTTAAGGAATTTGACCACCCTTTCAGAAAGTAATGGCCTCTGATTTGCCAGCTGATGTTATGATAGGGAAAGCTACCCTCAGCATTTGTTTTGAGTAGAAAACCAAATGCAACAAACTTAAGTTGGTTTGCAAAGGAGGAGGGAATTCCTTAAGTTAATTATATCTTGACGTTGAAGTGTCAAAGTCATTAGGATGTTACCGTAATGCTTAAGATAAGCTAAATTTGTCCTCTTGAGGTGGTTTCCATGCTGAACTCTGTAATGAAGCTACCTGGTAATTTATCTAATCCATTCTGTACACATGGAGCATAATGGTCTTTACAGAGAAGGTCAGACTGTTAGGCTTAACATGGCACTGTCTATAGGAGAGGAAATTTGTGGCATCTAGGAGAGGATGAACCTCTTCAATTATTCTCTAAACAGTTTTCATAGCGTAGCTTTCATAAGTTCATGCACTAGCTATTTGGTTACATTTCAAAAAGTGAAATTCATGGAGCATATGTGTTGGCAGAGCCTCTGCTGATGCAAATACAGCAGCCAAACTTGGGTTGTTTTCTGTGTGGTTGAGTGCCCGGAAAGAAGAACCTGTAGAACTCTGACAACGAGTCCACAAAACCACTCTTTATTCTAGGTTACACTTTGGGTCTTATCAATATCTGTTTGGTTGATGGATGTATGAGCAACAGTTGAACAGAAAATAGTTTTACTACAGAATATTTTTCGTTAATACCTGCAGCAAGCGAAAATGTTTGTCTTTTGCAATGTGTAATCTTGTGCAATAAGATGGGAGAGTTGTGGAAGAGGCAGACGTCTCAATTTTCTATGTTATACAAAAGGCAAGATAGATTTTTCTCCAATAAGAATTACTGTTACTGCTAAACCACCATTCAAAGACACAACTTTCTGAAGCTGGAAAAGGCAAGAAAGTTTTCCGCACATATAGCATTGTCTCTAAATGAATGAAAAAAAGAGTGATAATTCAGAATTCAATACATTTGTGGAAATCAAGATAGATTTCTGTTGGACACAGAGCTAGAAATTGATGCAGTATTTTTTTTAATGGACACTTTACATTTTAAAATAGCTTTGACATGTGTACAACTATATTGTTAAGCTAAAAAAATTCTACATGTTGATTGAGCAGAAGTGGTAGATGTTGTAAGTTGAAATCTATACAATGAAATTTGAGTGTATATTGCCAGTTTACGTAAATGGAGGACAGCAATAAGCGTATACTCCAAAGCAAGTAGAACTTGGTTAATATTCAAGTTCATACCAAAACTAAGCTAGTGTATAAATAAATAAAATAGAGCAAAACACTATTTTCATTCACATATGCTTATTTATTTAGAGAGTAAAGTCTTGACTAGAAAGGAGTGTTAAATGTAGTATGTTGTCCAGGACCCTAAACTGAAATGTTTACTTATCTTCTGTTATATGTTGATCTAAGTTGTACTTTGGCCCTTGAAGCCTAGCCGTCTTAAAGTTGTTCTTATATAGCTGGGTCTGTTTGCTAAGTGTGTGCCATATTTAAAATGGTTTATTTTGGATGGGAATGGAATTAACTTATTCATAGAAATAAAAGCTTCAGAATCAGAAAGATGTCCAAAGGTTGGTCTACCTTCTGCCAGTCAATCTGGAAAAAAGAAAATGAGCTTGTGAAATGCAAAATAAATTTTACATCAGTGCTTTTACATTCTTTTTCCGTTTGTCTATGGTTCAGTTTAAGAAGGTTTCAATGACCTAAGTTTTTCTAAACATAATTCCCAATGAAGATCCATGATATAAGTGCAGAGCCATCAAAACTCTTTAAAAATTGTTGTTTGTGCCAGGACGGAAATAAAGTTACTGGTGGCTTTGTATGGTGGATTTCTTTAACTTATTGACAATAATATAGGGAGAAGGGGAAGAAGAAAGCATTCTTGAACATAATGACTTGTGTTATCTACAAGATGTAAAAATACAAAGTCAAATCCCTTGTCATTGTCTTTCTGAGTCTTGCAAATGATTGATTTCTTCACGATCAGTTACAGTAATAAGGCCCTTGTTCAAAGATTTCCCTTTTAATACCATGCAGAATTGGTTTCTAGGGAGTGTCTGTTGTCTTAAAGAAAAGATTCACCCAATATGTGTTTGTTTTCTCTGGAGATCTTTTTCATATTTGTTTGTCTATGCTAAACAAAGAAACTAGACGTGAGCTATTTGAATATAAATGTCTTTCTAATGCAGCTAATTATTTTAAATGTTTGATGGGAATCTCATGAAAATTGTTGGATAAGCTTTTCAATTAGAGAGAGGACTCATTGATTGCATTTGCACTAGATGTTTAATTGGGTGGACAACACAGAATAAATACATTTGGAAGTTGTCTCATTATCTAATTTTAGGGGGATGCCTATAGGGAGGAGAAAGCTTTGCTTCCAATCAGCTTCAAAGATAAGATGGCTTAATTGGAAGCTGTCCTGACAGCTTCAGAGCAGCAGCAACTTCCATGTAAAATAATCTGAAGCAGATGTTGAATGAAGAAGTGGCATTTTCTTTCATGCCAGCTCTGACATCAAACCTCTAGCATTCTGTTATCTAATTTTATATCAGGAAGCATGTTGTAATTGCGACATTGGTTTCAGCACACTACCTCATATTTATAATTACATAGTTAAGTTCATCAGCCTTTGTCAAGTGGATTTTGAAGTGTTTCTAAACCACTTTGAACCACTGTAGCACGACTTGGGAAAATACTGATGAAACATTCTAGGATCCCTAAACAGTAATCAAATTTCACTAGATTCTTAATACTTTTAATTAAGTACGTGTGTAACTGCACTATTTGTGTAAGAGATTAAAGGCTGGAAAAATGGGCTAACAGGAACCTTGTGAAGTTCAGCGAGGGGAAGTGCCAAGTCCCATACCTGAGGAGGAACAACGCCAGGCATGAGCACATGGCCACCCATCTGGAAAGCAGCTTGGCAGTAAAGGACCTTGGGTCTTGGTGCACACCAAGTTGAACTGCAATGTGCCCTTGTGGCAAAGGTGACTAAACATGTCCTGACCTGCGTTAGGCAAAGTGTCGCCAGCAGGTCAAGGGAGGTGATCCTTCCCCTCTGCTCAGCACTGCTGAGGCCACACCTGGAGTGCTGTGTCCAGTTCTGGCCCCCAAGTACAAGAAAGACATGGACGTACTGGACAGAGTCCAGTGAAGAGCAACAAAAATGATGAAGGGATTGGAGCACCTCTCCTTTGAGGAGAGGCTGAGAGAACTGGAACTGTTCAGCCCAGAGAAGAGGAGGCTCAGGTGGCATCTCATCAACATAGGTAAATACCTGAAGGGAAGATGCAAAGAGAATGGAGACAGGCTCTTTTCAGTGGTGCCTGGTGACAGGACAAGAGGGAATGGACACAAGCCAAAGAAACACAGGAGGTTCCATCTGAACATCAGGAAGCATTTCTTTACCGTGTGGACAACTGAGCACTGGTAGAGGTTGCCCGGAGAGGCTGTGGAGTGTCCGACCTTGGAGATGCTCAAAAGCTTCTGGACATGGTCCTGGGCAACCTGCTCTAGATATCCTTGCTTAAGCAGGAGGTTTGAACAAGGTGATCTCCAGAGGTCCCTTCCAGCCTCAACTGTTCTGTGATTGTTCAAGTTTTATAATGTAAAACAGGGGTGGAAAGCATGATGGCTTTGAAATATGTCACTTTCCTGCTATGTCCTAATATTGAAGTTTGGAATTGTGACGATAAAGCCCACAGTAATTCATTTATGAATACTGAGTTTCTAAGAAGAGTAATCTTTTTACTTGGCACAGGCTGATTGCCTAGTGTGTGTCACCATTATCAACACAATCTACTTAAAACATCTCGTAAGAATTCTGTTAAAGTTTGCCTCATTTGTGGGGATTTCTCTGTTGAATGTTTGAATCTTATTTGACCATCAATAAGAATGAAATTAAGCAAAGGTAATAAATGTATAGCCAGATACCTGTTCTGCTTCATACCAGCAGAAACAGGAGACAGTGGCCTGATTTACAAATACTGAAAACCTGGACCAGAGCACACAGAAGATCTCTTCTCATGGGAAACCCTCAGCCTTGGAGGCACTGAAAACAAAATCACTCAAATGCTTATTCAGCTAATCATATGGGATAGTCCAGCTTTAGAATAAAATATTACTAGCTGGTAAAAAAGATGATGGGAAACATTTAAGGGCTGTGAAATGAGTTTTCTGTGATTCAGCGAAGCTTTGCACTGAAGTCTCTTTGATAAGTAGCAGTGGAATGCTGATACTGGTGTATGCAAAAAAGATTTTAAAAAGGTCTGGGAGTATGATGAGAATATCTGTGGGGACATATTGATGTCAAGGTGAGAGGAGCTGCTTTTGAACAGGTAGCTGTGTCGGTCAGCCATACAAAGCAGCGTTCACATCTGGGGGAAGATATCCCAGTGATGTGACCTGCGGTAGGAGATGCAGAGAAGTGACATGTTGGTCAAGTTGTGAGACAGGAGGGATGGAGCTAGTCTGATGGAGTGGTGTGGGATGCATTGAATTAGGCTGCTGCAAACAGCACAGAGAACATGAGAAAGGAGGGGAGAGGCTGCAACTACTCAGAGACTGCTCCATGGCCACGTGTGCTTTAAAGCAGCTTGCGTGCATGCCTGCTGAGCATCTGATCCATTGTAGCTTTTGCAAAGTAACCTTTTTTTTAAAAGTTAGAATGAGCACTGCAGACTTGCAGCCTAATAATGCTGTATATAATGAGCTAACTGCTTTGCTGTTGAGCCACTGCTGCTCCAGGAAGCGATGCTTGGAAACCTGGGTACACCTAGATGATAAGGGCGAGCTGCTAGAGGACGTTGTTGTGAGTATGATTGTATAGAGGACCATTCAGTTAGTTGCCTTTGTTTCTCTGCTTTTGGTAAAAACTAGCTGAATCTTTTCAATTCCTAAGAGGCTGCGTTCAGATCCTAAGCTCTCCATTTCTGTAATGTCATGTATTGCTTGTTCGGCATCTTTTTAATTAGTGACATTTTATTTAGCCCAAATTAAATATGCCAGATGTAGCTGATTTAGTGGCTTAACAATGATGAGTGAGGGGAGGGAGGGAGAGCTATCGTTATATAGCCTTCTGTTCTCAGGGAAGTTTTTTTATTTCTAGTTCCACAAGAGAAGTTGGAGTGGTAACCATGGCAGCAGGGAATTTGTCCCTGTGAGCTAGGCAAAGGGTTGGGTTGTGTGGGGTTTTTTGTTTTTGTTTTTTTGTTTGCAGTGCCCCCACTAGGAGGAAGGGGAGTACAAAATGGCCTGGAGCGAGCCCTTGAGAGGGACCTCGGAGAGATGCGCTGGAGACGCTGGGCATGGAGTGAAACCTCCCAGCATTGTTGGTGCTGCCACAGCGTGCATGGGGCTGAAGGGGTGCGACAGCGTGACGGGAATGGGAAAAATGTCTTGGTAACATCAGTCTCCACGCCAGGTGTTTTGGGGAGGGGTGCCTAGACGTTGTCTACTGGTCAGTCCCTTGTATGGTTGCATTTGGGTTTTCTCCACTATTTTTCTCACTTTTTTTCCACCGAAAATGAGTAATTCTTCTTTTCGTCAGGTTGGAAGGGAGTGAGATTTGCATGGGGCTTGCAGCGTTCAGGAGAGAACATCTAGCTTAGTCATGATGACATATCCCCAGATTCTGCATCTGCCCTGGAAACTTTCGATAGATCGTTCTTGAATTTGGGGAAAACCATTGTTTTGCGCTGGTATCCAAATAATCTAAATAATTTACCATATAAATAGCAGAGCAGTTTTGTGGAGCAGTAACCAATTAAAGCAATTGCTGAAAATGCAAATTAATTATTTATTAATTTACTGGGGAGACGATAACATGAGGCCTCCTCTCCCGTTGACATAGCCTTTCTCGGGCTCCGATCTGTAGGGGTTAATTCTGTTGCACAATTAACTGATGCTTACACAGTTGCACAGAAAGACGCTCCCAATGTGAGCAGCTCTGTTCGAAGCGTTATTGTGTGTGACAAACCGACCTATAAAACATCCTGAAAGTCGCAGGCAACGACAATCAGCCAATGCCCGTGGCTTGAAGTCTCCGGTGTCCAGCGCCAGTAACGTGGGAGAAGACAGGACGTTCAGCAACACTTCTGAGTACTGGACAGTGAGGAAGGAGCTGATGGCCACGCATTAGCGATGCTTTACCACGCTGCCCCAGCTAAGCCTGCCTACCGCCGATTGCAAAGCATCCCTCTTCTGTTTTCGGAACAGGACGAACTCAGCCCTGTTGGGAAAACTGTTGTGAGTTGCAACTGAGGCTATTGAAGTGCAGGAAATTTATATTTCCGAGGTGCGCTGGAGCTCTTAGGCTTCTCAGCACGCAGGGGCCATTAGCCTGTGAGTTTTGTAGTGTATTTATACTTCAGGTCAGCACCGTTAAACATTTGTTGTTCCTCACGTGCCCGGAGGTTATATACAGTCTTCATTAGGAGTCTTTCTCCAGTTTTTGCCTTTTCTTTCATTAGCTCACATTACTCTTTTCACTGCCCTAAGTTGCTCTCATTTTCATGTTTTCACTCTTCAGTTTGCTGTAGCCCTGTGTAGTGTCACTATGCGATGTACTGTACTTGATTCTTCTCTGATCAAGCTATCAAGTTCGTGGAGTTTTTCCCCAAAAGTTTCATTTTCTGTTTTGGTTTACAGCTTCCCCCTCTCGCCTTGTAGCTTAGTTGTAGCTTCCTGGACTGAGACATCGATGTTTCATTTGGATGTGGAGGGTAATAAGGTGACTCTTGGAAGGACAGATAATTGCTTCTTTTAATCCAAGACACCTCCGTATGTGTTGTGAAAACTCTTTTTATCTTGAGAGTCTCAACTCTGGCAAGGAAGTGTCAGATTCAGGAGCTGGGGTTTCTGCTGAGAACTTGCTTTTATTAATTTATTTTTAATTTCTTTTAGCCTTCATTGCTGAAGAGAAAACCTTAGGAACTCTGCTCTTGCCCGCACCAGGGAACAAGCTCAGAAGTCCTTAATTCCTTTGCTTTTTCACTCCTTGTGATTACATTTGCTTTTTTATTTAGTTAGTTTTTTGGTGGGGGGTGTAGGAGCAGAAGGAAGGAAGGAAGGAGAGGGAAATACAGGGGTGGGAAGAGGGTCTGTCTTTGTCTTCCTCTGTATTGCATTCTAAGGTTGTAATTTCTGACAAGCTCTACATCCTTTGAGTCTCAAAAATATGGTGTTTGGTTATATTTCTTTGTTACCAGACTAGGTAAATTGGATTGCAGTTGTTCACCACCGGTTTCATAACTACTAGTTCTTAATATAATGTGTTTGTTTTGTCATGTCTGGACATTCCCAATATAGCTTATTTGGCATCATCCCTGACTGTGGGGTCAGGGTTTTTGTTCTGTTTCTGTTATTGCATCTACCACAGTCAGAAACGCTGGATCTTGCTGTACTACGTAAGAGACAGTCGCTGCCCCAAAAAGTTTTCCCGTGTAGTATTTTCAAATACTCATCCTCGGTTTCCAAAGACATCTTCAAAAGTGGTCTCTGGTCCCTTTCCTAATCATATGTGGCTTGGGCAGCACATGTAGTCTGCTCCATAACCTCTCTGCTCCTTTTTCCTCAGAGGAGCCTGAAAGGGAGGGGGTATTGTGCAGACTGCCCGTGTGGAGGTTATACTCAGGCAATAGTAAATCATAGTGAGAAGCTAATTGTACATGGCCAGACCCTATACTGAGGTGGCTTTTTGGCTCAGAGCATGGCCGGGGCTCTCAAATGGCAAGTGCCCCAGCTGCAGTTGTCACGGTGTCCTCCTGGGAAAGAAGCAGCCGTGCAAGTCATCGGGACCTGCACCATTTTTCTAAATCCTAAGGAAGGCTGCTCCCCAGAGCCTTGTTACGCTGTCTGCCAAGCTTCAAATTAATGTGGTTCTTGTGGTTGAAAGCCTGTACAGCAAGGAAGATGTGGTAGTAATTCCTTTTCTAAAGAGTAATTTATAATGGCAAAACAATTTAAAATACTCAGTAACTAGCTTGGTTACTTAAGAATTTTAATAAAGAAATTATTATGTTTTTTCTTTGTATTACCCTTTCTAGGATTATTAGGGACTTGTATTGTGCTCGCAAGAACTTTTTTTAGTAAACCTTTCTCTTGGAGCAAATTCAGACGATAAATAATGCATTCTGTAAGCACAGCTGAGGAAGATTGCAAACTATCTGGGGATAAATTGCGCAATAAAGTATATGGCAGATAAAGGTTAATGCCAGCAACACCACTTAATGTCTTTCATTACATAATCAAAGGAGTGTAACAGTGTCTGTAACTATCTTTTTTACTTACATAAAGGATCTAGAAACTAGAAAGGGTTTTTGCATGAAAAGCAACTGCTGTTGGGAGGAGTTGTGTGGAGCAAAAGGAACTCATTTGCAGACCGATCATCAAAAGTCATGGGAAATGCTGGGTGGCAGAGGACTCAGGCAAAGAAGAAAAGGCAATCTGTCGGTGCTGCAGCCACATGAAGAGTCTGGACCCCACGTTCAGGACTGGGTGAGCTGGCTGTTGCTGGGCCACCTTCCCACCTCTTGGTTTCGTAGCTGTTTCAAAGTCTACCTGAATTCCTTCCCAAGCTTTCTCACCTCCAGTATCCTGCAGATACCCTGAAGCTTCAGCAAAATTCATAAAGGCCTATTGTTACTCTGTTGCAAGGATTGAAAATTAGTCTTTCTCCTTTATTTTACCTAAAAATTACCAGAGGCAAAGGAGGAATCGAGTGGGAAGACAGAAAAAAGACAGAAAAATGTCAAATGGGTCAAATGGCTTAACTGAACGTGTGAGCATCAAACCAAAGAGGGAAAGAGAGAGAAATAACTTTGGGGTATACTGACAGAAAATCAGTGTGTTGTCTGTATGTAGGCATGTAGCACTTAAAACTGCATTCTGCTATTTATTTGTAAAATATGGAAATTACAGGGTAGCAACTTGCAGTTTCCAAACCTTCAGCCTTCAAATATGTTGAGAACATGCTGGAATAAATCTTCTGTTACACAGGCAGTGCTTATGTCTTGAAAATGTTCTTGGTACAGTCTTTTCTTAAAAGTTCATGGCACAGTTCACTCCCTTATATGTAAACAGCTGAGATTCTTGAAGTTTCATCTCAGTAATGATGCAAGCCTAACCTTACACAGAGGGCTATTACTTGAAGCTTTGAGAAGATAGAAACAGTAAGACCAGATTTCATCAGGTGTTTCCATACCAAATGGCCATTTTCACATAAGGTTTTGAATGAGAGGAGGAAAAGCTTCAGTTTGTTTCCACAATATTCTGGTTTTCACAACGTTTGGGTTTTAAACTTTAATTGGACACCAAATGTTCTCATCATGTGAGTTCTTTTGAATGCGCTTTGTGTATATGCAACATCACACACTGGCTAATTTTTTTTTTAAGCTCAAATGTCAACAATTGCAGTCTGTAATTATGTCTATAGTGCAGGGAGACGTGCTTGCTTGATTAGTCATTGAGGCCTGAATTCGGCCAACGTAGCTTAAGGTATCCAGTCGAGGTCCTGAGTTAGGAGCCTGGATTCCCTCTGCAGCTAGCAGAGAGACACAAATGCCTTTATCATGTGCCTTAGCTCTTAAGTTACCCCATCTCTCTCCCTGAGCTTCAGAAGGAATTCAACTCTCTAAAATTACCTGGGGTGAATCTGGGCCTGGGCATTTGTACATGAGCAGTTCTGAAGCGCTGGCATCCAAATATAGATGCTTACTTGAACTGAGTGTTAATCCTGCCCTGCTCTTCTCTGCCCCTACCACTGTGGTTCCCAAAACCTGTCTCACTGCTACGACCCTCACAAATTGTATGGTATTGGTATTGGTGTTTGATGACTACTGAACATGTGATAAGACTGTGATTCCCCTTCTTGTCAAGTTGTTCCTCTGACTCTTGGAAATGGATTTAAAATTTGATACCCCAGCAAAGAGAGGGATATAATCGGGGTTTTATAACATTGGCAAGTCTTTTTTTTTTTTCTTTTGATTTCTTCTCTGAATATGAAAGTCAAAGACTAAGATCTTGATCTTACAACAATTGCTCTCCTTTGTTGTTCATAGGCTGTTAAATGTGTACCCAAATATAGTATATGCCAGATGAGAGAGTTAATGTTGCTATGAGAACCTTAACCTCAGCATTTCCTAGGGTTTTATGTTTGTATGTAGAGGGAGAAAAAAAAAAAAAAGCAGTGATCAAATAACTCACTTTTTTTTTTATATAAATAAGTACTGTCTAATGACTTGTATATAAGTGGTCCTATCTGCAATTTATTGCTATTACTGCTGCTGTTTGTCTGAAGGGCTTTCTTTCCTGCATGAGCTGTGTAACAAAGAAGGCATAAAGAGCCATAGGGTTGACCTATATATTTATTTCATTGCAGCACTTGAAATTCCCTCGCCTTACAAAGCTGCCTCAGTGCTGCTGGGCAAGTAAGGGGGGACTGGGTGGTTCTCCAGGGTGCCGGTGGGGCTGACGGGGCTGTCTGCCTGTCAGGTGTGCACAGAGCATGCCTAGAGGCTTTTCTTTCCCACCTTCGGGAAGCAAGCCCTGACTTTTCTGTTACCTCTTCAGCTAGGCAAATAGCAGTTCAAGGGTAACGTGCATGCAGAGCTTGAGTCTTCAGCGGATTTGAGTTGGCTGAAAGCTTCCCGGTTTCTCCAGCGACTCTGACCCTACTGTTGTAAGCCCATGAGTTCAGAAAGCTTTCGGAAAAATGATCACATTGAAACGGGTTGCAGTGGACAGTGCAAGTGCAATCTAAGCGTACCTACCTGCCTGTTACATAGGTGCCTACTGGAACAAATCACACGTTCTGCCTGTACAAGGTACATGCGTTTCACTTCAGTTTTCTTTTTATTGACATCATTGATGGGATGTGTCTCGTGCCTGAACAAACAAGTGAAATCAGGGGATGAAAGTCAAAACCTGCCGGACTGATGTTCCGTTTGTACGGCTTTTGGTGTGACAGAAAACTGAAATGACTCTACAGTGTGTTTTAATGACTTCCTGTGATGTTTCCGATCTTTGGCTGTTAGAAAGCAAAACTTTTTAAGAAGTAGTGTACTGAAACCTTTTACGTATTAGTTTTCAACTGGACAGCCTTCTGGTAACTGGTGCTGTCTCCTTATACTCAGTTTGTAGTCATAGTCCAGGCCAGCAAAGGTTGGTTAGCACTGGCATAAATTACGCTGTGATCTATTTCAGATTGTAGAATGCAAATTTGGATCCGTTTGATGCCGAAGATTGTCAGCATAACTTCACTTCAAAGCCTGAGGGTTTTTTTATGATAATTGTATACAGTCATAAGTTTTCTTTTGCAGAAAAAGGAAAGAAAATGGTACAAATAGAAAAGTGGAGAAGCAGGAAGAGAGTAATGTGACTGCGACTCGACCGGGTTTATTTTTTTGTCCTCGTTCCTTATAATGTTTGCATTACTTGATGCACACAAAATACTTGGTACCGTGAGGTTGAGGAGCTGAGGCTATAAGATGAAATAACGATGAGGGTACTCGTGATACGCGACCCATTATATGAAACTAGCGAAGTGATGAATATTAATGTTCTTTTAAATTTTTAATTTTTAAGTCTTTGTCTTTTAAAAGAAAAAAAAAAGGAAAGAAAGAAAGCTGGGGGGAAGAATTCCTTGCAGAACAATGGTGCAGTCTGTTATCTGCTCCTCTGCACTGTAAAGCACTGAATGTTCAGCCAATATAGCGCTCTGGTTGGCTTAGCATTCTTAACCTTAATTTTGAATAGAAGGTGCCTTGTGCTGCTGACGTAATTGGGGCCTTTTGTAAATCACTGTTGCAGGCAGTCTGCTGTTGCATTTCACTGCATTTTTCTGAGCGATGCAGGGCAAAAGTGTCAAACTAACTTTCTGAACCCCCTCTTCAGGCTAAGTGTTTTCATTATTAGAGTATTTTATTCAGAATGAGTTCTGCTTCATTTTCCTTTGGAGATATCAAGCCCCAAATCAATTTTGCAAGTGAAACAATATTTCTGGTGGAAAAAGTTTGAATGGGGAGCCCGTCGCATCTTAAAGTGGCGGGTTCTTCCTTGGGAAAAAAAAGGAAAAAAATTATAGGGAGTGCAAGAGGGTTGGATTGGATTGTACCAGCTCACTCCAAGTCCCATCTGCGATACAGGAATCCTGTTGTCTGCCTCTTTTGTCGCTGAAACCATCAGAAAGTTTGGAGCTGGATCGTTTTCGTCGGGCCGGCTTCTGCATTGTGGTTACACGTCATGCTCCGCAGCGCTCTGCGGGGACATGAAATCCCCTCGCCTTTGGCATAAGCCTCTTACGGACCATTGCGGTCTTGCCTCCGCAGAGGCATGGGGTTTCATCTCACTTCTGTCTCTGTTGTCCTCTGTCGTAGGGTTCAGCTCAGGCCGTTACATCCGCTACTGATGTAGTCTTTTATATCCCTGATGTCAGCGGTGATACGTGGCCTTGTGCTGTCCTTGCTAGCAAACACAGCACTATTAATAGTCAGTGATGTTAACTTGCTCATTTCTGCACCCGGGCCACCCGCTCAACCCAGTGCTGGTCCCCTAGCTTTATAGGAGCCCTTAGAAAGCACTGCTGCCGGCTGGCTCGGGGACTGACTGTAGGGGTGCTCATGGCCCACCTCTGATGGTGACTGGGCTGTGGGAGTGTTGGGGCGCTGCCCGTGACGCCTGGCAGGTGGGCCGGAGGAGTGCAGTGCTATGGTAGGGTGGCACACAGCAGCAGCCCCAGGGCTGCCATGAGATGCTGTTGCACCTCCAGGCAGCCAGCATCGGCTCACACAAAGGGCCAGGAGGGATGGGGAGGGACGCTTTGCGACGAGGGAGCTTGGTGTAAGTGGGCAGCAAAGGCAGGTTTCTTCCACTGTCCATACTCCCCTAAGTCTTGCTGTTCCTGTTGGCCTGCCCTAACCGCTGCCTCGGTGCCAGCAGAGCAGCAGGTGAGGAGCAGCGGGCTCTGGCCAAGGCAGTGGTGCCCTGGGGTGGGCTAAGGCATGCTGAAGGGCAGCGGTGGCCCCGGGCAGCTCCAGGGTGCAGTAAGCCCACCCTGGGCACCTTGGCTCCCATACAGAAAGTGGAGTTGCGGGCATGGGGCGAGCTGAGAAGCCAGAAGCGCATTCCCGCCCTGCTGCCTGCCCGCTTGCCGCCTGCCCACCCCACTCCCTTCACCGGGGCACCCCGGGCCGGAGCTGGGGGCACAGCGAGCACCCAGTGTACCTGGGGGCGGCACAAAGCCGGGGGGCACCCCGGGGCTGAGCGGCACGCATACCTTCCCCGGGGCGACAGCAACCGGGGCTCCCCCTCCCTCCCTCCACCCCAAAAGAGCCCGGCTCATCCTGAACGGGTGCCTTCAGGCTGGGGGGCCCCAAGGCCTGGCTCACAGGGCCCGGGGCCCAGCGCCGTCCCGGGGAAGTGCGGGCGGGTGGCACCGGCCGCTGCCCGGGGGGGCGGCGGGGAGCGCGCGGGGTCCCCCCCTCCCTTTGAAGTTTTTGGGTTTTTCTCCGGCCAGCGGTCGGTCGTAAAAGCGGGTTTCCTTTGTAAGTTTGTGTGAGTGTGTTGTGGTGTTGTTGGGGGGGGCGGGAATAATTTGGAAGTCTGATAGTGTGTGGGAAATGATTACATCAGTCAGAGGGAGGGCCAGGATTGGTCTGCACAGTGTGGTTTGATTCACTACCGCAAAGATTGCGTGTAACCCTTTGAGTGGAGCTCCGGCGGAGTTGTCTCCCTCCCCAGAAACAGTCCCCGTGGCAGGAGCTACGTGACAGGTACAGCGCGGTGAGCCGCTGACACCGCAGCCACCCCGGGCGCGCAGCCGTAGTTCGCTGAGGGTTGGGAGAGGCAGAGAACAAACTCTCTTTCAAGAGGCAACCTCTATTTAAAATGCCATCTTGCTCTTCCGACTGCTGCCTTTTACGTGCTGTTGAGGTAAGATTTTCCATCTCGAATTACCCTGCAGGTTCTGGTTAAGATTTGTCTTCTCTGGCTAGGAGGCAGAGCGCTGGGGACGTGGAGTTAATCTACAGCGTGAACCTGCGCGTTCGCGGCGAGAAATAATTCTGCAGCAAGTGTATCTTGTGTGAGCAGAACAATGCAAAGAGGAGAGCATCCCTGTAATTCAGGAGGTGGGGAGAAGGTTCCTGACTTGTTCTTTCATCTCCGTTAATACTTGGGATGTGCAGGGCACGCATGGTTGGTTTCCAACTACTGTAAAGCCAGGATCAAAGGAGAAGTCGGGGAAAGGGAGAGAAATGCGTGGACGGTGCTGGCTAATTGGGCCGCGAGCGGGACTTCCCCGAGCGAAACAATCCAAAGTTAGCGGGGAACGAGAAGAGCCATTTTTAATCTGCGGGGTCTTGGCCTGTTACTCCGTAAATGTCCAAAGGCCTCCAGCTGGACTGCAAAGAAAACTGTGTGTGTTCGACTGCATTTAATTTCCTGTACCCACTGCTGCAGAAGTACTCTCCTGATACTGTTTCATGTTTGCTTACCTCGCACAGCTCGATAAAAAACCTGCTCCCTCACTTTTTTCCTGTGTCTGTGGTCATATTAACGCTGCTTCACCTTCGCGTAGCACAGGGAGGTGTTGGGGGGCGGGGGGAGCAGGAGGCCAGGGGCATCACTGCAAAGTGTTATAAAAGTCCGTCCTCCGTGTCCTGCGTCCGGGCTGCCGAGCTGCTCCAGCCCCTGACACGGCGAGGACGCGTTTCCGCGGTAGCTGGGCGGTTTACCTGTTTCCAGAGCTGTTGATCTGTAAGTGTACCCTTTATGTTGCAGGATGTAAAAGTCTTTAGTGAAGATGGAACAAGCAAAGTGGTCGAGATTCTAGCAGACATGACAGCCAGGGACCTCTGTCAGCTGCTCGTTTACAAAAGTCATTGTGTGGATGATAACAGCTGGACTCTAGTGGAGCATCACCCTCACCTAGGATTAGGTAGGGAACGGTCAAAGGGGTGGCATGGTTACCTGGGAACATGAAATATGTGTGATTCATGTGAATGTGCTTCCAGCTGGAATGTTTTCTTTCCACTGCTTTTATTTGTGAAATTAGCCGAAGTCACATACATGCTTTTTCTGTATTACAATTTGATGTGTTAAGCATTTAAGCCATTTTACACCCTTCTCTTGTTTCCCATCCTCTATTTTTATTTTTAAAAAAATATAAAAATTGTCTAATCTTCACGCTAGCGCTCTGTTGCTACCTTGCTGTGTCTGAAGCTATTGCAAATAAACAGCTTAGGCAAATTAAGCTTGATCCTTAGAGCACTGGTCCTGCGAAACAGCTCAGCTCATCACCAGCTGGGAGACCTGGGTGAACAGACTCAGCTCCGCATACCTCCAGTACCGCTTATGAAAGCTAGACATGCTGGGGGGGCGGGGAGCGGGGGGGGCGGCTAAACTTGACTTCAGGAAGGGAAAAATGGTGGCACCACCCGCCGCACACGGGCAATTCCTGGACCAGCGGTGGCATCTGCTCCCCAGGCAGCCGCTCCTCCACCTGATTGAAATTAAGGTGTCATGGTTACAGTTTCAAGAAGGCAGCAAGAGGAAGAACTGTGGGGAGTTAAATAACACCGCGAATTGGTTTAATTACAATACCTGAAAGAATCTTATGTTATTCAGTCTTGCTTTTCCTGTTATTTTGTGGCACTGATTAGTTGCAGGGCTCTGATGCGCAGCTTGCAACTGCATATTGCCTGAATCTGCTATCTATAATTCCATCTACAGTAGAATAACGCTTTTAAAAGTGTAGCATTTGGAGTATTAGTCGATACACTTGATGGTGAATTTTTTCTAGAAAATAGGGGGAAGGCAAATCATAAGCTGCAATCACCAGCACTGGAATTGTGAATGCTATTTGTAGCTAATAGAGGTTTTTATGTCTGAAAATGCAATTCGGAACCCTTACAAATAAAAAAAGGAAAGAATTTGCCAGAAATGTAATGCCCCACACTGATACTGTTAAACACAGATAAATTCACTGCTCTGAAGAACAGCACTCCAAAATAATAATAATAATAATAATTAAAAATCTTAGGATATTCTGATAACTTAGTGGCTGTAATTGGGTATCTCTCCTAATATATAAATCTATGAAAAATTTAACATGAAGCACTCATTTGTATATGTCTGTGATATACTCTCAGTTTTGAGGACATAGGACGAGGTGAAGAATTAAGGTATAAATTACAGAATCTTTATGCACTTCGCTTAATATGCCACATGCACGCTCGTACCAACCTTTAAA
Source organism: Cygnus olor (assembly GCF_009769625.2). NCBI lineage: Eukaryota > Metazoa > Chordata > Aves > Anseriformes > Anatidae > Cygnus > Cygnus olor. Next base: position 87,546,058 of record NC_049170.1, on the reverse strand, counting down.
AACGTTGAGTTTTATCAATGCTCGTTAAACTACCAGGCTCCCTTTTTCTATATTCCCTTTCCCATCATTGCTGATTACCAAGGTATTGTGTAAACAGAAGCCTTCTCCTTTGTAACCAACATCCTTCTCCTGCCAGATTCATTCAATGATGCCACAATTCAGTGTTTGTGACATCACAATAGCTTCCATGGTGACTAATTGTGCTGTCAAACTCTGGTGTGTGACATCTCTGAATGAATCAGGCAGGAGGCTGATTAGGAAATCAAAAGCTTCTGTTTACACACAAATAACTTGGTAATTAACAATGATGGGAAAAGAGCAAGATACTTATCAGGCTGCATTTATATACATTAGAACCTGCCCATCTTGGAACTCTGGCTCACAGTGAAGCACAAAGCGGGGCCCAAGCTGTCCCGAGAAATACGGGGTGCAGATTATGACTGCAGCAGCCACCAAACTTTTTCCTCAGGGACCACTCCGGGACTGTCTTCTGTAGGCCATGCAGCTGGGCCACGTAAAAAAGTAATGCGTTGCTTGAGGGTGTAAAACAAAGAGTGCTAAAATGTTTCAGATACAGATTTCATATGTGCGGTATTTGGAAGATGTGGACAGAGAAGGGGATGAAAGAGTTCATATTGCGGAAGAAAATGACATCCAATTTCTTCTATTTGGGGACCAAAGTATTCAATGTGGCGTACACAATAAACTTCAAATACCAACTTCCATGCATCCACCCAGTTTTGGTTGCAGTTTGAATTTTCTGTTATATGGCTGCATACTTCTAGGTCCTCATTAGCTGAAGTGCTAAAGTCCCTGTGTATTTCAGGTACTGTCAGATCAAGGTAGTAACCTGTCTGCACTGGAGGTGAAGTTACCACTAGCTGTCTGATGTTCCATATTTTTCCCTCTAAAAATAAGATTGCTTATAGCACATCTGGTGTAGCAGAAGTAACATGCAATGACAAGTAGATATTTAGCAGTGTGGAAAGAAAAATGTTTTCAGAGCAGCGAGAATCCTGTGTTTCTAGAAGACATATTTCTTACCTGTGACATCCTTGCTGGAATAATGCTGTAGGTGGTAATCCTGAAGCCCACCGAAAAAAGCTAGTTCCTTTGTTAAGTTCACTATCATTTTTTTTTCCTGGCCTTTCCTAATAGTGCTTTCCAAAGAGCTCAGTTTGCAAAACCAGTTCATCTTTTTAATTCTGGGCAGATTGAGGACAAGAGTAAATCTTTGACACCAGCTGTGTAGTTATCACTATGGTGATCCTCTAGGTCCCAATTTTTAAGGAACTTTCATCTGACTGGTTTACTTTGCACGCGTAGTCGATTGTCTTCCAAACAACACGCGTGCTTGCAAATAACTTCAAACAGCCATTGGATCGCACAAATTATTTTTGTTCTCACTTGAGGCAGTGGTGTGGCAATTTACCACCAGACTCGCTTGGATTTCATGTGTAAATGATTCCTGCTGCGCTTTACCACTGGTATCTAAAATGCTTTGTGGTCAAGATCTAAGCAGTCTGCAAAACTTGATCACGCTGTTTGGTTTGTAGCTAGACATATACCTAACCTTCTTAAAACATGGTATTCTCCCTATGTGCTACTCCATTCTTACCCATTGTCAGTTTAGGATGGGGTTATAATACAGATATCTGTATTGGACATTAACAGAAATAATAGTAATGAAGACAGACTGTCATGATAGTATGCATCTGGACATTGAAAGAATCCCTACCTACAAATCTCATTTTTCCAGCTCCAGAATTGACTGTACATCTTACTTAATATACTTGAAGCAGGAAAGAACGGTAGTAGGGATCTGAAATGTATGTAGGGTTAGAAGAAAGAATCATTGCACAGTTTCATACATCGATTTCCTTGTTTACATGTGTATTGAATTTGATTTGCCTTAATCTGAACAAATTAAAAGTGTAACAGTTAGACATAGTGCTTGCTAAAATAGATAACAGGGCGGACTAGTTCACACTTTGGTCCACCTGTCGTTTGTGTGATTCTCGAATTGGAAATTTTGGGACATGCTATAAGTTGTTCGATATGGAATCCATCTCATTTTCCCATCTTGTATCAGTTCCACAGTTTTGTGTAAGTCTAGATAGTAGTACAGGGCAGTTTTGGGGGAAAAAAGAAGTCTGTTCTGGTCCTCTGTAGCAAGCATGTAGGAGAGACTGAGTTGAGTGCATCCGATAAACGGAAAAGGAGATATTTCTGGTCACTTTAGCTGCAGTGACTCTTGAAGACAGACAGACTCATTGGACTTAATAGACTGACATCTGCGCTGCTGGTTTTGTAGCAGAAAGCTCAAAGCAAGGCTAAAGTTGAGCTGCTGGCATGTCAAGTGGCATTTCATTCCACTTGCAGTAACCAAGTACAAGTTACCAAGGTCTTCCCAACTGTGCAACTTCTATGAAATAGTAGCAAACTGACCAGAACTAGCTTCTTTTTTACATGCACTTGCTATAAAAAGTTGCACCTTTTCTTCAAGTTGGCTTTCACCATCAAAATGAAAATGTAAGCATTAAATCAGCAGGAGCATCACCACAGGATCTCAAAATGATCTTGATCTGGTGAAGAAATACCTCTAGGTCGGTTACATGAAGCATCTAATAAACAGTCACTGGGTGTATTTACCCAAACTAACAATCAAAATGCAAAACAAATGGTTGTCTATACTGCAGTTCCTCAAGACAGAATGAACAAGACATGGTTTGTCCCTGCCTTTAGGCGAGTCATCTTTGGTGTGTTAGGAAAGCAAAAATCTCAGCTGTGTGAGATAACAGCAGCAGCTAGCAGCAGAATGTGGTTTTCCTGGGTTTATACTGTGATGAAGATTCCTATCAATAGAATTAAATGTTTCTTGGGGCAAGGGTAATTTAAAAAAGAGGAGGGCCCTCCACCCTCAAAATCACCCATCTTCCTCAGAGTGTGGAGAGAGGAGATTTGACTTAAGCAGTTGTCTGAAACCATGACAATAGCAATAGATCAGCTGATGATACCTGAAACTTACCTGTGAAGCCTCTAGATAATGTAGAGGTTTAGGCGATGGAGGCTCAGGTGGTGCAAAATGTCCTTAATTAACTGGTATCACCAATAATATTCCAGCGTACATTAGTCAAAGAACTAACCCTTAAAGTAGAGTTGCAGCTAGTGCATTAAGAAGCAGCTCTTTATGGAAGAGCCACCAAATACAGAATATCTTCAGTGTTAACCCCTCGAAACACAATCTGTAGCAAGGCTGGACATTGCAAAAACATGGTAAATTCTGAAGCAATCAGTGAGCTTGTGATGACTGACAGTCTAAATGCAGACTTAAAAGAAATAGGATCGTTCAGAGAGAGGTTAAATTTTCAGTCAAAGAACTTATGTTAATATGCCTGGTTGAAGAATTTGAGTGACATTCCAGAACTTGCTACTTTGGGAGATACCAATTACCAGTTGCTCTGTATCCAGAAAATACCCCAAGATAACCTGGATGGCAGCCTGGCATTTCACATCATGAGAATGCAAGGATGCAGGAATGGGAAGTGGGGCAGGGACTATCCCAACTTCTTTGGCCAGCAGGTCACATGGGGTTTGGATAGAGCTTTGTGAACGTTATTTTTTGTTTGACCTCATTTTTAATTCCCTGTTATAAATGAGATGAAAGTTCTGAGTATTAGACTTCTGAAAAATACCTACATATTTTCTTAGAAACTTTTGAAGATTTGCCAAGATAATGATTTCATTAAGCAGTGTACATTTAGGCTAGTTGCCTTCTTTTGAGTTACTGCCTTCAGTGAATTGGATTTGTTAAGCTATCTGTTCATGCTTTGATGTGTCATTCTTTTGACCAAAGAAGTAGTGGTTATGGGGAGTTACCTTGTAACCAAATCTAGAGCAGAAAATTGCCCTGTCATGTGTACAAAACATTTGTCTCTGTCAGTATTCCTGTAAAGTAGATCCTGTGACCTCTTTCATAATAAACCCCATTGTCTAGCATCTACAATAAAGGCCTGAAGTTCACCTTGAAATGAACTATTTTTATAGAGTGTGGTCAAATAGGACACTGTATTTCCATGCTAGCTTGAAACCTAACAGTGGCCTTTCCACAACTTCTTGTCCCCTAAAATCTTTCCAGTTCCACAAGATACAGCAAACACCGAGGAAGAGATTAGTGCATATTATTTAAGCTACTGCCTAGCAGTGAGGCGTGCAAAAAATCTTGTTCTTCCCTTTCTCAGAAGTCCGTACTTACGTAGCCCTGATGCAGGAGAACATTAATGAACACTGTCATGTAACATTAAACTTTGTAATGCTTAAGCTCTAGTTCTTTTAAACACCTTATGACAGTATGTTTTGAAAGCTATAAAATGTTTTGTTAACTTCATAAAAGGTAGTGGAATTGCACTGAGTTGTTTTACTCATACTCTTTGGAAGTTGGTCTTGCTTCTTCTGCTGGTTGATCATGTGTTAACATTATGTTCTTTCTCCACAGAGAGGTGCTTGGAAGATCATGAGCTCATAGTTCAAGTCGAGTCCACAATGGGAAGTGAAAGTAAATTTTTGTTCAGGAAGAATTACGCAAAATACGAATTTTTCAAAAATCCCATGGTGAGTCTTATTACTTAGCTGTTTACACCACAGAGAGGGATGGATTGCAATAACAGTGCTGGGCACTGTTAGGTCTTAAAAGATCTATAAAGAAAAACAAAAACAAACAGAATTCTTTCCAAAGAATTTTTAACCAATGTTTAAATTCTTTGGACTCTGTTCCCAGCCTAAAAACCTCAAGTGTTTTCGAGTTACCAAATATAGTTGTTTCAAAATGGCCATTGCTGTGTTGGAGAGTGACCAATACAGAAAAATCTTTATTGCTTCAAGAAACCAAGCAGAAGCGCAATTTTCTCATTATCTTCAAAGTTACTTGATTTGATGCAAATTGATCAAATAGTATACAGTATCCAAACCTTTTAATTTCTTGGGGTAGTACTAAAAAAAACACCTCTGTGTAACCCCTGAAGCACTTGTTACATACAAGGAATTTCCAGTTTATCATGATGTATGTTGAACATTGTCTTCCATATGGCTATGCTTTACTAGTGTGCTCTGTCTTCTTTACTGATCATAGTAACTCACCCTCTCTGTGTTCTCATATCTATCCATGTTTGAAAAATAAGTGGTACTATATATCATAACTGTACTTCACACTGGTTTTGTAGTATCCTTGGAATGTTCTAGTGGTTCTAGTGTAGTTGCTTATTTGGGGATTATTTTTCAGATTTCTTCCAAACAATTAAGTGGGAACAGGCTACTGATGTGAACCTGTGTCAGTTGGTGCAACCCATCGAGACAGTTGAAGGAACAACAATCCAAAGAATTAGGTTAGAACAGATTTTGGGTCACTCTGGCATTTCTGATGCCAGAAGGAAAAGGATACCTGAGGTTACATGAAAACTCGTTGCTGACGGTGCAGATGAGAAATTAATTCCTTTCCTCATGGACACTAAGACACAGAGGCTGCATCCTCGCATGTGCTCTTCCACGTACGTTTGTCATCTGCTAGTGCTTGTTTCAGAACCTATGCCTCGCCTTACACGGAGTGTTTGTAATTGTGCACTTCTCTTGAACTTCCCATATGATAACCTATGAACATCTGACAGCTTTACAGAATTTTTGGTATCGTAACAGCTAGCACATCAGTTTAATGTGGTATACTTTAATTAATAACTGAGTATGGGAGTAAAACCCAGAATGCTTAGCATTCAGTCCCAGGCTCTTGCAATCAGGGAATAACTCATTCTTTGGGTTTAACAATGCAAATGCTTCCTATCTTTTGCAGTAGTTATTGCCATATGGCACTGTTTCTACTCAAAGAAGCTTGTAAATGTTAGCTTTCATAATTCATTGTGCAACCTACCTGGCAGAAGGGTGATTTCTCTTCAGCCCTTCTCTTTATGCCTTAAAGACTGAAATGTATATTGCCTGAAGAGTGGTGAGTGTTCTAAGCTATAATACTTTTTGTTGTGATTCATCTTGTTACAGTCAGTCATTATTTTATGGCAGGCATTTCTGCATGTCTTTATGCTTGAGATAATGTTTAAATGCCTCAGGAATGATTTAATGTAATTGTTGTGTATAGTAAATTCAGTATATTGAATTACATAGGCGTTTTTAAACATGGTAAATGAAAAGGAGAACTGGAGGAAAAAAATCTGAAGTCAAGTCATCTGTTTAGCAGACAGCTGTCTGACCTTCGCGATGTAAAGATTCAGCATGAATGAGATACTGTATAGAGCGCCTGAAATATAAAAGCTCTTCAGAAGCACCTTGTTTGTGTGTTAAGCAGTATTTTCTTCTGTGATGCCAGGATAGGAGAGAAGGAGGTAGATGTCTGCTTTGAGATTATTCAAATATAGCATCTGAAGCATGGAATGCAACACAGAGTGTTCAGGCTTAATTATTGCACATGTCCTTTTAAAGTTTTTAGTATTTCGTTTCCTATAACATGTAGCTGACTGATCATTACAAGAAAAAATACCGGGCTCTGTTATATGTTGCCCTGAAATAACAACATATAGCAGTAGATTTTGCAAAGGACAGATTGAAGGGTTTGAAGTCCCGAGTATAAACTGACTGTTGAACAACCAAATGAAAGCATCAACAGTCACACATGAGCTCTTTCTCATAATTAAAGGCTGTGAATGGCAATTCATGGGGAGCGTTCTGATGGAACTGAGCGGGTTTGAGGTTCAGGCAGATGCAGCACTGAAGAACTGTATTTTGGATAAAAGGAGAGTACAATCAAAGGTAAAAGTGATTGCTGGAGATCCTGCGGCATCCCCACCTGAGATTTCTTTTAATGCTTTTTCATCCTGTTTACCCCTCTGTGAGGGGTTATTTCTCCTGCTCTGTGTCTTCCACATGGCAAGTAGAGTTACCAAGAGTTTGTTCACCAAACAGCCTTCCTGGAGGGGGAGGGAAACCCAGAAATTTGGTGGCAGAATGTGCAACTGACCGCCCGACCTGCAGGATCATTCTTCTTCTCCTTCCCTGGAAAGTAAAGGCTGTTAGAAATCAAAAAAAGCCCTTAGGAGAAGAGGAAGCATTGAGAAAATGAACTTATGAAATACTGTTTACCTGATACTTAAAAATCCAAATTCTGCCTCATGGTTTACGGCTTTTGTTGAGCAGAAGGAAAGGAAGAATTTCACCTGAAAGCTCTAGTGTTATTTTGTTTAAAAGGGAATCTCCAAATTGATTTAAGAATGATAATTTCACAAAATTGACTGGAAGAAAATTCCACTGATTCTATATAAAAGTGTTCAGTATATAGCGTGACTTCAACTTGTCTTTTCTTTTTGTCTCTAGAATTTCTTTCCAGAGCAAATGGTTGCCTGGTGCCAGCAAACAAATGGCAGTATTCCACAGTCACAGCTTTTGCAGGTACTGTAAGTTATCTGTATGCACAAGGTTTTGGAACCAGAGGGGAGAGGTTGAGGGGAAGGAAGGGAGAATTCAACGGTCTGGAAATAGCCAATTGGAGAAAGACCAGTGTAGTTAGTTAGCATATGTTACTAACGATGAAAATATCTGACAGAGGTCTAACCCAGGGGCACTGAGGTATAAGTTACAAACAGGAAGTGTTCGTAGCTATATTCATACATATTTGTTCTATTATTATTCAGCTTTCTCAGGTAACCGCTCTACAGGAAGCCAGAGGCAGCCACCTCTGTGTAATGCTGTCTTGTCCACTTAAAGACACAAAAGGACTTTCTTTCTCACCTTCTCTAGTGTTTTTGTGCTAGTGGCTGTAATCCCCTTTGCTGACTTCTTTCATTAGTTCAGGTAGAGGTCCTAGTTTGTGCTACAGACACAAGTCTGACATGCCAGGTATTTTTTTGAAGTAAATGAAGTAAGTGCAGGTAGTTACAGAAATCTAGATGTAGTATTTGTTTCCCGAGTAAATGCTTAAAGCTCCCCGGGTTAAATTGCAGGTGTGTGTACTTTATGTATGTGTGTTGGTAGAGTTGTGTAATCTGTGTGGCAGCGGCACGTGCCTGAGTTAATACTGACGTTTTGATGCTACTGTACAGTTCCTTGCTTGCTCATGAAGGAGCTGTGGTGCAGTCAGCTGACCTCTAAGGATGGTGCTGCAGGGTTGCCTCCCTGGCCAGTATCTCATCCACTTAAACCTTAAATTTAAGCATGCCAATCTAAAACCCATCATCTAAATCTTTTTCACCTTAGTCATTTGCTCAGCTCACAGGTGTGTTGAGGCCAAATTAAAACACATTGTTTGTTCAGTGCTCTATTAAGAGTATAATACAGTGATACCTGGAAGACAGTACCATGAATTAACACAGGAAAAATATAAAGCAGAAAGTACAAACATATGAAGAAAGTACAAATACAAATAACAGATTTTAGCTTGATTTCTATAATTTTGCATATTTGCAAATACTCACTGACTATCTGTTTAAATAAAACAAGTTTCTACTGACTATTGAACTAGTGCATTCACTTTGACCTGCAACCACTTCGGAATCTATTAAATACTGGCCCCAGGTTCACCAAAAAGAGTTTAAACTATTTGCATGCACTTTCAGTTGGGAAACAAAAATCAAACCAGTTCCTGGAATTAAAAATGAAAGTCACATGCAACGAAGTTAAATGCCCTTGGTCAACTTTGCACTCGCACTTCCCTAATTAGGACCCTGCTTTTCATGGCACGTTAAATACTTATAGAGCAGGAACTTCTCCCTCATACTGCCACGCAAGTACTTCATGGGCTACTTACTCGGTCTGGACGATCTGCAGGGAAGTGGGCCAGACAGAGAGAAAGCACTCGGAATGGGCAAGCACTCTTTCCATTGCTTTATCTAAAATCTTGTGGTAATCAGGAACCCAAAGTGGTACGAACAGACATTTCCACAGGCTGGTAGGACTAGAGGTCCCTTGGACCCTTTTTCCAGCAGTGTAAGCGGAGAATCAAGTTTGCTTGTTACACAAGAAGCATGACTCCATGAAAGAGCAAGATGTTTCTGAAGAGGAAAAAATTTGGAACATAGTGCAACTTAGTCAGTAGAGAAAGGAAAACCATACAGCATTGTGAAATACAAGAGTTTGCTTCTGGGAAGGTTCAGTTAGGTACAGTCCTGAAAAAGCGTGACTCATGGAGGTTAACAGTGCGAGAGAGTTGGGTAAAGAGGATGGATACATTCTCTTTCGTTTGCTGTATAACTGTAAATATCAATCTTACTTAAAGCATTTATATTAAGTACCCTTTTCTTTTTAAAAACCATACAACTATTTTTTCATAATTTCAGTGACAGTTGTAATTTGTTGAAGGTAAACTTCCTGCAATCTAGTAGTCATTAAGCATGTTGCATCTGAGGCTACCTCAGACATGGAGTGAGTGCACTGGTTTTTTAATTACACAGGAAATAGGAAAGGACATTAAACATCATGTCAAATATGTACTGCATTGAAAGCTATTACTTCTAGTCTTAACAACAGCATTAACGATGGTGGCATCTGTTTTCTCTAGTGTCAGTCTTGCTCAGATATGCAAAAAGCTTGCATCTTAGTTTACTGTTGGTTGAACTGGACTATAGTTTATCTGTCTCTCTAGAGAGAATATTTTCTCCCTTTGTCTCTTCCTTTCACAGTTAAGAAGTAGGTTTGTAGTACAAATAGCAGGAAGACTAACTATTCTTTTCCAGCCCGTTAGGTAAGATGTTGGGGGAAGAGTGGAAAACAATTAGGTTTTGATGCAACTATGAATTCTAACAAAGGGCATTGGGGTTTGGTTTTGTTTTCTTTGAGGATTGTCCACCAAATAATATAACTTCCAAAATTTCAGAGGCATCTAGGCCAACTAGGCTTATGGATTTTTCTTCCTGTTATTTGAATTTATTAAGATTTTGGTATTTAACCTATTTACTAAGCCCTCTGTCATTTAAAAATCTAGCCCACTGCAGTAAGGGACCAATCCATCAGCTGGCTAACCATAGTTATTACTTCCTTCCTTTGACGTATTGCAAATCAAATGATTCCATATGTGATCCGTCTAATTATGTCAAGAACTTAACTTACATACTTCTGGATCTGGAAGCGTAGTATAATTGCTGACATTTATTTTACTGCTCCAAGTTTCTGTTTGAGTTAAATACTCTGTTGTCTGTCATACATCTTGTCCTGGGACAGGTGCATGTGTACTGTATGGGACTTTGGTGTGGGAAATCCTGCAGTAGGCTGTTCCCATTCTAAAACTTCTGGATAAAGTTGCAGATTTTGGCCAATGCTTCCAATTTAGACTAGTTGGCAGAATTGTTGTGGCGAGGCATTGTTTTCTTCAAAGAATTAATAAGCTTACTTTGTGTGCCTTCGGACCAAATACAAGTAGAATGGGGATACAGATAAATGGTTAGCCTTTTGGAGATGTAAGTATCCACACAGAAAACAGGAAAATGTCAGTGCATGAACTTGAACTTATTGTTTTTACAGCACTAGAGAGATGTACACTGGAATAAATAGAGGAATTCTGCCTGAGAAACACCCTATTTAAGGCTCCTGTTTCACATCTGTATTCAAACCAACCTGCCTGCGGCTGCCACTGAAGGGCTGCTGTCCTGTGCTCCTGGCTGTGCAGTTGAATTACCTCCCCTCAAAAGTGTGCGGAGGCTGGATATCTCGGCATACTTCATTTATCTGTCAGGACATTAACAATTCTACTTGGGTTGGGGACAGTTTGAACAGTAGCTCAGCTGGTTTTGCGTCATTAAAATTGCTAGTTGTGACACCAGGGAGGTGGCAGGAAGAGTTAGCCAGACAGATGTGAGGGGAGGAGAAGGAATATGCATTGTGGTTGTAAATCAGTTTAAACACATAGGTCATTTTAAGCATAATGTGAAACCGTGGCCAAAGTCTGTGAAGTGACTTGCCATTTGCTTCTCTTTTCTGCAAATACAGTGCCAATTTTATGATAAATGTGTAGGACACAATCATCACTTACGTTTTCCTCTCCAACAGAACTTTTTAAACTCCAGTAGCTGCCCTGAAATACAAGGTTTCTTGCATGTGAAAGAGCTGGGTAGAAAATCATGGAAGAAATTGTATGTGTGTTTGAGGAGATCAGGACTTTATTGCTCTACAAAAGGAACTTCAAAGGTAAGATTAAAAAAGAAGTTGCACATTACTAGCATGAGAAAGGATTTTCTTCTTTTACAGTGTTTTTTTTTTTTTTCTTTTAAATATCTGCACAAAGTGTTCCCCCTTTTTATTGCATAGGAAAGGATAAGCAAGCCATGATCGAATGAAAACAAGTCCTGGGCTCTCAGTGCATGACAATAGCTTTATAATATTGTTATATAATAAAATCATACTAGCCAGACAACAGAACTGTCGTTGCTGAAGTCACCTTAACAAGGTTAGCAAGAGAAATCATACTCTCTAAACATGTTGTTCATGAATTTATTTTAAATGATACTTTAAACAACGTTTTGCATTATCTAATTTTCAGATTTCCCAGAAGCAATCAAATAGGTTATGCCATTTCCAATTCAATGTGTTTGAATAAGTAGTTTGTCAGCTTCCCGTATAAAACGCCTTCGGATAGGAGGCTGATAGTTGAGAGCCGATGTGCAATGTCCACTTCAGGCTGTCTGAGAGGAGCAGAGCGTTCATACACTGCCCTCTGTTGGATGTTGGTCTTTAGAGACTGCAAATCTTGCAGCAAGGTGTTCCAGAAGCTTATTCTTACATGTACTGTATCACGTTACTTCCGCAGGAGCCAAGACATTTGCAATTGTTGGCTGACCTAGAAGACAGCAATATCTTCTCGTTGATAGCAGGCAAGAAGTTGTACAATGCACCTGCAGAGTATGGATTTTGTATAAAGGTAAATCTTCTTGTGAAGTTCTTCCAGAGTGCAGGATGATGTTGGTAGCTCAGACCCAGCCCAGCTCAATGGGATTTGTGTGTAAAACTCTGCAAGTATTTCTGTCAGGAAGACCTGATCTTTAAAGTCTTTCATTTGGCAGGCATGTCCTGTGAATCTTGCCATCATTTTATGTGACACTTTTAACACATTGTCTGGTGCTTCTTTGGATTGGGAAGTTTCTGTGCAGGATCAGCTCAGTGCAGAAGCATGGTGTGCCTGTCAGATGGCCTTGGTTCACCTCACAGATGAAATCTTTTTTTCCTAGTACTCTGACTGAACAGCAAAGTTTCTGTGGCCAGTGAGCACCAAAATTATATAGCAACAAGGATCGAGCTCTGATCAGGTGTAATTGTACCATTATTATGGGCCAGAGGTTTGCATTTATTTAAAATAGAAGATTGCCTTAGAAAATGGAAGTAAGAATAAGCAGTTGCCTTTGAGGATTTAAAGAACTGTTGTGCTGATGGATAGGATTGCGTTTTTTGCAAGAACAAACAGATCAGGTAGGAGTCTGGATTTTTAGCGTTGGGGTTATTATCAGTACTGCCTCCCTTACAGGTACACTTTCCCTAGCATTTGCATATACTCGCACAGCTTACTCCTATAGAGGAAGAAGAGTAAGGCGTGGCAGAGTGAGCTATCTTTTTCCTGATTAGATTGCATCCATAGTTGTCCCTTTTATGTACTACCACTGATGAGTCAGTAAAAAATCCTTCAAAGCTCCATCTCATTTTCTGACAAGCAATTAAGGCCGTGAGCTGGTGTTACGAAGAAATGAAGTAGCCACCTTCCTAGCAGCTGCTTCAGAACTAGACAATATGGGTTTGTCTCACAGTAGAGACTGGCTGCAGGGACAGATCCTGAACTGGTGACGGCAGACATTTGGGAAAGCACCCAGCAGGAAGAGCCCAATCGCTCTCTCTGCAGTACGGCATCATGGCAATGTAGGTGTTTCTTGGCTGTTCTGGACAAAGGCTGTATTTCCCTACAGATACTGGCCACTCATGTATGGTCAGCTTCAGGAGCGATTCCTCTCCCTCACCAGCAGCAGCTGAGTGTGTTAGGTTGGAAAGTTGAGAGAGACTGGCCTATGGTGCTCACAGCATGGAGGACCACGTGTAGATGGTTTGAGTAGTGCTGGGGAGCTACGTAGAAATCTCAACATGAACAGCAGGAAAAACTGCAGGAGATTTTCCAGAGACGGTAATGACTGTAGGGGGAAATGATAAAATGGTAGAACAAAAAGAGGGTATGGAAGGGAGGGATCTGATTCTGTGAGGCTTCAGTGTGGCTTAGGATCAGTTACTGAAGCTTTGGATCTCCAGCTTGCAACTGGGGCTAATAAAAGTTCTTACAGTTTAAAAAAGAAAATGCACACACCTTGGTTCTGGTTTTGAAATGGCCTGAATGCCTTGTTCCTACAAACTGCAAGAATTCCAGAGTGTTTTAGAGCACTGAAGTTTATCTTACTGGATCAATCAGAGAAAGTGATTTCTTTCAAAACATGTTCAGCTTACTTTGAGCTTTAATTCAGGGTGATACGAGCTTTCTCTGACCAGTTCTTAGATGAATACTGTAGCTGCTTTTACTCTACAGGAGATTTTCATTGTTTTTGGTTTTCTACTGAATGTAGCTGAATTCCTTCTAATGCTTTATAGCCCAACAGAGTAAGAAATGAAACAAAGGAACTGAGGTTGTTGTGTGCTGAAGATGAGCAAAGCAGGACGTGCTGGATGACTGCCTTTCGACTCCTCAAGGTATCAAATTTATTGTATGAATAGAGCTACACCTGTTGTTAAGTTGCAGTTGTCACTTTGTTCGTCAGAAAATACCTGTATGTTCTTAAGCATCATCTACCTCCAAAACAACAGGGACAAGAGCAAAATGCCAGATAGACCTGTTCCTCCTAAGCTTTCAAGCACAGCACTGAGATGAATCCCTTGCACATATGAATCAAGTATACTTCCAGTTTTTGAGCCAAATTTATGATATGTAAATGAATTGACAAAATTGCTTAACAAGGTATTTGCAAGTGTCATAAAGAAAACATTTTGGTAATAGGAAGAGAACATCTCAACTAGAGCAGAGTGCTATCCACAGCCTTTGCATTTTTTTCAGTTTTCTGAAGGTTCAAAAACAAGTTCAAAACAAATAACAAAAATAAGCCATTCTGTCTCTGGGTGAAAGTTATTCGTATCTTAGAGCAAAGAATGAAATTCCTTGATAATATGGAAGGACGCTTCATAAGATTTTTGAAACAAAATCATCTTAGGAAGAACTGAGGAGAAAGTTGATTATTTGTGCTCTTTGAAGCAGCTAACTTCCTGATCTTCGTAGGAAAATATGCAGAAGGTGTTTTTTTTTTTTTCTTTTTTTTTTGTCTATCCCTGAAGATGCTGCTTTGAAAAACTATCGCTTTCTTCTTCCTACCTTGCTAAATCCTCCCTCATATTAAAGGGAATATAAAAAAATACAATAAATGAAATACGGACACATGCTCTCTCATGTGTTACCCATGAAAATCTCACTTCTCTTCCATGCAGTTATCCTGCTCTCTACTATTCTGTGTCAGTCTAACGTAGAAAATATAATAAAAAAATACAGGCATGTACGAACTGGTACTGCGGTACCCAGCATTAGATACACATCCACCAAAATAGGAATGAAAACCTTGAGCTCAGCCAACTTTGGCTCTCTCTATAGTAAACACATAATCCCAGACCCTTGGAAAGGGCCGGCCAAAAAATCCCTTTACTGTATGTCAGGGAGCAGGGCCAGCCCCAGGCACTGTGGCGGGGATGAGGCCAGGATGTGGCCCTGCTAGGACACCGTGTCCTGCTGGGGACTGCTGTGTGCCAGGCTGTGCCCAAGATGGGACGTGTCATCATGAGCACAGCCAGCAAGCCACTGGGATGGGGGCGCAGCTTTGAGGTTATGTCTGGATGTGTCTTGAGGCCAGTGTGGGCTCCGTCTGCTTGGTCTGTCTCTCCCAAATGACTGCAGTTGCCTTTCCTGCCTAAGCAGCAGGTCACATCAGCAGCCGTTGTGCCCTGCTCCACTCCTGACCTCTCCAGCACAATGCCCTCCTTCCCACTGGTGTTGCAGGACCACCTGCTGCTGAGGGTGCATTCCTGCACTGTGACCCGGGCACTGAGGGGAGTGGGTGCCTCAAAACAAGTGCGAGGTTTCGTCGCTTCCTGCTCCAGGTGTGGCATCGACTAGGAAGAGCTCCAGAGACTGACAGTGTTGCATGAACATCTTTTATTCCCCACCCATGCTCCTTTCAAAACTTGGTCTTGTTAGTCCAGTCTCAAGATGTGACAAATCTTTGTTACAATTATCTGTTCCTCTCCTTGGGTAGACTATCTTGCAAAGCTGTGTAAATATAGGGAAAACAAGTTAGACTTGTAGGCCTGCAGGTATGAAAACACAACTTTTCGGTCTGCTGCCTTTTCTCCATTTACCTTGAGTGGTCATCTTCCGAACCAGCGTAAATCTCTTTGAATGATCTCCAAATATTGCCTCATTTGTTAATTGTAAGAGGTTCTTTATAAATTGCAGTACATAAATTCCTATTTTTAAGTTATTACAAAAGAATGTGTACCAGTCATAGGTATTTCAGGTATAGGCCAGGATGCAAGAAACAGTTTCAGGTACAAAATGGATATTTGATTTCTGCAAAGTTGATACTTCTGTTGGCCTCGATACTTACTTCCAGTTGATACTTACTTCCAGTTGATACTTCTGGATCTTCAGTGTATTGACCTGACTTGGCTCAAATTTAACATACTGTAACAATATAGTAAGAATTTTATTCTCCAGTCACTTCCAAATGCTTCTTCACAGATGTCTTTTTTTCTGATTTGCATGGAATTTTGTATTGTGGGGAAACTGGTCAAACAGAGGATCAACTAATTGTAGTGAATTGTGCCTTGAAGATATCATTGTTCTAAAGAAATGATGCATTTAGTTACACAGATAAGCGTGCACTAGTCAAGGTACTAATCCTGAATGGCAAGGAAGAACCTCCCCCAGTGTACGGAATTAGTTATTCATACCAGACAGGTGGAACATGCATCTTGCATGTTCAGAAATCTTTCTTTGCAGCGCTACCTGTGGCAAGAACAGTGCTTTATGGCAGTATGTTTCTGTATGCTGGCATCTAACTGGCACCCTTAGGCACTTAACACTAGGAAAAGAAAAGGTTTTGTTTTTAAGGAGCACTGAAAGATGATTAAAGGTGTGTAGTCAGGGAAAAATTAAGGCTGTGCCTCAAGGCTGTGGCCATGACCCTCCTTTTTATTTACCTACAGGTTTAGGTTTACATAGTCATATACTATTACCTTGTTTACAATACTGGGTATTTCACTTAGGGCATTTGGTAAGAGCGGTGTTGATATACTTCAGCACCGTGCCTCTTGGGAAGGCATTCAGTAGGTGTTTTCCTACCATCCTAGCTACTAGTGTTTCTAAAATTTATCTTGCTTAAGGAGGAGCATGACTGTTATTTGTTCACTGTATAAGGATGGGAAAAATACCAAAAGTGTTACTACCTGCTGAAATGTATTAAAACAGCTAGTGAATTAGAAAGCTTCCTATCTTATATCATTATGAAAACTGACTTCATCTTTGTATTATCTTGTACAGAACTTCTAATGCAGATTTTTTTTAAGTTCACATTATTAGAGGGTAAAAAGAAGAGGAGTTAGTATCTTTATTTGTACCTTGAGTAAAAGCTTGTATTGTGTAAGGATTACATGTTGACAGTTGAGAGTGCCAGAAATGAGCTGTGTATTTTGCTCAGGCTTGTAAAAGTGCTGTCTCTTAAATAAAGGTTTTGTGCATATTTACTGCTCTATTGCCACCTGCCAATCACCATGACTCAATGCAAATTGCTTTGGGACAGCTTCAGATCATGAAAATAAACCGAGAGCACCTTGCTCTGATGTAAGTGGTGTTATGGAATCGCTACAGATTTTTTACCTAGGGTATACCTTTGAATAACAGTTTATTTGCATTTCTGTTGGCAGTATGGAATGCTACTCTATCAGAATTACAGAATTCCGCAGCAGAGAAAAGCCATGCTTCCACACTTTGCCACTCCAGTAGTAAGTAATGAACTTTGCTTCATTAATGTATACTGTTTGAAAAGATGTGTTTGCTCTTGCATTTTAAAAGTGGAAAATTTTACACTAAGAAATGTAAATTCAGCATTATGTAGCAAATCAATGTAAAGTTCACGTTCTGTCTAAGTACAGTTTATGTATCTGGCTCTCCACTTATCTTAGGCTTACATTATCCACATGATTGAAAAATCTTGGATATGCCAGGCACTTTGAGATGTACAGCACAGAGACATCTGGCTGTCCCTGCAGAAGCCAGCTTAGGTCTGGCAAAACTCACTCTTAAATCTCATGAAATGTGTTGGGCCAAAAACTGACTGTTAGCTATCTAAAACTGAAGATTCTATATTTGGATCCCAACTGGCCCTGAAAATGACTGGAGTATAGTAATAGGGCAAGTGGGCAACTTTATTCTCAGACTTTGGATCCTCTCCCTCCCCTGCCTAAAAAGAAAAGCCATATATTTTGTGTCTGTGAATGTTTTTCAAGGAAAAAAAAAAAAAAAAAAAAGAATAGCTGTTTTCCATGCTGTGAAAGGATAGCTTTGGAAAGTCTTCTGAAACCGAAACATTTTGAAATGAAACTCTCTCAAGTTGGTTTTTTCTTTCCCTGTTTTTTGAAACAAGTGAAAATTCCTTTTCAGAGAAGTGTATCTGAAAACTCACTAGTAGCAATGGATTTTTCGGGGCAAATAGGAAGAGTTATTGAAAATCCTGCTGAAGCACAGAGTGCAGCCTTGGAAGAAGGACATGCTTGGAGGGTAGCTATCTTCTCTTCTTTTCTATTTTTGTAATCAGTAAGTGTCTGTTGAGAGCCAAAACACAGAGTGTGCTATGATACTAGTGCAGTGCTGGTCACAGTATAGCTTAGCTCCGACCTGAAACAATCACACTGCAAGCATGCAGATCTGAAAGTCAATATCCATCTTTAGCAAAACTGTCACATTCACAACAACCTTCTACCACTGCTTCTCTGTCCCCCTAGTGTCCAGAGGAAAGTTGAGGGGGAAAGCAGACCCACCAGAACTTTACTGCCAGTTTGCAAAACCAGTCTCTGAGGAGGAATATGTCAAATTAAATGCTTCCCCACATGGAAGAGGCTGGGGCTCTGACTAATGGCTTGCTCCCAGTAAGTTTAATTGCAGAATATACAAGAGGCAGGACCTCTTGCAATGAAAACTGATGTAACTTGTTTATAGTGTCTTGTGGACAGACAGCTGCAGTACAAGTTTTCCCACATGCTCGTCTCTTAGGGAATAGGAGTCATCACTGAAGCACTAGCTAGTGCTTTATGTACGGGAGGGAAATACTGCTTGATTTACCAAGTGCCTGGTGTTTTGCCTGAGCAGAAACATGTCAGACTTTTCTTTTTTTTCTGTCATTTTTTCTTTCTTTTTCTTTCTTTTTTTTCTTTTTTTTTTTTTAAGATACTGAGCTTTCATCATTAACATCTGGCTCGTGTTTTAAGCCAACTGAACTGAGCTGCTGCTTGTAGATTAGCCCCCTTCAAAGTTCTTTTTCTCATCCTTGCATTAAACTTGCCCAGCCCCCAGTTTCCTGTAAATTAAATCTGTATTGCATGTGCACTAATTCTCTTCTGTTGAGGTTTTAGCGTGGATTTAACGTTAATTAATTTTCTCTATAGAAACGTAGCACAAGAATGAACATCTTGGGTAGCCAAAGTCCACTCCATCCTTCCACACTGAGTACAGGTAAATTCTGCTGTTTTGTAAGCATAGTGTAAGAGGCCTTTGTGGGTAAATAAAAGATAATTTCAAATGAAGACAGAGTGCAGCTGTGTAGTATTAATGCCTTGATATGAAATACTATGTTTTATGTTTATCAGTACCTTCTATGTCGTTAGCATGCCTATGCATATAGACATACTAGAAGGAACTTATTTTCCTTTGAAGGCATGCTCAAGCTTTTCTTAAATTTTAGTCTTTTGAAACCTAGATTTGATGAAAATTGAGACTACATAAATGTTTCCATTAAAGAAATACAGAATTCAGTTCTTCATTTTAGACAAGGGAAGCCAGTGAGTGATCTGCTAATCTTTAAATGTTAAAAACAAGAGTCTTCAAAGTAGCATTAATTCCATAATAATTGAGTAATGTACAGTACAGACACCTGTAAGCTCTGAGCACCTCTGACATTGTAAGTTTAATAGAGTAATAGGAAATTGCATATTAATATCCTGGAATTCTTAAGAGGCAACACAGGTATTCTGTGTTTTTGTTCTGTTGAATAAAACTTAAAAATACCATTTGAAAATCAATAAAACAATAAACATAAAAATATTTGAGGTTAACTCCACTCATGAATGCACAAGCTGAAGTACTTGTCATGCTTCTAGAGTTAAAGAGAGTTGGTTCTAACTAGTTAGCTCATACATTATGTTTTAAGAGTTGTTTAGACCCAACATTGTCAAGATACTGTGAAAGGGCAATGTTGTGAGACATTTCTCTCATTAACCTAATCATACGTCTGCAAATCATAAAATACATGGAGATAATGCCTGTGTACTTGGAATATCAAGTATATGCAACAGCTGGTTCATTTTTTCATATTGATTCATTTTTTTATATTGATGGATTAAAGATATTTCACATTCTGCAACAAAACTATACCCACTTTTAAAATGTTTAAATAAATATTGTGTGGAAGAAACTGGTACACGTTACTGTTTTTAACCATTCTCTCTTTTCCCTCTTTTCACCTCCAGTTATTCATAGGACGCAGCATTGGTTTCACGGCAGAATCTCTAGAGAAGAATCTCACAGGATTATTAAGCAGCAAGGGCTTGTAGATGGGTAGGTATTCCTGTTATTTAGTATTTATGATTTCAATGGTAAGCACTATAAACAAGAACACAACTTCTGCTGTAAGGGTTTACAGGTTTGTGAGCACTAATGAGTAACCTGATTCTTGAGCAGTCCCATTATAACCTGCCTGGATTTCAAAAAGACTGGAGGATGTGTTTGTAGGAGTGGGTTCTAGCTCTTAACCTAGAAAGTAAAATATTAGGAATACGCTTAATTTTTTCAATTTTTAGGGAACCTGAGAATGTTAGAATTTGAAAATAAACTACCGTAATCTGCATTGAGGAAATATTTTGGGGGCAAAGCTATACCTAGACATTTGCACACAAACTTATAATCAACTATTTGTACTCGTTTGCATATATCAGAGCAGTTAATGGCAATTTCTCAATATTCATTTCTGTTTTAGAGGGATTAAAATAAACTACTTGTTGTTCCATTATATAAGTATATAAGATATAAGTATTTTCTGAGAATTCATCTTTCAGTTATTTGTAAGTAGTTATGGTTATTCTAGGGAAAATCCTTAAACTACATTCAATAATTCATTACTTGTAGGATGGGAAGAACGTGGTTGCCTTCAGTTCATGAGTTTCACTGCTGCCAGGGTTAAGGTAGAAACTTCCATGTTGTCTTCTCAGAAGACAAACCTCTCCACAGCATTTTCTGATTCAGGAGCATCACTAATCTTTTTGATTGGTAGCTTGCAAAGAAGGAAACACATTAGACAGAGTGCAAGTGCACATTCATCAAGCAATGGATTTTTATTGTTTTGTATTTTGGCCAGTGTTTCTGGGCTAAAGCTACTGGGACTTGTTTGAGAAATGATTTTAGCTAGCAGGCCAAAGAAAGCAAAAGAGCACAGCTGAAGGGGCACACAGATGATTGGTTGAGTTGCTGGTTCTCTTGTGCTACAGAACTGCTTAACCATCTTGGGCCTGTTTTGACTTGTTGTCTTAGGAATCTAGTAGCCCATCCTTCTGTGGGTTTTCATACAGTCTTTGATGCCTGTGAGACTGTTAAATTTGTACTCCAGCCAGCTTGCTTACTCACTGTGAAAGGCTAAGATCAGTTAGTGTTCAGTTGTAGCGAGGTCCGTCAGTAGCAGCAAAGGAACCACTATTACCCATGTGCTCTGAGCTAAGGATCACAGTTTTCGGGATAGAAGAGTCTTGGCTCTGTTTTCCTGATGTGTGTTCTTGAACAAAAGAAGCTAGAAAGTGAACACTGGGGAGGAAGAAGGGAGTCTTCTGATGGTTTGTGTGAGATGTCCAGTGATGTAAATATGCCGTTGGTGCTTCCATCCTTTGATTGCTTCTGGAAGCTGTTGTTGAGGGTACATCTATATTTGCAGTCCTTGTTTGTGCAGACAGGCTGTTGCTTGCCAAGGAAGTTGTGTAAACACTTGCAGGGTCAGTTGTGCTCAGCTTTGCATTGTGCCCCCAGTTTATGGTACCTTGCATTACCTGCAATAGCTAGATGAAAGATAATTTAGAAATATCTGCATGAGCAGCTGCAATGTCCATAGGGCAGATAAGATCTTTCTCCCTGGGATGAATCCTGATGTGTAGCGTCTTCAGTCCTTTTCCACAGGTCTCGACTTGCTAGGAAGAAAAAGGAATGTTCAAATACCAAGCATGCTCTCCAGCAGTGGCACAGCATGCCCATGTCTTAGCATTGGAGTGATCCTGGTTATGATGGTGCATTTTTGTGGTATTGACATTTCTCTGTTGGTTCTGAAGACCTAGAGTAAGCTTTTGGGTCCATAAAATACAAGCTGTTCTTGCAACTCAGCCTTGGAAGAATGTGTTCCTGGCTTAGTGGTTAGCCATTAAGAGGGCTTGAGGCCTGCCCAACTACTATGCTTGGCCATCTCACAAATCCGCTAGCGATTAGCACTCTGGGCCTTATGCCAAAGGTATATTCTTGTTTCCTGTGGCACAAAGAGGTTTTCCTTCCTCAGTTCATAAATGTTAAAGGAAGGACACATTTTTTGACTGCCTGAAATATCTACTTTTTTTTTCCCCTTCCAAAGTATGGATTTAACCATTTGAGTTAGGACTTCAGTTTTGTGGGTCAACTTAAAAATGACAGTTACATGGTGTATGTTATTGCTAGCTATACTTCCTAAAGTATATTCTTTTCAAATGATGCTGAGGGAAAAATACTGTGACTGTTTTAGAGGAAAATCAGTGTGTGCTTTCCCCATCATGATAATGTGGATGCTACTTAACTTAAGTCATTTTAAGGAAGTATCGAGCTATTTCTGTGGAATTAGAGCCATTTAGCTTAAATGTAATTTTGTCAACACTGAATTTCTGTAAACTGATGCAAGATACTGGAGGGTGGCAACAGATTCTCATGTATTAAAAACCAGAAGCTTGATATATACATACGGGAAGAAATACTGTCATGTATCTTTCACTTTTTCTTCTTCTATTAGTGTTGCATAGTCATGGTATAAAAATGGAAAGCAAATTGCCTGTTAATGCAACTGAAGAAGACTTAGGCAATAGTACAAAATAGCTTAGTACTTCTGATTATTTATGAAGAAATGAATTGTGGTATTAATTGTGTACTGAAAAATGTTCTCTCCTAGACTATTTCTTCTCCGGGACAGCCAAAGCAATCCAAAGGCATTTGTACTTACACTATGCCATCATCAAAAAATAAAGCATTTTCAAATTCTGCCGGTAAGTAAATAATTTTTTAAACTGATCATTAAAAAAAAGAAATTTCAAATCATAAAGCATTGTCAGTATCTGAAGAGGCCTCCTTTTAATTACTGGTGTAATGAAGAGCATGTTTCCATTAAGGATTAACTTTCTTTAGATTTGTCAAATATGTGAATAAAAATCCATCTTAACATTGCTTAGAAAACTAGTTTAAGTCACTTAGGTACAGAAGTAATACAACATAGCTTATTCTCAGCTGCAGCAACAACAACTACACTTGTCTCTATATCACTTAGGCAAACTTAGAATAACTTACAGAAACTTTAAAAAGTTTTATTTTGGATGTCATCCAATAATGTTGAGCTTAAAATGATGTTATACTGAGATATTGAGAACTATTTGATTTTATCTTGACCAAAAAGAGCAGCAGAAGTTAAGATCATATAGACCTGTTTATTGGTACAAACTCTCTTCTGCTGTGTTGCTTGCTAATTTTGCAAACAGCTATCAACTATTTTTGTGGTATTTTTGTGTTATGTAATGATGCTGTCTCTACAATTTAGAATTACTCAGCCCACCAGCTTTCATTCTTATAAACAAAATATTTCAAGTTGAGTTAAGAGGAGTTCTTTCCTAGCGCTGTGCCTGGTTTCATGCAGAACTCTGGGCACAAGGTTGTTTGTGCAGTGCCCATCATTTATCTCACATCACAGACTGTTACTCATGTTTTTGCCCTGCTTGCATCTTTTCATGTGCTAACTTGAAAAGGACATTTTATTTCCCCAGTGTGAGGATGATGGACAGATATTTTTCAGTCTGGATGATGGGAACACCAAATTCAGTGATCTAATCCAGCTTGTTGAATTCTATCAACTAAACAAAGGAGTCTTGCCCTGCAAACTCAAACACCACTGCATCCGAGTGGCCTTATGACCTCAAATCTGACTCTCACTGAAGACTGGATTTGCTAGAAGAGTAATTGTAAGAGAATGTTGACACTGGGGAATTGGCAGATTTGTAAGTTGGTAAAAATAAATAAAAATATTATGCACCTTGGGACTCTGAAAGGGATGGATTCGACAGGTGTCAACAGACCGAGATTACTGGTTTGTCTAACACCTAAGAGCGGTTGCTGCTGAGTGTCCCAGCATCCCAAAAATGGGGGGAGGGTCTGTAAAACCATTAGTAAATTTGAAACAAAACTGGAAGCTATCTTGGCTGGGCCACTTAACAGGAACAAGTGTGAAGAGAAATCTTTGAAAAGAACTCTTGCCCTGGAATAATCTTGACAATTAAGACTAGTGTGTTTACTTTTTGTATTGATCACTTTTTTTGCACTCCTACTTTGTTTCGGATATTGTATGCAGCCTATATTAGGAGCTGATGTGGCTTTTAAAATTCATGCAGGAGTTGGGTATTAATCTGCACCCTAAGATGTATGGAATGCTTCAGCCTAAAAGGATCTAGAAGAAAATCAAGAAGTGTGTGTGTGTATGTGTGTGCACGCGCGCGTGCGCCTGCCTGTGTCTCAAAACTTCTCTGGAGACCTGAGGTTCGATGATCTGCAGATGTCTTTGAAGAAGCAATGAGGATACAATTCTAAAAGAACATACCACCATATGTATACTCTTAGAACTGTTGACTTGTAGCATTATGGCTGTAGTATGTTGATGGCATATTAGTGGCATCCAGTCATGCAAAGACTGTATTAGATTCTATGCACAAACTTTTATTATTGAAGTGGTGGTTTGTTTTTTACAGCCTTTTGACTGTTTTCCTGAGGAAACTTATTGTTACTAAATAGAATAGGACTGAATGACAATTGTTGAAACCACCATTTTTTGTGAGAAGATTCTTCTGCGGGTAGTCTTAGTATGACAAACAAACAAACAAACAAACAAAAAAAGCAGTGTTTTTAGCTTTATAGCTCCTTGAATTTTCAGACTGTTTCAAAGAGCTCTTTCCACATTGTAAAGCTACAGTGAAACAAAGCTCTCTTGGGGGACAGGGCATAAAAAGAACTATACCCCTTCTGCTTTCTGTAGGGCCATGAAAGTTTACATGGTGAGAAAGAACGTACTGGGAATGGAAGCTCATTTAATTGTGACTGGCATTTGTGAACTAGCTGCTGGCAATATCATCCATCAAGGTAACTGGTAATTCCTGTGTCGTACACACTAATGCACACCAGTACCTACTGCAGACAAGCACGTCTCCTGCTCTGGTGCTGGTTTGTCATCAGAAGTACTTTATTGTTAATGTTTAAATCAATTATTTAATGTTTACACAATAATTCTTTCTGATGATAAATCAGTACTAAAATTAAATGAGTCCCATGTTAATCCTCCAACTGCAAATATTCTTTGAGCAACACGGTCGGTGCAGGAACTGTTACTGGATTAACTTTCCAACACTTCATGCGTTTATCCATAGCGAGAAATACTTCGCCCTGGGAACTTTCAGAACATAGTGCAGAACGGAGCATTCTTGAGATGGTAAATAATTTATGCAGACTAGTTTGCCATCCTTACTGATGTTTGCCACTGGGTTTGAAATCTTAGCCATCTGAAAGGGTAGAGAAGGAAAAAAATTCCACACCTTTAGGTCTTCATGTAGTGTTGAGAATAGCTTAAGACAAACCATAACCTGCCTGAGTCGTCCATATCAGCTTATAACTATGTCAATGGTATAGAAACACTGTATTTTAGTTTACAGAACACATTTAGTATTTTTTTTCCATTTAATGTCTAGATATAAAAATGAAGAAACTTGATTTTGTTTTTAGTAGAAGCCTTTTTTTTTAATTGTACATAGTGAAATGAGTGTTCCTGCTTTCTAGACAATGTATTTTAAAACCTTGAAATTAAGCTAACTTAAGTCTGACTTCACTTTGCATGCTTCTATTTGGCCCCTATTAGGAGAAAAAAGATACTTGTATTGACTACATTACCAGTTTAATAAGACCATTTATGCTGTAGTTTTAAGTTTTTCTGTTTACATAGCTAGTGACGGCCATGCATTTTTCCCAGTAGGCGGATAGTATTTGCAGTGTTTCATATTTATAAAAAAAACAAAAAACTTGCATCTTATTTAAATTGAGAATAAAAGTTTGACTATGAATCATGATTTTTGTATGTAGATGGTTGACTTAGTATTTTGTACTTTTCCCAGCTAAAGTGAGCTGTTTTGAGAAAGTGACCACCTTCAAAGTGGCAACAATCTTACTTAAGCAGATCACTGCTTTGTCTTCTTTCTGCTGGAAAACAGTCAATGCCACCTTAGTTTTCCAACAGATTCAGCTGGCTGCCAGCTCAGAATACCAAGGACTGAAGGACATTTGACTCTTATTTTTGTATTTAAATGACATGAATGTAAAGGGGATGCTCAGGGTTGTTTTGGAGCCTGTTGAATTTTTATCTTTTTGCCTGTGATTTTATTTTCTAAATAAATACTTCATGTAGCAATCTTGAATATGTTGAGAAGGAAAATGCCAAACCATTTTGGTAATGAGGTTACTAGTTAAGTTATGTTACGATAGGTGTTAAAAGTACAAAAAAAACTTTTTATTTGTTAATTAATCTTGAAGAAACACGTGCCTCAGTTTAGATGTTTTGTCTTATCTTTTCTGCACTAAATACCTGACAGTTTGACCAATCAATGCACCTTTCCAGTGGCAAGACTTGCTTATCGTAAATTATATTGTCACAATGCAAGATTTAGTGACTGTAAAATGGAATAAAGTTTAAAGTTTCAGGGAATGCAAAAGGTATTAACTTAAGAGACAAAACCTTTATTCAATATGCTTTGCTTCATACTGTAAATAGCTTTTTGGCTTGTGAACCTAATTGTAATCTTTCAGGTATTTTTGTACAAATAAGGGACTGATATTCTGTTTCTTGTAATTAGAAATAAACGTTAATACAATGCTATTCATTTTACATTGGAATGAATGTCTTCTGTTGGGTGTATCTCTGTACACAGCATATCTCTCGCCTTAATTCTGGGTTATTTGGGGTGAGTTACCATATTAAACATTGTTTAAGAAGAGTTAAAAGGAAAACAGAATCCACGAAATACCTCCATTCCAGCTGCTCTGTCTTATGATTCCTATTAGGACAGTTTGTCCTATATTTGAAGAAGAAGTTGTTCACCTCTTTTGCTTGAGGGAGATTGTGTCGGATATTCTGCTGTGATATTTACGATATTCATTTGGGAAACGTTGCTGGAATCAAATTAGGAAATAGAGCACTAGCATCTTTTGGCTTATAAAACACAACTACAACTCACTGCAAATCTATGCTCTGGATAAAGCACTCCATTGGCATGATAGCTGCTGGATCAGGACACTTCTCAGTGTTATTTGCTCCCATAAGCCTTGTATTCGAGTGGCCCATCAGCACGCGGGTTGAAAAGCACATCTGCACAAAATATGTTTTTGCATAAACTCCTGCCACTCTGCTGGAAAGGAGTTTGGTGGTGGTTCTGCTTATTAGAGTAATAGATGGTTGGAAATGCCTCACTTGCTTGTTGGACACAATCTCTCCTGTTTCTGTTTTGCTAACCCATGGAAGCCAGCAAATGCATTCCACTTGAAGTGTTAGTCATGCTTTGGCTTCAGCATGCAGTGTGACTACACATGAGTTTGTGTTGCACTGGGGTGTGAGTTATATATTAGCAGTATGAAATTCATTCATCAGCACAAGAGTAGTTGTTTTGTTTTTTGATAGTCCCCAAATTTTCTCTATCTGGAGATGCATGTTAAAGCACATAGAGCTCACTATCCTGTTAGCAGCTAAAGAAACTTCATCATTGAGTTGGACGAAGGGGAGTAATTGCCTACAGAAAGGTTTGAAGATGCCTATTCCTCGCTTAGCTAAAGGAAGCTGTGCTAACAGTGAAACTGTCCCCCTCTGCCATCATAAAAAGTCAATATAATTCTACCAAAAAAAAAGGGGGGAGGGGGGGAAGAGCATGGTCAATATGTGTTGCTGAGCCTGCCTAATGGCAGGGCAGCAGCATCTGCATATTTGTCCAAACTGCTCACAACTGTGGCAATTGCACAGTGACCCCTGCAGAGCTGGCCTTAGATGTTCACAGCAGGTACCTGTGCTATCAGAACGTTCACCAGTTCAAAATTAATCTGGGTCAGAAATGGGTACACGGTACAGATTTGAATTAATTGTTGTGCCTGGTAGAAGGCTTGTGCTGGTTTTACATTAATTGCAGGACAACAGTGACATGCTCAGACAATGTCTGATCCCACAGGAAGCCTTCTAGCATTCATTTCATCTGCCAAAACACATTTGAACTTATGAGTAAATTTGAATTGGACTAGTGTTTTGCAGACTGTACCTGCAGCTCTTTTATCTTGATACACAGAACCCTAAAGCTGGGTTTGTTGTAACACCAGATGGTTGCTTCAGCCTGTACCTGCAAAACCAGATGAGAAAAATAGCACCAGAGAAGACATTTTTCTTCAAGTTGAACTACAGACAACCTCCAATTTATGTTACTGCTAATTTAGGGATGCTTTAATCTGGTTTGTTGATGTCCACCTTGTATATTGCATTGTGTCTCAGGCATTGATTGTCTAACATCCTGGGAAATTCTGCAACGGTGACAGCAGATGGAGAAAAGAGATGCCTTCCTTTGAAATATCCACATTGCCTTAGTTTGGGTTGCTTCTGCATCCTAAATACCATGTCTTCCTTCCTTAACTTTGAGCACAATTTAGTTAGGATTTGAAAACTTAATATAACCACAACTATGTCCAAGAGCTATATGATTTTCATTAGATATTGTGATTAGTCACATCTGAGACTTCAAAATAAATTAGTTTGTATAACACTCACATTGCAAGCTCTTAGCCTGCAGACATTCTGCTCTAATTGCTCATCATTTTGCACAGATACAAGCAGATGTTTTTACAAGGAAGATTGGTTTATCACAAGACACTAAGCTGCGCCTAACAGCGTCTTATGACACTTCTTGGTTACCCAGGTTGAATGCTTTGCTTTAATCAGGTGTTTTCCATCTGTTGGCTGTAGGGTTCTGGTGCCACAAATGTTTAACAGGAAAGCAAAAGTATAAACACAGCTGCTAGCTCTGAGTCAAAGCACAGCCTGCATTTACGGACTCTAATGCTCAGGTCAGCTGCAGGCAGAAGTGTAGCTCTTCCTAAGAAAAACAGCTCGTAAGAGCTAAATAGGGAAGGGAAATGAAGTAGGAAGAAGAATTGCTCTTGGGCAGTATTGCCTACTTTGTGGTTTGGTTGTGATGAGGAACGTAGTATTAAGGTGCCCCAGCACTGATCACCAATTCTGTAGAAAGTCAGTTTCCCTTCCTCTTCCCTTGAACTTTACTTAAAAGTAAAGACAGGTTTTGTCTGCCTTTTGAAACACATTCTCCAGAGGTGACAGAATTGCCATTTGGGGTTATCAAACAAAGAAATACCTGCAAAATTGGTGTTCTCTACAACCTGCCCATTCTCCTAGCAGTCTAACTGCCATCAAGGCTAAAGGAAGGTAAAAGTATGATTCTACTGGCAATAATTTTATAAGGTTAAAAGAGCTAAGTCAAATACTGAAAATGTACAACTTCACTGCTTCACAAAGAATGCTGGATACATCCTATTTAGAAGTATTTTAATTTAGTTAGATTTTTTCAGCATTCGATTTCCTCCATTACACTTCTCTTTTCCACTGAATTTCTGGAAGATATTCATGTGTTCCATGTGACTCTTACGTGCTTAGCTTTTATGTTAGTGCAGTACTCTCAGAATCGGGTCCAAAGACAAAAAACAGAAATGAGGAAAGCAGTGAGGATTGGAGCTTCCTGAAAAATTGCCTAACAACACAGTCATGGAAGAAAAGAATAACGACAGAATAGGAGGGTAGAAGAAATCATTTAATTTTCACTAAAATATATAGGGTTCACTAAAATGTATAGGGTTTGTGAAAAGAGCTGAATAACAAGGAAGAGAAACACCGAAGGCTTAAAATGTTTGTCTCAAAATACTTGCAATAAATTGCTTGAAAAAGTCTTTGATCTCCCTTATAAAACAGCACCACAGAGAAGAAAAAGACCGAGAAAGCACTTCATCCTCTTTCTAATATGCACACCTTCACAATCAGAATCCTAGAAGCTGCTGTCCTTGAAGAAGGGATAAGGGAGCAGGAACTCCTGGGGCAGGAGTGGGAAGGAAGACTTAGGATGCAGTAGACATGGAGGAGCTATAGGAAAAGCAAACAGGTTGGTCATAAGAACGATCAAATATACAAAGATGGTTCCGCAGATTAGAAAGCAGTGACTGATGGAAGTACAGTAGACTTCTGTAAAAACATAGCCAAAATGCAAAATACTTAATTACTTTCTTTTTCAATCAAAAGTCACAGGGCATCACCTAATGTGCAGGGGCCCAGTTCAGTAGATAAAAATTTCATCATTGGCTGCCTGGATATTAAAACAAAAAAAAAAGTACCTCGTGCTAAAAGTTCACCTGGGTTCATGACGTGCTTATCACCATAAAGAGCTTCCACAAACTCACGGATGGAAGTTAACTACAAACTTAGCATCTTTCAACCAGTAAGTCCGTGGGCCCCGTGTCACCAAGTACCAGGAGCAGTCATTAGGGGAAGAATCATTACCTGACAGCCAAGTACTCTTTTTTTTTTTTTTCTTTTTTTTTTTTTCCCTCTACTTGGCCATGTCTACATTTTAGAAGGGGTTTGGGGCTAGAGATATTTTTTGGTCTGATCCAGTACGTGTTCACATGAGAGCCAACTCACGCAGTAACAACTGAAGGTAGCACTAGTAGCTGAGGAAAGCGTTTCCCCTCAGCCTGCTTGTGGTAGGGTATGCTGCGCAATGGTAGCTGCTGATTTTGTATGGCCTCAAAACAGGTTAATAAATGATGGGGACTGCACCTTGCTTACACCTCATCCTCTAACATGAGTACTAGAGTGGGAATAGATAGTGCTCACTTGAAAGGCAGGAGTGGGTATCCCAGAACTTACACAGTAATGGTTATTTCCGGCCTTTTTTGTTCAGCTGCTGTGTAGTTGTGAAGGCCTCTCTCACAGCAGCAGCCTTCAGGATAAAATGCAACTTTTCCTCCTGCTGTGCGGGAGCAAAGGAGAAAAAAATATAGGAGGTGGTGGGGAGGGGTGCAACCTACTGAAGTCATGGGTGTTTTTTTCTCACAAAGAGCTGCAGTGCAGGGGCAGGTCTGAGAGGCTGTCCCCAGCCATCCAGCACTTACACACTGAGGGAGAAGGGGGACAGCAGCTGCTGGTGCTCACTCTGGTTACATCCCAAGGTGTCGCTGGGTTTCCCCCTCCTGAAGGGTGCCCAGAGACACATCCCAAAGGCTGGCAGCCTGGCTGGGGCAGGAGGTGGCTCAGCAGACCCCAGCCACGCTCCCCGGCCCCAGGCAGCTTTTTAATGCCGAGGACTCGGGACTGCTCTGACAGAAACACAAGCCGTGAACTCGATCTTGCGATGCCAGAAAAAAGAAACGCTTTCCCCCCTACACCCCGTGCCCCTCCTGGGCGGCGAGGCCGGGCCGGGCCGGCAGGCTGCGGGCGCGGCTCCCGCCGTGGGCGGCTGGGCTCCGGGCGGGGGTTCCGATGGAGGCCGAGGCGCTGGGGTCTCACTGTTTTACGTTAAACATGGGGAGATTTGGGGTGTTTTGTTTTATGGAGACACCCGACGGTGGGCTGCGTCCCTCGGCAGCGCCTGCCGTGAAACACGGGCAGATCGGTGAGGCTTCGCCGCCACCCTCCTGCAGGGGACGCCCTACAAAATGGCGGCGCTGGCTGAGAGCGCGGTGGGGTCTTTTGTTGAGGTGTGGAGGGCTTCACCTCAGGGCCAGCACAGTGCCCCTGTTTTTTGTCATGTTCGTACATTTTCACTTGAGGCTCCCTGGGTAAGTAAGAAGTAACGTATCACACCCCAAATACCTGTGCACGGCAGCAGAATGCGTTCAGCAGCTTTCCTTTTTTTCCTCCTTATTGAGAAAGAATGGTAAAGCTGATGAACGTTGTGCAACACGTCTTAATGATTAACTACAAGTTCAGGATAAGCTCAATAGCAATGAAAACCAGATAGTTACTGGCAAGGGCTGAGAAGTTTTTTGGGACTACGATTCCTTAGGTGCTTGTTGTGATCTCTTCTTAATGCAACAAGAATATCAGGAAACTACTGAAAGTGCATGTTTCCAGAGTGTCTGAAAAAATACTGAGATCTCCAAACAGGTAAGGATAAGCTTACTCATGTTAGAAAGTGAAGTCACCTCTGTACTTTCACCAAGTAATCCAATCTGACAAGTCGGCATAATTTGTTAAGTATTAAGCTTGTGAGTATTTAGAAATGCAGCATAATATACTCAGATTAGACATTTCTGTTTCAATCAACATTGGTTTAAGCCAATTTTATTGAAATGATCAGGAGTTCATAAAGGATTTTAAAACCAAAACTTTTGAATTTAAAGATTTTAAACGAAGCAGGTTTTAACTGCTAAAATGGACTCGAAGGTACTGCTTACAAAATAAAGCTTTCTGGAGGGAAAGCAATGCTTTTGCATGGTGGCATCCTGTGCCGTATAGGAACTGAATCCCAGCTGACAAGTTACATTAACCTGTACAAATTTGGTCAAAAAAACAAATCTCTTTTGTTTGAAAATGCAGTTCTTCTGTTTCTATAGCTTGGTTTTATTGCAATGTGTGAAACTGAACTTAGCTTTGCAGAGAGGTCCTGTTCATGTCATGGGAAGTGGAATTATCCCAATACACTGGCATCACACTTTCATGTCCGGCAAAATGTAGAACAGCAAATGTTACTTCAGCACTGGCAGGGCTCAGAGGAAGAAGTTAATGGATTTAGAGCTACAGTTCATAGGGACTTCAATGGAAGAGGAAAGAGGAATAACATGTTTTTGTCAATGGTACAAGGAAAAAAATAACATACCACAATGAAAACTTGATGCAAAAGCAAGTTATTCAATACCACTATGATGTGTGCTGAAAGGTTTCTTAAGAAAAGAGCATCCTGGAAGTCTGATGTTCAAAGTACGCATCTCACACCACTAATGTAAATTGAAAGTAAAATGAGGAAACTGGAATATCTATTGTGAGGAGATTTACTGAGACCAGGAGGGTGACCTGGGGATTTTTCATTATGTAACTATGTCCTTTCTGCACACACAGTGGGGTAAAAGTTGTCTCAGTGGTAAAATGGAGACTGTCACCTGTCCTGTCTGTCCCAGGCTGTTACTTTAGTAGAGTGAAATAGCAGGACCCAAGGGAGGTGGAAATTTCATCTGTTTATCTATTTAGAAGTTATTATAAAAACAGTGTTAGCAAAAAGATTGCCGAAACCTTGTGTTTGTTTGTGAGAATGGTAGAAGATATGACAGTTTTTAAAGAAGTTTGAAAACTGGCAAATTAAACTTGCAAAAGTGTAGAAAAGTACAGAGGTATTTTCCCTTCCCTCTTTACCAGTGGTTGGCTTCTGCTGGACTTCTGTTTGGTGGAAAGTGTGCAGAGACACAAGTATGTGAGGGGATGGATAGTAGTGTTTGGTACAGTGAGTTGTTACACTGTAGTGGAAAGAAGACTGCTAAAGGTTGTTTAAGGTTGTTATAAAGTGTCAGCAGACATGTATGTCTGAGAAATTTCCCTGATGCTTCAATCCTTCCTATATTCTCACTTTAGGGTATGGTTCTTACCCTTTTCCTTCCAACATACATGAAAAAGTTGTCTCTGTTTCTCTTGGGCACCAAAAGCGATATGTTTTTCATCACATATCTGAGATCATACATTGCATAATAAGCAAAAGTGTAATAGTAAACAATATTTTGTAATACCATCACTTGTAAGTGGAAAAAAATTAGTCCAACCAATGCAGCAATCTCAATTTACTTTCAGTGCATCCTAATCACAGTCATGTTAGTCAGCTCGACTAAGAGCATTGCCCATACATGACAATGTATGGGCTTGTACACAGTATGCAGAACTCCAGCAGTACTCAGAGGAGTGTCTCCCCATCTCACCACTCAATCTTCCTGTGGGTTACGTTTCATCTCATCTCGTGGCAAAGATATCTTTCCTGCAGAAAACATTTTGAATACAACAATTTTGTTGTAACTTTTTCACTTTCTTGATCATGTGCGGATTGTATCTCCGCCTAAGAAATAAATGAGAAGAGATTGTAGGGTAAATAGCCCTTACTTGAAAAGCAAATTGGGATTTTAATGTTAGTTTCTCTGTCAGAACTGGCAAAGGTGTAGTACACTTAAAGGACTGCTCTTAAACATTAATACTAACCATTTTTTCCCATTTGCTTTAGAAAGGAACCTTTATTTTTAAAATTCATGGCAAGTTTGCTGAGCTTTGTGAAGGTGTAATAGTTTTTTGTCCTACCCTTCTTGGTTGTACGTTTTTGGCAAATAATAGAGGAATTGGTTGGTTATAGGGATTCAAATGTAATTTATTGTTGTTATTTTTTCTTGTATTATATCAGAGATATTACTTTACTCCTGATATTATTCTTAGCAGTTTCAAAGGCAGAAAATTGGAATGTTTCTCTAAGCAGACTACTAATGTGAGGATTAATGGCAACACATCCTTTTTTTTTTTTTTTTTTTTTCCATTGGTTTTCCAGTCAAAGGTGTCACTCCAGTATTACATAACCTATCATTGGGTCTCTGTAAAGGATATACCTCCCAGTTAGTGAAATAGTGATGTAGCCAATATCTATAAGGCTGGGTATGAAGCAGAGTTTTGAAGTGGTTTGAGCAAAGATAAGGTGGAAAGTTTGCAATCACTGAGCGGGCTGTAAGAAGAGAGGACATGGGACTTGTCTGATCTTAAAATTGGAGGCAGTGCAAGTCATAGCAGGAGCAAGAAGCTGGAAAGTGTATAACCCAAAGAGAGGGTTTTTGGTATCATGTCAGAGCTCTGAGCCAGGCTTGCCGAACTTGGCTTTGTGACATTCCTTATGTTTCAGAAAATTCTTTTCCTTTTATACCCAGTATCTGTCTGATTGCTAGGGTAATGTCAAGCACTGGCATGAGCAATACCGTTGTGCAACTTGGAGTTAAAGGGTTACATTAACATCTTAAAATGCATAGAAGGATGCTACAGAGAGAAAGGGAATCTCTTGTTTGGTAGATAGGATGTAAACTAATAGACTAATATTGATAAAAAGATATCCTAGAAGAGAATTGGTGCATTGGTAACAATCGTAATGCACTGGAATATTTTGCTTAGGAAGGCTATAAATTCAGTGTCAGAGTAGTGCTGTCCTAAAGTTGCTTAGATCGTGTCATAGCTCTGACACACGACAGAGCGCACATACAGATAGGTGAAATAACAGGACTATTTCTTTAGGACACTGCAAGCATCATTATTAAGACTACTCAGTCATGTATAAAGGAGTTTAGAAAATTCAGAAAAACTACGCATGGCGCTTCCTGCTTTTAGAAACAATCCACATACAGGGAATTAGAAACAACCCAGCAGCTCCTAGAACCTGGTGCGTGCAGTTCCCGGTGAATATACATTTGCAGGTACATAGGACGGGCTGAAAGCTGCCAAAAATGCCAGCACCCCAGAAAGGCGGCAGGCAGACACCTTTTCCCTTCAGGCAATCCCATAAAGGAACTGGTCATTGCAACAGGGCTCATACTGACCTTTTCCATATTGTTCCTTTAAAGGGAGAGAGCGAGAATAAATGCAAAGGATTTAGGAGGAGGTGATACTTCTTTAATGGCATCCTGTGGGTGCATTATCTTGCACGTTCAGAGACCTTTTTCTTTGTAACTCGCTCTGATTTGCACATTTCTTTGTGCAATTTTAAAAAGGTTGGACAGTTTTCCCTGAAGAAATACATGTGCCTTCCAGCAGTTTTAAATTGCTCGTGATATGTTTGATATCCTTATACATCTGCCACTCCATCAGAATCTTGCTGAGCTCTTGACTGCGGTGCTTCCTGTGGTAATTATATTTTCTGCAGTTTTAACCACACATCATGGGAAAAAACTGTTTCCTTTTGTCTGTTTTTAATCTGCTGTCGTTTAATTTCACTGAGTAGTCCCTCTCAGGCTTTTGAAATTTGAAAAACAAAAGTCCTTCATCTTTTCCCTTTGCTCTTTCCTTCCTTCTCCTTTCCTCGGCTTCCTGACGTTGCTCTATTTTCGAAGCTAACCAGGCCCACTCATTTGAATCTTCCCCAGAGGAGGAGGTAGTGCCTTTGAGGAGAAATCTTTTCTTAAACTCCAGGAGAGCAGCAAGGTTTTTTCGCAAGTGAAAATCTGAGAGCATATTGAGTATTCCGGAACCGTTCCAGCAATAGATCAAAAGTCACTGGAAGATTTTTTTTGTATAATTCACCGACTTGTTCTCACTGGATCCAAAGCTCTTGCTATTCTCGATCGTGCTACTTATTAAACGGAGGTGTTTGTTCAGCAATGCCGCCAAAGTTGCTTAGACTGAGTCCATTAGTTTGGCCCATAAGATTTTGGGGAGTTTAATTCCACCTTCCCTCCATAGGCTATGTTACTTCAGAATTAACATTACTGAGCTCCCCAAGATTTTGTGTGGTGTATTCAGCAAGTGGCATTCCTAGCCGTCCTCCCCAGTTCTGGTGCTGCAGCTTTAATGGGAAAAACAGAAGGGGTTGGGGATGATGTCCTTACTGCAAGCTCTCCTATGCTTAGTAACAAATATTTGCTAAGAAATACAAAAGTAATGCTTCTTTCGTGTATCTTAGGCAGCTGTGGTTGTCTGCCTGACCTCCTCGGCAGGAGCTGTGACCGAGATGGGATGCAAAAAGAATGGACCGGGAGAAATGCACTCTGTAGTGATGGCTAGTGGCAGGTCTGAGACCGAGATGGGGAGCTTGTGCTGTAATAAAAGGTGGACTAACGATTAGAGAAGTTTTGGGAGAGAAAGAGGAGTATAGTGCATATTTATCCCCATGGTTATTTACACCTAAGACGTTCCATAAAATGGTAGTATTTTCTGTATATAAAAGTATAAAAGACAAGCTAATTTTAAAGAATTTACATAGGAAGTGGAAAAACACATTAAACAAAATAATGTATCTCTGGACAAAAAGAAATGATGACTAGAGAATATTTCCTTTGAAAGATATAAACTAGAAAGGTGTCACCAATGTCTTGATATGAAATACTAAAAACATCCTAACGATGATCTAAATTTGATTTAAAAAAAAACAACAAACCACCATATCAGTAGGTTTTCTATATAATGTATAAATGAAGTTTAATATTACAGTGTAGACACAGAAAGGCTTAATTTTAGAGAAATAGCTTGAAAATCTCTGTATCACTGTAATTAGTACTACACAGTATTAAAGACCAAACATTAATTGGGGTATGCAGTCAAACTTTATTATAAACATAGATGCAGAATTATCAATGCTAGATGTATAAGTCCTGAAATCAAGTAATTTTTTGATATTCATTTCCCTTAATAAACCAATTCAACTGATTAATTCAAACTAACCAATTAAGTGGTGAAAACATTTGGAAAGCTTTGTAAACAATAACAGCAGAAAGTGGAAAAGTAATAGAAAGCGTGTGCTCAAACAGAAGACATTTCACACAAAAGCTTCCTTCTGGCGCTTTTGTTGAACTTCCCGTGCCCCGCTGAGGTGCAGATACAGGCCTCCTTGGGCAGTCACCAGCCAGCAGCAGGGCCCTGCTGTAATCCTGAGCGGTTTCACCGCTGCCACATGGCCTGAGTCAGCAGAGAAACAGCCAGCTCGAGCTGGATGCACACTGTGCACATCCTCTTGTGCTCTTTCTTTCTTTCCTTGATTTTTTTTTAGTGTTTCAATCGTTTTTCTCCTACCGTAATCTTCTATTCCTTCACTATTCTTTTTCTCCAAGGAAATTTATATTTAATGTTGGCGTCTGTCCCTAGGATCCTTTTTTTTAATCAGCTTGTACTAGAAGTTATTTAATTATTTAGTGATACCTTCCTTGTCCTGTTTGTTGTGGATAACAAAACACAACTGTCCAGCCTTTGCTCGGGTGGGGAGGTAAACACATGTTTATATATGTTAAGCTCCTGGTACAAGATTTTTTCCAGGCTCTCAGAAATCCTTTATTTGCTGGTTGCTGCCATGGCAGGAGCATCGTGCTCTGGTCTCCCGTTTTCTGCTGCCTTGCACATGCCAGAAAGATTTTCTGGCACTGCTGGCTAGAAAGACTCTTCTTCCTTTCATGGCCCTGCCTTGCCAGCTTTCAAATTCCATAATTCCACCATTCTGGAATTATAAATAATTATTCACGTAGATACCTGGAGAACGGGTACGTGTGTGCTGATTACTGAGGTCAACAGTTCTGGGACCACCAGCTGGGTAGGAGCTTTGTTGTGCCAGGCTACTGAGAATATAGTTTATTATGATGCAAAAGGTAAATTAAAAAACGAACCCACAGCCTTACAAAAGTGTATTGTGCTAATGAATGATAAGACAAAAAATAAAATACATTATTGTGATTATATGCAAGTGTGAGGATTCTCTGTGACTGCATCAGCAGCTTAGCTAGTTACACGACTGATCTCAAGATTACCTGCCCAGGGCACACAGCCTTTGCGTGAATCCCTGCCCTGGGTTGCTCTTATGCCTGCTTCTACCTCCTCCTTTTAAAGTGTGCTGATATTTCTGTTCTTCATCCTGATGGCTGCGCTCCTGGCTTTGGGTGATTTCCTTTCTAGCTCCAGCCAGCCAGCTTACTCTGACCTCAGGACTTAACAAATTCACAAAGAAAATTGCATTTAAACTTTCTGAAGGTAAGGATGCCCCAAGATTTGCAAAATCTACCTGGGACAGAAAACACAATCAAAACCTAGCCATCAAGACTCTGAGACAAAGTTGCCACAACTAATTGTCACCCCTCTCATTATTTGTTTTTTGGGGGGAATCTGTTGAGGTCAGGAAGGATAAAAGACTTCCTGTCTACACAGCTACACAATTGGGATTTAATTAATAAATATAAAATCTGATTACATGGTTGTACAGGCTTATAATTGTCCCTTTTTTTTTGTGTGTGTGTGTGTGTGGATATAATGAATCTGAGATTATTTTTACCATTTAATCATCCTTTAAAAAAAATTAAATCTTTTTTGCCATTAAGATAACTTGCCATGTTGAAAGTTGGTCTGTTCAGCCCACTAATTACTTAAGTGTGTGCTAGTCTTTAAGTGACTTTAAGTAGCAAAGTGCTTATTTGCTGTTACTGTGGCTTCTTCACGTGTTTTCTTCCAAGGTAAAAATAATAATAATTTTTAAAAAATAGGTTGTTTTTTTTCCTGCAACTTTTTCTTTATTGTGGATGTTCCTTTGGATAACATTTTTCTAATTCAAGAACAGATTTCTTATCCATTTAAATGGATACAGAAATTTAAAAATACATCACACCCTTTTGGAACAACAGTTTTTAATGTAATGACTCTTTATGAACAATCACTTGAAGGACCCATAACTTTGGGAGAAATACCATAGCCAGTAGTAGGAGTTAGGTACTAAGGGTGTGGTAGAGGGAAGCCAGTTTTATTCATCTTACAAAATAAGAAACTGTATTACAGATTGGTAAGCAAACGTCTGCTGGCACCTTTTCTCATCAGTTCTTATCCATCCTGCCGTTGAACGTTAAAAAACATGTTTCAATTACTTCATTTTATTTAGAAATTCATCCCTAACTCTGATGTTTCATCACTCTTGAAACTTAAAATAATGTTCTGCAAGTGGTACTGGACCTGTTGGTTTGTTTTTACTGTATTACTAGGAAGGACATATTCACGTACGTTTGATTTGTCTTGCTTGTTCCTAGCACAAAGTTTAACCCCCACTGCCTCATTCTTAAAATTATAACAAAACCCTTGTGATAGAGGCTGTTTGTTGCAGATTGCTTTTAAGTATTTGTTTTTAGTGTACCTACGTTTGGTACATAAAATGCAAAAGTTGATGTGAAGAGTGGTGATCAGTACTCTGAAGCATTGAGCATTATTAAGAGTATCACATCTAATATAGCTCAGCTTGCCACCAAGTATTGATTTGTCATCTTGCAGTTTCTACTGCTCAGCACTACTACGTGTTAGAAGTAAGACTGTACTTGTTTCAGAAGAGGACTGGTCTTTTGAAAACATGCTGTCCCTACAGACTACTGGTAGCTACTTCAGCAATAGAAACCTCTCTGACGAGTAGTGAAGATGTCTTGAAATTACTGAGATGATGCATCAAATTTTGTTTTATCCAAAGACACATAAAATGACCTTTTGCTCTAGAACAGTAATCGTGAAAGGAAACTGGAAGGAAAACAAAACAAATGTAAACTAGAAGCACTGTTCTTTTCCATTCTTAAGTTTCTTTTTGAAAGCAGCAGGAAGGTTATCTTTTTAACTAAATAGGAAATGATATGAATATTGATGGCTCAGTCATTAATTTCAATAGGTATTTAACAGGACAAACATGGAGAGAAATATGAACTAGGTCATGCTATATAATAGAGTGTAGCTGAGAGCTGTGAGTACAGGAAGTTTTCCTCACTGCTGTCATCTGTACATTATACTCAAGGTACCTCTACAATCCCGATTAAGTTACTTC
Source organism: Cygnus olor (assembly GCF_009769625.2). Lineage (NCBI taxonomy): Eukaryota > Metazoa > Chordata > Aves > Anseriformes > Anatidae > Cygnus > Cygnus olor. Next base: position 87,505,864 of record NC_049170.1, on the reverse strand, counting down.
AGCCCATTTTTCCCTGATGAGGAAGTGAATACGACCTCGTTATAAGAGTACCTACAGTTCCACCAGTCCCTATTCCAAATCCAACAGGTGGAGCCATGGCAAATACTTTGAGTCCTACCACATTCTGGATCCCTTCTTCCCCAGACTTCTTCCACATGCCAGTTGAGGATGCTGCTGGTCATGCTGCCATTGCAGCTTCACAGCTCCTCTTCCTGGGTGGCAGCAGTAGCAGCCAGCAGAGCTATAGCTGTGAGCTGAAGGTAAGTGTAAGCTGAGGATCTAAGAATGCTGTTGGACTGTTCACAACAGCTTGCTATCCTAGGATTGGTGGAAACAAACTACTTTTTGTAAATACCCATTGAATACATGGATGTCACCTGATTATTCAATGACTAGGAAGTGTCGTCCAGTATACAGAGGTCACGCAATCCATCCCTTATTTAAATCACATTGATTTAAATTATTTCCTTTATCTTAGCAGTGTCACAGGCTTAGAATATGCTTGATACTCATTGTGTTTGCAGTTGAAGAATTATGAGTTAAGCTCCTTTTTTATATAGTAGATTAATTATTCCAATTATTTTTCTTTGAGTTCAGTTACGTAACCTGGAGACTACGCCAGGTAGTTTATGAGCCTATTATTGTGTAAGATACACTAACATTTCATCAAAATTATGATTTATTTACTGTGATTTTACATACCAAGCACACATTAAGAAACAAAATTAGCAGCCAGTATAAAATATTAACCGCTTGTAAATCACTCAGGTTGGAGCATGTAGATGCAGAGCAGTTTTCTTTATTTCTGCTTCAGTGAGTAATAGGCATAGGTTTGGATTGGTGTCTTGTTGAAAGAGAGAAACGGAGATATTATCACTCAGAATTCAGTAGCAGCTAAAGGCAGGTAAGGTATTTTGTTCCAAGACATATTGCCAAGTATGTAAAATAAAATGTGCTGGTCATTCTCCTTCCTTCAGCATACTTTCCCTCCATTCTGTATTCTCCGACCATTGAATCATAGACTCCTAGAACCATAGAATGGCTCAGGTTGGAAGGGACCTTAAAGGTTATCTAACTCCAACCCCCCTGCCATGGGCAGGGACACCCCCCACCAGACCAGGTTGGCCAAGGTCCCATCCAACCTGGCCTTGAGCACCTCCAGGGATGCACAGCTTCTCTGGCAACCTGTGCCAGTGCCTCACCACCCTCTGAGTGAAGAATTTCTTCCTTATATCTAATCTAAATCTCCCCTCTTTTAGTTTAAGACCATTCCCACTTGTCCTATCGTTATCTACCCAAGTAAAGAGTCCTCCTCCATCCTTTTTATAAGACCCCTTGAAGTACTGAAAGGCCACAATGAGGTCTCCCTGGAGCCTTCTTTTCTCCAGGAGAAGAGTGAAAAAGGGCATTTCTTAAACACATCCTGCTGATGAAGGTTAGGCTGGTGATAGATGTAGAAGAGTTGTCTCTTAAGACTCCACTCCTAAAGTCAAGATCACGCCTAAATAAAGCAAATAGTTCTAGATTTAAAGAATTAGCGGAAAGAAGGAAAAAAAAAGTCCATCTCAAAACTCCCAAAAGTGGACTGGATCATCTCTCAGGGAACTACACGGAAAGACTTGTATAAACACAGGTAGCTTCTAGACCAGCAACATCAGACCTTTGCACACAGAGGTTCGAAATCTGTGCCTCTGACTGGAGACAAACTTTGCCAGAGTGTGACTGGGGAGGTGCTGCCACATTAAACCTGACCTGGATTTAGGCCATTTGGATTCCAGCTGGAGCTGGAGCCAAACGTGGAAACACAGAAAAACAAGCTGGAAGAGAACAGCTCTTCCTAGCAAAATATTTTATGGAAGCAGCTCCTGAGGACTTATCCATAATCGCACAACATATGGCAAAGGCTTGCATCTGTACTGGAAAACAAGAACTTGAACTCTCTCTGAGCACAAAGGTAATGAGTGACTAGGACTATCCTTCTTGTTTAACTGCCTGTCTCCTCCAGTCACATGTAAATCCTGTCTAAATGAGTGCCTTTCTCTCCTAATGATAATGTGAGAGCAGTGATTATCTGAGGTGTGGAAGTTAGCAGTATTGTAAAGAGAACAGATGGCAGGCAGTTCTGGCTGGGGATATGGCTAGCTGCGCCGTGGTGAAGCTACCTGCAGCAGCTTCAGCTGTTCTCTTTCCTGGCTGTCTGTTTTGCCTCCTCGCTGGAGATGATTGCCCTTCCTACAGAGTTGGCAAGACGGAGTGTGTGAACGCTTGGTGGCTCTGGTGGAAAGCCTTACGTCTTAGTTGAAATGCATCTTCCTAGGCAAAAATCACACATCGCACTCAAGCAGTTGAGACGTGTACATAGATCACTGCCAGTGCTGAGATGGAGACAACAACCCACCACAGACGGCAGTGAACGTTACCTTACTCATTGCTTTGACTGTGAGCGTGTCCGTGACCAGAGACCCCCGGCTGTGTGGAAGATTCAGTTCCCACTCAGTTCTCCAGAGCCCTGAGGCTGTTACGCATAAAGTATTTTGTCTTTCTTGGAGAAAGTTTAAGTCCGTGCACTTGGTAACTTTTATTCTTGTGTGCTTATTAAGAATAAATTCCCCAGAAAGTTGGCATTGGTCTTCTCTAGGAAGGTGGTCATGTGAGCACAGGGCTGAAGGGGAGTCAAAGATGCCTTTGCAACAAAGCAGTAGGGGAAGAAGGGCAAGAAACACCAGTGTGATCCCTTGCCATAGTACTTGCCATAATCTCAGACAACTGGGCATCAATGTGGTCTTTACAAGGCGACTCCAATGTTGTTCTCATCCCCTAAAGAATGACTTGAGGCTTAAGTTGGTGGCAAATGTACTTCCAAGCTTAATGCAAGCAGTATGTGGTAGTGCTTTGTCCTCATGACGATGCATTAATCACAGCCTGTGACAAAAACCCTTCTAGACCAAGCGTTGTGTGATCTTTGGTATCTTGGTAAACAGCGATCAAAACAAACCACCTGCATAAGAACAAGCACTGCATTGTTTTCCTTCTGTATCTCAAGCCATCTTTTTCCTCACGCCTCATCTGGGTCCATCTTTTCACCCACACAGTGGACTATTCAATTCATAAACCTATAAAGCTATAATATGCTTTTCTGACATGAGGTCTTATTAGCACATTTAAGCCCTTTCAGCAGTTCATCTTTCAGCCGTAGCTTCTGTGAGGCTTACAGTGGTCAGCACTTTAGGGAATTTCTTTCTGTGGGCAGTGTGTGGCTGGATGAGTGCCCCAGCAGTGCCTGCATCCCTAGGTTAAGCACATCTCAGCTTACAGCACAAGCTATTCCTATCTGTGTATTGGAAGAAGATGCATACCGTGATGGCAGCCTGCTCTCACTGTGACTCTTCACAGCCTGTCAGCTTTTCTATTGACACTTTTTCAGTTCATCACAATCTCTCTCTTTCTTTAGGCTTGCTTCCATAAGACTAAAATGCTTAGGCTGCCTTGAACCAGCAAGTGTAAGTTAAGTCCTCCGAAGCTATGTTTGAGTCTGCATCCACGTTCACTTCGTTAGCAGTTCCTTTCTATCCATCTTTGGTTTACCTTCACACAGACAGCAATATGGAACTGAACAGGGACAACAAGTCACATAAAATATTCATGAAATAAAAGACACTTTCCCAGTTTGTCAGCCCTGTCTGAGAGTCATCTCCTGGCTAATCTGTTGCAAAGTCTACTTATGTTCTGCAGGAGATTTGTTTTTTATCCTCATATGATGCAAGTAATCCATCTATTTGTGTCTGAAGGCTTTATTTAATTCTTACTCTCTTCCAAAGGAAATACACCCTCTGTTTTTTTTCCAGAAAATTTAGCTGCACATTTCTGCTAAAATATTCATTTCTTGTCTCATCTTTGTGGCTCATGCAAATTTGGACCTTGTTTATGGAATATATAAGGACGTATGGTACATCTGAGTGATTCTTAAGTCTTCTTTCTTTCCTTTTCCTTTTTGTAGGTAATTTTCTCTTCCATTACCAGTATTATTGAATTCATGGAAGAGTATATTGAGGAAAAAAAAGCAGATTCAAACAGGGTTCTGCTACTATTTCCTTCTGAAGAAGCAACAGCCAGGGAAGCATGAAAAAAGTCCTGCAGCCTCCAAAGGTCATCCTCAAACTACAGATGGGGAGTAAATCAAGTACTAAGCAATAAGCCAGTGTTTTTTCTTATGTGTGGACAACAGTGAATGTTCTTTTGACAACAAATGGTGAAAACAAGAACAAACAGTGTGGTAGCATAATTCCTTATTAGTTGCTTCAAGTTTTTTTCCTCAGTGTCTAAAATATTGATAGAATCTGGGTCAATTTAAAGCTGTTTGCTTTATAGCTAAGGTTTGTTCAAACAACATAGGGTTTGGTGATCTACAGCACATACACATTGTGTCCAAATTCAGTCATACCAGGAGGCAGCATGAGAAATGCTATTCTCCACAGGTGAGGGAAAAATAAAGTTGGGAGTAACATGTAATCGTAACTGGACTGAAGGGTTGGGAAAACTGCCTTTTAATTTCTAAGGTGCGTTATATAGCAATGGAAGAGATGAGAAATACTGGGAAGTGGATGCAAGCTGTTTAACTGCCACTGCTTTGATCCATGTCTGGTTCTCACAAACTGGCACAGGGGACTGTAGAGTGACTGATAACACATTGTCTGTATCATTCTCCAGTGCTGAGCTGGAGCCTCCTATTCAAACATGTTATCTCTCCCAGCTCATTTGCAAACCACAGAGCTGAGCAAAGATGTAAAAATGGGAATGAATTGGTACTATCGTTGCATGGGCAAGCATTATTTATCATCGACAGGGTGACATACTTCCATGTGCAAAAACATTGATGCCTGTCTCCTGTTAGCTCTTTTGAGTGGTATGCTCTGTTGGTTGCTTACCAACAAGTCCTGGCCTTTGAACCTTTCAGGATCATCTGTTATTTCTCACACACTGGTATCACGAATTATGAAAAAATTTTGCAATAAAGATAAGCTCTTCTATTCATTGTGTTTCTGCAATAAGAGAAGTTCTCTGTGAGGGAGCCAGTATACTCAAGGATCTGGAATAAATTTGCCAGGCCATAGCCAATGCCTGCTGTACTAGACTTGTGTGGCAAGGTTTTGGTAGCAGGGGTCTGCAGGGTGGCCTCTGTGAGTGGAGCCCAGCAGCTGCCCCATGTCAGATCAGAGCCAGCTGCAGCCGGCTCCAAAAGGGACCTGCTGCTGGCCAGAGCTGAGCCAGGGAGCGAGGCTGGGTGGGCCTCTGGGAGAGCAGATTTAGGAAAGGGGAAAAATAAAGCAACTGCTGTGCAGTTCAGTGCAGCAGGAGGGCAGGAGGTGCTCCAGGCACACAGCAGCAGTTCCCCTGCAGCCTGTGGAGAGGCCCCTGGTGGAGCAGGCTGTCCCCCTGCAGCCCATGGGTCCCACATGGAGCAGATCTCCACGCTGCAGCCCGTGGAGGAGCCCCCGGTGGAGCAGGTGGATGTGGCCTGGAGGAGGCTGCGGCCCATGGAGAGCCCCTGCAGGAGCAGGCCCCGGGCCGGAGCTGCAGCCCGTGGAGAGGAGCCCACGCAGGAGCAGGGGAGCTGGGGGGAGCTGCTGCTCGTGGGGGACCCGTGCTGGAGCAGTTTGCTCCTGGGGGATGGACCCCGTGGTACGGAGCCGTGTGGGAGCAGTGCTTGAAGAGCTGCTGCCTGTGGGCAGCCCCCGCAGGCTCAGTTCGGGAAGGACGGCATCTGTGGGAGGGACCCCACCTGGAGCAGGGGCAGGACCCTGAAGGAGCGGCGGTCGGGAGGAGGAGGTAGAAAAGGGTGGATGGGGGGAAGGTGTTTTAGTTTGCTTTTAGTTTCTCACTGTTCTAGTCCACCAGTGTTAGGCAATAAATTACATTAACCTCCCTACGCTGAGTCTGTTTTCCCCATGATGATAACTGGTCCTACTTGTCCTTATTTCAACCCTTGAGTCTTTTTTCATTGTATTTTCTACCCTGTTCTTTTGAAGACAGGGAGTGAGAGACGGGGAGTGAGAGAGCGGTGTGTTACAGCTGAGCTGTCTATCAGTGTGAAATTGTTATAAATGACTGAGTCCCAAATAGGACTGCAATCAAAGTTTACAATTTATTAAACGAATAGAGGCAAGCAAACGGCGCTGGGTGCGCCGGGAGTCTCTGCTCCACCAGGATGCACACCCGTTACGTAAGACGGCTAATTTTTATACTCCTAGGCTAATACATATTCATTACTACTTCTAGAAGAGGCAGGGTTATTATAATTGGTTTCCCGAATCCGAAGTCCTCCCAGGTGCACCTGCTTATCAGTCTCTGTTAGTCTCTCGGGGGCCGCTCGGCTCGGACGGGGAGGCTCATCTTCTTCCTCCTTATCTAGTGGTCTCTTGGCCGGATGTCAGAAGTTACTGCACATCCATGCAGAGTCAGGAGTTTTTCTCTGAAGAAATCCCTTTGTTCTCTTATCACCTAAACCCAGGCCTTAATGTTAACCCCTCAAACCCCTTAGCGGCAAGAATTGCTGGACCATTCCTTACAAAATGATCTTGCTTTTGTCCACAGCAGGAAGATTCTGTTAAGCAATGATTTGTGTATTACCAACAGTTGGTAAGGAGAATTATGAAAAGTAATAATAGCCAGAAGAACTACATTTACATTAGCCAGAAGAACTACACAGAATTCCAGAAGGAAATGGGATATACCTTTTAGATGGGCATTCATTTCCCTTTATACCCTTGCCCACTGTTCCTTCCACATTTCATTTCCTTCTTCTTTTTCAGGGATGAAATAAATATAATTTTAATAGGAAGTGTAAGTATTCCCTGGTCACAGCAACTTTTAAGGCAAGTTACAGGTACAGCAGAAAGGTACAAACACATCAGGTTACTTTGAGGTGTTATTTCGACATTCCGATTAAAACAGCATCTTCATACTCAAGTCTTAATTATAATTTCACTTTTTAAAATTTCCTTTGAAATTTATTTACCTTTTGCAAGCCATTGTGGATCAAACATTAAAGACAGATTGAGTTATCTTTATGTTTACTAGAGATACCTTCAGATTCTGCATGTCTTAAACCCTTACAACATATTTAGGATTTTCAGCTTTTTCATCTGAATGGAACAAGTAACAGGAAAAATTGCTAAAGCACTTTTATTCTTGTGGGGCCCAGTTTGTCCAAGCTCTAACCCTGCTCAGTCAGAAGCTGTTCTGCAGTGGAAAACACTAAGCCAGCTGCAACTGACACTGGGATTTCACAGTGCTTGCAAGGTTATGGACTGACCATTACACCAGGCACAACCCCAGAACTGAAAATGCAAGTCCAGTCACAGAACAACGTCAGGCACAATGAGCACCAAAGTGAAGATTTCACTTCAAGCCTATCCCCAGATTTTCGTTTGCATTTTTATTTTGAATAGGCTTTCAGAATTGTTAGCAGAGTTATAGTTGGGTTTATATCAGTATAACAGCAAACACAGCTATCACAGTTTTAAAAGATATGACAGAAGAGAAAGTTTTCCTCCTTCACAAAAAGGTTGGCTGCAATACTGCGGTGTGCTGAAGACCAGGGTGAGAGCAGTGGCTGTCCCGGCTCTCCTGCCACCACTACCTGGCTATAAGCTGTTTAGGGCTAGGAAATGCTGATACTATTTTTCCAAACAAACTTGAACTAAATAGAAAATGACAGGCAGTCACCTGGTTTCTCAGAGAGTGAATTCCCCATAAAACTTTCCTTTGAGAACAGAAAAAAAAATAAAAATGAAAATTTCCTGTTGCTTTTAAGTGCACATCTGACGAAAGAGGGAAACTGGAAGAAATTTGATACAGCATAATTGAAGATTATTGTTAGACTGTTAATCCAATATGTATACCAGTTCAGAGCTTGCGGAGAGTTGGGTGGTATTTCAACCTCATTTGTGCCTTCTCCCTGAAAATAAGATTTCACAGGAGCGGTTCAACGCACTGATCTTACAGCGACAGCCACAGCAGAAATGCCAGAGTGTGTGAGGCAGAGCAGGAGTGTGTGGTCAGGCACTCTTGGAAAGAAACGTACGTGACTTCACTTGGCAGTTAACGTAAGTAATGGCCGCTTCTCAGTTACATCAGTCCGCCTTTTGGGTGGCTTTTCTCTCTAAATATATTTTGGAGGAGGTGTGGGAGGAGGGGGAGATGCTGCTGCTGAATGTTAAATGCAAAGCACTTGGCTGTGATAGGCTGAGGGGACGGGGATCCTCTGCCTATATATACTGGCAGCTGCATCCTCTGCGCTTTATAGCTGTCACACAGGAGCAAAGACAGACAGGGAGAAAGAGAGGAGAAGGAAGGACCTTACCAACTCGCTGTAAGTAATATTCTTTGTCCTTAAAGCCTTGTGGTTGTTCGATTCAAGTTGGTACGTTTGGATTAGTGCAACAATTGGTTATTTGGAGTTGGAGCTCAGCTAATAAACAGCCAGCCTGTGTTATTTTAGGGATAATCCAGGATGCTCAAAAAAGCATTTCCTTTTATCTAAGTTTGCACAATGCAGTGTGTGCTTCTCATTTTTGTGTTTACTTGTTTTTACATTATTTATATAACCATTTATGTATGTTTCTGCGGAATGCCATGCTCTCAAAAGTTTATACCTTACCTTTCCAAGTGCACCAGTTTTGAATAACCATGCAGACCCTGAGAAATTCTCTGTGAAATATTCTGAATAATAACATTTTCAAGATAAATTCAACACATGACTTATTAGGGTGAGGTTTTCTTCAGAAATAGCCCTTTCCCTCTACCATAACAAAAACTCAGAAGGGAAAATTAGTAAGTGGCAGACTCTGTGCGAGTGACAGCAATGAATAAAACCAGCACATACTAGTTGGAAAATGAAATTATTAAATGAAATGCAGGGCCTGTAACATATATACCTAACTCTTGCCTTGTGCAAAACTAGAGTACAGAGTAAATCTAGTTTCTTTCTACTCACACTGAAATGAAATTCATCCTGAAGTCCTTATTTAAGCAATACTCCAATTGTCAGTAGTAGAAATTCAGTTTCATAGTTGCAACATCTGCAAAAACCTTCAGCTTCTTGGGTTCAATAGCAGAAAGTCCTCCAGCAATGTCACTGTAGCATCCCAGACCTTTAAATTACACTATTTTCTGCAACAAACCGTTGGCAGAATAGAAAGTGCACTTGTCTCATTTACTGGAAAGATATATAGTTATTGCTTTTTTTGAGCCAGTGCAGCCATCATTTTAAGGTGTTATTGGTGTCTGTGTGTTCTTCCTTTCTGTATTTAATAATAAGATCTGCTCGAACATTTTATTGATGTTAGTTTTTTTTTTATTATTTCGCTTTGATCAACTTGAGAACAGGTGCTCATAAAATTACATCAAATATACCTCCTTCCTCATTTACTATTTTTTTCTTTTCTCTTTTTTCTTCTTTTTCCTTTTCTTTTTCTCTCATGCTTCTCTTCTATTTTATTTTTTCTTTATTTTTTTATTTTTTAATTTTTTTAGAAATTTCCTGGTAGTATTTAGCTATCTTTTACATTTTATACTTAGTTAATACACACACACACAAAAAATAATCTAAATTATAGATAACACTGTTAACAGAAATAATAAATAATCAAAATGTTCTCTACATAGTATTATATCTACAAGTGTATTTGATACTCTTATGTGTAAAGTGCTCATTTGTATGGTTCAGTTTCAGATAAAGTAGAAAATGTTTTGTGAATGAACATGACACTAAATATACAATCTAAAGGCGAAAAACAGTTTTTGGTCACTTCACTAAAATAAAATATTACCATGTTCTAATTTCAGTGCACTCAGGTAGAAAGATTAGTTTAAACAAGGCATCAAAAGCTATGTCAACTTTAGATCATGTTGTATACTTGTCCTGTGACAAGTCCCATCAAAATTAAAGATCAAAGAGCTTATATATAAATAAAGCTAAAGATAAACTCTTATCATTTAAGGTGAATATGGTTCTTGCTCTTACCTGAAGTCAATAGCAAAACTCAATCTTCTCCAGTAAAGTAGGACTTGATCCAAAGAAGTATGCGGTGTTGACAATATCAGTGGACGTTTGTTGGGAACAAAAGTCGTAATATATGACACAGACATACTATATGTTTGATAAACTTATATTTTATCAACCCAAGTGAGGCTTTTAATGAATTTGCATAGACCGTGCTTTCAAAGTATCAAGGGTTGATAATTAGGCTGGGTGCCTCCTGAAAAGCTGTGCTCACCTCAGCTGGAGTTCAGCTGGCAGATGTTGAATATGCTGAAATTAATCCTGGGAGGTGTGGGATCGCTGGGGCATGGAGCCTTTACCAGTCTTTATGGCCTTGGTAAAAGCAGACCACTATCAAGAGCTTCAGAGAGAGGATTGGTTTCTTTGAAGTTTCCATTTAGTTTCGGAAACTCAGCCTGCATTATTTTGCAGTTGAAGTCCCTTTGACTTAAGTGGATCTTTCCAAGTACACTCAGATTGTAACACTCAGCCCTTCAGAAAATATGGGTACTCTCAAGCAGTTCAGACCATAAGGGCTGAGTTGTCTGAAGTATTTTGCTCCTTAGAAAATCCCATTCCAAATTTCTAAAACATCCTGCCTACCAGGAACTTCTGCGCTCATTGTGTTGTTGCATTATACACATTGCACATGAGAGGTAGAAGTGAGAAGTCTTCTGTACTGGTAAAAAGGTGAAGTAATTTGCATTTTTATAGTACTAAACTGGTCAGCATTTCAGTTGTCAGATATTCAGTCTACTAGATGTGGCTTCCGTAGCAAATAATGCTATTAGGCAGAGGGAGTGCGATCTGTAAGGAACAATTGAGGAGGAGAGTAAAAATAGGGATGAGAGTGTAAGTGTAAGTGGTCTTTCAGATGACTGCTGTGTTCCTGCAAGTACTGTGCATTCACAGTTCCCTGTGAGATACGTGTATTACAGTAGTTAAGGCATTTTCAGGCAAGGACTTTTAGGAAAGAAGATGCACAGATACATAGATATGGACAGACGTTCATTTTAAGTTCTCGGTATTGTGTTTGGGGAAAAGAAGAATTAAGTACTTTGCTTCCAGTTGAAGTAGATTGATGTATTTCAGTAGCTAGAAGTGAATTGAAAGTTTATTAGAGGTTAACTAGATATTCGTTAGTATCAATTTATAACGCTGCAGTAACTCATGGCAGATTTGGGGTGGATGCTTCATCCTCCCATTTTTTATGCCTAAGCTTCCTGGATCGATTACCTATCCTATGCAAAACCATAGGTTTCCTCTATAATTTAGTTCTTTTTCCTGAATTTTGAGAATGCTGTTGCAACACTGTGTTATGAGATCCAAAACAGTTTAGGATGAGTCATTGGACCTCCCATTCATGGGAAGAACGATAGCAAACAATGAATAAGAACTCAGTGATTACATAAATATGTAGCTGGCAACCAGAACTGACAAATTTCAGTTCAGTGGTGATAGCCCCAATCACAAAATGTGTACCTGATGTTTAGATCCAAGTTTTATTTACTTAACCTGATATCCAGAAAAAAGTTTGTGCAAACTGCTAATAATGAAAATGGCAATAAATTATATCAATATAGTATATAGAAGAAAGATGATGCAAATACTACTTGGAATAGAAAGAAATTTCAGATCCAAAAAAATCTAGGTAGTAAAGAAACAGCCACAAGCTGTATAACATAGTATCCATGTAGTAGTAATGTGATAAAGTACATTTATTTTTATCTGTGTGTCTGAGTTGTTTTGAGCTTATACGTGATGCTATTTAATTTATGCCATTCAATTTATACTTTGGGAAAAGACTAAGCGAGCACAGAAACTTCTGTGTTAATGATCTGTCTTTGAGTGATATCAAGTAAAGCTGGAGAGCCAATAAAAGTATGGTGAAGCTCTTATCTGTCCTGACATGGTACTGACAGTTCATTGGGCACACTGACATTGGATGAAATGTTCAGCTGAACAGATTCGTGTTTAAAAGTCTAGGGGAATAGCATCAAGTCAGTACTGAGCATCAATAGTGCTGGAAGACCAAATCCCCAAGGTCTGACTCAGTTCACTCTTGGGCAACTCCCCTTAATTTGGCACTCACGGGCTAAATTCTTATTTTTAGCAGCATTCATCTCTGACTCCAGAGGGGGAAAAAACAACCAAAACCACTACCAAACAAACAGATTACCATTGCGAAGTTCTTTGGAGTATGCTCTAGCAATGAACTGATGAATGAAGTAATGTAAAAAAAAATAATGGCAGCATTACTTAAGGGTTAAGGTAGAGATGCCTTAAGAAAGAAGGAAAGCTGTGCAATATTTCTTCTGGTGAAAATACCTAACCCAAAGAACTGTGCCTTTGGGTGTAATTTGCTGCCACAGAGAAGCATATTGATTACCCCAGTCAATGCTGATTTATGTAGAAAGTTTATTAAAATTGTCAACTGTGATTAAAGATATGTTAAATGAAAATGCACGCAGGATTTGGGATATTGAAGAAATAGAATCATCGTAAAGGAGGAGAAACAAAACTACTTGCTTAAACAGTCTTTCAAAGGGGAGATGACACACAAACCTGCCCATCGGGATCCTCGAAGGACCGTAATGACAATTGGTAATGCGTTTCCAGCAATTTAGTAGCAAGATCTGAGAAAGGTCCTAGTTCCCCTTTCAGAAATGTACAGAGAGAGAGCCAAATAAACACTTACATGGTGGTTAAGGAGAGTAATACAATGCTAACACAATAGCGGCAAGAACAGCTATTCTCTGGGGGGCTGGAAGTCTCTCCTGTGCAGATCCCCACTTTCCTAAGTGGTTCGTGACCTACAGCAGCACCCTGCCTTCCTAAATAACAGCAGCAGCTGCTCCACAGAAATCCCAGATCCTCTATTTGTGGCAGCAGAGATGTCTCTAGGATGGTGTTTATCAGTGATGTCTTTCTTTTGTAATGTGACAGTGCTACTTCAAGTACAATAAAGCCCAGAAGGGTCTCTCTTTTCTCAAAATGATGCCCTCAATTATAAATTCTCAGCAGAAATAACCGATACGTAAGAAATTGTCTCTTAATTACATAATATTCATATTACGCTTAATATAGTTATTTCCTTACAAAGTGAAGATCTGAAGGTATGTGAACTAAGCATAATAATTATTTATGCCAGCAGCGAGTATCCTTGTTTCTTTCACCAATTTTCTTTCTGGATCCCAAGGAACAGGATTATTCACTCACTCTGAGCGTATAAAGATGCTTGGGAGCTTTTTAGGAACTGTGGTCTCAGCTTTGTATTGGTTGAGCACAAAAGTTGGTGGGGCCAGGACAGCGGGAGCAGGCACCCTGGCAATATAAGTTTATGTCTGCACAGCACTTTGCTGGCAAACTCCAGCTCAGTCACCCTAGCCATACATCTCCTTGGGAGTGCTCACCCTGTTCTGCCTCGTGCAAAGCGCACCTGGCACTGCTGCCCAACGTCTGGGAAATAGAGACAGCCCCAGGCAGAGCTGCTTCCTCCTGCAAAATACAGTACAGATCAACTCTAACTGAATTCTGATTCAACTCTAAGTGAATTCTGATTGAACCTCAACAAGAAGTAAGGTTTTGTTGTAAATGGCATAGCACGTGCATTTATAGTGAAAGAGTAAAGAAGCTAAATCTTGAAGCAAGACAAGAGGCAAGAAGTAGATACGATGACAGGGCAGCACAGTGGATCACTGTGATAACTGTAGTTGTTATAGTTTGTTATTATAGATTACAATAGAAACATGTAGCATGCTATTTCCTTAAAACTCTTCTTTATAAGGCAAGAGGGAGCTGATTATTATGTGTGAGCAGTGCCACGTTCTTGTGTCGACCAGCAGCAGCAGGGATTAAATCTGTGATTGATGAATCTTCATCAGTGTGCCTCTACTGCTCTTCTGAGATAAAGATAAGGCCTACCTGTGTTAATCTAATCTACTTCACGATGTAGACGTCAAAGCTGTAGCAGCTTGGTTTACTTCTGTGCAATATCCAGCTAAAGCTGGAGTGCAACAGAAATGCACTCCAGAATGAATGGAAAACAGAATGCAACATTGCGTGGGTATTGGCGTAATATGCAGAAATTAAAAATAAAAGCATATGGTCTAGTTTTTCCAAAAGGCCATGAGAGTCATCCTATAAATTACCTGAATAACAGTTCTGAAACTAGTGATATTTTCTTTCAAAAGTGACTTTTCTTTCTTTTTAGGTTTTCTTTTCTGGTAAGTCGTAAACTCTGATACCCATGGATGCTGCAGAGTTTCGCAAGAGAGGGAAGGAGATGGTGGACTATGTTGCAGATTACCTGGAGAAGATAGATAAAAGACAGGTCTTCCCAGATGTGGAACCAGGATATCTGAGGCCCCTCATTCCGGACTGTGCACCCCAGGATCCTGAGAGCTTTGAGGATGTCTTTAAAGACATTGAGAAGATCATTATGCCAGGGGTAAGGAAAATGTTTCTGTAATGCAATATTCAGTACTGCGTCTAGGTATTCAAAGACTTTCAGGAAAGTGTGGGTGAAGGCTGTGCAGACTTCATGAACAGAAACACCCACATTGATTAGCTTTTAAAAGGGAGGTGTCTGATGTATGTCCATAGTTAAATGTGTTCCAACGCTTTACACAACTGATGTTTTCTGTTCTTGCTAGAAATAATCAAATCATTCTTTTGCTTGATGTAAGGCTTGCTTTTGGAAATAATCCCTTTTCCTCTCTTGAATCAGTTAAGGCAGAGCTTCCCAACTTTCAATTTCATGTGATATATTTGCTACTTGCAAAGCACATTAAATGTTTTATAAAATGAGATTTTTATTTGTCTGCTGTTCATAAAGTGTTGCTTCAAGCTGATCTTTAAATGTTAAAATTGTCTTATGAGACTTCTTTTTATTAGAGTTGACTAGAAAGGATTCTCCCCAGTACTTTTTATGTTGACTTATTCTCCTAAATGTTGACTTCTTCTAGTACACTTTAAGGCAGATGGCCACTACCTAAATATTAGTCTTTGGATAGATTAGTGTTGAACAGACAGTGCAAAACAAAGCGTCTGGCATTTGCTCAGTTCTGAATTTTTCTTCTTGTTTTACCACTGATGATATACCTTTTTTATTTTAAATATGTACTTGTCTCCTAAGGACTCTAAGTGGCTTGAAGATGGCTGGATGATTAATAGATGCTAATAAAGAATCCCTCCTTTGGATCCCTGCAATAACCATTTTGGATTGCTTCTCTGGATGTAGATAGCTGATACGATTGCTATGTGACTAAACATGGAATCATTGCTCTGCAAATGTGTTTAGTCAGTGTACTGTAATACCAATTCCCTTTCATTGACCAATGTAAATATTTGATATTTGATATGTTTTTATCTTGTTTCTCTTGGAGCCAACCCTGCTGTCCTTTCACAGGCAAAAGCTCCACTAAAGTCAACGGAAATCGCTCCACTCTTCCCAGAGATTTGTGGAGGAAATCTTAAATCCAACAGAATTAAATCAGTGCAGATTTGATAAGAGAATTATGGCCAACATATGTAAATACTTTGCTGCTCATGGATATGATTGTTGTTATAACATTTTAAAGACAGTTTATACCAAATGTTCATGCTAAATGATAATAAAGTAGTTAGATCCTGAAATATGTTTAGTTTTGAAAGCCTTTTTTTCTTTTTCACTAGAGGAAAATACTAACCATTCTCTTCTCTGTGAAGTAGAACAGAAAACACTTTGCTTCGAACCTATCACAATAACTTGAGAACATTCAATAAAATAATACCAAATTAAAAAATAAGAGATGAATCATTTGAGAATAGAAAGTGAGGCATTGAATTCCAATTATGTCATCAACATGTCATGTTCCCTCTTACCTAAATTGGTTTTTGCAAATAAATAGCAAATAAATTGACTTAGTACAAGTAATACATTCTGAAGAAAAAAAAAATGTTCTATCCAAAACTTTACTCTGGTATGAAATGTTGGTATTTGTGACACCATGAGCATGAGTACATAAATCCTAGTTCAGTAACTATGATTCTGCCTGTGTTTATATTAAGTACTGAAGTCTCACATGAGCACAGAATCACAGAGTCATAGGGTAGCTGAGGATGGGAGATCATTTAGTCCCCACCCTTGTCCAATGCAGGGTCAGTTAGAGAGCACCATGACCAGTTAGGTGTTGAATATCTCCAGGGATGAAGCCTTCACAACCACTCTGTTGTCCTGTTCCAAAGTTTCACCACCCTCACAGTAAAAAAAAAAAATAAAATTAAGTTTAAGTGGAATTTTCTGTATTTCAATTTGTACCCATTTCCTTTTGTCTTGTCACTGGATACCACTGAGAAGAATGTGGCTTCACCTTTTTTACCTTCCCATGACGCATTTATACACTTTGACAAGATCCCTACTGAGCTTTCTCCAAGCTGAACAATCACAGCTCTCTCAGCTTCTTGTCATATGAGTGATGCTCCAATCCATGAATCATCTTCATGTCCCTTCACTGGACTCAATTCAGTATGTTCATGTCTTTCTTGTATTGGAGACCCCAGCACCAGACAAAAACTGCCGATGTGGCCTCACCAGTGCTGAGTAGAGAGGAAGGATCACCCCTCTTGACCCTCTGGCAACAGCTTTCCTAACGTGGCCCGGGGTGCTGTTAGCCTATTTTGGCTATATATAATAACTGGCTATATATAATAACCTTAGCAGGGTTTCTGGCGGTTTCTGTCTGCCCTTCTGCTTATACTGCTGCACAAACTGCTGCATCTGGTGGCTGCCTCTGTTAGCTGTGTCCACAGAAGCCAAAGTGTGAAAATGATGGAACTGTAAAAACATACAGAGGCAGGGAGTATTAGAAGAATGTAGGATAGGAAGAATTGTTAACATTTGTTTTAGACACCTTTAAAACTATTTGTAATTGATTTTAGGGGCTTCTGAAATTGGCTGTAGGGACAGTCTATCCCCATTATATTTTCCCTTCATCTTCTTCCCATGCTTTTCCTGACAAGATTAACAACTGTAAGTACACCTAGTGTTTTTAGCTGTAGTGCTCTTCTAATGTTTTACTCAGGAATGTCATATTTCCAGTTTATAAATGAGGAATGGGGCATCTTCAGAGAGAATAAGTAATATGACAGAGGTTGTAAAACCTCACATTGCTCATAAGCTATCAGTCCCACAAGTGATTCTTGTTTCTTGTTGACACCTCTGCTGTGTTCAGATATTTGCTACTGTTTGATGGCTGAAAAAGTGAACATGGTATTCCATCAGATGACCAAGAATCAATCAATTATGAAAAGCAAAATGATGTGTCCATTGCTGTCTTTACCCAAAAGGAGAATAAGCATTCTTGAGAGGTGAAATTCTTTATGAAGACTTCTTGTGAAATTGGATGTAGACCCTGAAAGAGCAGTCCACTAAATGTTAATGAACATAAAGGTGCTAAGTTTCTTATATTAACACATGGACTGAGGAAACAACTGCTGGACTCTGATCTCCACAGCAGGAAGCCAAGGTGGAAGGGATCTGGATACAAAGATATCAGTGAGAGCACATTTCTCTCTGAGACTAGCTTTTTTTCTCTGCAAATAGATCTCCTTCTTTTTTAGAGACAAAAATGGTCAAGTTTAGTTTTGACTGCAAGTGGTACCAAAGACACTAATTTGCCCCCCTCTGGATCCATTAATCTATGAACTTCCAGTTGAAGCACCTACCCCTTCTATATGGAAAGGGAACTATTTTGTTCAGACTAAGCAAGCCACAGAAAAAAGGTATCCTTAGATGAGATCTAGGAAATAAAATGTGTTCAAGAAGCATTACAGTGGTAATTCTGAGCCCAAGACACTTATGTATCAGTGTTTATCAGCAGAGGGATGAACAAACAAGGATCAATTATGTCACACTATTTGGAATATTTGATTGTGTCTCTTCCAACATGGAAAAGAAGTGAATTTTACAGCTGATTCACATGAAGGGGGGAGGGGCGGCAGAAGGAGAGGAAGAACCACAGCTGCACTGGCTCTAGGGCTTTTGACTTTTTCACTTTATGTGAGTGGTACAACTGGAATCTGCTGTGTTTCATCAAACAAATGGCTCCCAGCAAGTAGGCAGTTTAACTTGATTAACCCAAGATGAATGTTACAAGTTTTACAGATCACAGAGGATTATAGCTGGGGAGATAAACAGTGGCAGCCCTGGCTTGTTATGGATGTCAGTGAAAGTCTGTGCATGTGGGTCCTATCAGGGGCTGCTGTATATTAGGTATTTTTAATCTGGTTATTGTTTTGCTGTTAATAACCAAGTCCCACACCATTTTTTTTTCTGATTTGTGAAAGGTGTCTGCCACAAGTCCCCTAAACCTTCGTTACAGCAAAGATCCTGGCTGTATATAAGACAGATAGTCAAAAATATTCAGATTGGCTTGTCTTTGGATACATGATTTGAGAAGGTTTGGATGAGTGAAATCAAATATATAGCATGTATGTTGCTAATTTAGATAATGGAAAATGGTAGTGGGTAGGAGCTGGTTTCATGTGAAAGGGTAGAGATATCTGAAATATTATGTATGCTATACTGCAGTAGAGAAAGTGATATCTGTTTCATTACCTATATAAAAATTAATTATATATATATAAATGAATTACATATATATATATATATATACATAAATATTTCATTATATATATATATATATATATATATATATGGGATATTTCAGCCCACAGAACAGTGCAGTGCAGTTATCCCTGAGTTAGCTCCAGAAACTTTATCACAGACTGCGAGAGAGGGGAGTGTGAAAGGTAAAATTTGTCTGAGGTGGGAATGCAGAAGGAAACCATCAAGCTCAAGCAAGCTCTTAACTATCCTTCAGCTGTAACAGAAGAACTCCAGTATCAAAAAACAAAACAAAACAAAAAAAAAAAAAACAGTGAAAAATGAGGCTAGCTTCAATAACTCAGCAGTCTTTGTATTTCTAGCCAAGGAAAAGCTTTCATACATTCTACTGAATTCTTGCTTATAATCCGCCTAGTCCTCTAGAAGCAAATCGTCTTAAATTTGCCTTTTATCTTGAATATGAAAACTGTTTTCATCAAACATATTGTATCATGCTATTTCCACTGAGCATTACAGTGTGGCAGTGCATTTCCTGTTTTCAAATTTTATTAGACTGGAGTTGTGGAGCACTATCAAGTATCTCACAAATTCTTAAAAATTGCTTAGATGTTACATGAAGTAATTCTTAATATGGCTGTTGCAAAGCAATTCACTAGATTTTGTGCAGTTATTGTGGTGTTCTTACATTAATATGTACAAATTGGCATTGTACATAAATCATAATCTGTTATCGGAAGATGATAGTGTAATTTTCTGCAGAAAGTATTGGATACTGGAATGGATTCTTTCATTTTGGAAGGAGGGTCTATTTAGCTAGATTTGGTGCGTGAATTTTATCAAATAACACCACAGCATGGGCAAGAGAGTTCTGCGGACCTCTGCTACACTAAAAACAATCTTGCTAAGTCTGTTGTGTCACAGAAATAGAAGAACAAAATACCCTGGAGGGTCCCTGAAAACAGAGGATTAAGAACATCACCCTGAACAGAAATTCACACTGCCACTGCCCATGCAGTCCTTATCTTCTAGGCAGACAAGTGGAGAGTTCTAATTTGGGGATTGTTGGGAGGTGGGGACAAGAACTTAAGTTCAGTTGAATATTTTCTTTCTGATTTGAGTAAAAGGGAGATCGAAACAAAATAAAAAAAGCTAAACTTTTCTAAAAAATGTGATTCGGTGTTACAGCCAGGTATTAGGGAACTGATGACTGGTCCCAGCCTCCAATCCTTTTTCTGATTTTGTGATAATTTGTTTCTCCTTCCTGCATTATTTAAAAACAACTATTTTTCCCTTATTACAGGTGACTCACTGGCACAGTCCATACTTCTTTGCCTATTTCCCTGCAGCCAGCTCCTTCCCAGCTCTTCTTGCAGACATATTATGTGGTGGAATAGGATGTGTGGGCTTCTCTTGGGTAAGTTTATCAGGGTATTATGATTTTAAGCATTTCAGTAACATTCTTCAATGAAATCATTGATTAATAGCAGTGAAGTCACAGTACTAGTTTTATTGGTAAGTTTCCTTGACTAATTAAGTGTTTTCATTTAGATGCTCTGAATGATTCCAGTAGTAAAAGGCTATTTTCCTCTTGTCCCTGAAAAATCAACAAACTAGTAGTAGCAGTACAAGTTTACTGGTAACTCATTAAATAGTATGACTCTGTTGCCTACCACCTGGTGGTGTTATTTAATGTGTCATCAGGATGAATGGTAAACTATGTTTAAAAAACCACATTCATATCAGATGGGCTCTTCTCAGAAAGGGTTGGTACTGGATGTGGGGGAAAAAAAAACAACAGTTAAGATGTAAATCCCAGTTTTGACATTTGGTTCTGTGTGAGGTCCAGTCTGACATTCCTAAATAAGTATTAGGAACACTATGCACAAAGTGGCCTTCAGGTCTCTAACTTGGCTGATAGAGCTAGTCTCTTTCTCTGTAGTCTAAAGACAGAGGGAGAAAGACTTGTTCTGGTGGATTCTATTTCTCTTCATGCCCTCATGAGGTTATTCCCTCTGTTCTGTTTTTCAATGCAGGCTGCAAGTCCAGCGTGCACAGAGCTGGAGACTGTCATGCTGGATTGGCTAGGGAAGATGATTAATTTGCCTGAAGAGTTTTTA
Source organism: Cygnus olor (assembly GCF_009769625.2). Lineage (NCBI taxonomy): Eukaryota > Metazoa > Chordata > Aves > Anseriformes > Anatidae > Cygnus > Cygnus olor. The sequence continues at coordinate 87,485,097 of NC_049170.1, read as the reverse complement.
GCTGGGAAAGATGGACAAGGTGGAGGAGTCATTCAGGTAATAGCGGACATGAAAAAAGAATACAGGTAAAATATGTGGTCCTTATGATTTTGTAAAACCTTCATACCAAAACACTAATAAAGGAAAGATTTTTTTTTTTCTGCCACCTGTCTTCCTTTCAAGTTTTCCGAAAGACTGATCCACTGTGAGAATGATGATAGGTGAGTAGGAACATTCATGAAAGTAATGAAAAAAACAAAGCTCTCAGATTCTCTTCTCCACGAAAAATTGTTAGTAGCTCAATTTAACAGCACAATATGTGCTTAAAATTCAAATAATGATGTTGAAAAATCACGTAAGATTGAACTTTAATTTGTTGATAAGGTGAAGTGAACACTGGGAAGGTTAGTAGCAATGTGCAGTAATGTTTAATGCTTGAAAATAATTATAATAATAAACAACAACAACAAAACCCTTCACAACTAGAAATATACCTGAGGATTATGCATAGATCACCATGAAAAGGAGTTATAAAGTCTTCCATGAAGATCATGTTAAACAAATTTAAGTATTTGCTTCACTCAGGTTCCAAAACAGCCTTTTTTTTTTTTTTTTTTTTTTTTTTAAGAAAAGTGTCAGAGATTAAGCAATGGAGAAGAATATAGCAGAGAATCTACTACATGTAGAAATAACATACTAAAAAAAATCTATAAATCTTTTTCAAATAAGTTGACATGATTTTAAGAAGTTTTCCTTATATAATAAAGTGAAATATTGGAAAGTTAGAATAAAATGAAGATGCTTAAAATTTGAGCCTAAAGGGTTCTGTCACTAGATACTGCATTGTAGCCTGAAAATTATATTATCTTAAAAAACAAAACAAAACCACTTTTGGAAAGATGACTGCTTATTGAAAGCCTACAATGTCTGAACAGACTATCTGTACGATAATGAATATATTGTCAATGGACAAACTTGCATGTATAGTAAAGCTATTGTATTTGTCAGCCTTGGCTTGCTCCTCTAGTGCACGGTATTTCTACAAATGAACAGACTTTGGTCACTCTATTCATCTAATTAAAACAGATATTTTCTGTGGTAAGGGCTGAATTTTAAATAGTTTTTCTGTGCTCCTTTGATAATCTCTGAAGTCTTGTGATTGGAGACGAGGGCACAATCTGTTTTATCCCAAGATAGGCTTCTAAAATACATCTGAACTTCATGCTAAAAGTGGAGACTTCTTTCTTTTATCTCAGCTGCAACTGCCTACAGCATATTTCAATAAATTCTGCCTAACACCTTTCCAGGCAAGTGTGAGTTTAACTCGACTGCTCTAATTCTCCTAGGTGGACCTGCACCTACACGAGTGTGTCTGCAGAGTAACTCTTTACTCATTCTGCTTGCTCCATTAGGACCTTTTTCATTACAGTTACAAGGGAGGGGGCTATGTTCAAGAAACCCAGCTTTCGTCATGCATCTCTGGTATTTATTTTGTACCAGTGAAAGCAAGCAATTATGCCTGATTGTTATCAGGAGGAAATACTGCCCTTCCAGGCTGACAGGGCTGGATTGCCCATAATTTTCATCAGATACCAATCAGTTTCAAGAATCGAAAGTATGCTCTGTGTTCCTGCTTATGATGAAGTCATTTGTGCTGCATATCTTCTTGTCTTGCTCTTGAAACAATAATGATATAAATAAGAGAGCATGAGGCAAAAGCAACATGAGCGTGTGAAAGTGCCAGTCATTCCCTTGGTAAATACCAAGTAATTATTGTAGTATTGGGTAAAACGGAGCCTGTGAAAATTAGCTCTTAATTACATCTGAAAGTCTATGTCAATATGAAGCACTTTGTTGTTGTGAGCAGGATGACACTTGAAAATGGCAGAAGATGAAAGAAAATTTCAGTTCAGAGCTCTGGTGGACATGAACATCAGCTCTTACTGATATTTTTTCCGCCTCTTGAGCCTGCTTGCCATGGCAACCTTTGTTTGCCTGCGGTAAAAGGAAAGGTATCATCATCCTTCACTTAATGCAGAATACAGCATTCAAGAGGAGACAAAAACAGCTTTTAAAAATGAGAAAGCAACTTTCTTCCTGAAGCTTGTCTGAACGTAGCACACACATCCTGCTGTTCATTCTAGATAAACTGCTGAAAAGTGTACATACTTTGAATTTTAAAGAGTTTTCTTTAAACTGCAAAGAAAAAGTATTTTAAGAGTGAAACAAAATTAGACTCAGCCTATCTTTGGTCTGGCAAGAAACACTTCCGATTTATCTTTCTTGTCAGTAAGCCGAGGACTTCAAGAGCCAAGGGATTTTTTCCTCAAAATTATTTGGTGAAAGAATGGTGCCAAATGAATAAAATGACCTTACAAACCATGTTTTGCAAACACTGTTATTCATAAAAGGTGACTAATGGAAACTGAGGCAGAGTAAAGAAACCTCTATCTATCGTGAGACACCCAAATGCATTTCCAGGTGCCTTTAGGCTATATTCCAGCTTTGCTGTCTGGAGGCAAGATTCAGCTGCACGGCAGGCCCTTTCCTGTTCAGCCTTGCTTCCCTGTAATGAAATTCATGCAAGAACTGTTGTATTTGCTGATTAGGCACCAGCCTGGATGAACAACAGCCAGGATGCCAGAACGTCTTGTGGCACTCCTCAGAAGACTGAGACTGTACTTGAGCCCACTCAGCCAGGCAGTCTGCAGAATAGTGGAGGCTTAAATGTCCAGGTCTCAAATTAATGCCTTCACCTTTTGAATTTCCTACAGCCGTTTTCTTGGATGTATCTGTTCACATTTCTTAAACATATATATTCCTTATATGTTTTGGAAAGACACTAACAGTGTTACAAGGCCTTTACATTTCCAAAAACAAAGAAAAAATATATAAAGCCATTTCCTTTGCACATACTTGAAAGGTTTTCAAGTGTCTCCTTAAATATGTATTATAATAACAGTAACAGTATTTTTTTCACATATATTAAATGCAGGGGTGCTGGAGTGACCTTTACTGTGAAGAACTTAGGTTTAGAAAGGTTGCTTTGAGTGACTTGTCTGGTACAAGATGGAATTAGACTAAAACCTGCACACAGGTTTCATGTTGCTCAACCTCATTACGCAGACATACAACTTACCTGAAAAACTGTATGAACACCACAAGAAGTTGCAGCAGTTTGCAAAAATGAGAAGTATTCTCATCTACTGAATTGCTGGAAAGGGTATTTTGGGCAGCATAGTCTGATTAGATAGGCCCATTATGATGGTCTTCTGGTAATGCAGGGTTCTTTAGGAGTTTATTTATGGCTTGTAAGAAAACAAAACAAAATGTGCACATACAAAAACAAACAAGCAAACAAAAACCAACCAGCTTATCAGCAAACAGATGATGTTCTTGACTAAAATATTCTTCATACCTCCTTGATATCTTAATCTTCAGAAAACTGGCCACCAAGGACCTGAGTTGTCATAATCTAGCTCACAGCTGTTTCTTATCTAATAGCGTGCTGAGCATGGCAGTAACAGTTTTGGTAACAAAGATCTGATGACAGAAATTTCTCATCAGGAAGCTTACACTATGTGAGATTCATCCCTCACTTTGTCAGCTAAACACTGAACACACAACAAGGCACCTTTAGAGAAGCTATTCACCTCATGCCAGGATTTTGTCTAAATCAGAATTATTGCTTTCTGGATAAACCTTCTCTCTCTCTGTACTAGGGCATGCTTAACAATTAGGCTATCTGAGATATCTAGCTTTTTAGATGGCTTAAGTAAGATAAAATCAGGTTTTGAAAGTTCTTCATGTGTAAGGTGGCATGGCAATGCATTTAATAAATGTTTAGGGGCTGTCATTTTTCCTGTTTACTCCATTCAATTAGAGCTGGATTGAGGGCTTACTCACTGTTGAGATGTTGACGTGTAAAAGGCAGCTCTGTCTCTAATGAATAGCTCAGCTAACTTCAGTGTTAATTAGGAGAAAGTCTAAGTTCACTGGGATCATTCTCTTGTATGAAATCTGTAGCATCAGGCCCATTTCCAGGGAAGAAATAAGACTTCCTAAATATTTAATCGTTTTTTTGTAATTAGTGTGTGTACACAGGTCTTCAGTAGAGGGAGGGTAGAATTTTGGTACAGAATAAGAAACATCACTCCAAAACCAGCTTGTTGACTGGGGATATTTCTGAGACATTAACAGAAGCAACTATTCATTGCAGGGATACGTGCTTGGCAGATGAAGGCTGACGTGACAATTGCTCAACTTCGAAAGTACCTAAAAACTCTCTCTTACATATGGACACCCAAAAGCATTGACATTTATAAACATGTGCTTACAAAATGTTTCTTGGAGTTTAAAGAGCAGTTTAAAGCACGTTTCATCTGCCTGTTCTAGAGAAAAATAGACAAAATAACTTGTGGAAACTTGTATTTTCCCATGAAATTTACGGAACAGTTAATAAAAATTTCCCCCTTTATTGCCGCAAAGTATCCAATACACAATTTAAACTCCTTATGTTTTGTTAGTCACAGTGCAATTCAGAAATACCGGGTGACTGTTCCTTTAATCTGTGTTTTCGATGAAGGGAAAGTATATTAACTAATGCTTTGAAAACCAGTCAACTATATTGAATCACTTTTTCTGTGCTTTTTTCTCTTTTGACCACAATAATTGACTTGCTCGGGGTAACTCTAAATATTAAATAAGCTATGCAGTTACGCACGTTGCCTGACAGAAATAAATGTTGTCAGTCAGATTCTAATTGAAGTTAAATGTGTGGAAATCCAGAGTAACAGAAATCAACAGTTACTCAGCCATTGCTGCCAGTTAATAGATGATCAATGCCTGATTCTTGAGAGTCTTTTTACATGCCTTTAAACCTGTGAGTCCTGCTTTCTAGCACTGATTGCAAGGTTGGTGCCTAAACTGAACATGCATAGAAATTACAGAGAGCAGACAAACAGAGGCATTTGGGAAATTGAGACAAAAGTCAAACAGAGTTTCCTCCCTTGCTGTCACACATACTCTTAGGAAGCATGAGATTCCGCAGTTTCTCATATGCAGTTTCTGTTACCAACTTTGCAAATTCACACAAAAAACATGGTATCTTTCTTTTGGAATGTCTTCCTTTTGAACTTTCATTTAATTTGTCCCACAGGGAAGTGCAAGCGAGGCCACCCTGATTTCACTGCTTGCTGCAAGAACAAAAACTATTAGGCGGGTGCAGTCAGAAAACCCTGAGCTAACTGAGGCAGACATCATGGGCAGGCTAGTGGCCTATGCTTCTGATCAGGTGAGTACCTCTCAAAAACATGGACCTGGACCCACAGTGTCTATACTTAAAAACTTCATCCATCTCAATAGTCAAATGAATTAATGTACAATCTCTTTGGATAGGAGACTAATTAGTTTTGCTTGTTTAAATCTTATTGTACAGCATAAGTGGGCTGGAATCTCATCTGTGCTACCATAATACAAATAGTAACTATCTGGAGGTCAGTGTCACATAAGTATTCCTTCTCTGAAAAAAAAAATAAATCTCATTTGAAGTAAATAAAGATATTTGAGTAAGGTGTTAATTTCAGTTGTGTTGAGTAACTCTAGACAATCTTTTGTCACATCTAGGCTTGTGTGTCCATGTGTGCGCACATTATTTTCCTCTTATGTGAATACTTGCAAGCACACAAAAATACATCCTCCCCCATATGCATGCATGGGTGCAGGTGCTTGCACACCGACAAGCCTACTGCATGAATATAAAGCAAATTTGTCATAGTACTTGAAGACGCCCAAAATCTCCATGTATCAATCCAGCTGAGAAATCTTCTAAGAAAACAGAATATGTAATCCTTGATTTCTGTGAGTGCTATTTAGCAGACTGAATTAAGCTAAATTCTCAGCAGGCCAGGGCTGTGAGAGGCTTTTACTACTAATGAAAGCAAATTTTAGTCTTGTGAGTTCTGCTGCTCCTACCTTTCTAAAACTCTAATCCTACTGAAGGGCCAAGCAGTGTTGCTTCTCTCAATAGCTGTGACATTTTCTTATCTAAATGTCAATGAGATAGAAGGAAGTCTTAGCACTTGATGTTTAATTCAAAGTAATATCTGATTATATAAAATAAAATGACTGGGTTTTAGGTTTGCCTCATTTTACTACTAAGTGTATGTTATAAAGCAATGGAAAGCAATTTAAGAGTGCATTTTCACTTTGATGGTGAGGGACTACAGTTGTAAGGTGAGAGCCATCAGGACAAGAATATATGAGGAAAGATAACTGTTTTCACAGGACACAAAGGATTTTTGTTCTTTTTTTTTTGTCTGGAGTGCAAAGGTCTGTGTTCTGCAGATCACCAGTCCCAGGGCTCAAACTCTAACCCCGTAATGCACAAAGCCTGTTACTTGTTTTCATTTTTTTGCCCCATGTAAATGTCTGACCTGAAATGAGAACTGACAGGCCTCCATGCCTGCTGAAGGTCAGGGGATCTTTGTTTACCGAAGGATTTGCCTTAAGATATTGTTGATCTTTCAAAGCAGATTGTTGCAGAGCTTGCCAGTCCTTCTCCATTAAGAACAGACCTGCGTGACTCATAGGCAATAATCCACAAAAGAAAGTAAGCCTAAGCCATGCTGTGGCAGAGAAAACAGTGCACCAACAGGACAAAACAGTGTAAGAGTGTTCTAGGAAGGAAGCAAAGAGAGCTAACCAGTAGGGAGGCCCAGAGCAGAAAGCTGCACTCAGATCTCAAGTATCTTGGGAGATCATTTTAGTGTCTAGTTATTTCAGGAAAATCTTTTTCCCATTGAAATTGCCCTGCTTTGTATTAATAATGAGTACAGAGCAGGACTGGCAACAAAGCTTTCCCCAGTGACTACTTGAGGGTTTGGAGACAAGAGAAGTGCTGGGGCTGTGCTGGCTGAGGCACCTATTTTAAGGGCCACTGAATGTGAGACCTCAGAGCTGGGAGGAGCATCCAGCTACTCCTGGCAGTGCTCACCCGACTGTTTGGGACCAGGACAGAAGTCAGGGTAGTTGTTTGATATTCTCAGATTTTCTCAGACCATTGTCTTCATCTACTTTTGTTTTGTTTTGTTCCCTCTGGCTACCTTAAGCAGCTGCCCACTCATTTCACCAGTTCCTGTTTGGTTCCTTGCTGTCCTTGAGGATGGTGGGAGATTCCTGAGTACTTTGCTGAGCACTAGGTCAGCAGAAGGTCCCTAAAAATTAGTAATCCAAAGGCATCTTGGTGTTTTTAACCTTAAAATTGTAAATGGCTATAGTTATCAAAGAGCTTTGTTACAATTTTGAAGGCTTGAGGAAGCAATTCTTAGGTTCTGACTAGCTAAGAACCTCAGTGTATTGCTGTAGCTTACTTATTTACGATTCTTACCTTGTACAATTTGGTTATAAAATATTTCTTTCCATTGTATACTTGAATGAAGTATTGTATTGCTGTGGTAAACACATTGTGTTCCACTTCAAAGGCACGCTCCATGTGTCTAGACTTCCAAGTTTTCTCAAGCTGGTGCCTAATTAGTTGACCGAAGTAGTTTAACAAGAGGCACTATTGAGGTACAAGTTAATAGTAAATCTACGTTTAAAATGTGTTCCATGGATATGTTGAAGTTGAAAGGCAAAAGCTTTATTTTCATCTAGTCTTGTTCAACCAATGTTTTGGGTTAATCTTCTCCATGATTACATGCTAATTAGAACAGAATTAGTAAGTGCTCTTGTACGCACTAGCAAGAATCAACAAGGATAACACGGAGATTATGAATGACAGCAGTCAGAACATGACAAGGTGAAGAATTTTTCAAATTATTGATGATTAATGAAATATCAGAAGATGAAAGATAAGGTAGCTTTGTTTGATTGATTGATTTTTTGGTTTAGCCATGCCTTAAAAGAGTATTTTGTGGCTAAACATACCTTTTACTATTAATACATTATTATTGTATTGTACTTCACATTTTAAAGAATTTCTTAGTAATTTATTTCTCTTTAATGAGTTGTTCTTTATGTTCTAAAAAAAATATATCATTTAAGGAGAATCCAAATAAAATAGGTTATAAGCAAAATAAATTAGTGAGAATAATCCTTAGTTACCTAAAAAAATAAATGAATGATTGAAACACAATTTATTTAGTAGGTAATCTAAAACAAAAGGGTCATGCAAGACAATATCTCAGCCTATACTATACCATGTCCTATATCTTTTTATGGTTCGGTAAAGCTGTATACCATAAAAATATGCTCTTGAGCAACTAAATTATTATCAGGCGGGATGATTATCTGCATAGTTTTTGGTTGATCTGGAGCCAAATCCTGAAGCTCATAATCAATTCTGCCTAATTGAAAGCAAGTTAATTAAAGCTCTCACTAAGGTTAATTGAATTCTTGTCTGAATGAGACCATGGCAATAGTTTTAAGAATACTTCAGGATTTCTGGTGGTGTATTTGTGTATGTGTGTGTACTAGTGTGAGTGTATATATATATGTGTGTATGTATATATGTGTATATATATATATATATACGTGCGCCCATCTGTCTGTATGTCTATCTATATGAAACAAAGAGAGAGAGTCCTTAATAATATCTGTTACATACCAGCAACAGTTCCAGGGTCTCAAGTGTTGCTTTACTTTAAATAAATGATTCTTTTTTTTTTTTCAAAGTCAAATTAGCTTCTTACATTCCAATAAAAGGTGTCTGTCTTAAAACTTGCCCATTTCCTTGCAGGCTCATTCATCAGTGGAAAGGGCTGCATTAATCGGTGGTGTGAAGATTAAAAATGTTTCTTCAGATGATAAATTTACTGTTTGTGGTTCAGCCCTAAAGAAAGTTTTGGATGAAGATAAAGCTTCTGGTCTTATCCCGTTTTTTGTGAGTACTGGATTTTAATTAATCAGTGGATTTATTACTTCTCATAAACTGTTTTCGAGATGAGTAGATGATCTTATTCGTAACAGAGGGATTGATAGGCAGAATAGCCTATCAGTAGTTTCCATGAATGTTCTTCATACCCGTGAACTTTGCTAGAGTCATTTCAAGTATTTATACATGCAGTAAAATAACTGTAATCAAAGGCATTCTTGAAATTTAAAAGGCACTTTGCAGGAGGAGCAACTCATTTGACCAGCTGGTTACACTTGTGGGCAAAAATGATGTTTTAAAAGAAGATGAAGTTATACTAGACAGTTGAATAAATGCAGGTGAATTTTGTATTTGCATCTAATCCTGCAACATTATAATCTCCTGGCACTTGAGTTCCAAACCACCTCTTCTGCAAAGGTACACCTTCATTTGTCAGGTTCTAACTTACATGTAAAACAGATGTAGAGACACCTTTAAGGGATGGCATCTCAAATTTAATTTAAACAAAACAAACAAACAAACAAACACTTTCCCATCCTTGCTACTTTAGCAGAGAAAGGAACCTCCGTAATGTACCCCAAATATCAGCAAGATCAGATATTGTCAGACAGGTATTTGTGAGTATGTGACTTATCTCTAACAAGTCAGCTATAGCAAATCTGGCTGTGGTGGTGTGAGGTGTCATGCATTCTTTTTATCTGTCTGCTTTCCTTTCCAGAGATTCTTGCTTCCACAGTAGTCCAGCAAAAGCAAATTGTTTGTATCTCAGTAGCTAAAGCTCATAATCCGTCAAGTTTTGACACAGAACAGTTATAGATTGCTTACAATTACGTAGCATGGTTCTTCTATGATCAGTACCTGATTAAAAAGAATATTTGCTATTCATCAGATCAACTCCTTCTGTCAGGTCAGAACAGCATCTTACAAATTTTACTTTTTTTTTTTTTGTGGAGTAACTAACTTCAGTTTTTGCTGTTGTTTGTTTGTTTGTTTGTTTGTTTCATACATCAAAAATGTTTTGCTCATTTCCAAGCATTATTCCTGTACAAAACTTGATATCTTGATGTAGACCATGATCTGCATGGACTTATAAGTGGGTGCAATATGCTAGCAATAATATGTTTTTACTGGCCTTCCATTAAAGAAAAGCTCACATTAAAAAGAAAAGAAAAGAAACTGAGAGCTTCAGAAATGTGATTTTTTAGAGTCAAAAATATCTTTTTTTTTTTTTCTCCAGAAAAGCCATGTCTGACAACAATTGTTCTTTTCTTTCATGTGCTAACATTTTGAAAAGTGCTAATGTGACTTAGATTTCTATGAACTGTTTCAGAAAAAAAAAAAAAAAAAGCAGATTAAGCTTGCTTACAGTCATGGATAAGTGCCAAATGGGACAAAGAAGCTTAAATTTCACAAAGCCTTTTGAATATGTAATCTTTTTACTCTTGTTATTACCCTTTAGTTTTATGTATTATGAGGATGAATAGAATGAAAAGTGTTTGTTAGATGTGCAGTATGCTGCAAGTTTCGAGGCTGTTTAGAATTGGCACGTCTTTGGGATAACCAAGCACATCCCATCAATTGCTGTCTAATATCATAAGACTATGAATGAGAAACAAAGCATCTATAGGGCTGCCTAAATGAACTTTCTTCTGCTCCTGTTGACGTGGAGATACGCCATAAGGTGTGTTTTATTTCTCTGTTACGTTACGCTAGCTCATAATATTTGATATAAGGTCCTACTTGTTTATCTTTCTGTTAATTTTAAAGAATTCCAAGTACAGCACTATATCCCATTTCCTCACATTAACAAGAATGTTAATGTTTTCTCCTCATCTTTTGTCCATTAACAAAAAATACAGCTTGTCCCCCATAAATATTCATTCCTTATTAATCTTTCTATGTGTAGCAAGAGGAAATAAAAAATTCTGTTTTATGCATTCAGCAACACCTTTACAAAAGGTGATTTAACTGTTGTTTTTTTCTTCCTCTGTTTGCTTAGCTGTGCAAAACAGGCTTTCAAAGGCAGCACAGGCTCAGTCTGTGTTAATATGGCCTGTGCCAGGTCTTCCATTTATTTGTATACATAAAACATGTCAGCTTAGATTAAACTAGATCTCATTATCCTTATGGTTGGCCTCTTAACTCAAAAGGTGTGTTAATTCTCTGTCATGCTGAGCAGCAGTCCATGCACTGTATTAATGCTCCCTTTTCTGGCTTGCAGATTTCAAAAGCTTTTCCATTTCTTTTGTTCTTGAGTAATTTGGTGCTATTTTATTTTGTTCTGGTGACAAAGATATGCACATTGCCAAGGAAACACCTTACGCCACTTTATTCCTTGTCTCCCTGTATTCACTGATCCTTCACTAAGGGGAGTGATTCAACATGAAAGCAAAAAGTTTAGCAGAAGAAATTCTGCCTGAAGAGACTTGCAACAGCAGAGAGAAAATTCCTAATGAAGAGATCTTGGTTGCGCCCAAGCTGATGCACTTTCTCTTATCAGCAAAAGAAAAGTTTTGTAGGGGATTAAAGAGAAAATGCAAGCAAATTTTCGTGGTTTATATGCATGATCCTGCTCTTAAATTCAGTGGACAAACGAGGAGTCATTATACTGAAGTTGCTTGTAGAGGTGAGTGGAGAATCAGGGGTGCATTCGCTTGATGTGAAGGAGGTTCTATCATTACAGCAAGCTGGTCATTACAAGTTTGCTTTTCACATACTTAAGATTCGGTAATCATCCTTTTTTGTAGGGAGAAATTGTCTTTAAAAAGAGCCTTTGAATTCCTATCCATCATCTTTTAGCACTAGTAATGTGTATATCACTTTGAGTGTAAACTGCTGCCAAAGAGTGTACCCAGACCTCTACTTGTATTTCTTTTTTTTTTAATTTCAGACTTGTGTTATTATGTCTCTTTCAAAATACTTATGAAGAAGTTGAACAGGGACATATTTTGATACAGTAGAGCAGGCAGATGGTGCAAGCAATGCACTTAACCATGTCAAGTGCTGAGGAGCCTAAGTTGCCATGATTTACTGAGGAGCGATTTCCAAGTGTGGCTGATACTCAGCCCTTCATCAGGCCGCCAGTGAAGGGGGAGCATTAAAGCATGTGCTGAAGCCATGTTCATGTCATTAATTATAAACATTAACTAGAGGTTAAGCATGTGCTTAAATGCTTTTCTCCGTTGGGTCCTATGCTCCCAGTTTGGGGTAGGCCTCTACATAGGATGAGTGTTGATTGGGATGCCCGAATGTGGAGACCACTAAGTTATGTGTTACTGAATTCAGAAAGAGGGCCCGCTGCATTCAAGCCTTGTGTGTATGAATGTGTGTAAGTGGTCTGTGGGCTTTATGCTGTCTACCATAAATCAACACTGATATATTGCAGCTGGCATATATATATAGTACAATACACTTCAGCCAGCTCATCCAATATCATGCTGCTGTAACGTGATCTCTTTGCTGCTGAACAAAGGCCCAGCACGAAATCTCTCTGATTCTAGCTGAAATGACTCGTCTGAATGATGATCTGCAGGATATTAAGAAAGAGGCTGTTTGTATCCGGACTCACTCGGGAAACAATAAATCAGAGTTAGACTGACAGAGGAGCCATCTTTTCAGTAGGACTTAGCACTTAGATCCTGACCACAGACTGCCATTTGGAAGAAGTATTCTTGAGACACATACACACAGCCAGGGCAGTGTTTCTTAGCCCACAGTTTGCGAATGATTACTGTTTCATTGGATATTGGCTGTGGCTTAGTGAAATATTGCAGTTTACTTCAAGCCACAGACATTCTCCTGAGCGCAAGCTGGCAAACAACTGAGTAGGAGAAAATAAAAATAATAAGAGAACATGTAAAGTTCTGCCTCGTTTTAGTTAATTGCAAATGAAAAGCTCTGTGGTGAAACTATGCAGAATGTGTCCGCATCTTTTTAAAGAGCTGTGGGAGGTCTTAGGTTAAAACGATTGAGAGTCGTTGCTCTCAGGCATCATAAAGATTCATGTATGTTCCCTGCCATAGCTCTTGATTTCAGGAAAGTAATATCTGGGATGACTGATGCACGCGTTTTAGCTGCTTTGTATTTGCAACAGGGGCTGAGTCAAATTTGAAGTGCACAGCCTGAAAGAGCTAAGGCCTGCAGGCTGTACTGAGCCATCAGTCCCATTTCTGCCACGCAGCCTGTCCCCCGCCCCTTGCACAAATGTGATTTTCCCGGTGTTACACAGGTTACAAATTAAGTTAGACTCATTGCTTAGTACTGAGGCAGGGCAGTGAGAGCCCTGACAAGAGCAAATGCTGTCATTTTAAGTGGGTTTTGAGAATTAAAACAAGTAGCTTTGAGGCTTAGACACCTGCAGAGAGGACGAGAAAATTATTTTAGAAACTGAGGTATACTTTACAGAATAAGCCATTATTTAAATTACTAAGCATATGTTTGAATTCATATAATCTCTCACTGAAGCAACATATTCCTTATACTGATTAGAGGGAGCATACTTTAGCTGCAGTACAACACTAATAACAATAATTTGTAACTCTCTGTTGTGAAATTGCCGTGATTATTTTAATTGCTGGACTGAGCAGCAATTCACCCTAATCTTGTCTGAAAGTCCACAACCTATTATTATAAAATATACGCATAAAAGCAGAGCTAATTCTATAGTGCACTCTTTATTTTGGTATTTTCCAATCTAATCAGTTAACCACTATTTTTTATGTGTTTAAAAAAAACTGATTTTTCATCATGGTATTTCTTGTGACCCAATTTGTAGATCTCCAGTTCAGCCGAAGATGAAATATAGATTTCTCATGATTGTGGGAACATCTCAGGTAGACAATAATGTGATAAATATATTTTCTCTTACTTCATATGAGCATGCTCTACTAAGAAAAAAAGGAGCAAACTTATTTCTTTTTTTAAAAAAAATATCCTGCGCCTTCTTTAAGGCAACCTCCTTTAAAAGATAATTGAACTTCCAGAGAGCTCATAAGTGTACCTCAGGGCACTGTAACCAGTCTGTTCTTCTAGCGTCTCAGGAATATGGGAAGACCCAGTATAGATGAAGGTTAGATCATCTGGGGAGAAAAATGTGCTAGCAGTAAAGTTTTTTATCTGCATATTCAATGTGCTTCTCATTTTCTGAACTGTATTTTTTTCAAACTCAGGTTCTTAGTAGCCTCATACAGAGAAAATACGGAATTGCCCCTTTCTTATTTTAATAATCACTTTTCCCATAGCCAACATTTTTTATTAGTGCAATGAAATCTGGTTATGGTTATTAGTATTACTGTAATTATCAAATTGGGGGAACATGTGCACTGCAAGGGATAAAATATTTTCAGGATTTTTTATGAATACATTTAAGCAGGTCTGCACAGTAGAAAGGCAGTATATGACTTCCTCTGAGTGTACCTAAATTTATATGTATTGAGTACATTCAATTTAACGGAAAAATTCAGCTCCCTACAAGAAGTTTAAATCTCTCTGAGGTGTATGGCACAGTGTAGATGCAGATATGTTCAAAAGGGAACTTGAAAGAGAGGTTTTACATCTCTAGTAATTGAGTATTTAATCAAGTCAGTATTCTTGGTATGCATTATTATCAATTTCTGGCTTTTTGAATATATAACCTCCTGTTCTTTTTACTGGATATTTATGTTAGTATGGGATTTCGTAGTAATTTTGAGAAGTCTAGTTTAATAAGTATTAAACAACCATCTCTCACCTTGCACGAATCTTCTAAAAATTTGGAACTTATAAATGAAAATCCCATCACATTTAACTGACTCTTTGTTTGAAAATCAGATTATTTTTCCAAGACGTCCGTCTTTTCTAATATGCTGTTACTACTTTGTTTCATTGAATGAAAGAAAACAACAACAACAACAAAACACTTTGTGGGAAATGTGAAAAACAAAAATACATAAACACTTTTAAAGTTCATGAGAACTTGTTGTTAGGACTAGTGAGGCAACCCCCAAAAGGGAAAACCAACTTTTATCCTGAAAAGTGTACAGGACCTGTTTCAAGATGTGACTGGAGATGATATTTAACAGTCTCCAATATCCAGTAGCTGGTAGAAGTGAAAATGTTAAGAAAATCTCTAGCTTCGAAGAGTGACAACTTTCAAGTGAGGATGTGCTTTTGATGGAACACACAAAAGGGTAAATATTGGCAGATATCAAGCAGACTGCTTAAGTAGAGCAGAAATGCTTTGTGTAGATGTGTATCACCTTTTAAAAAGGAAGGAAAAAGATTTTTTTCGGGAATCCTCCTGAAAAAGTTCATATACATTAACATTTGTGTAATGGGAACTCCTAGAACTAAGGAGGTATCAGTGACATTCAGAAGAGATACGACATGAATGTCGAAGCTAGAAGAATAGAAAAGTATACAATGTCAAGTTAAATGTGGTATTGGGCTAAAGCAGATCAGAGGATTTTGGCAAACTTGCTATTGGCATAATAGCACTACATTATTTTTTCTCGGAAGTAGAGAGACTGCGAGCCAAAAGCAGGTGAGGCCACAGCAGGTAACCTAAAGCCTTTCTTTGCTACAGACGTATTTACTCACATGAGAGAACAGACCAAAAGGCCACCCAGTGCCCACTCTCCTGCCACCAGCCACACCTCCCAGCTGAGGTGCATCAGAAAAATGTTCTCATCAGGAAATGCTTCCTGAGGGTGTCATTCCTGCTACAAAGACAAGCAGTGAACCCAGGGGCCCTGTGTACCTGCCGGTTATGGAGCTGCCAGACAAAAATGCACTGTGTGGAGTTATAATGTATAATTGTATCTATATTTTGCTAAGACAGCATGTTTGTTTTCTGAAAGGTGTAGTGGATGGACAAGTGTCATCTAGGTGTTCCTTTCTCTTCTTAAAGGATTTGTCATGAATTCGCAGAGGGACCTGCATGTGCACAAAATAGAAAACCTCTGCAAAATGTGGCTAGTTGTAGAAGGACAGGGAAAAACACTCAAAGCAAAAGATGGTACATCTGGTTTCTGGCTTGTAATTCTGTCTGGATATTCCCAGTAAATTACCATAGTTTATTTTCACCTGATTATATTCTCTCGTTACTGTGAAACTTTCTTCATTATAATATGTAGCCTCTGCTTTTGGTCATGCAGCAGGAGACGTTAAATGAGGACTTAACAGGATGAAGAAAGCATGGTTCCAGATTTTTAGGATGAATCTGGGATAAAAGGTTTCTCTGGGAAAAAAATTTGCAAACTTTATAGTAAACATATGCTAATGGTGAACAGGTCCCAGGCTGCAGATCCCCTGAGCATAAATCAGTTACAATTATCTGTTACGGAGCTGTGTGACTCCTTAATTCAAAGAGTAGCTTTTAATGATCCATTCTGTCAACAGGAATTCCAGCACTTTTGAGTTGCTTAAGTTCAGAGCTTGCCTATGTAGCATAAACTGCAAATCATTTTGATGATAATTGCATATGTGGGACTGGTATGTGGGCAGGGGGATTGGAATAGGATGATCTTTATGGTCCCTTCCTACCCAAACCGTTCTGTGATTCTGTGGTATTAGGCCACATGGTAAGCGTGTGGAAAACAGAGAATATATATAACATTAGCATTGATATTATACTATGGCTGATTCATCAGTCAGCTTTGCATTGATATTTATTTTATCCATTTGTCTCAATAGAAGCTCTGAGGAAAAAAAATAGATTCCCAAAAGTTCCACTGAAGAATAGATATTGGCTAAAATGAAATTATTTTGTCCTGTAACATCTATTCTCGTTGTTTACTGTTGCCTTTACAGGCAGTTTTTCTTATTTAATAATTTTCTTTGCTGCAACACCACTTAACCAAGTTTTTGCCTCTTTTTTTTCTTTTTTTTTTTTTTGGCTCTGCAGTTTTGTGCAACACTTGGAACCACACCTTGCTGCTCCTTTGACAGACTGTTAGAACTGGGTCCTATTTGTAAGTCTTTGCTGCTACTTTCTAAAACTGCAGATACCAGTTTAAGCCACGCTGAGTCATTTCCAGGGTATTGTGCAGTGTCAGTGACCAAATTCAATAAAGCTACTTGTAGATGAGACCTACAGTTACAGTTTTCTTTCTCATATGAGGTCAAGCAGTCTCAAACCATTAAGGAGTACAGAGAACATTGCCTCAAGATTTTTTGAGGGGGCATTTTGGAATACTTTCAGTGAAAACATAATGTAAGTGCTTCAGTTTGTAACATTTTTCCTCAAGACCCTCTGTCTGCAGGAGCAAACAGAGCAATGCAGATCGTGGAAAAGCTGAACTCTAAACCTCCTCTGCACCAAACGTTTTGTTTCTGTTTGGTTCTGCAAAAAGCAGGGAAATGTGCACCAAAAATCCACATGTATTCTCCTTAGTCCTTCCTCTCTTCTTCCCCATTTCCTTCCTCTTGCAAGTAAACGTGTTAAGTACCAGGGCGCTTAACACATTGACCGAGTCATGGGCTCTTCATAAGTATTTCTGACTTATGGTCTTCTATTGAGGCAAGCTTTGATCTGCCACAAGGCTGGCTGGTGAAAATGCAGCCAAAGTCCATCATATATTATCCAATTGCAATATATATTCCAATACATTTAGAGCAGGCAATTTATAGCTACAAGCAATCAGAAGCAGCCTCACAGAAGCAGGCCTAGATTTGATGTTTAGTTCATTTATTCGGGCAGAGCCTAAAACACTTAGGATTTATGTGGTGGTGACTTGCTTTGTAAGGTTCCCTGCCCTCCAGCAGAAGACCCAGAGACTTGGTATTCTCCTAATCCTCCTTTCTACAAAAGGTTTGTAGTAGTCTGCCTAGCAGCTAGAAATTATTTTGCTGCTCAGATTATTCCTATAGACCTGACCTAATAAAATAGTAACACCAGTACTCCTAGGGATAGCAACTCAGTGTGTTTCACCAGCTGCTCCCAATGACTTCCTGTTTGTGCAGTGGAGACCAGCAGAAGCATTACATGCCGCTCACATCAAAAGACTTATGTTAGCATTTCTGTGTGTAGGGGAATTTTCGTGTTAATATACATGAGCAGAAGTCCTATAAAATAACAGCAGTGTCTCAAACCAAATATATTCAAAAACAAATAATCAAATGAACTTCGAACATCTCTTCAAATAAGCCTACCTTATGTGGATGATAAGACTAATATTGTATTGGCTTTTTCCAGATATTATGCAAGAAGAAAATGTAGCTCACAAGAACGCAAATTTGTGCATGAACTTGGTGCCCAGGTACAGGTCTGAATGGCTATACCTCTGTATGCGAAAAACATGCATCAGAATTGGTTGGTGACCAGTATAAAGATGTTATATGGGCTTCAGCCATCAACTGATAGACTAGAATCTGTAATACAGATGATCAATAGCAGACCGTGAATACTTAATTGCAGAAACTACGTGAGAGGCTCATATGCTGAAATATTTCTGCAGTGAGTAATCAAAATTAGTCCTTTCTTAACCTTTCAGTGCTTGCTCTTGGATAAGACTTGCTCTCAGTCCTCAAAATAAATACTTTGCTTCACATAGTTCAAAAGCCTGTACATGCACATATCAATATGTGAAAAAAAATATTTAGAAATATGTGTGTTTTGTTTATGGTTCATGAGTTAGAAGTAGGGAGCACAGCTAGAAGTCTAGCTGCTGTTGCTGAAGTAGTGTTATTACCATAGAAATCAATAACTACATCTCCAGATACATCTTTTAAAAGTGTATTTCATAACGGTTCTTACGTTAAAAATATTTAATATTTTATGTTATTTAATGTTAATAAGAAAAATCTAAATTTGTAGGGATCCTGTTGCTGTAGAAGAACTGGGGAGGAAGAGGAGGAAGAGGAGTATTTTATGTATACATCTTTATGTACTAATGGAAACCCAAATAGTAGCAATATTTCATGTCTTAATTTTAAATTGGGAAAATACTAACATCAAAGAAAATCTCTCAGGCACGTGATTTCATGCAAATCAACAGGGGTTTGTAATCTGTTGTTTAATTTATTATCTGTTCGATTCTTATTTTTTAGGTAATAAGGAAAATATCTGGATGCATATTGATGCAGCCTATGCTGGGAGTGCATTCATCTGTCCTGAATTCAGGCATCTTTTAAACGGAGTAGAGGTGAAGTGTTTCTTCTATACCAACCTGCTAACACCTTGCTCTTCTCTAGAATTTTTGTGTTTCTTTTACATCCAATATTAATGACTTTTCTAGAATCTCTGAGTATGCTTCACTTCAACTTGCACTGCAAACCCCTGTATATTCTATTACCTTAATTATGTTTATATAATTTTTACCTCTTTATCTTGCATTCTGGGACTATGCAAATTACCACAGCATGTAAAAGTTTGTCATTTGGAAAGGCTAACAGTTAATCAACCAAGTACCTTACAAAATCATCCAGAAAAAGGGAGCTTTTTCACAAATGTCCAAAAAAGCGTATTTGATTTGTAACACCCTAATTCTGCATCACAAAAAAAAAAAAAAAAAAAAAAAGCCCAACAAATTAATGAGCTCATTATGCCTGATTTTCGCTTACATCCTGAAAGTCATGTAGGATGCAGCCAGTAGCTGTATCTCAAACAGATGGGGTTTAATAACCAAGAGAACTAAATGAAATATTCCCCCAACAGCACTTGTGTTCCTTCTCCCTCCCCTTGCTGAGCTACTTGGCAGTCAGTTGCTTAGATAAGGATACTTCAATTTCCTGCTGCTTCCCTCAGACAGTCAGATAAGTCCTTGTCTTCCACATCAGTGGAGAAAATATTACTGTTTGGTAAAGCCAGAAGTTTAAACAGAGCACTGATAGGTAGCGACTAATAAAGAAGAGGAGGGAAACCCCCCTAGCAAATAAAGCATTTCTTTCTGTCCCTTTTTTTTTTTTATCAGCAAATGAAGCTTGTTGTAATTTCCTGTGGGGGAATATATTTTAAATTATTGTTATTGGTTCCTGAAGGAAATGAAACAACATCCCTTGTCTGGGCCAACATTTGTCATAAGAGTAAATATTTAACAACCACAAATAGGTTTCTTAGCATGCATAATACAGGGAGATAGATAGATGGATAGACAGACAGATAGATAGATAGATTATCTCTTATGAGAGTAATTGTTAATTTCTTACAAGTGACAAGGAAGGCTATGAGAAGTAAATGAGAAAGGAACAGTGCTACATGGAGTAGTCAGACCCTGGTGCTGCCAGGCCCCCATCTCTTTTTTAAGGCTGATAGCCCCTGCCTTTGTTAACACAGCCTACAGAAGAAGTGTTTCCCACACGATTTCAGTCTTAGTAGCTACCTGGGTTTCTTCTGCTGCTATGTCTAAACATATGTAAAGTAAGACTGGCTTGTTCCATGATTTATACAACCATGTATTGTGAATTCTTGTTTTGTGTTGGCTTTTCTTTTGACTTAGATGAAAAGATGACTTCCACTAAAAGAAAGTATCTAGGCAGTTTAAAAAAAAAGAAAAAGATAATTTCCTGATCATTTGTAATTTTATGGAGTAATGTGGTACACAGATTCTGAATTAACTCTATCATGTGTCTCTCTATGTGAATTTTGTGTGTATATGTTAATATTCTTGGAAATAGAAAGCGTAGTGAATTGTTTTGGAAATTGGGATATGAACCTCAGCAGCTACTGTTGAGTATGCAGAATTTTTTTTTCGTTTATGCTGAGATATATACTTTTGCATAAGACACGTATCCAAAAGGTGTAATTGCTAGCAAATGATCAAAATTTTGATAATACTGATAGGTCAGCTGCACCTGACACACCAAACCTGAATTCCATCCCCAAAATGAAATGAAGATTTAACTGCAATAGTTATTAAGTAACGTGATATCAGTAGGAACGTTATCTATAAAGCCCCAAGTCAGGAACCATAGTTAAGGTGTACTCAGGCAATTTGACTAAGTTGCATCATTAACTCATGGGTCCTTTTCTCTTTCATAATTTATTTATTTATCTATTCTCAGTTTGCGGATTCATTTAACTTTAATCCTCACAAGTGGCTCCTAGTGAATTTTGACTGCTCTGCTATGTGGTAAGTATTACAGAAAAAGGAAACATTGCAAGAGACAAAAATCACATGTTAAATTAATCTGCCTTCCTAGCAGTGGACATTTATTTACATTTCTCTATTGAAATGAGGAGTTCTGGATAGCTTTAACTCTTGTAATTTACAACATTCTCTCTTACATTTAATCCAAGTTTAAAGTACAATTTAGAAATAGGCCTGAGTTCTGCATTGTGCTCTAGAGAGAGAAAAATCCCGGAAAGTTGGCAGATTCATACTTGGTGTATTTTGGGACCATTTAAAACATAAATGAAAAAAACTCCCTTTAAAGACATTAATGCAATGAACAACATGGTAAACAGAACTTTTTCTTCTTTTCCTTAAGACTTCTTTATGTTTGAGCCTTGATTCTTTCAAAACCCTTTCTAAAAATGGTTGGTATTTAGCTGATGAAAAACAGTTGATTTCAAAAAGGACTATTTATGCAATTTTTTACTGATTTTCAGTTTCTTCAGATGACAGCAGAGACTACATTTTGATATGAAAAGATGCCGAAGTAGAAACCAGTAGACATACTTTGAAACAAAGTGAATTAATCATAGCAGTAATAATAAGATCCCAAAATAGATTATCTTTTTGTGTCCCAAACTGAAATTTCCAGAACCTAGTGTCTACCAGCATCACGACTAATGATACTTACTATCAAAACAGCAGATCAGTAAATGCAGACTATTTATCAAAATAAATGAAAACATCAATTTCAGTTGTAATTGAAGAAAATCTATGCAAAAATGAAAGAAGAAGGAAAAAATGAAAGTTAAAAATGAAACTTTAAAACATCATCCAGATAAAACTAATTTCTTTCTGGAAGAAAAGAAGAAAAAATGTGTGATAGTGGTCACTCGATTGCTTTTGGTTAATCTTTGGCTCTTTTAAAGTCCTTCATGAAGTTGACTTTTGCACAAATACATTTATTATTCAGATAATACATTACATTTTTGAATATAAGATTATTGTTGACGTAGGCACTTCAAATACTCCAAGCCATAAAGATTTTATTCTTAGAGTAAACGGCTTAGGTTTCAATCCTGATTCATCAGTAATGGCAGCAATTAACCAGGACTCCAGTTTATAAGTGCCTCATAACTGGCAGTCTCTTTCTGCATATGGAAGTAAAGAGAACATGAAACTTTGCTTGTTTCTTCCAACTTTTCACATCATTTGAAGATATTGTTAGCAAAGTATCTGCTCTCAGAAATGAGAAAATTCACCGTCATTCTCTTTAATGTTTACAGGACAATCAGGGGCCAGAGTCTTGTCCATACCAGTTTCATTTTTCATTAATTCTGCTTTCCCCTGTAACCCTACGGAACAATATTAGAACTTTTTACCTGGCTTTCCAGGAAAACAAGGTATATACAGTCACACTGTCTGTCAGTTTATGTTCCCATCTCAAGAGGTTGTAGCTTCTTCCTATCAGATCTTAGACTTTAGGCTTAAGAAAGAGTACTTTTAGGTGTTTTTCACCATTTTTTTTTTCTTGATTTTACTGGTAAAAACATCAGATAAAATGTATGTCTTTATAGATATGAAGATTCCATTTCTAGGAATCTCAAGACACCTTGCGAAATATCTCCTTACTCAAAGCTACACAACTATAGCCTACTATTAAGCCTTCACTTCAGCAAGGCATTTATGTATTGGTGTTATTTGCCTGATATGGAATGTAGTATATATTTAGAGTTAAGCTCTTTGGCTTGAAGCCACATCCATCACCAAAAGAAGACCAGCTATTTCTGAGGTCTATGTCCAAAATTCACCTCTCTTATCAGATGTAATGCTGCCCAAAAAAGTGAAAACTCATTTTAAATGTAATAAGGGATGAAAGAGCCTGGTAGGAAGTAAATGTGATGACTCTGTAGTCCTTTTAGGATCCATGGAGAGTATTAACCATAATTTTGTAATAATAAAGAAAGAGTTCAATATACAGTGAACACCATTTCAGAATCAAATTAAACTGAGTTCCATTGACAGCAAGTCTTCTAAATCACCCAGACTTGCTGGGTGATTTAGTGATTTCAGCACTTTTTCCAATAAATGCTCTCATTTCTTTTCCTTGATTAAGAAAATCCATCCATTAAATCTGTAATGTAATTATTTAACTACTCAGTGCAGTATGTAACACTGATGTCACTTGCGCTTTGGAGGCGATTTCATTATAAACCTTTTGTAAAATATTCAGAAACTTCTTGATGTACAAAAAAACTCAGTTTCTTAAAAAAAAAAAAAAAAAAAAGAAGGAATTTAATATAAGCACTCTAAGAAGGGTATCCAAATTTTGTATTTCGTTAGAGACTCTGCCTTAAAACTCCCAGACAGTGTTGTCTGGCCTGTTTAATTGGTGTTCTGCAATATTATAAAAGAAGAGTTGTCTTTTTTCAGACAGAGAAAAATAATCATGTTGCAAAAGTCTTGACATTTTTGCTTTTCTATTACTCTTTACAGCAGTTAAGTGTTCACTTTTGGTTGAGAAGGTTGTACTTGTATTTTAAAGGAAGGTGCTTACAGGAAATGCTCTTCTGTAGCTGAAAGCGAAATTTTCCTGTTGGCTTTTAATATGTAGTAATCTCTTTGGTTATTTTATCTATTGAAATTGTTAACATTATTAAAATGTGCAGAATAGAGTGAGGCTGCTAAAAGCTGCAGATGTGCAAGCCAGATAGTTCCCTTTTCACAGATTTGCACTTCTTTATTCACCAGGACCTTTACTGTGCATTTCATATTATCAGTACTTAATATGTGATTTTTATGCCATTCAAGCTAGATGTTAGCCTATTACCATACAAACATCAAGCCTTTGAAAAATTCTAGTTTATAAATTAATTTTTTTGAAATATATGTTCAGGAACCTTCAGTCAACCTTGGATAGTTGCAAAGGAAGTTAGGAATACTACTTCTATCCATTATCAGACCACACAAGCACTTAGTGCAAAGAAGTTTAAGTTTCACTTAAGGTGAAATCTAGACGTTGCGTATAGAGGTACAGCTCAACTGATTCATATACATTTATGTCCAGGCTTTGGATTTATTTTAGTAATCCTTTTAGATGGTTTTTTATGGTTGTCAGATTAAGACCTGTGGAGTCCCAAATGGAACAGACACCATCTTTTAAAAAAGCAGGAACATCTCAAAGATTACTAATGCCATATTAATAGCAATGCATACATCAACCCACACTTGATAGGATGCAAGATGACAGCAGTTTAATATCTTCTAACTGAACAAATATTCCTGCAAAATTGTTACTTGTTCCATTGATTAGCACAGCATATTACAGGAGGAGGAATGAATCTCCCACAATACAACTGATGTGATGCTATTGCTTGTAATTTGGCTTAGTTGCCTATAGAATGAGCTACTGCAACATGAATATATCAAAGAAATCAAACATATCAAAATACAGTGGAACAATTTAGAGGTTGTTCACAGTATTTACCCTAAATAAAATGGCTTTTGGATAACAGTTTACTTCCTTTGTCCACAGGACGTTTCCAGGACACAAATTTATTTATATATTTACTTTAATGTAGAGTATTCTGAATGTCTTCTACTATTTTTTATGTGCATAAGCTTACTTATCTCCAGCCGGGTGCTTCTGATACCTGAAGCCAAGTTAACCTTAGTACCCTCCTTGCAATTAAATAGAGAAGGCCTTCTCTTTGATTAAGATGTTTAATGCTTATGGTTTTATGTGCACTTTTACATTAAAACATTAAGAAACATAAAAAGAAACATACTCAGAAAATGATAAAGGATTTTAACTTTTGCCTTTTGGTGTGTGCCCATGCTGACATAATATTGATCACTTTGTGAAATGCTTACAGGCTTAATGAAATTACAGTGATTTTTCCTTTTTTGATTTCTAATTTCTTCTGCCAATGTAAAACCCTGCATCTGTAGAGGTGAGTCAGCCTGACACACCGAGTGTTACCCACTGGTAACGTGTAGCTTGTTCCCTCTGAGAGGGACACCTTGGCTTTTGAAACGTGGTCCAGTGACACCACCCAGCAGCTGGCACGAGCGAGGTACACTTCCCAGTTCCACGTTGCGCTTCAGGATGTCTTTCAGCAGTTGTGTCTTGCATCCAGCTAGGCTGCCAGGAAGGCTGGTACGAGAGGGAAGCCTGCTTCTGGGCAGGGTGGCCAGACCCTGAGGGCGGCTGCCGCCGCCGATACCCACGGCATGGAGAGACGAGACGGCGGCCAGCATCCACAGAGCCCCGGCGCTGCTGCGTGCCATGCCTTGCAAGCCACAGCTCTTCCCACATGGCTTTGTACTGCAGTAATTTCAAGGCAACTTCTGTTGACTGCAAACATTAGCATTGCTTTAACTAGTCTCACATTCTGGTGTGATTGTCTATCACCATAAAAAGATCCTCTGCGTCTGGTTCTTATCTGTTTTTAAATATGCAGTCATGCTGCCCGTTCCTGCTGAGCCTTACACTTGCTTCTTGTAAGTACAGTACTGATATTGCTGTGAAAAAGCACTGAAAATGGCACAGGCTGTGCTCAGGAAATACGCCAGTTTAAACATATTTAATTTTCCTTCACTTCTTGTGGAAATTTAATGCTTTAAATTTTAATCCTTAAATTTCTCTCTTTTTTTTTTTTTTTAAATCTTTCTTTCATACAGGGTGAAAAAAAGATCAGATTTAATAGGTGCCTTTAAATTAGAACCTCTTTACCTGCAGCATCACCACCAGGAGTCTGGTAATTTTATAATTAAATAAGATCATAATTGTTTTATTTGCACACTGATATGTAATGTAAAAAAAAAGACTTAAGATAAAAACTGAAATTCTTAAAACTGCCGAAGTTGTTTAGGAGCCTATTTCCATATTCAAAATGCTTTAGGAAGTTAAGTTTATTGAAGTGCAAACGTGTTTAGTGAGATTTTAGTTAGCTTAAAAAACAATTGAGGGAAAGCCATTTTATGAAGCATTATAGTTCACACACAGCACAATATTTTCATATTGTGATTTTCCCTACTCTGTATTTAACATTGGCTCTTTGCAGGATTGTCGAGGCAAGTCTTAATGATCTTTTGGTAGTCAAGTAAATATAATATTGGTTGCTATGTATCGAGTCCCTTAATCTGCCTTCCCCGATATATATTTTACCAGAATGATTTCATAATCTGATTTGGTTTTAGATTTTCTAAAGTCTTTGACCTTTTCTCTTAGCTATGCATGCAAGCTCTGATTCATATTTTCAAATATCCATGTCATGAGCAAACATTCCCTAAAACTGCAGAGACGGGGTGAGCTGTGTTTGGTATCTGTGCTCTGTTTCGGGTGATAGCTATCTGGGTTGTTATCCTGTTGCACTCACGCTCTTAAATCGATTGTAGCAGGGAGGTAAGTGCAGGCTATCAGTCTTGTACAAAACGCACACAAAAGCAGTTCCTAAAATGCTCACAAAGAACTTACAGACCTTGGGCCCAGTACACAGCTCCTTAATGGATTAGTGTTGCTCCTTGCACATACCTAGCGACTGCAAAGTGGCATTTGCCATCCAGAAGGCTGGTTTTGCACGTGTAGCTCATACCTGGTTAATTGTGAAGACGGTCACAGCAGTGCAATGTCAACATGTGGTGCAAGTTCCTTCATAACTTTCTCACAAGGGTGTATCACCTCAAGGGTGCATGTCCTTATTTGCCATATCTCATACTGTTCCTGGAATGGGTGATGCTGATCTTGTGTTGTGGTTTAACCCCGCCGGTAGCTAAGCACCACACAGCCGCTTGCTCACCTTCTGCCCTCCCTCTCTGGGATGGGGGAGAGAATCAGGGAAATGAAGCCTGTGGGTTGAGATAGAGACAGTTTATTAGGACAGGAAAGAAAATAAATAATAATAATAATGATAATGGTACTGCTACTAATAATGTGTACGAAACAAGTGATGCACAATGCAATTGCTCACCACCCACTGACCGATGCCCAGCCTACCCCCGAGCAGCCGGCCCCCCACCCCGGCTAGCCACCCCTATATATTGTTCAGCATGACGTCAGATGGTATGGAATACCCCTTTGGCCAGTTTGGGTCAGCTGTCCTGGGTCTGTCCCCTCCCAGCTCCTGCTGCATCCCTAGCCTGCTCGCTAGCAGGACAGAGAGAGGCTGAAAAGTCCTTGGCTTAGCGTAAGCGCTGCTCTGCAACAATTAAAACATCAGCATGTTATCAGCGCTCTTCTCATCCTAATCCAAAACACAGCACTCTACCAGCTACTAAGAGGAAAATTGACTCTATCCTAGCTGAAACAAGGACAGTGTTCAAAAGTGTATCCTGAGTATGCTTCTCTCTGTTGTGGCTACGAACTCCTTGGCATTTGAATTAATATAATCCAGAATACCACCATTCACTAAAAAGCACTAGGAAAAATTGATTTTTGTGCCTCAGCTGCCAGAGACTTCAGATTTTATTCCTTTTTCTACATTTCCAAGCAATGCAGATATAGAACAGGGCAGTAAACAGGAAAATGCAGTACCTCTGAAGCTGAGGTTCATCAACCAAAGGCTAGAATTGTTAAGAAAAAAAATATGTACTTTTTTTTTTCCTTTTAAAATGTAAAATGAAAATTATTGCAAGTATACTTGTGTCACTAGCTTTTAATTAATGTAGATGAAAAATATTTCTCTTGAGGAGAAAAAATCCACAGTTAACTAAAGCGAAAATACATTCTTGTGACAATTGGCAGTGCTGATAGAAGAATCTTAGGACTTCCCAGGTTAAATGACACCAAAAGGAGATTAAACCTTTCTTAAAACTAGGTGATTTCAGTGAGGCCACTTAGCTGGCCTGAAAACTTTATCTCCCCAGCTGATTAAAAAGTTGTTCAGTCTTTGCATTGCCTTCACTAGCCATGATGGCATGCAATTAGATCTGGGCGTAATAATACCATATAGATCAGCTGATTATTGGCAATGTAGTGAATATTTATTATGTTCTATTCCCATTTGCTGACAGTTTTCCAAAGAGCTGGACAACTTTTCAAACGCACATTCCTCTAGTTGAACTGTTCAATCCCATCCACACGTATACCTTCAATAAAAATGGCCAGATTTGCAAAGGTGCTAGGTTGTCACAGTCACCCTAGATCCCTGTGTGATTTATGGGATGTCAGCACTACTGGAAATACGACTTGTCTAATGGAGGGTCTTATTTTGTGAGTAAGTCTCAAGTCTGAGAATTCCCATCGTGGTTTACAAGGCAAATGAAGTAGCATTTTTGAATTCACTCATCTCTCACTCAAGAATTTAAATGAGCGGAAAAATATATCTATCTGTGAGCAATTACTCTTAATAACCATATGGCAATTATGTGTGCCCCCAAGGGGAAAGTCTTTATTTTGTCATTAATTATAATTTTATGTGATTTGCATCATCGCTCCAGGAAGATTATCCTGGCTTGCCTGGCAACCCAGGATATAGGTCAAATCCTAATGGCAGCGTTAGAAGAATGCAGCTCTATACGCTATTGTTAATGCCACATATACTCCCACAATGCAATTCATCCTGGTTAAATACAGATGTAAGACTAAGGCTTGTAATCAAGGACTAATCATTGATTGCATTCTGCTTCACAGCTTGTGAAAGGCGTTGTTGTGGATCATTAGACACAGCCCCTTACAGGAGCGTAGGATTATTTATCTATCACCAGTTGCTTTCCTCTCTTTGCTACCAGCCTTGCCGCTATCAAATACAAATGGCTGCGACAATGCAGACCATGAATGTTATCAAATCACCTTGTTACTGAGACGAAACAACCATGTTCACTTCCTGATGTCCAGGAACAGGTTAATGATTGTTGCTTTTTTTTTTTTTTTTTTTTTCCTCCCTAGAAAATAACCTTGGAACAGGTTAGAGAGCCAAATGGCTATATGTTGCAGGGAGGAAGGATCCTATGTTTTGGCTGCGTGCATGTGAGAGTGTTGGCAAGAGACTTTGTAGCACAGGAAATGGAGTCTTTTTTTTTCTTTAAACTCCCAGGAAGGCTGGGAATCAGAAAAATGACGTAGGCTGGTCAATTCACGAGCTACAGTTCTATTTAGTACCTGGTGGCTCATAATGCTAAGAGCACTTAGCACTTTTCCATGGAATTTAAGTGCATACTTCCTCATGAAGCTTATATTCCACTGCAGGATAAGAAAGCTAAGCAGATGCTTCCATGTGTTCCTAAAGAGGTGCTTTAAGATTTTAGGTCAGTTTAGTTTTTGTCTTTGGCTTACCACAAGTAATCCAGCTTTATATTACAGTTTTCTTTACTGTGAAATCAGCCTAATTACCCGATTCAAAGAAAAGGTAGAGGCATCTTGACACTGTGTGCTCATATAAAAGATATCAAATAATGCCCTCTACTTGCCTCCCTGCACTGAACTGTTTTGTGGCTTGGTCAAACAGTGTAAGGGCTTTTCACCACATCAAATAAAAAGCCGTAACAATGCAGAACATTATTCACCAAACAGGAAGAGCTCATTTCTGAGTCAAATTTTCCAGTCACTCATTAGACATGCTTAAAAATCAGCAGCAAATACATGAATGGGTACAAAAGCTAGTTAGAAACAGATTGTTTTGAGAAATGTCAGTTCATCAAGTGGTGGCATTTCGCAGCAGAGGATGAGTGTTGAAATGAGTTCGGGGATTCTGCAAACCAAAATTAATAAAAGCCATCTTAGGTACTGCTTCTTTTCCATACAAGAGGAAAATAAATGTAGTATTTAGTCTGTGATGGGATCTGAAGTATAACAGAAAGGAAAATTATTTCTTCTAAAAATTGTGCTCTACAGAAAACTGTTTGTTAGTGGTATATCCTGGCTAGCTAAGGAGTGAAACATATTCGCTGTTGAAAATGGTGATGCTGAAGTTTGTAGCAAACAGGCAGGATAGCTAAAATACGGCTTTCTCAATAGCATTAGAATATGATTGTAGGTTTTGGCTGTTATGATAAAGCAACATGAACATTTTTTCTTTAACTTTCAGGCCTTGTAACAGATTACCGGGTAAGTACAACATCGATATAATCGTTAATATTACTACTTTTATACACTGATATTTCCAGGGATTTTATTTTCCATTACTTTCATAAACTTCAAAACCTTACCTTTCTTTCCGTGATGGATGCAGCTTACTAAATTTTTAACATTACTCAAGCTGAAACTTTAAACTCTGTTTTTTTTTTTTTTTTTTTTTTTTGGGGGGGGGGGAAATGTTTAAAGGCAGGATGAGTCTTGCATAAGTAATATTTTAAGATTTAAGCAGTAGAAAGTAATTTCCTAAAGATCGTTTTTCTTAAAATAGTTAATAATATATACTTCTAAAAATGTATGTTTTAACTTCGACAATATAAACATTTTTGTTTTGAAATGGAAAATGGGCCAATCATAATAGATGCTGGCCCCACAACTGTACATAAGCCAATGTACGATACTCATTTTTCCAAAACCTTTGAGGAGAATTTGGGATGCAAAAAGACAATTTGGTTTGCCTTGTGACCTTTCCATTCTGACACCAACCTTCTTTTCCACTTTTCATTTGAAAAACTTGAGTATGAAGAGTCGTATCAGAGCATTAGCCAAAAATAGACATTTTTGTTATTATTTGGCCCACCTCTAGCTATGGCCTCTAGGATCTGGAAATGTGTTATGCTTATAAGTCGCTGCAGCACATACAATTTCTGCAGTATCACTGCAAAGCTGACTTCTAACATGGGTGCTCTGCCTTCTCTCCGGCTTGCAGCACTGGCAGATCCCCCTGGGGAGGAGGTTCCGCTCCCTGAAGCTCTGGTTCGTGCTGAGGATGTATGGGGTCACGGGACTGCAGGAGCACATCCGCAAGGTAACACGGATTTGCTTTCTCGGGTAGTCTGCGGTGGGATGGTAAGGGAAAATGAGCTTTACTTACCCCCATCCATTGCCCACAGCTTCTGCACACATTAGAAAGCAAAGGCGACGGCCTTCAGAAAGCTCGTGTCGATAGGAGTACTGCTTTTTGCCCCATGTCGTGTCATGATTTCATATCATGGCAGGATCTCAGCTGTCATCCATTTTGTATTAATCTTTAGAGAAGACAAGCGTAGGAATTTGGAATTTATACAATGCAGGACTGTAGCTCCCTCTCAAATTAAGCCAGAGTGCATTAATTTTTTAATTTTAATTTTTATTTTTTTTCCGGGAGAAAAACCATGAAGCATTCATTATCTCTTTATTTCCCTAATGCACATGCATCGATAGCATGTTTAGATTATGATTAATGTTGTTGGGCTACATTTATGATACAATACCTTATTGTCCACCTACCCTTGTAGCAATAATTTCTGCTGGGTCTCTGTTTCCTGTTTAAAATACACATTTTTTAAAAAACAATGTGTACAATTTACAGTTTGTTAACATTGCTGTGAGTAAGCACTAAGTTTATTCTTAATGTAAAAAAGATGGGTTATTTAATCACTAAAAAACACACCTGGCAGCAGTCTAAATGATATATATATACTTCCTCTGTAGCAGTAAAATCAAATTCAAGCATGCCTTTCCTTTTTATGAAGTTTAGGGAAACTTATAATGAGGGGAGCTCCATGACTTCGCTCTAAATATTTACAAAAATATCCATTAGCTTAGACTCTGGTCTAGTATACCAAACCCTCTGCAGGCATGCATTCCTTTCTGTTGTGGTACTAAACAGATGAAGGCCTAAGAAGGGCTTCTTCTGCCATTGTAAAACAGCTGCATGAATAAATCTCTTCCAGTTGGGAAAGGTTCTGGGGTGGAGGAGGGTACCCTTTTTGCTTCTCATTTTTATCACAATATTTTTTGACCAACTCTACAGGGTTTTATATTATATTTTTAGTTTTAATAAGGCTCTCAGAAGCAAATTTTGAGAACAATGGCAATCCTTATGCTTTATTATCCTTATGGCAATTTGATACATGCCCTTCCAATAAAAAAAATGATGCATGGTTTGTTACTGCTTTACTAGACTGCCATTACAGTTTCTAGAGCTTTGCTCTCTCAGGTTAGATTTCTGGAGACGACAGTTATTTCAGTATGATGCCAAGGTTTTAAGTAGGACTAAATCCCTCACTGGGAAAATAGAGGCTTGGAAGCCCCATGTTGATGACATGGCCTTTCTCAGGCAGGTTTCCACAATTCAGTATTCACGTTCAACAAGATGCTTTGCAGTTCTCTCATTCCCTGTCTCCCAGACATTTCCCTGGCTGTCCAGCCAAAAAGTGCTTGTCTTCCCATTATCATAGCTGGTTTTGTATTTTCTATGACAACACAGTTTGGTAAGGCAAAGCAAATCAATCCTTTCCTAAAGATATTGACTCTAAAGTTGGAACCCTCTTATGTTCCCTTATTTGCAAAGATAATTCGGAAAACTAGATTTCCAAGGCCTCCTTGAATTGTGTGTGTGTTTAATAGTTCATTAAAGACTAAAGTGGTCCCCGGTACACAGAGGAAAAAAAGTTATGACCTTATGTTTGCAACTTTGGAAAAATATTAAGGGTAATTAAGTGCAGAATTTGAGTCACTGTATAATTACAGAATCACAGAATCATACAGGTTGGAAAAGACCTCCAAGATCATCTGGTCCAACCATCCCCCTACCACCACTATCACCCACTAAACCATGTCCCTAAGCACCAGGTCCAACCTTTTCTTAAACACCCCCAGGGGCAGTGACACCACCACCTCCCTGGGCAACCCGTTCCAATGCCCGACTGATCCGCCAAACTGGAACCATTAAGTTAGTTCCTCCTCACCCCCTGCCCGGATAAGTACTGATTAAATTCAGTGGGCTTCAAACCTGTTTCAAAACAAACAAACAAACATTTCTACCTCTTTCAGTTCAAAGTTTGTTCTTTTTTTTTTCTTTTTTTCTTTTAGTAGTAACGTTTAGAAAAAAAAAAAGTTGTTTATTATGTTGCAACCTTTAAGGTCTGCATCAAAATGACCAGATAACCACCACAGCTTGGTATTTGCTTGTACTGAGACAGGCATTTAGGAACCAAAATATTCCTAGGAGATGAGAATGAGTGACTTTGATTTAGACATAGTAACTTTTTTGTTTTCCAAACCTTCCAGTTATGCACTTTCTTCCCACACAACATGTAATATTAACCTATTGCAAAGTATAGGTTTTAGAGCAGTGGTAAAGGGGAGGGCGGTCATCTCAGAAGGTTGTGGGGAGAGAAAAATACAAATTTTGGAGGTAAGTCCCAAAGCTGTGGAGGAGATGTACAAAGAGGGCAAAAGCAACAACAGTCCTCTGGACTGATTCCAAACAGTCAGTATAAATGTGAAACCCCCAAAGCCCATTTGTAAATGGCACATTTGTAAACTGCTTGGCCAAGTATTATTCCTTTGTCCTTTTAAGTCATCTCAAAGAGCTCAGAAGTCATCTGAGAAATTTAGAGGTTAATGCTTTTGTAGGTAATCCCCAGGAACATTCTGAGTCAGTTAAATCCTGTGGAGGTCCAGAAGAAATCAGTGTACCACATTCTCCCTTTCTCACCAACAAAAATGAATTCTATTAACAATTAACAGCTGAGATCAAGAAACTGGAACTGTATAAACAACAGTCCCAGAGATAGCACTGCAGCTGGGCAGTGGCATTGTCTGAGTGGCTGTTTAGAGGACGCTTTTTGCAGCATCTTCGTTCATTCTAGTGAGATGTGAGCTAAAGCAGGCAGAAAGGTGAAATCTGTAGGAAGAAAAGTATGAAGTGATCAAGGCTGTGCAAGTATGTGTACTTGCATATACACATTATTGCATTCTGATGCTTTTGAGAAACTCCCTTGTATCAAAAACTCTTTTAGTTCTGGAAGGAGTTGCCCTACTATTCCATTCTCAACTGAAACATTTAAATGCAAGAGCCCATATCTGTATATGTCCTTCTATTTTTCTGTATATGAACACATATACATACTTAAATACAGATTTTTTTAAATAAGAACCACATCTTAACGCCTCACAAGTGCACTGCTCCCATGAGTAAGACATTTCCCCTAATCCTGAATAATCACATTACTTAGATCCCCTTCTTTTTTGCTTTCTCACTGCAAAAGGGCAATGGTTATTTACCTGAGATAGAGGGACATAAAAATCCCTTGCCGTACCCATGCCCAGAGAGGGGTTACAGCTCTTTGAGTCGAGAGAGGCAGGTGTGATGCCTAAAAGCCCTTTGACTTCACAGAGTTTGAACTTCCAGGCTTAATAACGTTTAACTTTATTGGATTTATTTATGTTTGGTTGCAACAATCTTTGTAAAAGCAATTCAGGATATTAGCTTACGGTTCAAAGATGCAGGGCCTTGGGTCACTGTGCTAAGCAAAGCTAGGGGGGGAAAGCAAAGCAAGTGAAACTTGTTAGTTCCTACTTTCTCTACTTCTCAGTCCTGCCTGTAAAAATCTAAAACACTTGGTGCCCCCCGGTGGCTTTTCAAATTATTGCTACTTGATAAGGCTTGCTACGAAAAAAATGACTTGCATCCATATAGAATGCTTCCAGCATTTTAATTTGTGTTTTACTGAATACGCTATATTTTTCCTTGCTTTTATTTCTTTCAAATCCTTTAGTGCAAAAAATTGGAAATACTTGGTATAGAAAGTGTACAGCAAGTGTCTGTAGTTTTCTTGTACAAACTACTTGCAGTAAGCCAATTCTCAAATTTTTGCTTTATTCAGTTCTCACCCAGGTAAATTTTGATTAATTTCTGTTGGTGATTACATTTGGTTGAACAGTTGTGGAAATCTATTGTTATTGAATGTCTCACTGAAAGTCATTCATCTCACTGAACAGGATTTTTTTTATGGCCTTGACTTCCAAGACCTGGTGTGTGCATTGTGAAATTTTGCTGAGCTGTGTAAAAGACATAACTTGTTTGATGCTATGGAAATGAGGGCTGGAGGAGGTAGCAGAAGACTGTTACAACCTGCATGTATATTTCACATAAGTTTCCCATACACTTATGCATACAAATATATGTATGTATACACATACTTCTGCTCAAATTTCATAGTTTTAAGCCCATGCTATTTATAGTAACAGAATATTCAAATGGTTTGGAAAGAATTGGGCATTTTATTGTTCTTATTCCTGACTCAAAGAGCTTTCAGTCTAATTTTAGAGGGAGGTGATAAATAAATGTCACAAACAGCAGAGAGGAAGTGGTAACGAGAGCAAGATTGGCTGGTTACAAAGAGTATGCCCAGTAGGAATGTCTTGAATCAATGTACAATTCCATATAAACAATGTTTTCCTATTTTAGGAAATAAACAAACATCAGAAAGCTATGATTAAGATTGCAAAATGTGTTGGTTTTCTTTCTTTCTTTTTTTTTTTCCTTTCCTTTTATTTTTTTCCCTTTCCTTTTATTTTTTTCCCCTGTAATTTTTGTTCTGCTTTCTTCTTGCCTTTTGGAAGAAGTTCCTGTGAGATGAAATATTTCACATCTAACCTTGGCCCAAAGTGTTTTATATTTGTTGGTATCTTTCCTTGAACTTGTAAGAAAGCAAAGTGGAACAGAAGGAACAGACATGGGGTCTGTTCATTTTAGTAAAATTGTTTGCAATCGTAAATGCATAAAAGTGATGATAATTTTTGATGTAGACTGGGTACTGCACAAACTGTAATTTTAATATCCAGTTGTCTTTTTCTTTAGGGTAGCGAGCACTAAATTGGTGATAACCAGTAAAGGGGGACTGACTAAGGTACTGCAGGTACCTGATGTGGATATCAGTTCTTTTTTCCAAGCACTTTGGTATTTATTTTCTGTTTGGGAGAAAGCAAAATGTGGTATATGTATACAAACATCACTGACTGATGTTCCTCACAGGTTGTTAGTATGCCTGTTGGTATTTTCCCTATTTGATTTTGGAAGAGCATTGGTTTCCTATGCCTTGATATAACTGTTCTGGGTTTATATCCAATGTATTTTTTTTCCCCAGTAACTCTTAAATAGGCTGGCTGAGGTATGCTGTCCATTTTCTTGATTTTACTGCCATCACTTTTCTTTTCAACTGGTCCCGAGTGCCCAGGCCAGAAGAGTGAGCAAGTTATCCACCTCACAGTATTCTCATGTTACGTGAACTATTCCAAGCAGCGTCTCCGTGCATCTTGTTTTCCACTGGACTTGTGATCATTTTCTCTATATGAATCTGTGCATCTCCCCTTTTCCCCACAGTCTCCCTTCAGCTAGTCTCAACGAAAACTGAGAATGGTAGAAAACCTAAAGAAGAATTATTACAATTATTTAATATTAATATGGTATCGTGAAAGTTACAAAACTGTGCCAAAATGTTTCACTAAGAAACAGACCAGTGCTGCCAAAGATAGACTGAGCAGCCAATATGGTAACTGGTCAGTATGGTCTCTGAAAGTCATAAACGGGCTGTAAGTTAACATAAACAGATGGCAACATGTGAATATTATCACATATCAGAGGAGGGAACCAAGAAAAGAGATTAAGGAGCAAATCTTTGAATAAACCAAATTTATACAATATAGATGCTATCTTTCTCTTCGCAGCACGTCAGGCTGTCACATCAGTTTGAACATTTAGTCCTTCAGGATGAAAGATTTGAGATCTGTGCTGAGGTTGTCTTGGGACTAGTCTGTTTTCGGCTGAAGGTAAGGCAGCTAAGGCTTTCTACTTCCTCTGTCATGTTTTATAGCAACACAATAACTTGCAGTAGAATATAGTATTTGTAGTTAATATTCTTAATTATTTTTAAGGAGAGTAAGGGGAATTTATGTAGATCAAAGTGGATTAAAAAAAGACACTTAAGACACTTTTTTTAGAATTAAATCAAGTCCTTATGAGAAATTCATACATATTAGGGTATGGAAGAATATAGTCAAGAATATAGGGAAACAAATGGTCTTAGTCTACCCAGAAATTCAAAATGGCTGTTATAGTCTATGCTTAATGGTCTTTGATTAACATGGTCGTTTAAATATATTTCTCTAGACATCTATTAAAGATGCACGTATGCATAGTAAATGTTTCCTGTTGAGTTAATTTTATATGTGTGAATATTAAATATACAACTTTTTATTTATATACAATATCTATCATGGATGAAGATTAGAATACTAATGGATATTTTGTTCTTTAAAGAAAACATTTTCATTTATAAAATCCCACAGTTAGACTGGGCAAATTGGAGCAAGATATGAGAAGGAAAAGGTTGCATGCATGAGAGGCCAGCTTCCCGAATGCCCTTGGTACTGATCCCCCCCCACTTTATTTTTTCCTGGACATGACTCTTGCCCCTCTTTGCCTTTCATTACCCAAAATCTCAGTATGTGCCAAGTTCATCAATGTAGAGAGAGACCTTGCCAAACAGAAACTAGAAAACTCACTCTGCTCTCAGAACAGGAGTGGGTGGGAAGGTTGACTTGTTTAATCACACACTGAAAGGAGATCAATGGCTTGTTTTAGGTAAGGAACTTGTTTAGTAAAGGAGCTTGCAGCTAAAGCCTCTGTAAAAGGCTGCATTATGAGAACAGAATCTGAACACCAAGCAATAATGAAAACGGCACTGGTGTTTTCTAGTCCACATGATACCTCACTGAACTTCGGGCTTTCCTGAAGGCTCAGAAGCACATCTTGGCTCCTTCTGGGTAGCGTGGTATTAACTACATTTGACAAATTCTTTTCTCAGTCATTCATTTGCCCCAGTTACTTGAGTTTGATGCAACTGTCTGAAGGATCTAACAAATCTTTAAGAATAAGTTAATGGTAAATTCATCTGGAATAGGAAAGTTTGAATTTGTGGTGTTTAAAATAAAAGAAAAAAAATGATCTGCTGCTAGGGGATCAGACAGATTATGTAACGGGGGGTTGTTCCAGTAAGTGGAAACGTGAATATATTTTTCTTTCCTAATGAAAACTTTTACAAGATTTTGAGGAATAGGTTCTGTGGCCTTTACTGCTCAATACCAAGATGCGGGTTGTAGTCTGCTCTCTGACTAGGACAAGCAAACACCGGTTTTGCAGATCCAGAGACAGCTGTTACTCAGTGCTCTACATTTAGTTTAAAGAAACAGAGCTTAGCAACACAGAATTGTCACTTTTGATCAGACCAGTGGTTCAGCTACATCTGGTCTCCTGTCCCTGATGCTCCAGGGGAAGAAATCAGATTCACAGGGAAAGACGTTTACACAAGATGAGATA
This sequence comes from Cygnus olor, assembly GCF_009769625.2. NCBI lineage: Eukaryota > Metazoa > Chordata > Aves > Anseriformes > Anatidae > Cygnus > Cygnus olor. Next base: position 87,446,995 of record NC_049170.1, on the reverse strand, counting down.
AATACTGGATATCTAGCTCATAAACCTTTGGGCAAGTTGTAGAATAAAGGCATTATTCTTCTGAAAACCAATCTTGAAACAGGAGTGTTTTCATCACTTGCCTTCCCTGTCCAAAAAAACACCAAAACAAAAACAAACGACAACAACAAAAAAAACCACACCCCAAGCTAACAAGCTTTTGAATGAAGAGTTTTTTCCAGTTATTTTTGCAACTTTATTTTCTATTAAAATAATTCTTCAAATCTTCTGGTGGTTTCTGTACTTGGTATTAAAATGCACCATGGAAGCAGGATACTTGTAACTTTTATGTAACTTACTGGAACAACCCCACGTTACAGTAGGACTGAAGGACAGGGGACTGACCCTGTAATGCTTTGAGCTGTAAAAATAGCAATATTTTTCCTTCCGTTGTTCTTGAGAAATCTTTTTATTTTTTAGCTGTAACTTTTAATGTTTTGCCTTTCATGCTGTTGAGCAGATGGACTAATAGTCTATGACTTTCATATTATAACTATTTCATCAAATGTCAGAGAAGGAATCCAAGTATCACACCAAAGGGTTAATTTTTGGCCTCCTTGTCATGTCTGCAGATAAATACAAGTCAAGCTAGTCATTTCTCCAAGGGGGTGAGAATACGGGCTTATTAAAACTGACAGACTCAATCAGAGCTGGCTGCTGGCTTCTCAAAGCTCTCGGAGAGGACTTGTCACTGCTAACTTCAATTTGATGTGACACCTGAGTGTCAGAGCAGCCCCTAGGTGCATCTGAGAAAGCAGAATAGAAGAAAGGCACACAAACCTTTCTCCTTCCTCCCCTTACCCCTAACAAGGGCATTAACATATTGTAACTGCTTGTGTTGCCTTGAAGTTGGTGCTGTGCATTTCGTATTAACAATGAGGATCAACATTTTCCTGATGGATTACCTTCAGTAAGGCAGCAGTACATCATTCTCACCAGTGATGCTGACTTGGGTTCGCCTCTACTTGTAAGGGGATCCAAAAGCACGGAAAGAAATCATTTTGTCCTTAGTGCCAATGGGAAACCGTGTCTCCCTTGTGCTTTGTTTCCTTTAGGAGAAGGCTAAGAAGGCACACCTTGACTGTGTAGATTTGAGATAACCTGACTACTAATAAAGATATTTTCAAGAAGACCTATGGCCACTGCTGTACCAAAAGCACTGTTGAGCATGTTATAGGTGGATTTGTCCACTGGTGGCTCTGGTGCTGCAGTGGTCAGTCAGGGAACAGCAGAAGTCCCAGCATCTCTTGCAATGCTGTGTCACCAGCAGTGTAAATAGAAAGAGTAAAGGCCATACAGTAGCTAAGATCCTTCCCCAAAGAGTAAAATCATAGCGCTCAGGATCAACGTGGTGTATCTGACATTGTTATGGCAAGCGGGCCAGTGAATCTGAAGCCATCTATCAGGCTGCTGATATAAAAACTCAGACATACGGATTCCTTTAATTTGGGTAACAAAGACTGCCAAAGGTATGCTGTTAACACTTCATCCTGCGTTGCTAAATATGACAAAAATCCCAAGACCCTGCCATCGTTGTTTTCATTTAAAACAATTTACGGGTGTTTTTGAAAATCTGATGACATCTTTTGTTTTATTCTTAAATGCTGATGGAGGTGAACTAGGAAAACCATTAATGCAACATTAGCTGAACCTGTAAAAGAATCAGTACCCTTCTGTGCAGTCCTGTTTCTTTTAGGATTTGATATTGCAAGCATGCAGCTGCTCTAAAGGAAATTTTTTGTAAACTTTATTTTTTGAAACTTTTTTTTGAAATTTTTTGAAACTGTATTTGAGTACAAGGAGGACTAAGTACACTAGAAGGAGATAAAATTCAATACTGCATGCATGTAGAGTCCCTCTGACTTCTTGCAGGTTATTTAGCATTTATGACTTACTCAGAAGAATGGTTGCTTCCAGTGGGAGGGTCTGTTTGCCACATTTCTAAAATCCCCAAGAAAACACTATGATTCTATGGAGGACACTTCCTATAGAACTTACAGCAAATACTTTTTTAGGGTTTCACTAATAGTGTGAACCAGATTTTGGTTCAGGGATACATTACCTTAACTATTACTTAACTGAGGGTAAGATTTCCATCTTCATATTCCAAAGCCTCTCTAACAGCAGCCATGCCTAAGTGAAGACTGGAAGATTTGTTTTACTAATGTTGGTACAGTTCATTGCAAAACTGCCTCCCACGTCTGTTTGATTAGATCTAAGAAAAGTGTAATGAAATGGTTGCAGTAATGAATGCTTTTATGTGAAGCTACATAGCTCATGACCTTAGGTCATGCAAAAGCAGTCAGCTATCACAAATGCCCCAGTGTGAACACTGCTTCTAAGCCACAGTTAATCCATAAATCTCTTTGTGACTGAAAAACGATCTTTTGAGCCATGATCTTTTTCATAATCCTTTGATGGCAAAGCACTGAGAGATGAGAAAGCGGCTGCATGTTACTGGTGACGCCTTGGCTTGGCTGCTTGGTGGGACTTACATATTCCAGACTTGTTTTTGAAACTCATTGCTGTATCTATTGAACTATGATGATTTCAGGGCTCAAATGAACTAAATAAGGCGCTTCTCAAAAGCATAAACGAGGCCAAGAAGATTCACCTGGTTCCGTGCTACCTGCGAGAGAAGTTTGTGCTACGTTTCGCTATTTGTTCCCGCGTGGTGGAATCCACCCACGTCAAGTTTGCCTGGCAGCACATCTCACGGCTGGCGACTGACCTCCTGCAAACATGGGAGCACGACGACCACCAGCAGTAAAGGTGGCAAAGTAGCAGTGGGGAGGAGGTGATTAGCTGGCTTTCTCTGTGTTGCCAAGCTTTATTTTAGGGGCAGGTGGGAAAGTCGAATTATGAGGGAAAAAAATACAAAACCTGTTGTTTCGTAGCCCAGCTGCAGGAGCAAAACCCTTGCCAGCACGTTGTGTTGTAACCTTGGTGATTCGTTCTCTGCACTGTATTCTTATGTACCGCATTCTCGTCTTGCCTCTTTCCAGGCTGGATGTGGCTGTGGGGGCTCAAGCTGTCATTTCTTACCATTTCTTATCTGTTTGTTATCAAGAGCGTTTATTGAACCAGGCAACTCAAAGGGAAGCGTTATTACTCCCTCTGTCGTCGTCAATAAGCCCCTAGCACACCCACTCCATTCTCTGTAGATGAAACTGTGAGGTGTTATAACCAAATAATTTAATGTTTTTGTGACCTCAGAAAAAAATCCAGGTTGTGAGAAACTCAGTAACTTGGTTATACACTGTTTGCATCCTATCTAAACAGGCAAGTGCAAAGGTAATGATTCGTTATTTTTGGTATTCAATATTTTTGTAACTCCAGTTGGGACTTCAAGACTTCTTTCATTACATAGCCAAATCAGGGGGAGTTGTACATTAAATTGAACGCCCTTATGGCAGGTTCTCTACTCTCTCCTTAAAGGTTTGCTTTTAAGACAGCGATTTCATCATATCTCAGCAAATATTCTATGCTGCTTATTGGTTTTCACTTGAATCATTCAGAATGAGGCCTCTTAAAAGCTCCGTCTTCAGGGTTTTGCCAAAATCCATGTGCTACCTGATGTTCTGTATTTTTAACCAAGTTATTATAAGCAGTAACTACATAAAATAAATAATCTGTAAACTATGTTGTGTGAAATGGAATGGTGATTTCTTTTTCTGGCTACCACTCTGCTTACTTCATTGTGTAATAATGAAATAAGCAACAAAAAAATATTTGACAAAACATGCTGAAAAATGCGATTGCAAAAAAGTTACTCAGATTAGTTAAAAAAAAAGATAAAAATACAACAAAATATAAATTATAAGAACTAAGCCCCCAAATATGCTGTGGTTCCCCCCATCAGTGTTTTTTTTCCATTAACAGTTAAGTATGGAATAAAAAATAATTAACCATTAGAGAAAGTCAAATAATGCTCAACAAACATCACTGGTATATCCTCCAGTCAGTTGCAGGCAGGTACAGTGAAGAGGGGAAACAAAGGTCAGAAACAACATCTGACTTTAAAATTTTGAAAACATATATTCCAGACAGTTACTTCTGGGTAAATAAGAACAAAATAAATAAGTACTCCAAGAAAAATCTGTAGGATTAATTTCTACATTTGCATTTATTTTAATCTTTCCCTTTAACTTGTCATGCTAACTTCTAAAGCATCTTGAGAAACTTGCAAACTTGCTGAGTTTTCTTTCTCCATCCCTTGCAAGCGTACTTCCTGTGTATGGGAAGTTGCATGTAGACCATGAAGCAGGTACTGGGAACAGCTGGTTTGGCGTGCAGTCTACTCCTAGCCACATTTTTTCTCTGCATGTTTTCATCCTGTAAGGATGAGCAGGAACAGCACAAAGCTGCACCAGGGGAGGGTCAGACGGGGCATGAGGAAAAATGTCTTTACCGTGAGGGTGGTCAAACACTGGCACAGGCTTCCTAGAGAGGTGGTTGATGCCCCATGTCTGTCATTGTTCAAGAGATGTTTGGCCAATGCCCTCAATAGGATGATTTAACTTTTGGTTAGCCCTAAGGCGGCCAGGCACTTGGACTTGATCTTTGTAGGTCCCTTCCAGCTGAACCATTCTAAGACCTATTGAATGATATTTCCTCATGGCCAGCACAATACAGAAATCTGAATTTCATAGCTGTTTTTATCTGAAATCTGGGGATGATTTGAATGTGTAATCAATGAAGGCCTTGTTAGCATTCAGTCTCTCATACCCTCTTTTCCCCATGTGATGATTCCTTTGCAGAGTTCTAGTGTTAAGTCATCTGAAAAAAAAAAATTATCTGGGCTATGTAATCAACTCAAGAACAAAACTGTTAAAAGGAACATTTTTGAAAGGAGGACCTTGCTGCTATTTCTGTTCTGTAGCTTTGAAATATATTTGTAAGTGAAATGACTTTTGGTGGCAAACACTGTATGAATAGTTAATATGTGAGCCTGGATTTATTGTGCCTTGTGTTCAAAAGCTTATAGAGCCTGTGCCGATTAATACCGTTTGCTGTTAAAAATAATTACAAAATCTCAGAAATGCACTTTAGTAGAATGTCCACATCTCAAAGAACACAGTGCAGCTGCTAGATGAGGGAAAAAAATAACTTTTCAGTAATCATATAGATTTTTTTTTTTAAACTAGTGGAATGTTAGTACAATGCTCACTCTCTTAATAATGACAGATTATATTTTATTACTGATGGTGAAATACCGAAAAGATGTATTTATGAAAGGTATTGCTAATGTTATATTCTGGACTGCACTGTAGTTCTGCAATTTCTAGTTTCCTCTCGGCTTTACATGTCATATTCTGTTCATGGTTGTTTGCTGTCACCTGTAAGAACACCGTATTTGCTGAGAAGTACTCCTGTTGTGATGTCTTACAACTGTAGTCTGAACCTCAAGATAGATGTACACTTGAACTGCTCAGAGAGTGGAGCAAATGAGAAATTAAATTGGAGAAGCTTGAAGACCATGGTGGAAGGGCAGGCAGCTTAAATAATTATTGATGGATAATACCTAAGTAGCATATGTAGAGTCCATATGACCTAACTGGAAAAATAATCTAATGTTTATTGGTTTTTTTTATTACAATTTGTGAGCTGTACAGTTCCTTTAAAATCTCTATCCAAAGCATATTAAACTGACAAGTAGGTTTTATTAATGGCATTAATAAATGAAAAGAAAATCAAGACTGGTGTCTGTCTTTGCTGTTAACCAAACCTCTCGCATTTTTTTCACGCCAGATATGCTGTAAAGGGTCCAGCCCCTCTCAGATCACTTCAGCATATCGACTTTCAGCGTTAATGATGGCTTTTGCTTGTTCCTTGAACACATTTCTTTGCAAACGGAACATTTTCTCTTCAGTAATGTGCTTTGGAACAATTTGTGGCCTCAGCCAGGGGCCGTGCTGGGCCTTCCATAATGCTCCTCATGGCTGGGTCGTTCATGGCATCCAGTGCCAGCTGTGGCTGGTGGCTTGGGCACATCAGATCGCAGAAAGATGGGGTCCATGCGCCAGGGGAGGTTTAGGTTAGAAATTAGGAGACATTTCTTCTCAGAAAGAGCAGTCAGGCATTGGGATGGGTTGCCCAGGGAAGTGGTGGCGTCACCGCCTCTGGGGGTGTTCAAGGAAAGGTTGGATGTGGTGCTTACAGACATGGTTTAGTGGGTGACATTGGTGATAGGGGGATGGTTGGACCAGATGATCGTGGAGGTCTTTTCCAACCCTAATGATTCTGTGATGATTCTGTGGTTCATTTCGCTAGCACTGCCTGCCTGCAGGCTTCTTCGCTCCCCACCAACACTCGGGTAATGTCTGCCCGCGTGCAACCCCAGGGAAATCAGCCGAGCACACCTTGGGGAGGCCGCGTTTGTTACAAACCACAAGTTTTGGCACAGTTCGGTCTAACACGATGTCTTGCAGCTGCCCGCGCTAATGGCGTTAACGGACTTGGTGTGCAACAAGACACAGTAACCGCACGACGTGTTCCTCACAGGAACTTAAACGTGCACCCGCACGGAAGGGCACACACTCCTCTCAGAGGTGAGACTGCAGCGCAGGCTGCTAATTACGCCTCTATCGCTGCGCTAATTCGCCCGCAGGCGGCCGGACACACCCGTCGGAGCACACCCCTCCCCCGCCCCCCGCCGGGCTCCCTCCCCTCAGCCGCGCCGCCCTCCCCAGCCCGCCCTTTCTTCGGAGCCTTCCCCCTCCCGCCCGGCCCCTCCGACGACCGTCTGCGTCACCGGCGTCCCGCTATCCGATTGGCGGGCGGAGGGAGAGCGAAGGGGCGGGGCGGAGCGCGCGCGGGATGCGCAGGGGGCGGCTGGCGGCGGCCGGTGGGTGCGCGGCGCGCGGCGCGAGCCCGACCCCACCCCCCACCCCCCAATCCCCTGCGGCGCGCGCTTGGGGGCGGTTGGTGGCCGTTGGTGACCGTTGATGGCCGTTGCGCCCCCTCAGCCGTGAGGGGGCCCGCGGGCCAGGCAGGGCGGGGGCTCGCTGCGGCCGGTGCTGGGGCAAAACCCCCGGCTCCGGAGGTGTAGGGGACGGTTTGGGGGCTCACGGTTCCGTAGCTGGCAGCAGATAAAGGATGCGGAAAATCTCATGTGCACACGTTTCAGGAGAAAAAAGTTAAAATTTCGAGTTAGCTACCTGTCTGTGCGCTTACTAGTTCAAAACGCGGCCTGTCAGAGCTGTGGAAATGATTGCATCTTTGTGAAATGGCTGCTGATTTGGGGGGGATTATATGTTTATATTCTGAATTATGTAAATTATGGAGGTGCTTAACATGAGCAAATACAAACTTTTATGTTTCATAATATGCTTTTAAGTCACCATGGAAAATCCATGTGCACAGTGCGAGCTTAGCATCTTGCCCAGTAGTCTTAGACAGGGACGATGAGGGGCTGCAGCCCCCCGGCTCCAGCTCACCTGTTGCAGGTGGGCTCTGGTGGGAACTCGCACCCCACACAGTAGCTGCAAGATAGACTTTTCAGCGCACAGAAGCTGATGGTAATTTTTAAAATTGGATTCCCATGTAAAGGCACTGAATTTGCAGGTAAAAGGTGTTCGGCTTTCCTGCACTTGGGCCGAAACCCAACACAAAATAATTTATCTCCTTGTTTCTTATATGTGTAACTCCTCCTGCCATAACCAGGTAATGCTTTGTGTAGTGCTACGCTCATGCAATCGCTGGGCAAAGACTTTTTGAAAGTAAAAAAAGAGGCCAGCCCCTGTCCCTACCTTACTTAAGGTGTCTCCGCAGTCTTGCACTGTGCATGCTCTTACATGACTGCACTCAGATGTACTGTGCCGCTGATTCAAGAGAAGATTGCAGATTGACTCGTGTTGTCTTTCTGGGATGGGTGCCGAAGACATAGACCTCCACTTCAACAGCTTTTAAGTTTTTTGTTTTTTTTTTTTTTTTCTTCCCTGGCTGGGAAATCCCAGTACCTACTGAGGTTAAAAAGTAGAAATTAGAATTTGATGTATTTCAGTCATGTCATATATTGAGCGAGTCCCTTATGGACAGATCAGAAGTTCAGAATTACTGTGTGTTAGGCACTTTTTGTAAAGCCTCTTGAGGCAATAGTAGATGTTGCTAATTTTGGTTGTGCCTGTGTCTCTTCTGAAATTGTTAATTCGTGACATTACCAGAAATATTTCTGCACATGACTGCAGAGAAGAGACAGCTTTGAAAATGTGTCAAAAACATGAGCATATCCTTTCAGAGCTAGCAAGATGCTCCTTCCTAAGCAAAGGTCAGAGCAAGCAAGCAAGATGCTCCTTCCCAAGCAAAGGCCATCTTTCGTGTTTCTTAAACTAAAACCTAGCGGAAGGAATTTAAATTCTGCTTTCTAAAACTGAAAAACAATCATCACTATAAACACACAAGGCCTTAGTTTCTCGAAAATAAGGGGAGGTTTTAGTACGTTCTAAATGGAATAAGTAGTTTTGAACATTTGTTATGAATCTGTCAGTATTTAATTTGAAAGTTTACTAAATGCAAGCCTATTCATTCCACTTTTACCTCCCCTTACAGTTTGCATATAGTTTTATTTAATAACTTCATTGTTTCATTTTTTATCAGCATCACTGTAATAAATTTCATCTTTCTGACAATTACCTATAATCTGACCTCCTCTGCACTGTGCAGTATTCCGTCAAACAGGAGTGAAAGCATTGCTGATTTCATTTAACAAGGCCAATTTTTGTTTGGCCATCTGTTACCTTCCTTTGCAGTCTTCTTACCTCCCCAGGAGACCTCTGAGTAGAAGCACTCTCTCTCTCTCTCTCTCTCTCTCTCTCTCTCTCTCTCTCTCTCTCTCACTCTCGTGTCCCTTCTTCTTTTGTTTCCTTGAAGGAGAAAGAAAAAGAGTGCCTCAGTCTTAGTGGCTTTTTGCCACAAAGCTGGTTGCTTTGTGAAAATGCCGAAGTGTCCAGACTAAGTGACTTACAAGTTGTACCGCACTATTTCCCTCGATTAAAACAACGTATGTTTTCATTTATATGTCATTAGAGAAGAGAGAAGCAGACTGTAAGTAGCTGTGAGATGTATTTTGTACCAAGAGGTATTGTGTGTGTGTTTCAGTGTCAGCGATGGAAGCACCAACTCATAGCACCGTGCACCTGAGCGACTGGCAGAAAAGTTACTTTGCTCTTACCTCTGGCACCTGCACGCCCGCACAGAAGGCTGATGAATACCGTGCCAAAATTCTGCGTATTCAGTATGCATGGGCAAACTCAGAGATCTCTCAGGTCTGTGCTGCCAACCTCTTTAAAAAATACGCAGAGAAATACTCTGCAATTATTGACTCTGACAACATAGAGACTGGCTTGAATAACTACGCTGAAAACATTTTGACTTTGGCAAAGTGTCAGCAAAATGACAGTGACAAGTGGCAATCTGCCTTGACAACAGATAATGTATTTGAATTAAAGTGTGTGCAGGAGAGGATGCAGGCTGGCAAAAATTTCCAAAGCACTCAGATGGCACCGACAGATGCCTTTGTACCAGCCGGTAACGGGGTCAGTGCTTCTGCCACTCTGGGTCTTCCTAGACTCGGTGTCTTCAGCAGTGTTGCCGAGAGTGAACGCTGTGCTGGCTCATCAAAATGTGCAAGTCGGGGCCCGGATCTCCTTGAACATCCCTCATCTTCAAAGTCTCTTCAAAGCAGTCTGCCTCCTGTGACCAAAACTTCGGATATACCTCCTGTCTCTTCTGTGTCCCTAAAGGAACAGGTTCATACAGGTTTCCAGGTAACTCCACTGTTTGGAAATAAAGAAATGGCAAGCAGCAGTTCTCTGAAAACGTCAGGTGGCTGTCATGACGGGCAGAATTTGTCTCTTCCCAGTCAGTCGGCTGTACATGCCTGGTCTGGGAAAAGAAAAGCGTTTTATGGTTTGGCTGATAAAGGCAGCGCTGCACCTTCTATCCTTGCTCCGTGCCAGCCTTCCGTTAGTACAGAAGCCAGTAGTTTTTCAGGGAATAGGAACAGAAACGAGGAGAGCGCTGCTCCTGGTTTTAGAACGGCAAAAGAGCAGCTGTGGGTGGATCAGCAAAAGAAACCTCAGAGCCTCCACCAGCGTACACCAGCCTCGTCGTACGGAGGCGTAAAAAAGTCGCTGGGTGCTGGTAGGTCTCGGGGTCCATTTGGCAAGTTTGTTCCTCCAGTCCCAAAACAAGATGGGAGTGAAAACGGAGGAGCACAATGTAAAGCTCACGCACGAGGGCCGCCAGATCCAGCACTTCCTGTAGATGAGCGCCTGAAGAACATTGAACCAAAAATGGTGGAGCTCATTATGCATGAGATCATGGACCACGGCCCCCCCATCAACTGGGATGACATTGCTGGAGTCGAGTTTGCTAAGGCTACGATAAAAGAAATAGTAGTGTGGCCGATGCTGCGGCCAGACATCTTCACGGGGTTACGTGGTCCTCCGAAAGGAATTCTTCTCTTTGGCCCCCCCGGGACTGGGAAGACGCTCATAGGCAAGTGCATTGCGTGCCAGTCCGGGGCTACGTTTTTTAGCATCAGTGCCTCTTCTCTGACTTCCAAGTGGGTGGGTGAAGGGGAAAAGATGGTCCGCGCGCTGTTTGCTGTGGCACGATGTCAGCAGCCGGCGGTGATTTTCATCGATGAAATTGATTCTCTGTTGTCTCAGCGTGGGGATGGGGAGCATGAGTCTTCGAGAAGAATAAAAACCGAATTTCTGGTCCAGTTAGACGGGGCAACAACCTCCTCCGAAGATCGTATCCTGGTAGTTGGAGCAACGAATCGACCCCAAGAAATCGATGAAGCTGCCCGAAGGAGACTGGTAAAGAGACTGTACATTCCTCTTCCGGAAGCCTCAGCGAGGAAGCAGATTGTGACTCGCCTCATGTCAAAGGAGCACAGCTGCCTTAGCGAGGAGGAGATTGAGCTTATCGTTCAGAAATCACATGGGTTTTCGGGGGCAGACATGACACAGCTCTGTCGGGAAGCTTCTCTGGGCCCCATCCGCAGCCTTCAGTCCATGGATATCGCGACCATCCTGCCGGACCAAGTGCGGCCCATTGCCTTCGTTGACTTTGAGAGCGCCCTCAGGACCGTGCGGCCCAGCGTGTCCTCGAAGGATCTAGAGCTGTACGAAACCTGGAACCAGACCTTCGGCTGTGGTAGATAACTGCATCGTGACTGCCTTGCAGTTCTTTAGCACTGTCAGGTGTTAACACCGTGACAATTCAGTGTGCCTGCGCTGCTTCTTGTTTCTATCCGTCTCTGTAATAAATCTTGTGAAGTTACGCAGCCAGACGTCTAGGTGCTGGCCTGAGGTTTAGCTAACTGGAAAGATGGAGAAACTGTGAGGAAATTACAGATAGCCACTGTGAAGGGTGGATGAATTTCACCGATGTTCAAGGGGGAGATGGGCAAACTTTCCGTGTAATTGAAGGGAGCACTGGGGGTCTCCTGGGGGAGGGACCTTGCAGGAGGAACCTCCTTCTGAGGGTGTGAAGAGGGGGTGTCCAGTAAATGGTGTTCTTGTCTGACTGAGCCCTGCACAGATCACTGCAGTCTAATCCCTGTTTTTCATTAAATCCTCTAACTGTTTTCCGTTTGACCTTGTTTTCTGTTCTCTGTGTCTGTGTGTGTGTTACCAGGAGGTCTCAGCACCTGCAGCTGGAGAAGAGGCCGTGGGTCACAGGGGCTGTGGGATCTGAGGGAGGGCCAGCTGTTGGCTTGCTGTTGTATCTGGGAACCTGGTGCCATAGGGATGCCTGTGTGCGTGCACACTTCTCTAATAAACGTGAGGCTGGACCAGCGGGCAGGTGGGAGGACACCAGCAACTGGAGGGAGCCGGGGCCTGGCCCAGCTGCAGGGAAAGGGGCGCCGGTTTTGATGTGGCTGTGACATGAACTCACAGCCCTGGCGGTGTTTGGAGGTCCCGTGGACGTGAGGGTGCCGTGAAGCCAGAGAGAGGGGGCCCAGCTGTGCTGCGAGCCTCAGTCCTGTCTGGCTGGAGGCGAGGGATGAGGTGGGGCTGTCTGGGTGCTGCCCGTACACAACTGCATTCGCTGTGCGCGTGGGCACTGCTAAAGGCACCGCTCACTTGGTGCTTGTGCTGGTGTGTGCGCCTGTAACCGCTGTTAGGGGCTGAGCCTCACAGAGCTGGACCTGCAAGCAAAACCAGCAGCAGCTGCGTCCACTGAGCTAAGGTGGGCGAGGCCTTGGTCTGATAGGGTGCCTGATCTGGTTCTGTCAGCTGAGAAGGAGAAATCCTGTGTTCCAGAGTCACCCAGATTCCACTACCCCACAGCAATGGTAAAATTCCTAACTAGGTTCTGCTCTGCGGTCTTACCTAAGGGTTTAAGGAAATTCACCGCTGCTTTGTTCACATAACCCATCCTTGCCCGCTGGCTGGACAGAGCCGCCTCTGAACGTAAAACCACAAGCTCTCACTGGAATGCTTCTGGCAGCGTGGCGGGGCTGGCTGCACTGGAGTCCAGACTTTGTCTCCAGTTCCTCTAAAGCACTTCTGCTAGGGAACATGCAGAGCTTAAAAACTAGTCTTACTTAGATGTATCCGAAATTGGATAAATTATAGATGCTGTTTAGCTAACACTTTTTTTAAAGCCATTAATAAAAGAGGTTGTGAGAATGTAGTGAATCTTGGCTTTGGGATAATTTGGGAGTTTTAGCATTTCTTAGGTCCATTCTGATCTGAACACAAAAAGTCCGTTCTGGTTTGTGTCTTTAGAGGTATGGTCTCTATTAGAGATCGTTTTGCAGAGACTTAAAAATTCAGGTATGTGAATTTATGCTAACTTTTGAAATAGTGGAAATAGAATGATTAGATTATTTTATAAGAATAGATGTGTTGTGGTCCAAACTGATCAACTTTTGTGCCAGTTGGGTAAAGATGATGTGGTTGAATCTGTGTCAGTGATGTTGGATGGAGTTCTCAAAGGAGACTCAGCTCCTACAACTTCAGCATCAGAGAGCTATAAACATACGTTAGGTAATATTTCTGCTCTCTCCAAATATCTTAAATCCTGATAAAAACATGTTCTTAAAATCTTTCTCAGGCAAATGAATGAAAACCCCAGAGATTTTTAATTGTTCAGTAAAACTCCAGGGTAATAAAACTATGTGTGTTTAAATAATTGCCATATTTATGCTGGGAATTAATCTGGTGTGCTCTGTGAGCGTGTATTTCAGGTATTTATCTTAATATTTGTATTTTTTATGGAAACGGGACTCTACTGAAAGGACCAGCGAGACCGCACATGACGATAGAGTAAAATGCCTCCTAAGATAACCAGGAGGGGGAGAGAAATGCTGCGCTGCTGCATTTATTTTCTGCAAAATGGAATTTGTGAAGGAGACAAAAGGTAGAACCGTAGCTCCAGATAGGAGCATTCGTCCTCCGGCTTCTTGCATTATTCATTACTTTGTACTCTTAAATTACATGAATATGCCTTGGTGTTAGAAAACTTGCAGAGAAAGGAAACATTAGGTAAATTTTATTCTTTTTGTTGTTGTTTTCGTAACGATGCAGCTAATACGACCATCTCTCCAGCCATCTCGCACTATTCAGGCTTTGCTGCAGGCCTCAAGTCAGCAGGACTTCCGATATTAGCCCAATATATATTTCATAACCCAAAAATGTGAGATTAGATCGCCAGTAACATAATTTCACAAAATATAGAAAATTGCTCAGAAGTAAGGCATGATTGTAATTTAAGGGAAATGGTGCAGATAAATCCACTTTAATGGATCTGTTTAGTGTATGCAGAAACCTACGTACTTCATTATTTATTCTTTTTGGCTGGCTGAACTTAGAAATGCAGGACTCTCCTCTAGTTTTGTGGTTCAGTAACATTTGGTGCACAATCTCTTAGTTTCTCTTAAATAAAGGTAAATAATTTCAGTCCTGGAAAGGTGAGCTCTTATTAATAATCAAGGCCATTCACACTCTTTTCATTTTCTCAGTGCATCTTGTATTTGAGTTAGCTAAATTGTCTCAGAGCATTCTGAAATCCCTAGATGAATTTTCATTTAGAGAAAACTGTGCCAACACAGGTAGGTGAAAAGCTGATGAAGCAGCAATGATCATCATTTGCTAATGGCAAGCGGATGAAAACCAGACTGGCCTCTGAGAGCATCAGTAAGATTGTCCTATTGAAATAAGGCAATATCCGTTTTTCTAGTAGAAATTACTACTCCAAACCAAAATGCCATTGGAGAAAAAAACAAACAGAAAAACATCGAACAAGCGAGCAGAAAAGCCTCTTCCTATTAAAATGATAATTTTGGTGGCAATAGGGGGTTGGTCTTGGTGAGCACTTGTATTTACTAAGACTCAGGGTGCCGAGAACTGTAGATCTACAAACAATGCTTGAACTTGCCTTCAAACTCATTAGTGCACATTCCTCTGAAATAAAGATGAAAGCTGAGGTTTGGGATGGCTTTAGAAGAAGGCCTCTGAGTAGTTTTCTTAACTGAAGAGCTGTACTGGTGGGTTGCCTTGCCTAACAGCCAAACGTCCACCCTGCCGCTTGCTCAGTCCCCAGTGGGACGGGGAAAACAGGATGAAAGAAACTGTGTGTTGAGATGAAGACAGGGAGATAACTTACCAATGAGCACAACTGACTCCGCTTGGGAAAAAAAAAAAAAAATTATTGCCAATTGAAATAGATTTGGATAGCGAAAAACAAAGACAAGTATCATAACGGCAGCTTTCTTCCCTGCTGTCCCAGACTCAGCTTCACTCCCACCTTCACTCTTCTCCCAGGCGGTGCACGGGAGATGGGGCGTTGAGGTCAGTACAGAGCAGTTCCACTCTGCAGCTCCTTCCCGCTTAGGTTTTCCCTCTGCTCTGCTGTGGGCTCTCCATAGGACACGGTTTATTCAGGAGTATCCGTCTGCTCCAGCGTGGACTTTCCATGGGCAGCAGTGTGGATATCTACTCCACCACAGAGCAACTCCTCCTTCGAGCATTGTGTTCACTCTGTTGTTTCTCACCCTTTTGGTTCCCTCCTCCCTCTCTCTGTCTGACATTCTTCTCCCTCACTCTATCTTAAGTGTGTTTCCCCAGAGACCCCATACACGTGGCTGATGCACTCAGCTGTGTCCCCTGGGGGGTTCTTTGTGAGGATGACTGGAACCAGCTGTGTCCAGCAAAACCTTGACACCTACACCCAATGCAGATGTCTTCAGGAGAGTAATTCACTTAACTGCAGTGATTAGTAAAGATGCTGACATTGAATTCCCAAGGACTAGATTTATTAACCTTACATTTTAATATTTTATTACTTTTGTTTACCTTACCTGCAGCAAAGCAGTCATGTACAGTGCTGTAGCTATACGCAGATGCTATAATCAATCAATATGAGCTGTTTTTGTCCCATTAGGTCAGAAAGCTCATAGTGAAGCCAAAACTGCATTATCACGGATTTATGGGTTAAACAATAAACTCCTAGAATACTGGAAAGTATTCTAAGAGTTCATCAAATTCTCATTTCATGTAGGATGAATTAGTTTTTGTGATGCCTGGTGCAGGTTTTGCCTAGTTTATTCCTCAAAATATTCACTAATTCTAAAACTTCTGGACTCTTCTTGTACTTAAGCCATCTTTCCTATTGAATGCTCATATCCTCAACAGTGACTGTATGATGATATTTGAGACTTGCTCTGTACACTGTTTGCAGCTATGCAAACACAATCTGATAAATACTTAATATTAACCATTAGTAAAATGGTTTTGTTGCCTGGATTCTTCTTTAGCAAGATTGAAGAGAGGTAAGATTCTTCCCTAATGCCTCATCTTCATTAGTATAACGTAAACATTTTGTGTCTTATCCTATCCTTATTGACAGGGGCAAGCTTTAATCATCACCTTTGTAGCCACAACGTTTGAGATCTGTTGTGATTTGGCATTACAACGCTATCTAGACTAAACAGATGTCATTCTTTCACATCTTTTTAAAGATGTCCTGTTCGTTAGACTTCTGACCGCTTCTGTGGGTTCATATCTCTCCTGCACTGGTGATACCCCAAACAGGACTGTGCTCATCAGTGGTAAGGGATGAAACTGGAGTAGAGTAGAAGGACTGAACATGAGTGCCAATGTGAAGACAGGTGAAGTATTCATTGGAATATGATGCTTGTTCTTTTCAATTTACAGGTTATCTTCAGCAAAGTAGTTCAAAAGTTGCTGTGTTTTCTCACCGTTCCCAGCTTGCTGTCAACAACAAAGTTAGGCAGTGGAGCCTCTCTGCTCCGTCACTGAAGTCATTAGTGAAAACATTGACAGTGAGGCAGGAAGGACCTCTCTGAAATCATCTTTCATAAAGTCTTGCAGTTTGGCTATAGCTGCACTTTGAAAATGGTTTTACAATTAACTGTGTATTGGTATTGCAATAATTTAATAATTTATATGGTAAGAGTTGTAAGGTAAGATATGTCCTGTATTCCCATATTGCCAAGGCATATTACTTGTCCTAGAAGGATATTAGAGTGTTTTGTTGTGGTAGAGGAAGGTGCAGCAGCAAGCAAAAGTCAATATTGTTCTCTTTCAGGAGCCAATCGTTGAGGAAAGTGAGTGACAGATGCAGGGATGCTGAAAAGAAATTTAATCTGCTTTTTGTCTGGTAGAGAGACGTTGCAGCGCTTCCTCACTGTAGGTTACTGGGGAAAGGGGGAACAATTGCCATTTCTCCATCTGGGCATGACTGGAGTCATGGGCAGGGCAGGGAGGAGGGCACCAGAAAAGGGGAACCTTCGACTCTGCAGGCTTAAGCAGGGGCAAGGCTGCTGCTATTTTGGATTTTGGTTGTAGCATCAAAACCAAATAGTTCATCCTGACTCAGAGTAAGAGGTGCGTGTGGTTTAGATGGTCTCATATTCTCTAACAGCACCATAAACCTATGCACAGACAAGAGCGAACCTTTTATCTGAGGTGAACTAGTTTGTGGACTTCAAGGTTAGCGTGGCATCTTCCATTGTGTAGTACTTCTGTAAATACAACACATGCCTTTGGCTATCGTTGTATGCAGGCATAACCAAACATCCAAGCAAGAAATACAGCTAGGCTCTTCTGAGGCTTTTCAGGAAAGCCATTTGAGAAAAAATTCCAGGAGCTGAGGCTGTTCTAAAGTGTAGAACTCTTTTTATTTATTTATTTTTTTTTAGGAAGTTGATCAAAAAAATCCAGCCAGTGGCTTGTGAAAATTCCTACCAAATTCGTATAGATCGAGTTCTGTGCTGTGGGCTAACATGTAGCGAAAGATGAAATTTTCTAGGCTTCTGCTTTTAAACTTTGAATAGGTTTTATTATTATTTCTCTGTTTACTGGTACTAGTAAAAATTTCTTCTGATAACTTTTCAGAGGAAAGGATGTCCCTTTCATTTGGGATGATCCTCCACTTAAGCCTGTTACCCAGAATCGTTTTGATTAATAAATGTCACCAGTTAGAAATATTACTCAGTAGTGACTAAGACCTACAAGTCTATTTTCTCCTATTCCAAGTAAATGTTTTTATTTGGTACTTCTTTCAGCTAGTAACTGCTTATCCTTGCAAATCTGATGTAGCCAATGAAATTTCTTACAAGAGCTTTCATGAAACAGCTTGTGCTCATGTATTTAATTCAATATTCTGAAGAAGAACTTTTGACCTTATTTATTTCATCTATGTTTTTTTATTTTTTTCCAAATAAAAGAAATAAGAAGAGATGTGATATTGACATAGGGAGTTTGAATGCTCTCAATATGTTGCATTTCTTGCATACCAATTATTTACAAGATACAGTGATTCATGCCAGAAGAAATTATTGCCCACAGGAGCCCTCCCAGCCCTCAGCTGGAACGGTTTGCAGCACACAGTCAGGTTGCAATAACAAGCAGTCACAGTCTTTAGCGCCTTGGGTTTTGAATTGTGGAGACTGACAGCTCCCATTTGTGTTTAGTTAGCTGGGACGTCCAGTTTGTGGCTAGCGCTCGTGTCAGAAGAAGTTACTGCTCTCAGCCATCCCAGTAAACCCAACAGGGAAGGATGACAAGTGGAGGTACTGGTGTGGCTTGCCAACGGCAGGATGGATATAAATTGGTTGTAGTGAAGAATATAGCCATGTAAGTAGATTTATACAGGTTCCTGATTTTTCTTAAGTTCTGGAGATTTTTTATTTTTTTTTTTCCAGAGAGGGTGTGAACTCTAGAAGCTGGTTTCTGAAAGCTATTCTGATGCCAGTTACTCCAAGAATGCCATAACTTGGCATCTAACTGGGAAAAAAAAGGGAGAAAACTCAAAAAGAATCAACAGAGAAAATTGTAAAATGTAGTGGGGGAACTGATCACATATAAAGATGCAAATAAACATGTATACATTGAAGTTGAAGGGCAATGATGATATCTTTTCCATATCTGCTTAACATCATATAAAAGCATGCGTTTAGCATTGATGGCAAAAAGTTAGAAAAAAAGAACTTACTTTCAAGAAGGCCACAGAAACTTTGGACTGGTATATCTACACCTACAGTGAAGGAGGAGGTAGAAAATATGCCTGCAGTGACAAGGGAGGAGGTAACAGGTAATTTGTTCCTGGGTTCTCTGATTAGTCTGTTATTTTCTGAACATCCTCCAGTGCTTTTTTTCTCTAACAATTTTAATGATAAATTAAAAAGGTTCCACACTGCTTAATGTGGTGTCTTACTATCTGTCATATGACAGTCTTACAGTTGACTGAAAAAAATTAAATACAATAATTAAAACACTGTGATATCAGAAGGCGCTTAAAATGAGATGTTTTGCATGAAAACAATGCAAGCCAACTCAAGATCAAAATTTCAGGAACTTGTGCTGTTACCTGCAAAAAGTATACGCTAATGCTCCATCTGCAAATGTCACAGAGCTTGCAAACTCTGGGGCCTGCTCTATCATAACTTCATTCCATTAAAAGTATTTCTCACGTGCCTTTAAAAGTAGCAATAGTACAACTCCCTAAATAGGATAGCACAAACCACCCCTCTAGTGGCCCTAAGGTAGGGGTAAGTCGTACCAGTGAAGGTAACCTTTTATCTGTGGAACATTATCCCTCCACTTTGTGGGGAAAATATATCTGTTAAGAATCTTACATACCGATGCTCTCTGCTTCGCATGAGCCACAAACTGGGGATGTCTTTCCCACAGCACTGCCAGCAGGGAGAGTTGTGCTATTGGAAACGTTAACCAGGTCAGCTCAAATGCTTTTGCTGTTTGTTCAAAGTAAAGCAGCTGAATGCCTAAAATTGGCTATGAGCTAACTGAAATCATTCCTCCTGGAGAGTGGTGGAAGTGCTAGCAGAGGCTTCCTGGTGTCCCCAGGTGGGACAGCCACTCTCGGGGTGCACCTGTGTCCCTGGACAAAAGGGTACAACGGGTACAAACCTGGGCAGACAGGTTGTATTAGATTTGTTTCACCTGGCCCAGAAACTATACAGATTGCCCCAAATATTTCCAAGTACAGGTTTTACCACAAATTCTTGTCTGTTTTCCTCATTCCCTTACCCACCTGCGCTGGCTGGTTGGTTGTGTTAAATGTGGGGAGAGAGAGGAAGAAGTATTTAACAGTGCTTAGCAGAGTGCCCTGTACAGGAGAGGATGAATATTTAATAGTAAGACATGCATCTAGGACAGGCTTGACAAGACTAAAATAAGCCTTGCTCAGTGTATCCCATGTGAGGTTTAGAACTTCATGGAGAAAAAATTATCCACAATAAATCCACTCCATTTCTAGTAACTTCAGTCTTTTCAAGGGAAAGTAACGCACCTGTAGTGTTGACTTGATCTTTTTATAGCCTGCCACCAGATGGAGATCTTTTCCCAAACAAGTCCACCCAGTTTCTTAAGGAAAGCCCAAGGGTAGTCAAAGTGGTTTCCTTCTTTTGTCACTTAAAATCATCTAGTATTGACATGTTACTGGCATTTTATTAAGGATAACTGTTGATTCATTTGGTGGACTTTGATTTTTATGGTGTTTTTATTTATGTATTTATTTATTTTATTGGGAGTTGTGAATACCAGCCTGACATCTTTAGAACTGCCTGACAACAAAGACAGGATTTTTAAAAATTAATTTCAGTATGTGTTAATTAATTACAGCTTGAGGGGTTGGGCAAAGAGGTGAGAATCCTGATACATTTATGCATTTGTGTTGAAACTCATCCTTGATCTTAGGACTTTAATAGTAGAACAAATGAACAGAAATGAGCAGCCTCCCAGGCTGGAGATCCTGAAATGAATGCATTGAAGTGTAGATACATAACAGGTACATAGCAGGAGCTGAATCCAATTAATTCAACCGTCTCAATTCATTTGAGTGTTGGTTGATAGCAAGTGGCATTCGTTGCTCTCTTCATGTCTTGCAAGTAAAAATCATTAGTGCTATCGTAATAGGCTTACACTTCTGGCAACACCACTGCACCAGCAGTGCGAGGACCTTCTCTTGACCCACTTGACAGAAATCCCAGAAGGGCCAGCCCCTTCGTGTTGGGTAATTAATTAGCTTGCTGGATGATCCCTCCAATTAATGTAGGATTGAGTTGTCTTGGCAGGGTAAGATGTGTCTGTTTGTGGTCGGCATTGTAGATAGTTTTCCTGACTAAAGAAACCACTTATATGACTTGTGAGTGTTGGAATTGGGCAGGATTCTCAGGAGCTGCTGAAAGTATCAGCCCTTGAGCATATTTTAAGTGAACCACGCTGATGTGATCCAAGATCATTAATCAAAAATATATAAAACATATATTTAAAAATAGGTGGCTAATATTGCTTTGTCTTCCAGAGTCCTGCAGTTTCTCACTTCCCTGCTTTGTGGGTCAGATGCTTTGCAGCCAATTTACATCAATTCCTGGCACTGTTTTTAAAGGAAGCAAGGGGGAACAGTGAGAAGTCTCACTTTCTGCCAACAACAGGAAGTGCATGCTCTTTGAGTCAGACAGCTTGTTTCAGCGATGCCTTTTGTTGAACCAACAAGTTACTGGACGACGCATTCGATCTGAAGTGTAGTGCTGCTTGGCAAATCCCTGGAAAGGCAACAGCGCAAAGCAGTGGCGTGGGGGGTCAGGCGGACAGCAGCATGCCATTGCAATGCTCCTTTTTTGAAGGCGGCATTCACTTTAAAGACCAGTCATCCGAGGGAAGAGGGAGAAAATGGTAACAACACCTCTCTCGTGATCTGTCCTATGGGTCTGAATGTGCAGCTACTGAACTCTTGCTAGGGGTGACCACTGGGGGTCTTAGGTTAGTACCTGTGCTGATATTGCTATGCAACATAATATAGCTTTCCTGCATGTTGGATGGAGAGAGTTACTCACCTGGGTCACATACTTAACTCTGGGGCCTAGAGCAGGCTAAGGAACTCTGTGAGGTCTAGAAATTTGTTGTATTTTTTTTTCAAGACTTCTATAAGTAAACTTTTTTTCATTATACATAGTTAAAAATGCAATTAATATGGGGCCAGCTGTAAAAAAGAAAAGGAAAATAATCCCTTCTCTGAAATTTGTATCTTTGCAGGACCCATTTCCAGGCTTACCTTTTGTATGGTGATTATACATTGCACTTGTTCTGTGGTGTTTTTTTTTTTTCCCCATAGAATCACAGAATGGTTTGGGTTAGAAGGGACCTTAAAGTCCATCTAATTCCACCCCCACCTGCCATGGGCAGGGACGCCTCCCACCAGACCAGGTTGCCCAAAGCCCCTTCCCACCTGGCCTTGAACACCTCCAGGGATGAGGCAACCACAGCTTCTCTGGGCAAAACAAAGATTTTTCCTTATCACTGAAAAAACACTTTCTAAAAAGCTAACTGCAAAAGCCACTCTCTTGCAATTACCATTTACCTTCATTCCTTCCATTTTATTTTTTTTTTGCACCAGCAGGCTTAGTCTAAAGAAGACAAGAACGAGCAAAGTACATTTCTGAAGAAACTATTTTTAGTATTTTACTGTCCCCAAATAATATTGTGTAAATCTACCATCCTCTCTCCACTGCCACCAACCCTCTGTGTCTGTGTTTCTCCTAGGTATATGCTTTGTAGCCACATGCTAGCGAACTCGCCAAGGAGTGCTGTGGAGGCACGGGCCCTCTACATGAGGAAATGGGGTGTCCTGAGATGCACAGTTGAGACTGGTGGCAGATGGATGGTGTGGTAGCAAACAGCAAAGAGAGTTGGCCCTCCGTTCCTGTGCACCTTTTGGAGAGGCTGTTCTCAGAGCTGCTAAATGACGCGATCCTGCTGGTTCTCATTGCACCAGCAGCTTTAGCTTTCTAAAGGTTAGCGCAACCTACGTATTGAGTTCAGAGAAAAAGTAAGGATATAATATTCCAAACTATCCAAGTGGCCAGAGGCTTAGTAGCAAATACATATGGCCAGTAGCATATAGAAAGGATGGCTTTTTAACTCAAATATTTCTCTAATTGCAAAGGAAATTAGGCAAGCAGTTTATTTAGGAGAAGCAGAACCAAAAGGAAAGCTCTCAGCTTTCCCCATGTGTAGTACTGCTTCTCCAGAGAAGCTGTGGTGATCCTGCAAAATTTGACAAGGAGGGTGTAACAAGTCCTTCCCTATTTTCTGGAAATCCCACCCTCTTTCCACATCTTATCTGAAGTTTCTATTTTGCACGTTGGTATTTGTGCAAAGTTTCCAGCAAGACTTCTGTTTTCTGCTGTAAAACTAGCCTGCTAAACTAAATCCATCACTTGCTTCCTTTTGTTTGGAGCATATTTTCACTTGGCTATTCCCCTGCTGGTTTTTTGTTTGTTGCTTTATTTGGCCTGAGATAATTGGGAGGCTAAATAGCATGGTTTTGCTTTGTTTTTCTGCTTTTTTTTTTTTTTCTGCCCTCAGCTTAGAAAAGCATCCCAATTGTTAAATTGGTTAATTGCTACAAATCTCTTTTTTGAACAGCTCATTATAACTCTTTAGTAAAGTTCATTACATGTCTATAGGACAGCTGAGAAAAGGTCTGAACTTCCATACATCAGGCAGAGAACCTCTTTTTCACTGTTGTTTTCCTCTTCATCTAAGCATCATTTAAAGACATTTGCAAAGCAAATGTGGTCTGACTTCAGCAGTTGATCATGGAAAGGATTATATATCTTTGTATATTTGGGCAAAATATTCTGTAAATGTAGGTAGCATAAGAACTGTCAATAACAGAGAAGTGGAAAGAAAACTGACCACTGTTGGTTAAAAATATATAAATTAACTATTTTGAATTAGACACAGATATAGTACAGATATACACACATACTTTGACCTAATTAAAGCCTGATTTGGATTCTTAAATTTAGGTCCGTTTTACAGCTCTTAAGAGTTTAGTGCAAGGGCCTGCGAATACGGATTCCTGAATTTGCTACCCACGGAGAGGAAGCCTAGTTTGTGGCTGGAGAATAAGCAAGTGATAGAAGACCTGGCTGCCAATCCTGATTTTGTCACTAACTCATTGCATGATCTTGCGTAAGGAATTTAGGCTTTCTTTGCCACAATTTCACTTTCAGAAAAGGGGGAAGGATTTAATAGTTTTAGAGTAATGCTTCCTTTTACCAACTTTTCATAAATTTTATCTTGGATTCTGGAAACTATAGCATAAGCTTAACGATAATAGGATGAAACGGTATTCCTTTTTGCTTCTGAGTCATTAAAGAAAACTCCACTTATTTTAATTCCCCCTTCCAGTAAATTGGGCTAAATACCTCCTTTAGTTGAAGCAAAAATTGATATCCTCCGGATCTGTGTGTCTCCAGAGACTGGGATATTAAGAAATATCAATAGCAAATATTTTAAGGTTAACGACAAACTGAAAAGGATTGTTTAAAAGGATTTACACTATCTGACTCTCTGCTTTGTCAGGTATTGCAGAAAAAAAGGAAGTATGAATGTATTGTGAGAACACCTGCATTGGCTGTGTGGATTTTTTTTTTTTTTTTTTTTTTGCAAGGGGAGGTTGAGAAGTTGCTAATATCCAAACAAAAAGTAGTTTTACTTCACAAATTGATTTCACATTTAAGAGTGATGAAGGCAAGAGGCCAACCATTCCATAGTATAAAAGATGTGCAACTATTAAGAATGGTAGAATCACTTTTTTTTTTTCCCGAAATGCGCTGGTTTGGGCCTTTCTTAATTCTGTGGTAATAACCCTTATGGTAGAGAGTAATTTCTTTCTTCATCACTGCTGAACTCGATGTGTTAATTTTTCCACCTGATCTTCTACCACCCTTCATTTCCCTTCTGGTCTTTCTATCGCTTCTGGTACATTTGTCCCTAACTTCAATGACCAAATTATGATTCAGCCATCGAGAACTGTTATACAAAACTCAAACAGATGCCTACAGTCTCTTTTCTTCTGACTTGGGCTTTGGAATTTTGTTGAAAATCCTCAATTTTACATTTCTCAGTCTATTGATAAGTGTATTTCGTTGTCTTCCTAAAACCACACTAGCTTTTCTTCTGTTTGCTGATCTGTACTCTTTCTGCTGATCAGGATCCAGTCTTTGTTTAAAGGTCAGGTAAATGCAGCATAGTTGTGGCCTAGGGAGAAGCAGAATACTGCAGATGCATGAACTGCAGGGTGTTTTAGTAGGGCGTACTCTGCATCAGCTTGATTATTTTCCCTTATTCAGGTTTACTACTCCAGCTACTTCAACAGAATTCTCCTGACAGGTACTATCATAAAATTAGGCGGTTTAAAACTGTTTTGTATCTCAGAGAGCTCACAAAAGGCATGGTGAGACAGATGTTTCCAAAGCAGAAGTAATCATTCTAATTTGTACTAATATTTGATGAGTCCAAAAAAAAACCCCACATACATGTGGAAGTGTGTCAAGTGCTTTTGCTACAGACTATGCAAATAAAATACCATACATATATATTATGAGGCTCTGTGTCAGCTTCACGACTGGATGCAGTGCAAAAATAGAGAGCTAGTTGGTGGTTCGGAGTAGGACTTCTGAGATGGAGAGGTGAATCTCAAATATGCTGTGCTAAAAAAATAAGTTAAAATTCACATAACAGCATATCTGTTAGCCCTGCAAGTATTCACTTTGTCTTTTTCTCTAGCACAGTGGAGAAGGATCCTGTCATCTCTCCCTTGGCTAAGCACAGGAATCTCTGTAAGATGATGGAGGTACTACTGCTACCAGTGAAACAAATCTGCAATGTTTGAATCCATATTTGAACATCCCTGAATTTTAAGAGCTCTTTGGATCTCTACTTTAATTTTGATGGTGTACAAAGGCTGCAGTATATAGTCCTCATCAATGCAACAGGAACACTAAAGTAAAAGCTGTGGTCAAATAGACATTACTACAGCCTTTCAAAGAGAGGGAGAGGGGAAAAAAATAAAAAAGAAAACCCTCCTTCACTTGTAGTATATCATAGGTACATGTTAAGCTGCCCCCCAAATATTTATGTTGTGTTCTGAGTCGTTCTGGCTGCCAGGAGACGAGGAGAGGAGAGGAGCTTGCACATCTGTGACTTTGATCTCCGCTCTTTGCAGTAAGGAGCTTGTGAAGCTGGGGCTGCACCCCAGGCCTGCATCACGCTCGCCTCCAGTCACGATGAAGTTCGGTGCGTGCAAAGAGGGGATGCCAGCTCGGGAGGTTTTACTCTTTGTTCATGGGGTGGCGTGAAGTTTATGGGCTTTAAAGTGAAAATGGGAGCCCGCTGAAATTAGTCACTAAAATTTTCACTGACTTAAGAGAGATGAGTGTTTTGGCCCTGAAAGCTTCAGTACAGACTTGACGAATCCCCCCTGCCTGCATCATAGTTTCCCTAGAAAATAGCTAAAAGCAACCTCGGGCAGACATTAGGTTCAAAATTAAAATTTAATCTGGTTGAACACTGAGTGGGAAACAAGAAGTGAAAATTGTCAACTGTGCCCAGATCCATTCAGATCACTTCTAGGGACAGTTTTGATACCAAATTATCCTTGTTATGCAAATTTCCTCACCAACCGGCTGGTTCCCAGTTATGCATGGGGAGAAGCGGTGGCCACATCTGCTTCCCGTTTTGCCGTTTCAGAGACGAGCCATCTGTTTGGCCTCATCCCGAACAGCCTGCTCGGTGCTGATTAACTTCCTCACCCTGCCAGCCCTGGGCTCACTGTCTGCTGCAAGGTGTAGATTTTTTATTTTTTTTTTTCACTAACTGCTTATAAACCAGAACCTTCACTTCTCTCCCAAGGGACAGGAAGGCGTTGGTTTGTGTGATTTGCAGCCGCCACCCGTGGCAGAAACAGTGGCAGCTGCTCTCTATCACTCACATGCTTCATACGTGTGGTCGGGACAGATAAAATGGGAATTGTTCTGTGACCTGGGACCTTCTTTAAAGCAGTGAGGCTTTACTTTAAATAAATTGACAACCTGTAGTGCTAACGGCTGAATTCAGCCAAACTCTCACTGCAATTACTAGGAATCTCTCCGTTTTGGTGGGAGTGCAATTCCAGCCACGCTCGCTGCAGTCCATTTTTCTCTTGAGATGTGATGAACTCCTGCTCTCTGAGACCTGGCTTTGTAATTCTCACTGCCATCCACCTCACTTTTGGGGAAAATGCTAATTTTTTGTCTTTTTTTTTTTTTTTTTTTGGACACCCATCTTCTGGCAGCGGTGGCAGGATTTTGGGAACGCGCATGTGCACAGCCTCCAGTGATTTAGTTGAGAATTGTGCATTCAGCAGCCATGAAATTTTAAAGTTGGAAAAAAAAAAAGATGGGCCAAAAATTAAAACTGGGAAACTGGGTTTATGGATCTCTTTTTAAAATGAAGACTCCTGTTGGCTTTTACAGGCCAGGTCTCATGGATTTGGGTCTTTCTTGATGCATTAGGACCACAAGCTGATCTCACGCACACTGTTTTCCTTCCAGGCAGGCAGCAGATCGTGTTTCGTGATTGCGGATACAACCCGGTTGGCCCAGAGCAGGGGAGGATGCCCTTGAGCTTTGACCCACAAGGCACAAGGGAACAGATTTTTCAGAAACCAAACACTTTGGTTTTCCAGTCACAACACTTCCAGCTTTCAAATGCCTGCTGCTGAAAGTTTGAAGCCTTCAGTGGGAAACCTTCTCTCCTTCATTTTTGACCAGCTCTGCTCAGAAGCTGGCAAAAATGGTGCAATATTTTCAGTCTTTGGGGAAAGTCAGGAGCATTTCTAAGCACTTTTCCCCAAATAGAGTATTTAATCATATTTTTTTTCCTCCCTACCCTCCAAAAATTAGGAAATTATTTCATTATCACATCTATGTGCTCCAGGTCTGGCTCTGAGTTCTCATTTTGACACCTATAGGAAAAACTTTGAATGTTTTAGTTTATTTCTTGATTTTAAAGACTGACTAGAAAGCATTGGTGGGCGAGCACATTTTAATACTGTTTCGATGTTTAGATGCTTAAATATGGTTTGGGAAGCCTGGCTGGGGACTCACGGCTGAAAGGCTCAACCCTGCTAGTTCTGTGTTCGGATCTGTGTAATACTTCAACTCGTTGCACGTACAGCAGTTTCTGATGTAATCTAATCAAGCTACAGGAGTAAGAAAAATTTAAGTAAGATGATTGGAAAGAGAGTCTCTGAAACATAATAGAAACCTAGTACAGATCTTTAGTGACACAAACTTTAATTTATCTGTGGATGTCTCTACTTAAGTTCAAGGATTTAATAACTTTGATGGGGAATATTATATTTAGTTTATTTCTGTGATTATTATTATTAACGGCCCCTGTTTAATTTGCCAGAGAGCCACCTGCTGAAACAGAAATTTGTAGTTCATTTCATTTACTGAAAACTGGCTGTGGTGGTGAACAAAAGAATCAGGACATCAGAAGCTTCCTTCTTATAGAAAAGTAGTACCAGTTTATGATGAAAACCTATCACAGTAATTTGAGGAAAATCTAGATTTTGGGAACCTGTAAAAGAGTTGATTACAATATCGTTAGTTTTTTTTTTTTTTAATCTCATTTTGTTTATAACAATACAGTTTTACAAATGAAAATATTTCTAAAACTTTATAAACTACACTTTTCCTAAACCAGCCAATGATTCTTGTTTGCATTAAATAAGTGATATGAAATTTACTGTGCTGGAATCCGAGGGAACCAGAGACACCCACAGAGAAATCACCTTTGTTATGGTAAGTAGTAGAAATAATTCCTCAGTGTTTTATTTTGAATTACCGTGGCTCTACATGCAGAAGTAATTGTGTACGGTAATGGCTTAGCCTTGCTGATGGGAGGAAAGGGTAAGGGAGGGCTGGAAGGGAAGAAACCTCCTTAAAGTCAAATGTTCGAAGCAGCGGCCCGAGTTTTCGTGGCCAGGGGCACTGTGGGTAGGATGTAGCAAGTGTATGGGTTTGATCTTCAGCTGGAAGTGGCCTGGTAGGGCTGCTTTAGGTGGCTTGGAGGTGCAGGGTGGTTGAAACAGCACCACTTTTTTGGCCACAGAGCATGGGTTGGGAGTGCAGCAAGGTCAGCCTCACCGTGAGGCAGGCCGTGGGTGCGGCAGCAGAGGCTGAGGCCGTGCCTGATGCTTTCCCCTTCGAGCATCCCACGGGACCGCGCATTGCCCATGCATGCAGACGAGCGGTGCACAACTGCTTCATCTCCTACCAGGAGAGCAACAGAATTGTCCTGGGTTTTGGTGTTTTTTTTTTTTTTTTTTTTTTTTTTTAACCACTTTCTCTTCTCTTACAAGATACATCTCACTTTGCAGACATAACTTAATAACATTTCCAATTTTTATGAAATTTGCCCTTTTTTTTTTTTTTTTTTAAATACAACGTTCTCAAAGGAAAACAAAGTTACAATAGAAAATCACAGAAAAGAAGTGTGTAAATACAATGTTTCTGTTGGAAAAGGCAGTGCCTGGGGAGTGCTGGGAAGCCGTTCTTTTTCACCTTTTTTTTCAAACAGGTGTAAACTTAAAGCCATTCACCATGTTTATTTTTTTAGGGTTCATCTAAACCATCTTAGGCTATTGCACCATAGCAAAGGAGAGAAAAGGAAGATTATGCTAAACTAGTTTTCTGAGGGCACAGTTTGTTTAGATGTACACACACAACATCCTACTTTCATGCCTTCCCTGCATGTTCACAATAAAATTATTGAAACACTTGGTTCTGAACAAATGGAAGGTGATTTTGTGCAAAATCCGAACAAAAAACAACCCCCAAAAGCCCCTTCATGAAAGGGAATGCTGTTTGCTCCTGCCTTTTGACTACGCCCTCTGATACACTGTATCTTAATATTACTTATACCACTGTACTGTTTAATATACAACATCAACATATTCTGTGATAGTATAAATAAGGGAACTCCAGACCCAGGAAACAAACCCACTGTGATTGACAGTGCATCATCATGTGATACAAACCATTTTAGATGTATATATATATACATATATATACACTTATATATGTATATAAAATATTTATGATACACAAAACTTTTGTTAGGGCATGTGCATGTTGAGAAGAAAAGCGACACAGCAAGTCATACGTGTGCGCACACAAATGTTGCAAAGGCAGTGAACCTAGCCAGAAATCATAAATTGTATTTAAAAGCGGAGTCTGAGGCAGTTTTGAACTCAACTGGAACTATGCTTGCTTACAAGGTTGAAGAATGTGGCTTTATTTGTATTGTATTTTTATAAAAACAAAGAAACAAAATCACCTGAGTATGCTTTTGCCACCCCCATCCCCTATTTTTTAGCCTGGTGCGTCTTAAAATGGAGCATTAAAAAAAGATTATAGCATGAGGTGTATAGAGACCTAAATCTAAGAACAGTGGAAAAGTGGTGGTAGAGTAATAAAAGAAGAATGACTACACAAATGACATTGAAAAGGGGCCAAGAAACTACTTTGTCCCTTCTTGGTCTGAATCAATTGAAAGTTGAGAGGGGTAAGGACAGGTGAATGTATTCCTACCAACTATGAAAAAATGAACCCGCTTAAACTTTATTTAGAACAACCAAACAAAACTGTAAGCTCCTCCCTTGAAGGTCTCCTCCAGGTCATCCCTATACAAAGTGGTACTGCCTCACTGCCACATACTGTCCTGAAGCTCAATACGTAACAGACATCGCTGACCAAACTGTAACTGCAGTCCCATAAGGCAACGGAGCTAAAATGGGGGAGCAGGAGGAGCTCAGCTCTGGGTCTGTCACGTGTTGTACCAATGTCTGGGGGGGTCTCTGGCCACTCGGTGTGCTCTGTCCTACCTGGTGTGTGTTAATGATCTGTTTTCACTGATGTAGGTACACGGAGCAGCCTGTGGACAAGCATGCAAGGCATCTGGTGACAAAGCTACTCACCATGCACGCCCGCATGCACTTACGGGTTAAAAGCACTGCTGTGCACACACCTTCTATCAAGTAAGTGTCCTGCCAGTGGCATGAAAAGCTAAGACAGGTAAGAGTGTAAAATATTCTATTCTGCACAGTTTTATAATTCGCATCAGTATCTTTCCTCTGACTTCCGTGTTGTTGCTCCTGGCTTACACCTGCAAAAGTGAAAGCAGAAGAAGGAACTGGGTGTCTGTACTAGAACTGTGCATTAAATATAACTACGCCTACCAGGCCAAATTGCCCTAGGTACAAGCGTTCGTGGTTCCCTCAAATCTCTTTTAAAACACATATCTGTCCTTGCATGCACTAGGGGATGGAGAACATGTAACTGTATTACAAGACCGCTGGCCTTGTTGGATATATGATCTTGTTTATTGGAGAATATCCATTTGTTATTCCAAGTGAAAGTATTTATGCATTAAGGTAATTGGGTAGCTTGTTTTTATGAATGCTGCCCAGGAAATGCTGCAGCAACAATGAGAGTTTTTTGTGCAGCTGCAAAGATTTCTTTTTAGACCAATATTTCAGGGAGAGGAATGAACTATTTGGAAGAGGAAGTTAAGAAGAAGTTTTTAAGAAATACTTTTTTATATCAGCTGTGTTTGGGTATAAAAAGTATGTGTCATGGAAGTTTTTATTCTAACTGAAGTTACAATATCTGCAGCAGAAGCTGCCATGGAGAAAGCTCTTGACAGATTTTACTGCACTCTGCAAAGTGCTGCATTCTCTGGTCTCTATTCAGCAAAACACAATTTTTTTAACCTTTTTTAACCTTTTTTAACCTTAAAATTAGCTCTGCTGAAGTAAAAGTAACTTAAACAGTAAGTGTTTTGTTGAATAGGAAGCCAAGGTGCTCAGCACCTTTGCAAAGGGACCCACCTTCGAGGGATTGGTCCCTCGTTAAATAGCAAGTATAAGGAAAGAGGGAGAAGGCTACAAATTTTAACTGGCTGGTTTAATTCAGCTCGGTGTTTTACAAGTAATTAAGTGCAACACAAGTAGAGCCACAAAATCTACAAGAGGTCATCTTCTGTGGAAGCAGAGTGGGAATTTCTCACAGATAAAATATAGGGATATTTGGGTATTTTCCAGGCAGTGTAAAAAGATCAGAAATGTGCATAAGGAGACTTTCGCCACACATATTTCTAGCTAGTGCTTTTCTCAACTGTACATCATACTTCTCTAAATAACTAAAACTTAAAAGAGAAAGAAAAATTAAATACACTGTAACTTGTTTATGCAGCAAGAGGAGGGGCTTCTTAACGAAAAGTGGGGTTTTATTGGATAGGGAGAGAAAACATTTATTTAAAGAAGAGCCATCAATACTCTTTTCTATACATTAAATGCAATCCATACTTCACAGAGTATATTACAGGGGTGTTCCTTATATCTGTCACACACCTGCTCGCCTGCCTAGAGACACAAACCAGGCATGCCATGATGTCAATCCCAGAAGCACCCTTGCAGGTGGAAATACTCTACATCTTACTGCCAAAGTAACCCTGGACCCTCTGGCTGGGTTCCAGTCTCACCCCAGCTGTCTGCGAAGTCATCTGCGATGGGCCCCTACAATCTTTAGTTTAAAATCTTTCCAAATGAGTCAAATTATACCAGAAAGTCAAAAAATATGCATCTGGTGGAAGAGCCCTATGCTCAGGGTGTTAAGAGAGCAAACTAGGCCGTTCCTGTCTGTCACGTTCGCATCCGTGTTGTGCATTCTGCACGTGGTTAACAGTTTTGGCAAGGGAGGTTTGCAAGAAGCATCACTTAAGGGAAGGGCTTTCAGCTATCTGACTACAAAAGCTCCTACTTACATTACTAAAGGTTTTTGGTGATCAAATACTTTCAGTAAAAACTTTAATATTCACTTTAGAAAACTGAGTTGCAATGCATGCTACCAAAAGAAAAATCTTTTCTTGTGGGAGAAGATCTCTGGATTTTGGATTTTCTTGTTCCTTTTGCTGTCCAGTAGACTTGTGCTTTGTTGCTGTTGTTGCTCGTGCAGCTCCAGTAACGCAGCTGTCGAGGCTGGATCTGTGCCAGAGGAGTTTTAACTCATGTGGAAACGGTGCTCCCCTCGAGTTATGTGGGAAGAGAATTCATACCTGTCCTGGCTGTGGTAGCCACACATGTTGCACTCGAAAGGATCACGGAACCCGTGGCAGCCCATATGGATTGTGTACATCACATGATCCAAGAAAAGGACTCGACAGTGTTCGCACTTGTAAACTTTCACTTGCTCCCCATTGCTGCTGATCACTTTGAAAGCATCCTGGGAATTGTCAGTACCTGCCCTCAAGACATCATATTGCCTGCTTTCTTCTTTTATGGATATGCCATTTCTTGCATGGGGACCTATGTGATTTGTCAGGTAAATTAAACCACTGCGTTCCTCGTTATTGCTCTCGGTATCTGTTGAGTCTTGGCAGCTGTTGCTGGGAGAGGCATCCCGTTCAGAGGAGACAGATTTGGCTTTGGAAAGCAGCAACAAGTTTTCCACTGCGCTGTCCTGAGCTGTGTGGTTGGAGCGAGCCTGATTGTCCCCAAGAGGTTTGTGGAGCTGATACATGGGGCTGATGACGGGCACCACTTCAGAGCCACCTGGTGGTGTCTGGACGAGGGGGCGCAAGGACTCTGCCCCCAGGTAGCTGATGGCATTGTTAATGGCCTGGTCTATGACGTGCGTCTGCATTATCTCATTCTCCTTCTCATAGTTGGTGGTGGCATCATATGGAAGATCAGACAGACATTTCTCACCTGCGGTGGAAAACAGTCAGGAGTTAGACAATTCACTCCTACATAATTAAGGAGACGAATACCATGGACTAATCAAACAACAGAAAAGAAAAGAATTGATCAAATCCACATATGAAATGCACCTGTGGTATTCACAGATCTCTAATATAGCTGGTCAGAAAGCTGGTTGGTTGGTGCTCTTTTAACCTGCAAAATAATCTGAGCTCTTTGGAAAACCAAAATGGAAGAAAACAGATTTTAAAAAATAATTCTACGGGGACTTGTGGGAGCTACAGATTGAATGCTTCATCCCTGTCTTATCCTTTCTAACTGAAATCCCTCATCTGACTTCTGCAGTGAACTGGGGCATGCCCTTGTGGCTAGTGTACCAGCACAGTTACAGGGAGCCTGGGCTTTATGCTTCAGAGAATGAAGCACATTATCAATTTTTCCCTAAAACATTACATTTTTTTAATTGTAATTACAATGTTTTAGTTTCAAACTTTCAGTTTCTTACAAGTAACCCATATCACTAATGTGGTCATATGTAATTTCTGAAAGAAACCAACAAAAACTTAACTTTCCATATTGCAACCTTCCTCCCACGCATTGTTTTTTAAACAAGCCGTGCATTAGACACATTATGAGAAGGTCCACGTGCTCCTAGAAGTCTTGTGTCAAAAAAGTTATAATCTACAAGAGCAGGGAAGAACCATGGAATCTATTTTTCCTATCAGGTAGGAAGGTATGCACAGAGCAAGATTCTTACTGCTTGTAACCTTGACTCTGATTTGTGATTTGCGATGCCAAAGCTAAGGGATACTCTTCATTTTTAAAAATCAGATTGCACTGATATATCTCTGGCTGGATCCCCCTATATTGAATGCTGAATATCACTATAATTTCTCAAAATATGGTCTGAATTTTTGGATAGACCTATGTGGTGCTGGGAGTTGGACTTGGTGATCCTAGTGGGTCCCTTCCAACTCGGGATATTCTGTGATATTCTATGATTCTATGATTGAAAATTTCTGGACAGATAGGACTAAGAAAAACATAGAAGGTAAAAGTTATAAGTGGGAGAAACTATTTAAAGGCACAGACACTGATTTTATGAACCTGAACAGTCTTCTCAAACAGTGTTTGTAAACCATCAACATTATCAGGCCCCTGACAAATCTGCACAGATACAAAGGGGTGAAAAATCCCAATATGTTCCTAGGGACTACCAGTACCACATCACGTACCGTCTGGATAGCCTTCCTAGCTCTGCAGGAAATCTTCGGAAATGCAATGAAAGCCACAAACATCTCTATGAAGTCTGTAGTGCTGTCACCATCTCCTAGTCAACATGACATTTACTTGCAGACCTTAGAAGATTCCCCTGTCCTTTTCCCTGAAGATCCCAATAAATAAATGACACCATAAAACGTATCCTCATTTGCCTAATAAATGCTAATAGGAGCATGGAAAAATTACCAGAAGTTCCCCAAATTAATTTCTCAATGATTTCCCACCCAGTTTCTACTCAAATTGAATATTCAATGCCAGTGAAGAGCAAGACCTGAGCCTAGAAAACTTCTGGCATGACCTATTGCAATGACAGGCCTCACGTGTAGAAAGTCCTACTGTCTGCTTTTCTCACAAGCTGCAGTTCCATACTAGTTTGTCCATGCTCTGCAAACAGAGAAAAAAAACACTCCTGGCACTGCGTAAGTTTCTATAAGGGATGTAGAGTATGGGCACTTTCTAACTATGCTGCACAAGCTTCTGCTTCCTCTTGTTTCCTTTCCCTATCATTCTCCCAATTTGAGCACCCCACTACTGTGGTGCATATATATTTTTTTCAGATTTACTCATGCTAATGTTATAGTTTTCAGGCAGAGTTTGAGGCTCAAGATTCACAATAGGAGTTGTGAAAGACTCTTGATTGATATACAGAAAAACTCTCCTATTATGAACATATACCCTTGACTCATGGGGGAAAAAATGAGGTCAAGATCATTTGTATTCAATGTATACTGTATATCACTGAAAAATTGGACTGGTTTTCATTATACACAAAATTTTGGGCATCTGGAAATCATAATTTTAATAGCTGTTTCTTGGGCAGTATTTGCTTTATGTAGCATAACTAGCTGGTACTTGGACTGAAAGGATAAGAAAAATTTGTTTCCACACAGAACTGTCTGAAAATACACAAACTTGAGGTAGGCAGGTATCATTTCTACATCTGGGCAAAGCCGATAATACTTGCACTCATTAAAAATAATAGCTCATTTCTGTGGTTATTAGAGCATAAGTAAATTAAACTACTAATGGTTTGATGCACTTCAAGCTTTGCGCCATTCAGAGTTCTGCAGCAAGTACTTAAATAGTAACACAAGCGCACTTAGCTCATGTGGACTTTTCCCTTTTTTATTTTTTTACCACTCAGTTTTCTTTGCTGCCTATTGTTTTAACGTGATAAACGTGTCAATCTCACCTGTCATTCCCACTCTCTAGTTTGGAAGGCCCAGTTCTGTTTTCAGGTCTGGGAGCCATTCCAGTTTGGAATACATAGAGGGCTTCGTGAACACTTGCTGTCAAAGAATTTTACAGATAACTGGCTTAATTTGGTGAACAATCTCACTTTGGAAAGGTAATGGATTTAGCTGTGAGAACGAGGGAAGCAGCAGACAATCATTCTCTTATGCAAAGGATGCCATTTGCTCCTTCTCCCTGTAATTCAGCATGTGGATTGGGATGACATGGTAATTCACAGGAACAATAAATATGTTTTATTACCCAAAGGTTTCCTGACCAGCTGCCCTGACCTTGTGTTAATCGGGAATTTATCTATTATGTGAGGCAGCAGGTGAGGATGGGAAAGGAAAGGATTTGGGGGCATTTCCCAGCCAGAAAAGTTTATACTTTTGAAGGTTATCAATTTTCCATAAATATCTCCTGTCAGTACGCTGTCTTCCTATATTGCACCCTGAATAACTAACTGACAGAAAACTCTGCTCTCTTAAGACTCATAGTTAAACTGGCTGCCTTTACTGTTTCTCAGGGTGAAGAGAAAAAAAGAGAATGAAAAAGCTTGTCCACACCCAAAGCTATATTGCATGTAAGATGCTTGCTAGTACCTTTTAGATTTTAACCCTTCTGGTCTTCCTGGAGCTTTCATAGAATTAATATATTTGCCTAATGCAGTCAGTTACTGGGGAGTTTAAAGGAATCTGGTTTGCCTTGCGTGGTGGCTATATTTTTTTGTAATTACCTCTACTACAAATTTTGTCCTTCATTTTGAGAGCATAAGCATTTCTTATCCTTGACCACCTCCTGCAATTTTTGCTTTGGGACTTGAACACAGTCTTGGACTTCGACTGCAAACTTTTGTTCCAGCTGTAGCTGAGATTCTCCTTCCCTTGTCTCAAAAATATTAATTTTCTGTTCATCTTTGTGTCCTCATTGAAGAATGTTTATTTGGAATTTCTGTCCCATAAGCTGGTCTAGTTTTGCCTTGACTTTTGACTGAAGACCTTTATAATGTGTGTTTTTCTAAAGACTTCAATTTTCTCTGTCTCCTATAGAATAATATTATAAATGAATGTACAGAGAATTATAAAAGAATCTGAGTAGATATGAGTATATGCTGTCATCAAATTTCCTGTGTTATTACCCATTTAAGACTAATTCAACATAGCTGATAAAATATTGTCTGTGTCTGACTGCTACAGAACTGATCTAACCATTATTTAGCAGAAGGCTTGACAAGCAGAACAAAATAAGTGTAGCCTCCATTTTTTTCATTGTTAAGACAAAAAATATGTCTACTAGGTGCAAACAGCTATGATTTTTTTGGACTATTCTTAGAATTTACCCAAAGATATTTTCATTTAGGTATTATTCTCAGAACTATGTACATTTATTTCCACAATCATTTTGAGCTGTAGAAGTATACAGACTTTCTGAAGGGGTGAAGAGCATTATCCAGGCTATGCTCAACTATTCATGAATGCGTTCACATATACCAGCATGCCCAGATCTGGATCTCATCTAACAAGATAATAAAATAATCCTGAAAATGTGGTCAAATACTTTCCCAACAGAAGACATTCCTAAAGCTGTTTTCAGGTTCTTAGGGCAACCTCAGGAACCTGTGTAGATCTTGTAAAGATCTGGTTCATAAGCATTAGAAAAAGACAGAAAGACTTAAAATAGATCTCCAAATGTGGAAAATCAAACCTCCAGAAACATATAGTGGAGAAGCTTGTCTGGCTTTTTCTTCCCCAACACATTGCTGTATTTGCTTCTATAGAGGTAAATATTGCTAATTTAGTTAAACAATTAAAATCATAAAGCAAAAGTAAAAATCCTGTGAGTTTTGTTGGGGGTTTTGTTTTGTTTCATTTTTTAGGAGACAGCAAACGTTTAACTCTTACCAACAAATTTCTGAGGCATAGAGCTCTTACGTTTGGCGACGTTACTTGCTAGTCTATCCAGCACGAGGGATCTTTCTGACCCTATCTTGCACAGGTCTTCAGCCATTTCACTCTGGTTAGTTTCCTCTTTTATGACTGAAATCAAATGACATCAGAAGGGTTAGGCACGCTTGTTCCATGTTAATGGAACCATTGTCTTCAGGTTAGAGTTTCTTAGCTAATGTCTTCCAGCTCTCAACCAGTTTGAACACGGAGCTCACCACTACAGACACAGGTCAATTCTGACTGTAACAAAGTCCCTTACACTGATTAATCTCTACATACATGTTCATGTTTCCCTCGTTCAGGATACAGAAATGAGACTGCAACTGCAAGGCATCTGCCTGTATGTAGCACAATCACTCTGCCCTTGATGTACAGACACCCTGCACTGCCATGAATAAATGAGGCTCTGAGGGTATACTGGACGTGAAGCAGCTCATCTTTTCACCCTCCCGCTGTCACCCCCACCTGTCGCAGTGGAACAGCCTACGTGATTACCACTTCTTTAGCAGGAACAATGGACAAACCTCTCAGCTCCAATAGCGGAAAATGTAGTTGCAAGTTACATCACCACACCCCCTACCTTTTCCCCTACCTTTTTTTTTTTTTCCCCTAGTAAATATTGCCATATTTTCTCAATGCAATTTTGGACTTTAAATCACAATGTCAGCTAAATTGTTAAAGTCACATCTATAGTGGAGCGCTGATTTGTGGTACTCAAACCTGTTTTATAACTTCCTGCAGCTGCTAAGACATTGTAGAATTAGAAAGGAACTTGGCTGTGAGGCTCTAGAGCAGGGAGACTATTTCACTTTCATTACATTTCACTTCAGTATTTTCCTGCAGAAACAGAAGGGATATATGAAAATGAACCTGCGAAACAATGACCAAAAAATACATGGAAAGGTGTTTCTGACTTCCAGCAAATAATGAAAAGGTAATATGCTGTGAGATCAGAACACTTTTTTTTTTTTCTTTTCAGAGAAAGGCAGGAAAGCAGTTAATTTTATGTTTACCTGCTACTAGGATATTTATATTATTCCTGAACTTGTGAGTTACTATAAAAGGGAGAAGCAAAACATGCTTTTTAGACTTAGATTTGGCACACTACTTCAATTAGGTGAGGCACTCTGCTACATTTTGCCTTCTGTGCTTGCTCAGAATTTATTATGGATTTATTCCATTTAGCTGTGAGAAAGGTTCCCAGAACCATTATTCTGGTACCTGTCTGTTTCCTAGTAGTTGGGAAAATGCAGGTCCTGTGCAATATTATTTTGATGATATAGAACTGCCATAAAAGCAAAAATTGTAGAAGTTTCATTGCTCCTGAAAGATGCGAACATCAGGCCCTGGTGGATAACTGGAAAGAGCAGGAGAAGTGCACCAGACAGCAATGGCTCACATTACCAGGCAGAAGAGCACATGGCTAGATTTTGCTTCACTGCTGCAGTGACAGGGAGTCAGATAATGATGCCCCAGCTCATGAAGATGCAAAAGCCTGTGACTGACACAAGATGTGAATTAACAGCATTTGGTCATGAGGGTGCAGGATATTAAAAGACATTGATGCTATCTCGTCACCACTGAATAAGCACGTGCTAGCCATCTTGTACTGGCTAAGGCTTCCAGTTAGTAGTTAGGAAGAGACTTTCCAAGAATATTTAAAGCAGACAGTTTAGCAGTGAAACAGGAGATTGGAATTCTAGTTATAAAAGTGAAAGGATTGAGAAATATCTGTTTAGGATGTTACAACAGTTCATTTCTCACAGTTCAAAAGAGGGTAAATTATATCTTCAACTTCATTCAAACTGTCAATATTACAACTTTTAAAACTGTTTATATATATAAAAAATATATTTTAAATATATATATATATAAACATGGACAAGTTAAATCAAATACTAATTTGCAGCCTTTGCAACTGACCTTTCTGAAATTTGCAGCCAACCTATTAACTTTCTGTAGTTCTTTGTTTATGAACTGAAAAAACAAAAGTTGTCTTTCCAAGTCAAAATCCACAGGTGATTCAAGAGCTGTAATTGACCCTTTTTAAGCTTCATAAACTATTTTTCTCTGTTATATATGGTTTGCCAGCAGTATCCCAGGCTGCATCAAAAGAAGCATGGCCAGCAGGTCAAGGGACATGATTCTCCCCCTCTACTCCACTCTCCTAAGACCCCACCTGGAGCACTGCTTTCAGCTCTGGGGGCCCCAGCTCAAGAAGGACATGGACCTGTTGGAGTGCATACAGAGGAGGGCCACAGAGATGATCAGAGGGCTGGAGCACCTCTCCTATGGAGACAGGCTGAGGGAGTTGGGGTTGTTAAGCCTGGAGAAAAAAAGGCGCAGAGGGGAAACCTTAGGTACTGGAAGCCCTCTCTAAAGGGGGCCTACAGGAAAGCTGGGGAGGGACTCTGTCAGGGAGTGGAGGGACAGGACAAGGGAGAATGGCTTTAAATGAAAAGAGGGGAGATTTAGATTGAATATTCAGAAGAAATTCTTTACTCAGAGGGTAGTGGGGCACTGGCACAGGTTGCCCAGAGAAGCTGTGGATGCCCCATCCCCAGAAGTGCTCAAGGCCAGGTTGGATGGGGCTTTGGGCAACCTGGTCTGGTGGGAGGTGTCCTTGCCCATGGCAAGGGGGTTGGAACTAGGTGGTTTTTAAGGTCCCTTCCAACCCAAACCATTCTGTGATTCTATGATTTTACATAGGCCTGATAGGACTTCAGCACACTTCCACTCAACTCAAATGCAAAACTCCAATGAACATCTCTAGAGAAGAGCGTCACATGGACACTAATAATCTACTCCTCTAAAGTAAGAACTTTTCCATTAAATTCAACAGGTTCCTAATTTCATGCTGAATCTCTTTCTCTTAAAGAAAACAGTCAAAAAATAAAATATAAATACAATCTCTTGTTTCCCTTCTTACTCTTATTTGCTGGATCTTTCCCTTGTATAAGTACTTTTCCAATTACATTTGTTAGATTTACAAGCTGACGGAAAACTTTTACCAGTTTAGTTCCTTTCAACGGATTTATTTTTTTAATGTATTCTGCATGAGGTATTTTTAAAATGCTGTAAAAAGTCAACCCGCTGTAGCAGAATGTCAAATCAGATGCTGTCCTAACTGAAACCAGGACACCTAGAAAATATTTGTACCAACTTTTTTGAGTCTGGAAAAAGAAGGGCCTTCATAGCTCCATATCACACCCTGACATATCGTAAGAACAGTGGCAGTATAATTACTTCATTTTCTAGATATAAGAAAGAATATAAGAAAAAATCCAGAAGGACGCTCACTCATTCTGAACTGTTTCATTGCA
Organism: Cygnus olor; assembly: GCF_009769625.2. Lineage (NCBI taxonomy): Eukaryota > Metazoa > Chordata > Aves > Anseriformes > Anatidae > Cygnus > Cygnus olor. The sequence goes on along the minus strand of NC_049170.1, from coordinate 87,406,092 downwards.
CATTTTCATCTTTGAGTTTATATGGGAAATAATGTAAACATTGCAAAATGGTATGTATACCCAGAGCTACCCTGTCTGCAGTGAAACAGAAAAGATTGTTTATAATGCAATATACCAGGAAAAAAAAAGAAGTGGGAAAGATTTATTTTTAGAAAAATAAAGGATTGATTTACTAACTGTGTACTAATATTTTAAATTTTATTTTTAAGAGTGGAATCTTGGGCAGAATACAAGGGCTAAAACCAGAAATTAATCCTGTATTTTTTTCCTAAATTGCAAAAGTACTCCTATTATATCCAATGTGGATTTATGTGGTGTTTTCAATATATGCTAGGAAGGTAATTCTTCCAAAGCATTCACCAATATCCCAGGTTTTCATCCCAATCAGGTATTAGACATTCAATCCTAAGTTACTGTAAACTCTTTTCTGTCATGATATGCTATAAACAAAGTTCTATCTATCTCTAAAACTATAATATTTCTAATTATAGTTTCTGATTCCTGACATCAATTTCATATGGGCATTTCTGCTTACTAATTAAGTCTTTAGAAGTAGTTCAGCTACTAATTCATGCCAATGTTCATGTGTTGCATGCAGGCATTTCAAATTCAATGCCAGACACTTGAAAAGTTGAATTCCAAGACAGAATATTTGCTTCTAAATCCGATCACCTCTTTGAGGAATAAGTATTGCTGCCTACTGTATATTACTTTGAGCTTTCCTATTTGTATTTTCTCCATCCCCTCAATAAAATTAGAAGGGGCACTGCTCTCACACACTGTCTGCCAGACAGTTGCCAGTCACATTATGCCAGTTACCATTATGTGCATATACTTTACATTATTTGATGGCATGTAAAAACATTTTCAGGTTCTGTCCAGATATAATATATTAAATGAGGCATCATTGAAAACAGGTCAGAGAGAACCTTCCACTTTGTCATTTGACAAACTGAATAATATATACTGACAGGATCAAAAGGTGTGCAAGAAATGTAACTTACTCAATGAGCTATAACTTGAAGCTCAGATGCTAGATCTTATAATTAGCTAAAATTATGTGTGGGTACTTTCTGCGAACAATCCCATACAGATCCTTATGATCTTCGTTAAAAAAAGATCTAACCCCCAACATCTGCTTGCTTGCTGTATTTCTGGGCATAGTTTTAGATTCTATATTCTCCAAGAGATGGCCTTTACATTCTACATAAGACCAGTTTCTCAAAGAAGAGCAACAGTTCCTATTAAAACTGGTGGGACATGGGAAGTTGTTAATGTCGGCTGTCAACAAATTGTTACCCTTTCTGGACTTAGTAAGATTGGCTAAGTTAAATCCCTCTGGCTTCCTGTCCTCTTGTTTGGAGGACTGAAATGAAAGACAGACAGCTCATTCTTACCACATGCATTGGTCCCAGTCATCAAGAGAGCCCATTAAGCTGTGCCTGGGAATGGCAGGAGATAAGAATTGCTGCAGGAGATCCTCCAGCCCTACCTAAACCACTGATATTAACTCGTTATTAAGAACACACCCACAGATGTACTGTGATGTAGGACTCCATGCAAAAGGAAGAAGTGTTGAGATGATGTAGTTATATTTTGGTCTTGAGATGGTGAACTGGAATGTTCTAGGTCTTGCAAATGTCTTAATACGTATCTGACCTTCACTTCGGCTTTTTTTTTTTTTTCCGAGCTAAACAAAATGAGACAAAAGCCAAATATTTATCAAATATTGAATAAATCCAGATGCAATATTATAAATATGGTGGTGTGTGGGTGTATGCGTAACATTCTGCCTCTCCGACAAGAAAAGATGCCACAAATGGTACTACTGTTCCTTTTAAATTCCTTTTTCTGAGTATGTGACGGTACACTGTTAACCCCCAAATGGATGCTTTTATTACCTGAATAAAGGTTGCTTGAGATACTCATGGTTTGAAGGTAGTTATGACAGCGTTCTTTATGTTCTTCCAAAGAGCTGCGCTGCTTATAGCTGCGTCCGCAGTATCCACACTTATGGGGTTTGCCAACTGGGGAAAATAAAATTAATTGAAAAGTTCAGATGAGGTATTCAACAGCATGTTAATAATGGTAAAAACAAACAAAAAACAAAAATAAAAACACCCCAAAAGAGACCCATGAGGTGAACTGAAGAAAGATTTTGTCTATTTTTATAAAATAATGGAAAACTAATTATATATCTTTGCATCAACAAGCCAATTCTGTGGGTGCTGCAAGCTTATTTCAGATGATTCACATCAGATAAGGACTGTAACACTAAATCTTCAAAAATGACATCTATACAAGCTAGAAATTGAGACACCTTCAAAGATCTGAACAAAGTTACCCTAAAACCTAGCTCCCACGGAAACTGTGAACAAGGAAGACCTGTTCATAGGTCTGTTTTTGCACCTGCCCATGACTGGATATCAATTCTGCTGTAACAACAATCAGCTCGAATATTTTAGGACAATGGTAGACTGGTAGATTTCACATGTTTTCTTGCTCTCTGCTTCTTGAAATTCAAGACAAAGGACATGACAAAAAATGTTGTTTTACACCAATGCAGATCTAGGCAGTTCCAGGAATTTCACAATGATAATTGGGCTTCGTGGACTTCTGGACCTGAATTTTCTGTCTTAGTGTGAAAAGACTGTCAATTCATAAGTGATTTCACAATTCTAGATGGTTACACAGCTAAACTTTTGAATTTTATTTACAAATTCCCAGGTGAAAATCAGACTCAGGCATCCAACTCGTTTTATAATGTATTTGTGTCAATTTGCTAATTACAGGAACCAATCAAAATCAATATTTTCTGCATTGTTTTTTAGCTATGGAATCCTAAGCACTTGCTGAAAGCGTTGAGGTGTAGTTTCACGTATGTATGAAAAATCATGGTTTAAATTCCACATCCACTAAAATCAGTAAGGGGGAGAGAGGCAAAATAGAATTTTAAACATGAACTTATTTTGGATATGTGGGACCAACCCTAGGGTTCTTATCATTTAATATGTGTTAGACAAATTTCCTTAGTTCTTTACAACACAAAAATGCTCCTTTGAGAGCCTCCTTCCACTACTCAAAGCAACTGTCCCAAAGTCACCTTTCACAAGTAAAGTTACCAGTATCAGTTCCAGCAATTTGTCTTGGAGGTGTCGTATCGAATTTGTATTTCCAGCTTAGCTTGTGAAACTTGGTGAGACTACACTCTGCTTTTTAAGGTATGTTATAAAGTTGCTAAATTGTTTTTTCCTCACAGAAGGAATGTGACTAGGGCTTTCGTAAAACAATGAGGTCAATGGCATTGGAAATATGCAACTATTCAAAAATATTCATTCATATCTCTATATTACTATTGAGGGAAAACGCAGAAAACCTCTAGCAGAATCCTCATTTTTGGAAGATTCTTATCTTTCTCTCTCCCTCCCTCTCACTCCTCCCCACCTTTTCTCTTTCAATGTACTTGTAATAACCAGATGCAACAAATAACTGCTGTTAAATGCTGTAGGTGGTATTCATGCCTTACACTGAGACTGACTACCAGACTGAAGGTTTTTGAGATTTCATGACTTAAAACCTACTGTGTGTAGACCCTGTGTTATCTCTGTATGCAGATAAATGACATCTAAGCCCTAAAGCATTCAACAGCTTTAATTCATGTTGGTAGTTCCTTGAAATGAATTACTCACACAAGACTTGTAAGATGAAACCCTAATACAGAAACTTCTAATTGACCAAGAAGTATGGGAAAAAGATCAGCTCAGCTGAAGGATCATGAGTGCAAGCAGAGATTAGTCATTTCTTTGCTGCTAAAACACTACAGCCAGCTCACAGCTTGGTTAACACTGCCATGAGACTACTTGCCTTCCAAGGGCGAGAAGACCTCTCAGGCTTGGTGGCCATCAAAGCCCCCATCTCCTCGGTGCCCCAAGGCAGTCCCGCACCTTCACTTACCCGAGTGAGTCCTCAGGTGGCCTGTGAGGGCATCCCTGCGTCGGCAGGCATAGTTACACAAGTGACATTTGAAGGGCTTTTCGCCTGAGTGCAACTTTATGTGGCGCAGAAGGTTGCCTTTCTGGGTAAAAGAAGCCCCGCACTGATTGCACTGGAAAGGGCGTTCTCCTAAGGGGAGAAGGAGAAAATATGTGAGAACAAAAAATCTTACGCAGTAACAAGAGAAAGATTTCAGCGAAAAAAGTTGTTTTCTCACTGCTGCTCTGTGACTTCCACCGGCTGCAGGTTTGATATAACATGAGGCTTTCAGACTAAACCTGCCAGTTTCTTAATGCTTCACTGGCTGGGTCAATTTGATCTGAAAATCTAATTTTTTTTTTCTAAATCAGAATGGCACATCACAATGCAAATTCAAACTCATTTAAATAAAGTGACTGCAACATTTTGTGTTGAAGAGCCACTCTTCCTGATCAGCAGTTTTGGAATAAACCAATATCCAATTTTGCATGTTGTGGCATTTGGTGGGGTTTTTAATGTGGCTTTTTTCAAAGGGTCTTTAAAATATGCCACTGAAGCAGCAAAATAAAAAGGAAACTCATTAAAAATGCATTTCAGGATCACAAGTTCATTTCAGCGTTACATTCTTATATTTAAATGAAAGGCACTTCATTATAACAGTTATAATAACTTCTTTTCATTTACATTTTCCCTGTATTTTCCCTTTCAATTTCTTCTCCATTACCTGTCTGTCCCTAAGCAGCCAAATCAGGAAAGAGACAGAGAAAGAGAGAGAAAGAGAGAGTAAAATCACATAAGTTAAGACAGTGCAAAGGAAGCCCTATACTTCCATACAAGAGTCCCAACTCTTCTCTCAGCAAGGTATTAGCAGAGGAGTTGTATAAATGGGCTCTCCCGGTTCATGCTTTGGAAAGACACAGGGAAAAACCTGAAGTGACACAGCCTTCCTTTGTCTAAATGGGTACCTGCTATCAAGCAAGCAAATCGGGTAGCCTTTGCAAAAATTAATATGGCTGTTGTTTGCTCTTTAATGCTGTTTACAAATGGTCATTTATTCACTTAGCTATTTATTTTTCATTTAAGATGCATGAGGCCTTTTCTTAAGTCAGTAGGAAATAAAATCTCTTATGTTTCCAGTTGTACCAGATAGGAATAGAGGAAAATTTATACATGAGAGCACTTCATAAACATGAACTGCTCCTGCATACACACTTCTCATAAGACATAGCCCTTGACTAAGTCAAACCAGCCTTTGAAACTCATTTGCTGAATTCTGTTTTTCTTAGGCACAAATATAATCTGCTTTAATAATTGTAATGCATTCACAATATTAGAAGCAGCTCAGAGATGGCCTGTTCTTAGCTTTGATTTTCTTTATATAGCAATAAAACTGAATATAAAATTCCAGTGCTGAAGTTAAAACATGTAAAAAATAAATACAAGTTAAATAATTTCTTTATTCTCTCTCACTTAACCATCACTTACTACTTTGGACATCTAGGAGCAACTTGTATGTCCACACGTGCATTTATGTGCAGCATGATCATTTTTTTACTTTTGGGTAACACTGTAGAAAAGCTTCAAAGCAATTAGATAGCAGCACAGTACCAACACAAAAATCCGCAAGCTCTGCAATCGAGGCTAGAAACTTCAGCATTTAGCTAACAGTGAAATAAACCTATGTTATGGCAAGATATTTTCACTGGTCAAATAACTCCAAGCAGGTCAGCCTACTCCCTGACCAGCCAAATGAACCCGCTTTCTTTGTCCATCTGGTAACTGTATTCATCTCAACTGCATCCGCAACTGGTACAACTGGGGGCCTACAGAAATGCAAGCATTAAGCTTGCAGGATTTTGCAATATACTTAATAAGTCATGCACAGCAGTTCTTAGGGGAAAAAGAAAATGGTTATGAGTGTGCCGGCTCTACCTCCTCGTATCCGTGACAGTTCTCAGTGTGGCAGGTATTTTTCAGAAATGGACAAAAACAGTAATGAAGAAGTCAGTTTGCAAAGAGGGACACAAATTCAGAAGGAATGGTTAATTCTTACTAGACAGCATTTTCTAGCATTCATCTCTGTTATTTTTACTCACAGGTGAAAACAAGGATTGCAAAAGTACTCTGGGAGATATGTGTAAAGTAAGAATGAAATGTAGCTCCAGCCTACAGCTCTCATAATTACAGGGTGAAACCTTGTGCTGGTGGAAAGGACAGACGGATGGAGCATTTCCAATGAGGCTGCTGCATAGCAAGTATTTCTACAAAACCTACAATGGGATGACACATAAGGGATCCCAGGCTTGCAAGGCTGTACACGTGGAAGTACGTCAGCATTAAAGAGCCTGGTACGACATGTAGGTTTGCCAGCCCTCGGTTGTTCATGCTGCAGTTACTGGAGTGGGGATCTCCTGCATGTTGTGTGATGTCATCCCATATACCAAGCACAGTTCCCAGCCATGTTAGGAGGCAGCTGGTTCCTGATGGAAGGTCACTGGCTGCAGCAGCATCCCCCAGTAATGGGGAAGGGAGTGGATGAAAGGAAAAAAATGCATAACGCATCTTCTGCCTTCTTTGCGTGTTATTTTCTTGCCCCTGCTGAACAGCACCTGCCCGCCTCGTGTGGATTTCACTTCACAACATGCAGCTATGGAGGAACAGGGGCCCCAGAGCAAAACTGGAGTGGGGCCCTGAATTGAATCAATCAGCACCGCAGTGCACTGCAAGCCTTAGTGGGACCCAGGCCCTGGACTACTTATTCAGTGACAAATATTTATCATCTTAATTGAAATCTTTCTCAGTTGTTAAGCAACGTAATGACAAAGTCACCTAACACTCAGCTGCTCATAGCTCTACTCCCTCACATGCTCAGAAACAGTTTCTTCAGCAAGCACTCACTTTCTAAATAAATTTGAGACATTCAGATCCAACGAAGACATAACTGAACTAAGTTAGACTTAAGCTAAAGGAGTGTGTGTATAAAGAGGGAACATATACAAATATATGCACGCACATATACGTACATATGTGCACACATGCACACCCATATGTGCACACTAAACAATGGAAGCCTGAGGCGATTCCCTGAGCTCTCAGTTTTGGGGAGCAGGAGGAGGTTTCTCTCGCCCTTTTCCTAAACCCCGAGCAAGAAAGCAGCAGCAGGCTGGAGAAAATAAACTCACTAAAAGCCTCGGGGAAAGGGAGTGACTGGAGTTGGACACCTGTGAGTTGGATTCGCTCCACAGCTGGGAGCAACAGGTGAAGTCCTGGGAAGCAGTCAGGGTTTTACAGCTTGTGCAAGCAGAAGGGGCTAGACATATCAGGTGCTGCTCTGCATATCTGTGCTTGGCAGGTGTATTCATTAAAAGTAATTATGGCTTTTCTCAGGTCAGGCAGTCATTTTATTTTGGCACTTCAGCGTGCTAGAGTTTTGTTCACCTATCAAATATTTATTTAAGGAAACCTCACTGCATATGCAGGTTTTACATGAATTAGCAGCAAAGTAATTCATTTGCGAGGCTTATTCCTTCATCAGGCATGTATTTAAACGGGCGTCAGCATAGTCAGTTAAATGTCTGTAATAGTATACCCCATTTCTACTTTAATTTTCACAGCACAACTGAAAGGAAAAGCAGTCACCACCATCTCCCCGTGACATCCCTTTAAACTACCAGCTCTGAGCCCCCGCTCCCTCCAGTCCCTGAAAGCGCACAGCTCCCCTACAAGGCCTGCTTGCAATAGGGCTTGGGGGCGAGATGGGACAGAAAGCGAAGGAAATATTCCATGGAAATATTCAGGGATTCGACTTGATAACCTTCAGTTTTATTACCGATAACAGGAGGAGGTTCTGTTGAGCCATGTACAGCTCGTGAGGCTTTAGCTGTGTTCCCTGACTAAAGAGAGGGCCCCGTTGTCACTGGATGGGTGCCACAAGGGGCCGAGAAGTCTTGTAGGCCCCACACCTACGGGCTGACAGGGCTTGCGAAGCAGTGCCTGGGGGTGTTTGGCACCGACTGCTCTGCCTGGCACAGTGCTGTGGAAGCTGAAGTCTGCCCCAGGAGCAAGGATGGAGCCTTCGCAGAGGCTGGCAGAGGGGGAATCCTGGCAGAGCTCCCCCCGCCAAGAAACGGCTGGCATGGCACGGCTGCCCGGATGCTAACTGGCGTGCTGGAAACGAATGCTGCTCTGCCCACAGCCCAACAAAAACCAGGCGTGTCCCCGCTGAGGCCGTTCAGCCTTGGTGTAAACACCGTTTCTGATCTTTGGGAACCCAAAATAGCTCCTCCTCAGCTGCAGCAGGCGATGTGTTAGCCACGGCTGCGGCTGCTCTGCTGCCACCACCCTGCGATTTTCAGAGGTGCTCGCCATGGCCATAACCCACCATGAAGGCCTCTGCCATGCAAACACCTTTTGCTGACCATCTCTACAAGATGAATTCTGGACAAAATCACATACTTAAGCCACTTTCTTCTCATATTTTTAATACTGGAACAAGCACAGCTGTAGTTTGGCTGCTTTCTTCCCACTCCCGTTTCCATGTGCACGTGTCTGCACATAAACACAAGCCTACTATTTCTCTGTTTCTCTTTCTCATTTTGTCATCTTTTTATCAAGTTATTAATTGACTTTGTATTTTAGCTGCACTGAATCAAACACTAACTCCTTCTGTTCCTCCTCAACTTACAGTTAATAAAACAGCAGCCTCCTTAACCAAGCACAAAGCCTTCTGCCTCTGAATGCATTTTAAGTTGCAGCATTTTATTTCAACTGCTACTAAACTCTCCTTAAACCTATGGGGCTCTTGTAAAGGCCTCACGTTCAAGTCATTTTCCATACACAATTTACCAACTTTTAAAGGATCCTGTTAAAATTCAATACTAAGAAAGCACTCTGTTATATCTAGGAAGAGCATTGCAGCCTCTCTTCTAGGAACAAGTTGTGGCTTTTCCAATAAAGATACGTATCTGCTCTTCCCTGGCTGAAGGATTCATCACACTGAACTGCAGAGTACTGTGAAGCAGGCAAACACAGCGTTGCTACCTGCGGCCAGGATTGCTTCTGAACATGGCTAATACACGTTAACCCAGGGACTGCACCCTTTGAGATCTTGAAAAGTCATAGCTAAAATTGCAGACATCATCACTGTGGGGGCTTCAGGGTTCCTCAGGAATCTTCTCCACCAAACACTGAAGGCTCTTTTCTAATCTCACTCCTTAGCAATTCTGGGGAAATCATTTAAGCATGATTAGGGGAGATGTGGAGGAAGAAAATATCTGTTTGCTCAACTATTTCAGTGGAATCTAATCACTGGACAGATTATTTTCACCTTAAAAATATTTCAAAGTTTCCTCCCATCTGAATATCCATGCAAAACTGCTGAATACATTATTATTTGTTTTCAAAGTAACGTGCAGCACAACCGTACAGTTCAGCTCTTCTCCTTTGTCTACGGAAGACCTTACAGTTTAGATTGGAAGCCTTGTTTTTATATAGCTTATATCAGGTAAGATGAAGACTCACCCTGGTCTTTACTTCTTCATTTGTTTCAGCCTCTTCATTTTTTGCATTCTTTGAGACTATTTAGAATTGGAAAATTTAGGCAAGATTCGCAGCACTTTGATAATGAAAAGCCATTACTGCAGAGCACAACCTCTTTACATGTCTCTTTTGGTGTCTCACTGGAGACCTTTTAGTCCAGATCTGACCAGTGACAATACTTGCTTTTACTTCATGAAAAGCTTGACATAAAATTAACCCCTTTTTCCCTAAGACTGCCAGTGCAGTTCCCTTAAAACTTTATACTACTTATTCATTTTGCCAATCATTTTCACAATCACTGATCCATAATGAACTTTGTTGCATTATTGGAAGCATCAGAACTGTGTCAGTTTCAGAGTTGTTCACAATATTTTTCAGCAATTCTTAGAAATTAAACAAGACTTCTTTCCCCCCCTTTTTTTTTAAACTTGATTTTTTTCATATAGCTTCAAACCAAAGAAACTGTGCATTCCTTCAGACATCAATTTTGGTATCATCATACTGTACAACTGTAAAATGGAACAAATGAAATTATGCCCATTTTCTGTTCTGCTGACAAATCTTGGTTGGTGGTTTTGTTTGTTTTTGTTGTTGTTGTTATTGTTTTCCAATTCTAACCCAATAGATGGACTTCCATCAAGAAGAAATCTCAGTCTCTGTGCTGTCCAAAATGCAATAACAAAATAACCAAGTTACAAATGCCCACCGATGCTGCATTATCTTACAAGAGGAAGCATGTGCATGATACTCACAGAAAAAGAGTCTTAGTTCCTAATATGTGGCCAATTCTTGACAACTAAAGGAAAAACTATGCCAGGCCTTACCAGTGTGGCTTCGTTTGTGAACCATGAGCACATTGGGACCGATGCAAATTATCCCACAGATATCACATTTTAGCTTTCCGTTAGGAAGTCGAATGCCTCCAACTCCTGACATAGCCTTGCTGCCTGGGCCATTGTGTGAGCCATTCATTTTCTCTCCCGAGGTATCAAGCATTCGTAAATCCTCCGCACATTCTTCCCCATTCATTTCACAGGCACGCCCATTCTCTTCATCACTCTGAGTCTCTATTTTAATATTACCGGCTGAAAAAAACAATAGAGGATGCCACTCAGTTTTGTTACAGAATAAATATAGTGGCCAAGAAACAGTCACATCAAAGGAGATAACTTCTACACAGAATGTACAATATACCTGAATAACAAAAGCTACAAACATGACTACATTTCTATGTGCCATGTGATGAATTTGCAACACATGGAGCAATGAACAATGAGTATCATCAGTAAGACAAACACAAGACATCTGGGGAGCTGGGAACCCAAATAACATTGCAAGTCTGTTCCTAGGACATTTTGAGATTTTTGCATTTGTAACATTCATTTTGACAATTCAGGCTAATTGGAATTAAATTTATAATGAATCCACATCTCACGGAGTTGTCCCGAACAATTGTGAAAATATGCAACACATCAAAGACAATGGATGAAAATGAACTGAAAATGCAACATTCTCCATTTGGCAGGAAGGTCCTGAGGGCTGTGCTAAATTCAAATACTTGTTTTGTAGGTATTTATAGGGTAAGCAAGGACAATGTTCACACTGAGCAAAGAGTACAAACACTGATAAAGAAATTGGAGTGCAAAAAGATGAAAGGACTTTAAGGGCAAGGACTGGCATTACAGTAAATTATAGGAGTGATAATTGTGTTTTAGGACAGCAAGATTAGCGTCACAAAGTAAGAGGAGAGGATCAGCTACAGCCATCAGTTGCTATGAAAAACCAGCCAAATCAACCAAGGTGGGTGGGAGAACTGTTTTGACTTTATTGGACAACTCCTTTGTATTATAATCCCATAAGTGACAATCAGTTGCAACTAGAAGAAAAAGGCAAGTGTAAATTTGGCATAGCCTGACTACATATGATAGCACATAGGTTGGTAAACTTTATCTGATATAAACACAGTCAAGACTCAAACCTAAATCTTACAGAAAAGGGTCAAGATTCAGATCAGTTAATGGTGTTATTTGTTCCTCTTCTCTCTGCAGGACTGTGTTATCTCTTGTGTAAAATAAACCATCTTTACAGTTAATTCCTTGTTTTCTGATCTGATGATTTCAGTGGAAAAACAGTTCTTCGTTAAGCTCCAAAAGAGCAGTTCATTGCCCCAAATCTTGCTTTCCTTTTAGTGAAAAAACCCGTCCTTCAATGAACCTCCAAAAAGGAGAGCATTTACTGTAGTGGCTAGCTGAGTACATAAGGGGTCTATTTCACCCCATAAAGAACCAGGTCTTTTTCTTTTGTACAACAGTAATTACATGGTAGCCTTATTCATAAGCGGTGCTGTAGCAATGACATAACTAAGATACGGGCACTAATTACATCAAAGGTTGAAAGATCTTGAGTTTTATTGGAAAATGTAATGTTTGCCAAACTGTCCTCTCTTATACCCTGCAACCTCCCAGGTGTTCCAGTTGGATTGCATGGACGTGACTGACAATAGTACCTGAATCAAAGTCCTACTGGGAAAGATGCTGGGAGTAAAGGTGTGCACATTTCTGAGCACTGCTTGGCTGGACACCTTTTATAAAGTCTGCCGTTGTAGGCATTTGAATGTTCTTTCAAATATTGCATTTTGAATAGAAATCATATGCAAGATAGAATGTGCACACCCTAAATAGCAAGTTTTCCTTTAAAATTTGTGTTCTAAAAAGGGCAATAATTTAGAGGTATGTAAAAAAAAAAAAATCAGTGTCAAAGCAATGATGTACAAAGACAGCATAAGTAGCTAATCAGAAGCGGTCCATAGTATTCCACAAGATTAGTAGAATACTACCCCATAATGATTTTTTCGCTGTAGTGAACAGAAGCAATAGAACTATTCACCTTAAGGATATGACAGATTTTCCATAAATCATACATCAATTCTTTTCTCTTAATTATAAGATCAATAATTATTATGCAAATATGTACATAATAATTTGTGTGTAAATATAATTACAGATGCCTTGCCTGCCAGGAATATAGAGAAGGTGGCTTTTGAAGTAGGCTTTACGTTAAGTTAAAACAGAACATATGTGAACAAATCAAAAAGATCAGACTCCTTAAGCCCTTTGATAGCATATGCAGACAAATGTACGTTACTGAGAAGTGAAATGACACACAAAATATCATAAAAGTAGGAACTTGATGGAAATGATCTCTGTAGTGAGCTGAATTTGCAGTATACTTACAGGAAAAAGATTTGGGAATTATTGCATGAAAGTCCCTAAAGCCTTCTGCCCCATATGCAGCTGCAACAAAGAAGGCAAACAGGATGCTGGTTTGTGGTACTGCTAGCAGTAAATGTAAAAGAAGATGGCATTATTGCTATACGAGAAATACCTAGGAGAAAGACAGAGCTATCAGCACAGAAGTAACACAGGTAGTTCAGGACAAAGCAGGAGCAGCAGTAGAGCAGCAAGCAGGGGAATTCTGACCTGCCTACGGCAACTCTGATTTGTAAAAATGCCACATTTTCCAAAGCATCCAACAAGTTTTATCATGTTTCCTAAAAGCATAACCTTTCCTGGGCATTCCCCTTACTCACAGGTTAACTTCTGCTGAAGTCAAGAGGAACTTTGGCTAAAGTGTCTGGAAAGGGACAACGGGAGCAGAGCACCTAACCCAGCCTTCTCCTGGCCCCCAGAAGAATCACAGGCCCCTACAATGTGAGCTTCCTCTCAGGATTTATTTTATTTTTTGCCATCATGCCCTCTTTGTATGCCAGAGATCTCTTCCTTATATGCGCTTGTTTCTAGTCACCACAGTTGTAAAAAGTTAAATTGCATTGTTTTCTTCTCACGTCTGATGTTCTTATGTAATGGAAGAAGAGGGAGTTGGATTATATATGTATTATTAGGTACCGGTATATTTGTTTGTACGTATTTCTGAGGCTTTTCCTCTCATTGTATCTGCAGAAAAGTAGCTGCACAAACACACTATACAATGCATATTATGAGTTGCCAAGTGCAAATTAACATGCCCCAGAGCACATTGATACAGGTCATTACTTGACACTGACAGAGAGATATCGATCCAATCAAACTTTGCTGAAGCTCTCTTGCATCAGTGCCCCTGGAGCAGCACAGCTACACTGTGCAGCACTGCAATCTGCGTAGACCAGACCTGGCGTGCAGGATGTCCCTACAGCTGCACTCCTTAGGCAGCACTGCTCACCAAAGGGGCTTGTTTCGGGTGGGAGGCTGACTTTGGTCACAAGAGCTGACACACGGCGAGGCCAGAGCCTTGCCCTGGCTTCTTGCACAGATTTTATAGGTGTAATCAGCAAAAAAAATCTCTTTGTACTCAAATGTAGCACATTTTGCAAACTTGTTTTTTCAAAAGAGAATTACTGACAAAAGCTCCACCAACATAGGAGATGGAACGGGAGAGAGAAACCACTCCAGCAGAAATACTCAGGATTTTTGTCAAGTCTGACTGAGAAACGGGAAAACAGGCTGCACAGTTTTGTCTGGAGACTTGGACTGAAAACAGAAAACAACAAAATTTTCTATTTCTTTTGTGAGAAAGGTTCTCTCTTTCCCTTGCTCTCGTGGGCAAAATCATTTCTGGGGCACTGATGATGTGACAAATAACTGGGAATCAGATATTTTCAGATGCACATTCAGCATTTGTACAGGTTTCTCAAACAGTTACTCAATATAGTCTTTGTAGAAATAATTTCTGGCACATTCTTGACTATGTACACATACATACAGATGTTAATGTGCTCTACAATAATTCATGGTGATAATTTCTCATTGGCTCTTCTAACACCATTAAGACATTATTCATTAACTAATCTACTTCAGTTTTGTTGGAGATGACCTTAGAAGGCTGTCTGTTTTACTCTCTTTGTACACACCAATGCAATTCAGGGGAGTTTAATCCAAACCCTTTTTTTGTGCAAGGAATGTAAAGTGTCAGTGCAGTGTCACTGATCTGACAGCTCTGCCCTCACCTCCCTTTTTACCCATCCATATTGTGGAAAAGTCACCCAAAAGCTGGGCACTGGGTGGGTCTCTTGCACTGTCTGGTGTCTGTTGGGAGCTTCACATGGGACTTTCTGAAGAACGTTTGAACTTTATGTTATAAAGAATGTCCTGCATTGTGTGATTAAAGGTAGTTTATGCAAAAGTCCTTGGAACAAAAAAATTGACATATCAAGGGGAAGAGGAGTGACAATACGATTTATCTGTCTTTCCAGTTCCAGGCACCTTTTTCTGGGGAAGGGCAGTGTAATGGGTTCAGCACAGGACTCAGGCTGAGACACTCGGGTAGGCATGAAGGAGGACAAGGAGCCTGAGTCGTGCTTCCCTGGAAAGAGCTGAGTAATGTCAAGAGGGAAGGGAGGCGTTTTGCAATGAGTGAAAGAGTCTGCTAGCAGGGAGAAAGGAGAAACCAAATTGACTTCCGAAGAAACAGGAAGGTTTGGAGGGCAGCTTTTAAAGGACAGAGTAGCAGGCAGCTAGGGAAAAGGCGTAAGAAGGACTAATGATTTGTTTCCAACTGACTGACATTTTACCTTCTCGTGTAGTTACAAGACTCCCTCCCAGATGTAAAAGACTCGCAAAATTTTGTGAGACGAGTTTTAAGCACCTGGGCCAAAATCTTATTTTAAAGGGGGCATTCACATCCCAACTCATATTCTTCTCAGCTGGCATTTTTAAAGAAAAAAAAAATCATAGTACCTGGCTATCAAAGGAATTTAGGGAGTAACAAAAAAAAAGAAAAAAGAAAAAAAAGATCATACTGAAGTTTCTGGGTCATCTGAAAAATAGAGGTACTGAACTCCCTTTTATTTTTAATGGGATTTAAGTATCTTTAGTACTTTTATCCCAGCTAAGGTACTTAACTGCATTCTGTGGCATATAAATGTCTTGAAGAAGTTGTCCTTTAGCCTTTCTTTGAAAATAACCATGATAATCTAATTTTTGGTCATGACATTAGTCCATACAATGTCCTTCACATACTTTGCAGCCAATAGCAGAGAAAATGCCTCTTCAAGTTGTTTCAAATAATTTAGGTGCATGTAATTTTTTGTTTGAATGGCTCATTTTTTATTCCAAGACAAGTCAGAAGTATTTTGTTGATGTTAGTTGATGCTTCACGGTAGCTTTAAAGTCCAGCAAGAGTTTTGCATGAAGGCACCACAGCTATTCAAGCAGTAGACAGGTGAAACTGCAACAATATTCGGTTGATTTGAACAGTGGATTAGCAATGTTATGGTGAGAAGGAGAAAACCTTTAACACCATCCTTGCTAGCAAATTATAAAAAATGTTGCTAAAAAGGTATAACAAGTTTAAAAAAGCCTTTTAAACCAAAATAAACCACCCCAACACACCAATGTGTCAGCAAAGCAACCAGGATCTCTTCCTGTTTACATAAATGCAAAATATAGATAAAAAAAGAATATTGCGAGCAATTCCACCTGTTATTTCTACTATAAGGCATAACAGCTACTCTGCTTTGTTTCAGTGCACCAAACCCTAGTATGTAGCTATGACCTGAAATCCAAACCTTCCCCTTTTCTTTTTTACATCATGGTCATTTTCTGTGGCATCAGTTCCGTTCTCACAACAGAAAGGCACTGCAGGTGGAGGATGCCATTCTCAGAAATACAAGACACACAAGCAGGTTGTTTGTCCTCAGAATATCTAAGGATTCAGTTCTTACTAGCTAGGCTTGACAACCACAAAGACAGATTCTTTAACTTAAACTGTGTTTCCATTAATAGTATATTTCCCTGATGAGCTTCTGAAGTGACACGAAGAATCATGTAGCTGTAAAAAATGACAGCAAAAGGCCTGGGCAGGGCAATCACAATGAGCTATGTAATGGTCTCAGCCCTTCTTCAGTAAAATTCAGAAGACACAACACAGCACAGCTGGGACTGATCGTAAGTAACTAGATATTCAACTTCAGGAAAAGGGGATATATTCAGGTGCTGTTAGAAATTACTGTTTTGCCCAGTCCTTTGTACATATGGCACTGCACTGCCCAGTTTATCAGGCATTTGTGGTACCTGCACATGAGAGGCCAGCTCAGAAAAGCCTAAAAAGTTAGAGCCTACAATGTGACTTAATTGCTAGGGACAAGAAGAAACTAATTAGTAAATAAAACAGGCTGTATGCAGCCCATCTTGCACAAACTGTTATGCAGGGTGTCCATTAAAGAAGGATCGAGCATTTGTGGTGTCATGAGACATGAGACCACTAAGACAGAGGGAGGCTAATGCCCGAGGCCGGTGAGGAAGCCCAGCGATATGGCGGTGCAGGCACCTTATCGCTTTTCTTGAGAGCGTCGCGTTCTTTACCACAGGCTGCACGGGGGCGACAGATAAAAATTAAGGCATTTTAATGAGAAGCTCTCAGCTGGATTTTTAAAGGGAAACAAAAATAACAGAAAGAAGTGTAACAGCATGAACTGCTGGGACACACCTGTAGGCACGGCAGACTGGGCACAGCGGATAAGAAGTTTGTCCCGGCGGGGTCAGAGCTGCCCCTCCTTTGATGCCAAGTGCCTGCCGCCGGCAGCCAATTTCTCCCCTACTCTAATTTTGGCTTTCAATCAAACGTATATTATTCCAGAAAGACAGGCGCCCTCAGATAAGCTATCTCCCTCAAGACAACCAGCGTGAGGCGCTCCACCCACCTCGCGCCCTCCGCGGCCATTTTCCTCTCAGGGCTGCCCGGTGGGAGGCTCCCGGCCTGCCCGTGCCAGCGCCCACGCCCATGCCTGCCTGCCTCCACGGCTCGACTGCAGTAGCACAGCAAGCAGATCGACCCAGTGCTCTGGAGCTGAAGGGAATGCAAGCAAGCAAACAAAATAACTGACAAATATTTCCTCTCTATGTTCACAAAGAAGCGACTCTTGCTCCACGGTGCAGACTCACAGTAATCACCAGTTGGTTACCTATGGGAATCCTCTAACGCACCAGCAAAGATGGAGAGGCTGAAGGCAGATTCAAGTAATGATCCTGAAATCTACTCACACACTTGAAGCTAGCTGCTTTTGAAAGTGAACTGGTGTTTCAGCAGGAAATGATCTGTAACCAGTCCAAGGCTCCAATCTAGTTCATATTCATGCTCTTTATCATGCTACTCGCTGTTACATTTTGTACTGGCTTCAAGCTGTTTTTTTTTCAAAGAACTGGTTACAACTACCTGGCTGCTTGGTGTTCATCTGAATTACCAGAGAAATGAAGTTGAGAGAGAAAGAGCATTATCAAGAAAAGACATGCTAAACCTATTTCTCAAGTTCCACACATAGTGTAACCCATGCTTCCTCTACAGGGACTGCTCCTTGTCTTTTGCTGGCCACGTGATAGAGAAGCTAAGGAAACTGCTAGAGGCTTGCTGGTAACAGAATTTCTTGACACTTTTCTGTTTTGAGAAGTAAGCTGGGAAGATTTTCAAACTGGAGAGAAAGGTTTGCCGACAAATTACGGCAAGAACAGAGCTTCTCATCCTCAAGAACTTTTTCTCTTCTGCTTCCATCAGACTTCTTTATGTGGGCATTAAAGGATGAGGAAGTAGCAAAAGGGCATTTAGCAAGAAATTTTTAAAAAGCCAAGTAACCTCAAGTAACTACACAACAGTGAGGTAAAAACACTACCTTATATGAAAATATTCCTGGCTCACATGGGTATATTTGTGTGGAAACTCATGATTATGTGCTGAGTCTGGCACCATCGAAGGCTGCATTCACCAGAAACCATATAAACATTGCAGCTTGCACTCTTCCCAACACAGCAGCAGTTGTCCAGGGGAAGCAAAGCCAAAGACATTTGATAATTTAGTATTTGCAAGGTATCCCCCTTCTCTAATCCTTCCACAAGGCAAGTTTTTGTAAAATTCATGAGTGTTAACCTGCCCTCAACTAATGCAACAAAACTCTAGCTGATGGAAGTTGCACGTGGTAGAGTGGGAGAAGGTGGAAACAAGAGTTTTGCAATCACAGAGCTCATGCAGAGTGTGCACCTGCAAATAACACCATTTTGAAGGAGTGGCTAAGACAAGATTCAACAGGGAGACTGGAGAAACTCCTTACAGATGGTTAGGGTCTTACATGAAGCCATATGGTCATCGCTGGAATTTATCCTTACTGTGCTACAAACACGGGTGTTACTGTGTGGATCCCTAGACAAAGCACAGGGCTTAAATGCAGAAATACAGGGAGCAAAGTGTGGGTACACACCTATGGGGTCAGTTACGTACAAATGATGTGAACACCAGTCAGAGGGGGAATTTTAAGCCGGTCTAAGCAAGAGAAAACTTTGTGAAATCTGAATTTGTACAGAGGGTATTGGTCAGACCTAGACTAGCTGAAGATGGCAGTCGCTACCCTGCAGAAGAAAGCTACCGCTTGGAAGCAAGGAGGTGTCCTTGGATCTGTGGTAGCAATGGGAGGACACAGCTCATGGGCTTGCTGTACAGCTGGTGTGGTGTGCGGGTGCACAGGGATGGGGAAGAAGAACTGTTTTGTATATTGCTTCAGAGCACCTACATTTGCCTTGCCCTACATGCAAAACTAGCCCTTGCAAACCTTCCCCTTTTCATGCTCCAGCTCAGTGAACTGAATCTACAATCTTTCATTTTGTCCCTGGAGTGGCACAGATCCACACTGGCCCAGGATCTGGACCCAAATGGTCCATCCATTTGAACATTTATGCTTTGCCTTCTTGGCCAGTGAGACAGACACAGGGACTTTTACCAGGGACTATTTAGGTACCATGATGATGCCCTGAGCACTACTTTACACAAGTGTTGATAGTTCCTCAGCTGTCAAAGGGTTAGTAGATCTAAAATTAGACCAAGCAGCTGTGTTTAGGTTTGGGGAGGTGCCTATGGTTGCTCTGCCAATGCTGTGCATTGTCAGTCTCCTCTTTCGAGAAGAGGTCTGAGGTTGAAATGGAGAGGAATCTTGCCATTTCAGCACTTGAGAGGGAATACTTTATGACAATTTTATTGAATGGTCTACTGTCAAAATAAATTCCAGAGCAGGTTCCTCTGTATCTCCCTCACCAGACAGTGAAAAAAGCAGATACTAGTAGTTTATTCTAGATTAAAGAAGATTAAATGTAGTTATCACATTACAGTAGTAAAGCAGATGATCATGACTCTAAAAAGAAGGTAATCCTGAGGTAGCCTGCTTTAGACCTGCTACTCCTGACAGCTCAGTTATTTTTCTAGAAGTATTTATTTGACGCTATTGACGTTTTTTTCTTTTATTGTTGTAGAAATATTGCCAGAAGGTTTTGCAATGTAGACTGCTGTTTACCTGATCACAGTGTGCTCAACAGTCCAGTGAAAGAAAATCCTAGTCTACATCTGGGGAAGAAGCATAAACTGTTCAATAGAAATCCTAAAGAAGTTATCTGAACATCTAATGAAAGAAGTTATATGAATATCTAATGGTGAGTCACACCAGATAGATATTGAGGAGAAAAATGTCAGGACGAAATTGACTTTTTCTTATTGCATATTACAGTGAATGCTTTGTCACTGGATCTGTGGTGAGTCCCCTCCAGGCAATCAGTCCTCCATGCTGACTGGTAAGGAACTCCCAATGATGTGGGGAGACTCTCAAGAGCTGACATATCTGGATCATTCTGGAAATCTGCAGACTCTGTTCAGTCCAATTTTTTTGAAAGATTTCTTGTCTTTCCTCACTTCCTTGGCCATTTTTCATGTCTGCTGTTTAGTTGGTTTTACCTCAGCAAAAACAGTCTCCTTGCCTCCCTTCTCTGAACAGAATACAACCTTAACCACATTAGCACTGTGATAAGTTATCCTTGACATAATTTTCCCTTTTGTGAGACATCCAACAATTGCAATGTTGTATACTGTTTCCTGGGGTCTCTGAACACAGTACTAAGAGGAAAACCTAAATTTCATTAGCTTTCTGTAACAATTGACTCATCAGGAAGGACAGACTTTTCCAAAAATCCCAGTTTCTCAGAAAAAAAAAGGAAAAAAAAAAAAGGAAAAAAAAAAGGTGGAAATTTTACTCGTTTTGAAACCTGTTACACAAACGCAAATGAGATCAGAAGGAAGTCTCACAACTACAGCATTTATATGCAGGGGGCAAAACTTCATTCATGATAAGTACCTATAATTCCACTGAAGTCATTAGTGGTGGAGATACGTAATTAATGCTCACAGATGGCAAAAAGTCCTGTGAAACTCTTCTAATTTCACTGAGGCCATAAGTAAGCCATGAGGAGTTTAGTGAGGCCACTCTGCCCTAAAAATGGTTCAGGAAGGAAATCAGACTCAAAGTGGGCCAAGCTTGTGGCAACTTTCTAGCTCTCGTCTCCAAGTGCACCTCAGCTGCCATTTGAAACTACTGAACTTAGAGGAGTCCCTATTCCTGTCCTGATGGGTATTTCCAAAATCAGAAGGGAACCATGCCACAGAAGAGTGCTCCAAGCTGAGTTTGGTTGGGTGCAGGTATTACCATGCCTCCAGATGAGAAAGGCCATGTGGCCCAGCTTCCTCAAACCGTGAACAAATCTTTAGCAATGCTTAAGGCCGGTGAATGTAAAAAAAAAATGTTTTAAAATTATTTTCTGTTCTCTTGAACGAGTAATCTGACATTTGAAACTCACTGGAAACACAGTCAAGATCACAATCTTCAAAGAGTCACAAACAATCACCATACTGAGTGTCAGTATCTTACATCAAAATGCAACCGTTTTCTTCACGTGGATAGATCAGCAAAGCATCTAAGCCAACATGTTGCTGGCAGAGCTTCAAGGGAAAAGGCTTACAAAATAATAGTTGTTGAATTAAATAGTCTTCAGTAGCACCACTCTTACACTACATTGTCATAAATAGCTCCAAACAGCCTACTACAGTCAGGTGAAACCTACATAACAGACCACAGATATTCTTTCATCAAGGCCTTCACTTCTGGCTGTAGTACAGAGTAACGTAATATGATTTAAATGTTGCTTGAATATTTCCAAACTCTTCCACTCATTTCAATACACCTACTTTTTTTTTTTTAACATTTGTCCATCAACGAAAAATTTTTACAAAAGCAACTAATGCTTTGAGAATCTCTGAATCGAGGCACTAGCAAAACAAGATTATCAGAAGACACAGATCAGCCTGGAAAACACTGTTCACTGAGAAATAAGACCACTATCTCAAGTTCCATATCTAAATTCTGGGCACCTAGTCACCTCTGAAAACCAGACCACCCTCTGTTTAGCATGCATGTGCAGGCAGGCATGTGTTAGCCTCTCACAAACTCTTTGCCATGACCTCTAAGTTGATCAATGAAGAAGTAGTTAACAAAAAAGACATGTATTGGCATATCCTGGTTTCAGAGCTCCAGAGCTGGTTCAGGCCTTGCTTCCTAATCTGCAGCAGAATGAGGGAAACCATCAAACCCTTATTCTACCACAGCACCCTATAGAGGGCAAGCAACTGTGCAGCAGTGGGGAGCAATTTGGAAGTATCTAAATTATTTGGGAGTTCAAGTCTCCTTGCCTTATAGTAGTATTTAGACTTTTAAGACAACCTGAGCTTCTCATGGGGGGTGGAGAAACAAGAAACCCACACTAAGAATGCTGTTGAACTTGAGTCCAATCGCAGCCATAGATGAGAAACATCACAGCTTCCCCCTTGTCCGGCTTAACAGGAAACCTCTATCTGCTGTTCCTCTAACTCCTTCCACAAACGCACTAAGCAGTCTGGACATATTACCCATTTCCTCCCAACCCACAGTTGTTTATCTCCCTAGCATCTGTCATGGTCTACAAGTTTGGAGCAAGTCCTACACCAGTTGCTACGATGCAAATTTATAACAACCAAGCTGAAAGGCTTATAGAAAATTCCAGAATAAATAAATAAATAAAAACAAAGAAGAAATACACACTTCTGATTGATGGCTGCCCTAGGAAGTAGCTGGAGCAAAGACTGAGGGAGTGTGTTCCCAGTTGCCTGATATCTCAAGAGAGCTACAGCACCTCCTTGTTCTCACCTGTGGCATCTTCCAAAGCCTTATTTCACACACACACTCACAGATACTAATATGAATTTTTCCTATGGGGTTCTGTTATTTTTGTTGTTGTTGAAGGGCAAGGCTATGAGTCCTGTACACAACAGGCCTAGAGGTCTGCTAAGCTTTTGTGTCTTACTCCGCACCCAAGTTCAGAAACACATCAGGGCTTTATCTTTTCTATTACAGCAGTATCATGGAAGACCCTTGAACTGGGACAGACTGCCATCTCTTCTTTCATTCAAGGAAATGGTGATTATTCAGTTTGGGATTATCTTAAACTACATGGAAAGCCATTATCCCAAGTTCCTGAGCCAGCAGCCTCATGACTTTCTGTCATTTCTCTTGCCTATTTATAAATCTTTCCCTTCTTTCCCTCGGCCCCCACTCTTCCCTCTCCACCCTGACCTGCTTCTGCACACTCCCGGAGGTGAAACCAGATAGCTGCAATTGTGACACTGCAGTTTGTGTGTCATATTGTAACTGGGTTTCCACATCCTCCTTGCTCTGTTGTAAAAGAGCTTGAAGAGGAAGAAGTGCAAATAATGAAATATAGGAAAGCAGGAAAAGAGGAAGCAGCCGAGAGACAGCAGCCCAACTGAAATGCTAAGAATTATGGAGAAGTGACAGAAAGGGAAGCACAGACCAGGAATTATACTTGGTGGCTTAGCAGAAAAAAAAAATAATTAAAAAAATACATAGGCTTAGCTTTTTCTGCCTCTCCAGCAGTCTTCTAGATTACTACTCCCCTCTGACTTTCACTCACTTGACCTGTATTCCCCTTTCCACCTACTTTAAGATAGTTACTGAACTGCGCTACTCTCTGTGCAGCCAGACTGCACCAAACCTTAAACTAGAAACCCCTCCTTGCCTTCATATAAAGCAAGAGGATGGACTCAAATCCTTCTAAGGAAGAAAAGAGGGAAATCAAACATGAAGAAAAGGCCTCAGGATGCCTAGCTTCAGGGTGAGCGTGCTTGATTAGGCAATGGTCTTATTTGCTGAGGGTAGCCACGGAGGACAGAGTGATGGAAGAGTACAGAAGGAAATTAGCTAAAGAAGAGTACGGATTGCCTAACCGGGCAATCCTGCCCAATTGCCAGTGGATGGAGCAGACAGCTTAGGAAGTCCTTCCACAGAGAGCATGTACCGTTCTGTCCTGCTGATTCAGAATGAAACTTGTCTGGAGCAGAACGCATTTAAAATTCACATGAAGAATTTTCTCTTCTCCATTTGCAGGCAAAAGAGATACAAAGCAGAATGCGAACCTCTTTAAGAACAGAGCAGGACTCAGCTTTATACACTCGCCCACTCTCAGTGACTTTTCAGTGAGAATTAGTCTGATAAAGGGCTGAGTAAAAAGTAAAACTTGAGAAATGACCCTCTATAAATATCACGGCCCTTATAGTTACGCATCCCTTTTGAGTCAAGCTCCACTCTTTATGTTATCCGGTGGCTAACTGAATTTTGTAGTTTCTCAGGAAGATAGTGGTGAAATCCTGTATGTAAATGAAGACAGGAGTGTTACACAAAGGTGTACTGCGGTATAATTATTTGTTCATCACTGCGTGAAAGCTACCCTGTTGGAAGAGCTCGTTCGAAACCATTTGTGGCTATTCCCCCACAAAGGAGGCTGTCAGGAGGTGATAAGAAATGGGTATTAGTGAGGCTTCACTTTCTTTGAAACACTCTTGCACAGAGAGCACCAGCAGGCTCTGATATTTTCCCTACTGTTTATCTGTGAATTAGGAAATACGTTCTGGGCCACTCAATCAGTATTGAGTTCCTCAGCTAACATTAATATATTTTGAGATGTGCAGGGAAGAGGAGAGAGGAATTTAACCGCGTATGAAGGAGTTAGCTTCTGAAGAATGGCAGCATTTCCTGAGATGTTATGGGAGAGATGTACGAGCATTGTGAAGGTTTTGCCCGCCTTGTCTTATCTGTTACAGGGAAGGGCTGATGCGTATTTTGGGTGTGAGGGCCATGACCTGACTGCTCCTGGCTTTAGTCTGGTTTTAACTTCAGCGGAGCTCTTCACTCTTGATTTAATTCAGCATTTCCAAAGACAAAAATCAGTCATGCAGCTGTACAAGAAACAATACCCTGCCAAGTCAAAAGAGTACTGTGAGAGAGAATGTAGCTATGGATGTTCTCCATAGCAAATGGATGCAATTTTTCTGTTTGATTTTGGATGAGAAATGGCAAGTGAAAGAGGGAGAAACATAATTATTTTCCTGTCAGG
The DNA here is from genome assembly GCF_009769625.2 of Cygnus olor. Classification (NCBI taxonomy): domain Eukaryota; kingdom Metazoa; phylum Chordata; class Aves; order Anseriformes; family Anatidae; genus Cygnus; species Cygnus olor. The sequence continues at coordinate 87,381,283 of NC_049170.1, read as the reverse complement.
ACAGTCATAATGCTACTAACTGTTAAATCAGGACAGCAGGAAACAACTAAGCATTAGCTTCTACTGCAGTTCTAGCCATAAGGAAAGGCATGAGCAGTTTGCTTGGTTAAGGAGCAATACCACAAGGGGATTTTTATGCTGATGTAAACTTGGAAAAAAGAGAACATTAAATAGCAATAGAAATGGGCAATACTTGGTCCAGAACTATTCTCAGTTTCTCACTGCATATAAATAGTACTTTTAATAATTATCTTCTTCACAAACAGCAGGCTTCTGCTTCAGCCTACAGAAAATGTGGTAAGAAACAAAACTGTATGGCCCCAAAGATGGACAGGGCACTGGATTCAGACTCAGGAAATCTAGATTTAATTCCTAGCTCAGCCACAGACTTCCTGTGTGGCCATGGGAAAGGCAGTTAATCCATCATGTGCCCTTACTTCCCTATCTGTACATTTTTCAACTCCTTTTTAATGGGGATGAGACTTTTTTTTTTTTTTTTTTTTTTTAAATAATGGTGAAACACAAAAGTTATGTTACTGTCTGGAGTGATTCCTATATCTGGGTACATGCCTTACAAGTATCCTAACACGTGAGGCTGAAATCTGTCCACGCACCAGTCACCCTCCTGGCATGTGTCCCGCGGGAGGCAACTACGGACCACAGGACAGACAGCAGGGGTAGCTAGACAGGCTGTATCACTTAGGTATTGCGAAAATGCACTGATAATCTGTGACATGTCCCACAGAATTATACACCAGTAGGAAGCTTTTTATTGTCCAGCCTAATAAACCTTGGTTATATCCATAAAATACTGGAGATCAAGTGTCTGGAGCCCTCAGCCAGCTCCCCCTTATCTGGGATTGGTCGAGGTCAAAAAGCAGAGTTTTTCTTCCCTAGACTATTGATACAGGAGCAGGTAAGGAACTGTAACCTTCCTCAACTGGCCTGTTCCTGTGCTGTCTCTCTGTTTAAAGAGAGATGTGAAAGTCCCAAAGTCTTCTTCAGGAAAAAATGGTGCAAGCTGTTTAAAATATCCAGAACAGTTTAAAATTTCCCGCTACCCTGCAACCAGCATGGCAGAAGCTATGTGTGGCTTGAGAAAAGAAACAAGAGGGGCTCAGCCTGGGCCTTTATTGTAGGAAATGACTAAATACTGAAAACTGTGTCATCTCCAGTTCAGATTTGTAGTGCTTCTCATACATCTTCAGTTACGAGGTGTGAAATCTCACTCCAAAAACAAACTGCTGGAGGATTTTTCTGTAATGCAAAAGATCTTCAGAAGTATCTCAGCAAAAAGAAAAGCCTGGATAAGAATATGGATTTGGGCAGTTTGGGCATATATCCAAGCTTTACCTTCACCTGCTCATCCTACAGAATCAGCCTCATTCACTCTCCTCTCACGTCAGCATTAGACTGCAATTCCACTCATTGTCCTGCCATAGACTCTTGCCTGTACAAATCAGACACAGAGCTGGAAATCAGCTCTCCCCTTTTTCCAAAAGTTCAAGTGATGCTCTACGTTGTTCTTCTGTACTAAGTTCTAGATCAGTTAGAAGTCAGGAAATTAATGATTTCATGATTTCCAAAATGACCTAATCATTTGCTGCCAATATATATTTTACGTCCTCATGTAACATCATGAAATCCTTCATTTATTTATATTTATCTGTTTTATAAGTTTGATCTCACTTTTCAAGTTAAGGAGACATTGTTAAAATAAATCTGAGTACTTTGAACGCTTTGTGCCAAACCAATTCCACTGATGAAGACACTAAACTATTTTTCTGCAGCTAACAAAAACAAACAAACAAAATTGCTCTGTGGTCTCCAGCATACTCTTTATAGTATATATTCTACAGCACAGTTTATTATATCTTACTGTGTCCAGCCCAACATTTACCTCACCTAGGAAATAGGAGGCTTAATTAATCACTGATGTATGTGTAGCCTTAACTAGATTGCAAGCTTTTTGGGGCGTGCTGTTGGTGTTTATGCAGTGTCTGGAGAAACACAGCCCTGGTTCTTTTCCTAGAAACCCTATACTACAATGCAAATTCACAGATAAAAGCAAAACAATCAGAGAAATACCAGTAGAAACACTCAAAGCTTAATTCAGCCCCCTTTCCCTTTTCTTGGATAAACAATAAGAGTGATTTTTTCCAGCTAACATGAACACAGGACAGGCAATTATACACAATTAGAACAAGATCTGTGCTGTGAAAATCGGTGCCAGGCATTCAGCAACTGTTCAAAATTTGGCCTCCCGTAAGTGTTTGTGATCTGTTCAGACTATCAGCCTTGGCATTTCTTGCTCTCTCAGCATTTATGGATTATTTGAAAGTATCTATCAGGTAGAGTTTTGTCAAATTTCCTCTCTGCTCTTGGTTGCATGTCCTAGACAGTGTAAGTGCCCTTTGCTTGAAGGACTCTTTGTCTCTTTTGAAAACATCTGCTCAGTTTATGCTTAAAGCACTTTCCATATACTTCAAAAGAACACACACTGTGCTTGCTGCATGTTTACCAAACACAAAAGCTTATAAGAGTATCTGTTACAAGTTTTCTGCTGTGCACCTGTATATTTCATGCAGCCACTTTTATTTGCCAGTGATGGAGCCTATTAAAGTGCCAAATAGGGATGGTTTTTAGACAGGCAAAACTCTGAAGTTCTGACTCTGCAAGCATCTAAATGTGTGTGTGTGTCTGTTTGTGTGTTTAAGGGAACATCACTGAACTCAAAATCTGAGAACTGGTAAGACTCAAAATTATATTCTTGCTGAATATAATTTACACAGAATTTGATCATTCTGATAGCACTACTCACACAGTGACTAGTTTCTCTCTAAAGCTGTGTCTATAAGTTCATTCCCATGTTCAGTGTCAATAAAATAAAAATCCTAGGCTGCTTAGGCATGTGAAAAAATCACCTAATGTGCTACTACACACTAGGAAACCTCCTTCTTTCCCATAAACTACCATATTGCAACTACTTGTTGCTACCAAGTTGGAGAGACTGCTCCAATACTACTCAATCCAGGTTTCACAATGCACCTAAATTTCATGCTAACACTCAGTGTGGCTGGACTAAGAGTGAGGCAAATGGAAAAGGTGAAAAACCTTTCTTATTAAAATGCAAAGCAGCTCTAGAGAAGCTGTTATTTCATATTAGCTAAGGCAAACTTTGATATCTGTGCTCTGTCTGCATTGCACTGTGGAGTACAGCGTGAGGTCCAGAAAGCAAACTTAATCCTGCAAACTCCACCACCTGTGAACACATACATCTGAAAATATAATATGGCCTACTGGGTCATACAGGCTAAACCAGGTCACTGCCAGGCAAATGTGCAGGTTTGGCCTTTAGGAAATAAGTCATTAATCAGTAAACTGGTCAGCAAGTAGAAACAAAATATTGGACCAACCAGTGATGTTTTGTTCATTTGGTTGCCCCTTGTCTCAGCAGTGCTGAGAGCTCTCCTGGCCACCAGGACACACGCAGCTGGCCTCATCCACAGCTGCACGTTCCCTTTACTGAAAGGCTCCACCAAGTCCCAGCAAAGCTGATGTGAGCCGTGGGCTCATGCCTCCAGTGCAATGTGCTTCTCAGTGCTTATAGAAGAGAACGTTAAAAGTTTCATTTTCTGTTGTCATCTTTTTATCGAATGAATGTGCAGTGGCTGTTAGCAGTGCAGGGCCGTGGCATGCTGCGGCAAACCTTCCCAGCAAGTCTTGTGAAATTTGTTTCTGCTGATGCAAATGTGCTACTTGCTAGAGCTCCACGTTGCTATCTGATGAACTCCCATCCCAGGCCCGAACATGAAAAATGCAACCCACAGCCCAGAACGTGTGGATCACTGTGTTCTCAGGAAGTATGCATGTAACATAACTATCTGTGCTCTGTCTCACTGAGGGTAAAAGAGAGTGGTGAAAAACAAAACAAAACAAAACAAAAAACAAAACATTGTACAGCAAACAGTAGTCCTCACTGAGGAAGGCTGGGGGCTGCGTTTTGCTCAATCAGCCTAGCCCTTGTGAGGAGGCGTCATATTTTGCACCCAGCTGTAGCTCCCCAAGACTTGCATAAGGAGATTCCCTGAATATCACTGTTGCTTTCTGGGATGGGAGGGTGGAAGGGTCCATCACTACATCTGTTACAGTTGTTCTTTTAATCGTGCTTTTGTACTTATTTGCTCAATTAGCTACCGAAACATCTCTAAGAAAGTTATCGAGTTAGGCATGCATCAGCTTTTAGTGGAAAGCTGTATCTCAAACGAGAGATAAAAGATATTATATCAGCTTTTTCCATGTAATTGTTTCAACGTGTCAGTCTTCTATCCTTCTGTTTTGAGGACCAGATGTCTCCCAAAGCTTCACTGTGCAAAGCTAAATTTAGAATAGGACTGTAAAAGAATCTTCTGAGGAAACCACTTCATCAGCTTAGTCCTCACTCTCCATTACGGACTCTATCTGATGGACACTGTAGGAAATTAAGTGAATAAAATATCTTAACAAGTGAATGAACAGCACTTAAACTGATGCCCATCAGAGGTGACCAAACTAGTGAATGGCTATTTACATCAGGAGAGCTCACAGGGCTTGAGGGGGTCTGGGGACAGGGCCCTGTACTTTGCCTTTATTCAGACAGGAAGCCCATGAAACTCCTTGGCCTCTTCTCAGGAGAGAGGAGGAGCCCTCCCTCTCTGTGGAGCAGCGATACCTGCAGGAAACTCTCTCCCAGGACCCTGGAGCCTTTGGTCACTTCCCAATGCATGTCCCCTCTGGAGCATCAGCATGAGGGGGTGGCTGCCATCCTCCCATCATGACCCCTCGTGCTGCAAGGAGACAACCCCAAAAGCCCATGTATACCTTCACCTGCTGAGCCAGGAGTACAGTATGGGAAAAGTGAACACCACCTCCTTCATGCCAACCTCACTGGACTCAGCAGTGCTGCACACAGGCTCTGCAGGGCACCACCTGCAAGGCGAGGAGTGGAGAGAAAGGATGGAGATGGAGCACGACTCTCCCTCTCCTCTTCCCAGATCCTCCTTTCTTCATTAACTTCTTGGTGGCCCAAAACATCCACCTCCAGAGCAGAGAGGCTCCTAGGCTCTACAGAGTCTGCAAAAGCCACAACGGGTACAAATGTATCTTCCTCAGCTGCTGCCCACTTCCCGAGTGGAATTTACACTTGGGTTTCTTACAGGGATACAGACGAGTTAGTAGGAACTAACATTTTCCTCTTTTTTTGTTACATGCATTTATTTTTTTCAGAGTGTATGTTTGATAGCTTTTTTCATTTCCCCTGTAAAAAGAATGAAAAGCTCAGCTTTCAAGAGAAATGCTCTTTTGTGTACGCGTGCTCTCTTTCAATTTTTTACACACACACATACACACAGAGGAATTTGGCTTTGCAGGCATATACTTTTATGTGTGCAGACAGACATATCTTTGTACGTACATGTGTGCATGTGTGTGCCCTTACATGTGTAAAAGAGAGAAAATGGAATAAATGCCTCCCTTTGGCTGGAAAATACAGTCATTTCAAACTACAAAGGGATTATGAAAGAGAAGCAATGAATGACAAAAAGTTGTGGGAATGAAAAATATTTTTGCACTGGCTCTTTAACGCAAAGGGCTAACTTGTGTATTGTATAAATCAGTCTCTTTCACAGCACAGAGGAAAAGAGCTTATTAGCAATGGTTACAGTGTATAGCAAATGTGCAGACTCATTAATGTGTAATTACAGAACAAACAATATGAGACTTCTTGAGACTGTTTTGCAGGGAGAAAAAAAATCCACTTAACACTGCAATAAGCCCATGATAGCATACGAATTCTACTAGGATCTACTAGCAATGCAGGGTAAGATTAAACAAATGTGTTGCTACCAGAGGTAATGCCTCATTACCATTATTCATTCCTTGTCTTTTACACGTGTTAGGCTCTAAAGCCACTGAAGTTTTCCGCTAGCACATTATCATTTCTCATTTTTATTTCTACTTGCCGTTATGTGGACAAATGGGAAGGAAGCTCAACCCCCTGCCAGAAAAGTCTAGTTCCTAAATGACTTCTAGATAAATTGTTGTAGGTCCACACCTGCAGTAGGACAAAGTCCCAGCAAGCATGCTGGTCCACAGCACTTCCCTACCTCTCCTCCAACTCTCAGCAATGTGAGGTGTTAGTTACAGAATTATTTGGATTCTGGAAGGAAAACTGAGTAGTCGTGATTCAAAAAGGAAGGTGCCTCTGTGGCAAAGTCGTGTTGATGTTGAGGGGATATTTTCAGCTCTTTGCTCATGGCTTCAGCCAGGGGAAACCAGAGCTGAGCACTTCCATACTGGCAGGACAATGAGCAGGGAAGCAGAGGGAGCAACTGGGTGGTTTGCTCAGAAGAAACAGTGAAATTCACAGGCCAAATTGTGAATCCAGCCAGCTGGTGGGTTAGGGTTGGGGTTGGGAGGAATCATGTACAATTTGACACTTTCTTCAGCCACCTAGGTGTTTCTTTCCATTTGTGAATCTTAGCACAGAAGGCAAGCAGCAGGTCTCAGTCTGTCCCACTGACCCCACAGTACGGCTAATCAGTTTTTTGTGGTGAATTCTTTATGTGCATGTGTGCACGTGTTGTTCTCCCCTGAAAAGAAATTCTCATACAGAAAGACCTGGGAAGATATCTCCAAAACACAGAGGCAGTACGAGGGGTGCAGAAATGGCAGAGTTCCCTAGCTGGCAGGAGCCATTTCAGTGCTAGTGAAACCATCCCACTTCAACACCAACCACTGCCACCACTTCCGAGCATTGCAACACATATTCACAGCAGGAAAAAATAGGCTCAATAACTCAGTCCATGTAATGCTGAGGTGCACAGTACTGTGAGCGAGAAGGGACTGATCTCCCCCCAAAATACCCTAAGCCATCATTGAAAATCACAACACAAAGCTCTCAGCTCAGACAAAAAACAAAACACAAAACCCACCAAAATTTTGGGAAGTTCAAATCCATAGTGGGGATGTTGGCCGATCACTGCTTCTTACAAATACAGGATGCTTTTAAATGATGAAATATGGAGAATGAATATTTCCTCTTCTATTAATTGCAAAACAAGCTGGAAGTGTCACCAACCCACTAGTTAAAACCCACCTTTCCATTGCACTAAATATTTCTGTTACATTACTTAATCAGCAGGGAGGGTTAAAATCATGTGCAGATGCTGTGTTATACGAAGGACCAAGCAATCCCTTTTAGACCTCTCTATTTATTTTTTTTATAGGAGAGGTCAGAAAGCAAGCAAGTTCTTACGTCGTTCCATAAAATAATCTAGAAGTTACTGAAAACTCTGGTGAGAGCTACTTCTTCCTCAGAAGTTACATTTCCAGGGTAAAAAAACGAAACAAAACAAAAACAGGCTTATGTGAAAGTTCTCCTTACTCTTCAGTACAGAAGATACTGGGTCTCTTCTCTCTCTCCTTTTTTTTTTTTTTTCCATTAAACTCTGCTATGTGGCTTGGAAGAGTGGAAGTCAACTCATTCAGCTAAATTTCTCCACCTTTGCTATATTTATTAAACTTCCCAAATTAGATACTTTTGGACTATCTTTGGGGGAGGAGAAACAGGGGAAATGGAAGGTGAAAACCAAAGAGCAAAACATGGAGCTTTACTTTCATTTTTGGAGCAGCCTTGTTCTGATTTTAAAGTGAAAGTAATTGTGTTGTCTCTGCGTTTACTAATCCTCTACAAATCTTCAATGGGATTCTTAATTCAATTTTTAGATATGAATTTTGGCATGTTACAGTTGAAATCAAAGGGGCAAGAGTTACTTCCAAAAATCCCATTTGGTGCCTGTGGTGTTCCTATGGCTGATGGTGGAAGGATAGATTAGACACCTTCTTGGGATTTCTTATACCTATAACTTAGACACCTAAGAGTGTTTTCTGAGAAACATGTCCCCAAATGGCAAATGAACAGAAGAACTAGGCACTACCTCCAACTTAAAAATGTGTAAAAAACAAGGAAAGAGAAACACACACCAAACTGATTACTTTTACAATGCAGAATTCACCCATCTAGGAGGGTGGGAGCAGCAGAAAGTGTCTCAAATTGCATGTTGTAGGTCTAACCTGCTTTTGGGCTGCTGCTCTGCTGGCTTGCTTATTCAGGAAGGCAGCTGGATGACGCAAGATAATTTCCAACAAGTTGTCTCTGGGGACCAAAAGCCTGGGGTCCCAGCTGCTTCATGTTCGCAGTTCAGCTTGCTGTGGTCACACTTCTTCCCCATAACTGACACACTGAGAGCGAGCCTGTGCTGGCTGCTACAGCATTCCTACCTACTGCACATGTGGCAATGTGTCGTGTTTTTTTTTCTGGAGACACCATCTTTTGAGGCTTCAAGCAGCCTCACCTAGTGAGCTCAATGAGAATGGTTCAGGGACAAACCTCTGCCCTGATGCAATAAGGGGTGTTCGTTTCTGGCTTTAAGATTACAGCTCCAGAAAGCAGCTCCCTCCATTAAAGGGCTTGTTCTACACTGCGGAAACCGTGGCAGCACAACAATCCTGCAAATCTGTAATGCAGGGATGCAGCCACAGGGACACTTCATTTGCACGTTTTGCTGTGGGACAGCGCTTGGGAGGCTTGCACTTTGGGGAGGGCACGCCACTGCAGGTCAGCTGCAGCCAGAAACAGCCTCCTCCCAGTGAGGCACCACAGCAAGACCTGAAATTACAGAAATGCAAGGAGAGTTTGAACTAAATCAAAACAGCAGCTCATTCCAAAACAGTGCCTCTGTGGAGGCAGGTGGTTCTCATGCTGTGCCTCAGTCCAGCAGTTAACCTTTCCACTTGGGGTAGAGCGCTCAGGTTGAACGAGAAATTGCTCAAGACGAAAAGCAAGCAAGCCTACAAGAAACAGTAAACAAGAAATAGTATGAAATAGAGGGATGGGTGGTGCTGGGAGGTCCATCCAGACTCACGGTGCAGTCATTCCCCTAAAATAACCTGAGGCTTAGCAAGCTGCAGTTAAAGAGAGGTCCTCCCCAGCTTAAAATATGCCCCACTTCCAGCCAAAGCCCTGTGCTTCTGAGTTGTGCTGCAGCCACGGCTGAGATCCTGCTAGATAATTTTAACTCCCGAGCTAGAAAGGGGCTTATCTCTGAGGCACATCTCTTCTGCTGAGATAAAGACAACTTCCTCTAACTGCAGATTAGATCAGCAGGCTCAGTATCCGTACTTAAAAGCCACACAGCTAAACATACTGCATGTCTCCAGTTCAAATGATGCTCGCTGCTTTCTCAACAGTGAAGAAATACGACTTGCACGGCTTTGAGGCTCTCCCTGCCTTTTGCACTGATGTACCCCTCTGAAACCCAGCAGGCACTCATGGAATTGGCTGCAGCTCCACAAACTACGCAGCTCTGGAGAAATAGGGAAAAATAAATAGGTAGCTTCATCATCTGCTGCGACATTATGTTGCCACACAGTGGCAACAGAAGCCACGCTTCTACCAAAGGGGTGAGGAGCAGAAAAACTCCTCGCAAAATGAAATGGAAATTGTTGGAAAAGTGCAACTTTTTTTTTTTTTTTTTTTTTTTTTTTTTTTTTTTAGGATCAGTTCTGTTCTCAAGGATTTGATTTTATCACGTGCTCTGGTTTTACGAGGTTTTACAAAATTTTACATGACAGGTTACATAACGGTCTGGCTGTGCTTTGCATGGATTGAGTTAACTGAGCTACTGGTGTGCACACACACTGGGACTATGGCAGTTCTCCTCATGGGTCCTTCAAAAAACTACCTGCAAGTTGGTTTTCAAAATGTTCAGCCTCCATCATTGCAGCAGGCATTTTTAAATTTGACAAAGGAATTTGCTTTCAATAAGAGGGCTGTTTTTCACGGGCCTCTTGAAAATCCATGCCCATTTTGCTAAGCCGTAAGTCATTACGTTCGGCAGACCTTGGCTCTGGTAGCATGGTGAATACTTCAGCTTTCCTATGGCCCCATATACCTTCATATTCTGCACCTCACTCTAACATATTGTTTCACACTTTGCACAAGCAAAACGTATCTTTGAAGACTGGCATACATTGTACATAACATACAGCATACATAAGGGCATTCATGAAACCTGTCACGTGCCTTCTCCCACTTAACCATCCCATCCTCCTCTATGCAAATTCCCACAAGAATTTTGCATACAAATTGAAAATAACCCTGACAAAAGTATCTCCTGCGTTCCCCTTCTGGGACCAACAGGGTCTCAGAGCTCGCAATATTCAATGGGGGACTTGTTTGGGGCTAGAAATGGGGGCTTCAGACCAAGCAAGAGGGGAGATCCCCAACTTCCCTATTTCAAAAAGTTCCTAAAATATTTCACTTACAAGTTTTTCAATTCCTTGAGAAGTCTCCTCAGTTGGACTTTCAAGCCCTGTTTCATTGTGGAGGGTTATGTGAGTACTCTAAAGACAATTCTTAAAGCTCCCCAAAACATCTGGAAACAAATTTTCTCTCCACTCTCAGGGCTGGTAAAACTGCATTATGTGAGGTTTCATCAGCAATTATTTATTAAGGCTAATCGGCTCCTATTGAAAAGGTATGAAAAGGTTCATACCTTTGAACAACAGAGATATACATCTGAAATCTGAGCAAGCAAAACACATTATATGGCCCTCCCGATTATGTTAGCTCTCTGAATAACAACATGTCCACGTGCATACATGTCACATGCATTTTATTATTCACACACAACATAATACCCTTAGAGCAACTGAACTCCTACAGGAGGAGTGCTTTTGGCTCTGGCAGTCTTTTTCCTCAACCCCTTTCCCTGCCCTACAAAAGTGCCAGGGCAGCAGCGAGCCGGACCTGTCTCAAGCAACGGGACCGATTTTGCAAGCCGGGGTGGGGCACTTCCCCTTTTGGCTTTTCTCCCTTCTCCCCTCCGCCTGCGGCCTTTCCACACTTTTGCTCTGCCTCCACCCAGCTCTGCATGGGTTGCAGCAGCTTGATGTAATGGCACGCTGCTGTGGTTGGCCTGGCGGCCCCTCGGCACTGCTCATGTCCTGGCTCTCGAGCGCCTGAGCTCCTTTTAAGGAAATAAAGCACTTCTTCTGTCAGCTGTCCCATGTTTTAACCCAATTTTGTGAGATGAGGTCTCCCCACTACCCCCTCTCAGGAAGAAGACTATCTGTATGTGTTGTATATTTCAGGCCCATACTGTAATCCACGACTAAGGTACGATCACTTTTTTTTTTCAGTGAGAAACCCATGAATTAGGTGTTGAAAGTCTAAATGGTCATCTTCAGCATCAGGCAGCTGTCAGTACAGAAATGGTGAGCCCCTGAGCCCACAGTCTCTTTCTAAGGTCAGTGAAACTCTGAGATGACTTTGTGTTTTTCACCCATGGCCAACTACGGTATGGGCAGGTAATGATAAAGAAATGTTCTGGTTGCCCTTTTAGGCAAGTGCTACCACTGCTACAAGTGGCTTTTTCTGCAAGAAGCAGGGTCTGACCTACAGCTCACTGAATCATTAGCTTCCCACACATGGCTTGAATTAGGATGCAGTCCCCAGGCAGAAACAGTCCTAAGTTGCAACCATCTACCACACACAGGATGTTCAGTACTGATTATCCACAAAAGGTGCACGCAACATTTAACTTGAAACTTGAACAGAGGCAGCAAAAATCAGCAGAAGATGTTTCAAATCAGCTTCTGTGTTACAGGTTAGCACGGGAAATACGCCCATCCCTCTAAAATAGGCTACAAAGCACTAATTTTTAATTGAATGGAATTTCACTGACATATGTACTTCTAAATAACTTAGATCAGAAGTTCCAAAAGTATTTAGGAACTTCATGGACCAATATGGATGGTCTCTTAGAGAGAGACTCAGTAGAGTCTCTTGTGCCTTAAAAATCCAGCTCTTTGCTTGTCTGAAAGCCTTCACTGTGTTTTCTAGAACAACTAAGTCCTGCAACATAGAGCAGGTGGGTGAGCAGATTAAAAGAAATAAAAGAAAAGCCATATGGACCAGATCAGCTTGAGAAGGAAACCTGGGGTGGAGAAGAAGATAAGGAAGGGCGAAGACTTAGTGGACAGATCAGCAGAAATAATATTTGCAGGAGGAAGCTGCTCAACTCGTGATGGCATTCTGGGATTTGTAACGTTAAAAAGATAGCAAGCTCATGAAGGAAATGAAGAGATGTAGCAGTAACCAGGACACTTTTTTTAATATGCTTCAGCTTTGCTGTGCTACTTGGAGGTATTACTACAAGCTGTCAATGGCTTCCACAAATGACCTTTTCACACCCATTTATTATTTTTGCATTGGTCAGAAGCAACCCATGCCTTGAGTTTCGCTGTCTGAGGACACAACTCAGAGCATACGTTTAATGAACATCTGAACACCTCCCTTTGAAATGTGTACCCCTTCTAGTCGTTTTAATTGAGACACTCAAAAACTGAATGCACCAATGAAAATCTGGCAGGTGAATTTAGTACTTTAATTTATGAAGTCTGCTTCACCTTCATTGAGAGAGGGAAAAATGTTTCAAATGGTTCTCTCTATCAGGTCTATAGAACCAAGTTCAAATCTCAGTCTAGAGTTTGAAGAAGAAAGAAAGGAGATTTTAAAAATACACAGAGGAGCTAGAGCCTATCTTTCTTTTCTAAAAATAACTTATTTCCCCTAATCTTTGACCTTTAAAATGCTAAATTGATGAAGAAGGTAATTAAACTTTTGACACCGGGGTTAAAGGTTTCATGAAGTGTTACTACAAATCTGAGTAAGCAAACGGTCATTTGAACATTTCTATCTCACAGGCTGATTAAAATTAACAACAGATTTCTCACCTAATTTTAGTAAGATGAGGTAAATAGTTGTTCTCTTCATTTAAGAAAACTGCAATTTCCATTGTCACATCTATAACACTACTTGTACAAAAAGTGCTCCAGAGCCTAGTGGCCCTCTTTGATAAATGCCTGACTCAAATTAACATTCCTCAGTGCATGCAGTGAGGACAGCTGTTCTTTCAGGGTGCCACGGATCAAGTAGAATGCATATGCAGCAAAGTGCACAGGGGATTCCCTTTTCATGACAGAAGCAGATGGAACATTAGGAAAGTCATACAGAGAAAAAGTGTTGCCTGGTTGTATCTGCTCATGTGCACTGCCTGTCGGTTATCATAGGCCACAGTCTATCTCCCAGCTGTAAGATATATATAACATCAGTGGTTCTTTACAATAACCTCCTGCTTATCTACCAAACTACATTTTCAGAGCATCCTTTTCTACCTAAGTTTTGTCATAGACGTGAGAAACAGATCCTAGGACTTAGAGATGACAGCAGTGAACTGAACACAAAGCCTGCCTATGCTGCCAGACCAACATAAAAAGATGGTCTCCTTCATCCCTAGTAGATCTATGGCATCATATAAGCCAAACACCCCTCCTAAGGCATTGCTTTATCACTAAAAGACTGATCTGACAATGATCCAGAATGTGCAGAGCAATCATTCAGATCATGACACATTTGGTGCACGTGTTCAGATCTTTTTTTGTTTGTTTGTTTGTTTTGAATAAGGGGAATATATATTTTTTAAAGTATACTCTTTCAAAAAGTCAGGTTAAGGGCTAGAAAAGGAAGCAGAAGAGGTAAAAGTATGTGCAGCTTTACAGAAAAGACAAACATGACAAGAGTTGGAGTTGAAACCTACAGTTAAGATTATCTGTAAGACAAAATGCTATGAATTGTCTTTCTGTCTGTTGGCTATGGTAAACACCTCATTACAAGATGTATCCTTCTAAACCAAAGCGCTACAGCTAGAGAAAGTGGCTGTAGAAAAAATGTTGAAGTCAGGACAAGTAAAATCTGTTTTATTGCTGAGTGCACAAAGTAAAACTAATGAGAACAACAGATGGAATTTGTATTTCAGACACCAAAAATAACATTTTCTCCTTCATTTATTACAGTAACTTTTAATATGTGCTTCTATTGATAAATAATTGAACTACTGGGAAAATAATTACATCATCAGCAAACATAAATTTCATCATTGCTGATTCTGCGTGATATTTGTGAGGTGAACTATATTCAATGCAAATGAACTATATTCAATACAAAATCCTGTGTGATTATTCAGTTTTAGACAAGGGACTTTTAAAAGTATTATTCTTTTTTTATTGAGTCTGGAATATTTTGTAGGATTTCGTTACCGTGGGAGAAAGGAGGCTTAACTTGTTTTACTGAGTTAACAGACAAGCAGTAAAGGCAGGATTTTGTCTAAAGAGCTACAGGTTGAGAAAAAAGCTCTAGTTAAGTGATCAGTTTATTAAAATGCATTTTTTAAAAATTAACTTGGTTCATTAGGTGTGTCCATATGAATGTAGGAGCTGAATTTTACATGCACATTTTTGGGAAGAGGGGATCAAACGGTCAAGTGAAGCTGCAAAAGATGCTGCATTACCTACTAGTTAGCGCTGGCATTTGGAAGTAGGCTGTATTCCTAATGCTGACACCATCCTGCTGTATTACTTTGGCTTGGTTATTTTGCCTTCTCAATCTCCCTTTATACCTACCATCCTTTACTGGACTTCCTTAGACTATAAACATTAAAAGGCAATGGCTGTCTTTCTGTAAACAGTCTTCCACCCTGACACTCATTTTTACAATGGGAATGTTAAAATGAAGAGCAATACTTTTATTTGCAGAAAAACATGTTTTGGTAGACACTTCTGTCCTGAAATATTTATCACACAGGGCATTGATCAAAGCATTCTGGTATTCTGGGAGTCATTGTGCTTTCCCCCCACCCCCCTCCCCTCCTGGCAAACGAGCATCACACTCAAGTAACACTGTCAATTTTTTTTAGCAGCCTACACGTGAGCTGATGCATACAGCAGTCAGCAGCATCACTAGTCCTTCTTGTGGACCTTGGGATTCCTAAAAAGGATCAGCATTTTGCAAAATCATCTCTTGAAAATAATCCAATAGGCTATTGATGGTGGACTTTTACCTAGAAAAACAAAATTCAAGTGTATTTTAAAACTCTCCCCAGTTAAAAACACAAGGAAAAATGAAGATCAGATGGCAGAATCTGAAACACAAATAATATGTTTTCTACTATGACATTTCTGGAAAAATCTTAATAGCAGTTAACATTCAAAATAGCATTCAAATAATAATAAAAATATCTGCGAGTCTCTTGAATTTGTATCAAATCTGAGTTCAGGTAGTTTTGACCTGGTACCACATATTTCTTTCCATTTCCTACACAGAATGAAAACAATCTTTCCTGGGGGGAATTTCATGCAATCAGTCATGCTTTAGAAATAAGATAAATAGTTAGATCTTTTTAACTTCTCTGCAGATGAAAAGGCTTGGTGTCCTTCAAAATGCCTTTCCCCAAGAGATGATTGCACAAAAAACACTAAGCACCTGAGTAATCCTTTGCTGAATGAGGTGAAAAAGCACAGGACCTTCTTGTATACCAGCATGCTACAAAGGACTTTAACATTATACTGTGTAATACTTCCCATCAGAGTGGACTAGTCATCTTACCCAAGACTCTCTCATTCTTAGCACTCTGTTGTCCTCCAGTACTAGTTGAAAGGTCCTCTGGTACAGGCATAGGTTCATCTGCATCATCTGGGACATCACTAATTGGAGGACTTTCCTTTCCTAGTAGTGAAGAAAGCAGCATCAGTGAGTCATCAGAATAGCCTCATTTTCAAATAATACCATAAGAGGAACCACAAACCAAATAAAACTTAACAAAAAAGAAGTTGTCAATTAGTAACCCTACTAAAAGTATGACATTCTTCAGGACCAAAACCTGTTGTCCTGCAAAGAAAGCTCCTTTAGAACACAGGGGAATTGTATCTGTGAGATGAATGTGTGGCCATTTTTTCTTCCAAATTTACTGAATTCTGGATACATGATTACAAATCTTAACCTTTTGGGTGTTCATAGCACACACATGCTTTTCAGCTGCTGTGCTCAGAAGATCCAGTTCAGCCAACGTAGACTGACAGAGAATAAAGGGTATCAAATGGTCTTTGTTTTAAATACTCTTCTTCTGCAAAAGCTTCTTGAGAGCATGTCCTTTTTTTGCTTCAAGAACATAGTGAAGTCTAACCCACAAATATTCTGGAGCTCTAACAGAACTACCCAAAGAATAAAATTTGATCTTCAGCTAAAAATTCACCTAAATCTTCAGCAAGGTTCGCTAATACCCACAGATCAAGCTTTGGCTGGTCTTTGTACCCACAAGTAATTAAGTGCCTACAGCTCCTGGGACCTCCTAAAAACACGTACAATTAGGAGGGGTCAGTCAAAGCATGACTCCAAACGTTTTATGATCACTTATTTGTAAATAGGAAACAAACCCCAGTATCCTTCATACACAAGGTTTTGCAGAACAAACCAATCTAGTACTTTAGTCTATTTTAGATATAATGGAACTGTTTTAGTGCCAAATGCAATACAGTAAGGAAAATAACTCCTGCTAAGTAGTGCACTTCCAGAAATGGTTTCTTGGTTAGCTCTCAGTCATAGCATACATGTACTGCTCACAGTAATCCCTGTCTTGCAGAGCTTCTTTTAAAATGATTTCACGTATCTGCTAGCAAAACATGCCGTGGAAGCAACTACCAAAAGAATTATTACACGATTAGTTTCCTTGATTATTACAAAGAGACTAGTCGTTGAATTAATAGCAAAGAATAATAGCCCAGATAAGTATCTGAACTCAGTAATATTGACATAAGACCTTTGTCTCCAAAATGGAGATGTTACCAATTTACAGTAATGCAATCTATTAGACATCCTATGGCAACCAGCACAGCATCAGGGGCAGCAATTTCATGGCACAGAGGCCTAGCCAATTAGTGTTTTTTCTAATGAGCATTCCTGCATTAACACACAAACATTTATTAATTCTGAAATCAGTTCTCACAAAAGGAAAAATTAAAACAGATATTGTTTACTTAAGTGATAACCGTCTTGAGATGCCAGTTACGGATTTGCTCTAGAGGGGACTTGGGAAAAAAAGAAAGTGGTTTTCAACCTCCAACCTCCAGGACGGAGCAAAGCAGCATGCTTTCTGAGCTGTTTACTGATCACAGCAGGAAAGCCAGGTAGGTTTAAGTCATCTTACACATCATTTCGCTCTCTTCCAGGGGCCTGGCAAACTTTGGGCTGCTCCCATCTATGACAGTCCCAGTCATGGCTTCCTCCTCAGGCCAAGGGAAAGGCTGCCCTGCTGTGCAATATCCCCCTGTGCCCCGAGGGCCATGCAACTGAAACCCCCTTGCACTGGGATAATCTGTGTTCTCTCATTTGCAGGAGAAGAGTGTAGGTGCCCCAAATTCCCACAATAAATATTGTTTAAAATATGTATTTGTATGTCCTTGAAAGAAGGACAACAAACAACTTTGATCTCTCTGATCCTTAACTGCCTTGAATGACTAATCCTTTAGTGAGGATCAGCTCAAAATATTTGAAGATAGGATAACAGTGGGGAAATTTGCTGGTGTGGGTTGTATCCATGCACAAATCTAGGTTTAAATGAATGAAATGAACATTTCTTAATGATGCACCTATCAAACTGTGGAGTAATCTCTGAAAAGAGATGGTGGGAGCAGCACCAGGTGAACCATCTAAATCTGCCCAGCCAGAGGACCTGAGGACAGCTAAAGACCAGTGCTGCCCAGGCAGTGGCATGGACTAGATGGTTTCATAAGGCTTCAGCTTCTGTGCTGTGTTGTTCAATGGACAAGGTCATGCCCACCACATGTGAGTGCAACAGCGAGGGTGGATTGTGTAAATGGAAAAGAAGGACTGAATTTCACAGCAGAGGAAAGTAAAAGCATTTATTTATGGGATTTAAGGAACTTAAAGAACTGCCAGAAGCTTTTCTGATGCAAATCCCATGCATGCCGAGCTGAGATATATCTTACAGATAGGAGGCATGGGTGAGGAGAGACAGCTGAAATATTCCATGTTTTTCAACTTCTCCCCCTCCAGAAAAATACAGCAACAAAACAACAACTGAAACCAAAACAAGCAAAAAATAAACGAAATACCAGAAGGTTAATCTGAGGGCAAGAGGTAGTCTGGTCAGAACCAGCTCTCTTGACACTACATCTAGCTTAAGGACATTTGTTAAAAATAATCGAAAGCCACGTGCAACTTCCAAGGTTCAAAGTATGCTCCCAGTTACACAAATGGAAGTTGATGCTTTGCCTTACTCTAGATTCAGAAGTACAGTTAACCTAAAAAAGCTGAAGGCTTTTATGGCTACCCATGTGGCTAACCCATATAAACACACAGTATCAGAGCTCTGAGATAACAAACAGTAAACAAAAACTTTCTTAACATGCAGTTAGGCATCCTAAAATAAGTAGACAAAGTAAGATGTTTTGAAGATAAGTCGATGCGCTCTTTTGGAAAAGAAACCTTGTAGTAGATCAGTCCTTTCACAGTTTATGGTGAACAGTTTGAGTTTATTAAACTGGTACGGACCTTCTACATGTTAAATTAATAGTCATTTGCCCAGGTGGCATGAATCAGACCAGCTTCACGGACTTGGTGGGGCTGAAACTTCAGATCTGGTACACTTTCCTCTTCACAGGAGATTGCAGCTAAGAAAACTTTACTGAGTAAGTTTGGCTTTACTGACTCATCTCACATCATTTGATTTCTTCATGTTACACATGATAGAGAAATCCCTGCATGCAAAAAGGCAGAGTAAAAATAGTTGATTTAAATAGATATATTTGTTGAGTTCTGTGTTTTGGATTCCAGAGCATGATATTCGTATTTCATGCCTTAACTACATCTAAATTGTTACACCATGATAAGTTCACCACTGCATGGTAATCTTACAGATATGCAATCTCACTAACATCCTTTTGCCAATGAATTTAGAAATGGAAAAGGGGCAAAGGAAAGGAGGAACAGTTTCCCATTTACTTTCTAACAGGCGTGTCTAGAATAATGACTGGTCAAAAGGACAGAGATAAAAAAAAAAAAAAGCTAGTGCAAATACTGGCATAAAGTATTAAAATGTCATATAACAGAGCAAAGTATCATAGACATTCCATTCTTATTTTATATTTTTGCTCAAAGATGGTAATGAGGCATAAATTAATCTCTGGAGTTGTTTTTGTCTTATGATTACTATTATTACTTTTATACAGAGCCATGTGAGATACCAAATGAAGACAACGGAGCTGTAGAGCTGAATTTCTATTTCTGGCTCTGACACTGACTGATGGTGCCCTTGGTTAAGTCATAAACACAAGTGACTTCAAATGCAGGGTGTATGACACATTAACACCAATTCGTACTGAAGCTCTGAAAGACGGTCTTAGATTTCCGAACATTGCCATCTCTGTATGAAAATTTTCACAGAATGGCCTAACCTATCAATGGTGTCTGGTAAGATCCTCAGTACTTCAGTATCCTCATCTGTGCCCTACCAGTTTAATAAAGATATGAGGAAAGAGAGGAAGGGAACGAAGTACCCAGCTCTGTAATTTATTCCTGTCAAAGTTTGTGTGCCTCGTGGTGCTTTAAGTTCCCCACTCAGTTCTGGAAGCTCTTCCATTCACATGCCAAAATGGTGTTGCTAAAGCTACAGCTGTTAAAAAGAAAGCCAGGACAGGATTTCTTACAGAAATTTAGCTCACTACTCTTTCACAAAGGAATGTTGGATGTATTTAATACCTGAGGGTTGTTTTGTATGGGAATACTGGAACCACTGACAAAGTTAAGCAAGAACAGCAATATTCAGGTTTTCTAGATGACAGTCAGAACCCAGTTCATGTCCCATTTTCACTAGCAGAACCTCCATTTCCAGGTGAATGAGGGGATAGTCATGCTGGGACAGCACCCAGGCTCTCAGGTGGTAGAAATCAGCTCAGGATACACTCATTTACACCTCCCCAGAATCTAGCAAGAATTTCAAATGCAAAACTCTTCCTGCTTTTGCGGAGTGTGGCACAGCCTGTAGGTGCTGGGGGGATCTTTTTACGTTAGATGTGGAAATATTTGCACTGTTTTTTCATCTTCCTTAACTGTTAGGCCCTAGAACTGAGAGAAAAAAAGGCAGGAAAAATACTGCTTGTTAAGTGAGATATTATCTGTGTTTTCTGACTCTCTTGTATGGGTGCCGGATACCGTTTGGTTAAATGTATGTCAGCTCTCCCCTCATTTCAGAACTGCAACTGCTTGCCTCATGAAATATCACTTTCAGGAGAAGAATAAAAAGCATGAACTCTGAGCTGATCTCACAGTATTTCGGTTCCTCCAGGAGCAAGCAATGCCTGGATTCCCAGACGTGGGAATGCCTGCACACACGTGGGGTTTGGCTCACTCACGCGAGTTTTACACTCTGTTGGCCCAGCTCACCCCTGCCACACCTGAGTCAGCTACAGCTGCATAGGGCAAATGGTTAAAAACACTGCCTTTGAGCTGGAAGACTGTTTCTGGAGAACTATTTTATTTCTGGTGGTTGAAAAAAAAAAAAAAAAAAGCAATCCCCCCCAACTATTTTTTTAAAAGCACAGCCCAGTGTGCTGGGCCAAGTCACCTAATTCCAAAATCTCAGAGTATTCTACATCTGATGAGCATTAGTCACAGAGCAGGAGAAACAAATAGAAGTACTTTTCAGCTGGCATGACAATCCCACGTTCCTGAAACTGTGCAACTGTCTAACTGGTTCTCAATATAGAGCAGAGCTCCCTCGCCATGCAAGGATGCATCCAAGAAGAATGTAGAATCCCAGGAAGAGGACAAGAGGGGGAAAATGCCTTTCTGGATCTGCCAGCCTGTGAGAAAGGAGTAAGATCCCTGTATCTGCAGATCCTCTACTTCCAAGGTCAAGTAAGAGCTGATGAGGAGTCAATATCTATGGAAGGTGATCTGACAAACACCTGTGTGCAGAAGGCTGTGTTCACAAGCAACTCACATCATAAATGAAAGTACATTTGCAAGTTCTTTTTTTGGCCACTTGTTCACAAATCCAGCTAACAATCCAATACAACCCACACCCTCTGCTCACAGAAAGAACCAGATGAAATTATCAGCAGCTTGGGGACAGGAAGAACAGGAAGAGTTCAGTGCAAAACTTTTTTTTTTCTTTTTTTTTTTTTTTTCTGTAGTCTGTTTGTGTAGGTCTATGTCTTTTTCAGAGGTAAAATTCCTCTTACAATGATATATTTACTAGGAAACCCTCATCACAGAAGATTACTATTCTCATCAGCATGAGTTGCTAGAAATGCTAAAAGGCACTGGAAAGTACTGCAGACCCTGAAAACTTTGAGAGCTACAAATTATCTACAAGTATTTATATTTAAATGCACACTTACATTCACAATGTTTCCTGCAAATCTCCCCTCTCAGAGGAAGAGGCAGACCATAAAGAAGGCAAAGTGTATGACCTTCTAATCCATTTCTTGACTCAAGGTAGCATCTTCCACATTCTTCCTCCTTACATCCAAAGAAAAATAGCAGTGCCCTTGTAAGAGGCAACAGGTGTGAACTTGGGTTAATGCCACTGTGATAATACCACAAAGGCTAGGTGTGGGAATCCAGGGCAGTATGTGACGCCATGCAGGAAGAGGAGGTCAGAGCTCCTGGGGGCAGGAGCTCACGCGAGCAGGAAAGGGCTTCTGCAGCATGCAGAACAGCTGGGCTCAAATCATTGCCCGTCTCAGTGCCCTAAGCAGATCCACAGTGTTTTGTCAGCACAAAAGAGTTGCAGGAGTAAAAGCCAACTGCCTTTTCTGTTGGAGCCACACATGCTCCAAACACAGCAGGTACAGGACATATTTTATTTCATTTACGAACTTTTTCAGCACACAGCAGAACATTGCTGTTAAGTACACCCAGCTGCAATTTTAAAGTTGTTAACTGAGGAGGGGAGTGCAACATGCCACCATAGTGCTGACTAGGAATGACTTCCCTATACCAAATATGACTGAGAATATTCTGTTAGCATGAAGAATTTATTCTGTTAGCATGAAGAATATTGGTGTTCTTTCAAGAATTATTATATTGGTGTTTCTGATTTTCAATTTTCAGATGACACTAAATGTCCTCAGTTGCAATTTTTGTGGAAACTCCTCAACATTTTTATAAAGAAAGAAAAAAAAATACAGAGAGAAAATTGTGTTCATATATGTCAGGAAAAACATAACTTGGCCAGCCACACTGTACCAGGACCTTACAGTTGGCCTCCAGGTCTTGAACCTGCAGTGCCCAAGAGCTCTCGCTTGAAAATGAGCCATGTGCCCAGTGCCTATGCCGGAAGGAGGCCCCAGTGAACAGTGCTGGCGTGCTCAAGTCTGAACACTAAAAGTGAAAACTGAAAGCCATTAACCGTTGCAGCTGTCAACACATCAGGGAAACTAGGAAAGGGGCTAACTTGTCCTTTTTCAACTGCTGAAGCACTGAAGTATTAATAAGTGTTGCTTTGCTAAGTTCCAGTACCAATTTGCTAAAGAACTAATTTCCAAGGAAATTAAGAATTGAACTCCCCATAGGAATATCAATATGGGATAAGACTGCAAAATCCTATCCATGCCACCACAGGGCAAATTTTAGAAACCTACTTTCTCTATTGTTCAAACATTTTTCAAAATACTATCACATTGGATAAAAGAAGTTACAAGCTTAAAGTTTTGTGTCAATCAGTCCTTTTCTTTTTCCTTTTTAAATGTTTGTAAGTAAAACCAAAAGCTTTGGAAAAAGTCAAATAATCCTTTGTGGTAAATAAAGTATGTTTGCTTTTAATTAGTATTTGCCCCCCTCCTGTCTGGTGAACTTTGTTCTGTATTTATTTTGTAACAATCAGAATTTTGCTCCCAAAAGAAAGAGTGTATATGTGCACCTGACCATGCTTCAGGGATACGCTACCACAGGTTTAATGCAAAATTACTTCTATGCTGCTATATTCCCTTGACTTCTTTATTTACCCAGTTCCTTTTAGAAAATCCACGCACTGTTGAGCTTGATATTAAGTGATATCATTAATTATATCTCAATTCCCATTCTGGTTTTTAAAAAAGACCCAAAGCAATTTTATTGACAACAAGAAAAACATTGTACTGTGCTCGAAAGATGAGCAGGAATTTAGGATTTTCTTTATAGATGTATTTGTTAAGGACCTCACCTGAAACCTGGGACATATCTTGAGCCTCATCTGTTTCCATTTTCCTCAAGTTATCTGAGAAGAGAGGAAAAGCCTTAAGTTAATGCAAAATAACACACATACACACAGAAAAAGAACCCCCCCACACACGCACATAGAAGGAGAAAGAAGGGGAAAGAATAAAAGCCCTTTGCTATTTAACTATAAGATTATCTGGGAAGAATAATGTATTTTTCTCTTTATTTCCTCCCTGCATACTTGCTGGAGTATCAGACTGGCACAGACCTTGATCCTTTTAAAAACAGCATTACAAAGATTTATAAAAATATCATTACAAGCACAGGAGGACCAAATTTGTTATTTATTGTTAATTTCCTACTGCATAATAACCCAAAATGCAAACTGACTGCAACAAAATTAAGCAGAAAATTAAATGGCCCTGGGTCATTGTAGGCACAGAATTCATTCTCTTGGTTGATCCATAGTTATGTTCTTTCTAATTTACTGAGCATGCATCGATGAACCTTGAGTCAGTTTGGTGACACGCGTACAATCAGCAATCAAAAAACGAAGCAATTTGCTGAAGAATGTCTCATTTACCCAGGCAGGGCTGCATATCTGAGCAGCCACCGCCACTACCTCCATTAATAATGAATACACCTCAAGCAGCAGCAGATGGGCAGAACAGCAGCCTCAGGCTTTGGCCCCTCACTCGTTCAGGAGTCCTTCCTTCAGACCACACCGGCCTCGCGCTACACAGGGAGAAGTACAGCTCCCTAAAATAGCGAAACGAGCCCAGGAGAGAAAAGGAACCCAGGCCTTCCTGTTTTGCTGACAGATGGCTGGCTCCGCCGCCTGGTAAGTCATACTGGGAAGCTCCTGCCCTCCTCTTGCGACACACCATGTTCCGAAGAGTGAGCGACCACTGACCACAAACACCAGGGAGAAGCAGGCGGAGGGTTAGTGGGGTAGAAATATAGCTCAGGTTCTCAGCCGGCACAGGAGCTGGCAGGCCCTGGCCCCGTGTGCCAGCTGCGGACAGCTGGTAGCCCCGTGCATAACATACATGTTGCCAGAGCAGGTAGTCCCAGCACAACCCGCTCCGGCCTCAAAGTCTGGTGTGGTTGGCTGAGGTGGCCTCAGGTGGGGAGGGGAAAAGGCCTGTGAGCTCTCTGTTCAGCTACGGCATGAAAGGTCACGTCTCCAGCGGGACGTGACTGACTTCACATCCCTCCAGAAAGGGAGCTGGCTCTTTGGTGTTCCTTAAAACCCAGAGACTTCCCCCACCAACCCTGCTTCCTGGGATTAAAGAAGATGCATTTTCTCGAGGGTTAGAAGTGGATGAGGGTGTGGCCTGGGTTCCTACAGAAAGGGTACCAATGATAGCCTCACCTTTTTAACCCAACTTGCATAATTTGCCTTCCACACCCCCCCCCCCCCCCAAAGTCTTCAGCCCGCTACCCAGCAAACTGCAGTGGAGAAGTGTAATAGCAGTGGTCACAGATATTCATCTCGTAAATTTGATGGCCTCCTCACTCGCTTCTGTATGCCAGCAGTATATCTGAGGTCCGACACACTGCTGCCCCACCTTGCAAAAGCTGGCTTCCCTTCCTTCCATGTTAGACTTGCAGAAAGAGAGTGGAGACTGCAGGACTGCAGATAGGTTGAGGAACAGTTTTTTGCCTATGCAGCTTGCAAAAAAAGATCTGAATTCTCACAGAACGTTCTACCTGTTGCACACCTACCATGGCACTACTTAATGTTCAATAATGCTTTGTTCTGCTTTATTCTGTCTTAAACTTTTAATTCCAGACAAAACAATTTGTGTAACTTCTATATGTAATTCTCAGAACTGATTACAGCTATGCAAAACACAAAAAGTCACCTACCACCCAACAATTTGCATTGGTTCCTATGGGACTGAGGAGCATTCAATTGGTCCATTTTTAAATAAGTAGTCAGTGGGAAATGCAGCTTCTCTTGCAAGAGGGAAAACCCAACACCTTTCTATAATGGTAGCCTGCTCAGTAACTGGAAATGAGGTGCAGTTATGGCAGGTGGTATACTGCAACATTGCTCAGTCCCTAATTTCTCCTGCAAGCATGACTGAACACAAAGGAAGAAAAAAAAAAAAAGACATGCCCATGCATTTATTACTGCCTGCATGGGTCACCTGGCTGCTATTAATCAGTTGACTACTACACATTTTTCCACAGAATACAGTGAACCTCAGACAACCACAGAAAGCATCCCAAGAAAATGTCCACAAGAAGGGAATCACATTCATGAAGGGTACTTCATTCCTACTGCACCCGCCTTTTCACAACGGCTTAGGGCTTCGGCAGGGCTGGGAATGACAGTGGGAGGAGGAAGTGACAAAGGAGAAAATACCTTCTTTAGGGAAATCGATGGTGTTTGCCACTTTTTTTTTTTTTTTTTTTTTCCAGACAAGAGTATTTAAAAGCCATGCTTCCATTTCAGTATTCCTGAATTTACCTGCCCTTGGCATGACAAGCTTTGCATTTAGCATTTGTGCAACTTCGGCATCACACTTCCGTTGTACTCCTTCCTGCCTTTGGCTGCCATCAGACAGAATTCAATTTGAAAACACTCCCCAGTTCTTAAATGGGGAGGTAAACTGGAGTACAGGTTGTTATTTTTTTTATATTATTATTATTATCAATGGAATATTCCCTGGCTTACTTTCTGTGAGAGTAGACTACCGTCTGTCCTAAAACTGATGCCCTCCGTTATCAGAGATGAATTCTCTTCCATTTCCTGGGGATGAAACATGGGAAGAAAAATAGAGACAGTGGAAAATTGAGGAGGGCAAGATTTTTTTCCTCTAACGATTACTTAGAACAATTAAGCGTGGTTCCTAAATGTAGATGAAGATCCACAAGCACTAATCAAATGGATAAAACAACAACAAAAAAAGAACTTAAAAAAAATCCTAAAGATGTTCTGAACCACTCACAGGGGAAAATTACACTCCTACACTATATTACGCTATGGTATCTGGTAAATACCAATAAAATTGCAGCTAACTTCGGTGTAGGCTCCCTATCATCAAAATAAACATGGCAGGGCATCCCTCCACCCCCAATTCTGCAATGGCAACAGTGTGTTGGTTTGGGCTCTGTTATCGTTACCATGTTTTTCAAACAGGACTTGGGCATAACGTGGCCTGGGCTAAATTTTAAGTGCTAAAAGTGGAATTCGCCTCTTTGGCTTTGGCATAGTAAATCTATGAATAGGAAGCTATGACCTATGTTTGCCTCCCTTTCCTCCTCTGCTCTAGCAGAAATATTGACACCAGGTTCCAGGAAAGCACAAGAGAGCCTTATGTATGGATATCAGGATTTATACCAAAGTATCTATTTGATATAAATTTGTCAATCAACAGACCTTTACAAACATTTTTATTTTTATTTTTAAGAAGTGTTTATGACATGTGACTCTGTTTGTTTTGTCAAGCAAAAAAATGTTTTACAACTTTTCATTGCAAGTTGTGTCTACAGAATCAAATTTATCACTAGCATAAGAAGCATGTTTGACTTCACTGTCTTCAATGCACTTTCATCTGCTTACATTAGCAGGTAACTTAGGAGCCTACATTAGAAATCAAAAGATGGGTGGGCAGCTCACCAAAGCTGTCTTACTCACAAACAGTGAATACATGTAGCTCTCATTTATAGCAGGAAATGGACCAGCACCTAGGTGATACCAGATCTTTGTGTTTAGGAATCCAAAGAGCTTCAAAGTTTGCGCCCTTACTGAAAGAGCTCCCAAGTTCCCACCAAAAATATATATAACCATTTCTTCAAGTCTTTTCAGACACAGAACTCAAACCTGTGTGTTTTCCTCTTCACAATTCAAATACCAGATCACAGATAAAGCTACTCTAATGTTTTGGAAAAAGAATCAAATGTTGCAGTCCTAAGCTATTGAGCTAATTAATAATAAACACACACTAAAGCTGAAAGGCTATGCTGATTTTGTTTTAAAAAAAGGAAGCACCTTACTGACTATGATCACACAAAAGTTTTGGATTTAAATTAGCCAGCATTTGTCCAGGTTTTGCAGCATCCTGAGTCCAAAAGAAAATTTACACTTGACTGATTTCCCTCCTTGCAACTCTCTGCAACACAACTTGTGCTATGTCTTAAGCATATGTCAGAGAAGGTCCCATGAATCACTGAGGCACTGCTTTGCTTACTCCAAATGTAAATTACAGCTGGAAGTGAATTTGGGACCTTTTAGGATTCTGTGTGTAAATAGGATAAAGTCATTGCAAGGTCAAGATTTTCCTATCTATCAGAATACAGCAAATTAATTACTTGCAAGTCTTAGTTTATTATTTCATCTCCTGCTTTATGATGCAAATTCAAAAGTAAACCTTTCTGGGAAAACGAACGTTTAGCATTTATGCAGTGTATTATCAATTCAAACAAATATATACGCACATCAGTCCTTCTACAAACCCTACTCTCTTAAGGCCAACGAAATAATTCAATGAGATGACCTAATCCAATGCCAAAGACTATTATGTTTTCTTCTTTGTTTATCAGCTATGTAGTTACTGACTTCTCTGCAAAAAGATGTGCTTGACACTCAGCCCAGTGGCATTACGGTATGGACATGAAGTCACCAATTTAGTCATTTGTGGAGTTCGTTTGGACTTACATCAGCACACCTAAACTCAGAGCTGTCCTTCCATCTATATATAGCTCTATTTCTGGTGCTGCAAGGAGTACATAAATGCACACCACGTCCTGCTGCATGTTTCTTACTTGTAGGTGTAGCCTTTGAGTAAACAGAAAGGTCCCTGAAGGAACAATTCTGTTCTGCGTACACCCTTCAGGCGCACGCACGATTTTCCACAAAGCCTTAGAGCAGAGAACAGGAGCTTTTGAGAAGTTTGGAGGGGGGTGAGAACTTTGTGCTGAGGACCTGTGTTCTGCAGGTGCCTTTGAAAGCACAGAATGAGCGTGGAACACGCACTCTCCAGCTGCGCTAGCTCTGGGTTAACTGTGATAAAACAAAAGAGCAACCTGGCCAACCCCAGCCTTGCTTCCACAGCCCCGGTGGGGAAATGGCCGATTTCGTAACCCCAACTTGTGCAAGCAGCCCGGCAGCAGGAAAAGGGACCGCTTGCACAGGTCGCTGGAGCGGCTGGCCCTGGCCAAGTGCTCGTGTGAGAGCGTGTCTCCTCTTTGTGGTCTCTGACGCGTCTCATTGGCTCCTAGTCATGTAGGCCATGGCTTTGGCAAACAAAAATCCAAACCAGCAAGCAAAAACGTAAAACCCCAACCCACTTTACAGCCTAAACTGAAGCAAAGCACCGAAGACGGGTCCTAGATTCAACCTCCCATGGCAGGTGAAGAAGTTGAATAAATAAGTAAATAAAGCAAAACCAGGCTGCAGCCTGGAAAACACAGCACCAGCTGAACATCTATAGCACATACTGTACCCTGTGGGAGAATTTGCACATTAACAATAGGTAATAAGGGCTATATACACTGCATCATCAGCCTTTTTGTTTTTAAGCTGGGAGTTGCGTCTACCTGCAGACCTGTAATACAGCTGCATTTCTCATTGCATGGTCAGATGGCCTTGAAACAAGCCCCTTTGATCCACTGGAGTTGATGGGTTTGAAGTAATAACCAAGAGAGAGGATGCATAAGGACAGCCCTGTAGAAGTATTCAATCTTGAGCTTCCTTTCTTTTTTTAAAAAAAAAAAAAAAGAAATAATGTAACTTTTGTTTCCATAGACTTTTACCTTCACATATGACTTTTACCTACTACAAATGACTGAGCACAAAACAGGAAGGCTGTCAAATGTGGGTAAAAAGTAGTATGTATTGCACAACCAGTGGAAATACTTGAAGAAAATTGCTAGAATCCTACAAACTAGTTTTAATTAAAAGTGTTCAATATCTCAGCAAGCAGCTGATAATTAGCTTTATTATTGTAATTTAATATGCTAGACTTCACAATCTCTGTGAATGACTCTACTTTAGAACCATTTTAATTCTATTTTTAATTTCCGCCTCATCACACTGCTCAATGTAAATAATAACTACAAAGATGGGGGGTGGTCCTTTTCTGAAAACTAAAAACAGAGAGTCACAATTAGCACTTCAGTGTCCTTCCAATGCTGTTTTAAAAACACCCCCCAGGTCTTTTAAAAGATTGCATTAAAAATAAAAAAGGTTAAAACCAAGTGGATCATTTTTTCTCCCTTTATTCTTCTCCCTCTCCATTAATTCCATATTCAGAGTTTTCTATGAAGTCTAGGGAGATGTTTAGTTTATTCAATCACTTCTCCATTCCTGCCTAGTGTAAATTCTGGTTAACTACACAAACTGACAATACAATTATAAGCATACAGTCAAATTTCAATGGAGAGCTCCTGTCTGCAAAATGAAGGAAGCTCTGTAATTCAACACACGAGATTAAGAAAAGAACTCCGCTAACAGTACAGATTTGAAACATTTGTATGTCTGGCACATGTAAAATTAATTTTCATGTTAGTGAACAATTGTGAGGGTGTAAAAAAAGTTGTCTCGGAGATCCTACATAATTCTCAGTTCTTTGGGAATTCTTTGTACAAGCACTGACAAATGATAAAGAGTGTATCTTGTATGCATGTATGTGTTTTCCATATGTACTCCTTCTAACATTCTACTGTACTGACCCATATTTTTGTAACAATTTATAGTTAAAGGGGATTTTTAAAAGGTCTTTTAGTGACTGTGTGCAAATGGCTGGACTCGATATCCTTGCAAATATGAAAAAGGTTCTTCCTTCTAGTTTTTGAACTGTAACCAATCATTAAAATTAGTTGCACAATATGAGAAAAATATGAAGGTAATTTTCCTAATTAAGGCCACGTTTTATTAACTCATTAAACTCTGTCACCTTTTTGTTTGATTTTTAGTGAAGAAAAGAGAAATAAATTTGCCATGACAGGGAAAATGCACACATTTCCATCATACAAATAAACTGACTAAAAAAGGTGAGATGTGTAAATTGAGGCAGTCAATCTAAGAACACTGCACATTCTCCAGTGACCAAACAGAGCTCTTGGATATTCTTCCAGAGCTCTCACTTGAGAGAAAGCAAGTAGCAGATGCAAAACTGAACTTTTTGTATTTATGTATATATATATACGTACGGCTTAAAAGCAGAGGATGTCTTTAGCAATGCATATCTAAATATGCAACTGAGAAAAAAATAAAAGAGCCTCTTCATGTCTCGAATTGTTATTGCCAAGTATCCCCAACAATATATCAGTAGTCGATTTGTCCAAATTATAGGAGGTTTCAATAACTCTGCTTCACGATCTCAGAATTGCTTCCTAATTTCTCTCCAAACTGTTCAAGCTGTTACGGATTATTAAAGGACATTATCAGCCTGAATAAGCATATTAAAGATCTGTGTGATTTTTTTTTTCCCAAATAAACCTAAAAATAACTCCTAAAATTACTATAATTGAAATGAATTAGCAAGTTTCTCCACACTACATTTTTCAGTTAACTCATTTTGCTTTTGCAAATATTTTGGACCCAATCCACTACTGACAATTCCAGCTTTATATTGCAATTACTCCACTGTTCTCAGTGAGTTGACACAAGCAGAAAAATGAAGCAACGCAGCAGGGAATCAAACCTATCATACAGAACAAGTTTTTCTTTTACTGAGAAAGCTAGAGCAACTGGGATCAGAAGAAGAAATTTAAATCATTTGGATGTAATATATTTCAAAATAAGCTAAAGAAGTAGTAGACACACATATTAAAAAAAAAAAAAAAAAAAGACAATTCCAGTGTGAATGCTCTTCAAAACTGCAATCTGAATGGCCCTTTGAGGCATTTATACCAAAAGCACAAGTGTGCCATGCAGGTCCCAAACCTGCATTGTCCCATCCATGTGAATTTTCAGTGGTACAAATAAAGTTAAGAACATGCACGTATCTTTCCAGGACTAGGACCTACCTTTGCAGTCACCACACTGCTTTGGCAGTGACCTGCCCAGTGCAAAAAACCTGCAGCCTCTTCTTGTCCACGAGCTTAAAGCATCGAGGAAGGTGGGTCTTAAAGGAAAAGGGTGAGGCAAACGTTGTTGGGTTTTTAATAAAGATTCATCACAGCACAGCCTCTGGGGCTAACATAATGCTGTTTAAGTTTAGGGAGCAAACAAAACTCTTGCTGACTCCGAGCTGATGTTATGTTTATGTATAGATTACAGTCTTAGGGACAACGCACCGTGGCTGACCTTGGAAGCAGGGAGTTTCCCAGCTGAAGTCAGTTTTGCTGGATAGCCACTAGGGAGGTGCAACTTGTGCAGCCTCCTTGGATGAGTGGAAGGTACTTAAAGTAGCCTCCTGTTTAAAAACTAACATAAAAACGAGAAGTCCAAGGCTGCCTGTCTTGCTTCAGATGTAATTCAAACTTTTCTCTAAATGCTGTAGCTCTCCAACTTGAAAATAGATAAAAATATATATATAAATCTTCGGATTAAAGAAAAAATGCCGGTGAGGAGTAAATTTTTCCTCTTTTGACTCCTGCGTTGTGTGGCAGGCATTAAAAAAAATAAAAATCCCAAAGAATCATATTCCCAGAAAAACAGACAAGAGTCCTCACCTCACACTGTTCAACTGATACAATAGATTCCTGGTATTCTTCCGAATGTATCTAGCAAACGCATTTAATCATCTGATGTTTTTCCAGCAGTGCAACCTCCTCCACTCCCCCTTCTTTTTTCATTCTGTGAAGAAAATGTTCCCAAACCTTTCGTCTGGGTGATCTTATACTTCCTAGAAAAGTGGGGTTTGTCGATTTGAAAGGGGAATTCCACGGGAGTCCATTACAATGTCGGCAACATATCCCTCCCTACGCGCATAAAGATGACAACTTTTTCTAAAGACCCCATTGTTGCTACACTGCATTTTACTACTTTATTATGTTTTCTTTGGTCTAATTCTATTACTTTTAATAATACTAGAACATAATGACTGGTCAAAATGTAATCAAGTACATATGTGAATCTTGACTGTAAAACAATAAAATTCACTGTGGACCCAGCTCTTTTTACACATAAAACATATAAATAAAATCCCACAAGTCCTCGGTGGAAGTTTTTCCTGACGAGGAGCCACACAATTAGGCTGTGATCCATGACTTTTGATATCCTCTGGACTTTAAGAAAAAAAAAAGCTGCCAAAAATGATCTGCCAGATCTAGCATACAATTCATTATGCCCTTCCTCATTTTCTGTTGCTTAAATACAAACTGGACACATTTCCTTGTTTTCTGTAAGATTGCACTGTTAGTGTGAGAAGTACCTAAGCTCAAATAAAATGTCTGGAATTTTTTTTGGCTTTGTTTTGCAGTTATCTAATTTTAACTATGAGAAACAAGTTTTGCATTGTTGTAAAACTCTGTGGATTGATTCTGCACTTACATTTCTGCATAGCTATGCGGTGGAAGTGGCAAGCAAACCAGATTTTCAGTATTAACCTCCACAAGGGAAAGAAAAACTGCTACGGTAACATAGGGATGGAGACTATCACCTTTTTATTGCACGCTGTGTGTAACACAAATGACAAAGGCGTCATTCGTGCTTGCATAATGGGACATGCCACCAGACTATTCCCAGAGCGAGCATGGGCAGCCAGGAGCCCAGGTGGGAAGTCACAGGTGTACGACCGGCTTCTCTCCGCTGCCCCCCCTGCGCGTGTGACCTACAAAAACCCGTAAGCTCATGATGCTCACGGGGACTTGGGCAGCCAGCCTGAGTGTCCTTGGCCCGGACAAACAATGTGTATAGGAGCAATGCCTAAGCTCCTCCAAGTTATCGTGGGCACAAAGGGCAAGGAGATAAGCCAGCCCCGTGCCCTGTCTTCCCATCACTGTGTTGGGTCAGAGAGATCTATGATCACTCGTTCCTCACTGGGGTTCACAGGTCTTTCTGGGCTGAGTTAGGACAGTAACAAAATCCCACATTATGCCTCTGCCTGCCTGCTACTTCCCCTGGAAGTCATACCCAGGAGGTGGGTGACTCTCGCAGATAAACAGAGAGCATGCAGCTTTGAAACCCTGGCTCCTGAGGATGACCAGCACTGGGCTGTGACCGACCTCTATATGGATCGCTCGGATATTCTCAGTGGATAAGCCTGCTTTCTCCTGGCTTTTCATCTTAAATTCGCCTCCTCTTAAGGCACATCATTTCTATTTCTTATTGTTTTTAGACTTGTAGTATATCGAGTTCTGGGTTTAGGTTAATGTACTCACCCTCTCTCCCCGCCCCCCCCCCCCGAACATATGGATAGTCACCAATTTTAATATTTGTGAGAAAATCTTTAGGGCTGGAAGCAAGTCTGGGATAATAGAAACATGAACTAAGGAAAGTGCAGAGCGCTGCAGTATTTTGGACGCTTCCCCATGCAGTTCTGCTAAGGACAGCTATCATTTTAAGAGTACTTGCACATGGTCTACGCTTGGTTTCTCATGTCCACATGCAGCAGTTTCAAAGGCTTTGATACAGCAGTAAGGCAAAAAGCCCATCATACTGCAGTTTGGAAGAGCTTTGTTCATAATTGAGGTGTCCTTTGGGGTGGGTGGGCAGGGAGGAAAGGAGCAAGTGGGGATATATTGCAGTCTCAGCAGTATAGTTCCACTCAGTTTTAAAACAAACATTTATGAGTTAAAAATCAAAGGAAAGCATGTCAATATTAAAAAGAGGCTTCTACATGAGAGAGGTGACACCTTTTGGAAAAGGCACATAGGATGAACTACTGTTTGCTACTGTTATATTAACCCATGAAGAGGAATATTGGACCTTTGCATGGTAACTTATATCTATTTTCACTTTTTTTGTCTTAAATTTTCTCTCATTAGAGAATAGAAGAAGGGTAAGAATAAATAAAATTAGTAACGGGTAAAACTGTGATCTGTGAAATTCAGAAGCAACTACCCTTTCATATAAGCAAGCCACTACATCCTCAAATTTCTCAATTTCAGGAAAACTCCCAGCCCCTTAAACTATGCAATTCAACAGCAAGGCAAGAGCAGCACAGCAAGCTGGTCACAACATCCACCTGTAGAGGTGATTCAGATAAAGTCTTTCAAAGTATTTGGAAGGATTCTCACTGCAATATATTAACAGTTTTCACTACATTTCAATGATCATTTATAATGTTTAAAAGACAGACATACTATTTGGTACACCCTTGTTCATGCAAGTAACTACTGACGTGAGCAGTCAACTGAAAGCTAGCAGAGTGCGTCTTTTAAAGGATTTGACCCTTACAATGCACTGCAGCCTTTAATTTTAAAACTGGATTATTAAAGTCTAGCAAATGGGTTGTAAAGGTGAAGGCATGAATTATAATCAGGATTAGATACCTTTTTGTTTTGAACTGCTGGACAATAAATGCATATGCGCACAACCTCTGTGGCGTCTACTTATTGAAAAGAAAACTATCTGGTCAGGAAGGTCTCTCCTTCTAACTACTTATCCTTGCACAAAATCCTGTGAAAATGCTATTTGTGCTTCTATGTGTAAGAAGACCTAATGTAAGGAAGAGAAAAAAAAGAAAAGAAAGAAAAGAAAAGAAAAGAAAAGAAAAGAAAAGAAAAGAAAAGAAAAGAAAAGAAAAGAAAAGAAAAGAAAAGAAAAGAAAAGAAAAGAAAAGAAAAGAAAAGAAAAGAGAGAAAAAGAAAAAGAAAAAGAAAAAGAAAAAAAAGAAAAAGAAAAAGAAAAAAAGAGAAAAAGAAAAAGAAAAAGAAAAAGAAAAAGAAAAAGAAAAAGAAAAAGAAAAAGAAAAAGAAAAAGAAAAAGAAAAAGAAAAAGAAAAAGAAAAAAAAAGAAAAAAAAGAGAAAAAGAAGAAAAAGAAAAAGAGAAAGAGAAAGAGAAAGAGAAAAAGAAAAAAAAAGAAAGAAAAAGAAAAAGAAAAAGAAAAAGAAAAAGAAAAAGAAAAAGAAAAAGAAAAAGAAAAAGAAAAAGAAAAAGAAAAAGAAAAAGAAAAAGAAAAAGAAAAAGAAAAAGAAAAAAGAAAAAGGAAAACCAACACTACCGTCCTTTACAGTCATTCACAGACTTGAAGCTAGTGGCCATGCTAGTCCAGGAACTGTTGCATTCCACAAAACATCACTTTCCTGAGAACATTTGCAAACCTAAGGCACAAATGTTTCCCGACACAGTACTCTCGCCATCCCAACATGTAAGAACCGTGGGCGCAGAGCGTCTGGCAGCGCTACCCTACCTTCTGGACCGCGGCAGGAAAGTAGTCCAAGAAGCAGTCCGTCTCTTGAGGCGCAAAATTAAAAGTTTCCTCGGCAGCAAGTGCCGCGGCGGACAGGGCTCGCACACCGGGTGCCTGCGCGCATCTTCTCCAGCAGCGCCGGCAGAGCGGGGCAGCCGCTGGAAGGTGGGGGGGGGTGGGAGGGGGGGTGGGGGGGGGACCCCGCGGCGGAGCCCCTCGGCTGGGTGACAAGGGACAAAACTTGTGGCAGTCAGCGGCTCCCCCGGCAGCTGCGCTTCCCTGAAACGCCCCGCTAATTTGGCAGGTCCCCGGGATGAGGCTGCCGGAGCAGAGCCACGGGGGCTGAAAGGCGGGGAGAAGGGAGAGGATGGGGAGATGATGGGAGATAATGGGAGATGGAGATGGGGAGATGATGGGAGATGGAGAGATGGTGGGAGATGATGGGAGATGATGGGAGATGATGGGAACAGGGGCACCTCCGCTCGGCTCCGTGAAGGCAGCGCTCCCGGAGCCAGCGCCTCCGCTCCCCGACGGCGTTTTAAACCAAAAAAAAAAAAAAAAAAAAAAAGCCGGGATGGGGGAGGCAAGGAAGGAAAGCGGAGGGAGGGAGGGAGGACAGACGGACGGACGGACGGACCTGCCTACCGCTGGGCCCCAGCCTCCACCCCCCATCCTTCACCCTCCCACCAACTTCTCCCCGGCACCTTTGGGGTCCCCGCTCCCCCCGGCCGGGTCGGGGCTGCGGGAGGCAGCGGGGAGTGACTCCGGCGCCGGATCCGAAGTAACTCACCGAAAAGCGGTGCGAGAGCCGGGCGCCACGATGCAGACCCTGCAGGGCGCTCGGGGGGCACGGCGAGCCCGGGGGAAGCGGCTCACATGCTCGGAGGCTGAGCGCAGCTAGCGGCCGTGCAGGATCGGGCCCTCGTTTTGGCCGTGCCTCAGTTCCTCATCTGCGAGAAGAGGACAATAATACTTCCTTTCTCACATCCTATCCTCATCTGCGCTCTCATGGTACAGAACCCATCAGCGTGTGGGTAACTACGCGTGTGAGTAACCTGGGTGACTTGCAAGGGACAGGTCGGAGATGCAAAGTGAGGCAGCGTGTAAGCATCTGAAAGATGAGGGTCCTGTAATGTAAGCTTTTCCGAACAGCTCCCTTACTAAAATTTTATACTGTGTGACAAAATAAGGTCTCCAACGCAAAGCCGGGCTGCTTTCAGGACAGCAGCGGCAGGGCTGCACCTGGGGGTTTACCGCAAGCACTCCTTTCCCCTAGGAAGCTCTGCAGACACCACTGCTGTGTGTGCACGGCGCGGGTGATACCTGGGTGTACTCCAGGAGAGCCAGGTATGCTCGGGTGCTTCTGAGTTTTATAAGCAGTGGTTTTCCTCAGTGCATCTTGGCCAAAACGCAGAGCCCTCCTTTTGTCACCGCTCGTGAGCACACCTTACGGGTCTCACCGGGTCTAAACCCAGAGCCAAATTTTCCTCTTATTTATTCCAGAAGACCCTCACATGTTTCAGCAGGTTTGCATATAGGGAAACAGGCATTTAAAAGGAAGAAAGAAAGAAACATACAAATTCAGGAAAAGGTGCCACCATGCCCTAAGCAGTTAGTACCTTTCTCCAGGAAATCCAGGGGGCTCTGCCTCAGCGAGATTGGGGAACACGGGCAGGGAGAACTTGGCTGACCGCCCTCTTGGAAAGTGGAAGCTGGTTAACTCAAGGACGCGGCAGCTTTCCCCAGATGCACGTGTCCTGCCCGGATATTCTGAAGTGGAAGGGCTGACATCTCGCAGGAGAGCCGTGCTTTCAGAAGCTGTTTGAGGCTTTTCTGCCTTCCAGCTCCCACAGAGCCCGCAGGTCAGCGGTTCTGAGCCTGCCCCAGCCGATGGGGGGAAGCTGATTCGGCACGCAACTCTTAAAGGCAGATTTCACACTACACAAGCCACAATTTCTCGTTAAGCATTTGATAAGAGTATTTAAGGTCAGAATCAAGTTGCTGGACACAGGCGAGCTGATCCTGCTGAAGTTATATCTTGCGAGATGTCTAGCATCTTCCGCACGTCGCTGCACTGAGGTTTGTTATCGGCTCATAGGAGCCCTCGGGACTCGGAAGATCTTGTGAGGATCCCTTTATGGCTGAAGCCCATGGGAGTTAACAGCTGCTGGCAGGCTCCTTGCCGGGACAGCAGCAGTGGATGCCTGAGGAGAACCACAAAGTCCCAGTGATGCCAGTTCAAGCAGGTCTGCTACACTGTACGTGCAGACATATACTCAGACCCTTGCCTTAGGAGCCAGTCATCTTTCCTGCGGTCCTTTTTCCTGCAGTATTTCCACTGACATCACTGGGAATTTTGTATGAGCCAAAGCGGGTTGCAAAGGATATAAGGTAGGGCAATGCACAGGGAAAAGGACAACTGGCCTTACAGTCATCTGTGTTACCAGCTAAAACTTCTCAGACCAAACCTACTACAGGTATTTTCCCATTGCTATCAGTTCTATTGTGGGAAGCATCTAACATGGTTGTACAGTCAAAGCTTTTCTTCAGATTCTTTCCTAATTACAAACAGTAATTTTTATTGCAGGAGGTACAATGTTTCTATTGAAGTGTATTACCGTTCTCCATCCATTGCTTTCTTATAGCAGTCTTACCAAACAGTCCTCAAAATGGACAGTGTGTTGCATTCATGCTTCTTCAGTCCATTGTCAGGCCAGTGACGAGGAGGAGGAAGCAGAAAAATAAACCAGAGAAGTGTTATAAACGGAGAATCAGCAGAGAGGCTTTATGCACAGATCATTCACATTCTTTACAACAACTGGAATGCAGCGGACAGGTGCTCCTGCTCCTGTTGCTGCTCCACTGCAAGATTTATGTTCCAGCCCTAATTTTTCAGAGGATGGCCTGGGGACAATGTCCATGGGATTTGCTTGCAGGATTGTAAACTTGTTGTGTGAGTAGTTCTCGTTCAGTTCAGAAAACAGAAATTCTGGTCAATATGAGGATGGTGAAGGTTTATCACCTGAAAGGTGCTAAATTTCCAGAGGCACAAATGGGTAATGGATGGTGTTTTTTACAGTCAGAAATCTCCCCCAAACAATGAATTCTACCGTAACACTAAGTGTGACCAGCTTTGTTCCACAATCTTTACTGTACTTAGTGCCCAGAGGCTCTAGTTAATAGATGTCACTGTTTCCATTCCGCATAATGTCTAACATTTCATGGATCTTCCTTTGTTTATAGATTTTTGATCCATTATACCACAGTCTCATATTTTTTGAGTTCAGCAAAGTACTCCTTCACCTTTTAGCAAAGCTGTAATGCTTTTACCTCACTAGCATCTCAAAGGTCCACGATTTCCTCTCCTTACACACCATGGGAAATACCACCTCTGCTACTAACACGTAAATACGAAGTGTCAGAACCAAAGTCTTCTTCCTTTTGCATTAATTTGATTGTGTAATTTTCCTCCTTGCATTGCTGTGCTGATTCCTCACTGTATTGCTTACTCACCTTGCTCTAAGTCACCTTATATTGGATTCTACCTGTCCTTTTCTTGATCTGTCCCATCATTCTGGTTTTATTATGTACATATAGGCATTTCGGGCAATTGCCTCTAGGCTTTTTTCCACAAAACCTTTTCTTCACTGACTTCCTAAACTCAGCTACAAGTCCCAGTCTCTGTGTTTTCCACTGACTTCTACCGTAACAATTTTTTTGAATCATCTGTCTACAATTAGAAAGCCCCCCTACTGTTGTACCTGGGCTTCTCTTTCAATTCGTTCTCTTCAAGCTTCTCATCTAGAGGACAGAGGAACTCTTAGTGCCTTATGGACACTACCACAAACACAGAATAAATAATTGTTGCAATAACGCAAGGGAAATGTGGATGACAGTTGATCAGATAGGTGAGATTTTAATCTGCATGAATTAGAAGGTGAAAAGAGAGAAAAATTAACACTTTGTCATCACTGGCCTTGTTAAATTCTTTCCATTTTAAGAATATGATATGCTAATAAATGAGTTTTTCCATTTTAAAAAAGGTTGAAGAACATGTTACAGCAAGGGAATGTACCAGGCTGAATATGGCTGCACACATATTCTGGCGTCAAGGACAGCTACATGTTGTATGACTGCTGAGTGAATGAATGAAGTGGAACCATGAAGTTGAATGATGTTTGCTGTTCAGCAGAAAGTCTCATGTTTACATACATTTACGATTGTACTGGAATTAAATGCTTTATGTGTGTACACATGCACACACACATAGAACACTTGAGAGGGAGCATACACAGGACATCATGGCCCCACACATTGTATCACACCACTGGTTGAAAGGCTTTCTCTCTAAAACTTGCTGCTTGTAGTCACATCTGGACCACAGTTAACACAGACCCAGTACCTCTCTGCAAACTCCCACTAGCATCCAGCCTGTTTTCTTCTCATTTTACAGGCCGAACTCTGGCATTTCCACGCAGAACAGCCTGGGCAAGTTGAACAGCCCGTCTCTGGAACAAGTGGCCAGTGGGCCTGTCTATGGTGGAGACAGGAGCCAGACACAGCACCACTCCATTTCATCAGACAGGCACTCAGGAATTACTGCTGGCTACGTCCAGGTAGTACCCAGAGGCACTGGTTAACAGGTGTCACTTTCCTACATTCTGTTCCAAGGAATTTGCTGTCTTCTCAGGCAATGTGAACTACCTAGCCTATCTAGCAAAATGGGACATCCTCACTTACAGTCACCCTCGATTACAGTCCTACCAGTCCTGCCAGGGACTTGCTTACAGCTCTAATACCCGTGTGCTGGGGCAAGAGAGGAGGACTTGATTTACTTATACAGTAAGAAAGTGCTGACTCCAGAAGTAGAAGCAGTCGGCAATACTGTTTCCAACAGCAATCTCAGCTAGGATACAAGTGAAGAGTTGCCCAAACCACTCTTACTGCTTCAAAATTACTCCGCATATAAAGCCATGGCATGTAGGGTTTAATCTAATGTAACTGAAACCAAAATTCTGACTCTCTGTTCTGAAATGCCCCCTATGGCCTATGGAGAAAAAAAAAAAAAAAGTTTTCCCGCTTCAGCTATTTTTAATGATAGATCAAGTTTATACTTCTTTTCTGTAGTTCATTTTACATAGAATACACAAATAATTCTACTTACAGTTTCACCTGGAGACAGCTACTGAACCTGAGTAGTTGCCAGGGTTAAAAGTGAGATTTCCAAGGTTAAAAGTGAGAACAGAAATGCCTTAGAACAGGACTGCAATCATTTCTGTACTAATACGTATCAGCTCTGTTTCCAGAAGTCTCTGACCCGACATGAAGGAAAACATGCCCCGTCCAGTGCAGAGCGACAAAGATGATTAAAAGCTGGAGAATCTTTCACACGAGGAGAAGCTGGGAGCGCTGGGGCTGTTCAGCCTGGAGCAGAGGAGGCT
The DNA here is from genome assembly GCF_009769625.2 of Cygnus olor. NCBI lineage: Eukaryota > Metazoa > Chordata > Aves > Anseriformes > Anatidae > Cygnus > Cygnus olor. The sequence continues at coordinate 87,340,429 of NC_049170.1, read as the reverse complement.
CAGGGGGAAACTCATCAGTAAGTGCAAATACCTGAAGGGAGGGCGCAAAGGAGGCAGAGCCAGGCTCTCCTCAGTGGTGCTCACTGACAGGACAAGAAGCAATGGGCACAGAAAATTTGGCCTAAACGCAAGACAATATATTTATTCATTTTTATTTTTTTACTGTGAAGATGGTCAAACACTGGAACAGGTTTACCAGAGAGGTTGTGGAGTCTCCATCCGCAGAGATATACAAAACCCAGCTGTACATGATCCAGGGCAACCTGCTCTAGCTGAACAGGGGTGGTCAGACTAGATGATCTCAAGAGCTTCAATGATTCTGTGGTTACAAAAGGGCAATCACCTGCTTTCCAGAGATCACTAAGACTATGTATAAATTTAAGAAAAGAAATGACTTATCATGTTAGTTCTGCTGCTACCGATCCCTTCCAAACCTGTGAATTCTTAAAGTATAGCTATAGCTGAACTTCAGTTAAAATTTCTTAAGTCATTGTCCTTTTTCAAAGGAGGTATAAAACATACACAAAAGGGGCTAAGAGGGATTATCACACTGCCTTTACATTATCCACTGCATCTGATGTTCAACTAATTTGTTATTTTTTTCCCCATGGATATTGTATCATGGAAGATGACGCAGGCGCTCTGGTTTTCTGTCTACAACCATATACAGTGGAAGATCACAGTGGCTACAGTGGCTAGGGACGATGGTACCCAGGCAGAGATGAAGACGACCCTGAGCTTAGTCAAACTCTCAATCTATTCCAAGATCCACATCGTTCATCAGGCATTTCTTCAGTAACAGAGTTGTAAAAGAGTTTGCAACTGTTTCTCTTGAGAGACTGCTGACAAAATTTAATCCTACCTGAGAAATTAGCTGGAAGTAGGAAAAAGATAAAGGTCCATTTTTTTGTATTGCTTTAATCTTGATTTAATAAGGAAGATATTAGAAATTCAGAATGATAGTTGACAGGCAAATGGAGAGTTCATCCTCTTCCTCAATTACTTTTATGATTACTACCTAAAAATTCATATGGACAGATTTAAAAACTTAAAAGTATATAGCTGTTGGATTTTCTGACAATTGTGAAATGAAACAAGCCTACTGTCATTTCATTGCTGTCTAGTAAGGAGCAGGCAGACAGCAATGGAAAGTTGTGTTAATGAACAAATGTATTGGCCATAGAGGTTTGCTTTTTCATTATTATTTTTTAAATCCATTTCTTAGAATCTCCTGGCTGTGTCTTCACATCACAAAGTTCTAATGAAGTCAGATTAGAAAGATCCAAAAACGCATTGTGTTTGACTTCTAGAAAGAGTAAACTAATGGGATTGCTAGTACTTGAAGGATTGATCCAACTTTACTGATGGCTACTGCCGTTAAAGATAACAAAAAACGTTTTTACAAATACATCAACGCAAAAAGGAGGACTAAGGAGAATCTCCATCCTTTACTGGATGCGGGGGGAAACTTAGTTACAAAAGATGAGGAAAAGGCTGAGGTGCTCAATGCTCAATGCTCAATGCTTTCTTTGCCTCAGTCTTTAGTGGCAAGACCGGTTGTTCTCTGGATACCGGGTACCCTGAGCTGGTGGAAGGGGATGGGGAGCAGGATGTGGCCCTCACTATCCATGAAGAAATGGTTGGCGACCTGCTACGACACTTGGATGTACGCAAGTCGATGGGGCCGGATGGGATCCACCCGAGGGTACTGAGCGAACTGGCGGAGGAGCTGGCCAAGCCGCTTTCCATTATTTATCGGCAGTCCTGGCTATCAGGGGAGGTTCCAGTTGACTGGCGGCTAGCAAACGTGACGCCCATCTACAAGAAGGGCCGGAGGGTAGACCCGGGGAACTATAGGCCTGTTAGTTTGACATCAGTGCCAGGGAAGCTCATGGAGCAGATTATCTTGAGTATCATCACGCGGCACTTGCAGGGCAACCAGGCGATCAGGCCCAGTCAGCATGGGTTTATGAAAGGTAGGTCCTGCTTGACTAACCTGATCTCCTTCTATGACCAAGTGACGCGCTTGGTGGATGAGGGGAAGGCTGTGGATGTGGTCTACCTTGACTTCAGTAAGGCTTTTGACACCGTTTCCCACAACATTCTCCTCAAGAAACTGGCTGCTCGTGGCTTGGACTGGCGTACGCTTTGTTGGGTTAAAAACTGGCTGGATGGCCGGGCCCAAAGAGTTGTGGTGAATGGAGCCAAATCCAGCTGGAGGCCGGTTACTAGTGGAGTCCCCCAGGGCTCAGTGCTGGGGCCGGTCCTCTTTAATATCTTTATCGATGACCTGGATGAGGGGATCAAGTGCACCCTCAGTAAGTTTGCAGATGACACCAAGTTAGGTGCGTGTGTCGATCTGCTTGAGGGAAAGAAGGCTCTGCAGGAAGATCTGGATAGGCTGGACAGATGGGCTGAGGCCAACTGCATGAAGTTCAACAAGCCCAAGTGCCGGGTCCTGCACCTGGGGCGCAACAACCACAAGCAGCGCTACAGGCTGGGAGATGAGTGGCTGGAAAGCTGCCTGGCGGAGAAGGACCTGGGAGTACTGGTTGATAGTCGGCTGAATATGAGCCAGCAGTGTGCTCAGGTGGCCAAGAAGGCCAACAGCATCCTGGCTTGTATAAGAAGCAGTGTGGCCAGCAGGTCTAAGGAGGTGATTGTCCCCCTGTACTCGGCTCTGGTGAGGCCGCACCTCGAGTACTGTGTTCAGTTTTGGGCCCCTCGCTACAAGAAGGACATGGAGGTGCTCGAGAGAGTCCAGAGAAGGGCGACGAAGCTGGTGAGGGGTCTGGAGAACAAGTCTTATGAGGAGCGGCTGAAGGAGCTGGGGTTGTTTAGCCTGGAGAAGAGGAGGCTCAGGGGAGACCTCATCGCTCTCTATAGGTACCTTAAAGGAGGCTGTAGCGAGGTGGGGGTTGGTCTATTCTCCCATGTGCCTAGTGACAGGACGAGGGGGAATGGGCTAAAGTTGCACCAGGGGAGGTTTAGGTTGGATATTAGGAAGAACTTCTTTACCGAAAGGGTTGTTAGGCATTGGAATGGGCTGCCCAGGGAGGTGGTTGAGTCGCCATCCCTGGAGGTCTTTAAAAGACGTTTAGATGTAGCCCTTAGTGATATGGTTTAGTGGAGGACTTGTAGTGTTAGGGCAGAGGTTGGACTAGATGATCTTGGAGGTCTCTTCCAACCTAGACGATTCTGTGATTCTGTGATTCTGTGAAGAAAGCCTCAATATCAAATCCTGATTGTTTCGAGTTAATTTATTACAGATTATTATTCAGTGAATCTCTCTGAACAGTTGCACTGCATGGTGGTTCAACACTCAGTTGCTTTTTTTGATTATATAAATCATGTAACACCATTTCTGAACTGCCTGAAAGTGGCAAGAATATCCATGTGTGAATCTAGTATTAATTCTGTGAGAGATCTGCTTTCACTGAACCTTTTTATTACTGAAGTTTAATTCAGGTTTACAACAGGCACGCATATTTGGTCCTAGGAAACAAAACTTGTGTCTATGAGGTCTGCCATCTTTTACAGGCCCCACTTGCTCAGAAGACTGTCCACTATGCTCCCTGTGTATAGTTAGTGAGGGATTATGGCTTTGGATCCTTGCTGCACAGATGTGCCAAATATCCTGAGTCTGGGGAAACAGACCCACCTTTGGGCCTTTCTGTTCCAAAGTATTTCAACATAGCTGAGAGTATACGTCTCCTCTCCTGGTTATCTTGTGTATAGCTAATGAAGACAGGTATGTGGTCAGACTGCCGTTGTGGTCAGACTGCCGTTGTGATCTCTATCACTTGTTGGAAACCTTTTTTTTGTTTAATAGCAGTTAAAATTTTCTGTTAAGGGATCCAAGGGGGAGCTTTCTTCTATAACAAACAAGAGTGATAAGGAGAGCCCTAGAGATCGGTTTGCAAGCAAGAGGCTTGGACAGTGTTTGCTGTGCAGTTTTTGGGGAACCATAGCTCCCTGGAGAAAACGGCAATGCTAACACTTTTCTTATTTCACAAGGCGGTTCACAGGACACCACAAACATTTTGAGAAGTTCATGAAGCGTGGTAAAGTAGTCCATTATAAAGGCATGTCTACAAGGCAGGCTCAAGCTTCTCTGCTGTCATATTTTGCTGCCCACTGACCAGCCAGCTGTGAGCTGGAAGCCCATAGCCACATGGATGCCAGCCTGAGGACACCAATGCGGTTATCTGACTCCTGCTGTGCAGCTCCTTACCCTCGTGGATTCATGCCATACCTATTCCCTTCATCTAGGTTCACACTTGTCTGTTTGACAGGCAAGCAACCTTTTACAACTTGGGCTTCTAAAGAGCTGTACTTAGGATTATTTATATTTTTTGCACAACCTGAAAATGGGCAGGTACCACCCAGGGATTAGGACTCCATCATGTGGGACAGTGTGCAGACAACTCACAACCTATAGATCAGGCAAGTGAGAACCAAAAGCTGCGCACAGCTCAGGGAACTAGAGGAAAATGTGAGATATTATCAGGCAAACCAATAGGCCTGGGCTTGAAGTGCGATGTCACTGCAGTTGTTATCAAGTTTTCTAGGAATAACAGCTATGAACAGGTTCAAGGAATAAAATGAAGTAGCCTGGGTGGTACGCAGACACCTCCTTCCCACTCTCACAGGTAACCAGTGAGGAAAGAGAAAGTGCTGATTTGAAAAGAGAACAAGCAGGCTGCAGGGAGCAGTCAGGGATACAAGGGCTTCCAGGAGAAGTATGGGTAAGTGAAGAACATATTAAATTAACCTGAGGAGTGAGAGCCAGGAACAGGTACAACCCCTCAGACCATGTGCTAAGGCAATGATGTTTCCAGCACTACGAATGGTTATGAGGAGGGCAAGACAGGCTTGGATCTGTCAAGAGCAAGAAATGAGGCAGAGGTGACTGAGACACAAGACGATGAGAATTTACACATGAATTTCAGCTATGTGGAGGCGTAAGAAAGGCCCCACATGGGTGAAGTCGTGCAGAAAGGACCCACAGCTTTCAGACTTATCCTTTACAGGAGAAGACAATAAAGGCGGTTTAAAGACAGAGCCATGTAATTTATTCCGCTCTGAAGCAACATGTATTATACATTTTTATTATGGAGTTGATCATGTCAAGAATAAATATTAACTGTGTAGCTGTCACAGCTTCTCTTTGTCCCAAGCCTGCCCCTTCCCTGGGTGTGTCCTTCATAGCAAGTGCCTCAGGAGACTCAAGATGGAGACGGGTGATATCGGGGTGAAATTAGCCATAAAGAAAACATTTAAATAAAAATGATTAACCCAGTGTTAGAGCTATTATGGGACAGAAAAGAAATGTCAGAGAAAAAAAATGTGTACTGCAACTGCCCCATTACTCCATAATTAGTTTATCTTTGTATAATTTATGGTTAGTTCTATGCCAATGAATTCCAGCAAGAAGAAACTCCTGGTTTATGACGAGGCTGAAAGAAATGAAGCAGTGATGCCCGGATTGCTCAGAGTGTTTAAAGGTATTCAGGGAACCTAGATGCGTTCTATCTTCGAAAATTAAAAGGAAACAGTTCCTTTCCATACAAGCTGACATTGACATCAAACTAATTACAAGTTAGGCACCTAAATATCTTCACAGGTGTATACTTAGATTTCCAATTTTACCTTGGTACAGGTAAATACTGTTATAGGGCTTGGCAGAATTATAACAGTTTATATTAAATAATCAATCTGGTAGCTCTTGATAGGCATTAGCTGAGCTTAATGAAAAGTATTATTTATCTCAAGGGAGGTGAACAATTATTCTTTTTCTGGTCCTCTAACTCCTTCTTCCCTTTAGAGACTAATATTTGACTAGAAAAATAATCATTAAGAGAGTTTATACCGTTAGATGGAAATCTAGCCCAGTTACCTGACTTAATGACACAAACATGCAGTAATATGTATATATTGATGCCCTGAAGTGAATATCAAGATGTTTTGTCCTACAAGTTAAGTATTGATCAACATGTACAGTATATTTTCCCTTTGGATCGATACGTCTGTTTGTTCTTAAATCAATAACTACTTATTGTTACATAGAGTAAAAGTTTGGCTCATAATTGGATAAAAGTAGGCATGTAGTAAATGAGAACATTTTTCTTGCTTCCCTCCAACAGTTGTGGGGCTCAGAGTTTTAAAAAAAAAAACAGACTGAACATATAGAATGTTGTGTTTGAAGTTCAGAAAATACTATCACTCATAATTGCTGAGCTAACAGAGTAAACATCCACATATATGACCCAAGTTTCTAATCAGAGGACAATGGTGCTCTCTGAACTCAGCCAAAGCAGGCAATATTCCACTTACATCTCTCTGCTTTTTGGTTACTTTTAACTTATTGGAGTATTCTTTTGTGTATAAGTTAAAATAATAGGCATGAACATTCAAAGAATCATGGGATCTGCTCTATGATTATACATCTTTGGTCTCATGCTTCCTAATTGTTGCTTGATTGTAACTGATAGACTGATTTTGAAATAAGAGACATTTGAATTTGGCTATTATTTCAGAACCTCAGCATTTTCAGAACCCGGGAATTTTTGACTTTTATATCATTCCAAACGCATGCAGAAATCCCACATTCCAAATTTTATTTACTACAAAATATTTTCCTGCCACTTTGTTGTTCTTGTGGTTGCTGCTACAGCTTGTTAGTAAAAACCACCACCACCAAACTCATCACTCGCAAGCTCCATCACATAAAATAAAATCCACAGTTCAGTTGAGGTAAACTAACCAGTTGTAAAAGTGCAAGTCTGATCTACCCCAAGTGAGAATTTGGCCCAGTAGATCTCAGTCTGAAAAAAAATGTAATATTTAATGGAAGAGCACATAGGGAAACAGAGTCAAGAATACTGTTTAAATATACAAAAACTAACTAACACAAAAACTAGCTAACGAAACTTCTTATGTTTATTCTGCCAGCTTCTTCTTCTTCTTGTTCCATGAAGATTCAGGAAGATAAACATGTATTAGAAGCATTGCCACATTTTGCCATTTCTATAAATTAAAGAGCAGAAGTGCTTTACAGACGAAGTAATTTGAGATTATTAACTACATTAAGGAAGGGGAGTAAAAAGATTCTTGAACATACACACCTTGTAATATACCTTATAAGTAAATGCATAACTAAGTAAAATAATCAAAAACTATTTTTACCCTCTTAAGAACTGAAATTAAAGTTCTCATTTTTCTCCTATTACAGCAAAATGCAACCGAAGTGAGAAACTGTCTGCTGAGTTTGGCTCATGGGGGGAATGCTGGATTTTCAGTTTCCACCATGTGTACCTGGCAGCAGTGTATGCATGCTGCTACGACACAATTTGTATTCCCTGAGTGAGTTTAGAACTGGATGGATTTTGCATAGTTTTGATAGACTGCTGCGTGGCAAATTAAGGTACTCTTGTTAGGACCAGTGCATTACTAAGCTGCAGCTTTTTGCCAGGAAGGAATTTTCAGACCATTTAAATCAATGCCAGTGTACAGTGGCATACAATGACTAAATTCCTTAGATCATTTTGGGGAAAATAGTCCCCACAAGTTTCACAAGTTTTTTGTTTGGTTGGTTGGTTGTTTTTTTGTTTGTTTTACCAACAACGGGAAGCTGCTCCATGGAAGAGCTAAATATAACACATGCCTTCCAGCCCTTGCCAGATGCCTTATTCCCCAGACCACATTGCTTCCCGTGATCACTCTGTGATCACTCTGTGATCACATAAAATTTTCTTGATTTGACACCTCTTCCTTTTTATACCCTGGGTTTTTGAGCTCTTAGGCTCTGCAGGACTAAGCAAACTGTGCGCCCAGTCTCCCACTGACCAGGCAGGTGGAGACAGAGTGAAGGGAAAGCTGGCTGCTTCGGCTGCTGCTGCTGCTGTTGCAGGAAGGGTTTAGGAAAAGGGAACCCCCCAGCAGTCCCCAGAGATGAGTGGGAAAACACTGAGGGAATCACATTTTCTGTAACTATTTGGACTGCTGCAAGTACTCGGCCACCTCCGTGTGTTGCTGTTTGGCCAAAGCACTGTAAGTTGCTTGCAGTGTAAGTGCGGTAACATTCCTCATATTGCACATATAATTTCACTGTTATTATATGAACAAAAAGGGTGAGGACTAACAGCTGACATTTATTGCCCTTCACTGTGCTTTTCTAGTTCACAATTTACACAGATGTAACTGCAACTTGGCCCAACATGACCTCTACAAGCCCAACAGCACCACTTTGTCTCCTGTGTCGTGCAACTCCCCTTAACCACTCCCACATGCACAGGATTTTTTCAATTATTTTCCTCTAACACTTCCAGTTACCTCTGTAGCTCCATCCACCCTATCATCTCTTGATCTCCCTCACCCCCATTTTCACTCCCTTCTTTACTTTTCTGTACAAAATATCTCCCCCATGGTTCCCATGCCAGTTCTGCAGTTCTCTCCCACCCTTGGCTTCCCTTGCCTGTCCAGCTACCTCCGACATTTCCCTTTCATATCTGAGCACGCTGAGCATACTGTCTGCAAGCACTGATAACATTTCCTGTATTCCATTTGCACCCCAGAACATCTAATCTAGTTTCTGCACCTTTTACTCCCACTGAAATTAAGAACAGATGAACTTGGTCAGACCAAAGGATCCTCTAACCCAATATTCTGTCTTCCACAGTGGCCAAAACCAGATGAAGTGCTATCAGTATAGGCAAGGATACAGTGATATTCTTCCCACCACCCCCAGCTATTCTGGTCAAAATCTCTAATGATCATTTCCCAGCCAAGTTTCAGAGCCAGAACTTACTTATCCTTCTTGTTCTGTCTGCATCCTTTTACATAAACTAGTTTTTCTTGATGACTTCAGAATCAGTGCTGATTCTTGGTTCTCCTCCTAGCTTCATCACACTTTTTGGAAGCCCCTCTTTCTCTGGGGATGCTGCTGGTCTCAGTCCTAGGCCTCTTTTTTTTTTTTTTTTTTTTTTTCCCCTCCCAAGTATGAAGATGGAAGGTATTCTTGCAATTACAAGTTCAGTTACCAATTATTTCCATGTTGATCATTGACAGACTACGTCAGGCTAGTAATTTTCTGTCCAAAATGAAATTTCAGCCTTGTCTAACATGTCTTTGTGGATATTTCTCTAAGCCCAAGTTCAACAGTGCCAAAACAGGTGTCATTCCTTCCTCTGAATCATAGCAGACAAAACCAGCATCCTGCCTCTTTACTCAGGCTGTCACCATGAAACCTTTCCCTCAACTCAAAACTCTCTTGTGTTTTACACATTTAGACTACTGACAATCCTTGAAAACTCCTATTTTAGAACATCGCTAAAAAAGACCTTTGCTATACACCCAACTTATAAAACAGCTGAATTCAATCTCTCCCCTTGTATCTTGATTACTGCAATATTCTTTCTTCTAACCATGAGAAAAGACATCTAGGTTCGGTCATATTCTTTGAGAATATGGCTTCAGAGTTCATCATCCTTGCCCGCCCCTTTGACCAAATTAAATATTTTCCTAGATACCTCCACTAGCTATTCATTCTATCAATCAGTTGATAACAAATAAATAAATAAATAAACTTGCTTTTTGTTTGAGTCTCTTCTGGCCTACAAACTCTCAATCTATTAAAATATAAGCCCTGACATTCAACGGACCTTTGCAATATGCCTCCACCACCCTGCAGTTTCATTTTTTGAACAAGAACATCTCTTCTCTCACTGAGAACGGCTCCTAAAATCCTTCATGTTCCTTTTAACTCCACCAACAGGGATTTGTGCTCACCTTGACAGGTGGTTTGACAATAGTTATATGCTGTGAGCAGGCTGAGAGTGATACTGCACTAAACAGTTACTGTTTTATCACTTCCCAGTGCTCCCTTACCTCTTTGACTCTAATAGATAAATAAATAAATAAATAGTCCCAAATGCCCAAACTTAGATCACAAAACATCTGAGAAAAAGGCCTTCCTTTCTAAGAAATTTAAGTTTGAGGTAGCCCTCAGAGTCTATAATGGACAGAATCTAAATGAGAAAAATTAATGTGTGTTAAAGACATGCCGTTGATGAAGCTGTTCTTCTAAATATTAAAAAGCTTTATCTTTGGTTAAAAACAGCAATGTCTTCTGCTACATTCCATATCAATCTTATATAACAAACATAACTCATTTAATGCTAGGTACAGTATTTAATAAAGCTGTTTATCAGAGGGTTAGGAACAACGAGCCACATTTTAAAACAGACCTCATGGGTCAAGGCAGAATGACTATGAGCAAGTTACTACTCATATAGCTACTTATATTCACAAAATACATTCTTCAGTATAGAACCAGTTAACAGCATGTTTGCAAACACTTATTGCCACACTCCGAGCATCTAGTTTCAAATACTGGAAGGTTTACAAACACTGAAATACCTTAAGCAGGCAAAACCAGATCAGGGCTAGAGTGAAATCCTTGCCCCCAAGAAGCCAATGGGGTTTCTGCCCTTTTCTTCACTGCTTCCAGGTTCTCAGCTACAGCTTTGTGTGAAATTTTAATTATTGTTTCTTAACGTTAAAACCAACAACCTGTTTGTAATAGGCACAAAAGCACTAGAATTTATAGTTATCATAGGAAAGGCTTCATGTGGACTACAAGATGGTTACCTGAAGAGTAAACTATATGAGACTTCTGATCATAAGAAATAGGTATATGGATACTTCCAGTGTGATTAGTGTAACCGTAGTTCCCTTGGTATAACAGCTATTATTTACAACACTTATAGACATACAGGTAGCATTTTAGAGGTCCTCGGTAGAGAACAGTGATGATAAATGAAACAAAACTCTTGATTTTGCATTTTTTTTTCTTGTGGCATGGGAATGCTTTTCCTCCAAAAGTCAAATATTAAAGATCTTATACTAGCCTGAAAACAGATTATATGGATTCCACTTCCTTTTTTCAGTTAGTAAGGGCACTACTCAGTATTGAGATGAAGGGTAAAACCCAAAGCAAGCAAGAAAAATGCAAATGAGGACAACCATCGTACTTGGGCCAGAAGATGTAGCCTCCAACCACTCGTCCCAGCACTGCAAGAATCACTTCAGGAGGACGAGAGGAGCCACTACTGTCCTGATTAACTGGGTGTGTAGAGTTTTGGGGGTTAGTCTTCTTGAAGCACACACACAAAACACAAGAGAGAGGAAATCATATCATTACCCACATGAGCCTGTGGTTTGGAAAGACGAGCGGTTGGCTTCCGGCAGCTGCAAGGAATGATGGAGAGTCAGATAGAGCCCAGCTGTCACACACTCCATACGCTTTTTCATAACACTTTTTCCCCCCATTTTTTTTTAAATGCAGTAAGCATGCTGTCCAAGTCTGCCAGAAAAATGAATTACCTAGGTGTCCCCTCACTCAGCTATCAAATCCTTCTCTTCCAACCTACTAAATAAAGAGAGGGGCTGTTGCATTCATGAAAAAAAAAAAAAAAAAGCAAGGTAAAATCGTTTTTATGCAAGCCCATGCTAGAGAATCAGGAAGGTATTCATTTTATTTTGTGTATCTAGACAGTGATTTTAATGTTATGTAAATGCAGCAGGCAATTCCTAATCTATCCTGAAATGTATGTGTCAGAGCTCTCGTGTAGTACAGGTTACTGATGATAAAAACAAGATGTGTTTTTATACAAGGAAGGCACATGATTACCAGCTTTAGATTTTTTTTTCTTTCATTACAAATTTAAAATAGGGCAAGCCAGTGCAATAGAAACTGAGGGGTACCACCACAGAAAAAGCTAGTGTCTTTTCAGAGAGTCAAGTTTGACAAGCATTGTTTGCCTCTGTCCTTGAAACCAGAACGGCTAGACATGGTAGCAGCCCTTTAGACTTGATTAGGTAGAAAATCTTCTATTAATCCTTACAGCACTAATGTTCCTTTTTTTTTTTTTTTTTTCCTTGTAAAAAGGAAACTTATCTCGCCTAAAGAACATTTCCAAACACTCAGTTGAGTTGAGGTTGTCGTGATAAGGCAATCTTCACATCAGGAGGCTTTTTCAGAGAGGAAGAAGTAGCACAGATACAAGCAGGGTCCAAGCCTCAGATCCAACTGTCAAGGAAGCTGATGCACAAAAGGTCTTAAACTGACATTTATGAAGAAGTTACATGCTTAGGTATCTCGGTAGGACAACCTGGAGTCTCAAACCGAGCCTCATCTGCCACCTAAATCTGGCAGCCCCTCAGTTTGTGCTTCCCCCAGAGAAGTCAGCACCTTCCTTTTATCCCAGAAGCCAGGAGTCAGCGTGCGCACACAGACCATGCATCCACATCCACATCCCTCCTCTGCCTGAGCAAACTCAAATTTACTTGTGCACCCTGCTGGCTGAATGCTTGCAACACCCATGCACTACCGTGAAAAAGTCATGAAAAGCACTCAGTTACAGAATCTAGCTTCAAGCCTCTTTCCCACTTGCATAAAGCTGTTTTAACAGGCAAGACAGACAGCATTGCCCTGCACGGTCAATATACCTGCCGTTCAATCAACTGGCAAGGTCCTTTTATAGCAAGTATGGGCTCCATCCTACAGGCAGATGGGGAATTTGAGCCCAGGTCTCCTATAGCTGGCTGTAACAAGGACTGTTAGATAAAAGGTTGCGTGGGAGAGCAGGAAGCAGGCTGAGAGGAGGAACTTCTGCTGTGTTTTGTCAGAAAAAAAAAAGCAGACATCATAATGTAAAACTAAACTATCAAAGGAGATTTCAAGGGCTGTGACTATCAAGCACCAGCTTGTGTTCCCCACCTTCCCCACCTTGTTCAGCCTTCAAAGAGCCCTGCTGATACCAGAACATGGTAGAGTTTTCCCTACTCCTGGGAATTAGGAAGCATTGCCCAGGGACAACAATAATTTCTCTACCATGCAACAGTCTAAGGAAATTCCAAATTGTCATTTCAATTCAATGCTGCAATAACTTTGTCCAGGAGAGAATTTCCAGTGAGGCCACAGAAAGCCCAGGAACCAGATGTGGATCTCAAATCCAGTTTCTAACTACATGAAAGTCACACACTCAATTCTACTGTCCTTTACTATGAGATAAGCTGGAGAAACTACACAGAAATACCAACATAATCAAGTCTTCACTGGTAAGTGGTGCCAGTCAAAGGATTATCCTTTTGTGAGAACCAAAGGTAATTATATTGGGTGGGTTGGAAAGAAAGTCTGTGATTCTGTACAAGTCCTGTAACTTCCACTATGGAGAGCAAAGACAAGACTTTGAATTTCTCCTCTATCATGCCATTATTTCAAACCAGTAATTATTACTACATGCTTCTATTACCACTACATGTTTCAGTTGAGTTAGTACATGGAAATGGTATTGGGCACACAAGCAAACAGTGATCTATTCACACTCCAAGAGTTTACATTACAAAGATAAAAGTCAAATAAGAGGCTGGGCCAGTGAAGACTCTCAGTTTTCATCATTAAATTACACTGTATTTTATTATCTCAGCAACTACCTGCCTTGTGTTATCTCACCTCCCCATCCTTTCATCTTTTTATCATCTCAACTGCCAAACCTTGAGTACCAGTAAAGGGCAAAGAGGCAGTTCCTTTCTGCTGCTGACCACCCTAAAAACAGTTTCGCTGGAAATGCTGCAAGTGCACACATCCCAGCCACCTCACAGCTGGGAGGTACTCGCTGTCTGAGTGCCAGGAAGCTGCAAGGCATGCACTTTTGCACTGGAAGACTAAAAGCACCCTGCCTGTTGGCTCTTGGGAGGAAAAAACAGCACAAACTCTAAACCAGCACAAACTCTTGTTAGCTATTTTTTAACCATTTTTTCATGCACATGTAAGTAGCACTGCACATATATTTTACATGTATGTAAATTAACAAGTAGTGGAAATTCTCTCACATCTTGAACTGCAAGTAGACTGAGGTCCTTTCCTTTCATATTCTCACACTGTTCCATATAGTAACAAATTCTCACTGAAAATTAATTTTATTAATTAATACTCTCCTGAAGTTCCCTATTTTCTTCAAAAATGTTTGCTGCTGGTCAAAACTTGTGACAGAGAGCCACCAAACAACAGAACAGCTTAGGCTGGAAGGTCTCGGGAAGTCATCAAGTCCACTTGCTCTCAGAGCAGTACCAACTGCACAGCTAGAGTTACACTGGTCACCAAACTGGGAGGAAAAAGCAGCACAAACAATCAAAGTTTATGAATACAAACAGGCATTCAAATGTTTGTATGATTTGCCTAATTACAGGGAGGGAAGATAGTTTAACAATGGAATAATTCATTACAAGATCAAATTAATTCTTGTAAAGGCAATGAAATTTTCATTGAGTTCCATGGGGCAAATCAAATTTTAAGTCTTGAAACTTAGGTGCTAACAAAGTAAATCAATGGAATAAGTGTAACCCCAGGCATTATCAATGCATGTAGACGTTAAAGAATAAAGTATCATAGAATCAATATGCAGACCAGAGCTTTGATACCAGTGAGTAACTCCTATAACAGACTTTATATACTAATGTGGCTTTGCTTATTTGAATTTGGGCCTAAGTGTTGCTGAGGGCCAGGCCCTTACATGGTATGAGGATCAGCTTATTTCCACTGTTGCTTCCCTGACTCCATCTGACCTGATCTACTGTTGTCATTACTGATGAGCAAGGGAGTATTTTTCCTTCCTTTAGCAAAGCAGGTTACATGCTTTGATGTACTCTTCTTAAATATGCATACAAGATCCAATTTGATGAGAAGGAATAGGCCTGATAACTTGCGTTAAGGCTGGAATCAGGCACAGAAATTTGAAACAGGATCCATAGCTGGGGAAATAAGAGATTGATTAAGAAGTCAAAGAAGCACCAAAGCAAAAGGTAAGGGAAAACTCTGTTTGTGGCCAGACAAAATGTTGTGACTCCAGAGATTCTCCCACGTAAGTTATACAACTGAAGCAGAGATGACTTGAGCAAAGTTATATGAGTTGGTGAGTCTGACCACCCAAGACTAGCTACAATGCATCCCAAGTCAAATGAGAAAGGAATCAAGCCCCAGTAAAAAGGAAAATATGCAGCACAAAGTCAAGGAAAATGTCTCCATTTTGCAAATTGCTTAATTTCTCTGATGTATAGACAAGTCACCCAATTGGCGGCCACAAGCCAGACCAGTCCCCAGCCAGATTCATCTAGTTCCCACGTTTTTGAAAAGCTTCTTTCTCCAGCTTCTACTACCTGGAGAAGTGACCGTGGAGTTTTTATTTGTTTGTTTTTGTTCTCATAGTATAGAATAAGGAATACAGGTGAGCTAAGTTCGCTCTCTTTTGAGCCCTGTAAGATCCATAAATAAAAAGACCTAAGTGTAGATTTTTCACAAACAGGAGATCTTATCCCTGAAAATGTCATATAGTGAAAAAATATTTTAGAATTTTTCCAGAAGGAAGAATAATTTCTTCTTTTCTTTCCTTCACTCCTGCGTGTGAATGAAAACATTCACTTCAGAACAGAATGCACTTCTCTTTTACAATCAAGTTTGCACACTTAGCCCACCCCAATCTTCTTTCAAAACTGAGTTTAAACTTATAAACAAGGAGTTACACACAACTGTTCACTGAGAAATGTCAACTGTTACACACTAGAATAATTCCATAGAAGAGGTTTTAAGGAAAAGCTGGGACCACATGACATCCCTTATTTAGGGATGCCTCTCAGGGGCTAAATTGTCCTGGTGAAATTGCATTGACTCTTGAATGGCTAGAATTTCAGATATCTCTGTGACATACAACTGAAATTCCTAAAAGTGACAATGGACTAAAATATAGGCTCATGTTTGAAATAGAGTCTCATGAGACAATTTGTATTGCCATTTGTTATGGCCTCCAACCTGTACAGAAGAGCTAGGGAAGCAGTAGATAAGCACATGGAAGATGTATGTATTTACAGAACAAAATTACTGGTGAGCATATATTAGCAAAGGCTCACTAAAGCAGCTGGCACTGGGCAAGGAATCTCTAGGTCCCACGCTATCACCAGAATTCATGCTTCTCTAGCCTAATTCCTATGCCAAAATTAGTCATAGTAGCTGACGTAATAGAGGATTTCATTTGTTCATGTTCCACGTTAGTGAAAAGACAGCTGTCTCTGTTCTTGACCTGAATGTGAGTTTCAGTCTCAGGATAAGAGGAGAAACCATGCCAATATCTGGTTTGTGAACAAGCAGGCACTCTGAAGATGCTGATTCTCATTCAAAATTCATATGGAAAAAAAAAAAAAAAAAGCTTGTGAAAGACACAAAAGAAAGGCATTTTCTTTTAATCAGAATGATCATTACTATTTCATTCTTAGATCAACACTTAAAATATTTACTCAATGTTATATCAACATTAATAATGTTTTAATGGATTTTATGCATGGCCAAATAGTATGTATACATTTGCAAAACAATCTGTCAACATCGTATCTGTAGTGCATTTTCATGAAAATGTGAAATTTCATTTAAAAAAGTTTAAATGCAAGCTCTCCCGGGTGGTCAATAAGAAATTTATCTAAGCATACCCAGTACATTTGAATTCAAACAAACTGTAAATACACAGTACCTAGGGGGAGGCTGCAAAAGCTATTAAATAGAATAAGCAATATTCTATCACATATGTTGAAAATTACTTGTTTTGGAGAAGCTAAGGCATATGGAGCCTGTTATTTTATATGAGCTCCCTACCAGGGAAGACTTAGTTTGGCTGATGGTGTCAATGAAGTTATCAGAAATACAAGCATTCATCTACGTAATTGCACGGGAGAAAACATTAAGAACTTGGCACATGTTAAAAATGATTCCTAATTAAAATGTTATTTAATAAACAGGCCTATTTTATTACTCATGGACCTAAAAAAAAAATTAATAAGTGACTGCTAAACAAGTAATTATAAGGGTAATAAAGCTCTCCATTCTGATTAGGGAAAATATTCATTTCATGACCATCCAGTGATCCATTTTCTACCACAGCTGTCAAAAGAAGCAATCTGCAACCATTCAGAGATGTACTATTGTTATTATGCTTATGTAATACGGCTATTACATTTTGTAACTGTAATAATGACCTCAAACTAGTTCTTAGGGTAATTATAGATCAGCTTGCTAATACATTAACTGCTCCCGAGCCTTCTTTAGTTCCAAGAAAATTGATGCCGTTTTGCTACTAGGGTTGTGAGGCACAGGGGTGGATTTATGGCTTTCTTCCTTCTATCAACATCACTCAAAGCACTCCGCACTCCTAGTCAGGTTGTAGTGAAAACAGTCTCCACCTGCTCACTGTCTCCAGTCATTAAAGCCTTGGTAGAAGAGCCCCAAACTATGAGGTGCTGATCACCCACACTTCTCACTGTTAGCTAATGCAACTCACCACCCCTGCAGGCACCCCTGCAATATGTCCCAACACTATGAGAGATTAAAATTAAAAAATTACAAAGAAATTACAGGACAGGATTGACAGCTGGTAAGCTAACAGATTTTCACGCTAACCAGAGCTCACAGAGCTGCTAGGTTAACTTCCTGTCACTAAATTAAGACCAAATTTCCTTTCAATTTTCCCTGTTCAGGACCAACCTCCCATAACTGTCTGCACATGTTTCTTTTAGCTTTCTTTCATCACATAGCTTGCATCAAGCTCTGGCAAAGGAGACTTACCAGGACTCCAAAACATTTTCTACCTTGCTTGTCCTATCTAGACGTGGAGTCACTGAGTAGACTGACTTTACTTACAGAAGGAAATAATTCTCCAGAAATTTTTGAGACAGGCTATGAGTGAGACATCCATCTCATTTGTCTGCATTGGTGGAAACGAGTTCAATTTCAGCTATCAAAAGAGATTTCATAACTCAGACGACCAATAGAAATGTACTATTATTGTCTCTGCTTTTTTTTTTTTTTTTTTTTTTTTTTTTTCCAGGAACTTACTTATGCTTTGATATATGACACAGGGGAGCAACAGCTCTTAAGATCTACTGATATCGATGCTGTACTCCTAAACAGGAGTAGTTGCTGCTCTTCTCCAAAACAGCATCACAGAAACAGGATGCATTGCAGTGGGAGATGGCTTTTCTGATGACATTTTTAAAGTGTATCTTCACCTTACCTAGACTACATGGAGATTTTCTGCCTCTTGTTTGTCTTTAGGTTTGGTTCATTTGAAAAATGTTGCAGGATTTGCACTTAAAGGAATCTCAAAGAACTCAATCCAGACAGCACACATTAAGGCTTCCTCCCCAGCCAGTCCTCCCCCTAGAGGAGCCTCCGAAGGCCTCTGCCAGCTCCAGCATTTGGCCATTACCATGCAAAAGGCTCGCTGTATGGAGGAAGACAACACAGCAGTTCTTACGACTCCTGTATGCTAAACACTGGGGGCAATGGTTGTGCTCCATGCGGCACAAGGACGTTCCCAGCTCTGCATGGCTTTCAGACTGCAGGTTAAGAGATGAAGGCTGAACGTTCCTCATTTTACTGGACAAAACTGGTGTTTTTCACTCACAAGGTTTCATTTCAGCTGAGAACCATGAGGCCTGTCAGTGAGATGTACTTCTGGAAAAAAAAATGGGTGAACGCTCAGTGTTAAGACAGGATTGCTAGGAAGTCACTGGGATTTTCATTTTAAGATAAGGACTTTTAAAAGGACAGCTGTGTGAGCAAGTTAAAATTCTGGATATAAGTCTTGTTGCTCATGGTTTAATCCCACAGTTCTCAATTTTTACGTATCTTGAGTAGTAGGAAAAGGGGAAATAAGAAAAAGAAAAGGTAGAAGGTGAAGTCCTACAATGCTTATTTGATATAGAAATGGTAGCATGTATAAGGTTAGTTCAGAATTTGGTTGCATGTAAGGAAAGTTTGTTTTTTAACTGAACTACCTTAGAGAAGATTATTAGTCCTGCAACCACACTTAGAAGGGAGATTGCAAGTGTTACAATCTTTGTTGTGAAGTACAAAAAAAGGGAAGAAATTCTTAACTATAAAATGCAGGAGATGAATTCTCAGAATTAGTAACCTCTTAACCAATGTCCTGATTCCCAGTATTAGATAGTATTTAGGAAGTGACTCTCAGTCAATATTTATATGATGATTTTTTGTGTGTTTACCTGTGTTCCTCTACAGTGTTTGCTGTCAGTTTTGGCATTCTGAAAAAGTAACTTGAAGACGATCAGCATTAGAAAGAAAGAAGGGATTTTAATAGCAAGATGCAAGAAATATGCTAGCTGCCTACACTTTTGAACAATACTTGTACTTTTGGGTGCATTTTAAAAGCACTATCCTTTAAAAGCAATTTGAGAAGAGAAAACTTACAAAAGAATTACTTAAATGCACTAGTTAATCAGGAAATTTAAGCAATAAAACACTACATCATATCCTGTGGGATGGACTGTAAAAATAAAGGTATCCAGATTCTCGCTCTTCCTTTTTCAGCTGCCTTTTTTCAAGGAAAAATACCCCAGGTGATGAATATGCTCCCAAGCATTATTCCAGAGAAGACGAGCACAGGTGTTCCATTTCGCACTCCAGTGAGAGAACAGGACGCGATTACTATTCTCCCCTGTACAAGAGGATTGTTTATTCCTACTTTTTTTTTTCTCCATTACAAACCTGGAAGACAAACTCACCTTCTTTAAGAATTTTTAATTTAAGAATTTTTAATTATTGTTTAGAACATACTGTATTTTGCCAGGTAAGACTATAATGAGAAATTTATATCTCATTTCCAGGAGCATCTTGGAAACTAAAGCAATTATTTCTCTAAATAGCTTTCAGTTCTCAATTGTATATCAGCAGCAGCTGCTCACTGTTCAATACAATAGGTGCTCTACCCAAAGATCCATGCTTATACAGTTCAAAAGGGACAAGGGAGGTTGTTTTATTCAGGACCCCTGCATTCCTATCGTTGCACTCAGCTGGTGTACTTTTATGGAAAAAAAAAGCATATATAGCTACAGCCCTCCTCCTCCACCCTTTATTGCCATGGTATTTCTCTCCCTCCAAGGTACTTGATGTTCCAGGTGAACAGGAGCCAAAGAGACAGAATCCTCTGGTGAACAATGAACAGGAATTTCTTGTTCTTCAGTCTCTATTCTTAGGCCCGATCATTTTGAACTCACGCCTACATGTTCCTTCTAGCACCAACAGGGGTCAAAGGCAGGAGGATTCACCCCTGAAAGCTGCCCAGCTGCAAGGGCTGGGCATACGCTTAGAGGGCCATTTCCATCACCCTTACTGTCTGGGCATAAATCTCACTCAGCTAAAGTCCATGTGTTCAAGTTCTGCACATTTCATGCATGGCAGGATTATGAAAGGAATTTTAAAAATTGTACAATCATAAGGTGGCAGAATTGTTTCTTTACAAAATTTTTATCCAAGATGGTGTTAAAAAAATAAATAATGAAAAGTTTACACAGGTAAGCCATGTTAAAGTGGCATTTGATAGTTTAGCTGATATGTAAAGTGATATCATCTATGGATCTATGGAATATAACATTTTTTTTTGCTAGGATTCTGCCTGGGAAACAGTCATGATAATAAGTCACTCTGCACATCCTCACACAAGCACTTCTCCCATCTAATCACTTTATTTAACAAGAAAAGTAAGTGAGAAGGTATCTATTAACATCTATGTAAGCAAAATAAAAGTATGGTCTTACCCATGTGAGTGTATATTGCATCTCTCCTTCCCCAGAAAGTAGCTTAAAAGAGGGAGAACTTGGGGGCTTTAGTAGAACCCACTATATATTATTTTTAAGTTCCACCTCCTAGTAATTCGTGAATCTTTGGTGATTAACAGATGTTCTGTACATTACAAAAAATATCATTTTCTCTAGCTATGGGTACCACAGCTTGTTCTCTGTAGTAACACCTGATAGCCCTATATTAATTCTTTAAAATATTCTTACAAGAAGTGTAATCTTCAGTAGCTCAGGGCCTATGGGCAGTTATTTAAATAATCACCACAGCAGTTTTGTAGTGAGCGCTGCCAGGATTAGTGCCTGAAAAGCAGGAAATCCTGGTAGCTCCGTTTGACCACTACAGTGACCATGGGCAGAATTAGACATCTGAGTCACAGGATTTGGGTTTTGTTATTATTACCTGAAAACCAAAGCCAAAAAAGCAGACTAGATCCTTATGTTAGGTGCCTAAGAATGCTACCATTCTACACAGCTCCCCACACAGAGACATTAAAGAGACTCTTCTTAATTTTCAGTCGTACAAGAAACGAGCCTTACTCTAGAGGAATTCCAGTAACAAGTTTATCGTTACTGATCAAGAAGACACAAAACAAACCCTAATAGGGATTAACTCAGTCCAGATTAAAAAAAAAAAAAGAAAAAAAAAAAGGAGGCCCTGGTACCAAGGCAAATGGAGACTGGCAAAGACAGTGTGTGTGACAGTCGTGTGTATATACTGTGGAACAAATGGTGAAAAATGTAAGGAAACATGCCGACATAAGGCAGGAGTGGAAATGACAAAGGAAATCTTTCACTTCATGGCCTTAACTGGAGCTCCTGCAGAACAAACTGCCAAAGCTGTCAAGAAATGCGTCACTGAACTCAGAAAACTTCTGTCAGTCAGTAAATATTATGTTGGTTACGGAGCTGCATTGACCCAAACCCACTGATTATCAAAAAGAAGTCACTGATTGTTACCCATGATAAGATACTTGTATCTTCTCTGTAATGCCAAAGAAGATGACAAGCTGAGATGAGAGGGTGAGATACTGAGCACCTGCTTGGTGACACCTGAAAAATAGATAGTGAAGGGATAGATTTGGGCAATAGTTTCAGTCATAGAATCACAGAATTGTAGGGGTTGGAAGGGACCTCGGAAGATCATCGGGTCCAACCCCCCTGACAAAGCAGGTTCCTTAGAGCAGGCTCCCCAGGTAGGCGTCCAGACAGGCCTTGAATACCTCCAGAGAAGGAGGTCCTTCCTTTGGAAGGAAAAGAAGATCATCCTTCCTTTGAGCTCAGAAGTGGTGTGTCTGCCAGGTCACTGCCTATGAGAAAGGATCATGAAGAAGTCCCTGCTGCATAGACCCAAACAGCATCAATGCATGGGTTTGAAACAAAAGTGCTCTGATACACGGTTGAGGCCATGCCTAGCTAAGCCAGTAGCGATGGCAGATACCGAGCAGGGCACACTTTCCAGGTTAAGAAACAGAGGACTGTGGAAAAGGAGAGTGGGTATATTATCTTGCGACAGCATCTGTCTGTGTCTCACATAGGGGCCAGGAAAGAGCAAGCAAGTGCCAGGTGGGAGAGGAGAACCAAGGTGGCAAAGCATCTGCAGGACAGAAAGTGTGCCCTGCTGCCTGCCGGGCACGGAGCTGTGCCCAAGAGGGCACTGGGTCTGCAAGGGGAGACAAAGCCACCCCTGCAGGTTTGAGAGAGGATGTCAAAAAGTGACTACAGTTTATCTTTACATCTGGAAATGTGTCAGGCATGAGCTAGAGGACATGTCCCTTGGTCTCACATAAGCAACCTGTTCAGACTGCCCCTGAAACACTCTGAAATATGCAGAGCAATTGCAGGAGACCTTACAGCTTGTTGAAATTTTGGCGATTAAAACTCACACTTGGAAGATGTTGGCACAAAGTCATATCCTTGTGGTACTGGGAGTGGCACAGGCTGTCAAGTGCACCTGGTGACTCCCAAAAGGAAAATGGCCAAGGATGATAGCTTGGCCTGAGTGCACACAAATGGATCTGTAGCCTTAAAATTAGCTGCAGACAACTTATGCTGCTCTTAAATGTATAATGCAGTGACGGAAAGGGGGAGGTGCATTCTGCTCATGGGGTGGGCTATTTTGAAAAAGACCTGTCATGTAAATAGCAGAGAATGTCAAATTGTCCCTGATTGCCAACAGACATGCAAGACATGTTCTGTAAAATGCTTGGGCAACAGGAAAAGAGAGGACATTACGCTATAGGCAGGAAATAGGAGGTAATGAAATAGATGCCAAATAAAGAATGCAAGTTGCAACCTAATAAAATGGTTCCTCTTTTCCACCCTATTTTTTCCTTTTTTTCTTGTAATTCCAAAACATAATGTTTTGTCCGGTATACCAACTCTTTTTTTTTCATTCATTGGATATGAAAGAAAAAATCATGCAATTAAGACACAGATATTCTTCCGAAATACAAATGATACCCACATTTTGCCTGTTCTCTATCTTAAAGATACTTAAGGTTCCTTGAGTTCAAAGTGGGTGCTATCCAACCCCATGGAGCCTGGCTGAAATATCAGCTCACAAACATTCCTTGAATGCTAAAAGAAACCAGCAAAGAAACATTTTTCAGCTAAGAAAACCTGTGTCATTCCTCACTTAGCTTTTCTTCTGTGATCACAAGCATTTTCCCATTGTAAAATTAAGATGATACACATTCCTTCCACACAGAAGGAATCTCATCTACCTAAGAAAAAGAATTTATTTCTGAATACCACATGCCAGGCTACATAGAAGTTGCTTTAATCCTTGTTCAGTGGTCATGATTATCCATCAAACTTATCTACAGTGAGAATAAATTGCAGTTCCCATTCAAACTGTGCTAGCTTTCCCCTGCAGCTTCACTGTTTAATGCGTCTTTAATTCAAAATCCTTATTTAAAAAGTATTGACACACCACTCATTTTCCCCTGGAATAGATGCATGGTTTATCTGATCCTCAAAGGCAGAGAGATTCTTGGAGCAGGGATTCTTTCTCTGTACCTGTTTGTGAAGCATTTGTCCCTTCAAGCTAGGAGAACGCAGTTCAAATAAGAATCAACCATTAATGCAGGTAGAAAACTTTCAATTTAAAACTTTTACTTTGTTAAAAAAAAAGTGAACAACCACAACCAACAACCACAAACAAAACCCCAAACAAAAAACCTGTTCAGAAAGAAAAGCATTCATTTGAAATGTGTCCTTCTCCACTATCAGATTTCAGCTTGAAGGGAGGGAAGTTCTTAGAGCTGAGGAATATTGTCCAATCAACTCTTAAGATGACAATAATAACACTTGTTACAAGTGAAATATTAACCAAGCTATGAGAAAGCTTTCAGGCATGGGAACTTTTCTATCACATATGGCTAGCGGAATTTGTGACTCTTTTCTACGTCATTCCCGCACGGCCCGTATGGAGCTGGTCCCAGTGCGTGCCCTGCCAGCTCACAAAGCGGAGCTGCAATGTATTCACAGTTTCCTCTAACCCGCCTCCTTCAGTCCCACCTTCCCCCTGCAGCTTCATTCACACAGATCAAGCTTCCCACCCAAAGCAAATGCCCCACTCCACCTCCACACGAGCGCTAGCTGCTTTTTCTTTGCATCACCTCCTTGCCTTCCACTCCCACCGTGAGGTTTGCAGGAGGAGGCTGACCCACCTCTTCCCAGTGCCTCCCAGCTTCAGGATGCACCACCTTACTCCCACATGCCTCATTTCCTCCCCCATCTTGGTTTCAGCACCTCCCACTGACCTGGGCAGGAGAGAACCGAGCCTTGGCTAAATATATCAAAGTGCCCAAGCGGTTCTCGCATCACCGGGGTGGGCAGCGAGTGGGAGCTGAGAACATTCCTCCCCAGCGGGTAGGTAGCGCATTCAGATGTGCCTCATGAGCACAGCTGCCCTTCCAAAGCACTGGCAGTCTTACCGTAAATACTTCTGAGTTCACCTGTCTGCTGAGCTACTGTTAAGCTGTAACCATTATGCTTCTCCATATGGCCTTTAATTATGAACTCAATATTTTATGGCCTCCAAAAGGAAAAGGTACCTATGTGTGCCATGCATTGCTCTAAATTTGAAGTTGTTGTTTAGAGCGTATCTTAACCAGCATTTGCTATACATATCACATAACACTAATTCTCTCAGTACCACGCAAGTACAGATCTTAGTGGGAACGCTGTTTTTCTCCTGAGGAACTAGTGAGAAGACACACACATGCACAACCCAAAAGGTTTTTAATAACAGATTGCAAAATTTGGAGTGTTTCATATTTTCTGTTTTTCCTTTTTCAGCCATCTTTGTCCCACCTCCTCCGTGCTCCCAGGTATTTACCAGAAACTGACATTTTGCAGAGGTATTTTCTCTCAGCAGCAGAAATTCACATTTTTCTTTTTAGCTGCCACTTTCTCCAAAATTCCTTTGATTACTTTGTAAATACTTCAGCTGTACAACAAACGGCCTCTGCTGACGGAGTCCTTGTGCTAGCACTTCTAAACCACCTTCCTCAAACGCCACACACGTCGCCAGAAGAGGGATGGTGGTGGCTGTTTGCAGCACCCTGGCATATATCTGTGGCAGTGCTGTGGTTAGTTTCTCACCCTTAACTAATGTAGCAATACCAGCAAAATGTGGTGGTGACTGCTCTCACGGTCCAGATGTGCTCCCATTGAAATTAAGTGAATTTTGCCACCAACTTCACCGAATCCTTTCCCAGTCTGAGCTTCCTTCTGTCAGTGTTACACAGAGAGCTTTAACCACTCACTTCATATGCACAGTGCTAGAGGACGTGATGCTGAGGGAGAAGGAGGCCTAGCCTGGATCTGCAGAGGACCCTGCCCTGCTCTGAGGCAGCTTGAGTTTGCACCCTTGTCTCTGAACATAACTCATTTTCTTGAGGTAGAAAGCAAAAGCCTTTCCGGTGACCTGCAGACCAGAGCGAGGGCGCAGACGTTCTCAGAAGCACAGATATGCTACGTATGTAAGCATGTTAACCATGTCACCTCAGTGACCTGGGTGACAAAGGCAAGGCAATACATGGATGCTGAAGACTCATTCTTTAAAATCATCAACTGCTGACTGCAACAGTGTTATGGCTTCTCTAAGAAAAAATGCAAGACATAAAATTGCAATTTTTTTTTTTTTTTTTTCAGAAATCATGATCAGCTACCCTGTTA
This sequence comes from Cygnus olor, assembly GCF_009769625.2. Lineage (NCBI taxonomy): Eukaryota > Metazoa > Chordata > Aves > Anseriformes > Anatidae > Cygnus > Cygnus olor. The sequence continues at coordinate 87,314,542 of NC_049170.1, read as the reverse complement.
TAAGCTGATCTTATCAGCATTGAGTCATACCAGCTATAAACTAATCTCCAGGAAACACCTCCCCTCGTGCACCCCCCCGTTACTCTTACTCTGGAAACTCTTTGCGAGCTACACCTCATTTTTGCCTGCGTAAGTGTCACATAAAGACCATGTGAAAGAGTAGGGAAAGCAAAATTCAGCAGCAAGGCATCAGCCAAACAAGCTCAGTAGAGCGAGGTAAGCTCTGAATTGCCACCACGTTATTCCTCAAGCAGATGTTCCTCCAACAAGATATCTGCAACCCCTGATACCACATGCGCAGCATGAGGGAGTCACGAGTGCTTGCGGATCCTCCCCAGAGAATCCCCCTCTCTGCAGGGACCCTCCATGACTGGGGTACTGGTGGTAGCTTCTCCTGTTCCCACAGCAGCTTTACTGCCTCCTGCACTGGATCCAATGCTGCAAGACACAGTGGGAAAATATGGGCAAGGGACATGGGGAGGAAGCACCTTGAGGAGGAAGCAGAGGCAGAAGCTTTTCAAAAGGAGAGAGAATGAAAAGGCTGAGTAGCAGACCACTAGAGGAGAAAATATGCTGTGCCTTTAGGTCTTCCTATGACAAAAACCATGTGCAGAAGCCACAGGGCTGTAACTAACTGCTTTCAAAGCACATATGAAAGTTTTAGGCTTTAGCTGCTGTGTAGAGCAGTTCCTGACAACTAGCAGAGTTAAAAGCACTGCAAGAGCCACAGCAGAACTCACATATTTAAAGAGACAATATTGAAATACTGCATGATGGGCAACAAAGGAAAAAAAAAAAAAAAAGAGTAAATTTGCCATAGGAAGAGACAGCCAGGGGCATGATGGCATAAACTTTGTTATTGCCAGACACCTGAGCAATATGTTACAGGTCAGATCCAAAAATCAGTGCTTAATAAGTTTTCTCAGAATAACTTCTGGAAAGAGGACATTGGTGCACCCCTAAATTGATCTTCTTTTTTTCCCCTTTCCTCAGAATAAATTGTTATGCAATGAATTTAATATAGAATTAATTTTAATACTAAATTTATTAGTATATCTGTGACTCTTCTAAGGACTTGGAGGCGGGCTATGATTCCCCTTTTTCTTGCCTCTTAAAAAATCCCATGAAAACCAAATGCAGAGAAGATCACAGCATCTGGGACTTATCATATATGTGAGCATGAAAGACTTTCAATGAGAGACTGTCTTCTGCTATAAATATCTCTCATAGTGGATTAGTTGATTATATTTTGTATTGTGTGGCTGTGTAATTCCATGCAGTTATACAACTACAGTTATATAGCACATATATAGTACTCATGGGAAAGTGCATTTTTATTTATCTTATTTTGGATAAAATTGATAAATAAATTTATTTTATTTATTTTATTTAATAATTACATTTATTTTGGATAAAATTGATGCTCCAATGCATTTGCTGTCCAAGTTCCTTCCGATTTCAATGGAAAGTGTTTTTTTTTTGTTTGTTTGTTTGTTTTGTTTTGTTTTTCTTTTCTTCCAGTGATGTTCCTCATTTTTAGTTAGCACAAGTCTTTGGGAATGTGCAGTACAGGCAACTTTAATTTAAGTGTTGGGTTCCAGAGAAGGACTTTGGGGGCATGTGGAAAGAAAAGTCAATAGGCAAAGCAGAGCTGCCTTTAGTGTTAAGCCTCACTAAATGTGTGAATTTGGGCAAATATCTGCCTTTTTCCTTAGTTTCCCTATTTGTAAAACTAATGTTGGGCTCTATTGTCAAAAAGTACTGTAAACAGACCAAGCAGTTATTATTGCTATATACTAATTAACCCTTCAGGGAACAGTAAGAAAAAGTCATAAAAAGTGACCTAGCTTCTTATCTCTCAGTTGGTTAGACTTGAGGCATTTTGGCAGGGCAACGTGGAAAAGCTCTGGACTACTCTCGCAAGAGGTGCGCGTGAATCCTGTATTTAGGTGCCAGTGGCATCCAATCCACCCAGCAGCTGCCTAAACCTATGGGTACTCTTGATTCTTCCAGAAAAACCCCAGTCCTCCAGGCATACCATACAACTGCTAGGGTCCTGATTCCTCTGAGCAGCTGAGCACTTCACTCCTGCCAAGTCATGGCAGTATTTATATTACTTCTCAGTCAACAGCTCTTAGCACAGTGAGGCCTAAACAAAAGAAAAAAATGAAGGTAGTAAGATCCTTTTACACATATTAAATAAAATGCTCAGCTAGAATATGGGAAACTCAGGGTTGAGGCCTACTCTGTGAGGTGCAAAGCAAGTACTTTGAATCTGCTACCCAACTCTGCTGAGGAGACAGTTTCCCCATGTGTGAGGCACATACATTGGCCCAGAGGAATGCAATGTATGCAAATTGCTCATTGCTCATGGTTTCCATACCTGCCCTGCCTTGGTTTAATTGAGGAGAAATGTAAGTGATTTTGATGTAAATATCTTTTAGAGACTCTTGGTGAGGGAGCATTGGGCAGCTGCACCATCTGTTCCCATCTTGAGAGATCTGTGAAGGTTGTATCAATACTAGTTCAACCTGTGTCTTTGCACTCCAGATTCCTGGAGTGCTTTTACAGGTAACCCTTTGGCTGAAACAAGCTTATCTCTCTTCAAGGCATTTTTAAGAGCTGGTTAGGGTGACATTCTTGTACATGAAGTGAATAGCAGATCTCATGTAGACACAATGTTGATCTTAAGAAGTGCCCTTACCAGTCCTACAAAGCTCAAAATGTTTAGCCAACATCTCTGTGCAATGCTTCTCTGGCATCCATTCTACTGAATTCTCTACTAAAAGACGAGGAAACCACACAAAGACTCCAAAATTACTGAACAGGTATTTAAGCTGTAAGGACACATGAAATTAGGAAGCAAGGCATAGGTGACGGAGGATTCCCTAGAATTGCTTTCCAATTTGAATGCTGAACTCAGAACTCCCAGGAACACTGTGTTCACACAGCATCAGCCATATGCCATTTCGTATTACTGAAGCTGGAGTCAGTTTGGGCGTGTGGAAGTAACTGGAGGTTTGCACTATGGGTGGCTGGAAGTGCAGCATCACTTGTCCTGGATAGAATCAGAGCACAATGCTGAATATTACATCAACTGGGACTGACTGTCTGGATACTAATGGCTGCTTAATTTGCATTTCCCTGCTTTTTAGTGCATGCACTGTTAGGAAATCTGAACAAAATAACTCATATTTAGCAAGTTACTTTTGATGGAAAAGCATTAACCTCACATAAAAACCTTAACAAATGCATTGGAATAGACATTTACTGAATTCAGTAGATCTCTTCAGGGACATACATTACCTTTTTGCTGCTGTGAAGAAGAAAAAAAGCTGATTGTTGATCTAAACAGTCAGTGTACCTTAAAAAAAAAAAAAAAAAAAAAAAAAGGGCAGCAGGAATAATAACTCAAATCTGCCTCTGACTTCTTTCTTTCCTTTTCTCTAACGGTGCCTCAGGACGACATCCAAGGTTTGATCAAGCTCAAATTAAAGACTTTCCTTACCACCCTGCAAAAACCCAAGCATCCAGAATCAAACAAATATTCTCCAGCATCCCTCTTGTTAATGATTAGTTTTGTTACTGAAAGCTGTCTGTAATTCCCAACATGGGCCAACCAGTGTTGGAGAATGCAGAATCATTTGCCTTCCTAAAAAACTTTTCTGACCTTTCTTTGCTCATGATCACTACCAATAGTAACGTCTAAGTCTTTCCAGAGAAAAAGAGTGACACTTTTTGATTGCCATTGACATACAATTAGTAAATGAGTCAGCACCTTCTTGTAAATCAGTAGTAACTTCAATGTGCTGAGTCACAGTTTCAAAGGTACTCTGAGGTTCTCTTATCTGCACAGGCAACACATTTTCTGTTTGCTTCAGCAGTGAGGCTATTACTCTGAGGCTTTAAAAAAAAAGGTTTTGTGGTCTCATGTCTTATTCTGAGACCAGCATTTAACTGTTTCAGTTCGTTGCATCTACACATGAGAGTTTAAACTTATTTTTCCAAATGATGGTTAAATCTTCCCAAGGAAAACATAGAGTCCACCCAAGCTGCTACCTCCACGTTGTCACATGCCTGGTTAATATGTGCAGGCAGGGTAAGGTCACACAAAAAAGAAACTCCAAGGGGAGGCGGCACGTGTGGTGGCTGCCTCTGGGTGACCAACATCTGCGGCCCACCAGTGCCAGGTGGTTGTCTGCCTGCTGCCACCAGGCGAGGTTATGGCCTCCTTTTCTCTGCTTTTGGTTCAGGCTCTAATCTGGAACTCTTTTCTCTATGCAGGCATGAACTCTCTAGAAAGGCCTGGAGGAACTCAATATAATTGCGATTCCTACATCACGTCAAGTTTAGCTGATAGTCACCAAGTGGTCTACACACTGCCTAAGGTCCTATAAGAGCACAGCTCTAGAATCTTCCTGTCCTTGAGAAGGGTGAGAAGAACAAAAGACCAATTATAAAATCTCTACAGATGAGGAAGATGGTGAATGTAGGTACTGGAAAAGTGATATTAATGTGCAGCAAAGTGTTAATCTTACATTGGCTAAACTTAGAATCATAGGCTCCTAGAAACATGCAATACCCCGAGTTGGAAGGGACCCACAAGGATCATCCAGTCCAACTCCTGGCTCCACACAGGACCACACCAAAATTAAACCAAACATCTGAGAGCATTGTCCAAACACTTCCTGAACTCCATCAGGTTTGGTGCCGTGACCACTGCCTGTCCCAGTGCCCGACCACCCCCTGGGTGCAGAACCTTTCCCTAACACCCAGCCTGACCCTCCCCTGTCCCAGCTCCATGCCGTTCCCTCGGGTCCTGTCGCTGTCCCCAGAGAGCAGACCTCAGCGCCTGCCCCTCCGCTCCCCTCGTGAGGGAGCTGCAGGCCGCTGTGAGGCCTCCCCTCAGTCTCCCCTTCTCTGGGCTGAAGAGAGTATTTTCTATATATTTTCTTGCATTTTACAATCTTTCTGAATAGCTCTGCAGAGGAATCAAAAGGAATAATTGCACAGGCTGTTTTTTTCTTTTCTCCCTATAAACTATCCTGTTCCAGAGGAAAACAAGTCCACTTTTTTCCACCCCACGGTGGGACTTCATTATATCATAACTTGTCCTTTCCGAGCCAAACCCCCTCTGTGTTGAAACCACTGGCAGAACTGACTTCGCTGGGAGCAAGAGGTTCTTAAATCCACACTGCCAAATACGTCCAGAGTTCGGGCTGTGAAGTGATTCTCAACATTAGGGCCCATTTCCAAACTCGTGAAATCAATCCCATGTAATTTTCCCACCATCCTTGTGTGTGGAAAGAACAAACATGTATTTCCCTGTAGAGATAAAAGTATATAATCACCCTATCTTCTTTTCAGGTATAATAAAGTTTGTACTTTAGCATTCATTCTGTAATCCAATGCTTTGGTATTAATCATCGTTTTGCCTGTTTTTACTCAGGGATTACTTCGGTAAAACCTTTCCTTCATGTCCTCAAAGGAAACTAGAACAAACGATCGCCAAATGCCACATTTCCCATTGGGAAACAGCATTTTCAGCCATCTGAACACTTGGTGTACCACTGAACAGCAAAGCTGTACTACAGATAGTATTTATAGTACATTTTATGAGGCCAAAAGTTGTCAGTTAAACCACCAGAAACTAATAAATGGGCCTAGTGTCATTTGAGTTGTCAACAGGATATAAGCTGATGTAAGGGGAACACCTACATTCTGTAGACTTCTTTTGTATGAATAAATGTATGGTTGGTAGTCAAGTTTGACTTTGTAGGAATGTTTTGAGTAAGGAATATAGTAATTTCCTCCATTGCAACAGTAATGATCACTAAAAGCCATTTGTTATATAGCTATGTCTAATTCTTGAATATGATGATGCTCAGCACAGTAACCTCTGTTTTACGGTAAGTGTTCTCACATGTAGCAGTTTTGTTGAGAGAGCTAAGAACAGGAAAATCACAATATTGAACTTTGTGTGCTGCTAAGGCTGGATGTTAAAACACATGGAAGAGGGAAATATGACTCTTTCATAAACAGAAAAAGCTTTTGAATTAGATCACCTTTTCAACGCATTAAAGTCAACAAATGTATTGTTGTACACAAACTGAAATGCTGTGAAACTTTTATAGTAGTTACTGTAGTGTACTACTACTCTAGTAGTAGTATTTATGGTGGTTATAACAAGTGTATATACAATATTTACGTTCAACAAAGCCTTCTTTAAATACTGGATACTGGATGAAATGTAAATCTAACCAAAGACAAAAGTTTGATTGCAGGGTTTGAATCTGCTAGATTAAGATCAAGTACACTGAGTACCAAGATGAATCTTTTTCTTTGTTCAGTTCTACTTCTGCTTATCACTAATACTTATCTACATGATGTAAAATAATAACAATAATAATAATCAAACTTGATTACATACCTCCAGGGTAAAATGCAGTTTTATTGGTTTGTGGAAGGGAAAAAAAACACGCTCAAATTTTCACTGACAGAACAGCCTGCCACTCATATATTAAAATTTTGAAAGTTTAACACTAACATTTATGTGTACCTCGTCACTTCCTGGAGTTATTAGATAAAGTGTCAATGGTACCCTGAAAGTGTAAATGACTATCTGCTCGAAGAGCATTTGCTTTTTAACAAAGGCAGGGATTTCCCTGAAAAGAAAGGCCAAAGAGCTTTCCTGTACACAAACTTATCAAGAAGTAATCTGTGCTGCATTCTTCGTGGTTTGGAATAGGAAGTATATGTGAAAAATATGGTGGGAAAGATTTTTCTAGAAATATATCAGGCTGTCTGAAAGAAGGAAGTAGTGAGAATCTCAGTAAGTAGCAGGATTTTGAAAGATTTCTGCTATCAAAATGTAGACAGGGTTCAGATAAATGTCCTAGGAACCTCTTAACTATGCCTTTCCTCATTAATTCTCTCCTTTTCAATATATATAGAGACAAAACACTACACTACTCACTATCAACTCCAAACTTGTGTCTAGTTATCTTAAAAAGAGAGGCAGTTTGAGGTAATTAGTATTTAAAAACTAGAAATAGGACTAGGAAAATTCATCACCAAGAGCTTCTATTCATGTGCTTTACCCAGAACAAGCGTTACGACAAAAAGAAGTCAGATCTCAGAGATAAAACAAATATATAATAAGCACACCTCATTCTGATACAGCAGTACGTTTCCAACTCAGCTGACATTCTGTAATACGGGCTCTGGACTTGGGTCTGATCATGCTAGACTATGCCTAGGAGGAATGACTGACAGTAAGCCAGATCTGCTGTTATACGGGGGCTCATCAGCCCTTCTAACAACTCACAGGGTATGTTAGCATTTGCAGGTGGAGACACAGCCCTCTAGCACGGGCTGAGCCAACCAAAGCACCTTCAGCTCAGCAGTGCAGCAACAATGGCAGGACTCCAGCACAGGCTTCCTTTGGCTGCCTCTGGCACTCAAGGCAGAGCTGTACAGCCCATGTCAAATGAAGCTCATGCTGACTTGGTTTTGTTGGTACTGGGTGACTGAATCAAGGGACAACTAGGGCTGTAGTCATGCACAGCGCATCCCAAGTGCCGTGCACAGGGTCCATTCAGCTTGCACCAGGCTTGACTCACTCTACTAGTAGGAAGAAACCTACTCTACACAGTACTTCCCAGCCTGCCTTCCCTGGCTGATCCACTGCAACCTAAGTCTCCTTTGATGTAAAGATTTTGGGCTTTCTTTGGCACTCTGGTGCAGAGGGATGCAAACCAGCTTGATCACATGGGATGCAAGAATGGATCATACGGGAAGGCAAAGTGCATATCAAAACAGCTTCATGGGAAGCCCCAGCTGTTTAGGTCAGTAGTGAAGCTGGGTGGCCCTGGGTATTTGTGCTTTGCATAAATATGTAATTTTTTCGTAGTCAAATTAAGAGAAATGAGTTACTGCTAAATATATCTTTTTTTTTCTCTCTTGTTCTTTTATATTACTTTGATTCTCTTTGCTCTAGAATGAAACACAGATGCCCTTATGTCAGTAATCTTGAAACTAGATGTATTCATTACTAGACACAAATGACTGATCTTTAAAATTTCATGCTACTCCTTATTGTGTACCCAGCTGAAATGAGTCACTATCTAGGACATTTATCCAACATCTGTAGTCTAGTTTCGGTTTGCAAGCCCCCAGGAAGGAATTAGGATCTCTGCAAAAAACATCCAATACCAGGAAGTACTTCTATCACCAGATGGAGAATTAGGACACCACGCAGATGAACTGACAGAATTACAGAACAATGGTGCTGCAATGCTCATATTTCAGTGTAGCAGAGTTTACTGTTCTGACTTAACCACCCAAAATCACTACACCATTCATGCAGAGAAATAAGGTGCTTTTGCACAGGACTCCACAGAAAGCAGCAGCTGTCTAGAACATGTAAAAACTGCCAATGAGGGGAGTTCAGCTACAACCTCAAGGTAGGAGAGCGTAAGGCATTTTACCTACAAGGAGAAAACACTCTCCTGGCCAACCCCCTTCCCTGCCCTCCAGAGCGCACCCCCTAGCTCCAAATCAGGGGTCTTAGTGAAGCTTCTCTGCAGAATTTGAGCAACCTTCTTGCTAACTAAATACTTACAGGACTCTGCCAGAACATAAAACTTTTCTTCTACCTGTGAGGACTTGATTCCACTTGCCAGGTTAAAGTCCCTTAATGATCAGTCTCTTATTTGCATCAAAAGCTGTCTTAATCACATGCTTCATTTTCAATGGGCTAGGGAAATACTGGTGGACTAAAGAGAGATATGTCAATGGCTACTCAATATACATTCATTGACATGATCTTTCTCGTCAAGCTCTAAGCTATCTACTTGAGTTCACACGAGAAACCTTTCTGAGTGCTTTTAGATATCTGTAAACAGAAGACGATGTTTCACTTTAGCATCTTTACTTGCAGGGCATTTCTTTGAAAATAAAAGACATCTAAGATCACTAGGACATCAAATTTCAGTATGACAATTCACTCACATATTCATATTCACTTTCTTCCTCTTCCGAAGAGAAGTAGTAGGATAAATAGAAAGCAAGGAGATTTTAGCACATTTTTTATCTTTTCCCTTGAATTTATTTAGCTATGAAGGCATACTAACTTCAAAAAATAACTGAGTTTTCCATGGAAGAACTATTCCAAGCAGTTCTCTATCTGTTACCTAACATCTAACTATCAATCACTTGTTTGATTTTTTTTCCCTTCCCAGTATCAAACGACTGCACTTATTTGCACGGCTTGCAACAGAATGACTGCTCCAGTGATTTCACTGCTTGAATTCAGTAACTTTAGTGAGAAACTAATTGGGCAGTCTTCCTTATCAATTGGTGTCATAGCATGATATTATACCTTTGGCTCCAATTTCAGTGCAGACTTGCGTGCTAGCGAATGGGCCTGTTCCAAGCCCAATAAAAGCAGCAACAGCCTTTCTATTGGTTGGCCACATCACAATTAGATCAAGTCCTAACTTAAATAAACCAGAATATATAACCAGACATCAGAATGCTAAATAAGGACAGGCATCTCTCTCTTCAGGAACTTTTTTTCAGCCTGATCTTGATCATGTCTTTGGATGAGGAAGAGGTAAGGCTTTAGGCCACAACAATGTAAGCCTACATTACATCAAAGTATTAGTCATACACTTTATCTGAGCAATTCTTTTTCCAGCTCCTACCTACAGAGCTTAAAAATAGCAAGGCGGTAATCAAATAACCCACTGCTTGTATCGTCTGCTGGAGTTCAAAACACTATGCATACAGTTTACTATAGGTGTTCATACCAAAAAGGATGGTGGCTACTGGGACGGAAGCAGTCTTCTTCAGTTTTAGTTCCTAGATATTCCTTTCCTCCACTTCTTGAGACTAATATCCAAAGACAAAAAGAAACCAAACTCTCAGACCAGTTTCTGTGCCTAGCTGCATTACATTTCAGATGGCTTAGTGATTTTTTTTTTTCTCCCCTCCATTTTTTTGGTAGTTGTCTCTAGATAACATATGTGGGATTTTCAGGTGGTTAGTATTTACCCAGCTCTGCACTCATTGATTATCAACGTATTCAGTAGTAGCAAAGTTTCTACGTACATTTTCTTTTTTTTTTTTTCCCTGCAATTCCAAGACCATCTACTGACAAAACCATGGAATTTTTGTCTTTGACCTTAGTAGAATAAAACTTATACCCCCTTACACCCATCTTCTCCTACCCATTTATACACCCAGGCACTTGCTCCTCTTTGAGAAAGGTACGTTTGCGCTCTGTCCCTTAACTCACAAGCACCTCTACATCCCCTTCCTTTACCGTTCCACTGCTGTCACCAGCCCTTTTATCCTCATCTCCACTTCTTCCTCCAGTCATTATACTTTCCAACCGCATCTGCATCTTTCTCAAAGTTGTCAAGGTCCCCAGTTTTGGTTACAATCTCTCCCACAATGTCAGCATGCTCATTTCCTGTCCTGCCCCAAACCTTGATCTTCCCTTACTGCTTCTTCCTGGAGTAGGGAATTTGCAGACAATTAATTACAAATTGGGGAGGAAGGCCATGTCAAATGTTGGACATAGCCGAATTCTCCCCCTCTGGGGGTTTTCCTGGAGCAACTGTGGGGCATGAGAAGGCTTGTCAGCCTGGCTGTGCTGATAATGTCATGGAGGAAAGCAGCAATGGTTCCCAGTGAGTAACATTATCACAATTAACAGAAACATGTAATGTGGTGAAGCTTAGCATACGTATAACTATTTGTGGAGCTAGGGCCAGTGACTGCAATTGTTTTGGAAAAGGACCACTGTGCTTATCCTGTGTTATCCTGTGCTTCTCCAGCACCATCACTGCTGAAATACTGACAGCAGAAGGCTCTGGGAAGAAATGCGGATTTCCCAGTTGAATTTCTGGGAGGAATTTAAAAAAAAAAAAAAAAAAAAAATCTCATCCTCTATCATTCTAGCCAGCCTCAGCTATAATAAAACAATTATTAAACTAAAAACTGCAAATTCATTTACTTAATGACATGAAAAACAGAATCGAAATACGAATTTAACTTAGAGAAAGCCTTAAGGATAAACCTGTTATAGGCTAATTTTTTTTTTCCAGGACTAACTTAATATTAACTTTTAAGCAAGATTTTTACAGGCTGATACTTAAAACAATATAGAACACATACATTCAGAGAGCATGAAGATCTGTGCCATCTGCAGTGTTTACCTGGTGGAAGAAGCCCTCCACCCTCTCTCTGCTTGCACCTGAGCCAGACCTGCAGGGCCTTACTTGCTGCACCCATACCATGCCCTGCTTTGCCCAGCTGGGGAGGAGGAGGCCCCAGGCCAAGTCCCAGCCCCCTGATCCCTCGACACAGACCTGGCAGCTGGGCACAGACCTAGGCCAGGGCTGCCTCTCCCTGTGTTGTGACCTCGACCTGACTTGGTGACAAGGCGACATGCAGGAACGAGGGGACCCCCAAGGCGGTTCTCAATTTTTGTCTTCTTTCCAAAGTCTCAAAGGTGGAATTTGGCTGAAGTAAATAAAAATGATGGTCATCCTCTATCATTCATAGGTCAAAAAAGAAAGAAAGCTGCAGAGAAGAAAACCTTCCCTTCCCTGTCTCTTTCCTTTGCCTAAAACTGAGGTGTTTAGGAGGCCCCAGGTAAAGATCCTCTGGGCCATTAAGACCCATTAGTGCTCTCAGCGCGCAGACACCATTTTACAGAGACTGCCCCAAGGGGTGAATGTAAGCAAGGGGTTTGCAAGCGCAGCCAAATGCACCCCCCCCTCCCCCCCATGGCAGGAGTGGTTGTGTGGTGTCTCTGGTTGAAATGCCACTGACACAGCAGTGCCCTCGGCCCTGACACCTCCGTGGGGCTGGGTGAGGTGTATGGCTGCAGCCTGGTGGAACAGCTGGAGGAAGGTTTGCTAATGCCCCAGAGGGAGGCAGCTCATCCTACAGCCAGCACGTTTGCTGCCTTGTTCAAAACCAAGATCACAAGCTGTTTGCCCTTTCCCCTGAAGCACGAGACAACTCTCTTACAGTTTCCAAATCTGCCTTTCAAACCCATGGTCCACCTGAAACAGAGTTTTCTGTGGATGTCCCCTGGCTGCTGGTGGTGTGCAGTGATACCATCTCCATCACATGGCTCTAAGTAGACAGCATCCTGGACTATGGTCCTTCAGCTGCTCACAGTCAAAATATGTCTAGCTCTCTCTGGGGAAGGATGACCTTCACATCACTTTCTCCAGGGGTGTGACAACAGTTTTTGTTCACAACCAGTTAAACCCAGGAGAAGCCTTAGGCTAATCTCTTATTTTCATTTACTGTTTCCCCCTATTTTTTTGTGGTGTTCTGATGGCATAGTGGCAAAAAGGTTGCTGTTTTTTACTTTATTTGATTGTTTCACGCATGATAACCTGAACACCAGTATCTCAAAGGCCTCAGGCAGTGAGACGAGACTCAGACTGTCCCAGGACAATGTCATCTCCTGTCCTGGTTCTCCCAGGACCTGTGCCCTGTGCAGGGGATGTGGGCTTTCCTTCTCTTACTGAAAAAAAGGAACATCGAACTACTTGCACCTTCAGGAAGAGAGAATTGAAGAAGAAAAGAAAAGGAAAGGAAGAAAGAAAGAGAGAGAAAGAAAAGAAAAACAAAAGAAAAGAAAGAAATGAAAGAAATGAAAGAAAAGAAAGAAAGAGAAGAAAGAAGGCAAGGGCACTCACCAGGTTAAAAAATGACCTGTGATTACTATTCAGTCAAAGTTAGGGTTTTTGTTAGCTGCTAAAAGGGTATGGCATACTCCGTTACATATTCTCATTAATAAATCCGTCTATTACTTCAGTGGTATCCCCCTACATGTCTCTGTTAATGTTGCGTAATAATTTCCATCCTAACCCACTCTTCTCAGTCAGTCACCCACCTAAACCACTCTCTTAAACTTTTACCATTCAGGTTAAAAATTTCCACACCTGGCCTCTATATGAAGGTTCAACTTTTTGGAAATGTGTGGTAAAACTGTCTTCTGAGTATAAGGGGAAAGGAAAACACATTTCTCTGTGTTAAAAAAAAAAAAAAAAACAAAACTCACTTTTTTTTTCACAGCTATGGGGTTGGTGTAAGATAAAAAAAATCATCATAAAAGGAGGTCTCATAAAAGAGCAGAATATTTCCTATGTTCCAAGGTTACTGGTTTAGATTTGACAGTAACATACCTCTGAGCAGGCTTTAGTAAACAACTGAAACGAGTGTCTGTAGTTATATACTTTTATGTATTTATTGTATTAAGTATCGATATTTTATATTGTATATATGATATATATGCTTATACATATATAGTTAAAATGAGTGTTAGTATGTATAATTATGCACCGTGTTCCATACAGATACTTTATACACAATTTTATTAAGTGCCTAGGATGACTTACAGGTTTGAGAGAGGGCAATGCCCAGCAAAGGCACAGCTAGGATGTCATGGGCTAGGCAAATTTATGTCCAGACTGTCTAAGGTGGAACATGATTCAGAAAGTACGGTTATGACTACTGATTTAGAGCCCATTGAATTTTATAATTTTCTTCCTACTTATTTTGAAAGTTTTAGAACTGGGATTTTTAAAAAAAGCTGTAAACACCTGTGGTAGAGAAGCCTTGGTGTACTTGCACAGATCATAAATGTTCCTCCCCCAGTCACTAAACTCCTTCAGCTGCTAAGGCCCCCTTCTGAAGTACAGACAAGCCAAACTCAGTGTTAGACAAATAGTTATTAGGTAGGATCTCTCCTGAGAGCAAGGGATTTTTGTGCAAGGTACTGGACTTTTGGCAAGCTTCGGGAAGTGAAGCCCCATTCAGCCTGGCCTTGAACACCTCCAGGGATGGGGCATCCACAGCTTCTCTGTGCAACCTGTGCCAGTGCCTCACCACTGTCATCATGAAAATTTCTTCCTTATATCCAATCTAAATCTACCCTCTTTCAGCTTACAACATTTGCCCCTTGTCCTATCACCACAAGCCCTGGTAAAAAAGTCTTTCTGTCTTTCTTATAAGTCATCTTTACATTTAAAGGCTGCAATAAGGTCTCCCCAGAGCCTTCTCTTCTCCACACTGAATATCTCCAACTCTCTCAACCTTTTTTTCACAAGACAGGTGCTCCAGCCCTCTGATCATTTTTGTGGCCCTCCTCTGGATCTGCTCAAAGAGGTTAATGGAGGTCAATGTCCTTCTTGTGCTGGGGACTCCAGAACTGAGGAGAAAATACTTTCCAGTGTAAATGGACCTACTTACTTTGAAAGGAAAGAACCTAAGGAAAGCATTGCAGCAGGCGGTGTCTGTTATAGCCATGCACCCTTCCTCTTTCCTTCTCTTTCTTGGTTCATTGTCCCCTTATGGTAAGCTGTGACCTGTGAGGGATGTTGACTCAAGTGATGTGCAGTCCCTTCAGACCATGTAAGAGCACAGCTTCACACACTCTGTGCTTCCGCTGTTATTTACTGGACCTTTTCTACATTCTGGGGCATTCTTATAATGCAGTTCTAAAAAACAACTACTTCGAAGCGAGCACTGATGTCATTGCTGACATTATGATATGGCATGGCTTTACCCTTTTTTTAGAAATAATACTGAGTCATATAATTCCCTCCTCCTATTTACAGTTTCTTACCTTCTCTTCTGCAGATATGAAAAGTGCACCTTTGACAAAGCTGTTTTAAGAAAGGACAGAAGCTATTTTAGAGTTGATTATCCAGGGCACCAACGGCTGGCCTTACTCTATCCCTACTGAAGTAAATTTTTTTATATATCTATATATTATTTTTATTTATTTAAATAATAAAGAATAAGAGAAAACACTACCTGATCAGAAGTCCTTTGTGGGCCACCTAGAAAAACTTAGTAGTCAGACTAGTTGTGATCAGGAGTCCATGGGCTTTGTCCAGTTGGAGACTAAAGCAAAGACTCCGATGCTGACAGTGCTGCTCTTGGTGTGTCAGTCAAGATTCTGACCAGCATAAAATCTAAAATACCATGTGTTGAGGGCCTCCTATCCTTTGAGAGGGCACTTGAATCCAGAAAGGAAAATATGCCACATAAAAATGTTTTAAATCGGTATTAGCTCTGTTTGTGCAACAATTATGAGGATTTGGTAGCCACAGATGGTATTTAAATTCTAGTAACAGATCTTGCAACTTGCAGGTACTTGTCAAACACCTGACGGTTTTTTATTTTGTGTTCTCTGTACAAGCTGATAACAAATGGAAAAAAGGAAAAAAAAATGTATTAAAATGTTTAGCAAAACTTCAGAGAAGAAGAAAAAGGAGCAGGCTTGCAAAATTCAATTGCTTTAATTTTCTGGCTGAAGTATCAAAGAGCAAGTTCAGCGATCAAGGCAAAGCTGCTAGACTTCATAGAAGAAGGCTTTTCAGGACTTTAAAATTTTGTTTTTCAAAAGACTCAATCTTTTGGGCCTTCTTTGTTGTGCTCTATGCTACCTGCTTTCAAGACATATATTCTGTAGGTTAGAAGGAAGGTTTTCTCATGGAGAGTAAACAGTTTTATAGAGATTAAATGAATTAATCTAACGCTAAATCCCCTGGATTTCTCTGGAAGTAATTAAATGACACAAATTAAACCTAAGTTACTCATCTTGCTTAATTGGGATCTCAGCAACTCCTTCATGGTTCTATCATTTTTGAAATGTTCTAAGCAATTTGTGTTTGTGAATAGGACTAAAGAAGCTTTCCTGACCAATGGAGGTGAAGTGGAATAGGCTGATAACAAAGGATCTATTAAAACATCATTGGAAAAAGCTCTATAGTTCAAGCATTGGCTCAGTTAATCTCTATAGATTTTTTAATGCTGTTACTGGAAGGCTGGTGTTGGAGAGGGGGAGAGAAAGAACGCAACCCTCTTTTTTATACTTCATGGATCCTTAACCCTTATTTAAAGATGACTTTGGATTTTAGACCAAATAACTGTTCTTGTAATTATATCAAACAGTTAAAAAAAAAGCTAGTTAATGATGTTCAACATAAGTAATCATGTTAAATAGTGAAATTTAATTTCTTAAAAACTTAAATCCTCATATCTTTTGGAATGCATTGTACTGTAGGATGTCTGAGTAAATTAAATTCTCCCCTGCACACTAAAGCATCAATTTCCTTATGGTAATTATCTGCTAGATTGGATCTGTCAGTAGCAGGGAAGCATGCCTGACATTATACCCTCTTTACAAAAAATGATTACAAAAAATTAAGACGAATGAGTAAAATTAAGGCTGCGGCTGGTAAGCCTATATAAAGCTCTCATAGATCACTTTACATAAGCTACCATTGTACTGGATACTAAGCTTTTAATGACTAGTTGCATAATGAGGTGAAGGCCATTAAAGAACAGCAGAGGTAACTGATCACAGAGATAAGAGCTAAAAAATGATTTTCAGCCAACTAGAAGCAATTTATTATACACAAAAACACAGCTCTAACTGAAATGTCTGGATAGATGAGGAACTTTTGAAAGTTGACAGGATTTTCTTCCTGGGAAAGTTTCACAGATATGACAGAAGCCTGTCTCTGTCACATGAGATTCTTTTTCTCTGCTATTCATTACTCTAGATTTGGGGTGTTTTTTCTTGTTGCTTTTTGTTTGCTTGTTTTTTGTTTTGTTCGTTTCCTTTTTTGTTTTGTTTTGTTTTTTGTTTGTTTAATAAAGCTGGACTGTAGCACTGCATTTAATTAACCCCTTTCAAAGATAAATTAGGTTGAGGTGCAGCTGATATGAAGGAAATTCATGGCACATTGCCAGTGAGTGGTGTATGGATGTAGCTTAGTCGTTGCAAGTCAACTGATACTCTGCCATGGGCTGAAAAATAGCAACCATGCAACAGAACTGCCTCTCGGGAGAGGGGTTTAGGGTTGTGAAGAATGTATTGCTCCTGGGGCAATACGAAGAAGAGTATGTAAATAATTTCTCTTATAATGAGCACTCTGGGCCAAATCAGAAAAAAGGAGTGTAAGTGCCTTAAGTTTCAGGGTCAAATTTTGAGGTAACCCATCTCATAGCATGTAGCCACTTTAACCAAGTCAGTAGGAGATACACACACATATATATACATATATATAAACACACACAAGCACACATATATGTGTGTATATGTATAGATATATACACATACATGTCTGAATAAAACCCTGTTGTTTACCAAGGAGTGTAGCCTTTAAGACAACAGAATACAACAAGAGACTTTCCAGTTAAACACAACCTGGGGAAGCAACTTTTCCCTCTTCCCTCCCTCTTTCCCACCTCCACCTTATGTGGTAGGAAATTTTGTTAGTCTCCTGGCTAAAAGGATTCAGTAGGACAAACCATAAGCTACCTGAGGATACAGGAGGCTACTGACAACAAACAGGAGAAGATCCAGAGGAGGGCCACAGAGGTGTTTGGGGGCCTGGAGCACATCATCTGAGGACTAAGAACCTGGTTTAATTCAGCTTGAAGAAAATGAATCAGAAGAGAGGATGTAACTGCAGTCTTCAACCAACCAAAGAAAGGTTATAGAAGAGCCAGCGCCAGACTTTTCTGTGAGGTGCAAAGCCAAGGGACAACAGGTGATAGTCACAAACTACAACAAAGTACAAGGAGAAGGAGTTCACAGGAGGAGTTAGGAAGAATTGGAAGACGTTGCCCATAGAGGTTGTGGAAACTTCATTCTTGGAGATTTTTCAAACTACAGCTGTGCAAGGCTCTGAGCAACTAGCTTTTCATTTACTATTGGCCTCATTTTGCACAGGGGATTGTATAGATGATCTCCAGAACCCCACTCCAAACTACATTTTTCTATGACTACATTATTCTTTTCTGAGGTTTATGGCCCTCTCATTCCCAGTTGTGAATCCTACCCAATCTCTCTTCTTCCTGAGGACATACCCTAATTTCCCAGAGGACAGGCTGTTTTGGGCAACCGTTTCTTTACTGTTCTTGTTGGTTTCTGGAACTTGATCTGGATTATGTATGTACTGTATCTTTCTATCTTTTTCTATCTTTTTTTTTGTTTGTTTATGTAGGTACTCTATCTTTTCTGTCTAATTATGTGCAATCTCTGAAGCAAATTTCTCTAGTTATGTCTGCATAAGCAAACAAAACACTGTTGGGGAATGTTCCTGGCTGTACAACTGGTCCAGCTAAATGTTTAGCATAGTCGCTGGCATATTTTCAGTTCATGCCCAACAGTATCCCCCTCCATCCAACCAAAAACATCTCAGGCATAAATTTGGACATTGAAAAGAGTCACAGATTCCTCTTACATGTGGTCTCCTTGTTTTGGAGTCTTCTAGAGGTAATAGTACGGATTTTTGCTTTTCCTTGACCCTTGGCCCAAGTGCCATCAAGCGATCCTTGATATGTTTTAATTCAACAGGATGGGGACAGCCTCAGTGTCTAAGGAACTTGCAGGCCAAAGAGTCAACTTCAGGATGCACTGTCAGTTGTGCAGACTGGTCTGTATTGTGGGGAGGAAAGTTAATCCCGGTTTTTGATTTGAATAATTACATCCCACCTGACTTCTGCGTTAGGTATACATCCAGGTATAGGTATATATGCTCCTCCATGTGCCTAATTCTTAGCCATTATGAAGCTGCAGCCTGATCTACATAACACTGAAGTCAGTGGACAATTTTGCTTTTTTGTTTTGTTTTGTTTTGTTTTTCTTGGCACTTGTCCAGTTTACCAACAAAGTAAATAGTTTACTTCAAGTTACCTTGTATTTAGGCAGCCTTATCAAGGCTTTAATTAAGACTTCTCTTTTTAATCACTTACATTCATGATGTGACTTGCCTTTTAAGAAATCTTCAGTCATTCCAGTCATTTCTCCTTTATTCTGTAATTATTTTAAGTATAAATTAGTCAGATTTACAGCCTGCTGACTGTGTCATTATTGAGAAGTGTACATACTAGCGTATTTACTGTGTCAAACTGATGGTGGATAATATAATTATATACTTTTTTCACTGATATCTGATCTGCTAATTAACTGGAAAATATTTTGATTGGGGTGACTGCTTACCCAAATTATTTAATTGTCCCACACAAGGCTGTCAGCAAAAATAAAAAAAAATTAAAAAATGGAAATAAGCGTACAAAGCTCTTTGAGATTTCATATGAACAGCCCTTCAGGTTAGCGCTGGAATTAGAAAAACAGAGAAATAGTGGGAAGAACGTGTAGCCTGCAAGAAAATAAATTAGTTCAATTTTAATTTCAATAGAGAATAAATGTATGATCACTTAGGTCTTGTCTATCCCTCTTCCTCTATTTTCTTAGTTCTTTACAAATCCCCATAGTAAAAACTGTGTGTGTGTGTGTGAAGGGAAGATGAGTGTAAAGAACTGAGAGCGTGATGTAGGTAAATTGGAAAGCCCTAACTATCAGGTCTATGTCTGGTTGACTAGGCTAGACTTCTTTCCTATTTTGGGTAGGCTTTTTATCCTAAATGGACTGATGAACTGAACATGATAGAAAGCTGCAAACAATTTTATCACTCGAGAACTTTACTTTCACTCTGTGCAGAATATATTGGACATGAACCATACTCAGAAGTTCTTGTTGAACAAAATGTCCAGATTTAATAGACAGATCTGTGCGTAACTTCTACATGTGCATTTTATTAGATTTCCTGTCAGCAACAAAACGGTTAACTAGTTTAAGTGGTGTTAAGTGAGCTGAAGTGATCTGTAGTTTTTTCAGTGGTCATTGACATAAATGAAGAGGTTTACACCAGAGGATTCAGCAAGGTGTATGTTGTTTTAAAACAGAACCAGCAAAGTTTTTGTGCTCTGCTTTGTCTGTAAGTACTTTGTTATATAGGGATAATTTCTTGAATCAAAGGCCACATCAAAGGCAGGAGAAGCACAAATGTAATTTTATTCATGTGAATAGTTCCATTGAATTTCTTCTTACTGCTACTTGTGTATTTCAGACCTTTATTAGAAAGTCTTGGAAATTTAATTTTGTATTCCAATTGTGAGAATGCTGAAGGAATACATGGCAAAATTCACAATTGATGAGTTTACATATCATTTACACATGCAGAATTGTTTCATGCAGAATGACAACGGGGAGGTGTACAATACCTTTTATTTAGAGATAGAACCTGATTATCTTTTTAATGGTAGCAGAGAGAGGGCCATGGGTCACTGCAAAGTGGATGCCTAAAGGCCTTTGACTTTTAGGGTCTATATGTATAGAGATGCCATAAATATAATACATATGCTCATTACTAGACTTAGTAATATGCACACAGCAGCAACAATGGCTTTGTCAGGTCCCATAAGCAACTACACTTAGGCCTGATTTCTATTTCTCTGAGAAACCACCAACAAAAATCACGAAAATCAGATTTAATAAATGAAGGGGTGATTTGGGTGGTTATTTTCCTTCTCAGACTTTGCTGAGACACATTGCCTTAGACTGACCTCAGAGCTGCTGTTACTTGAAGAAGATATGAGACGCAGTCTTAACTTGTTATTATCAATAGATGGTAAGAAGTATTCACAGTATTCAACAGGAGTAGGAGTATTCACAGGGGAAGGAGTGTCCTCAGTCCTTACTGCAAAACCAGCAATTATTTTTTCTAAGTACAAAGGGGCAGTGCTTTAGCTCCTGCTTCACAGGATAGGATTGGTCAGTATTTTGGGGACAATCACATCTGGAATGCCTCAATACGCACTTTGCACCACTGCTTTATATTCTCTCACATTGTGGAAAATGCAGTCCTAAAGCATACGACAAGCTCCTTGAGCCTGGCATTGCTGTGCGGAGAGAAAAGATGGAAGAAGCTGAGAGATGTTGAGATCCACAACAAGGGGCTTTTAGCCACAATCAGAGAGCAATACCCCACTTAAACTTTGTTTTCTCCTCTGCTCCACAAAACTTCTCCAAGTAAATCACTTAATCTCTTAGACAATTACTTAAAGCAGCTCAAATTTTCTACTTGGTCATGATGTTTTTCTGTTTTTAATTGTATTTTATTAAACAACAAAAAAATGCTTCTATCTACAGTGAAACAAGACAAAGTTTACAGTTATTACAGGCTTTTGTTTTCTGTTTCTTCTGTAAGTACTTATTTTCTCCAGTCATTTTCAAGATTTCAGGCTAGGATCACCACAGCCTTTTTATATTATATTATTTTCCTACCATGAAGTTGTTTATGTGTATTGTTTACCCAACAGACATTTCTCTTTCACTTGGTATATTCATTACTAAATAATTCTGTGAGAAGATACAGGCCACTGATTTTTTGCAATTTGCATCACCATACTCTAAGCTATGTTGAAAGCTAAGCTTTTTGGTCCTCTTGCTTTGGAAGTACATTAATATTTCTATGACCTTTACTAGATGGCAGATGAGAAGCATTAGGAATAAAATAACAAACAAACCAAAGGAAACCAATTTTTCAGAATGTGTATTTCTGCTCCTTGACTGGAAAGGAGTAAGAGGGAAAAGAATCTAGTTTAAAAAGAATATAAACTTCAGTTAGAGTTATGATAATTTTTTAATGTAGCTTATTTTTCCATGTCAGAACGTTGTCATATTTTTTGGTGATTATTCCATTCACCATAATGCAAAAATGCATTTGAAAGTTTTTAATAGATATGCATATAGAAAATATATAGACATTATATAGACTTTATTTAGAGATATTTAGAAAGAAAAAGAATAGTTTGACAAGTTTATTTACTATGCGCATTGAAGTTATCATATTAAAAGCAGTCACTATTCTAACGACTACTTTACACAAAACAACTTCAAATTAATTCACTTCCAACTCTTGCTTGATGTGAGGAGAAATTCTGTGAAACAAGCTGCAGATGTAGTGACTTTTTGTGTGGTGTAAATGATCTGTTCTAGAAGACTATACCTTTACAAGTCTTTAGAAGACTGTAGAAGGAAAACCAAATAAATTCTACCCAGGAAACCAGTTCTCTCACGGCAGCATTGTTTTTCAGTGGTTTTACTACACAGCGGAAGCCACGTCTGTTCCTGTTCATCTAGGTGTCGATGCTATAACTCAAAGGAATAGATCCAAAAATGATTTTTAGTGACTTGAAATTTGTCTGCTTTATGAGGACCGTATATAGATTAACAACGTCTATGATCCAGCAAGGTGTTTAAAATATGTGAAGCAGTTGTCCATGAACTAAACTATTTGTTCTCTGGTTTCCAGTTGGAGGAAAATCTGAGATTCTTTAATAGCAATTTTCTTTCATTTACTTTATACCCTATGCCAGAGCCTCAAGTGAAAGGATATTCTAGGTGGTGTTGGTTTTTTTATTATTATTATTATTATTATTATTATTATATTTATTTTTTACTATTTTTATTTTTATTTCTCTTTAGGATAGTTTAGAAAAGGCATAAAGCTTAAAGATAACAACAGTCAGTCCACGATACTATGAATCACATGAATCCAGAAGGGTTAAGATTATATCAAGTTGTGCTATTCATAGGATTGACATGATGTCAAAAGTCACCATCTTTACTAAGAGAAGCAATACCACTGCAGCCGGTAGAAGCAGAAACGGGCCTTATACTGAAAATGTCACATAACTTTTTAACTGCTACTTTTGTAAGATCTTCTGTTTCAATACCTGGTTACACAATTAGGATGAAAATATATATTTGTTAAAATCATAAGAACTTCTTCAGGGGAAAAAAAAACACAGTTTGAAAACATGCTTTTTATGGCTTTAATTGGTTTATTTTAAGTGAGGGACATTGTAGTTTGTATACAAGCATTTCCCTTCCATGTGCTGTTTAAGCCCAAGAGCTTGTTGCTCTTTGTTCAAGCCTCAGAGAAACTGAAAGTAACTAGATACTGACTTTTAAAAATGCCTTTCCTCCCCTCTGTTTATTTTTTAGAATTTCCTCAGCTTGATCTAGCAGTATGGAGATATGGATAAGCGTTTTTTTACAATTTTGATTTATGTAATGGAGTTCTAACACACATCTTTCACTCATAAAATGTAGAGATTCTGACTCTTGCCCGATCTTTAAATTCAGAGCAAACTATGCTGAGCTATCCAGCTGAAAACCTGTCCCATTTTAAATATAACTCCTATATCTTTAGATTATTATTCTTTAATTACGCCATGTGTAAAATGTTTTTATACAAAGCATCCAATCTGAACTTACTCAAGCGATGGCATCTCTCTTTGCAGTCAATGTTCTCGGCCCACTGCTGGCTTAAAATGTAATCAGTTTTCATCTGCTAGTTTGAATGGAATTTAAGTTTCTGTTCAAGATATAGCTGTGATGCTGCATCACATTGCACAAAGACAGTTCCTAGATTCTTACCCAAAGTCAGATCACTCTGTGCTGCAGAGTTGGGGCTCCGAAAGATTTGAGTGCTTCTCAAGCATATAACATAGCCATTGTATCCAGTAAAAAAAAATGCAATTATTTTTATGTGGTACATAACAATTTAATAGGACATAGTAAACCAAATTTGCAGAAAAGACTATGTTGTCACCTAAAATGCTCACTGACTTATATTATGTGCAGCTCCAGAACAGACAAGCACAAAAAGCCAAAGCAGGTTGCATCCTTCCTGTACCTGTACATATGCTTTACTTTTGTATGTGTACAAGCAAGTTCTAATTTAACACATACAGAAACTTGGATTGGATGAGAGCCTCTCCTTAAAAAATTCTGGTATCAGTGATTTCTGCACAATGGAAATGCAGACAGCCAGAAGTGACAGAGTATCTGTGTTGGGTCAGACACTTCAAGAACTGGAGTTTTTCTGCTCTACTTTCGGATAAACGATCTGCTGCAGTCTTATTAGGAGAAATGGTATACCTTAGTGTCAGTGCTTTCCTTGCTTAGCTGCCAGCTTCCTTTCGCTAGGGGCTTGTATATCCCATATGACTCAGATTTGCACAGCAACATCAGGTATTTGGGTGCTCAATTTCCACTGTTTTTGTTGAGGATCTAACCTTTTTACTGATGGATGTTAGTTCTTTTCTGTGGATTTGCTGTCTTCCAGCTCTGTGGTTTATATTCCCTACCTTTCAGTATTCCCTCTGAGTCTTCATTCTGCTCTTGAAAAGGCCTTTTGCCATAGGCACATTTTATAACCATTCACAGAAAGCCCTTAACTGTGGAAAAAGCTATTTCTTACAAATCTGTTGCACACATATGTCCCTCATAAGCCCTCTGGAGAAAAAGCAAGCAGGAGAGGTAACTGAGCAGATATAGATAGATAGATAGATAGATAGATAGATAGATAGATATAGATATATACATATATATAGATATATAGATGATTTGGGTAATACAACTCACCAGAGACCTCAAGACAGAAACTGCTGAGCAAGCTGCCAGGCTGTTCAAATTACAGTAAACTGTTTAGAATATTTTGGCCCCAGGAGCACATTAGAACTTCCCCAACTACAAAGTTGCATTTGGTCTTCTCTTTCTCAGGGGTGCAACTCCCTCATGTTGGCTACACCAACACCAGAAAATAAAATAGTACAAAACACAGGCCTGAATACTGGCACTCCATCCTCCCTATTTAACCGCTTTCAGTTTAAGCATGAGAGAGTTTAAGCATGGATGCAGGCCACACAGTCTTAATTAGCTTCCAGAACAATGAACATAACGTAGCTCCTTTTATTTACTACTACACACAGAGCAGTATTTAATTTTTAAAAAAATTAAAATCTCATTCTGTAACATTTCAGAATCTTTGCAAGGCACACTTAGGACATCTGGTGAGAGGGGCTCCTGCTCTGTAATATTTTTTTAGTTAATAATGCATGTATATAGATGTGTCTACATGTGTTTGTATGGGTCTCTCTCCACATACATATATGTGTCAATTGATAGAACCTTTACAGCATCATTTTCTACCTTAGTTAGCAAGGCAATCCAATATAGAGAGCAAGTTTCAAGCCTTTGACTTGAACTTCCCATGTTTTTAATAAGATTTTAACTGTCAACACTAGTAAGTCATAAATATGAGAACAATGTAATAAGGACTACCACAAACACACACTTCTTTGCTATTTTATTTTTGTTCTGTATTTAAAGTATCCGCACCTCTTCACACATTTCCTTTCTCCTCAGTATCGGGCACTAAGGCTCACTTAGGCTGGTAAAAAAGACTGACACTTTTTAAACTCTAACAGTTTCTTGCTGAGTCTTGTTGAAAGAATTCTGAGGACTAACTGGAGTCATCATTTGTGAAAAAGGTCCCTGGTGATTATACTGAGATGAGCTTCCATGTTTTGCTATGTACCAGTAGTTACAAAAAGACAGAGAAAAAGAAAGACTTTTAAAACACATTCTCATATTGCTGAACACTCCCTCTTCTTCCCCCTCACTCCATTCTTCATAAAGACTTATGCCCATTTGCCCCAGAGATGGCGGGACAACGCCTGTTCTAGATGCCCAGTCACCGTGATACAGAGTACTGTGGTGTGGTTTAGAAAATATGCTGGGGACAGTCTGAGAAGGAACAATTTACTCTAGACTTCTGTACTCTTCTAATTTTTTTACAGGAAGAAGGACTATAAATAGTCTTATAACTGCATCATTATGTAGTGTATCTCCTCAGCTGCAAAACCTCTAATCAGAAGTAGGGCTGACACAGAACTGACCACAGAACCTTGTGTTCATTCAGTCTCCAATAAATACATAAATAAATAAATATATAGATATTTTAAGCTAAAGATTACTCTTGAAAACTCCAAAACAACTTGCTGAAAAGGTGCAGCCCTTCTCTCTAAAATCAAATGAAATGCAGTGCTATCTTATATTAACTACTGCAAGCCCAAGACATGGTCATACAACTGGTGGTGCACATAAGATATTCCTTCCTATGAGAAAGCTAAACAGTGCTGTCAGAATTTAACTGCACTAAAAAACTTTGCAACCTTATTTTCTGACTTCATCTGGGGATTACCTAGAAATAAAAACACAATACAGCAATAAAGCTTGGCATATAAAAATACCATTAATATTCCAAGTTGAAGAAACCGTATTTCTGATGTTCTATTTCTATATCCTATGCAACACCATTGAGTTCAGAATGTTTAAAACAAGTATAAACAACTTTGTACCACATAGCGTGGAAGGTCCATGCAATAGAAATACAGCACAGAAGCGGTTGCATGCTGCCTGTTGTAAGTGATATCACTGATACTTTTCATAGGAACATTTATTAGACTTTAGCAGTAGACAAGCAAATCTCTGTGATACCCACAACTGTCTCCAGGAGACTGACCATATATTATAGACATGTCAAATAAAGCAGCTATAGAAATATCTGCCACGTGCAATCACTTGCTACGTTCTGAGGGATTATTACGGTCATGACTGGAGAATTATCAAAGTGAGAAAATAAGGGGTTGCCATTTTAAAAAAGAGTAAAAATGACATGATGTCCCACATGAATGTCCCATATAGAAGTGAATTGGTATAGTCTGACCCCAATTTCCAGGAATAACCTCTCTGCTCTTCACCTTTCCACTATAGTCTAGCTTGACCTGTGGCGACTAAAATTAACAGGACTTTTATCACTTATTTTACAAAGGGAAAATATCAAATGTTAAGTATCTCTGTCTTATGGGCATCACTAAATAATGTTGGGGTGGGGAGAGGGAGGGAGATTCCCAGCATCTGTAATACTTTTACAAAGCAGTTTCACAGAGTGATATAATCCTCCACCTTAAGTCAGTGAACACTATCGTACTCCCAAAGTAGCTGCAGAGAAAGTAAAAAATGTCTGTTGCAATTTTCCAGCCAGGGGTACTAATTTCAGGAGAAGGTGCCATTCAGCTCAGAAAGAGTGTGGTAAAAGCTGGTCTGCAGTTTCTGGGTGTGACCTTCAAAAAAGTCAGAGGATTCTGTCCTGGTTCTAGAAAGACTCCATTAGCACAAAACAAGAACCCTACTCTTCCTCTCCACCAAAAACTAACAAAATTCATCCACTTTGAACAGCACCCACAGTAACACCTGTAGAAAGTAAAATGAAGTAACAGATGTGTTTTCCTTTCTTAGATCGCACTGGCATCTGTCTTTTTGCTCTTGAAATCTGGTATCTGTCTGAAGCCTGTCAATGATCCTTGCTGAGATGCCTTTGCCTTTTTATTGTCTAACATTTACAAGCAAGTTACTCTTGCATCGAGCTGCTCTGAGTTCAGCTTTATTAGGCTATACAGCCTCGAGACTGTTGCGTATTTTCATTCCCTGTCAACAGGGACTGTGACTACAGGTGACTGCCTATTTTCTAAGTCTAACCACAAGAGAAAAAGAGCTGAAGTGAATGCATGATGGATAGCAGAAATGGAAGTCAGTGCATTGCATTTTGCACAACAATGGAATAGTTGACAAGGTGAAATTCTTCAAAAGCCAGGCAGCTCCCTAAAGCTTCTCAAGCCTTTTCTGGACACTTTTCGCCGGCAGTGTTAAAAAAAATTGAAATGTGTTGTGAACAGAATCCTAAGGCCAATTAAACCGTTTAATGGAAGATAAATTTATCAGGAATACATGGAAACTTGGATAGTGTCTCCATGTCCTAGATCATTCTGGAAAATAAGAAATCAGAATCTAAAGAGAAAATACAATATCATAAAAGAGGGAGGGGACACAAATAGTTACTAAACTATTCTGAAGCTGGGAGAAAAGCTGGTTTGGACCTATGGCTATGCTAGGAGCTCTTTGTTCTCATCAAAGGACTAGGGTTTTTCACCTGTTCTGAAGTGTCCATCTCTGTTTAAATTAAGAGGAGTTAGACACTTACATACTTCGGAAATGTGGCCCATAGTTTTATCGGGCCTTGAGCAGGCCAAGAAAGAGTAAAGATTATTAATTCAGTTCATGAAGTAGTCACAAAAGTGATGTGAGGGAACAATGATTTTATAGTCACAGGGTTCTGGGCTGCCTAAATGTGGAGGTATGGCATGATGGCATCTCACTGCCTTCTGAGTAAATCCAGCCATTTTTAACAACTATTTTTGTATAGCAAATGCCCATTTCATGAGAGTCTGGTGACACCATTGTGGAAATGCCATACCACACAGTTTTATTTTGGGAATTTTTAGTTTGGCATTCATGGGCATCTTCCAGAACACACAGACCAATCAAAAAAAAAAAAAAATGTCCCTTAAGCCGTGACTTAGCCACCACAGGTAGGCAAAATACATCTCAATGTAGAAACATTTAGAAATCATGATTTACTTTATTAAGATACCTTCCCCATACATACTTTATGACATTCCATAAAAATTAAAAAATCTCAAGATGCTTTCAGATTACCACGTCAATAATGTGGTGGGATCCAATGCCAACTGTTCTGCATTTTTTAAGCTAAGGGAATGTCATACTTAACACTTAATTGTTCTTTAACTAAATAAATGCAATTAGGATTTTCCCTGTAATCTTTATGAACAAGCTGAGAAATATACCTCATACCTACCCATGCATTTGTGCAATTATTGATGGGGATGTTGATGGAAGATTAGAATTTGCAAGGTGGGTTGCTGACCAATGAACCTTGCCAGTGTATCCGGGGATATTTGGAGTGCTAAAGAAAAAAAAAAGTTAAAAAGCGGGGGGCAAGAAAGAGTAAATTAAATGACTACAGGCTTGGAATATGACTTACAGATCAGTTTTAAAATAACTAGTGTTTCTCTATCAAAGATGGGTAGGGTAAAAATTCATCATAATATAATGAGTAATCCTTAAAATGTATAAACTGGCATAGCTTCTTCAAGATAAGTAAAACAACATTATTCTGATCTCATTGATTGATCCCAAACCCTTGTGTTAGATATGGCAATATCTTTTTTTTTTTTTTTTTTTTCAAATTTTTTAAGTACTTGGAGTATCTGTATGATCATTCATTATCATAAGCCACATTTCATCACTTCATGTCAAAGAAAATATGGGGTCATGTGGTTCACAGAAAAGCAAGGAAATATATATATATTTTTAAATGTGATACAGATTTAGCTGATATTACATTCCCCATTAAAAAAGGAATTGAGATAGTAGGCTTTAGGCCAACAGGTGTGATTTCTTGTGCCCTAAAACACAAATGATTTCCCCAATGATTCTAAAGTTCTCTAAATTTCCTCTAGAATTTATTTACATGTATGTGCAACATTACTAACACTGCTAAGACACATCAACTTAAAATTTAGCTTGAGTGCACTAGAGGACTAAGACAGTATGTTCAAAATTCTGGAAAACTAAACCCTTTTGTTAATTCTGAACCTAAGTTTTAATGTGAAATCTAAAAAGAAAGTTTCTTAAAGAGGCTAAGGAAAGTATTCTACTTATCTGAGGTATAACAACAGAAAATTTTACTAGAAATTGGAAGATGAAACAGAGATGGACCAATACCAAATAAATAAATAAATAAATAAATAATAAAGTATGAATACAGAATGATAATCCATGAAGATTAAAAATAAAACAATCTAATACTCCAATACGACAGCTTTTTTGCAGCACAGTTATTCAGAGAGTACCATCAGTACTGTTCTATACTGACAGCTCAAAATAGGACTCCACTGAATTATAAACACATTCAGCCTCCCCATATGGGGGTAAGTGCCCATGGCAAGCTGTTTCATCCACTGAATCAAGAAAATAGTTGGGATTGTAAACCTCACCTGTATTACTTTTTGTGGGTTATTTGACTACGTGAATGGTAAATAATCTTAGATATTTTTTGGTTCTGCTGTATTCTGGGCAAAAATAAACAGTTCATTTAATTATAAAGTGCATGGAGCTATTTGTTCCAGTACAGCTGATTATCTGCTTCTCTGCAACTAAATTCAGCACAGGATGCAAAACTGGACATATGTGGGAGATGCAGTTTATCAGATACTTCTTTGACTTGTGTACTACAAATCCTGGCTTTGAAATTCCTCACCAGAATAGCGGAGGTAATGACAAAATGCTGTATTGACCTACCACAGTTACAAGGGACTACACTTGTCACAGGAGCATTGGCAGTAGATGTTGTAGTCTGCACCCATAGCTGGCAGAAGGACAATCTAGTTTTTATTATTATTATTATTATTATTATTATTATTAATTTTGGAGTAACCTTGCACAAACCCATATATCCACACACTGCTACATTCTCTGCGTCACACTGCATGTGTGCACACTTTGTGTGACCCTCCAGAGAGGATGGCTTTGTAGTATCAGTACAGCAGTTCTGTAGCACTTAGGAAACTGTTCCCGATAGGGAATCCCCAAGTAGTTGGCTGAGCAAGTAACAGACCTGCTGTCTGTCTAGACAGCAGCCACACAGTGGCAAAAAACAGGCCTGAAAATCTGGTACAGAAGTGAAACATATTTTCAGAATTAGCCAAAATGTCTTGCAGACAGAGTTGCCTTTTCATGTCAAAGTAGACAGGTTATGTGCAGATGAAGTAACGTTGTGTAGAAAAATTCATTTCCATACACAGGGATCCCACTGAGGTACTCAATGGACATTTAGTGTGTGTGAGTATAAGGCCATGCATTCAGCCAAACCAAACTTGAAAATGTGGTATCATTCTGAGGGAGTCAGGGTGTAAATAGTTTTACTACTCTGGCAATGCGTTATAATAAAGATATATCTCTCACATGTAATAAAGAAATTCCATTGATTTCTTTGAAATTGTGTGAGCATTGCAAAGAAGAGATCACAACAAGAAGCCCCATATTATCTTGCAACATTTTATGAGCCTATTAGGAGTTAACTCACATAATAACTATACAACTGTGGAGATATTCAAATACATTAAGCACTGTGAGGCATCTGATTGATAAAATCTTCTGACATTTAAAGCTTGAAAAACAAGAAGAATAGAGAAAAGTATAATAAATGACAAAATGTGACCCAAAAATCAAGCCTGAGAGATGACCAAAGGGGAAGATTTGTTCTAGACTCTCTGTTTAGAAAGGTTTCACAGAAGTTGTTGGCTTCACAACATGTGGAAAGGATGTAGCTCTGAAAGAGAAGAGAGATGTGCGGAGAGAAGCCAAAAGTACCAGGATAGTAAGAAAGCTTAGACTACAGTAAAGCAGCTGCTGTCCTGGGAACCTGCAAAGAAGATGCAAAAATGTGCTGCGGTTATGTATGTGATAAAGCAGAAGAAACTGAGGTTAAAAAAATACCCCTTTGGTTTTTTGTTTTTGGATCATGCTGTCTAGCTCTTGTGTGTCTTCTCCGATGAGCTGCTAAACTAGATTGTTGCTGCTAAAGAAAACAACTAAGTGCCAGGCTACCACTGGGCAACATACAAAACTCCTCTGTGGTTATGCTGTCGTCATCAAGCTTTCTTTCTGTAACCATGACATCTCTCTTGTTCATATACTTCCTTGTTATCATCCTAGCAGCTTAGTCCTAATGGTAGGAAACATACTATGCTAACAGCTGAATAAGCTGTAAGACTTTTCAAGTGAAATGTAGTGATTCTGAATGTCCTCTGCTTTGGTGTATTTCTGTTTTGTATGTCCAACTCTGGATGTCTTTGAAGATTATTTCCTAGTAGTCTTTAGGAAAAACATTGTGGATCTAATTTAGTTACCTGCTTGCACTGACAGAAACACTTGAGATGCCTTAGGGTATCTGAGATATCCCTCTACAGTACAGGACCCACAGAAGACCCATACTGTTATGAAGCAGCAGCTGAAAGAGATGTTGTAAGGTCCACAGGGTTTGGATGCCCAGGTTTGCCACATAAATTGCAACCCAGCTGTCTTTAGGGGAGCAAAATCAAGATTGCCTCAAATCATTTTTTAATTCTTGAAAACCTTGGATCTAGAACTTCAACCTGAGCAACTGAGTGAGGCATGCAAATTTGTTGTGCAAAATTTCTGTCTCGTGAAAGCAGCCCTGAAGATTCGTATCTTGCACTCAAGAGCAAGGAGTTCCTAACATCCTACTCTTTCTTAGAAACATTGTTTCATAAATCCTAAAGAACAAAATCACCAGATAAAATCATTGATCAGCTTTTCTGGTCAGTGCAATTACAAAACGGGCGAGTCTCACAATACGTAAGACTTGCAACTGGTTTCCACCTCAAATTCCCTGGCAGGAAAATCTACATGTCACTCATTTGTGGTTCCTCTTTCTCTCCATGATCCTATTTGCCAAGTAGAATAACCCATGGTAAAAATACCTCTGATGTGATGTTATGTCAAGAAACTCAATGCATACAGACCCAGTGTTGGGAAAGAATATACCTGAGAGAATTTGTGAAGTCAAAACAAGGTGATCCACGTAGAGTGAAGAATGGGACCAACAGGATTTTTGAACAGTGCACTCTTGGCTGCATTTCGTACCCTTCTCCCTCAGCCATCAAAGCAGTATAGGGAATTTACAAAAGGATTTGAGATTTCTAAAAGGATTAAAACACCCAAATGGTGATTTCCCAGAAATATTTTGGACCAGGTTGAGCTAGACCATTTTGTTTCTACAATTTTGGACAATTTTAATTGTTTTTCAACATTTTCAAGCCCTTATTTTCCCTTTTTTTAGTATAAATATATCTATTTTTCAGAAACAAAATATCAATTCCAGCCAGCAATAAAATCTAATTTGGAAAATGTCAAATTAGGATATTTAAGCATCCCGCCCTTGCGCCACCCCCCCCCTCCCCCCCCCCCCCCATTCCTGCCACCCCCTGAATGACTCAAATTGGAAAACCACTAAAAATACGTACATGGTGGACAAGCTGTCAGTTTCTGAAGAACAGACACATTGTGGGAAAGCTCTTAGGCAGTCCATGTAAATGACTTTGCAAGGTGCAAGGCAGCAGAGGGTCCTGTCCCCAGCTAATTGTGGCCTGTGAGGTTTCTGTGGTAACTTGAAATGATAAGGGATGCATGCACACAGTCAGTTGGAAGCTGACTGTACACTGAAGAAATATGACTGAAGTCACTACAGATACACTGGTGTGATAGTAGCATTTTGCCCAATGTGCTTGGGAAACTGAGAATAAAGGATAGTTTCAGAGAACAGCTTTGCGCAAGAACCAGGACTTGAAACACTTAGGACTTTATCTTCCTGGAAACTGTGTGTATTAAGTTCACATTTCAAACAACCGCTCCCAGAAATGGACTTTGGTCAGATCCTAGTCTCTCTCCAATAGAGAGAACCTCCACGGCCTTGGCCAAGTCGCTTCAGCTTCCTCAGCCTTCATCTTTCAGAAGTAAGTGGCATAATCTGCTTTATCAGTGTTAAAAGCATGAACCAGCTGATGCTTCAAAAGTACTGCTGAGAAAACAGCACTCTGGTAGATCGCACATGTATTGTGTAAGCACTGCCCTCTACTGAGTATTATGAAAGCCGATGAATTATAAGTAGCAAGTTTTAAAATGCAAATAACGGCCAGATTTTTGTTTAACTCTGGAGGCAGAGGCTTTTAATGTGGAACAAGAAAATGTAATCTCTGTTCTAACTGCTTCTGTCAAATTTCAAGAGGTTGCAGTAAGTACCACAGTGGGAAATCAAGCAGTGGCTGTACTGTAATAGAAGAGACACACAAAAGAGAAGAGCACGAGGCAGATATAATGATCGATAGGAACTGTTGCTGTGTATGCTGGAATGCACTACGTGTACTGCACTATTACTATACTAAGTACTGCTAACACATAGAGGGTGTAAGGGAGTACTAACAACGCCAAGAAGGAGAGTTATTTGCGTCTGTCAGGCTGAGCACTTACCAGAGCCCTGCCCATGAATGCTGCAGAGGAAATCCCCATCACCAGCGTGGGAGGCTTTTTTTCCATTGACCCTTAAAACACCTGCAGAACTAAAATACCACATCGAGCATAACCTTGCTTCAGCAGTTGAATGGGGAAGAGGTCAACTGAAGGAAAAAGCTGGTGACTATGGACTGGAGGAGGATTATACAAAATTACATACTGATGAGGATATTTAAGAAAAAGAGAAGAGCAGATGATTACGTTGGGAATCCATATGATGCAGTAAACCCAAGTTCTGTGTGGTTTTCAAAATTACTGATTTAAAAATGCACTTCTGAATAAGAAAGATTTTTTTTTTTCGAAGTAGTTGTTAATAACAAGAAAGAATGATTGGGTCACTGCTTATTTTCACTTATTAATAAGATGAAGTCAAAAGTGCGCAGAGAATTTAGCCATCTGAGCCTTCCTGAAAGTCACTGTAGCTGTGCTGCAAAGTCTCCTCTCCTGTGCAACTTGCCCAAGTGAGCTGAAAATACAGTGTTTCCTCTGAATTCTGACTATCCTCCTCTTCCTTGATACAAATTTGGGTTGAAGCAGCAGTTACATACCAGATTTTTCAAGCGCTCAGTATCTAAAAGTTTCATTGTGGTGTTTGTGGCCAGATTTACACAGGAGCTTAGCAATCAACATACACCCAGAATGTGAGCTCCTTCTGAATTCTGGTTTTCAAGTGTGGTTGCTGAGCTATTTTCAAAAGCTTGGCTGCACAAAACATACCTTTAGCTCTCAGTTGCTTCCCTACCTGGTATATGGTTAGCTATGTGACATACAAAATCAAGTGTGCTTTTCATTTTCTACAAATGAATAAATAGTATAAGCAAATAATTAATAATCAAATCAGTAAGAAACAACAACAGACCAAGGAAAATAGGAATAATCATTTCAGATTCCAGAGTCTTCTAAAACAAAATAGCAGAGGTCTCAGTTCTGCAAAGTATATGAACACATACTTAATTCCATCCTGTTCAGGAAATCTTGTTAAGCAAATATCTTCAACTCATTAATTCCAGTGGAATTTATACTTCAGGGGTTTGAAGGAAAAGAAAGCAAATACAAGGAGAGAGTTTAAAGTGGGCAGACAAGAAGAGAAAGTAGGAAATAAAAAACATGCGAGAAAAAGAAACTATGCAAAAAAAATAGTAAGTTCAAAAATACAACAACAAAAAATGCTACTTGAGCCTCTGGAAGTATGTTGGCCAGTATGCCTGTAAAAAATTGCGCAAGGAACATTCAATGCAAATACATGAAAGTATAGAAGTATTCATTTTGAAAGCTTGCTAGTTAATGGCATGAAAAGACAAGATTCAAGCCTGCAACTCCAGTGTAGATCGGTTGATGCAGCTTTGAGCAGTAAAATGAGATCATGATATGCTTTATAAGAGATTTTTGGAGATCTACTGGTGAAAAAGACTTTATTAGAGTTGGAATATGTTTAAAAGATATTTTCAGAGGATTCCTTCTTAATTTCCTTATTTTTTTTGACTAGCTTTTTATTTAAAATGTTTGTGTGACATCCTTGGTAAAGAAGTGATACAGAACTGGAGATTTAATAAAACTATCAAAAATGTGAAATAAAGATGAAAACCAGTAAAGTATGTATTTGAAATTATTTATTTATTTATTTATTTATTTATTTTTGTGGTAATAAAGCCAGATCCATGTGCTGCTATAGAAATGTGGAGGTCAACTGAGGTGATTGTGCCCCTCTGCTCTGCCCTTGTGAGGCCCCACTTGGAGTCCTGCATCCAGGTCTGGGGCCCCCGGCACAAGAAAGATGTGGGGCTGTTAGAGAGGGTCCAGAGGAGGGCCACAAGGTTGATCAGAGGGCTGGAGCACCTCTCCTATGGAGAAAGGCTGAGAGAGATGGGGATATTCAGCCTGGAGAAGAGAAGACTCCAGAGAGACCCCATTGCAGCTTTTCAATACTTAAAGGGTGCTTATAAAAAAGATGGAGAGCAGCTTTTTACTTGGTCAGATAATGCTAGGACAAGGAGGAATGGTTTTAAATTAAAAGAGGGGAGATTTAGATCAAATGTTAGGGGGAAATTCGTCACTCAGAGGGTGTTGAGGCACTGGCACAGGTTGCCCAGAGAATCTGTGGATGCCCCGTCCCTGGAGGTGTTCAAGGCCAGGTTGGATGGGGCCCTGAGCAACCTGATCTGGTGGGTGGCATCCCTGCCCATGGCAGGGGGATTGTAGCTAGGTGATCTTTAAGGTCCCTTCCAACCCAAGCTGTTCTATGATTACGAATTGTGATTGTGAATGATTGCAG
The DNA here is from genome assembly GCF_009769625.2 of Cygnus olor. Classification (NCBI taxonomy): domain Eukaryota; kingdom Metazoa; phylum Chordata; class Aves; order Anseriformes; family Anatidae; genus Cygnus; species Cygnus olor. The sequence continues at coordinate 87,278,507 of NC_049170.1, read as the reverse complement.
CTTTTAGGCACACATTACAAGATTATGAAGGACGGAAGAGACAAACAAGTTCATTCTAATGCAAATTTAGGAGTCAATACACAAACCAAAGATATTAAGAATGATGCTGCATTCCAGAGCTGGAACAAACCTCAAGAGATGATACAATCAATCCCTTTCTCCAAGACAGGCTTTAATGAAAGCCTGAGAAAGAATGAGAAGAAATAAATTACCATCCAGGATCTTTGATTAAGTATGAAGATGATGAGCCTGACCTGAGAAAAGTATTTCCACAGCTCCCTTATGGAAATTCCCACTGATCACCCTAGACTGCCACCAGATCATAAACAGTTTTGATTAGTAAGTCCAGATTTATAAATTTAGCCCTTCCAGCTGAGTCACAACACTTATGACATGGCTTTTTACATGTGATGAAGGCTCCAGCCATTCTGTTTCTGAATCACAGAGATAAAAGGCTGGATAAAAGATAACTTAAATTCCGAAGTCTTCGCTTGTGTGTCAGTCTAACTTTTAAGAACTGTGGTCAATATTTTCTGCTAATTATTATTTTTTCTAATGAAGTTTAAGCAAAGCACTGTTTCAGTTTAAAGATCAGAGTTTGAAAAAAAAAAAGCCACAACCAAACAACAACAAAAAAAGGCACAGGCTGGGACTCTGGATATATGAAGTTTAAATCCTAAGTGTGCTATAAATTCTCAGTGGCATTTGGCAAGCCACTTAAACCCACCTAGATTCCCATCTGTAAAAGTTCCAAATTGTACAGTAAGGACTTCAGTGTATTATCCGGAGCACTGTGTATATGCACAGGGCCTTTAAACAGGGTTGATCTTGTTCTGGAGGCTTTTAGGCTCAACTGCGGCATAAGTCATGACTTTTATCTTTTTTTCTAATTCCTTAAAAAAAAAATGAAAAAGAAAAAAAAAAAAAGAAGAAAAACAGAAGATGGTTTCCTGTTCTGCCAAAAGGAAGAGAGGGTGGGCACAAGGGTAACATACAAAACATGCCCAGGTTCACCACTCTTCCTGTTTGTCTGTGCAAAATAACATGACAGATGACTCTTAGCAAGTTTCAGCTTTGCTAATTATTTGACTGGCAACCACTTTCTTGCATGGTCTGAGGAAGAAGAGTGTCTCCCTCCTGAGTACTGCCTGAGTGCTGTTGCCTAAGTGCTAGAGGCAGGAAGTGCAACTGCTAGTCCATGAAAGAGCGAAAGTGACTATCTGCAAAGAGATTTTTACAATTCACAGATTTACAAAGCATACTTATGCTTCTAAATCCAAACCATGTATCTAACATATGTCTAAGATTTCAGTGGGAGTCTAGTAGCCTTTAAGCCTTTTATATATCTGTCCAGAACTACTGTCAAACACAAAAAGCAAAACAATATAAATATATGTCACAGGAATCACTTTTATGTCTTCTTTCTAACTTTTTTCTTCCTTCTGCTTAAAATCATAGCAATCTTGATATCTTACAGTCATAGACGTAGTGAACAAATATACTTTATGAAGACCTTTCAGGAATAGAATTTTTCAGGTGGAGTTGAGTTTTTCACACCTTTGAGATTTCTGAATCTTTAAGGTGCTCTTGGTCTCAGTGCTCTTGGTCTCCTTCTTGCCAGAAATCAATGAAACTCATTGCCTCACTCACTAAAAACGAAGAAAATGACATGGAGAATACTGGAGATAGTAACACAGAACCTGTTGCTCAAATGTGTAGATCCATTATGATACTATATGCTGAAAATAGCTCCAGCCAAGATGTCTGTCTGTTTGCAGCCCAGCATACACATCAGCTTCTATTCTCCGAAGCTCAACAGCAACAACTGCATGATCTGGCAGAACTAAGGGTTAATATCTCTGCTCACTTCAGAAATCTCTGTTCAGTACTATGGTGTGTGCTATGTGTGCTGTATTTCAAAGCACATTTCTCAGGAATCATTTTCTACTATTTTCTGTTCTAGTTCAAGCAGAAGTTGCAAGTTAGATGAAGACTGTGAGAAACCATGCCTTGTGCAGGAGGTGAGATAAAACAATCAGAAGGGTGCATTAGGTACATTCACAGCTTGGTATTAATAGGTTTGGTTGCAGTAATATGGGTCAAATTTGGCTATCTTACAATGCTCAACACCTTACATTGTCTGTGAATCTACTGCCATAATGTGTAGGGCTGTATGAAGGATGATGAAGTTCTTTTCCCAAAAAGTGTGGCAGCATGTAAGGCATTGCAAAAGGATAGGTATTCTCCTTGAAACTGATGTGAGAAGGAAGTGAACAGACCCAAGATGGAGCTCAGAAATTGCAGTCACATCCAAGCCAGTTCCCAGCAACTGGGACGTTTAGCACATACAATGCCATATGTGAGTAAGGCCCAGCATTCTGCCTTTTCTTCAGAACTGAGAGGGAAATATTTTTGCAGCTTCTCTCCCTCTGCTTTCTCCAATGACATATCTCCTTTGTTGTTTTCATGCAAACGTGGGCTATGCAAGATCACTGAAAGGAAAAAAAAGGAAAGTCCTATGCAAAGAGAAAATCTGATAAGGTAAACAGAAGTCTCTTTCCTCTTTTGTTTCACCATATTTAGCTCTTACCATTATGTTGTTACTTTCACCATTTTGCTGTCTCAAAAGTTTGCAAATAAATGCTTCATATCATCTCAAGCTACTAAGAATACTTTAGGAAAGGCTTAAAGTGAAAACCTTTCAATATCAAAGTTTGTGATATAACTAATACTAATGTGGTGTTCCTAACGGCATTCAGAGAACTTTTGCAAACTAGAAGGCCATCTAGTGGCTGAAGTTAAAAATCACATTTTTATCGTTCCAAAAGTCATACTGCCCATCAAAGAATGCCGTAGTCCCTTATTCATAAATACTAAAAAAATAAAAAATAAATAAAAAAAAAGGTTTTTGAAGTATCAAAATATCCCATAGTTTGAAAATAAACACAGCTTTTTGGAAGTAAGAACTTTGTTCATAATGGTGTAAGCAGAAGTTCCTGGGACCCACTGAGCTCAGAACATTCTCTTCCATGTCCTCAGCACGTGAGCCTTGGATGTAACACAAATCTCTTTTCTGCTGCTGGGCAGTTATAGGAATGCCTGTGTTCGGTTGTCTGAGCATCAGTAGGAAACACAGGTTGGGTGTTTTTGGGTGTGATCTAGAAGATGTGTTCAGAGTAGCTTCACATACATCCTTTCTAGAATGAGAACAAGGGAAAGATATCTGCCCAGTTCTTAAACCTCGATTGTGCAATTAGTCTACCAAGGTTAACAGCAAAAGTGAGAGAATACTCCAATTTTCATCCCAGCCTACGTCAGAGCCTGCTGATCATGATGAGTTCATTTGACCAAGACAGTATATTGCACTGGTGTTACCACAGATAGCCTGTACTTCCCAGGATAATGCAGACTGAGGACAGATTTTCATCTGGCAGTCAATTACTGGTCGGCCATTATGACCATGCTGTACTAGATGGATGTCAGGGCCACTTGGGCCACAGCGCAGCTACCAGATTTTGAAACTCTAGCCTCAACATCAGAAAAATAGCACTGATGGAAGCATATGTGAACATACAAGTTTCATTAACTACTGCCAATATGTTGCTGTGACAAGGACATTTCCCTGAAAGCTGGGGGGAGACAAAAAAAAAAAAAAAAAAAAAAATGTTTTGAATTTCTGAAAAAATGGAAGAAAAACCTAATCAACATTTTTGGTTAGAAAGCATGATGCTGGGTGTTAGGATTGTGATTTCCTTGAAACTGTAACACTAATGCAATGCAGTATAGAATCAGGTCTTAATGTTCTATGAAAAATTCATATAGAGTCAGAATAAGTTGCATTTAAGTTTACCATAATACAAGTAGATGTATAAAACTGGTTATACCATCATTTCAGTAGACATCTCTCTGCTCATTTTGTAAGAGCTGCCTTGGGCAATTTTGTGTATCTAGACTGAATAGGTCCCTTAGATTTATATAGACCTACATTGATCACTGTAAGAAGTTACCACTGTAGGCCATTTACTATTGACTCAGTTATTAAAAAAGACTTTCAAGCTCAGTCTTGAACCTGAAAATCCACTGTGCTTCCTGCGTTAACAGAACCTCATTCAAATTATTCAAAACTATAAGGAGTGTTCCTCCCAAGTTTTTAAATTCTTTTGAACCCAGGCTAGATCTTTAATACTTTCTTTACCTTTCCCAAGTAACAAGAACTCAAGACACAGTATCAAAATCATGATAATAAGAGAAACATACTGTGCAGTGCTTGTGTAGCAAGGCTTTGAAGTTCACACACAGTTAAACATGATTAAGTCTACGTTGGCATTGTCAGTGTCTTCAAAATGTACTGCACCAACACAGCTACTGTTTGGATAGAAAGGAAATCAAAGATATGTACATTATTCATAAAACAGATGGTGGAGGCAGATGAACCTTATACTGCATACTCCAAAATTCTAGTTATTTATTAAAATGGTCCACAAGAAAAAAATGTGGAGATGAATTGCCCTGTGTGTTTGGCATATCCCAAGATGAAAGCAATCATTTGCTGAATTTGCAGCACATAACAAATGACAGCACATAGTACATATGTGCAGAGAAGAGGATTGTGAAGAGCAGAAACAACATTGAAATCTGTCATTCCCTGTGCTTTTGGCTATGCCAATGATCAGACTGGGATATTCTTTCAAAGAGGACATAATGGGTCCTACTTCACACTTTACAGGTAAAAGGCTGGAGTCACCCACAAGCAGAGAAGACTCAGCACACCCTCCCCCTTGGCACCAGAAAACACCTTAAGAATAGAACCCACAGTCTATATCCTGCTTCTTGCATCATCTACAATTGTTGCTTGGGCTAAATCAAAAATGTAGAAAGTAGAAAGAACCCGAGGACATTGTACTCACATATACAAAGGGATATGACAGATTCGAGAGCTTCGGCTTACACTGTTAAAAGACAAAACACATCAATCACCTTTTTTTACACCAGGCAGAATATTCTGACAGAATATTTATGAGGTCCCAAAAGAGATGTGGTGACAAGCCAAAGTTTTGCTCTTGGAGTGATGCAATGCTCATTTGAATTGTGGTAGAAGACTGGTAAATGATTATGTTGGCATATATGCTAAACGACTTAGTTTAGCATGCAGAATTTTGCCTTTTAACCCTCATCCTCAGATGCTGGGGCTTCAGGCAATTTCCTACATCTGTATATGCAAGTTTTATTTAAGCATGAATTGCTTTTCTACTTGTAACACTTTAATCAGTTCTTGAGAACATGGGAAACCTTAACATCAGGTCTGAATTACTCTCTTGCTTTGTCTCTGAAAGCTGCTCTCACTGGCCACATCTATGCTCTCTGAAAGAGCAAATTCCAAGAAGCCAGTGATAGTATGCTATCTCTTTTCCACTCTGGAGAGGTGCCTGCTTGACTTTGTATGCCTGACTGCCTAGCAGTGCACCTGTCCATTGAGTTTGGCCAAGCAAAACTGCTTGCCATGGCCTTGAAAACAGGCAAGTTCTAGCTTTCCTGCCTTGCTTTGACCACACTTTTCATCCCCATCTCTACTTGGCTCACTATCTGAGTAAGCCCTTCTGAACTTCCTGTCAGCCTTTTATTGGCCTCATTTAAAACTCTGAGGTTGTTTGGGATTCTACTCAGCAGATAAAACTTCAAGTTTGTAAATGTGTATGATTACTGTGGGATTTTCGTAAATGTCAAATCTCGATGAAAACATCAGATGTATGCAATCATGACACTCATTTACATTGCAGAATTCTTCTGTTCTGCTTTTTCTACTTAACTCTCTCACAGGAAAAACATGTTGGAGGGTACATTTAATATAGGTATTGACTGAATATCTTTACTTCCCTAGTTATAGAATGCTGCTGAATTTAGTCTTAAGAATTAATTAACTGTACACAGACTTCCTAAAGGAAATGTTCAGAGGACACTGATATTCACACACACAAAACAAAAAGAAACTTACAGACAAACTGGTTTCTGTGGAGAGGTAAAAGATCTTGTCTGAAATCTGTCCCAAAGGTTTCCAATAACCTAAAATCATAAATAGAGGCTTCTTGTAAGGCATCATTACCTAATTAATTTAGCTTAATAAATTCTTATGCGGCAATACACCAGTGAAATAAACTGTTAGGGAAAGGATGACCTGTGCAGAACCAATTGCAGGACTGAATTTTAATTTAGTAAAAATAATAATTATTACAGATAGTAATTACAAATAATCTAACTTAAGACTTCCTGTGCTACAGCATCATTCCTATCAACCAATTTATAATCAATACCTTTGTCCTCTCTTTTGGTAATATGTATGAGTATCTTCTTCTGTGCCAATTTACAGAGGGAAAAAGGGAAAACATATGAAACAATTTGAGGAAATTACTTGAGAGTGATGTTGACCATAAATGCTCACTTGGGACTGTTTTTACTTGAAATCATTATTGGAGGTTTGACTGCATGACCTATACAGTATATAGGCTACATTTCACTAGCAAAACCAAAAAAAGAATTGGCAAGAAGTTGTTCACTGACTTGGCTTATTTCAGATTCAGGATTGTATCTCCTTTTTGTGAAACACTGGGAAACAGGATCAGCCATCACTTCCACAGTTGATTCCGGAAGCTGGATTTTGGATGGTAACATATTATCCCAAGGAACTTCTTCATATGCTCTGGATAACAATAAAAAGGAGGTAAAAATGCTCTAATATAATCATTACTGAAAGAAATCTGTAGCTAGATAATAAGGAATTCTGTGACAAAGAAGAATGTGGTAAAAAACAAAGGTGTATATTTCTATTTTAAAGGGACATGTAAAGACTGGAATTCTATGTTGCCTGTTGGGGAACATGCAGCTATGGCAGAGTTTCACAGGCTTCTGTTCTTTAAAGATTTCTCATTTACTAATTGAAAGAAAATGTTTATCTTCCAAAAAGCTTATGGTGATGATAGGATTTATTTTGCCTAAGCTTGAAAAATCAGTTAAGTGATATAAACAGAGATTAGACACCATGCCTGTGGCAGTTGTTCAAGATAGATGTACAGCATGTCCTTTAGGAAGCTCCAGTTTCTCTTCACTGCCTATAGAGGAACTGGAGATGAATGCCAGTCTGGGCGCAAACTTTTAGATAACTACAGGTAATGAGATGAGTCCTATGATAAGCAATTGCTGTTGCAAGACAAGAAGTCCTGAGTGATGGAAAAATTGTTTGTCATCTCATAGGCTCTGCTACCTAAAGGTGCATCAAAGCAAAAAGAACATGAAAAAAATGAAGCAAAACACAAACAAAAATATTTTTAAAAGAAATGGTGCCTCACTTTTGAGTACGTGACCTGTAGAAATAGTTCCTTGCTTTTTCTTCTCTCCAGCTCACAGAAGGATCATTTAATTCCTAAGAGAAATCAAAGAAATGGCAGAAAGCAATAGTATATGATAATATGATTTCTTGTTTAAAAAGTGAATTGAATGTATCTGTATTTTCCTAGTTTAATATTTTCTTTCATGTAAGAAAGTGAAACATGCAATCTCATATTCTTCACCAGCCAGCACTGGAGATTTATTTGGAGAGTGGATATACTTCTGAAAAGTTTTACTTAGGAAGGAAAATTTAATAAAGTGGATGTAAGCTTAAAAACTAGTAGAATGTCCTTGCCCCTCTACCCGTCAGGAATGTAGCTTTCCATTTGTTATGTTATTTATAAAATGGCATAGCAAATGTACTTTGTAGTCCTTCACACTTGCCTGATATATTTGTATGATATTCATAGCTATTAGAGGGGGTCCAACTTAAAGACCTATTTAAGCATGTGCAACACTTTAAGGGCTATGAATACTCTTATCAGTGTAGAAGGATGAAAGATACCATTACATTTTCAGTACAGGAAAGACTTAATTAGACTTGTGCTATGGACAGATTGATGTCTTTTTATTTACTTTTTTCTTCGGGTCTTGCACCAAATAAGGTAGAATCATAGAATCATAGAATCATCAAATGGTTTCGGTTGGAAAGGACCTCAAAGATCACCCAGTTCCAACCCCCCTGCTGTGGGCAGGGACACCTTCCACTAGATCTGGTTGCTCAAAGCCCCATCCAACCTGGCCTTGAACACTTCCAAGGATTGGGCATCCACAACTTTTGTGGGCAACTGGTTCCAGTGCCTCACCACCTCATGGAGAGGAGTTCCTTATATCTTACCTAAATCTCCCCTCTTTTAGTTAAAAGCCATTCCTCTTTGTCCTGTCACTACAATCCCTGACACAGAGTCCGCCACCCCCCCCACCTTTCCTGTAGCTCCCATTTAGGCAGTGAATGGCTGCTATAAGGTCTCCCCAGAGCCTTCTCTTGTCAAGGCTGAACAACCCCAACTCCCCCAGGCTGTCTTCATAGGAGAGGTACTCCAGCCCTCTGATCATCCTTGTGGCCATTCTCAGGTCTCACTCTAATAGGTTGATGGGGGTTGATTTCCTGCCTAGGCTGGGGGTCCTGGAGCTGAACGCAGTGCTCCAGGTGGTGTCTCAGGAGAGCAGAGTAGAGGGAGAGAATCACCTCCCTCAACCTGCTGGCCATGCTGCTTCTGATACAGCCCAGGATATGGTTGATTTTCTGGGCAGCGAGTGCACATTGCCAGCTCATGTTGAGCTTCTCATCCACCAACACCCCCAGGTCCTTCTCCTCAGGGCTGCACTCATAGGTAGTGCTTATGTATTAAATATATGAGTATTTATAGCAAATATGAGCTGGCCTAATTTTTAAAGTAATAATATAATTTCAATTGTAGTTTTGGTATCTTTTGTATGTTCTGGTATTTTTGCTCTCAGTCTGTCTTTAGTTACACACATATGACATGAGTAATATCAGTCTCACATTACAGTCTAAATGAATATTTACATACAAAAATGAATATTATTGGAAAAATGGCTCCCATTAAAATTTGATCATGCTACAGGCATGCACTTATTTGCTCTAATTAGATGAAGAAATGAATAAGTCCAGTTTCACTACACTATCATAATTACTGCTAAAAGTATGTCACATGGAAATCAGGGTTAGAAATGAAATGATTTGGCTATGTTTTCCTTTATTACAACAAGAGCACCAGATACTTGCCTTGAGATTGGGATCCATACAAAATGCAAAAATATGGTTTTGGTCAGGTAAAGCAGGAAAAACTTTCACTGGAGCTGTCCAACCTGAAAGAAAGGGCTTCCTGTTGTGTTAATCCCTTTGCAGCAATCCTATTGTTCTACACTGGATGAAAATAACTCAAACAATTTCCCATAAAAATTGATGCACCGATGTTCAGGTACCTGTTAGTGCTCTGAAAGGAATTACAAATGTCCATAAAAATGCATTTTCATGTATACATATTCTACATTCTTAATACATGTAAGACATAAAACTATTAGGGAGTGTTCAAAGGAGGGCTACAAAGATGGTGCAGGGTCTAGAGGGCAAGACGTTTGAGGAGTGGCTGAAGCACCTTGGTTTGTTCAGCCCAGAGCAGAGCAGGCTGAGGGGAGGCCTCATGGCAGCCTGCAGCTCCCTCACGAGGGGTGCGGAGGGGCAGGCGCTGAGCTCTGCTCTCTGGGGACAGCGACAGGACCCGAGGGAACGGCATGGAGCTGGGACAGGGGAGGGTCAGGCTGGGTGTTAGGGAAAGGTTCTGCACCCGGGGGGTGGTTGGGCACTGGGACAAGTTCCCCAGGGCAGTGGTCATGGAACCGAGCCTGCTGGAGTTCAAGAAGCATCTGGACAAGGCTCTCAGACACATAGTCTGATTTTTGGGTGGTCCTGTGTGGAGACAGGAGTTGTACTCAATGATCCTTGTGGGTTCCTTCCAATTCAGGATCTTACATGATTCTATGATTCTATGATTCTACATTAAATTAATTACATGGAAGCTGAAAGTAAAAGATAGATAATATCACAACATACTTTGCTGTGGTTTGGCCAACTTCACATATTGTCATGTACAGAATTAAATGTACAGAATTAAATTTGTGGGACGGTTGGACCAGATGATCTTGGAGCTCTTTTCAAACCCTGGTGGTTCTATGGTTCTATGAAATGTATAGAGGAAAATATCCAAACTCACAACCATTATAATAAAAGCTTGCTAATGCAACCCAAACTAGTAATTACATATTGCATTTCTACAATTACATGGTGTTTGCCAACCTTGTTAGTAACAGACAAGCTATTCCATTAGCAGTAGGTGAATGATTTCCTGAAGGTATTTCCCTCCCTCCATCATCCTCCCAGCTTCATATTCCAATAACCTGAGCTCTCCCTGATCAGGTCCTGTAAATTAGGCTTACTCATCAAGAGGCCATAGTCTGCAGTTAGCAGTTAGCGTTGAGTCACATATGTACTGACTAGTAAGCCAGCATACACTTGCTGGAAACCAAGAGAGTTGCAGCCAAACAGAAAGATGGTATAATGCCATAGTTTCAGCTCCCTTAAGAGGAACACTTACTTATGCCTTCCTTTTCAACTTGCTTTTCACTTCCAGACCCCCTAAAAATTTCTGATGCATCTGAAGCTCTAAGTAGCAAGTGTAAGCTAAACCATAATAGAGATACTTCTCCTATAAAGGTATACTTTGGAGAAGATTGTTCAAAGTCTAAAAGTTAGAAACCACTGTACAGAATGAAAAGTTAGCTCTTGCAGAACTAGTCACTAAAAGTATAAAAGAAAATCACAGTCACAGGCAAAAGTCACTAGGTTTAGTGTCAAAATGCTATATGTAGATAGCGAAATAATACAACTTGCTTTTTGAAAGAGCTTTTTGCCCAGTATGCTATAAATTTAAGTTGCTGTTTTTGAGAAGCTTGAAAGAATTTATGGATATTTGTACTGTGAAGAGAGCTTTTGAACTGAAATCCTCTCCAATTAAAACAATTCAATTGAAAAATGTCTCTTAAATAGGCAAAGTGCTTGCAGTAAAGATGGCGTCTGCATCTTCACTGCATCGGCCTGGTGTAAACTGTAAATGTTATCTGCAAATATATGACTTGCACTCATATGGGAATGCTTCCATTATGTTTTATGTCTGAAATTTTGTAATTACTTCATGGATATGTGTGTACTAGTGCCCTCTACAGTAAATAGATAGACTGCTCACATATATGCGTATATTTTAGTAATTCCATAAAAGTAGTCTTCCTCTTGTTCATTGATTAAAGAGCTAAAGGTTGCAACTGTTGTTCCTTGCGCTGTATGTGTAAAACTCATTTCAGCTATAGTGTCCTTAGGAGGATCTGTATATATTTTTACATTTGCTTTGGTAATTGTACATATGAATTTCTACAGATCTCTGCTCTTGGCACTGTATCCTGTAATTAGCTGTCTTGATTCTACTGTCCTGCTGCTGAGATGATTAGTTGTCTGACATTTACTTCTCTTTTTGCTTTCAGTGGAAAACTCTAGCATAAAAGCTGCAGTAGTTATTTTCTTTAAGTTAACTTTCAGGAGGTTTCTGTGCCCCTAGTGATTTGCTTAGTCCACATTTTAGATTTTTAGTCCACATTTTTAGTTTTTAGATTGAAAACAGCATGATTTGTTCTTGTCCAAATTGGGCCATCAATGTCTTGGCTTTGTCACTTTTAACTATCAAGATCATAATAATGTTGCCAGTGTCAATTTATTACTTAGACTAGTCTCTAATCTGGCAAAGCAGGATTCAGTGATAGATAAAGAATGTTGATATTTTCTGGTTTGGATTCTGAGTGATTCTGAGTGAACTGAAGATATACTCATTCACTTTTCTAAGCCATTTTCCCCAAACCATGAAAACTAGATTTTTTTTTCTTGTTTGTTAAAGGAAAAGCTTCATTGCACTTCACTGTCAATTGAAAACTGTTCACTTTTTGACTTTTTGTATTTTAAAATTAGTAGTAATAATGACTTCAGAGGGTCTAGCAAGAGACAATAATGCCATCTGAAGGGTGTACAGATAACTCTTGCAGATGCTTTTACTAAATTCTTTGGTGAATTATTCTACTTCTCTTTATGTATGAAAAATAAATATGACCAATTAACATCACTTCTTCTCTTTTTTTTCACTCCTGTGAAAGAAAAGGCTCAAACCACCCACTGAAAACTGATTTTATGTAAGCATAAAAACAACAGTGTAGATTGGAAAGACGTGTGACAGAAGAAGCAAGAGATAAAGAACAAAGTTGTTAAATAAACAAACATCTCTGCTATTGGACATGTGAAAAACAAATGTGCAGTGAAATACATGATTGCAGAGACAGAAAGTAATAAAATCCTTAGCAAAACCAAAGTTACCATTTACACAATGGCAGTCAGTCCTCAAGAGTTTGTTTGGGCTTTTTATGCAGTATTTTCTGGATAACCTACCAGTCTATTAGGCAGTATGCTATTATTTGGCTGTGTTATGGAAAATTATTTAATAGAACTTCTTACCACAGGCAGATATTTTTCAGCCTACTTGCAGGCCAGTTTGCATTCTTAGTTGACTTTGTTTATATGCTGCAGTAGTTATGAGCTATGCATGTTGGTTATGAGTACTCTGAATTGTCACTTTTATGGTTTTTATGTTGCACTTTTTTTTTGCTCTTTGCTTATCATGTTGTAGCCTCTGACTAGCTTTTCTTCCTTCTGCAGGCAGGTAAAAGGTCCTGTCTCACTAAGTACCTACGTTACACACTAAGGCAGCACCAACATTGGTTACACTCATTTTTTAACATCATTTGAAAGGTAGGCGAGGCTGATGTGCCTCATACTCAATGCGTGGCTTAGTCTTGGATGATCAGTGCTCTGGAGAAAATGCTTCTTGCTTCTGGGCTGGAAGCATTGTGAACTCTTCCTAGTAAAAGGCCATTGGGAAGGAGTTTAACATGACCACAATTATTTCAACAAGCTCTGCATAAAATTCTCGAACAGAGCCTCTTAAAGCAACACTAGAATGAAGATAATTCTTTAGATCAGAGAAAGAGGGAACAGGTAAATGGCCAGTTTTCGAGGGGGATGGAGATATCTGAGAGAGACCTGGAGGTAACCCATCTGGTCTTAGGACTCTGTTGCTTAACATAGTCACAAATTATCTGGAAATAGAGGGTTGGGAGTTAAGTTATGGATTCAAAAAGCAACTGGATAAATCAATGAAGACAAATTATGAATCCACAACTACTAACTACAAGGACACCACCTCCTGGTCAGGAATCCCTGGTTCACAAATCATCATGATAGGAAAATACAACAGGGAAGAACAATGGCATGCTTGCTTGGTTATAGAATCACAGAATGGTTTGGGTTGGAAGGGACCTTAAAGATCACCCAGTTGCAACCCTCCTGCCAAGGGCAGGGACACCTCCCACTAGACCACGTTGCTCAAAGACCCATCCAACCTGGCCTTGAGCACCTCCAGGAATGGGTCCTGGGTTCTTAAGTTATTTCCTTTCATTGGTAGGCTTAGGTCTTAAAATGACCTTCTTTGTCAGCTTCTCTTCATGCTTTGATATTACAGAGCCTCACTGCTCCATAAACTTGCTTTGCTCAGTAGATGCAAAAAGGCTGGTGGGGAAATTCAGAGTAACAGTGCTGACTGCCAAAGTCAAAGCTCTACATTTTCTCACTATAGAAAACCTCCTGCATATTGCAGATGTTCTATATACCTCAGCTCATCTGCCCCAAAGGCTGCTTCTGTCCCTGTTTTTTTTTTTTTTTTTCCTTTCATCACCAAGACAGTGCAGAAACTGACTGTACCATTTGCTTGCAAAATGCCTGACTGATCTCTCTTTCAGTGCAACTTCCCTAAATGACTTAGCAGTGGAATGTCTCAGGACTGATGTCTAGAGAGATTAGCAACTTTTAAAGCATCACGTGCCTGTGGGTTGGTACCTAGGCTCTGAATTGAGTAGCTGAAATCTGGAATTTTTTTATGCAGTATCATTAGGAATAGTAATTTAAAACACATCTACTTTTTAATCTCTATTTACACATTTGTAGTCAACACCTCAGCATCGCAGGAAAACTTGTAAATGAATATTAGCTTTGGTAGAACACTTGCAGAGCTTTCCCTGATACATTTATGGTGGACTCTATCTGTTTCAAGGTTTTGTACCTGAGTTAAGTTTGACTTTTGTAGACAACTTCAGTGCAGTCAGTATTTCACTCTAATAGTTAACTTTACCCAATGACAAATCAACAGAAAGTCACAGGCAGTTTCTATCTGTTTTCCGGAACTACTCTACATTCTGGGCCACTTTCTTGATAGTAACCCATATCACTGGTTTGATGACATTCAGTTTCAGATTTTGTCTGTGTTCATTTCAGGAGTGTCTCTACATCTGCCACAGTATCTCTACCTCTGTGTCTGTCTGCTTTTCTTTGAATTGGAAAAATTAATGACCAGGTAGAAACACATACCTCAAACCTTCCTTCCACTTCACTTTTCCAGAGGCTTGAAGAAAAAACCTGATCAGTTCTGACTGATGTCTGAGATCTAATTTCTTAAGTAAATAGAAATCACAGAAACTGAGAAACCAGAGCAAAAATGATATGGAATGATCAAGAAAAAAAAATGAACAAGAAAAAAGAAAGAAAGTTACAGGCTCTTATTTTTCTATCCTCTGTGCTTTTGGGTTCTGTTACTGGACTGCAATAGGCTTCAAGCAATTTAAAGTGAAAACTTCTTAGACAGAAACAAGAAACCAAAAACAGTGCCCGAATTTATTGTATTTAGAGACTTCATAGTGACAATAATAGGAACAAAGTACAGTTAACTATGAAGTTTGTGTGTTATCTCTGTATGGTAAAATGGAGCCAAACAGTTTATTTACATTTCTTTGTCATGTTCTAAGAAATGCCTCCCCCATCTATGAGACATAAGCATGTTGTCTGAGTTCTCTTAAACTTTTGTTCTAGCTGTAATAACCATTTCTCTGTGAAAATTGTGGGAATTGGCCTAATCTTCAGAAAAATTCAACCACATTGCTTACTACTACTGATGTCTGCCTTTAGAAGCCCTGGATAGATATACAAGCTTTCCAGAATTTTCATCAGAGCATGGTTTTGAGTATTAACCATCAACCCAATTTTGTTTCACATTAGAAACAGTAAATGTCCACGTTGATGTTGTAGTTAATATGAAATGATCAGACCCACCTTGACATTGAAATAAAGTAAGAAGGTAATATGTACTTTGACCAAGTTGTGATGGTCAAAGAAGTCCTAAAGGATTTCTGTTCTCCCATCAACTAGACATTGAACAACGTCTTAAATACTCTGCACTGCTATTTGTCAGGAAATGCCGGAAGTATTCAGGGGATTTCCTGACACTTTGCAGCGACTTGTTATTTCAGGTTAAAACTCATTATGGCTACTGTGCCTAGCTTCTCAATTTACACACATTCTTTAAAACATTATATAGCTTCAAAGATTTTTTTTCTGGAAACGCTCATTAGAATTTGCTGACTTGTACCTCTTTGCTACAGCCATGACAGCGAATCAAACATTCTACAGCAGTTACTGCATTGAGTTCAAATATCCAGCACAAATATATTTCATAATGGTGTTCTTTCAGAACCTCAGGGATGGTGTCCAGAAACGAATTTTATTTATTTGTTAAACATCACCGATTTGTTAAACATCACCGATTTTTTTAGTGATTAAGAAAACAGCAGCCTGCTTTACCTTCAAGTCGTGCCCTGACCGAAGCAGCTGGCACAGCCCTGGAGTTCCACTGTCTGTCCTGGCTGGTTTCCTCCTGGAGGATCATGTGCCTCCTGTGGGCAGTCTGTGCCCCCTTTCCTGCAACGGGAACCCGCTGCTGAGGTTTCACATCGATGTAGTCCACCAGGGATTCAATAGCTCTTCCAGTATGGGGCTGCAGATCAGCATCCCCTCCCGCACTCACAAAACCTGAGCAGGGATCTACTAAAGGCACATCATCTTGGTGTGGGAATAAGGGGTAATTTGGCCCGACTGGAGGGGAGTGTGGATGGAATTTAAGAAAGGAATTGCTGTCTTTCTCTTTGAAGCTGGCAAAGTCATGTCTGTTCTCAGGACCTCTCACAAGAGGCATGCACGTCTTCTTTGACAAGTTTTGGTACTGTTGGTGACCTATCCTGTGAAGTGGTTCAGCTGACATGGCGAAATTCTTAAAGACAGTTGCCTGTCTTTCAGCTCCATGGGACACCGTGGTCATTCTCCTCTATCTCCCTTTATGTGGCAGTAAGTTTAACAGACTCCACTTGCTCCTGTTTCTCTAAGTTTCTGAAGTCCTAGCCAACAAACCACAGTAAAACTAGAGGTTATCATCCAGTGTATCAGCACAAAACAACTGCAAAGAGCAAGGCAATGGCTTAAGTAGGGAATTCTTTCCTGGAAAGGGATTTATCAAGTAAGGTGCAAAAAGAATGGAGCTGCTGAATTAGCAATGAGTCCTCGTGTTGCTCAGTAACAACAGAAACAGACTCACAATTAAATGTCTCCTGGTGTGTAACGTGGCTCAGGTGTCCCACAGCTATCCCGTCCCTCACAGGGATGCAGATAGCAACTTGAAATGACAATACCAATCACTTATTCATCTAGGAGAGGCAAAATTAAGGAGCTTTCAATTTTACTACAGATTAGCTGGAGTTTTCATTGATTTATTTTAAAATAAACTGTTCTGTCCATATCTAGACCACAAATATGAATTACACTGAAACACAGATTTAACACAAAATTTATCAAATGCTACTGCAGATAAATGCAAATACAGGAAACTTATAACTTAGAATAAGTCAGATGGACATCACAATATTCTGTGCAGCTTAATTTCTTGCAGTTTTGCCAGTTGTTCTATCATTTGTCAAACCCACTAATATTCCAGGTCAGAAAATGCAGCACTCATTGCCTAATCCCAAACTCAATAGTCTTCATCTAGCAATCAAAATAAAGCAGTCTGATTTATAGGAGCCCTCTCTGCATAAATTCAATGCTCTCTGAAAAGGTCTGGCACTTAAGAGAGATCCAACTACGTTTATTTGGACAGCTCCTTTCACACTATGGAGCCTTTATTTTATGGGCTTGTCAGGATAAATTAGGGCACAGACTCTGATCACTCTCTCATTTATGTTAGTATCCCAAGGATATAACTTCCTGGAATTCCTAACTTGCTCTTGATTAACATGAAATCAGAAATGGGCCTAACATTTACTACGCTACAAGTTTATAGCAATAAGAAGTTGTGTTCCGTAATGCAGAATTAAGGTAGTTTTCTTTTGATTTTTTTTGCTGATGGAGGGAAAAAAAAAAGGCTCCTTGTTGACTATGACAGCTTTCATATACTGATCACAAGAACTAAAATGGGTAAAAAGTCACAGCTGAGATCATTCTATGTGCAGCAGTGGCACTGTAAGGCTCAGATAACTATGAAAAAAAAAAACACAAAAAACCAGAACTCTTGGTCTGACCCAACTTGTGTCCATCTTCTATAATAATTGTACATTCCAGTTAGTTACATGATACTTCCAAAATTCGACTTTTGCCTGTAACAAGCCTTTAAAATGCCATACTAGTGTCTGTTACTTACAAAGTATCTTACTGATACTTTGTAATCTCTGTACCAAATATATTTAGTTTATATACTAGAGATAACACGCAGGGTTGCAAACTGACCTGTTTCCCCACTGCTTCCTTTTTTTTTCCGGAAAGTTTAGCAAGAGATGGCAGGAGAGGCGAAGACACAGGACCCAGGGAAGGCACGGGATGGAAGCCATTCCAAGGATACCTCATGTTTTGTTAATTAAAGCTTTACTCTGGATTTTGATGACAGAGTTTCTGTCCAGATTATCCTGGGAAACGAATTTGACAACTAAGGAGGCTGAACGATTTCTACTGTACATTTTCAGGAGTAATCCGTGATGGAAGAAAGGACATGTAGGAGGCGGTGAGATGTTTGTGCAGATGTTCTTTACTGGCTGTCTGCCTTTTACCGTACTCTAAGATTCCTACGGAGCAGTCTTTTTCTTTCTTTCTTTGACGTGAACAGCTGTATTTCTTCTCTGGCACAGTACCAACATGCCAAATTTCCCAGTCCAGTGACATTTTCCTGCCAGACTTCACCTCCTCCCTAGATAACCCCCACAACGAGGCAGTCCTGTCACAGCACCGCTACCGACGCCCACCACACCGCCTAGACCAGCGCCGCCCGGGGTTCATCCTGCACGCCCCGGCGGTTGGCGCTGGAGCTGCAGCCGCGGCAGATGTTTCCCCGGGCTTTGAGGATGTGAAAGCCTCCCCCCTTCCCTCACCTCGACGGAGCTCGGGGAGCCCCCGGGGAAGCCCCCGCCGCCACGGCAGGGGAGGAAGGGCCGGGGGGAGGCGGGGGCCGCGCGGCCGTTGGGGGCCGCTAACGGCCGCCGGGCAGCGGCACCGGGGCAGCGGCCATGGGCGGCGAGGGGCGCCCGGGGGCCCGGGGCCGCCTCCGCCTCGGGCTCCTCCTCGTCCTGCTGCAGGCGGCCCCCGCAGGTACCGCGGGGCCAGGCCCCGTGTGGGGAGGCGGTGCGGGTTACGGGTGCCATAACCATAGGCAACACCATAGGCAAGCTGGCAAGGCGGTGAATAGTTGGTAGCCTCGGTACTGAGCCGAGAGAGCTGCATCTCCGTGCCGAAAGCTCTGAGGAACTGAAATAGCTCTGCAGGGGGATGCCAAGACGGCACATCTCTGGTGTAATACTGCAGCTGTCAGCTGGTGCAGACTGGGAAATTCGGTTGTACAGCCTCGACTCTAGGGCTGGGATTGCCCCAAAATGCCAGTCTCTGGTTCTTTGTGAGGTTTGGAAATTTGAACGTGGTAAATCACTTAGGCTTCCTGCTAGTATTACATTAGCTTATTTAATTTGTACATTATTACGCATACGTGCCAGATCTTTTTATTTGCCAATCTAGTTATGATCAAGTTTCACTAACGCCTTTATAAGGCCTTTTCCATAAGCAAGATTAAGGGTGAAGTTCAAAGTTGTGCTCAAAAAAAAAAAAAGGGGGGGGAAACCATTTGCAGGATTTCAGTATATACTCACTGCAACGTTGTTGTCATATTATTTCTTCTGCCCATGGTTTTAATAAGCATAATAGATATTATCAACTCCAAAACAGACATTTAATTTTGTTGCATTGGGGAGTTATTAATACAGCCTGAGTACAGTTTGATGTAAAGAATATACACCTTTTCAACTATTTTCCTTTTGTTTTGTTTGCTAACGCTTGCAGTTTGGGCTGGTGTGTTTTTCCGTAAGTGAATAATTAAACTCTTGGAGGACAACGTGGAGCACGTTTCCTAAAATGCCTAAATTACATTTGACTTGCCTGAGTCTTCTGAAGGGATAGAATATTTAACTTTTGCTAGCTCCACAATAAGGGAAACTTCACTTAAAATTAGTTAAAAAATGACTTTTTGTTCTAAATTATAAAATGTTTTAGTGGTGTAACTGTCAGAGGGGAAATATAAAGGCCAACTTGAAAAACTTAGTATAGTTCATGCAAAAACATTGTATACTTTATGTATTACAGGCTTTTTTTCAAAAGGTTTCAACACACTGAGACAGATTGAAAACCGAAGTTCAGTTTTTCCTATATAACTTTCATATTTCTAGTAATAGAAATGGTAATATTTCTGCATAGCACTCACCATTAATAGGCTGCTTGGAAATGCCAGCTGTAATTAAAATACTTGGATTTAGGAAAACACTTGAGTATTAGCATGATTGAGCAAAAATAACTTAAGTAAGTAGCACTGCTATTTATATAGTCTTTTGGTGAAGAAACCTCTTTACAAAAATTATCTTAAAACATAATTACTTTGAAAAAACTTTTAGCAATTACCATAACTTAAATAAATCTTTTTTTTTTTTCTATCACATTGTAGAATTTTCATTTCTAAATAAATGAATTGAAAATATGCCAATTGAACATTCTAGCAATACAGTCTTTTATTCATTAGCAAATTGATTAATTAATTCCTTAAGTCTCATTTTAAACTCTAATTCCTGCGCTTTTCAGACCAAATTTAATTTTCTGACAAATTAACTTTGAAGATGACAAATTTTGATTCCGTAGCATTCATTTGAAGACTAAAAGGTTTGGAATAAAATATGTTACAGAACGCAGAATTACTGTATGTGACACTCAGCGCTGGGGAGCGGCATTTTCTTTGGGCGTGCTGGGCGTATGAGTTGTTGCTCGTGCAGTCAGTGTTAACCAAACCAGCCTCTGTAACGCCCCTGGGGCAGGGGCTCAGGGTCTGTAAGTGTAGTCGCCCACTGCTTCCAACCAGGTGCAGAGACTTTTCCCCCTATAGGCTTTATTGCTATTTCCCCCTTAGCAATATGTGAGCTTCATTTCTCTCTTGCTTTGGGTAGTAGCTACTTCTTTGGGTCAACTTCATACTCTAGCCAAGGAGATTTTAAATGCATCAGAACAGGTTAGCATTTTACACTTAAATTGAACTCCCTGTGGAATCTTTGGCCTACTTCCGTGGCATAAGTTAGCAGTAAAGCTGTTGAATTTAACTCCAGAAGATCTTAAAATTGCCCAATGAATCCTCAAGTAACATAGATACTTCACGTGGCAAATACGTCCTTGAATTCCAATAATAACCAGTCATTTGGAATGGCTCTTCAGGCAGCTGAGGGGCTTTAATCACCCTGGACTTGTGGGTGAATTGTCCCATTTCCCTGTGTCAGATAGTGACAGAAAACTATTTTTCATCATCTGTTTTCATCTGCAAAAGGATCCATTGCTCGCCCATTGCACACTCCTGTAAGAAGTACAGTACAAGGAAGAATCACATGCTATGCTATGCATTTCTAGTGCATTGGGATGCTTAAAAAACTTACATGGGGAATTAATTAAGAAGCCACATTTATTTTTCTCTCTTGAAAACCCCCCAAAAACAAAACCCCCAAACCTTAGCTTTTCCCACTGCTTGTTAAGTGCAGTTGCAATTTGAAGAGATTTGGTTGTGCATTTAATGTCTTTAAAATGCAGTAGAAACACTTCTTTGGTCCTTTATTGTTTTTGCTGCTCTTTCTGTGGAACATAATGACCTCTTAATACTTCTTTTCTATGATAAGCATCTGTTTAAACTGATCATAGCACTCTTAAAATAGAGTGAGAATGAGAAGATCTTTTATGCTATAGATTGGTGCAGGAAGTGCCATTTTACCAAAGTGATTAGGAGAAGAGCAAAGGAATTCAAGTAGGTTAACCTGAAAAACGGTTTGAAAAATGTTTAAAGGCATTTTCAGTATCAGAAAGTGAGGGAAAGGATGTTTGAGGATTCAGATTCATATGTGGACAGAAACATTTATTGACTGAAAGGACTGCTCTGCAAATGAAACGTATACACATGAAAGAGCAGGTAAGTTGACTATCTCAGAATCTAGCATGTGATGTCATTAAAGATACCAAAAAATTATTTCAGTAGTTTTACATTATCTTCCTCCAGTAACTAACTCTGTTCCTTTAGCTTTTTCTAGTTCTTCTCATATAAGCAGTTCAAGAGCTCCATCTTTGGGTGTAAATTATTATTTAAAAAAAAAAATATATATATACTACTTGCCTCTTCTGCTTAGTGCCTAAACATCCCATAAAAAGCCTTGTCAGTTTGCAGTGCTTGACTTAACTTTTCTAGATACGTAGAGTTCATGTGGACAGTTAATAGTGGCAGAATTTAAAAACAGGCTGTGTTTCAGGCAGGATTTATAAATGGATATAAATCAGTATGCTTTTATTGAAATAAAAGCACCTGCTGATATTTGCCCATGGAGAATCAGATCATGTTCTTTTGTGAGCTGAATTTTAGTGAAAACTTAGTTTAGTTTTTGCCAGTGTAGCAGAATTCAGGAAGACAGTATAAATATTCTGGTGAGAAAATTTTAATCCACTTTGTTTTTTAACAAAAACCCCTCTAATCTTTCTTGGAGGTCTTTGGAGAAAGCGAAGTTAATTAAAAATTTTTTGCTCCTCAAAAAAGTTGAAAAGTGGTACTTAGTGAAGAAATATTATGAAGTAAATTAAACCGTTAATCGCAGTAATCCATCATATATGAGACTACTCATGATGATCTTCTCTCGATTTTTTTTTCCTCCAGCAAGGTTTTATTTCTTCCTGCTCCCTAAGTTTTTTGAATAGACTATTCTGCTTATGTTCTCAAAGGATGAGTATAGGCAGTTCTTTTAACCTACCTTGATTATCTCTACGTGCCAGCTAGAGAGCCTGCCTTGCTTCTGTTTTCTATAGCAACACTGTATGGTAGAGGAGTAGAATTACCAGCTCTATAATAGATGGGGTGAATTGATAATTTACTGTTATTGCTCAAGTCAAGGTAAATCAAATCATCTTTCTTGTGCCTCAACAAATGCCTTAATCTAAAATGAGTTTACCCGACTATTTGTTGCCTGGTGACTGTTGAAACTAAGTTAGCAGCAAGCACTGATTTGGTGCCACATAACTATTTAGCCCATCTTTGTAAAATAGTGGCTACTAATTACATGTTCGGTATTTTGTTGCCATTTTTTGTGTTCAAGACTTTAGAGTCCTATGTTATTTACTTTCTTTCACAGATTTCTAAAGAACTAGAAACCACAAGCATACCTTAATTTACAGTAACCCATGTTCTTTCCAAACGGGAGGTGGAGACAAAGAACGCAAAATGTTGAGATGTCTGCTAGCCACTGGTCTCTCTGCTGCCTTAAATTCAGTGTATCTGGAAAATCTGTAAAAGAAACTCAGATCTGACTTGCACGAGAACGTCCACCTGATACTGCCCACTGAAAGATCCTTCTTTACAGTTTTCTTTTGGAAGACTTGTGTGCCTTGTAAAGCTTCTCAGTTGTTATGGAAGTTTTTGAAATCTCTATTTAAAATGGAAGAAATGCAAATTAAAGTAGCCATAAAACCCCTTGTATTTTAATTTCATGGGGAAATGAGGAAAATCACAATAATATCAAAACCCAAGCTCATTACTTCGTTAATGGTCAGTATACAGATTGATTGACTTCCTGATGGTGTGCATGAAAACAATGCAGTTAAGTTTTATCCCCGTTTTGGACAGCACCTAACCCCACTATCCTCATTATGGACAGCCTTAATTTAAATCGTGATAGTTCTTTTGTAAAACTTACAAATATGGTTAAAGCTAAGCCTAAGCTTAAGTGTTGTTCAGAATGCTTTTCTATATCAAACCTTGGTAATTTCTTTTTGTTGCCTTTGTAAGGAACAGGCCTTGCATAAGACATTAGACAGTTACTAAATCTGTTGAAGAGCAAGTCTGATAAAGGGTTTAGATTGCCTGAAGTATGCTGTTGGCTTTTTGAGAGAAATTGTGTTGTATTAATGTCATTGTTTTATCTTTTAACAGTTCAACCCTCACAGGGATTTTTAAGAAGTGCAGTGCCAAGACACAATAGCTTAAAAATAGTGGGATCCATCATATTTCCAGGTACTTTTCTTTAAACATAACGTAACAAATTTCAATTAAAATATACCAGTTTTGTTTTTACCACAGAAATGCTCTTCTCCATCATATCACTTGTTGTTTAATTGTTTTAAATGTTTTAATTATTTACAATTCTGAACTGACAAGTATATTTAATAATAGGTCATAAAAGCACATATTTCTACCATTGAAATGTATTTTTATTATAGTCATTTTATAATTTTATGAGACCAAGATAGATAATTATTTTCCATAATTGTTATAAAAATAACAATGTTCTTCGTATTCTTCATCCTGGCTGTAAGACTTTTGCCCTGAAATACTGCTTTCTTGCACTGTATGCATTCCCACTTCATTTTACTTTTTCTGTACACAGAACCTGAGACTTGAAGCTTATGTTATGTTCTGCAATAAAAATGAAGAAGTGTTAAGAATTAATTGTTCATTAAATTAAATCCATCTAACTCCAGAATATAGTATAATCACTTTCTTTTCTTAATAAATTAAACAATTATTGGAAAATATGAAAATTCGATTAAAGAGGCAGTTCCTCATGCCATATGCTTATTTGTATTGCTGTCTCTGTAATGCACATTGCCTGATTTTAATAAGGCTCTTCCCCGTAGTTTTCTCTATCTGTGTTTTACAGTTACAGCTTTACTAGTAGCATACCAAGAAATTATGTGCTCTAGTCAGTATAAAATATATAAAAAAGTAACAAAAAACCCCACCACCAACAAAAAAACACTTTTCTACTGTGAGTATGAGAATAGTAATATGTTTGTTTCAACAGGGCTATTACTGTATAAGAAAGAAGAACAAAACTGAGACAAAACAAAGTCCAATTCTAGAAAATGTACATTGGTCTTTGCAGGACATTCCTCCAAACTTGACTATCATACAGGAAGTTAACACAAGTAATTTTTTTCAGACTGAGCCATACAAAAAAAAGCAGAATAACTTTTGTCAGACAGGGAGATCAAACAAACTTAAAATTGGGAATTTAGCGATGAAGTGTCTTTAGACAAATACTTTTTTTTTTTTCCTTTTTTGAAAAGCAAACTTCTGTGTCTATTTCTTCAGATTCAGGAAAGAACTTCTGGATGGAGAAAAAGCTATCCTTAATGGAGGCAGTTGCCTGGTGATTATAGCGCTCAAGTGTAAATTGAGAGATACATTTTCAAACTGGTGGTTAAAACTTTGAAAATTCTTGTTCTCACTCAATGCAAATGTAGACGAACTCAGAAACCTGTGTAATTTTTTTCCTCTCTGTGAGTTCCACCTACAGAAAGTATAGTCCTTTAATTTCCCACCTGTTTCTTTCATCATACTGCTGGTAGTTAGGAAACATGCATAGTTTCTGGAATATTTTCCTAATTTCTGTTCCTTTCTCACATCTGGAACAAACATGTCAAAAACAAATGAAAGCACGCCTTTCAAAGGTAAACAAAATAAAATGTACTGTAAGGCAAAACATTTTTCATGTATTTAGAGCTAGAAAAATTAGCTTCTGCTCTCCCTCTCCCTCTCCGTTTCCCTCTCCTTCTCCATCTCCTTCCTCCATTCTTCCCTCTTTTTCCACTATTGCATTTAAATTCCAGATGGAGAAAGGGTCAAGTTTCTTCTATTTGAACTAGCACCAGAACGAAAGACAATATATTAATATCAGGGAGATGTTGTACTATAGCTGGGCAGCAACATACTGGATAATCAAACTTACCTGACTGAGATAACATCGTTGTACCTGTACCACTGGCTAGCTCTTGGAGTTCTGCACCTGTTTGTGTAAACAAGTTCAGCAGTGTGAATACCCACAAATAATCTCCAAAACTTTTGTTGTATAAGGAGAATGTAAAAGATTACATTTTTTGATATTGTTTTGGAGGCGCAGATTCTTAGATGTATTAGCTTTTGTCAAAAGGTAAAAGATTTCTGGAAAATAATTTCTTCTTAAAGGTTTCTGATAGTAGCTTACATTATGAAATTATTTAAAGATTAATATTAAAGATGAATATTAAATAGTATTCTTTTGAGTGGTATGAAGGTTTCATCCTTTTTGTCTAGTTTTTCTGTCTTCTGATTCTGACTTCTGATTCTGTAAACTTGGCTATAATGTGACTGCAAAAGGGAAATTTGAAAGTTAGGAAGCAAGATTAAAATGTTTTTCTCAACTCTGTTTCTAAACCATTTTGTATTAATAAAGACTGTTTACACCTTCCCTTTGATACCCATTGTGAGTACACGTGACTTGGCTCCAGTGTTGCTATGAGATACTTGGCATTATCTCGTATTTTGAGTTTTGACTACCAAAATGTGGTTAAATACAGTGCTACACTATTCAAATCCTGAACTGTGGAAATACCTGACATAAATGCTCTTTTTTTGATCAGTTTCTAAAGTGATCTATTTCTATTTTTATAACAGAAAGAATATGAACAATTAAGAAAAAAAGCAAAGAACTTTAATTAAAAATATAAGATTTATTTTAAAAGCAAGAAGACTAAATTTATACCTGGTAGATATTTTATCAGTCATTGTTTTCTATCAGATCCCCTACTGCTATATTGTTCCTACAACATATGTTTACAAAGCTGTCATGGAAATTTACAGGGGTGGGGAAAAAATTTACCATTTGGCAAGTCACAGTAATAATGACACCACAAGTTTGTTACTTTTTATTATGGATATATAAATATTTTTTAGATTGCTATAAGACAAAGCAAAATGAACATGAGGAAATCAAAAACAAAATACAAGGTGGGAGAGATATGCAATCTATATAATTTTTCTGCAGTATGTTAGTAAATTTTGAGAAAAAGTATTAAGGATTTACAATGAAAAATGCTCAGCACACCTGCAATTGCATTGATATGTAGAGTTCATATTAATTTACATGCTTCTGGGTTAAAACCTGAAATTGCACCTGTAAATGATATTTATTTCCATGATATGCTATTGGAAATTAAAAAGATATTCTTCTGTTTTCTGCAACAGAAGCTACTGTAACAAGCGAATTATTAGCTGGGATGGACATACCTCCTGTTCTTAAGACTATCAAAATTCTAAATTTATTTTTTTCTATATTAAATGATAATATCTAAGTCTGTATTCTGTTTAAGCAACTTAATGTTGTGAATGTAAGTGGCTTTTCATTCTTCAATGAAAGGAAACAACCATACTTGAAGGGGAGAGAAAACTGGTGCCATCGCTGCCACTTGCCATAATGGAAAAGTGGAAACTGTTTTTCTGAACGTTAATCCCTTCCTGCAACAAATAGCTAAACTGCTTTCCACCACCTGCGGGGAATCTGAAATAGTCAGTGGTAAAATAAGCAGTAATTTGTTTATTTGATTCTGTTTCACTTATTAGTCAGATTCTCTAAACCACAGTGGAGAAAATGGTAGTGGTTTTATACTAATTGTAGCTTTTCAATGGCTTTAGCATAGCCTGATACATTCAAGTTCAGAATACTATAGAGCATAAATATCTAGCATGCTTCTGAAGAACACAAATGCTTTGCAGAATGTCAGTAGGAAGGGATAAAACAAATTGTACACTGAAATCATGTATATTATGGGAGTGATTATGACCACACCGATCTTGAAATTTTTAGAAGCAATTAAAGATCTGGAAGCACCTGTACACTGCAAATCTCAGGTGACATGCACACCTCCTTTACTGGGGGAAAAGACTAAGTACATCCTTACTTTACTCAGTTTTCTTCCTGAATCGTCATCTCTGAATTGAAAAATAGCTCACCATTTATTGAGGTACAGCACTAAAACCTTTTTTTTTTTTTTTTTAAATATGTAAACATATATATATATATATATGTATGTATGTAGCGCATTGGTAAAAGGCAATTGAGAATAGACAGTAAACAGCAGGCTTCCAAGTCTGAGAGTTCTGGATTAACATGCTGCATCTTTACTCTCTCTGTGTGTGTTAGAAGTGAGACAGTAAACTGCAGAAGCCCATGCTTATGAGAGCCTACTAAGAGACATACTCCACTCAGGAGGATGTTACAGTGCACTGTGGTTCTTGTTTACAGAACCATATAAACCTAGAGCTAGAAAGAATTATCTTAATGTTATTGTCCGGAGGAAAAAAAAACAACAACAAAACAACAACAACAACAAAAAAACTGCTCTCTATTTTTATATCTTATTTTGATGTAGATATAACAGGACCAGTGCCAAAATTAGAACTACATTCAAGATCATCTGTGAACTACTGTGTTAAAATTGTATAGCTCACTGTTAGGATAGCATTGGTAAATATCTGATGCTAATGATAAACTTCTTTCAGTGAAAGTTTATGTCAAGCTGGATCACAACAGTCCACGTATTTTATGTGTTACAAATCATTTGAGAAACTCAGAATTGATTGATCCGATATTCCGGTGGAATGGACCAAGTGGTTATCTTTCTTCGGGTAAGGACTTATGTTCTTACATGGCCCCCTGCACCCTCTCTCTTCTCTTCCTCTTCACCTGAAAAGAAGCATGATGTCTACAAAAGTGGAATGTAAATGGAGGAGACCTAACTGAGGATACTTGGTGCTTGTATGTGTATGATACATTAACTTTCTATTTTCAGAATTCAGGATAACCAAAATAAAACAGATCTGCAGATCTCTGTAGAAGATGTTGCCTTCTCTAAAGAGTACAAGGCAGAGCAGGGCATGCTGGATACAACAGATGCTGAGGATGACATCCTTTGCTGCCTTGAGAGACAGCTGGGAGTGTTCTGTAAGGACACAGCAATAGGGTCATGGCCTGTGAGACTGAGCCTGACCTCCTGCTCAATGACAGGCTGCCTTCAGATATGAAGTTGCTTATGGGGTTGACCTCTATCCATGGAGACTTTTGTCCTGCCTGTGCAACTTGTTCCATTTTTTTCTTATTTTCACTCATAATCTCCTGTATTGCAACTTGTCATCATTGCTACTTATCCTTTTGTGATGTACCTCTTAAAAGGTACAGCTTATTTTTCTTGTAACTCCCCTTAGGTGGTGAAGCACTGCAATTGCCTCCTTATACTTCTCTAGGATAAAAATCCCAGTTTCCTCTGCCTCTTGTCCTCTAACTCCTGAACAATGTCCCGGGCTTTCTGCTTGACTTGCTCCACTTTGTTAGTATCTATCTTGTCCTGAGGAGTCCAAACAAGATACAGTGTTCGGTAGTGCCCAAATAAGTGCTGAGTAGGGAGAGAATAATCACTTAATTTAAACTGCTGATTATACTCTTGCTGATGCATCTAATGAAGTCATTGTCCTAATCTGCTAGTATGGCATGAAAACTACTAATCACTGTTTCTCCATGGAGTGTGCTGGGCTACTTGTACATTTACTACTTTTCTCACATAATAATGATTCCTTAGAGGTTATGACCTGTTCTGAGTTATGTTTTTTATTTCCTTCCATATATATCTCATTTATTCTTTAGTACAAATTCCATACCTGTAGTTTTAAAGTATATTGTACATTATGATGAATTTATTAATCTGTTTAATCTCCTATCTTAGTTTATTGTTTAGGTTATGAACTATTCACTCTTTTACAATGGCAGTGCTACCAAATCCTGTTTGCTTTCCTGTTAGTCTATATTGTTGTCTATCAGAACTCTGTCCTTGTTTTTCATATGTTTTCAAGTAACTTTTCGTGTTACACAATCTGAAGTACCATTTGTACCATAGTGATTCTTCATTCTTAATCCTCTACATGCCAGCCTTCACAGTTGAGCATTTCACATTTTGTAACATCTGATACTACACTGTGTTTTCGCTCTGAATCTGACAACGGGCTTAGCCCTCAGTATGAATTTCTAGCATTCTTTTTTTCAGTGAGGTATAGATGTTTTTGCTTATAATTAAACCTGTGGTCTATGTCATTTTAAGTGGAACTGTTCATCTCCCTTGGGATAGATATATCCTGGTTAGCTGTGTCCTGCATTGTAAATGATATATCTTGATGCCCAGTCTGTGATGCATGGCAGACGCAGTATCAGGTATATTGTCGTGTATAAGTACTGAGCTTACTGTCTCTGACCAGACAGAGGGCAGCCTCCTGATTCACAATTAACAAAAATTGCCCTTTTGACTCCTTTGGCTTACCCAAACCACAATTTCAACAGCATTAACTATGTAGAAAATGTTTAAACCATGGAGACCTCAGACTTTCATTGGACAGATTTAAATCTCTTTCTGCAGATTGCTTCAGTAATAAATATCCCAAGTTGCTGTGCCAACCCTGGTTGACGAGTAAAAAAGTTACAGTGACAGGGGTTCTCGGCTCAGCAGAAACTTTAGGTGTACTAGAATCAGCAGCAGGAGGGCGAAAAACATTTCTATAAGAGAAGAAAACTTGTGTTTTCCTGACATAGCTTTCTATAGAGGTGGGAGAGGTTTTAGAAAAAAAGTGTTTAAAAAAGTGGTAATGAGAGAACTTAGCCTTCAGCCACCACAATTTTGGGTAAATGTCACAAAGAGAGTTCTTAGTCTCCTAGGGATGTCACATTCATTTTCTTTCAATTCAAGGAAAGTTTAAACAGACAAAAAGCTATCTTAAGTTTCTAACATATGAAGTATTTGTTGTATAAAATAATTTGATTGCTTGGATGCCTTTTAGAATAGGTCCAATCCCACTAAGTGGTGAAAATTATATGGGTTTTGGTGTGACTAGTTAGTCTTCTAGTATCTAGCATAGTGAATCTCCATAATAGTAGGAAATTAGGATTCATAAACATTGCATGATATTTTATTTCATAATTTTTCAGTGTCCACAGAAAAGTTGGAATGTGGAATTGTGAATCCAGTCTTAGGAAAGACTAACAAAATCATGCTTTTCAAAATGCTTCAAAATAAATACAATTATTTAAGCATAAAATCTGCAGGCAGAGAGCCTATTTTTCATTGTACTAACTGTCATAGTTAGAAAAATTCTAAAAGATTCTTTTTCAGGCAGACAAGCCCTTGACACACACCCTAAGAAGGTGTTTGGCGCCACAAAAGTTTGTCTGACTATATAAATCGAACATCATGACTAAAATAAAAAACTCACAAAGAGCAGTAAACACTCTTTTCTTTCTGTGGCCATTAACAAACAGTTCTATTTTTTGAACAAGTCGCTTTGATTACAGATAGTTCTAGTCTAGTTATGTGTTGTTGAAACAGTAATGAAAAATTAAATACTACACGATGTGTAATTTAAAATCATTACAATTTTGAAATTAACATGCTATTTTTCTTCAATTAGTGTAGTGACTCCTCTGTATTAAGGTCTGGAAATTGTACTTTGAAGTTTTTAAACATCAGCTGTTGGGCTGGCTGACATTAAGAGTATTTCAAAATACACTTTAAGTGGATGAAAAAGATTAAAAATAATTGCTTCTTATGTTCTGCATCCTAAAGTTTCACTGCATAAAACATCACTTTTGGTGGTGTCCTGAAAAATTAAATAGAACAGAAAAGATGAGAAAGCATCTCATTCTTAGACTATTTGCTAATGCAAATTAGCATTGAAAGCTTGTTCTAGTTTTGTGAAAATGAACCTAGGAATTTGGACTTAAAGATCAGTTTTTTATACACATTGCTACCTAATGTACTCAAAGAAGTTTGGGAAGACTGCGACTATGTCCTTTGACAGGCCAAAAAAGAAGTAAAAAAAAAAAAGTGTGTACTATATTTTTTTAAAACAGAGAACCTCAAAAGCAACCCCCCCCCCAAAAAAAAAAAACACAAAAGCAAAAACAACAACAAAACCAACCAAACAAAAAAAAACCCACAGGCTTTTGATTTTGTGATCCAATAGGAGATCCTTTACACACAGACATACAATTAAAATAATTAACGACTAATATTTAAAAAATCTTTTTTTTTTTTTTTTGTTATGTGAAGCATTCATTGTTCAAGGTACAATAAAATTCTAAAATAAAATCAGTGAAGACTTCTAAGAAGTCTTTACTATTTCTGCTGATGCATTTTCAAAAAATACTTGTGACCAAATCTCTTCGCTGAATTTCCAAACTTTGTCTTATGTGAACTTCTTGACGTCTTTTTAATTTAGTAATAGATTTTGTAAGTATAGCAAAACTGTGATATATCTTAAAAGTGCTCCTGCTATCCAGTCAATTAAAGGTGATGCTGCTTTTGGCCCACACAGGGCAGGTGAACATGCCAACAATTAGAACTACAGTTCTTAAATCTGTGATGGTTTTCTGACAATATTAATCTGTTAGCTATTTCAGCCTACAGTAGCAAACGTTATCCTAGTTTAGAGACATATCAACTACATCCTGAGTAATTCATCAAGGATTAAAAACCTCTTCATCACCCAAAAAAATGAAAGACAGTGTCTCAGTAGTGTGAAAACCTAATATGGAATCCCAAACCTTTCTTGTCAAAGAATTTGCACTTCCAGTCTTTTTAATAGTACTCTTTTTATTTTTTTTTTTTACCAGTGCTTAAATTTTATTTTAAACATAGTTATACATGCAGCAAAACTAAGTTGATTAAAAGCTTAAATAGATTCTTGAGGAACAAAGTTGTCCCACAGCCTGCTGCCAAGTGTGTAAAAAGATCAGGGTTGCTTTTTTTTTTTTCTTTTTTTCTTTCTCTCTCTTTTTTTTTTTTTTTTTTTTTCCCTCAGTATCTTTCTTAACATTGCGTCCCAGGAAAATCAGTGTGCATCCACACTAACATGTTAGTTTGAATAGGAATGTGGCTTTGAAGTGAATTGCTTGACCCTACCCTCTTACATTTTGTTTGGATTGTGGACTGGTTGTTGATTGCACAGACTGTATTCCTATTGGATGAAGCTAATTGGAAAGGTTTGCTTTGAGTGATAACGCGTGGTCAGTTTGTAAAATCAGACTAGGACTGATCTGAAGCAAAAAACTAAGATGTCTGTAGTATAGATCTCAAGTCCTTAGCATTGATTTTTTTCAGTCTAAAAATATGTTTTTCATACCACACTAATTCCATGCACTAGATAAAGGTCTAAGTTACTCAAGATACTAAATATAGTGGGGTTTTTGTTTGTTTGTTTGTTTGTTTGTTTTTTACTCCAAAAATAGAACAAAAAATCCATTCTCAAAATATTTTATCAAAGTGAGTATTTTACCTTTAAGTCTATTCTAATCTGCTCTAATCCCAAGGTTTACTTTGACAGCTGCCAGCAAGATAGGCTGCATGCTACTATTTGAGAAACCCTTATCTGTATTGGCACTACCTGAGGACTCTTAAGTCAGGAAAGGGCTCATCAGCTGTCATCATGTAACCTACAAGCCGACTACATAGGACAAGTGCATGGCTCAACATCAGTGCCCAAAGTCTGACCTCAAATATTGCTTTTCTTTTTCCTTAAAAAATTGTAGCAGAGTCATGTTTATAATATGTCCTTTAAAGAAGGATTCCACTTCTTCTCTGTCTTGAGCTAAGGAGTGGTGTTAAGACTTAGGCCACTATAACTGTGCATATCTTTCCATACAGAAAGATTACTTTACAATCTTAAGCATATATTATTCTAATTTTGGCATATAAATACGATGTTTTTTTGGAACGTCTGTCATACACTACTTGCTTAACTTGAACTTCCTGTCCTGCTTACTTACTTTCAAGTTTACTGCATGCTAAACATTGCCAGCTGGTAATTAGTTGATTGGTTGAGACTGAAGACTGAGAGGCTACTACTCCCTTTAACTATATAAAGGTAAAATTACTAAAAACAAACAAACAAACAAACAAACAAAAAAACACGACAACAAAAAGCACCTTTATTTGACTACTTTGTCTTTTTTTATCTGGGAGTTTTTTGCTCTTGGAAGTGGATATTGTAGAGAATATAATAGATGCTGTAGGTCAAATAAAAACAGGTTTCTAGGACTGCTTCATGAACCAATACTTAAAAACACAGTAGCAATAAGGAATATTTGTGTAAAGCTGAAGTAAATGACAC
This sequence comes from Cygnus olor, assembly GCF_009769625.2. Taxonomy (NCBI): domain Eukaryota; kingdom Metazoa; phylum Chordata; class Aves; order Anseriformes; family Anatidae; genus Cygnus; species Cygnus olor. The sequence continues at coordinate 87,245,076 of NC_049170.1, read as the reverse complement.
CCTCTAAGCTCCAGTTTCTGATTCCCATGCCTTCAGCTGAATCCATGTTATTATACGGTTTAAGAGTAAATAACCATTTGGACTGTTACTTTCTGCATTTTCTCATCATGACAGCTAAAGTTATTTTATTACTATGTTTACTAGAAAATAGCAGTGTGCAAATATCACCAACGGGAACTTTAATATTGAGACACTTCAAATCTCATCTGAGTGGAGTTTACAATTGTTCTCTTCTTTATAAGTTAACAGCAATGCAACCTGATAAAAAACTCATTTTAAAATATCTTATTTATGGTAAGTTATCAACCTTGGTAAGTGTGCTTTTACATTGAAAAAGATTTTATTTTAAAATGTGTTGCTATTTATAAATAAGTAGTGCTTACTTAGAACTTAACTTGGGGAGGTAAAGACATTCTGTTTCTTTGGATAAACTGTTTTTATTAGCATTTGCTACCAGGCAGTTCATTTAATGGCATTTACAGAGCCTTACATGAAGCTCACTGGTGTACTGAGAAATTTATGAACACAATTCTTTTTAAAAAAGAAACATAAAACATAATGAAATGCAACAAATTGAACAGGCAGTAATCCTTAACAACATAAAAATACTCCGATTTTAAATTGAATTATTCTTTAGGAGATTAACTTTAGCACAGACATATGGATTTATTTCACACCAGATTAATGTCTTAATTATTACCCAATTGTGTTTTTAAAATATAAAGTATGTACCATTTAATTATATAATATTCGTAGCTCATTCTTTCTTGTTCTGATTACATAGTTGTCTGTCAGGAGGTAAAGTCTTTGATGAAGTGAAAGTGAAATATTATAAAGGCAATGTCATTCATTACTAGCTCTCTCTTTCTTCCCCGAAGTATAGAAATTTATTCTTGTGGAGATGTAGGCAAGAGTTCCTATTGCCTTAAACAGAATGGTGTCTGATCTTAAATTTGAAATGCATACCAGTGCTCGTTTAAAGGCTTGGTAGAGCACAATAACCTAAATTAACCTCCAATGTAAATTAATTTGAGTTTGGCCTCAGTAGACTTAATGTAGAATACCTATGTCTTTTAGCAATTAGCTTGCTTGACAGAATTGGATAGAAAGCAATTTATTTGAAGCAGTTTTGATGGAAAAGTTTATTGTTTTCAGTAATGCAGTCTTACATTTTTCAATAAGGATCCAAATCTAAATATTAGCATACAAAACTCAAGTTTCATACAAATACAAAAAAGTCTAGAACATGCAGCAGCAAAGGAAAGGAAAAGGAGGACGCAAAAGCAAGGTGGAGGATCTTCTGAGCTGTCTTAATTGGATGTTCTGCAGCTATCCTAGTATTCGAAGGGATTCTGTAGGAAAGCTGGGGAGGGACGCTTTGTCAGGGAGTGTAGCGATAGGAGAAGGAGTAATGGCTTTTAACTAAAAGAGGGGAGATGTAGATTAGATGTAAGGAAGGAATTCTTCATGATGAAGGTGACGAGGCACTGGAACAGGTTGTCCAGAGAGGCTGTGGATGCCTCATTCCTGGAAGTGTTCAAGGCCAGGTTGGATGGGGCTTTGGGCAACCTGATCTGGTGGGTGGCATCCCTGCCCATAGCAGTGGGGTTGGAACTAGATGATCCTTAAGGTCCCTTCCAACCCAAGCCATCCTGTGATTTTCTCTTTTCTTTCGGCTGGTTTGGTTTCTCTTCCTCCATTCTTTCTTCCTTGCACCTCTCCCTGCTTTCTTATTTCTATGATTCTACCCACACCTTGACCTCTCTTCTTCATTCTTTCACTCCTGTTTTTAATTTAACAACTTAGCATTTTGTTCTGTTGGTCTTAAGCTTTGTGTAAGTAGAGTGGTTACCATGAATAAAATATGCATTTTATGGTACATCAATATATTTGTAAAAGATGTCCGGGTATGCATTTAGCTTCACAGTAGAGTTGAAATAACTAATTCTTCCTTAAAAGTAGATTTCATACCTGTATGGTAGCTTGTTCAGGTACTTACATTGATAGAGAAGGAATTTCTGTTCAGTTTTTACTTCTTTTAATATACTTATGTGATAGCTGACTAAGAAATGTAAGATACACTACTATAACTAATGATAATGGATGAGATGAAATACTGCACAACAAACTACAGGATATTTTGTAACATGCTTCTTAACCTTAACTTTCATATTCTTGATGCCTCTACTGTAGTTTCCTGTTGGTTTAAAAAAAAATTACAGTAATAAACAGTAAGACTTACCTATGGATATAATTAAGAATGTGGACTTGCATAACTCTCTCAAGTGTTTCTAAATAGCCCAGTATATGTTATGTATCATTAAAAAATCTTTGGGTGTTCAAAGTAGGTTTTGCTTATAAATTAAGGATTTCAATTAATAATTTAATTTTCAAGTATATAAATTACTTTTCTTTCTTCTTACTTCATACATTTTCCTCATCATCTTTCGTATTTTTTTCCTGCAGCTTACTCTGATCCTCAATATTACTATGAATTGACAGTACGGTATCACGCAGCTCCCTGCAATAGTTTTCATAATATTTCTTTCAAGAAGGCCTTGATTCAGATACTAAACAAGCTTGTTGCTGAACTTTCTTGTGAGGTTATGTTAATTAAGTCAGAATGCCATCATGTAAAAATGCAGAGAGGAGGTCTACAGAATGAAATGTTCTTTACATTTTCAGGTAAAAATCTGCCTTACTTTTAAATAATAGTTAGATTTTTTTATAGCTAGTGGAATTTACTGCTTATATGCTGAAAGTATTGTAAGTATTTAAAATTAAAGTTTTTCGATTGTTCAAAGTATTGCATGTGAAATTAATGTCAAAAAAGATAGTTATGTACTCAAAAATGTGTCTTTTACATTATTTCATAACAGCTTCAGAACTTTTTGTGGTTCTGGATAGATCAATATGTTTTTTATTTTTTATCATAAAACTTTATCATGTTCCTTAATGCACACTAACATGGGAAGAAAAGTGATACAGTGTATTCCATAACTCCCTAGACGACCTTCCTCTAGGCACCTATTATAGGTATGTAAATTCTTCCATGGATGTGCTGTGGGGTTGAATGAGATGAATCTCAGTATCTTTCCTTCTTTAAGTGGCAATAATACAAGTGCGAAATTTAGTGTTGTTTTTTTTTAAAAACAAAAAAACAGTAGGAGTGTAAAGGAGACCCAGGTAAGAATAAGTTACCAAATATACTGGGTTGACTTTGGTATTTTCGGTTTCCTTTAGTCACGATTCAAAGCAAATAATTAGGTGGCTTAGAATCAGAATCACTGAATGGTTTGGGTCGAAAGGGACTTGAAAAATCCCTTCCCCGCCCCCACCGTGGGCAGGGACACCTCCCACCAGATCAGGTTGCCCAAAGCCCCATCCAACCTGGCCTTGAACACCTCCAGGGATGGGGCATCCACAGCTTCTCTGGGCAACCTGCTCCAGTGCCTCACGACTGGCGGTGGTAAATATTGTAAATAATTTTCAAATTATAGTAAATAATATGCATAGTAAATAATTTTCTCCTTACATCTAATTTTAATCTCCCCTCTTTTAGTTTAAAGCCATTACTTCTTGTGAGCTGGGGAGGGCAGATGTCACTAAATTATGGAGGATTTGTTTAAGGCTTCTTACTGAGTGTCATTATATATTGTAATAATTATAAAATGTTATAACTGATATTTGAGTGTCTTTATACATAAATGACCTTACACTGTGTTAGTTACTTATCATCCCTGCATAAAGTTCATGTATTAAAAATACATTTTCACTTTAATATAAACTTTTTTTATTGAGGTTTGTTTTCAGAATATTCCTTCCGAACACTGAAACCATATGAAAAGAAAGTCTCAGCTCCTTTATGCTGTGAATGAGGTCTGAAAGAACATGTGATGCAGTCCCTATATATGTGTAGTTCACTTGAATTACTTTATTGTATTAAAAGAGATCTCTAAAACCCAAAGAGATGCAGTTGGTAATTGCTGAGCTGAATATATGTAAGAGCATATGTAAAATTTTTGTGAGCTTACTCTAATTATTTCAACTCTAAAAAGGCTATTCTTTCATTGTTTTCATATATTGTATTAGATTAGTCGCTATGTAGACTGCAGACATGCAGTTTGAGGAGATACCTTTCTGAAAAAGAATACCAATTGCATGTTTTCCACTTTCCACTTTACGATTTAAATTTTCTCAAAAATTAAATATAACTACTTACAAAAATAATGAAACTATTAGTTAGCTGTGTTTGCCTGAAGACTGTATTTGTAGTAAATAGCACTGACGTGAAGAGTGTAGCTAGTTTAGGTTAATTATTTATTGAGATGACATAAGTGAGATTTAAACAATGTGCAAGCTTTATAGAATGTTTGCACAATACTTTGAAACATTTCTACAATCAAGGAGGAGAAATTCTCCAGTTAGAGACTTTGGTCGATTTAAACTTTGATACAACCCAGTGGTAAACTACACATTCTTTATTAGCTGGAGGTATTAGCACTTTTTGATTTCTAAGCAGCTTTTGGCATTCAGAATTACTTCTGTGACAGAGGTAGGTAAAGCTTATAATATAAGGAGTGAAATTAACATGTTAACAGATAATTTTCTTCTTACTATGGCGGGTTAATCTAATGCGAGTTCTGGAGAGTAGGCCAGCAGCTTCTAAACTATTTCTTGGGCCTTTAATGTAACATGTTAGTCAGTTGACAAGGAACGTGGACCCATGCAAATGGATTACTAAAATGTAACTACAGTTTTCATTCAGTCTATACTTCCAAGTTTTCCTTCTATTCAATGTCCCATAGGGATTTCTATGAGGATGGACAGGGTTGAGTGGGTGAAGACATGGAATTAAGATGTGTGCAGGGGAGAAGACCAGTGGGGGGAATCTTTAAAACACTAGATATTGCTGTAGTTGTTCTTGAGATAAAACTTGAGTCCATTGTTTGGACAGTCAGAAGCTTGAACTGTTAGGGTTCCTGGCTAACTGTTTCAAAACTTGTCTTCATAAATGCGTAATAATAGCTAAGTAATTAGGGAAGAAGTAGATTATTTCTTCTGAAAGGATTCAGATGTATATAAATCTGGGAAGCATCTAGGATTACACATTTCCATGCCATCAGAATTCACAAATAAATGGCAGTTCCCGTGAAATATTTAAGTATATGGAAAACTAGACATAGACATATTGATAATGTCTGGAAGAGGAAAGACTGTATGGTTTCGCTAAAATGTTGCAAGTCAGACATCTGAAATGTGGATATGTTTCAACATTCTTGCATCAGAAATTACTAGAATCTTAAACCAGTAAATAAAAAAATGTTGATTTCATTTACTGTTCTTCTGTAAATAGATTGTATTTTGTTACAGTTACTTGCTTAGACAGAGAAGAAAACAACAGACTATGTAAGCGAAGTGCTTGTGATGCATCTCACAGATTAAACAAGGTACAGTAGATGGAGGAATAAAATGGCAACTAACATAATAAGCTACTCTAATGAAGTATAATATCAACATAAAATATGAAGCATAATTTGTTTAATGAAGAAATCAATATAAAAGTTTTAGTGGATATAAATTTCATTAAAAATACAAATTTGGTTAAAATTGTCAATATTCTGTTGCCCTTGTTGCTAAGGCAGATCACACTATTGGTCTGTATTAAGTCTGTTAAACAGAGTATGAGAAGTAGCAAGATAATCAGGAACCTTTGAACATACACTGTCTTATAAATACTAAACATGTTATTTGTAATGGAGTGCCTTTCCATAACTTCAAAGTGATCTTATCACTAATCTGGTAAAATTTTAGCTGCTTGCAGATTTTATTCTTTTTTTTTTTTTTTTTTTTTTTTAAGAATTTTGTCTCTTCCAGCAGTGAACTAGAAGCCAGCCTTTTGCTTACCAGGTTAACTGTTAATTCAGAGGTTCTTAATGGGGAAAGGAAAAAGAGAACGGGAAGTACAGGAGGAAGATATGCCTTCTGCCATAGGAGGGGAAGGGAGCACCTCTCCTGTGAAGACAGGCTGAGGGAGTTGCGGTTGTTCAGCCTGGAGAAGAGAAGGCTCCAGGGAGACACCACAGCAACCTTCCAGTACCTAGAGGGAGCCTACAGGAAAACTGGGAAGGGACTCTGTCAGGGAGTATAGTGATAGGACAAGGGGCGATGGCTTTAAACTAAAAGAGGGTAGGTTTATATTAGATATAAGGAAGAAATTCTTCACTCAGAGGGTGCTGAGGCACTGGAACAGGATGCCCAGGGAAACTGTGGATGGATGCCCCATCCCTGGAGGTGCTCAAGGCCAGGCTGGATGGGGCTTGGGCAGTCTGGTCTGGTGGGAGGTGTCCCTGCCCATGGCGGGTGAGTTGGAACTGGCTGGTCTTTAAAGGCCCTTCTAATCCAAGCCATTCTATGGTTCTGTGGTTCTACAATAAGCAAAGAGAAAGGAGTTGGAAGGAAGGGCATGAAAAGGTGTATGTTTGCTGAAGGTATCTTGGAGAGGAGAAATGAGTTGTTAGGAAACTAACAACTCATGCTGTGAGGAACCTGTTGTAACATAGGAGATAAACACTGATGCTGTCACACTGAGCTTCTGTTGCAGTACTTAGGCCGCTGCATCTTTGTACTGGCAGTCATTTTCCTGCCTCGTTTCCATATTTAGCTGCTCCATAACACCCATCCATAGAAATTTGATACTGGTTTCATGTCAGAAACATGCTGATGAAGTCCCCTACTGTTCACGGATTTAGGGTCTGATAGGTCATGTTTTCAAAGAAATGATGGGGTGGATAAAAGAGCTTTTTTATTTGCCCACATTTTGAAGAAAATTTTGTGGATCATGAGTATATTCACCTACAACGTGGATTAAAGTACTGTCAGGACATATAAAGGAGAGCTCAAGGCAATCTTGACCAGTGTTTTTCTGAGGCCTTCTTCTAAGCAAATCCTTCACAGTATGCCAATTATAGGTGCTCCCTCTATTCAGTTTAGTGTTGATTTGAATGTTGTTCTGAAGCATCTCCCTCTACCTCCCCATTGTGAAGAATATGCATGCAAATTGTCCTTTGGGATTCCACTAAAGGGGCAAGGGAGGCTAAAATATGCAGTCCTTGTTAAGCAGCTTTTTCCACTGGAAGGAAAAAAAATGAATCTGTGGAGAAAGCTCATGGTCAAAGCTAATCTTTTTTGTGCAGACAAGAAGATCAAAATAAGAGTGTATAAATAAATTTGGTTTTGCCTTTTTTGTAATCTGTGTGTGTACTGAACTTTGCAAGTCTATTAAAGTTTTTTCACTTTTTCTGTTCAGCTTTCTATATATATGATTAATCCCTGTATACAAACGAATCGCTGTCTGGACATGAAACATTGAGACTTCTTACTTTGTCAGGTTGCTAATCAGTCTATTTTTTGTTACAGATTTTATATCATTTATTCAGTTTAAAAGTCACATTTTTAGTTTAACTACTATGAACTAAAATCTTTGATATTCCAATGTCATGCACCTATTAAGAAAGTAAAAAAAATGAGAGAAAATAAGGATTTTTTAAAAATACACGTTTCTTTTGTCTAGGGAGTTGGAGTAGATGAGACATAACAGAGCTCTCTTGTATCCTAATATTTCTGTGACTCTATGCTGCTGGTTCTGCACTGATTGAAACAAATATTTATGCTATATAGGATTCTATTTGTGCAAATCTTTTTGAGTAACAGAATTATTCTTGTATGGTTATGTTTGATTGATTTAATAATCTCTTTATCTAACTTGGTTGCAGGAGACCTTTGGCATTTTTTTTTTTAATTGAAGAGAGATATCTAATATGGATGGAAAGTATGAAATCTAATTGGACCTAAATAATAGTACCTGTGTAGGAGGGAAAGCTGCAAAACTATCGATGCTGAGCTACAGATGTTTAATGCTGGCAAAATTGCCATGGATTAGCTTTAAAAGTTGTATTTATATAATCCTGAAAACTTTCAGAGATATTGCATTAATTGATCAAGGTTTACCTAAAATAAAAACAATGTATTCAGGAATATCAGATTATCCTGTTACCATTCCACCTACCTGCTACAAACAAAGAGTTTAGTAATATGTCCTTTAAATCCTAAATCATACCCACATTCCTCAGTCTTTCTATTCTTGCCTCTTTGCACCAAAGACTCTGAAAAAATATTATTTGTTTCAATTTAGGCAAAATACCTCATAGAGAGATTTTTTAAGCAAGAAGTAGAAGTTAGGAAGAAGACTGCTGAACCGTTGCCTGAAATATACTACATTGAAGGTACTCTGCAAATGGTGTGGATTGATCGCTGCTATCCAGGATACGGAATGAATGCTCTAAGACATCCAGGCTGTCCAGAGTGTTGTGGTAAGTGACAAATTCATTTATCATACAAACATTAAATACAGTTACAATGCTTTTTGCTCCGATTGAACAGAATATTGGCTGTGATCCTGACAAGTCTGTCAAGGTAGCCAATACTGGGTCAGATTGATACTTGGGTAAAACATTTGTAAAATCTTACGGATTTAGACTTTAAGACAGACTCACAATTTCTGTAGACTGATTTAAATTAAAATTAATCAAATTAATTTCAGACCTCTAGATACCAGTGGCTTTTTTTTTTTTTTTTTATGAGTTAGTGTAGAAAATCTGCAATCTTACAAGGTATGTTTCAAGTATTGTTTTTCAGGTCAGGCAAAGAAGACAATTATGTTTATCCTTAAATTTATAAAAGCAGGAATATTAGTTAATGCTTTAATGTAATTACAAACTTAAATGCTTTGTTCCAGATCTGAGATGTGGAGATCTCAGTGAGAATAAAGTGAGATTAAAATAATGAATTAGTAAATATCTGTGATCCATTTGGTATAAAGAAAAGGGAGGACTGATTGAATTCTGTTGATTTTATTCATAGGAGTCCTCATATTAAAACAAGTGATAAACCTTTATCCTAGATGTTCAGGATCATTGTTTTGAAAAGTGGCTTTGCCAGATTACATTTCCCCTGGCAAAAGGTTATTCATATGATTCCCAGATATTGAGACTGAAGTCTCAAGGGAACATCGGAAGACAGACATGTAGAGAATAAATCTGTTGTTATGCTTTTGACACGGATAATTCCCTACAGAGCTAGAAATGGTGAAAGAAACACTGGATTACATATCAAAGACAGTTTACAGTATGGACTACACTTTAAAAAGAAATATTAAGAACATGGAAGAAATTAGAAAACAGAAGGAGACAATTCTAAAATTGCAGGATATGGCAAATGCTTCCATGTGCTATTGTTTTTTCCAGTTTGTTGTCTTCATGAGAGAGACGAATTTTTAGTCCATTTATTCCAGAAAAAAAAATATAAATAAATAAATATATATATATATATATGGAAGGGCAAGATATATATCAATTTAGTACATTTATTGCAATACAAGGTCCTGTTGCACAAAGCACCATTGATTTCAAGGAAAGGTACATGAGAATCAATTTTAGAAAAGCATATCTTCTTTTTAGGATGATTTGTTATGTACAGACTGCAGTTTTGTTTTCGGCTTTCTAAGTCCATTCTTTCTTTAGTCCATACTAAACTAATTTATATTTCTTTTTTCTTCAAAATGGAATTTTTGTCTTATCTCTGATGGCCGTTTAACACCAGCAGTGAAAAATAATAGTGTTTTCCTAGCTGACATCCTTTTTTATACCCCCCTGCACTAGACAGAAATATTACATAGCTCTACACCAATTTTAGCCCAAGAAGCTGATTCCTGTTCAGCTGGGATCATAACAGACGTATCTTTGGCTGATACAGAGGCAAGATTTCACATCTGAGGTACACAAGAATCTGAAACAGCCAGTCCTGAAACATGCCTACTTACTACTTCCCATAGTTGCACATGTCATTCTACCAGCATACTCAAACATATATTCTTTTCCTTTCTTGACCTCTTGGTAAAATTCATCTTTTCCTTTCCCAGAATCCAAAACACCCTATCATAGGCAGTATAACTGAAAGGGTCCTCTGCTATTGACCAGTCTATCATTCTACCTCAAAGCAAGATACCAGCTTCAATTATTCCTGACAGATGTGTCCTGCATGATCTTGAAAACCTCAGAGGACAGACTTCACAGACTCCAAAGGACATACAACTCAGTACTCAAAATCATTGCTACTGGAAAGCTTTTCTCTCAGAAACGTTTGTAGTTTCCCTTGATATAGTTTATACCTGCTACTTCTTGTTATGTCTCAGTGAATCTGGAAACAATTCTGTCAACTCTATCTTTGCAACAGCTTTTGTACATCCTTAGAAGACTGACCGTTTTCTTTTTCTGATACTGTCTTCACTGAACTAAGTTCAGTCTCTTGGGTCATATTTTGGGTCATGTTTTGGATCATGACCTCTGTTCAACAATATTATTATCTACTACAGGTTCTCTATGTTTCTTTTCTATACCTCAGACTTCATGAGTAGTTCTCTAAAGACCATGCTAACATGGGAGAATTACTTTGTGTATCTTACATACATGGCTAGTACTACTCACTATGCCTTTTTTTTTTTTCAGCAATATGAAATGGATTCATAATCAACCGTGATTTGCTACAATCCCTAAATCTGTTACAAAAAGAGAAAACAAAATATTTTCCCATTATTTTTCTTAGTGGGAAAGCTTTTTCTAAAACATGCACTTACTCATGGAAACATTTTGATAAATACATTTTCATGAAAAAAAAACAGCAGAGTTATCCAGTAATTTCCTGTGTTGTTGCAGGGACCAGCTCATATAATCCAGTTAAAACAGTTTTAAGATCCATTTTAGAACATTTTGGGAGCTTTAATCTCTGTTGTTACTCTTGCTTTGTAGTTAAGAAGATTCAGCTTTTAATCTAAATTCATGGAAAGTTTATATTCATTTGCTCTGATGTAGAGACTGCCCTTTAGCTTACATAGATTTTTCTTCTCCTATTTTATAATTGGAACATGTCAACCACTTTCTGTCTGCTTTCGTAAGAATCTGCATTTGACAAACCTTCATCTCCCATGCCCCATTTTAAGTTTAATTTTCTTGCACAGGGATGACTAGAATTTAACAGGGTATTTCAGATGAGCTCTCCCGAGTGCCTTTTACGTCATCAGTGCTTTTATTTGGTCCAAAGAACTTCTGATAATCTTTTTAGTGAAAAAAATTAGTAAAATTTGTCTAAGAGCAAGCTAATGAGTAATCCCTTTACCAGTTCCTCTCCAACTCTTATCTCCCTTTTAAGCATCATTCAGTACTCCTTTTTTTAATTTTCCTTCGAATCGTAGTTTTCTGCAGTTTATTGAATTTGCATGTGCTGCCATATCAGGTGCTTTCAAATTAATTAGGTATTTATCTTCACGGTAAAACAATCTCAGATTGTATTATTTTCTGCTTACTTGCATGTATTTCAGAGTTCATGAAGTCTTTACATTGCATTTAAGTCTGATCAGCTACTCTATAGTTTCTATGATTCTTTTTCCCCTTTCTGACAATTTTATAATACTTTCTTACTTACCAGTCATAGGTTAGCACCAGTGATATTTTACCACCACAGATACATTGAAAACCTCAGATAATTGTGTTACCCTTTCATATGCCAATTCTATTTTGGAATATGAAACCAGATGTTTCTAGTCTCCTGGTCTCAATATGGATGTGACAGAATTGGAAACATTACGGCATAGGCTCATGAACATGGAGAAATAAAAAAAAAAAAAATATGTATATCCTCTGCAGGATTCATAAGGAAAAACCTACTGGAGTTCTGATACATCAAAATAACTGGATTTTAGTTTCATTGTTCTGTAGCCTTTATTATTTTTATAATACCTAATTTCATGTCATACTTTACTAGTCCTGGTTCCTCCATGTCATTGCGTAGTGCTCTGTGCACAATGCATCATTTATTTTACACTGCCATCACAGAATTTATGCACTAAACATAACCCTTTCACTTAACTGCATCATCTACCAATCCAAACCTCCTGTATTAGAACTTGCTTTCATCTTCTTCCCCATACTCCACTCTGACATTCTTTTATACAACATTATGTCATCATTCGTTTTTTTTTTCCCATTTGCTTTTATATTAAAATGACATTAAATCAAGATATTGCTTTACCTTCTGTACCGTTTTTCTAGTCTAAATCTCATTCTGATTTATTTCAATTATTATTCTGATATATTTCAATTAAACATGTTAACCTGATTAGTCACTGGGTGATGTATCTATCTCTAGAGAAATCTATTTGGCAAAACACACTGGTGGTGAAACATCAAAACCTTGCTCATCAGGTACCAAACAAGTGATTTTGTAGAGGCAATGACTTAGAGACGAGTTTCTACTGATTACTAATTCCATTTAGTCTCCTGCCTTTTGTAAAAGTGCCTTGAATATACAGAACTGGTGAATACAAACACCTTAGAAATTTTCATATAATTTCATCTTGATTTTACTGTTTTTCTGCTTTTAAAGCCCATTTTACATTAAATATTCCACAGTATTGCAGGACAATTGAATTAAATATTTAGTTATCAGATACATGAGGTATCAGTTTATAGAATATAAGAACAAATTAAGATGTTATGGGTTTTTCAGTTTGTGTGAAATGGCAAGTATATAAATTATGCTGTAAGGATAGAATATTTTGCTCGGATGTTTATACTTTCAAAGCAATGGTATACTGGTAGGAGTTTTTTGTTACTGAAAAAGATTGAAAGTTTACCAATTAGTTTTCAGCAGCTGGCTAAGTAAGCTACAGACCTCCTTGCTAAGGTTCCTTTCTCCTTTTCATGCTTTCCCCTAGGTAGCAGGTTACAGTACTGAGAAATTATAGAAGTAATAGTAACTGCAATAGAATTCCACCTAGCTCCCATTAAACTGAAAATTTGGAAGAATTTACTAGAAGCATACTTATAATCTTAAATAAAAAGCATATAGTTATTCCTCTGGGACACAAGCAGAGGAATGTGCTTACATGTATTTGTAAAGCTTTCTCTTTGCTGTAAAGCCATCTTGGTCTGCCTTTACTCATGTACTAAAGATGCAAGGTGTTGATGTCATCTGCAAAGGAACCTTTCTTGCTTACATTTCATAAGACCTCTAAAGCCCTCTCCAGTCAATAACAGTGGCAAAGAATGCTAGGCAAGATAATAACAGCCCACTGAGGATCAAGTGAATCCTGCCAGCCTCAACAAACAAAGGTAAACCAAATACTGAAAATCCTGCTGAAGGTTTGTGCATTAGTGACTAAGAATTCGTTATTAAGCCAGGCAAAACCAAATACCCAGGTAAACACAGACTCTGCAAAAGGAAGGAAGGTCTTAAATACCTTTGCATACTGAATACTAATGCTGTTCATTTAAGATCTTTCCTGAAGAACGGCTAACATTGCTAAATTGACCTATGATTCACGATAGTTGTAGCCAAATAGCTCAAATTCTGCTTTCATCAACTAGCAGAATGCTGGGTAAAAAAATAAATAAAATTATTTTTTTCAAATAGGTAAAGATACATCTTTAATTTATCATTTCAAATGTAAACAATTGTGTATTAATGCCATTTAAATTCCTTCTTTTTTTTTTTTGGTGTCCATATAGTTATCTGCAGCCCAGGATCATACAATCCTAGCAATGGAATTCACTGTCTTCAGTGCGACAGCAGTTTGAAATATGGAGCAACAAAGTGCTAGTGGTTGAGGGATTTGCAGTGTTGCAATAGCTCTTATGTATTTTAATGTGGTAATATTAATAAATATTTTTACATGTGTACAGTTTGTCGTGGTTACATTAATAGGATACACTTGTTTTTAAGAAATAATGATTAATCTGCATATTGTTAAAATATTTTTGGTCATATCACTTAGGTCTACTTCATTTTTAAGGTCTTTGTAATTATCTACCAGCTTAATATCAGTAAAGACAATTAACTATTTAAATCACAAGAGGAAAATATAAAAAGTAGAGCTATTTTTCATAGTTAGTCCTTTGCTGGTAGGCCTCACCTCCTTTTGACACAGCCTAGCGTAAGGATTCTGTGCTGTAGCTTTGTCTGTCCATCCATTCAGTTTTTGGTTAGCAGGATTGTAGTGAACAGCTCAGGGTGTGCATTAACACTCGGAGGTCAGGAAAGTTGCAGTGTAGCCCCAAGTGCAAAAACATCCTCCAGACTTCCTTTCCATCTGATATATAATATTAGTAGTGACCTCTTGGTAACTTCACCCCAAAGAAAGTAAATTTTTACTTAGGTCATTCATCTGTTCTGTCTTTAAGGGCACCACTCTGAGCATAACACTTTTGCTCTGACCTGAAGAAAACAAACAGTAACGTAAAATACCATGATGCTTTTTATGACACTCATTCATTACTTTTGCATGATTGTCAAGAATTAGTAAGTGGTTCACTCAATGCGTTTCTTGTCATTGTCATTCATTAGTAGCTTCATTTAAATTGGTATTCTGTAACAGAACTCTGTTAAAAATCCCATTTATACCTGTTTCCCTTTATGTCTGAAAATGAGCTAGATCTGTAGGTCATTTTTAGCTCTTTGTCATCTAAAAAATGGGATTTGCAGGTATTCGTGTTTTCAAGAACAAGTATGAACCACAGGTTTAAATATGTACATCTTCAGGTATTGTATTCTCAAAAAAGGACTAAAAAATTCTGTGCTACTATTAAGAAGTAATTTTTAAATATGGCATATCATGTAAAGATGCTAAAAAGATATAATATAAAGATATTAAAGATGTAAAGCATCCCACTAATAAACTGTTTATGTGACAGCGTGAAGCTCCACGTATATTTTGATGTGGACATGAAAAACGAAACCTACACATTTAAAGTAACTAATATGACTATGATTTGCTTTTCCAGTTTGAGTGAACTACAGTAAATTTTATATAAAACAGACACAACTAAGGCATTTGGAAAAATGGAAAAAAACATTACTAGGATTCTACAGTGACACTGTTTACTGCTTGAACATTAGTATAAACAGCATAACTAGCAGAATATATAAAATAGCTATTTTTATCAAATGTCATTTGAAAACAAATAGCTGGGGAAAAGCACGTTAAAAAAAAACATTTAGCAGTTAGTTAGGAAATTAAACTCTATTTAACTGTAATCCACAGAATGACTGAAGGCCACCCATTCCTTATTTTCATTTGGTAATTAGAAATAAACAGGCCGCAAATGGGAAGGGTCATTACATTAGATTGAAGCACTGCACATCCATCCGTATGTTATCTCCACAATTTCCCAATCATGACAGCACTAAATTAGTTAGCATTAGTTTGAATTACTAATGGCTAGAGAGAAAGCATGTTATGCAGTATTGCCTTTGCAAAAATAGGGACTTCGTTTTCATAAAAAAAAAACCCACAACATAACAAGTAATAAAAGCACATGGAGCTTCCTACAGTATGGGCAGCAAATTAATTTGAGAACTACCTTCTCGAATGCAGATTTTTTAAGGCAATAGAAATATAAATTAAGCAGCATTTTGACATTTTTATATATTTACCTTTCTATTGCACTTCAGAAACAGAAAGCTCTGGTTGGCTTTCCAGCAATCTTCAACCATTCCAACAATTAAAGGCATTCATAGAATTGTATCTGTACTTTGAGGGAGAATAATAAAAATGATGTGCTTTTTAATTGGGGCAATATACATACCAAATTTGACTTTCTTCACTAAGCATACATTTATGCATTTTAGCAGAGCACAGAAACAGTATCTTTTGGTCCTCCCAATAAGTGAAATTCACTTTAATTCCCAAAGTTCACACACCCTTTATGACCTGCTGGAAAAAGTAAAATAAGTGGTGATATGGGTTTGCCTTTAACTCTGCCTGTTACAAAGAAAAGCACTTGAAATGATCTTTGTGAATGTTCTCTCTCATTCACTGATTGCAGCCAAGTTCAGATGCTTTATTATACCTGTATTCTGTGGAACAAATCCTGATCTCAGTTAACAGTATTGACCCAGATGTCTAAATTACTCTTGATTTATGCTGTCTTAAGAAAAGAATTTTCATTTGTCAATGTATACATGCTGTATATATACAAATATACATCTCTCATTGCTAAAATATTTTAGGTTTACCCTCCTGTATGGTTGGAGACAGAAGAAAGAAATTTCTTTGCATATAAAGCCATGGAAAAAAAGTTGTACTTGTTTTTCTATTCTCAAAATTATTGAATGTAAAACCTACTTTCATTTCATCATGTTACATCTGCTATATGTTTGCTGTTTTTCCATACTGTCTATGAACTGATATATGCATTCCTATTTTAAAAGCTTTCCATTAATTCACCTCTTTCCAACAAGGTAAAATCCGTGCATGCAGAAATACTTGGCATACTCCACTTTTGGAGATGTTCCTGCAGTTTGTACAAAATCTGCAGCAGTGCTCTATAATTTGCAGAAACTGGGGTGTTTACTGTTATACGTGATATTTTTCCCCTTTTGCCAAAGAAACATGAAGTGGGCTATCATCCTGAGCTCTAAATTGACAAGAAGATTGCTGACCTGATATAAGTGGCAAACAACATTTACCATGGATACATTGTGGACATTTACTTCAAGAAGACTAACTTGCTATTCCATTACTATATTCTGCCTATTCTTTTCAACAATAGCTTTTTTATGCAGCGTATTTCTTAAAAATAAAGGTCTTTTTAAAATTAGAAAACTTACATGTTACAGAAATAGCATTACTATTAGCTAATAGCACAAAAATAACCTAATATGAATATAACAACATTTCTGGTAAGTTGACAGCTGATTGTTTTTAAACATTAGCTTTTGTGCTGCTAATTATGTAAATATTTTTCTATTACTGATTAATTAATAAAAATTTTTGACTTCTCTGTAACTGATAAATGACATGCATGTTTGGATTTTTCCTCTACATATTTTTAAAAGGATATAAAATGAAAGAGTCATAAAATATACAAGCGATTGGAAAGACATAGTAGGTTGTATTTATTTTCTCTCTGTTATGATTCCTGAGAGGAAGGGGGGCTCTGAGGAGTGGCTGTCTTCTAAAAACTGAACAAATTCAAAAAGTGATGAATAATTTGAATTCTTGGATAGCCAGGAAAATAGTCTGTGATACTCAGTTCAATGCTGTCTCCCCAGTTTGTATTTTGTTTCTAAATGCAGCAGGAATACAGGGCAGAATGTGTATTTTTGTAGACAGAAATCCTGTGGTAATGTAGGCTGTGAAAAAAAAATTCATTGGCTGATAAGGGAAATAAATGGGGTGTTCAGCTGGATTATATTAGATCATTAAATAATATGTGTCTTTAAAAGCCTCCTATATATTATGGATTATATGTATTATAGTTTAGATACAAAAGTTACTATAAAAAGTAGTATAAAATACTTTACAAATCTTGACAGTATAGTTTAGCCCTGGAGTGTGTCCAGAGCAGGGCTACGAAGCTGGTGAAGGGCCTGTAACACAAGTCCTGTGAGGAGCAGCAGAGGGAACTGGGGTTGCTTAGTCTGGTGAAGAGGAGGCTCAGGGGAGACCTTATTGCTCTCTGCAACTACCTGAAAGGAAGGTGTGGGGAGCTGGGGGCTGGCCTCTTCTCACAGGTAACTACTGATAGGACTAGAGGGAATGGCCTCAAGTTGCGCCAGGGGAAGTTCAGGTTGGAAATGCGGAGACATTTCTTCTCAGAAGGAGCAGTCAGGCATTGAACGGGTTGCCCAGGGAGGTGGTGGAGTCATCGTCCCTGGAGGTGTTCAAGGAAAGGTTGGACCTGGTGCTTAGGGACATGGTTTAGTGGGTGACAATGGTGAGAAGGTGATGGTTGGACCAGATGATTTTGGAGGTCTTCTCCAACTTTAATGGTTCTATGGTTCTATTAGGCCATATGTGAACAGAAGAGACTGTTTTCCAAGGTGGAACCTTTCATCATACTTTTTTTTTTTTTTTTTTGTATTAAAGAGCTAAATTAAATTTCATTTTAATCTGGCTTTCAATTTTGCACCTCTGGAGATCACCTACTCCAATTCTTTGCTCAGTGAAGGACCAGCTACAGCAGGCTGCTCAGGGCTGCGTCCACTTGGGTTTTGAACATTTTCACAGGTGGAGACTCCACAACCCATCTGTGCAACATCTTTCAGTATCAGGCTCCTTTACACTAAGATTTTCTTTCTCATTTCCAAATTGAATTTCCTATATTTCAATTTATGCCCAACTACATTTCTTATTTACTTAAGATATGCTTTGAAAATCTCCCTGTAAAACACGTTTATGACATTGTAGTTAGGTTTTTCCCTCTTTTACATTCCCACTGTCATGTTCAGTTTCTCTGTTTCATATCTCACTTCTTTTCTCATTTTCCCTATAAAATCTTGCCCAAGTTTTTAGGTGATTACCTGCACTTCCTTTTTGTGGTTTAAATGAGTAGTATAAATACTATCGTTGCACACTACCTGCAATTTTATAATTACTTGAAACCATCTAGAATATCATCTCTTCAGGCACCTACTTACTCAGGTTTGAAGCCAAATTCATGTTTAGTGCACTCCTACAAAAATGGCCAGAGCCAAAAAAGAATACTTTGGCATGATTTCAACTGGGAAATAAGCAGAAGCAAGTGAAGTGGAAGCAGAAATCTCATACTCATGTCAATGCAGCTACATAAGCACATCTGAGAAGAATATTCATTTTTCAGGCAACAGACCTTCAAATACAAAATTGTTCATGAGCTATCAGTGTGTCCTGGAATTCGGCTTTTATGGACACAACCACCTGCAAAGTGGAAAAATTCAGATACATAATCCTCGTATGTTTGCACTGAAACAAAAAAATGTCTGAGTTCCTGGGCTTCAGGTGTGGCTCCTTTTGGACAATATACTCAAAAGCCAGAAAACTTAGCTTTATTTTGTAAAAACTGTTTATTTATAACAGCTTTTTATTTCACTAACATGCACCGTACTTGCTTAACTTTATAAATAAATGTAAAATTTCCAATAATTATTTTCATTTTGATTTTTTTTTTTCATTTTACTCTGTTGTCAGACGAATGTCTCAGTAGGTCAGCCAGTGTTGTCTGCAATTTGGCTCACTGGAAACAGTGTTCTGATGCAGATGGCTTTACTCATTTTTTAGGGTTAAATATGAGTAGCTATATTACTTGACCAAGCCATAACATTTAGATAAATACACATGGCCACCACATCTGTTTTTTTCACTTGGAGATCAAATGAGTTTAAAGGTGGATGGTCTCTAACTGCATCCTATATTGGCTATTTTTCAAATTTAAATCTTTTCCATATTTTCACTTTCCACTCCTACAAAGAGAGAGGAAGGTTTCTGTTTCAAGTGTCTGTCTCTGTGAAGTAACAGTATGAAATGGGTTGCAAATCGCTCTCGAACACCATTGCCAAAGGCCCACGAGCTGCTTGGTGCAGCCACCTGTTGGGAGCTTGGCTCTTTGGGTCATTTGGGGTCTGTGTGCTGGGGTTGCTGACAGTATCACTAGTCTGGCTGGGATGGGGTTATCCTGCACAGTAGCTTGTATGGTGCTGTGTTTTAGATATGTGACCAAAACAATGTTGGTAACATGCTATGTTTTAGGTATTGCTGAAAAGATCTTGCAGAGTGTCAGGGCCTGCTCTGTTTCTCACTCTGCTCCCCCAGTGAATGAGATCGGGAGCGCGCAAGAGTTTGTGAAGGGTCGCAGCCAGGCAGGTACCCAAACTAACCAAAGAGATATTCCATACCATACAACACCACACTGGGCAATGAAAACGGGGAGGAGCGAGGTTTAGGCAGGTTTTGTTCAGGAGCTGGTTGGGCATTAGTCTGCCTCTGGGAGGTGGTGAGTGATTGCCTTTGCATCACTTGCTTTGTTTTCTGCCTTTTTTTCTTCTACTTCTCCTTCACTTATTAAATGATTTTTATCTTGCTCCATGACGTGCCTTGTTTTTGCTCTTCCTTTCCTCTTCCCCCATCCCACTGGGGGCAGTGGGTGGGAGGCTGTGCGGTGCTTACCTGCCTGCCGGGGTTAACCTGTAGCACAGAGTGGGTTATTCACTGAGCTTACTGCATGCAATCTCTGGTTCCACATTTGGGTGAGCCTGGTCACATCTGCCCACGAAGAGTCACTCAGCCCATTTCCTCATCATCAGGAATGGCCAAAAGGCTCTTGTTGTAATACTACAGGCCAAAGCGGGATGTGGCCAATGACCTTAGCATACAGAAGGTCCAAAGCTCATTACAGCTTTTATCTTGCTACCTATTAAAAAAAATAAAAAAATCTGAATCTCAAAAGACTTGAAGATTATACCTTAAAAAGAAAGATTGATTGATTATATCTCAAAATATCTCTTCAAGAAATCACCCACAGAGCTGGCTCTGAACATGAATTTGCCTAAGAAATTCCGTATCAAATGGGAAAGGATCAACACTAAAGATGATATGAATATGCTGGTATCAGGACTGAAAGATGGAAAAATCCTTTGGAAAAATATGCAATAGAAAAGTTATAAAAGTTACACTAGAAACACACACTAAAATATCCTTTAACCTTGTACTCACTACTTCAGTAAAGACAGAACTTCCCAAAAGGACATGAATTCAAGCATAGAGGCACAGCATAAAGCCTAAGAAGAGCTTCAGTGAAGGAGAAGCAAAGCGTAACTAGTCCAAGGTGAGATTAATAAAAAGTCAAACATTATTGGCTATACATTGAAAGACAGGCAATTTCAAGTTTCTCATAGTTTCACTGAAAACATGTGTCTCTTAAGGAGACACTAACCAGCCTACTTCGGAAAGGAATCCCACCCTGAGCTGCAAGTCCACCTCTGCTCTCACCCATGTTGCACTGTGGCTTCCTACATGGGTACCTCCGCTCGTCTCAAGGAGATCTCCATGGAAGAAAATCGTTGCTCTTGGCACCTTCTCAGCGCCGTGCGGATACTCAACTTCAGTAGGCGATGAAGACATGTTAGACACACACTAAAAACACAGACTTGAGGAGAGAACTGGGATCAACTGAAGTCCCTGGCAACGCTCCCATGGTCTTCAGTAGTAACAGAAATTGACACTGGGTATGGATGCAAACATGGAAAATAGGTTACAGCACGGCAGTAAGTCGCAAGGGGTAAATGGGAATTCAAGCAACATTATTCATTTTACAGTATTGAATCATTAAGTCTTCCCTCTAGCAAAAGCTTAAAAGTAAGCACCCATGCTTGTGTTTTCTTGAGCCATTGTCTTAACAGGTATTCAAAGCAGATGCAGTCCAGGAGTTGGAGATAAACTAAATTAAAACCAACATGAATCCAAACAAGGCTTGTTAATGGCTGAAGTGGGGAGATGTGATTCACTTCACATGTCGTCAGGGTCAGCCTCTGCGCTACAAATCCTGTGATGGATTCAAAGAGCTGGCTCAAAACCTCTCTCTTCAACATACAGTGTCACACACCCTGTACAGACGGACAGACAGACTGACATTGAATCAAAATACTGAACAAGCACCAGCAAGGTATCAAGAGCAGGGTCTAGGGGATGGTGCAACTCTGAACCAGCTCTCCTGCAAATCCAAGGATTTGCAATGTGCAGCCATGCCAGTGCTTGGCTGCCATAGCCCATCCAAGCTGCACTTTGCCACATCCATTATGCATGACATTAACGATGCCACCTGCTTACTTACCTCATTTCCACCAGCTCGGCGAGGCTGTTTTGTTTATGTCACAGAGCAATGTGCCCTGCTGTAATGTCTTATGTCTGAACTTAGTATTAGAAAATGATTTTGTCTGATTAAATTTTTATAGCAACAGCTATAAGAAACCAGTTCATATAACCCACTGCTCCGAGTTATCTCAACTGTGGATCAGGAAATACGTACCACTTGAACAAGGCTGGCCAGCTTTCATACTACAGCAGTACTCATATGTGAGCATATATTCTCTAAAAGCATATTTTAAGACATTTTTTTCAAGAGTGAGAATGTCAAAACTTTGTTGCAAACTGGCTCTTTCCTGGCCCACTGAAACAAGCAAACAAAAACCAAAACAAAATGAGAAAAGAAAAAAAATTATAAAACTAGAACAGAAGTGTAACGTTTTAGCCATGGTGCATGTATACAACAGGACAGGCAATGATACAGTACTTTAATCTGTATTGTCTATATAAAACATTTATTTTAAGCTCTATAATGGCATTATAGAAATACATAGAATAATTTATAGAGTGTATTTTAGTGTACTCACTGTGAAAATAACACATTTATTAAGACAAGTATTCTTATGTCCAAACTTTTTAAATATATGCACTTCCTTCTCTTGCAGTATTATGTTACTTTGAAAAGCAAAATATCAATAGTCTAATCTTTGTTCCTCACCAGAATCTTCTCATTCAGATTTCCCTGGGTCACTTAGGGTGCTCACTGCTGTGAGACAGTTTATAAAAACCACGAAAGTACTTTGACTGGTAGATTTCCTATATTTGTTTGCATTCATGTCTAGTGCACATAGCTTGTCGTTCAATTCTCCAAGTGCCTTCTTCGTAAGTACAGTGACATATAGTGCATTCATCAGTTTTCACCTCTCGGCCTGCTGGAATGACAATGGTTTCTGCAAAGCAGTTCGGGCCTAAAAAAAGGAAAGAGTTTATTATGTGATGCCCATAGCATACTGCAATCCAGCAAATCCAGCCCAGCTTAGTTTGTCTCAAGTCCTGAAAATCTTAACACAAAGTCAGTAACACTGGACACATTAAACAAACGTGAGCATCGTGCAAAGAGAATAAGGAAACCCTGCCTTCTGAGTTGGCTACATTCTGATTTTCCTCTGGTTTTCAGCACGGGCTGTCCTACCTTCTGCAAGTGAAGGTGCAATAAATCTCTCGTACAAAACACCCATGTACGACAGCACCTGGGCACAGACTGGCCAGATAGCTGAATACACGTTTAAGCGACAGAAAAATCTGGCTGTCAACAATGAAGTAGTGCTACTGTAGGCTATTAGGGAGCGGATTATAAATGTTATTACTTTTTCCCCATTCAAAATATACACTGCATTTCATGTAGTAGTCAAAGTATCAGATTAGTTTATTTTCCATTTCATGAGAAAATTGGCTTTTTTTCCACCAGAACTGAATAGCTCCGGCCTCTTCTGAATAAAGTCTCTTTTCAGGTATAAAATGACGCATTCATTTTATATAAGTCAGCAAGTCTACAAACACTTATTTTCATAGTACACCAAAATAACTTAATTTCCAAGGACCAGGAGGGAGAACAAGCCACCGGCACAGTGTTCACAAGACAAATCTGATTCCTTCAAAAGGTGACATCCTCACATCGCTGCTGATGGCTGCACATGCTGTATTACCTACAGTTCTCCTAAAAAAAAAAAGTATTTCTGCCTTGAATATCAACACACACTTGTAAAGCATAACTAAACCCCATAAATTGCCTCGTATCCATGCATGTTCTCAGAGGAACTGGTCCTGCTGTTCCCCAAATACAGACCAGGCTTGGGCAGAGCCTGGCTATCTAGCAGCACTTTGGCACCACCAACCACCAGGACAGGACACACAGCATGGGCTAGCGTATACTGACGTGATACAGCTGAAACTCTTGACAGAATATGGGTGTGCCAAAAGCCTGTCAACTGTCTAGCTGCTTGCCATGCTAGTAAATAAATCATAGATGAGGTTCAGCCTTCCGCTGCCAGGGATCTGCTGTCAGAACTAAGCCAAACAGCGTGGTTGCAGCTTCTAAAGCTTTTTTGTTTTTAAGTGTTTTCTCTGAAAACCAAAGGTAGGTGCAAGCTGTACATTTTAAAGCAGAAACTACACAGCTCAAAAATCAATTATAATAGTTTTCTCTTCGGATCAGATGGCGTGTTTGTGCACTGATGAAGCTGCCTGAGAGGCAGATGCGAACTGACAGCAGCGAAGGCCCTTCCTCACCGAAGAGTTACCCCTCTACGGAAGAGACCTGCAAGGCTTGCAGAAGTTTGGTTCACCTGATTGTACCCAAGAATTCTCTGAATATTTAAGGCAGCATTTTGTTTTAGAACTGAATGTTGAGGAATACCTCTAACATGTGGCTTGTCCTGTAATTTTGGGTGGCTTCTCATCTGTTCGAGGTTTTGGAAGCAGAACGGATAGCAAATACAGATTTCAACACAGCACATCTCAGGTAAAGTTACCTGCTTTACTCCCCTAACCTTACTGTGGTGCTTTTCTGTTTGTGGCCCCTCAGTCTGCCCGTGCAAAGCGTCACTGGGCTGGACAAAACAGGGAGGAGGACTTCAGCAGGGCAGGGGGAAAGACACATGTCTGGGCCCCTCTGCGCACCAGGAGGTGCCGAATCCTTCAACTGAGGTAAAGCAGAACCATTAATTAACTACACTGTACTCAGTGGAGTTTAATGAGATCCTACTCTAATCTTACTCTAATCTAATCTATATAATGATGTTTCAGCTAACTACGGTACCTTCTTGTGCATAATAAGCTTTCTTCCATCCGTAGATGGGTTCGCCCTCCCATTAGAAAACGACACCTGAGTGTTTTGCAAACTGGCCTGCGATAGCCTCCTGGTGTACAAAGCTGTACAGCACAAAGAGTTAAAACACTAAAAGTGGAATCCATTTTCCATGGAGAATTTGTCCGAGACCTACAAGACCGCTTGAAATTTAAACACTATTTAAAAGGCACAAGAGGAACGTAAGTGATGTCAATGCCATGTGCAGGATTTATTTCATTCTGGGAAAGTAAATGTTACAGGCTATACTTGGTTATAAAAATCAGACAGGGAATGAAGTAAAAACCGTGCAACACACGTAATATAAATCACGAGGATTCAGAATGCAAATGCCTCCACTCACTACCAGCAGTACTTTAATGCTGTGCGTGACAGTCTTTCCTAAATTAAAAAGTTATTAAATGTAAAGATAAAACAAGTTAGCCCTAAATTGCTAAACTATTTAATATGTGTTGGGAAATGTGTTCAGAAATGTACAAAAGGGCAATAACTACCTACTTGAGAAGGGGACCCTACAAAGCCAAACGACAGCAACAAAGTACATTAAATCCAGCAAACTAGATTTTTTTAGTCTCATGCAACCGTTCTACAGAAAACTGGCAATTTTCTGGTTCTGCACTTGCACCCATCATGACTGTACCTGCAAATCCTGTCTAGTGCTCAGATTGGCAATAGTCAACTGGCATCCTTGCCTCATCTCTTTCTTTGCAATATTGTGCATGCATGATGTTGTGGTTAACGTTACAGAAAAGGGCATCAACGAAGAGGCTGAACCAACCGTGTTACAGCAACCCCATGCACATAATGCCAGTACAACACAGTGCCCAAACACTGAAACAGAATTCCACATCTCTCCTTGTACCATTCCTCCAAACCCGAAGACTTCTTCTTCTGCCCCAGCTGTTCCTGTGCCTGCCTCAGCCCTTCCCTGGCTCCGTCCCGGGAAAGGCAGCAGGGCCAGGCAGGAGCTGCCAGTCAGAGGGACAACGTCAGTGAAGCAGCTAACGATGCCGTTCTCCATCTGCCTAAGAGGACTGTGGGGAAGCCAAGAAATTGAAGATTTTAAGCAGGCAGTGGGATGAGGAGGCAGAGTGGGCACAAGAGGGCTAGTTTTAGATCAAAAAGTGCCATTTGCTCACTCTCCTTTAGGAGGGAGAGACAGAAGAGACAGAAGCAGGTGTCTCCTCCAAACTCTTATCCAAGTGGATAAGCTGCCCTGAAGGCATGGCATTTGCTGAAACTTCTGCTTTACTTAAAACTGGGCAGTTTATATTGATTTAGCAAGAGTTAACAGCTTCCCATCACAAAGGGCAAGACATTTTGTGAGTTTTAGTCTGCAAAACTATCTCACTTAGCACATGAAAAGCATTTCGAAGTAAAGGGGGGCTGCTCTAATGCCAAAGCAGCGGTGGATTTTCTGACTAGATGTTAGGGGTGGAAGGGCAGTGAAGAGTGATTCTCCTCCCTAGTCTACAAAGCGGGCTGCCTGCTTTCTGAGCTGGTCCTTGGTACCACCTCTCTGCCCGAATTTCGCATCTGGTCCTCCTTCCGTGCAGCGGCAGCTTATTAGAGATCATTTGATCTATAGTATAAACCTCCCAGGCCACATCCCCAGCTGCATATGTGTATACAGCTCTGAGGAAGTCCGTGGTGCTGCACATCTTCTCAGTAGATTAAGATCTTGCGGCATCACTCTTAAATCTGGCAGAAAATTCAATATGACATATTGTACCAATTCCAAGCACAGTCTGAAATCTACCACGACATCATTTGTTTTCCTAAAGTATATCCTGGCGCTGTCAGGCTCTGCTTGAGCTACACCACGCTGGTATCAACAGAGATTTCTTTCCTAGGGCTAAGGCATAACTGCTGCTGCTTCAGCGATGCCTTGAAGCAGCGGGTTCAGTGCAAATCCTCCATTATCACACTGAGCACCAGATTGGAATGAGGCTCTAGGTTTTCCCCTGCTTGAAACGGCAAATCCTAGCTTCCAAAGCAACATTTGTATTGGGATCGAAGCAGCTAGGAGAGCGAGCCTATTCGGTGGTGAATGCACCGAGAGTTTATTTGTAAACGGTTTCTCATCTCTTAAATATTTTAAAAAGTTCAAAAATATTAGGGGGGTAAATGCAACAATTGTGAGTCTTTTTTTTTTTTTTTTCCAAAGTCCTTATGCTGATACTGTGAAAAGCTTCCGGTGACTTGTGTTTTACGCTTCAGTGTTGATAAATGCAACAATTTAATTAAAATGCAAATTCTGTTATCTCAGAAGAAAACAGCCGATCCAAATTATCAACAGAGAATGCCCAAGCCACTCACCTACAGAAGCAACAGTACCTGTAACCTTGACAACCTTGCAAGAGACTGTCGGAGGCTTCTCCTCCTCCTCCTCGTCTCCTTCCACAAAAGCACAGCCGTACTCTGCAGAGCTGTGCCTAGCCCCTCTGCAGCCTGCCCCTGCTTTTGCATAGGCCCATCTTCCTATTAGTTCAAAAATACAAGTCAGATACAGTGACTCGGTAAATCACGTTTTAATCAACTGTTTTCATCGGGCATTAAACCAAATTATGGACAAAGGAATCTGTTCAACTGCAAGTTAATGTGTTTGCCTGGAGAATAAGTCACGGCAAATTTTAGCCAATTAGAAGTGCAGTGACAACCTCTGCAATGTAACACTTTGATGTAAGACTGCTCTGGGCTCGGGTTTTTTACTAAACTCCCTAATAGCTGCCCTTTTAATAGCTCCTTGCAGCAGTCCAATAGGTCACTTTTAAGGTATCTGATAGAAGACCTGATAGTTATATTACATTCATCACTGGGGGATTAGAGCACTTTGTAAGGGACATAACCTCAACATTTAGCTTAGCGACTATTTCTATGTTGGTTTTTTTTTTTTGTTTGTTTGTTTTTCACATTTCACAGAGAGATTTCCCACAGTTACCACATGAAAAGGCAGATCCTACACTTTGCCCGGGAAGTCTTGAGAACCACAGCATCACAGAAGAAATAGCTGTGCTGTGAGAGATCAGAGGTTCACCCACACCGCAGCAGCCAAAAGATGCGCAGGGCAGTACATGGGAACAGAGCAAACACGGGTCCTAAAATACACGCCCAGCTTCTAGTTCTCTGAATCAGAGACTTTGTAAAAAGCTGCTCTGTGCTTTGTAGTCATTACTGGACTTTTTTGTGATCAGCCTCTCCAAAATCCTGGTGAACCTGTAAAGCCTTCTACTGCACTCAGTAGCAAGGAGGCCCACAGCTCTTGCGCACGGGGTAAGACAGTTTTCTTTTACTGCCTGGTGCTTTCTGCCAGCTACCTGGGCTTTGGTTCCCCAAATTGCCACAGTGGGAGAGGCAATGACAGCCATCCCCAACCCGCTGTGCCACTCCTCATCTTGTAGACCTTCGTCAGGCTTCCCACCCGTCCCACCAGCAGGCCTGCAGACCAAGGAGGCCAGTCCTGCCCCCTGCCGCCCCTGCTGACCTCCCCTAGCCCTCCGCCAATTCCCCTGCATCATTTTTGGGCTCTGAGGACCAGCCCTGCCCACCCCAAGCGAGTGGCAGAAGCACCATGGGCTTTTACAGTCCCAGAGGTGCTCCCTGTTCTGTTCCCTTCTCCCTGATCATCCCATCAACTGATGACAAAGTTAAGCTGGTATTTTAATTAAACTATCAGTTTTACATCAGACATAAAACTTCTAGAAACAAATGCTTCATTATTTTCAGAGAAATTGTCCTGTTGCCTTTCTGTGTTACGGAAAACTTTCATTTTCCAGCAGTAACACTTGACTGCCTCCCACTGCTATTCCAGCCGTGTTTCAAGGCGTGCCAGCACAGCACAGCACCCCAAAACCCGGCTGCTCCATCCACGGCAGTGTGCTGAAGCAGCCCGGTTTTGAAGTGCTGGCATTCCCTCCCTCATCCCTCTCACATCTAATCACCTCCTCTGCAGATGGTATCTGCACGTACTTTGTGCCCTTCCAAGCTCTAATCTCTTCTAAAGGGTCCGTATCTCCCCGACTTGATTTTGTTTCCCTCTTGTGTGGATATATATAATGCCTCTATCTCCCGCGAAACTTCAGCTTGGAAGATAAAGCACAAAAAGCAGCTAGCAAAAGCAGTCTGTGGCCAGTGCCTCTCATTCCCTGGCAAAAATAAGTTCATCACCCCTGCTGCTGTCAGTATGCTGACGGCTCCCAGTCCAGCACAACCTTTTACTCGTCTCGGTACCTTTGGACGCTACTGAACCAAATCCAAAAGAGAGTTTTCAATTACAGAAGAAGGATTCGGGTAGACCCAATTTTAAGAGCAATTTGGGACCCCGAAGAACCATGAATAGTTTCTTGTGGCTTATCAGCACCTTAAGATACGGACAGCCAGAGAACCATGGCAAATATCTTAATAGACTCCCAGTAAGTGTGTATATATGACAGGGAGAATAAAAATAAAGGTATTCATCCATTTGCTATTTTACCTAGCTGTGACAGGGAATAATGTGCTATCTTTCATAAAAGCAGTGTTTTGTTCACGCTAGACAGAGC
The DNA here is from genome assembly GCF_009769625.2 of Cygnus olor. Taxonomy (NCBI): domain Eukaryota; kingdom Metazoa; phylum Chordata; class Aves; order Anseriformes; family Anatidae; genus Cygnus; species Cygnus olor. The sequence continues at coordinate 87,215,996 of NC_049170.1, read as the reverse complement.
CTTTGTGCTTTTAAGAATAATAAACCCCCTCCCTTTTCTAGGGTCATGTTTTGTTAGATGCACAGGGAACTGACAGATTGCAAGAAAATCTGCCAAAGGCAAAACAATTAAAAACAGCATTTTGCCATGTAATTTAGAAGGGTGGGTGCAACAGCATCTGTGGAAAGGGGACAGCCAGAAGAAGCTGAATGAAGTTCTTGTGTAACAAAACGGGCTGACTGTGTCCTCAGTGGCACTCCTGCCACGAAAGGGGTAACACTTTTAAGCCGGGGCACTCGCTGCAGTCTGTGTGCGGGTGGTTTAATACAGAAGGCAAAAAAGCTACGATCTTGTTTACAGCTAGGTTTTAATATTCTGCTTATGAGACTCACAAGCCCTGCATATGATCACGTTCTGTCGGTTTACTTTTTAATTTATCATACGTCTGAGCACTACTGAATCATGCTTTGGTCTGGCTCCAATCCTAGAAATGGGAGAAGTGTCCAAAAATTCAACAGATCATGAAGCACAGCAATCACAGCCGCTGGGACAATCCTTTCCACCAGCGACCCTTCCCAAGTCCGTTTCTCCACTGCCTTGCCCTGTGCAGTGACATTAGCACCTACGGAAGCAAAGTGCAAAATGCTGCCGCGAACAGGGCTGTGCAATTACTCTTGCACAGACAGAAATGGCTTGCAGGAAGGGAACAGTCCATAATCCTGACAACAGTGCCGTCCCCGTGGATCTTCACGTGTATTTAGAGAAAGGGAATTTAGATATTGGCTTTTTGTGTACGGAACAAAAAGCAGCTCAGGCACATCGAACACTCTGCAATCAAATACTGCACGAGGCAAACAGAAAGCCTCAGAGCATAAAAGGGCCCAATTAAATAGGGGGTTTGAGTGCCACAAAAATAAACTACGTCAAACAACTTCCTTTATCAGAGAAAATATGGAAGGACTTTAATACTCTGCTTACAACGATTTTCAGAAGTCCTACGGCTTGTAAAGGGATATTGTGTTCCACCCAACACTGGCACCAATTAGACATGAGCTGAACATTGTGTCTATCTCACAGCAAATTATATCAACGCTTAGAAGCCAGCAAGCAGCGTATCAATTTTGCTCTCAGCTTTCTTGCAACTCAGTCACCACCCAGGCGATGAGAAAATCAGAGGCGTGCTGGGAAAACGCATGACGGATGCTTTTGACACGGAAAGGCTCGGGGCTGCCGGGAGCAGTGGTGTTAACGGGGCAAATCCTTCCCCATCTCACCTGTTCCTTCACGCCAGTGACTTGGTCAGGTTCGGGGGTCTGGTGAAAGACCGTGCACCCTGCTGCACAGCCAAACCTTGCCAGCCTTGCTGGGACACGTCAGCCTGTTCCTCAGACTCAGAGAGCCGTGTGAAATGCCGTTGTCAAGAGATCCTGAGCAAGTTATCCTAAAAAACTATTATGCAGATTGAAATAGGCTTTGCACTTCCAAAAGCGTGTGCTACAGGCCAGTAATTTAACGCATCGGAGTGCTGTTGCAAACGCTGGAACTAAAAGCACTTTTAATTAGACAAACCTCTGCAGCACTGCTCACCGTACAGTCTACCAGCCGGGTTCGTCAGGTCACCAAGAGGTGTACAGTAACCAGCTGGTAAGGCGCAGGACTGCATGCATCCTGACAAATGTACTAAATGCAGAATGCTAATGGGTGCTTGAGAATTATTACGGAAAAATCCCCAAAGACTACAACTAAATTGAAAGTTAAAATGGAAGTGAAGTACAGTGTAATGTTGCTTTGGCAATCAAGTGGAATATAAATCAGTGTATTTTTCCAGTCACTATAAACCACTGGAGAGTAAGAATATGTACACAAGGATGACCAATGGTTACTGATTGCTTCAAGGAATTATTCAATCAAAGCAAAACCAAAACTTCATTGGTCAAGAGTCAGACTTTTTTAATCCTACTTTAGAGTAAACACCCTGAATGTTAAATCTGAGGTTGTTTTTCCTTACTGAGAAGTATTTACATCTAAATACTGAGTCTAGAGTATTCAATTCCAGAAAGACTGTCACAGCAGATTGTGTCAATTTTCCCAGTCACCTAGTCCTCTTGCAAAATGAGGTGTTTTATAAGGGTTTGGTATGCCTTTTTTTGTTACTTTTTTTTTTTTAGGGGCTTGTCTCCACATACAGATTTCTAGTCCCTCGTCCAGTTTCCCCAGAGGTGGCTGTCTCCAGTTAATCTACTGAAGCGACACAGACTAAACTAGAAAAAGGCAGCTGTACCAGAGGACCAGCAGTTTGGTGTCACAGATGCCACTCGCGGTGTAACCTCACACAGACAAGCTGTGCAAAACTTGGTTAGCTGTAGACACAGGCATTAGAAGTTCAGATTCTTAAAGGGAATAAAGTTTGTGCAATAACAGAAATAAATGGTCTGAAGCATCAGAAGTGTCAACTTCATACCCAGAGACTTGTCCTGTGGCAGTTTCTAGAATATATGTATGGAGTTGTGCACACTTAAACAATTTCCTTTGAGTTGCATGTCAAAAGGTGAGAGCCCTTTTGAGACTGACTCCAGCACATGCATGTCATCGCTCAGTTGTGGACACTTGTACGATGAAGCACTATTTTAGCCCGTGATGATCTCTTTGAAAAGATGCCTGTGTGACTGGAGCAGGAGTTGCACAACAGATTCCCCGCCGAAACAACACAGTCACCTTCTACCACCCAAACTTCCCCACTCAGGACACCACTGTACTTTACTCATCATCCCCTCAAGCACCTGTAATCTCAGTCATTGTCAGTATTTCCCTCAGCAGCTTCTCTCCATGACCCAGTTACTCCACTTCTGTCTGTGCTCCACAAACACTCCTAAACACATTCTGGCCCTGCCTGCCATGCATTTCCCCATCGTGTCTTACTCCAGACAGACATCCACCAGCCTTCTCTGCCTCTGCCACCGCATTCTTGAGACAAGAGCTGTAACATTAATGCTAACACTACATAATTTTCCTAGTAGGTGGTGCAGGAGGCAGTGAATGAGTTTAAGCAAAGAGAAGGCGCTGGTGAAAAACTGTCCTAAAGCAAAGTAGACTAAGATTTATTTAAAGTATAACAAAACAGTTTCACAAAAGGCTTCCTTTAATATATACTGAAGGATGACCACTTTTTCTCCCACTTCCAGTTTTCTCATTTACAGTATTTCCAAAAATCTGCCTCCTAAGAATAGATAAAAAGAATAGCCTTTATTACAGGGAGAGAAGCAACATGGATCTATGCCAAAAAAATATTTACAGTTGTTGGCAAGTCATACATCAATTTAAAACATAATGGATTCTAACAACATCCTTTGCCATGCATTTTTAGCTTCATTCACTGAAATAAAAAGCCGTATTTCTCAAACAAAAATCTACTGGAAAAACAGTTCTAGTGCATGGGATTCAGAATGGAAAATGAAGAACCTGTTTACTCACCAGTCCTAGTGAATTACCACTGTCTTTAGTTGTGATAATTTTCAAGGTGTACAGTTGTAATTGTGGGTCATTTTAACTTGATGCCAAGATTATGTGTATCTGTAACTAACAGAGATGTTAGGTTTTCCCAAGAAAAAATTCTTTGGGAAATTTAAGATGCACCTACCTAAATTACTTCACAGCTGAGAAAAAACACAGTATTTTTATGAGCAAAGGAGAAGTTATGCTACGCTTCCATGCTGCTAAATCAATAATTCTACCTTTTCTTCCACTTTAATGATTTTCCCCTGGTGGTTATGAAACACAGCGCTAAGACAGTTTACTTTGGAAAGACTGTATTTTGTACCCGCTCAGGAAGATGAAGAGAAAATACCATGGACCGAACAAACACGATGCTCTGAAAGGGCACCCTCCTTTCCAGGGGTGCCCCTGAGCAGCTCTGCATCCACAGGAGGCCAGGATGCAACCTGGGGGAAGCCTGGCGTGGATCCCCCCTGCTGGACAGCCTGGCTCTAAGTGGCTTGGCACCCAGCTTTAGCTTCCTAAAATTGAGGGATCTAGTCCAAGGCAGCCATCCCCTGTCCCTCTGTGTGCCGAAGGCAAGGAAGAGGTGACTCCAGAGGGACACTCATCTCACAGCCTTCAGACATGGAGAGAAGCAGTGATGGCTTCATCCGGACAGATGGCAGCTCAGCCTGCCCACCCAGCGGCTCACAGCCTTGCTAGGCCAGCTCAGGGGAGCTGTGTGTGCCATCTCGCCCTCCATCCCCTCAGGGGTGACCGTCCCACACACCAGCCATGCCCGCAGACCGTGGTGCCAGCCAGCGTGCCACAGCAGGGGTAAAATGGCTGCCCGCAGCCTCAGGCCACCAGCAGGTGCTGCCATGGCGGTTCGCCAATCTGGTCCACAGCTTGTCCCCTTCCCTGGCACACAGAGCTGCTCCTCGTGTATCAGCCTTCGATTTCTGACATGGGCTCGAATCACTTTCTTTCTTCCCTTAGTGCCACATCCACACGTCTCTTAAATACCTCCAGGCATGGGGACTCCACCACTTCCCCGGGCAGCCAGCTCCAATGCTTGACCACCCTCTCTGTGAAGAAATTCTTCCTAATGTCCAATCTAAACCTCCTCTGAAGGACAGGAAGGGGTGCACCAAATAATAGCTATTAATCTGTCAATCAGAAACTGTCAGCAATTCAGAGCTGCAAATTTAAGGCCCCATTCCTGACAAGACTTCACTTAAATTAGGACCATGTCTCAAGACAGCTACTTAGAAATGCAACCGATTGCTAAATTAATCTAAACATATTAAACTGCAACTTAATCCAGTGTTGGATATTTAGAAATCCATCACTGTCTTACACAAGTTAATTTTCTCCTGTTTCTATTCGTATCACCCTTACACAATTCATGAATCAATAACTATCCAAAGGGGATGCTTTGGCATAGGAAGAGGGGGAAACCAGAAGATATAAGGATGATTCACTGCAAAGGTAAAACAGTCAGAATCCACTGGTGTTGGAAGAAACCAAATTAGTGGGAGTGCAAGCAGTAAGGAAAAAGGCAGGAAAGCAGGCAGGGTGACTGGTAAAATGATATTAAGGGATCATCTCTTTGTGGAGATGGAAAGACAGGTGATTTGAAGTGAGAGACATGAATTATGAAAGATTCAGGAACCGGTTTTGTTAAATGCAAAGATTGTCTCTGTGAGTTATACAAACCCTTTCATCTTAGAGAAGTGCTGCAGCACAGAAATTGCATGTCATTCACAGGGGCTGACATAAAAGGTTGTGCACTACCCAAAAGAATTCTTCTACATAATATTGCTCAACTTCCTTATTTTTGGTGTCTGAGTTCAGCAGTGATTCTTCCATGTGCTGCAAAGTTAAGACCACAATTTGATATTGCAGCTCTCTTCTCCCATCATTAGTGCATACTTTTTCTCTCCATTACACAGGTGTCTGAAACTGGGAAGGAAACAGCAGAGGAATGAATCCCCTTGGATTAGCCACATTTGTGTGTACATGAATACATTTAATCTGGGTAAGGTGAAGGAAACTGAAGATGATGATGTTAAACCAAAAGTTACCATCAACATTCCCACTGCAACTTTTTAAGAGATATCAATGAATCTAGTTTGCATATTTAGCCATCAACCCTAACATCTCAGGGAGGGCTGCTTGGCTAGAGAGAGGCAACAGTGCAGACCAGTCAACAGCAGGACACAAACATACCTTCAAAAGAAATCAGGGCTCATTTAGTAAATGCAAGCTCACAATCTAAGAAGCAGAAATTCAGATATGAAGGTTGCAAAGCTGTCTTTTCCTCTAACTGCTAAGAAACAGGGTACTCCCTGTCAGTGGCTGAACCATTTATGTGTCCTAGCACTAAGCCATGAGCTGGCATTACGAGTATTACTGAAGCTACTGTTCACAGGAGTAGTCAGCAAGCTCCAGCAAAGATGCTCTGGAAAAAATAACAAATCAGATCAGGCCTTTTATTGAAGTGATAGTCCAGAAAACTGTCCTGGCAAAACCAAACTGGCTTCCAGGCAATGGACCCCAAAGATGGTCAAGCTGGCATAGGGTCAAGCTGGTCTGCTTCCAAGATTTCTCTTCTTTTTTTTCCCCCAGCTCATCGGACCTCAGGAGCAGTTACTGAGGCATGAAAGCTAGTCTTTGTATTTACAGTAACAGAATTACTGTAAACCTATTCTTAAATATTTCCACATATTATATGTTTCTTCTTGTAAAATTATCTCTAAATGCAAGTATTATGGATGTAAAAATTCTGGAGGAAAAACAGCTGGTGCTTTTATGTTTATCTGAAAGCTATGTTTGTTTTCTTCTAGGCAAAACCAGAGCCTTAGGAAATCGTAAATGATTCCCAAGACTCTTTGAACTGATTTTCATAAAACTCTGATTAGTGCACTAGAAAAAGAGTAGTAAATAAAATGGAAGTGGCAAAACTAGAAATTACATTTTACTTTTCTACCGAAGCTATTGCTCCTAAAAATCCCACAAACAACAATTAAGAGCTCAATTTATGATTATAATGTTAGCCACCCCATTTGTCTTTAGGGTATTCTTCTACTCTGTGGTAATAAAAACGATTACTTCTCACCTGTAGCATACACAGCGCAATCAGAAGGAAAACCAGCGAAGCTCGTGTGGAATACAAGTTATTAGTTTACATAACCCCCCTAGAAGGCAAAACTAAATTAAAAGCTGGAGCTCTTAATTACAGAGTGGATCAAAGTGTTGTAAAATACGTGAGATTCTGAGTTGTGGAAAAGGAATGCTTTCTGGAGAAGGAATGTCCTACTGCAGGGAGAACAAATATCAGTCCAAGAGGAATAAACAACCAGCTCCTCTGACTCATTCCCTTTTGTACCGTGTGATTTATCCCTGTCTTGCTCAGGAACTTAGCTTGTAAATATTCCCTTTGCACTTGATACAAGAAGCTTTAGTAGCCCAATATGTACTTGAAAGTCTGCAAACATTAATGGATCAGTAATTTCTTCTCTAATTCTTTATTCCAACTTTTCAACATATGCATGTGCCACTGAAATCTGTGTATTACATTGCATGAAAATCTGTTTGGTAAGAAATCTTTGCAAAATGAAAGCTTTGGATATGTTTTTGAGAGAGAATTGAGAAGTGGTCAGGAGAGGAGGATTTTTAAGGGGAATCTCATTTCTATCAGCAAATGCATGAAGACTGGAGGAAAAATGATTCAGCCTGCAAGTAGCAAACAGTTTAAGAGTCATATGGTACCTTCTGATTTCCTTCCCTTTTTCTTTTTACCTTTTCTTGCTTATTGCATTGTAAACTCCTCAAGTCTGAGACTGTTTCTTGCATTTTTATTTTTCATTTTTTGCACAGGACCTTGCATATCAGAGCCACAATCCTAATTTGGAAATTAATCATAATAATTACAATCAATAATTTTCTATCTATCAGAGCATTTAGGAGTTTGCTCCGCAGTCCAAATACTAAATGCTAATTATTTGACACGTCCATTAAATCGTGAAGTAACAAATCTAATCGAACAGTGAGGAAAAGTTAAAACATAAATGAATTCTGTCACATTAGAGATGAAGGAAACAAAGGATGACTACAGTCAGAAGACTCTAAGAAGACTCAGGGCTCTACCATGAATAATACAAACACACCCACACGTGGTAACTCTCTGTAACAGGAAGGTGGCTCTGCAGAGATGGAGTTGCAGAGGTATCTCTACCCACCAAACACTAAAAAGCCACTGGTTGCAGTGCTGTGGGGGGATCTGGTAAATAATGGTTGGGTCTTGAGCTTCCTCACAGACTCTGTGACTCTAGGAACTTTCATTATATTTCCCCTCTGTTTTCTTTCCAAAAGGAAGCCTTTTCAGTCACTTCTTGTTAGCCAGCTCCATGTGACCATCCGAAAGGGCTTAGCTCCAACTAAAATGCTAGAAATCAGCTGCATACTCCCTTTTACTGGGTCACTGATGGAGACACTGAGTCCCCCAGGAATCAACACAAGAATGTTTTGACCCACAGGATCCTTACGTTTTCCTTAGATTTTCTTTGCATGAATTTCTCTATTTTTTAAATCTGTGCAAGCTCTTGGCTGTCACAGGAAACTGTGGCAATGAGTTCCACAGTTTCATCGTGCCTTGTATGAAAAGGCACCTACAGCCCTTCGCTTCCTTTGAGCCTTCACCTAATAATTTCATTGAGCTAGACTAGCTCTTACAATGTGAGAGACAGCAGAGGTGATATTCAGAGGATGAGCAACCGAAGTTCTTGATAATAAGGATTTTCTCCTTTACGATGCCTTCTAGCCAAGGATTTCAAACCATATCTCAGGATTTACACGCTGTAAGATTAGCCAGAGTTCTATGAATTTACATTTTGAGGATCTGTACACTTTCTTAAGCACAAGAATAGCAATGATTTTTAATACGTTTCTCCCCTTTTACTATGAAAAAGGGAAAATCGCTTATGTCCTCTAGAAGAAAGTGACAGTTTTCCATAAAATTGCAGTGTAGAGACACCAGCCGATTTCTAACGAGCATTCAATATATGCTTGCTGTCTAATGTGCAAGTGGAAATAATGTTTCCTCTATTTAATTATTTTACAGGCTAACAAGGCATCATTTTGATTCTAAATTGCAATCACAAAAAAACAAAGAGAATAATTTTTAAAGGAAGCCCTGGCTATAACGCTGTAAACAAGATCACTTAAATGCTTTAAAACAAGCTAAAGCACTTTGGAATGGAAACTTAGAATTTGTATAGTTCTTGGGAAATTACATCAAGGAGTAAAATACATCAAGCAGCCTTCCCTGAAGCGTGTGTTGATTTCTACTGTATTAGGAACACTGCTCCAGGTAACACCACACCACCAGCAAGACTAAATAATCCAGTTGGAAAGGTAAGATTCTCTGAGGGAATTGTATGCAAACAGAAGCAACTGCTCTTCAAAATGCCTGCCATAAAAGCTACTCTTAAATGCATCTTCATCTTCAGCTAATGCTGTAAATACTAGACCTGTCAAAGGATACTGCAACAAAATGAAAATACCCTAACCACAGTTAAATAATTAAATTGATAAATTTAGATTCCAGACTTTAAGCCTTCCTGGCATGTTGTTTCATTTTCCCTGGGCAGAAAGTCTTAATAAATAAAACAACTCTACACCTGTAATTACAAGACCCATATTTTAGCTAATTATGTCATATTTATTCATGCTAAATAAAACTATGTTGACAAGTAATGACTCAGTGCAGATACTGTCAGAAAGAGGCAAACTCCTAAAATAGGATAAAATGTCAGATACAATGGAAGGCAGCAGGAAAAACTTTGTTTTTTTATTTCTTTGGTACTTCCTTTTCTCAGCCTTCATTTCTTTTCAAAGTGGAGCTTTTAAAAGCCACACTCAGTCACTTATTTTTTCGCAATAGCTCATCTATCACAAGTTCTTCCTGCACAAGACGTTGCTTTTAAAAGAACATTTCTAACAAAGGATTCTGGTGAGAAGTCAGATTCCACTTCCAAGCAGTTAAAAAGTGAGAAAAAATGTCTAAGGGAAACAACTAGCCTGCCTACCCACATTTTACAACATTCGTCTCCCATTATGGACAGACTTACTAAGCCTAGGTTTCCTAATTGTTTGTTTTTTATTAAATAGATTTTAAGAGAGGCTCCCCACCTCATCCCTGGTGTTTATGGGAATTTATATCAGTTCTGGCAAATTACATCAAGGAGTAAAATACATCAAGGAGTCTTCCCTCAAGCGTAAGTCTAGGTTTAAGATGCTCCATTGCCCTGTGTTTGGATTTCAAATGTGAGATCCACAAAAGGATAGCCAAATTGCAAGAAGATTGTGCAGGACATTCAACCATCTAGATTTAGAGAGAAGAGTATGCACCTTGGCCACGTGGCAGGAGGAGGAATGGGAGTGTTAAAAGAAATTGTGGAAAAATGAAAGAGTGAAGAAATTAAACAACAGAACTATGGGGTATCAGTTTGAAACACAAATAAATTTCCCATATGTTCAAGGTATGAAAGAACTTTCCAACAAGCCCTTTCCTTTAATGATGAAGAAAATACCTGGGATACTGCATCTAGGAAATAGAGCAAAGCCACATGTTCCCATTAGAAAATCATCCTGAATGCAGTCAGCACAGCAGAACAAGTGCTGCATTTTCCTGTGGAGTTACTGTTGCACAGGCTTGGGGAGACAAAAGGTTGACCTTCCCAGGGGGGAGGGGGGTCTCACCCAACCCCCTTTGGGACACCCAGCCCATCAAGGCTTGGAGCCTGGCCTGAATGACCTGCCAGGAGCACGAGCAGCAAGGCTCCCACGCCGAAACCTGCATGTCTGCATGCTCCCAAACCCAGCCCAGGGCATTACAGACATTTCAAAGAAGTTCATATAATATAAATCAAACTGAAGAACGCCCTTTCTTCCTCCAGATATTAGGGCAGGAACACCTCACATCTAAGTGAGTTTTCTCAAATCCACTTCCTTTGTGGTTTGCAAAACAGACCCAGGTCTATGTGCATCACAGTCCTCAGTGTCACCCCATGCATACATTTTATTATACCTGCATTATTTTTCTGGCTACATAAATTCCCTGCCCACCACATGCATACAAGAAATACCATCTTATATGCAATCATACCAAGCTGCAAACCAATTTCAGTAGTACTGTGTCTTAGCTAGGAAATCTGCTATCTCACCATGGGTGCTGCATTTTTTCATTAGAGGAGTGCACATTGCATGAATTCACTTACACATCTCCTGAACTCCTGCAGGATATTGATAAAAATGCTAGTTCCAAAGTTTCAGCTGTCCCTAACATATCCGTGTATGTCTAATGCAGACTCAAAAACACTGCTACCACTTTGGTACTTTCCAACAGCAATATGTAAAACATGGAAGTGTCCTTCTCATACAGTTTTTTTTTTTTCCTCCAGCACAAAACAAATTGTTGTATTAGAATTCTACTACTGGAAATCTAGAAAAACACACCGTATATATTATCTACTGTTTTTTTTTTTCCACAAAACCTTTGGGTTCTTGAAATTTCCATGTTTCCAATTCGGGCTAGACATTCGATAGCCCTGGAAGAATTCGGCATTTCTTCATGCCATTTTTTTTGTCATTAACATTTTGTTTTAAAGGACTACCCAACTGAATATCTTTAAAAAATATATATTTTTTCTCTATCCAACATACTATGTAACTTCATAGTTGGTGGTGTCCCGTGCTTGTTGACTTTTTGCCTGTAGTTATTACAGCTTTCCAGAATGAGCTCAACTAGTTTAGGCACTAAGTGTCTTGTGACCCTTCACATTTTTGCTCATATTTTTGCTGTCTTTGGAGAGACTTTTCTAAACAATCTGAAGGTTCCCCATGGATTTCCTAAGACTATACATGCAACTTCCAAACCAAAATGTTGATGTTGTGCTGCTGGGAACTGCTATATCCATGCACATGTGGACACACTCGTATAAACTAAAATATTAACTCCAAACAAGTTCAGCCAACTGAGTTTAACCGACTGAGGAGGACTCCCATCTATTCTCCCAGACAAAACGACACTGAAAAAAACCACCGTAATTAATTACGGGCATTTGGTCATTGCTGATCTATGATTTTAAAATATTTTGGATGTTTTCCTAATTCATTCTTATAGAGTAATGGTATACTTGCACAATTGATTGACCAAGCAGATTGTAAAACATCTTTCAGATACATGCAATCTTTTAAAAGAAGTACATCAAGTTTCTTTCGGTATAAATTTAATACACCTCAGACTGCAGGATGTGTGAGAGCACAAAGAACACTGAACGATGAACTCAAGTAAGAACAAACTTTGCCCATGTGAATCTGGACAGGGGACCCTCTTGCTGTTTGGAGGGCCTTTCCTAATGCAGCTGCAGGATGCAGCAGAGGCTCTCTTTCCTTCCAATATGATCAGGGGATGAGAAGGCTTCTTTTCCTGGTAACTCTTCTCTAGCAATGACAGGATGCACTTTACCTGTTTCCTTTGCCAATATCCCAAACTGCCACATACTGCAAAGGTCTTTCAGAACTGTCACAAGGCTGTCTGAATGTGTGATAAGGATTGCTCTCCTGTGCAGACAAATACTTCAGGACATACTTATTAGCAAGCTCTTATAGCTAGGAAGAACCTGCCTGGATATTTTCCTGATTTTTGGTTTGCAAAAGCTTTACTGATCTGGTGAAAGATTTGGAAAGTTCTCTAATCAAAAAAAAAAAAAAAAAAAGACCAGGTTTTCAGGCTATTTCCATTTCAGAGATTTAAAGAATGAAGGTTTGTACAGCCAAGCCATTGCTTTTACTGTAAAAAGCAATGATGTGCAAGCAGAGGAGCTAGATATGTGAGCAAAACTGACTCCTTTCCTTCACCATGGGTTTGTATGAGTTAGACCAGGGACATCAGCTTTATGCCTGAAGTCTGCAAAATAGGAACAACTGCTGTGGGCTGGACGGAGGTAGAACCAGTCTGAGGTAAACCAAGTGCACACAGCAATGGGGAGCTTCCCGCAGTGGCCAGCTAAGAGTACTATGGATGCTCTGTGTTGAGTAGCTCCACAACTTTTAGCAGGAACTAGATGACTGCAAAGAAGTCTGCAATAGCTTCTGAAAGTGAGGCAGTAGCACCAGGATGATTTTTTTTTTTGGTAAGGGCTTGAGATGAGACTTCACTATCAGTTACCTCTAGGAGCAAAGAGTGAATATCAACCATTTTTGCAAAGCTGCAGCCCACAGAAGCTGGGAAGGGAAGGGTTAATTTATAACTTATGATTAAAAACTTGAGCTAGAATTTAAGTATTTCCTTAAGAAAACAGAAGAAAGGCGGGGGATGAGCTTTGGGTACCAAGAGCCTGTAAAGTCTCAGTCAAGCTTTCAGACACTTTGGACCACCTGCAGAAGCCAGAGAAGCTCACAGGCTGATGATTCACCTCAGCTCTATCCACAGCAGATGCAGACATGAGTTGCAAAAAATTCTTCTAGGATCTACAGTTGACAATTTTTTATCATGTATGTGTGTGGACCGGGATGTTTGTCTCACTAGCACTTACACATTTCGAGCTGTTAAACCTCTGAGGCTCTACCTTTATTATTAGAACAATTTATTGCAGAAACAAACTTTTCTGATTTTTTTTTCCCCCAAAATCATTCCCCTATCCCCATCAGAGGTTTGCAGTGTCTGTAGAAACTACATTAGCACTAGCTTCTACAAAAGTGGATGGGAATTTAGAGAAAAATACAGTAATCACTCAGGACATCATCTCTGGACATGCTGGACCACAGTGGTATTTGATTTTCAGTTCCTGCTTGCTCAGATGATGCAAATAGGCACAGATGCCAGGCAGTTCTAGCGGTTGACTATAAACAAAAAGAAGTCCTTTGAAAATATGTCTGCTCAAAGGATTAAAAGAGAAAAGACTGTCTGGAGGATTAGAAGAGAAACACTAGCATGACTGAAATAATGTCACATCCCTTAAGCTGCATGAGTCAAAGTACAGGCCAGGGACTTTTAAAACTTGAGGAAAGTTTTACTCAGCTGGATGTGTAATTAAACATGTCTGAAAAGCACATTTTAAAAGCACTTCAAGGACTGCTCTTGGCTGTATGAGTTTTGTCCGTCTTGCTCAAAGCATGGAAGCCGTCCAGTCGCTTCCAGAAGAAGGCAAAAGGCAGAAAGTCTGCTCTGCAGGCACAGCAGGTACTCGCAGATCTTCTCAAGGTGCTAGCTTGTAATTTCCTGAATCACAGCTCTGTGCTGGATCGTGCTCTCACAACAGACACGCACAAAGCAAAGTACACAGTGAAGGTCCTTGCTGTGGAAAAAGCTTTTACTGAAAGCCAGCATCCCTAGGTCTCACGCTCTTCTACTTGCCACAAGGGGACTTGGTGCCACAAGATGTCACTGAGATGAAGGTTGAATGCCATAGCATCACTTCAGTTTTGTTGTACTTTGGTTACTACCAGCCCACAGGTGCAGGGAAGTCTTTGTGCCAAGAAATAAAGAAGAGACCCGTTTGAAGTGGATCACACAACCATTTTTCCAAACAGACTTGCAAGACATTAAAACGCAAGCTACAGAAGATGCAAATTTCTGCTAATGTCACCACAGGACATATCTTTGTGGAATATTCTTCCACATTTTCTGGGCAGTGAATTGCCCAGATCTGCATACACAGTGCAATTCTTGCTGTGAATTTTTAGTGAATAATTATTAGTGAACAATTATTGACTATCTCAGGGATTTACACAGATATACCACAGTTTTTTTGGATGTCAAAGCACTTGTCCAAAACTGGTGAAGGACATGCTGTATCTGAACAATCTCGAAGGACAGGTGCAAGTTGGGCAGATATTTTAAGATCCAAGAAGACCACTCAGATATTGAGGCACTTTCCTTATAGTTCTTAAGAAATCTGTAAAAGAACAGAAAAGAAAACCAACAAGCACTGCTTGAACAGTGTTAGTTTGCTGAATCATCTGTTAACCCTGCCAGATGTCGCCAGTGATACACTGACTGCACAAACTAGAAAAGCAAACATGCAGTGACTTTGCTAAAAATCACTTTGAAAGCAATTTTCCTTCACTTAAATGTCATGATCACGTGTCCCAACAGAAAACACATGTTCGAAGCACCACAGAAAGAGCTCTTCAAAGATCTAAAGAAATTAATTCAGACCAATTTATAATGCTCAAAACAGAAAGAACCGAACATAACAAAGTCTCTGACACTCACCTTGGACCTTTTCTTACAGTGCTGGTAACAACAAATGGGACTTAATTAAAAAAAAGAAAAAAAAAACACAAAAATGAGCAATTTTATTTAGAAGAATAGTACAGTATGAGCCCTACTGAAAACCTTCCAAGGCCATCTATCTCAATTATTGATAAAATGCATCAGATCCAAATAATTAATGGTGTTAACAAAACATTTATAAAGTTCGCGGAATGCATCCAATTATCAGCTCTAAATGAAAGTGCAAAAATTCTTTGAGCTTGCATGATGTTAAAAGGAGATTTGGTAAAATGACATGACATAAAATACAGGATGGAGCAAAAACATTCATATGGAGCTGCTGGTTACAACAGAGGAAAAAAAAAACTTTCATCAACATTTACTGGAGGCTCATAAATGTGTGGGTCAATGAAAGGTATCCTGACCAATCTACCAGTAGAGAGATGCTGGAAAACAAGATTTCCATGCCTTCGGTTAATTCCTTTGCTTCCAGAAAACCAAAGACACCGCAAGAAAATCCAGCTTCTCAAATCATCTCTCTATCACAAATGAACGAATCACTTGGCTTGTTCTTCATCCTATGCGCAGCAGACGCTGGTCAGTAATTTAGAGCTCAATCCACAAACACATGACGTTCTACTCAGGCTCAGAAACATGTTAACTTTTCCAGTGCAAAAAAAATTTAGAACATGCAAAACAAATTACCCAAAGATTGATCAAGTTGTTAATGTATGGGCTCAAACTTGCAAAGCACTGACAAGTACCTTCTTCGTGTGCTACTTGATTTGTGCACTTGCAGGCAAAGAAAAATGGGAACTCAAAATATCTGGACAGATGTTTGTTGGTGAATAGACTCCTTTTTATGTATGTGAATGCACACAGTACGTCTACTGGTCATTTCCAGAAATTTCAGAAATTCATATGCCACCTCCAGGTCCCTAAAAGTAAAACTGTTACCAATAAAACTGCTACAAACTCTGCTGTGCCAAAACAAAAAGTGACTCTTTACCATACATACAAAGATTGTCCCATCCAGCATAAAGGAAACAGAAAGTATCAGTTGGAGACACCTACTGTAATGCAAGCTTCTCCTCCAGGACCGACAAGTTGTGGATGGATGGATGGATAGCTATATACTAAAAGGAAGAATGGAAATTCAGTGGATACCAAAGTAGCCTGAAACTTTTGAAATGAAGTCTGCATACACTCTTGCCAAATCCATTACAGAATTATTTAGTTCTCCCCTGGTATTTCAAAGTTGTCATCCATGGATACCTGTATTGAACTTCTTTTTTTTTTTTTTAAAAAAAGACATATTAAACTTCTGTTTAATGTCGCTGGTATGTATATTAGTGGGTGCCATCACCAAGAAAGCATTCATCAGTCCTAGGCTACCACCAAGAGCTGGCCATCAAAGCCAAACCAGAACATACAAACAGACATTTTCCAAAAATCCTAACAAACCATGTAAGTCAGTCACCTCAGGATGTAACAACAGCTGAAATTTCTGACCACATTTCAATGACTAAAATAGTGGTGGAAGACATCTGCCCTTTATAACCATGGACTGAAATACATACCCCATGTATTATGGCAGCCTTTCGGTGGCATTTTCTGTGCTCAGGAAAGCTGGAAGACAGAGCATTTAAAGCAACTATGGAGTACATACCATGGGACGTTACTAAAGGAACTAAGCTGTGATCCTGGTGTTTACTTGTTACAAGCAGGTGATTTTATTCACCTTGTCAAAGAGGTATTGAAATTACACCAAAAGTCACTGCAGGAGCAGGGTTTTCAAAACTAGTAATATGTGTATGCACACATCTACATGTATATACACACATACATGTGTGTATTATATAGTACATTACTACATATCACATGCTGTACGTTATATATTATGACTACACTGTGGAAAGTATTAGGAGAAAGACAGCATTGTAGTCCCAATTAATTAAGTCCCAAGTCTTTTTAATTTTCTGAATCAGAGATAAAACCTATGTATACAGTTAAAATATTACAGTACAGTAGAAAATCAGTCAGAAAATCACTGTCAATGAAAATAATTTCTTCTTTTACGTGCTTGCCAAGATCCAGGTGTGGTGTACTGTGCTTCTTTAGAAACAACGGGAACATTTTCTAATGCGACAGCAGTGTGCAAGTTGCAGGGGACGTACACGTGCTGTAGCTGCCCACTAATCAGGCAGAGAAGAGGAACACCAGACTCCCTGGAAAGGTTGCTCCAGGCCACCAGCTCTCCACGGTTCACTGTAAAGTCATTACTGTAAGAGAGCTCAGCTCTGCCAGAAGGCACCTGTCCACACTGCAAGGTGAACACTTGGTACCGGCAGCAAACAGCCTTGCTTCATCTTGGATGAAAACTCAGAGCAAAGGAAAGTCAGAGAAAGAATGACAAATCTTTATTCTGCTAAATGAAATTTAAAGTTACAGGTTTTATCATGGCTTGTTTTTCTTTTTATTTTTTGTTTAGAGAAGACTATGCTAGACTAGCACACCATGTTGGCTACCTCCATACAGACTGTGTCATACTGGAACTAAACTGACTGCACTTGAGTGAGTAACAGAAGGGCAACTTAGATAAACCTGTTCTTAGTTCTTTAGCTCCTTCTCTTGAGCATTTGCCTAGAAGAGAAAAAAACCTGCAGCTTTGACAGCTTTTTCAAGGAGCAGCAATTCCATCTGGTTCAAGACGGCATCTTATGAGTCTGATAGGTTCAGGATTTTCTTGAGCTGCCAAGCAAGAGTGGGGTCTGTTCCCTGCAACCAGTGGAGCTGCTTGCTCTTCAAACTCAAGAAAAGCAATGAACTGGTCCAGAGCACTATTACAGTTGGGCATGGACTCATGGGCAACTAATACGGAAGAGATGATATCTTAATACCACCTACCCAGAATCACTATCATCCCCAGAAGACAAAGAAGAGTCTATGGTCATCTTATGCTAATTATAAAGTGTACAGTTTAATTCCCTCATCTCCTTTTAAGGGAGATAAAGAAGCAGTTTAATAATTAAATTAAAAAAATAAACAGTGCAACTGTACATGCCATGTAGGGAAACATGTTTGTGGTTCCTCAGCTCTAAAAACTATTTACTGACACTCAAATCACCGTAACCATTACCTTCACACAGGATTTGAACATAGCAATGCCATTCAAAGACAGCTGCAAAGAAAGAAATAATTACTCACAGGCTTCCAATTTTAATTAATGCTTCCTGATGTAACAATAAAGTATGATTAAAGTATGCCTGGCCAATTGAGTTTCATACTGCATACTTATTTCTTACAGTAGTTTTTATCAAGTTTTAAATTTGAAATCATTAATTGAAACCCTTAAAATGTCGACACAATATGTTTACTACCAAGTCTTAAAAATAATTGGGTCATTATAATTAAAGTTCCCTAACTGACTTCGACTTGAAAGTGTTGGGAATGGTTGAGATATGATGTATAAAATGAACATGTTTTTAATCCAAATTTTAATGCTATGTGATCTAAACAACCAAGACATCAAAGACTGCACACTTTTTAACAGAGGATTTTTCACTTTAATGACATCCACTTTTCCATTCCATTTTCCCCTTTGTCCCCCTCCATTCAACTTTCCCATTTATTTTAAATTATATTGAACATGCAGCAAAGAAAGATGTGAAATCCTAAACCTACTGCTGGGGGCACAGTTCCTGCCGTGGTAACTCCCTCCCATTCAGCTTCACTCAGAGGCCACTTTATTTCCTTTTCAAATAGCCATTAGGTTTGCAGTGAGGAAAAGCGATTCAACAAATCCTCTAATTATCAGTAATCCAAAGATGACTTCCATTTGCAGAGAAAATGACAGACAAACCTGGCATGCCAATTCTCCTAGCCTTATATGCTACGAGTGGAGAAATAATTGCTCAGATATTACAAAGGATGCCAAATGTGAATGGAGAAGCCTGCAGACATGAGAACTGATGTCCTCAGCTCAAACAGTATGTTGCTGGTGAGCTTTTGGAGGACAATAACTGCACGGAAGTTTTCCACAGTACGCGTCCTCTGGTAGCACTGTACTGGTAAGAAAGGAATAACAGACATCTAGGGAGGGCAATGGAGAGGCATGTACTTCAGGTGCACATTCATGCTTGCAGAGCAGCAATTCAGGCTTTAAGTGTCTCAGTAGTTAATGGTTAGACCTGAAGATCTTGCAGGCCTTTTCCAGCCTAAATGATTCTATGACCCCACTGTCACTTTGGTCCTCTTGGACTTCCACCCGATGTTAGCAAAGCTTCCACTGACTGAAGTACCAGCTGGCTTGATGCCACAGCTGACTGTCACCCTGTAACGTGCTAACATATATTCTTTAAATTGCAAGACATTTTAAAGATGATACACTTCTGCAAGTGCACGAGGCTTCCCGGTGCTGCAGCCGTGTCTTACCGAGCACAGCCAGCCAGGCTGGCTCAGCCCCAGCGCAGCAGCAGATCACTTACTTCCCGCACCTGGCAAATGGGCACCGTGGGTGAGGCTGGCTTTCCTCCCTGAAATCCTGCCATGCTCATTTTCAGGGGCGGCCTGCTTTTTATCAACTCAACAGCACCAGGGATCGAGCCAGGAAAACGTTAGGTACTGAGTGTGCTCTTCGGGTTCGGCTCACGAGGGAACAATAGGGAGCAGTTGGTAGGGAAGCTTCAAAACGTTTGGCAGCTTGTTTTAAAATAAAATAACCCAAAGCTGATCTACAGCTTATGCACAGTCCCATGGGGGCATCTCAGTGACCAAGCTTTCCTTGGCAAGTGCTCACTTTGGGCATCGCCCATCTTTCTGTACCCCAAGGTCCTTAAACCACTACTTCCTTTCCTCCCACAGCTCTCAGGTGCGTGGTTTCTCCTCGCGCCTTCAGCTCCAGCCACATATGCAAATACTGTCTACAGTCCATTTAGATTTCTCTTGGGTGTTGCTTCTCTAACGTCAATTCTTTCAAGCTACATGAGCTACAGAGACTGAGGTTCACCCTATTTGCTAGCCAGGACACCTGAAAGGCAGAAGAGGGAGCAGCAATCCACATGTGAAGGGCTGAAGGGAAGGGGTTTCCTGCCCTGGCTACCCACTGCATCTCTGAGGGTGAGCAGGAGCTTGAAAAGTGAAGAAAACTGCAGGCCAAAGATAAGAAACTAAGAGGCTTGAACATCTCAGAGAAGAATGGGCAGCAACAGAGGGAATCTGAAGCCTTGCTCAAAGGGAGCGGGGGCTTCTTCATTAAGCCGTTCAGAGCCATCCACATCACTAATAAACACAAAATAAAATAACACAACTTTTTCTTCTCTGTAAAGTGGGTGTAATATATACATTGACGTGAATAATTTCATTGTTTTTCTATGGTGAAATGCAACTGCTGATGCTTATTTTGGGTAGCAACAGAAGACCATTTCCTAGATCAGGATCCCGATTCAGTGCAGTTCTGCTGTCTTGGTGTTTTCTTTTTTTCCTTTTCTTTCCTCTTTCTCCGGAGATTAACTTTAGAAAACAGTCTATCCTAATTTCAGCGTGTTAGGACTACATGCCCACAGACTGTGAAACACAATCAAATCAGACTTGATAACTCTAGGCTTTTTTATTCTATCTACATGTCCATATATATATTAAGGAAATCCTTCCTTACAGTTGTGCTGCAGAAAATCTGTAAGATTATGACAGTGGCAATCTGAATTCTCCAGAACTTCCTCATTTTACATAGCAGAAGCCCACAGTAACCACTTATAATTGTACACACAACTTAACACCTGCTCTATCTATTTTGAAAACACTATAAATAGGCAATGGCCCAAATCTAACCTGGCTACAGTCCAAGCCAGGGAGTCAGAAGGTTGGCAATTAATGTTATATAAAAAGACAAAACAACCCGAGAGATAGTTCACCTTTATTTGGATGTAAATCCTCATCTAACAATAGCTCTTACACTTTTTTTCCTCTATTCTTTTTCCCTCCAAATAAACCAGACAGGCAATATAGACGTCATTAATACATGCTGAGTACACATATCCTTATTAAATAGATTGGACAAAGAAGTGGAAAGTTCCTGATTTACTTAAACATCTACAGCTTCTTTATTGCTTTAATGAAATCAATTAAAGAAAGTCAAGTAAGGGTCAAATAAGCAAACTTATTAAGCTGAAGTAAGCATTTTAATGAATAATAATTACGTTTAAAGGTGTCCTGAATATTCCTTGCTTCATTTACCGGTCAAGCTTCCAGATTAATGATTGATGGTATTCTCTATTTTTTGCAGTACTTTTAAGCTTTATGTTGGTGCAGGAATACTAACATACTGTACCGAATTGTCCCATTCATGAATAATAATCAGATATTTTCCTTCCATCTTGATAAACATTTGCCAGAGGTAGCCAAATTCCTTTTGTTTTGTGGCAATAAAAGGTGACATGTCAGGGGGAGAAAACCACTATGTCTACAAGATATGCAACTGATAGTTTAGGGATTAATGATTTGGGCACCATGGAACTGAGAATTTTATTCACAAAAATAGCAACACACTCCTTATCGCAAGTACGTATTTTGATTATAAACTTGTAAAAGTGGGGCTTTGGTTTTTGTTCTTCACTCACTTAACTGTTGCGACCTAATCTAGTCCTAGTTTCTGGACTCAGTGTATTTAGTACTATTGACAAGCAAACAATACAATCACAAACATAATGAAAGCTGCCCAAACTGGAAGTCTTTCCTTAAGCAAGAAACTTTTTTGACCACGTTTATTGAGGAAGGAGGCACTGCGAAGTCATGAATTTGCCTGTTCTGGTCAAGAAATCTTTGCTGCAAATCCTTCTTGATGTACTTACATAAGCAAATTTAAAACCATGCAAATACAGCTAGGAGTTCTTTTATCCAAACAATGAGTCCATTACCACAGCCAAAGCTTCACATTAGCTATAGGTGTCACAAGACAGATCAGAAATTATTATTTCAGCACTTCTCTTCGAAGACAGCAATGTTTCCTTAAAATTAAAGAGGAAGAAAAAGCAAACCATTCCCCAAACCTCAAATATATTTTTTTCCAGCTGACACCAGCTTTGACAGTGGCAAACAGAATTAGGCATCTCAGTCTTCCCTCAAACTACGGAGCACAGGGATGTCACTGACTCCTACTGGATGAGATAGCCTCAGGTCACCATTGCCTGGGTTTGTCATGTTGAGCATGCCTGTCCTAGACACCAAAAGCCTAAGAGTGCATAAAGTACATCACTGAATTTCAGTATGATAGAGGATATTTTACTTTACATGTATGACTGCATCTTGCAGCTTCCCTTTCTCCTTCCTCCACTCTCCTAACAAAGAACAATTTCCACGTGGCTTTTGTACTTGCAAAAGACAAAATGGTGTCTTCACAACCTTTAGGACTGACACCTTATGCCAACAACGAAAAACATAATGTCTGTGTACCCAGGACAAACAACTTAAGATTGAATAATTTCACTTCTAAGTTCCTTAAATTCCTCTGCTTCTCACAATTAGTTCCAACTTCATGAAAAATCTATGATGACTAAAGGCAATAACTAATTAAAAATATATATATATAAATGGATTTTCAGCTAATAGCTCTATTTCTGGAATACTCCAGTGCCTCTACTGATTACAGATTTCTACCATCAACTTCTTTTTTTTTTTTTTAAAAATAAACATTTAGCTGTGCCAAGCCCCCACTTTGTTTCCTACTTTTTAGATAAAATTCTCCTGCCAAAGCAACAGAACCATGCTGTGATGGAAGCCACTGTCAGATGCATATACAATCTCAATAAGCTCATCAATAAAATGCCAGCTTAACTCCTATCCAAGGAAGAAAGTTTTAAGATGCTGATGGATGACTTTGTTGATGATGATGAAAACAATGAACTGGATACGGTGCTCATGGGAGTAATTCAGGGAAGACAGCAAAGCAGCTACCAGGCAATTTGCTCTGCGGGGTATAGCCAGCCAAGAAGGCACAGAGGCTCTGCACAACATATAGCCACCGCTGCCCTGCTTTCCATGCCTCACACTCCCTAATTCTTGACTTGCAGACATTTCGAAGTGACCCTGTGGCTGGGTATACTCTCCACCCCCACACGTAGAAAACAAGAAAATACATCAGACTAAGTTGAGAATGCCTCTTGCTTACCTCACTACAGGTCACAACTTTTTTCTTCAGTGTGGCAGAGCCTGGTTTTCCCTCTCCCATCTTTCTTGACTCGTTCTCCGCCCTTTCTTCCTCTTCATTCTTCTCACTTTTTTCCTCATTCTCATACCTTCCATCTCTTTTCCCTAAATTACTTAATCACTATTTCAACTAAGATGTTGGCAGAATAAAAGATCAGCAAAGATGAACTAGAAATGTCTGGAGTTACAATTGCTCCAATCTACTGGACCAATGTGCCAAACCAAATTTATGGGGAACGAAAACAACGTCACGTATAACTAAGGTATCCTTTTTTTTTTTTTTCCCTCTGAATCATCTTCCAAACAAATGGATGAGAAGTTTTTTGTTGACAAATTTCACTTTTCAATTATTATATTAGAAATGCACCCTGGTTTTCATTCCAGCATCAAAAGAGATGGGCTCACAGTTTCTACATGCACATCTATGTTTACAGACACAGACATGACAAGGGCTAGCACTCTCTGAATCTCTGAAACTGCTGTTTTACTCTTAGGAAATTATTCTACAGAGAGGTGGGGAAAAGAAAAAAAAAAACAAGCTTTTCCTTTGAGTTTCCTCTCCCTTATTCCTCTACATATCAGCACATGCGTAGGATACAATAATATTTTGTTTTCTTTTATAGTTCTAGCACATATAATCTCTATCACTGTTTAGCACACTTGTCTTCTGTTCCTTTGCTAATAGATATTAGTTCATACCAGTGGGAAAATAGCCAGTGATGGAACTCAAGCTACGAACCTGATACCTACAGACCTATCTCAATCCTGCCAGCAGTCTCAAAGCTCCCAGAGAAAACACAAAGACTGAACACCTGTTTCTGGTTAAACAAAGAAAATTGGATTTTTATCAGTTTGACTGTCACCTTTTACATAGCACTGTTTTGTCAAGAGCCACTAATGAAAGAGCTTAGCAGCAGATAAAGGACATGTGGCTTTGACCGAATATCCATAGATTTATCTAAAATATTTTACAGCGAGAATTATATTCCATGCTTTTCAGAGCCGAAATAGGATTACAAAGCATGGAAATGGATGTCTTAAAATATATATTATTGCATATGACTGAGCAGCTTCATTAATAACGCTGTCTCGGAAGATTTCAGTTCTGCACGTAGACTTGGTGGAACTTTAAATAAACTGCCTGTCTGTAATCCATATACATTTTGGCAGGCCTTCTGAATGGATGCCCTAGGAAAGAATGGAGGGTTTCAGCAGTTTGCATGCTAATAAAGTATCCTGAAAGCTAACACGATCATTTCCCTTTTCATCGACATCCTCTGTGTGTGTGTGACCGTGGACATGCTACCCCCTCTACATGTGTTCTCCGGTACCATTCTACATGTTACAAAGGCACTGTGAGGGTGGACTGCCTTGGAGATTGTAAGCTGACTACATACTGAGCTCGTGGAGGTCCATATAAAGACTTAAAATAGACAAGGCTAGCTGCACAATGCTGCAGCTTGAAGGTCTGAAGGTCTTTCTGAAAATCCCACCTAGTATTTCACTGCTACCAGAAGAATATAAGAAACTTCTGGAAATTTGAAGAAAAAAGATCCAAATCAACTCACAGCTTGTCCTCTGAGACCACCAACAAATGAGTAAAAAAGCCATGATGAAAATGAGAGTCACAACAGCAGAGCAGCAGAGGAAGCCCTCCCCATAAAGCGGGAGGTGCAAACTTGTGTCCTTTTCCAGAGCCATAGCCAAGGCTACCTGTGCAATGCAGCTGCCAGCAGATACCTTTCAGTTCAGCTGAGGAGTCAGAGCTAAATAAATAACATGCTAACTACATCATTTCTTTGTGCACATGAACTGCAGGAAACTTGTGTGCCTTAAGCGCACTAGCCAGATGGGATAATTAGGCTCAGACAGATCATTGACCTTCCTAGGAAAAATACCTCAGAAATGGAGGTTGAGTGAATAAATCTGTGTCACGTTATGAAACTCCCAGACAATCCATGGAAACCCATCCGTACTGACTCATGGTGTTCCTGCGGGTGCATCTCGTGAGGGCTGGAACATTGGGGTTTGGGTATTATTCGGGATTTCTTAAATCTTCTCTATGGAAAACAGCACCGAGAGTTCACTGCTGGGAACTACTCAGCTGTCTTTCTATGAAAATGTTGAAAGCACATATATATGCATTTATGCTAAACAATTCTCTCTTTAATTATCACTGAGGCTGGTTTGTCACAGTAAAACAATTTTGGGGAAGTCAAGGCTTTGAGACAGCACAAAATGCAAATATCATTTCACCTTCCCTAAATAGAAGGCATGACACCCATTTAAATCATATTATTTTATCTTGAATTATAAAGGCAAATATAATCAAATAATCTTCTGTTTGAAAATAAGTTCGTTATTTTAGAGTTACAAAGGCCACATGGTCTCCCTGAAATCAAGGGAAGCTTTCTTTTCCTTTCTGCACCAAGTCTAGTTTTCCTTCCTCAATGTGTACCTCCATGTTCAGACCCACACTGATGAAGAAATACTTTCATGGGAGGCTACTCTGCTATTTTCCAGGCGTTTCCATGTCTTGTAATTCTTTTCCTAGCCAAAAAAAACCAGAAAGGATCAGAAGCACGACCTGCTATGAACTAAGCACATACTGCAACCCCAAAGACAAGCAACTCCAGGAGGAGTTCACAGGCAGAAGGTAACAGCAACTCCTCAAGAGTCCCATCCTTCCTGTAGAGACTAGGGCTGGCTCAGTGAGCTGCAGCGACTGGTAGCGTCTTTTCCTGTATCCCTGTGGCCTGGCATTCTCAGGGAGCCAGAAATTAATATTATCCAGAGACTTTAAGTGTACCGACTGCAAACATATTACATATCCCAACAAAAACATGCAGCTCCACTTGGCCATTCACTGGACATTCCTGCATTAACAGATCCATCTTGTTATTTGAGACATATCCACATAAGCTACATCCACAAGGGACATGGGGCATCAAAAACTAGTCCTTATTTTAACAAAACACACGTATTTAAATAAATCAAAATAAAAAGCTAAACAGCTAATTTCAACTCATCGCAAGCTCTGACTTCAAAATACAGTTCTTTCTTGTCTGGGATCTTCAAAAGTGACCTATGCCCAAGTTAGGGCCAGGGCATTGGTAAGGAAGATTTATGCCTTCTGCTCCACACAACACGCACTCACACGTGTGGACACCACCCTCTATACACCCATCGTGTAAAGAACAGCAAATCCCAACAGTATCACAACAGTATCTGTATGTAACTTCTCTTATCAACCCCCTGGCTGAAAATGTTTTTAACGGCTATTCAATTGGATTGCTGCTAATGAACACAGATTTTTAATTATAAAGCAAGCAAACAAGCAGGGAGGGAAAAAGAAGATAATAGATCAAATCATCTTGCGATTTACATAGAGGTAAATCAGAAGTCACTCCATTAGAAGAAGAGGGATTATAAGAACGTATGAAATGACTTGACCCCACTATTTAAACTCGCTGTTTTACCCATTTCACACGACTTCCATGATCTCATTAGTGCACTGTTCTCTTAGCAGCAGTATCCATCCATTCTTACTTGCTGGAAGACACTTAACATTACCACAGACTTCACAGCATATAGGCCAGTCACATCACACTACACAGACACAGAAGTCACAGGATTAAGACATTTACAAAGTTCTTTCTTGATGCTAAACTTCCTGAAAAGCACGTTCACAGAAAAGCTTCCCTACTGCTATTCTGAATCTGTGCACAGCTATGGCACATGCAAGTCCCACCTTGCCACAGACAAAGCCCTTCTGAATTTACAGACAATCCACTACATGGTAAGAAGAGATTTGACCTTAAAATTACTTTAACACTGACATCTAGAGACAAGAGGTGGGAATCTACCTTTTAATGGGGCTGCCCAACTGGGCAGAGTTGAACCTCCTATCCATAGGGACTCAGTAGGTCAAGTTGCGGGTTGGACTTGATGATCTTGAAGGTCTTTTCCAACCTAGATGATTCTATGATTCTACAATTCTACTCCCCTTCCCAACACCAAGCAGCTACAGATGCACCTCCAACTCAGGTACATCAGGTACAGTCATGGGTGAATTATGGGTGGTGATGCACCATTCCCTGTAGCAATTTCATGATTAAATCCAGACCTCTGTTTTCACTTATTAAATAGAGGAAATGGGAAAGAAGGTAGATTTCAACTCTCCTAACAAATGAATTGCAACATAAGCTAAGCACACCCAATGATATGGCAGCTGCCCACATTTTCAGGCAGCCAGACAAAACACTCTCATCTCAGGGACTGTAATACCAAGGCAAACTCTTCTCCTCTAATGCTCTGTAGCAGAAGTGGCTTTGTAGCTCTTGGTACAGTACTCCTGGGGCTTTCTCTGCATAACAAGGGTGCAATGGTCCATGCACCCACAGGAGCAGCTATTTTGCCCCTGTATTCATTTCAATATAGTCCAGATGGAAGAATTAGCCTATCAGAGTCAGCTGCCAACCAACTTGTCTCAAGAAAGCCTGTGAGGAATGCACAGCTGCTGCTCCAGCACACAACCCACCTTACTGGCTCTGCATTTCTGGGAGGTGAATTAAGGGGATGATGGCTTTTTACCCCTGCAGGGAAGTGTTTCAAGAGGGAGCTTCAAGCTGCAAATGCTTTTCACTAAGCATGGTGTCTGACGAGCCCCTGTAGCGTACGTGCATGTATGTGTATATACACACATACACACTGGAAATCTCCCAGCTGGACCTCAAAGGGGAAGATGAACCTTTGAAGCTAATCCCAGCTTGGGGTAAATATGATAAATATGAGCAGGTTTTATGTCATCTGAATCTATACATTTTGCATGGTCTGGATTTTGTAATCCATGTATCTCATTGACACTAACATGACTTTTGTCAAGGGTGATTTTCATTTTCTTTCACCTATCCATCCAGAATATTCATCTCTGGCAGCAGTCTGCAAAATCAGAGTGCAGATTCACTCTCCTCCTCAGTACCTTGAAACTTGCTTCAAAGACAGCAAAAGGTTTCAGACTGCTCCTCCACTTGGCTGACATCATGGTTTTTTTTATGGAAGTTACTGCTGGTGTATGGTTTTAGCCAAGGGACTGCACAAACAGCAGCACTGTAGGAAGGAGAGCACCAAAGCCCTGTGAAGGAGCAGACACCACAGCAGACCTCAGAGCCAAAACTGAATCAGTCAGAGATATGCACCAATACAAGCACATATATTTCAAGATAATTGACATGACTCTCCAGTCATCTTCCCTGGAAATAATCAGCTGTCAGAATGAACTTAACTAAAAAGACTAAAGAGTACACCCTCCACTGATGTGAAATTAAGAAGTCCTCTCATACTGACAAATGCTTCCCCTTCCCGTAATGAAAACTGCGCAACGGATAAAAGTCCTCTGCTGAATGAGCTGCCAGCAAGAAAATCAAGACGAGTTATTTTTCAGCATCACAGGCACACAAGCGGTTCGCTCTAGGAAGGCATGCTTGCCAGCAAGGCAGGCAGTGTTTGGCAGCACACAGACCCCGCTTCCCCTAGTGCTCGGATGTTGGTGGTCTTGTGTGTTTTAGCAGCTTCCCTGATCACAACAGAACGCAACAGCCACACCAGAAGGGGAACATGCCGTATTTAAGCACACTGAAACGAAAACTCAGCCTGTGGACTGAATGCTTAGGCTACAAACTAGGTAATGAGATCTTCTGACGTATTCCAGATGTATGCATGAATGCTTAGGCATGTATATGGATAATTAGATATAAATACCTATGGGGAAAGAGAGAGAGAGTGATACACTAAAAAACGGTTGCAGAATTGTCTTGGAAAGTTGTCATAATCATTACCTGCTTGGACTTCAGCATCGGTGAACTGGTCTTAAAAACAATCCTTCGCTCATGTTAGTGGCTGCCAAACCTCTATCTAATCCGTTCATTAGCAATATATCAGGTTAGCAAGCTGCCATGGCAGGAAAATAATTAGCTTTCCATTGTGGGGTGGCACATTTCTCTATTGCATTGACATAACAAGTAACTCCATAAACTGCTATCATTTCTTTGCTTCTGAGGCCTCTTTTTTTAATTAACCCTTTAGTAGATTGCTTTCAACACACGCGAACTATAACTACAGAGAGCCCTTTGACCAACCACAGCTGTCTTAGCCAGCGTGAATAGCTATTATACAAGCAATTTATGGGTGACCTACCTTTAGGTCATTTAAATACAGCTTCATAGAATAGCTGAAAGCAGAACATGACAAAAGGCATCCTCATTAGCTCTTTCCTCCATCATCTGCATGCACTGAGTAGCCTGAAAGCATAATTTTTGATGGTACTATTGTGTCCCAGCAAACATCAAAATGATTGTGCAGTGGTTGTGCGGGAAAAGGATTGCCGCTGTTTTAGAGATTTCTTAATTAGGTTTGGCTTAACTAGAAGATATGTGTACTTCCAGGATGTGTCTGGGTGGACTAAAGTCAAGGTAGCCTAGCCCTTTTTCTGCAAAGTGCTTTACAAAGAGGCAGTTCAAAAAGGAAATTCTAAGATGTGGACAGTATGAAACAGTAATGCTGAATTTCTGCTCATGCAAAAAAGAACTCCTGTAAACAGATTTCTTCCAGACTACAGCATGTCACTCCAAGCAGTTTCACTGTAGCTACATTTAGGCTGGTATTTTATTCCCCCTATCAAAGATCCAATCTTTATTTTAATCCTGGGAAAATATGTATCAGCGCTATCTTGTACAGTGTGTTACATGGGTTAATTACATGGTGCATTAAAGACCTTCTTATGCATCATGACTTTTGATTTTCTTGCTTTTCCCTTGATTTTGCCTTATGAGTACAGGGAAAATGTTTATTGGCACTATCCCCCTCCCCCAGTAAAACACTTTACCCTGTGATTTCTGATTCAAGTGCTATGAATACTAGAGCCCTAATCTGTTCTCTCAGGAGAATATTCAGCAGTGTTCAGAGCTTTCTTGCTTCTCTTCTCTGTACTTCTGCAACCTCTCTTTGCTGAGTGCTCAGCAAACACACAACATTATACAAATCAGGTGGGAGGAACCAGTCTTTATATAATAGCACACTTCTAATAAATGCACGCCTTTCTTAATGAAGCCTGACAGATGTTTACAGAAAGCATTTCACATTGATATTTAACTAAAACCCCTTGGCAGAAATCTTAACAAGAGGTCATCAAAATATCCAAGCAATTTCTTTCACTACCTGACATATGGGTATGGTGAATTACATTTACCATTGTGCTGTCTTGCTGCTTGGCTTCATAAGATATCACTAACAGTCGTGAATCTCGTTATGTTCTATCTTTAATTGAACTCAGTAAACTGCGTATCTCCCCCCAAATTGCCCAGCTTAACCTGTGATTTCCATTTTGAACTCAAAATGTTCCAGCGGGCTTTAGACCAAGGGTTTGGGATCATATTATCAAAACGGAATGGGAACTATTTTGGAGCATAGGAGACAACACCTTTACTTTTTCTGGGAAAAGCAATTAACACCACACTCATGTGGAACTACCTTTGAGAAAAGACATGACACATGGTGAGTAAGTATTTCAAACACGAGAGGCCCCAAGCCAATTGCTTGGATATAGATGTTCTTTACTCGATGCTATTCACTCAACAGTGTTTTGAGTCCTGCTACAATGCACTGCTTCTTTTTTTTTTTCCCCTGCCACTTGTCCATCTGATCAATTCCATTGGAAAATGAAAGAAATAAATCACATGTTGGGTGAGCATGAAGTGAAAAGCTGCTTCCCTTGTGCTTCATTTGCTAAACTGAGTGTGACTTATGGATGGGCTGCTTGCAAGTGCTTCAAAGGAAGGTGGTCAGTAGCCAGTGTGCCACAGCAGTGTGCCCCAACACCGCAAGAACCAAGAGGAGAAAAATACTCATCATCCGCAAGACTATTAGGTAAGCTGGTTTTATGCATGGAATTTTGAACAGGCTGGAATTACTCTCACCCAAGGGCTACCAGCACAGAAGCAAAGAGAGCTAAAGACTCAGCAGGAGAAAAGGGCATTTAGAAGAAAATGGTGTTTTTCATTAGGAAGTCATTCCTCTACTGAAAATTTAACTAGCGCCAGTGTAGGCAGCAAGAAAACATTATAAGGTTTTCCTAAATAAAAACAGCAATCAAAGTTTTTGGTTGTCTATCATCTTTGGAATGCTAACCATTATGATAACTGTGCTGGTGAAGGTAAGGAATTATTTTAAAACTGTTATTTTCTATTTATTTTTTGAATCACATCTGTACACCTGAACATGCTCAAGGAAACAAAACTGCATAGATAATTACCCTCATGGAAGCAATCCAAAGGTTCACGAAGTGAAAGCTGCTTCCAACTTAAAAATCAAGGTTTTAAATTGGGAGAGCACTCAAGTTTCTAGCTGATAAAGATGTTTGACCTGCTGGGCAATGGTTATCGTCAGGGACTTTATTCAGCACTCTCACAGCACACAACATAGGGGAGTTCCCCAGTGCAGTGGTTTGAAACAGTAAGGCACTATTTACAGCAACAAGCCAAAAATTAACAAGCACTGCAATCTTACAAACATTAATGAAAATAAAGTCTTTTAGCCTCTTCCCTAAGAGCCTGTCACTCCTATTCCTTCAGGGACTTTTTCCAAACATATGAAGAGGCATACAAGTCATCCCCTAGTTAAAATAACGTTGGGAACAAATTTTCCTGTTCTGCATCACATCTGTGCTTCATTTAAAGTGTACAGTTTAAACAGGACTGGAAAAAAAAACCTTCTGAAATTGCTGTCATGCTCATTTAAGATAGAAGACATCCCAAGGGAGGAAGAGTTATGACGAGTTAAGGCAGCATGTGCATTACTAGTGCTGCATTGTGTGGAAAGGCCACCTTGGTTAAACAGAACAAACTATGGAATAGCAACGTGTTAAGAACTGAAGTTTGGAAAATTTGGTTTAACAAAATCAGCCAATTCTCTGCTTCCATTCACCAGTAAGTCACATGGATCAATTCACATCTTCCTTAACTGTTACACCTTAACTTTCTGTGAAAAAATAAGCACAGAAAATTGCACTGCATTTAGAAGTAAAGGGAGATTTTGAGCATATCATTGTCTTGGATTTACGTGGCAAGGTTGTGGTAGCAGGAGGGCTGCAGGGTTGGCCTCTGTGAGCAGGGCCCAGCGGCTGCCCCATGCCAGATCAGAGCCAGCTCCAGCCAGCTCCAAAAGGGACCCACTGCTGGTCAGAGCCAAGCCAGGGAGTGACATTGGGTGGGCCTCTAGGAGAGCAGATTTAGGAAAGTGGAAAAATAAAACAACTGCTGCTCCTGCAGCCCGTGGAGGAGCCCCCGGTGGAGCAGGTGGATGTGGCCTGGAGGAGGCTGCGGCCCATGGAGAGCCCCCGCAGGAGCAGGCCCCGGGCCGGAGCTGCAGCCCGTGGAGAGGAGCCCAAGCAGGAGCAGGGGGTCTGGGGGGAGCTGCTGCCTGTGGGGGACCCGTGCTGGAGCAGTTTGCTCCTGGGGGATGGACCCCGTGGTACGGAGCCATGTGGGAGCAGGTCTTGAAGAGCTGCTGCCTGTGGGCAGCCCCCGCAGGCTCAGTTCGGGAAGGACGGCATCCCGTGGGAGGGACCCCATGTGGAGCAGGGGCAGGGAGTGACCGAGAAGGAGCAGCAAAGACAAAGCATCAGGCACCGACCACAGTCCCCATTCCCCATTCCCTTGTGCCATTTGGGGAAAGTAGCTAGAAGAGGGTGAATGGGTGGGGAAAGGTGTCATTAGTTTTGCTCCTAGTTCTCACTGCTCTAGTCTGCCAGTGATAGGTAACAGATTATATTAATCTGCCTACACTGAGTCTATTTTTCCTGTGACAATAATTGTTGAGCGATCTCCCTGTCCTTATCTCAACCCTAGAGCCCTTTCCATCATATCTTCTCCCCTTCTTCCTCTGGGGGGGGGGGGGAGTGTGAAAGCAGCTATACTAACATACCACCACACTTCACTGTAAGACTCCACTTCCTTTCAAAGCCACACAAATTCTTGGATGCCTGATTTAACTTAATAAAATAGAAATGTAAGAAACCAAGTGAATATAAAGCCAACACACAAAGTGTACGTCTTTCTTCATTGCTCCTTTTAAGCACACTGCAAAATACTAATCAGCCATGTACTCTTATTACTGTGTTGCTGTAGCACCTAGCTAGTAAATAGCTTCTATTTACAAATGGGATTATTTGCAGAGAGAATACAATTGAGAGCTCACGTGGACAGACGCTGTGGCTCAGCTAATATCAGGCAATATATTAACCTATGGTAACTCAATCTTGAACAAGACAGAGTTTTAGAATTTAAGAGATCA
The DNA here is from genome assembly GCF_009769625.2 of Cygnus olor. NCBI lineage: Eukaryota > Metazoa > Chordata > Aves > Anseriformes > Anatidae > Cygnus > Cygnus olor. The sequence continues at coordinate 87,182,710 of NC_049170.1, read as the reverse complement.
TAATTTAATCAAATACTATGGTATTCCACTGGTACAGAATTTTATTCCAAGGATAATACAGTGAGACGCACACAAATATTTTAAATATGCCCTCTGAATCTTTGCCACAATTTCACTTAGTGACGTATACAGAATCAAAATAGACATCCAAGAGCAAAACATGGGAGCAACCTTAACACCGGGATTTCTTCTCTAATGAACCAGCGTAAAGAATAAGACTGAGTATAGGAAAACTTCACCTCCCTTAATATTCATTTTCAGAACTTTCTTCAAACACCAAAGAATCAACACTGGATAAAGTATGTGGAGACCAAAGGGGACACAATATAACTCCAGGATATCTTTAATTTACACATATACAGAGAGACAGATAAGATATAAAAAAAAAATAAATAAACTGCAATACAAACTCAGGGGATACCCAATTCACTGGAAAATAAGCAAATCCCCAAACATGCCTCTCTGTAAAACAGAAGCTGTCAGGCAGGACAAATCAAGCAACAGCACACTGTTCACTGCAATACCCTGGTGGATATTAGCATGAAGTCACTTTCCTGTCTGAACCAGAACCAGCACCCAGGACTAAACAGGATGGCAGGTGTGTGAAACTGCCATGGTGAGCAACAATGTAAGGTACGTAAGGTAAATCAGAACTTTTTTGTAATCATGAAAGTTGACAGAAATTTTATTCTTCTCCCCCACATCCCCAAGAATTTCAGTGTTTTTTGTTGTTGTTGTTGTTATTGTTTTGTTTTGTTTTGTATTTTTAAATTGGCTTCCATCTTTCTGCTCCTGGAGCTGAAGCTAAATACCTCTGAAGACCAGAGGAGCCATGACACACTGAAGCAGTGTCCTGACTGTACTGCGAGGAGCAGGCAGCTTGTTTCCCCATGGTCACCTGGGGCCATCCCTGCCAGTCAACTGTTTGGGGCATGTTCTCTCAGTCTTTTGCTTCAACCCACAGCAAAGCAACAGCCCTGTCAACCAGCTGCCATGAGTGACTGATAGGGCAGAGTTTAGGTGTGACACATGAGCTAAGCCTGCAGAGAGGAGAAAAACTGGCTGCTGAAGAAAAGCTGCTCAGGCTCTCTGCAGCAGCCTGTAATGAGAAAATATTGCAGAGTGATTTCTGGAATGCCTATAGGATACACTGCCTTTATATTTTAATAGGCTCTTCTGCATCCTCCTACCTAATATAAAAGTACTACTTTAAACACTAGTATAAGTTCTGATTGCCCTCACGTGCCTGAGCAAAACGACAGCGTGCTATGTACTCAGGGGCAGTTACTGCTGCCTTTCAACAACAGAACTCCCTGCTGAAAGCATTTTGGCTTCTTAGTGGAAAAAAATGTATATACACTGTACATATATGCAATAAATATATATACAGTATGTAGAGAGAATTGTTCTTGTAACAGATTTAGGCTCAGTATAAACGGGTAGTTTTGCCATGTCTTCAGGCAGATCCTTCTCATCCTCTGATAGCTGTTTATCATGAGATAAACCAAATAACTTGGAAGTTAGCAAAACACACTAGAGAAATGCCCTTAGAGGAAACAACAGCACCTGCAACTACTTAGCCAGCTCAACATGAAAACAAGTCAGCACTGTATATCAAATGCATGCACATTCCTGCACATATATGTGAGTTGGAAACAACAAAGACTGATTTTGGGATACATTTTTGCTAGGCCCACTTTGTAGTGTTGCACATTACATCAGATCCAATCTAAGAGGAAAATATGGCCCAAGAACAAAATCCTGTGATTTCTGTGCTAGAAGCACATGTTGTTTGTGTTGCCACCAACTTTCCAGAGTAAAGAGACAAAATGAGAGGCAAGCACAGAGATACAATAGAGTTAAAGGAGTCCCTTAAATTAAGATGATGCAGACTGAACTTCATCTCAACTTTGTTAACAGCAGAAAACAACACCAAAAATTACTATTATTAGTTTACTGACTTCAGCTACCAGATTTGGAAGCCACTCTAAATGCCCAAGGCAGCCATAAAGGAGCAAGTCTGATATTTCTTTGTTTTCAATATATAGCTGCCAAAATACCTGCTGCAGTATTTCACCTAACTACCTATTCTCTAGGCAATTTTAATCACATACAGCTGTTCATGCAACTTTAATGGTGTTTTTCCCACTGAAACATTAATATTTCCTGGTTAACAGTCCTGTATTATAAATCATTTTATGAAATACAGCCAATTAAAGCAGAAACTTTGTGCAGAAGTTTTTGCTAAGTGACTGATACACACAGAAACATGGAACAAATACTACCTTCCGCACACAGGCATATGAATGCCTGAACTGAACACGTGAAAAGGGAACACACCATGTTGGTGCATAGAGCACAGGTGGGACAGGAATCAGGGTTAAAGGATTTCTTGTTCACTATGTTATTTTTTAATGAAAATTCCTTTTTTATAAATGACACACTATTACAATCTTAGTAACTGGACTTTACAATCAGTTTAGGATTCCTATATTTTACATATAGAAGACCACCACAACCACCCGATTTGATACCTTGCTTCATGCAGACTGAAGAACCACCCTCAGACTTTGAAACTTCTGTGTCGTCTCTGCTTTATATAAATTAACTGCCAAGGCATGACTGAAGAAGGTAAATAGAGAGAAGAGAGGAGAATCAAAGGTACTGCTTATTTAAATTTCACAGCAGTTAAATTTCTGATGTTTGCAATAGTCCTGTCTCGACCTCTACTGGGACAGCATTATGATACTTTCTCCATTCCCGAGACCAAGCTATATACGGTTGAGGGAATATCATATTTTATTTAAACACACTGCAGAAGGACATTAAATTTTACAGGTCAGATTCTCCATGGTGCTTGAGTAAGGCTGGGGCTGCAGGAAAAGCAAACACGCTGCTCACTTGAGAACTGCAAGGTGAAGCTTCATTGGATCTGCCCTTGGCCTTATCATGGCGGGACAGGTCCCTCAGCCAACAACACACCCTCTTTCCACCATTTTAAAATAGATTTGAGTCCCACAGTAAGACAAAGCCATGTTGTACCCCTAAGAGCACCTCACACAGACGGAGCTCCCCACCTGCTATTCAGAAGCATTCCCAAACCACCTTACATTAAAGTTGTAATACTGCATAAAGGAACTAGGGCAAATTTCAGTAAGTCCAGCCTCACAGTAAGGGTATACAAAACCATGACCACTTATTCCCTCTGCCCACACAGACGATGATAGACCTGCACCTTACTAGCAGCAGCCATTTCAGCCACATGACACATATTTTCAATTTAAGTACAACCCCAAACATGAAAGGAGGTCCTGACGGAGTCTACCTAAGGCATCTGAGATGACTCCATCTGGAGCAACATCTCTCCCGCCACATGGTCACTGAAAACAGGCAGGACATCCCCAGTGGATGACACAGACCTGACAATAACCATGACATGTGGTCATGTTTTAGACTGAGCATCTCTGAGCCTTCACTGACAGGAGACCTGTAGCTCCATCTGTTGCAGACACAGAAACACCACCAGTGCCCAAACAGGTAAGTGCTGAGAAGCCACCAGAACCAACTTCACTTTATCTGGGGCAATCTTTCAGCCGTATAGAGAAACAAAAACCTGTTGGAGACCTTGGAACAATCTGGTTGTGGTTTTTTTTTTGGTCTAGCAACCGTTCTTCCCCTCCAGGCTCCGTCTGGACTCTTGGCTTAACCCAACATACCTACACACACACACAGCTCCCATGCCCACTCTGCAGTGGCAGCAGGCTGCAAGCACGGCTGCATCCAGCTGTGCGCGCCTACCGGGGCTCCGACACTGAAAACAGAAGTGGAACGGACAACCAAGGTAATTCAATTTAGGAAAATAATTCACTTTCAGTACTAACCACTCCCCTTGCCACCCAAACGAATCACTGGCAACAAATGCCCAGCCTTTTTCTAATGGAGAGGGAGCACTATGCTTATTATCTTTATTCTTCACTCCCTACGGACTGTAGAAATGTTTGTGCCAGATTCTGTACACACCGGTATCACTGTAAATAGGACCTGCCTCCACAGGAGTAGCTAACTACACTGCCAGGACTGTAAAGCAGGAAGGAGATCGGCACGGGGCACTAGTTACTCCATGTAGCTCTCTAAAGTCAGATTGAAGTTTAAGGAGGATTTTTCTTGGTTTTGCTGCTGTTGGTTACCTGAAGCATGAAGCTCAATCCCCACACAAAGAAATCCTCTCTTCCATTCCTCTCTGTCCCCACACTGCTTCCTTGCAGGGCACGTAGATGAAATAACCATAAAATGGTTCACTTGTAGTGACTTGTGACATAAAAAGCATGAAAATTCCCCCTACCCAAAGATTTTCTCAGTGAAGTGCACCTTTTATCCCTTCTGTAAGCTACTTTTCTGAACAGATACTTCTTTAAACTACTACCTGTCCCTGTTCACAAAGAAGAAAACATCTTCAGCTATGAAAGTATCTAGGCTCCTTCTTGACAGACAGGCTGTGATACAGAAGGTTATTAATTCCTACACCTAAGACTGTTCCTCACTCTGCAAGTTTTCCATTCACTTCTAATGCTGAAAATAAGTGAGTACCTATGCAGATGCACTGTTGCACCACAGTCTATCCATCCCTTCTTTGAAGGGTTGCCAGCACTTTTGTGGAATCAGGTTAGAGAAGTCAACTACACCCCTTCCTTCCCACAAGGGATAACGCACAGTGTCTCACATCTGCCAAGTGACTGAATTCACTCATTTCTAATAATGAGCGGCCTCCATGAGATTTCCTCTACAATTCTTAATCGGGCATTTGTCCGTGGTCCTGCTAGGGATGGAGGCACTTTCCTAGTTCTTGCTGGTTCACCACCAGCAATCCACAGGCCAGGCAAGTTGGGAGAGCATTGCATGTGATGAAGTGCCAGGAATGGGAGGGAAATCTGAGAGCAAAAATTGTGCATTTTTAGTGCACAGATTTTAGTAAACACATAGAACCCGAACTTCACCTCCTACCTCTTCTTGCTCTACCAAGGGCAGGATGCTGAGTGCGAAAGCAGCCATCTATCTCCCTTGCATGCTTTCCATGGCCTCCCTGTAAGGCAGGCCCCACCTTTCCCACCACGCAGGTTATGTGGCTGAGCAAACTGTGCATCTCCTACGCTCTTTTGGGTTACTGACACGATGTCGTCGAGGTCATCTCTGCTGCGATCAACCCTGAAGCACAGTGCTGGGATTGTTTCCCGTGACTCACATTCGCAGTGCATTTGTTCCAGTAGGCTTGAAAATGACGGGGATGAGGCAGGCTAGGTTTTCCTGCTCAATAGGCTTTTGCTCCAATCTAATTAAAACATTTAGCAATTCACTGAAGTTCCTTGCAAACTGCACAGATCCAATGCTTTAAAATAAGCTCTGAAAGCAAACAGCCTGGTATTTTAAAAACAACTCTCCAGATGGAAAAGGATTCCTCAGGAATTTCTTTACTATACTATACCAAAGCTGCTGAACCAGAAAAGCCAAGCTTCTTTTGAACTATCTTGTTTTTGTTGTTATTGTTAATGGCCTTTTTTTTTTTCCCTTGTCTAAAAGCTAACAAGGAAAACCACTCTTGGTTCTCTGACATGCACAGGAGTGACAGGACAGCTCAATGGAAACAGTCAGCTCTGGTCACCTTGGTTTGAAACTGGGTCAGTGATGCCAGCTTGTGGGTATACTGAAGGAATATGCAATTAATGGGGGGGACTCAGATGCTGAGGACGAGAACACCCTTTGCTTGCAGGCAGGGCTCAGGTTATTCGGCTTTTGTGCTCTGAGAGCAGGCAGCCGTGTCATAACTAAGGCATTTTTATGCATGGTTTTTGAAACAGGCCCTCCTTCTGGGAAATGCATCAGGGAATCTATGGGAACAGCCAAGCCAAGCCCCACACTGTTGTACCAGCTTAATTCAAAGGCAAGCAACCGCAGGAGATGGCCACCACCACAGTGCGGGAGCACGTGCACTGACAGGAAAGCCAGGGGAGCTCCAAACAGCAGCAACACCCCTGGAGACCTTCAGTGGGAAAGACTACGCAGACTTAACGTGGTGTGCTTGTAGCTCCATCCCCAGCATTGAAACCAGACCTCCTGCCTGCCAAGAGTGCCTTCTGTCCTCCATGCCTCAAAAAATGCCTCTCTTCACCTCTGAAAGCAGAGTGCCCTTAAGCTGCACCACCAGGAACAAATTCCTTCAGGGTTGTAATGACCAATTAAGGGATAGAAGGCAATTACTTCTGTACCCATACAAACGAAACTCCTCCAATGCAATTAACTGTCCCTTATCATCTGCTGTTGAATTTGTGGGAAAGCACATGCTGTACACTCTCTCCTCCCCTAGCCTTTCCACCGTTTTAATCCGTTTATTTTAGCTAATGTAACGGAACCTACCTATTCTAGAGAAATAATGTATGTCTGCAAATTATCTGAATATTTTTAAACGTCTTTTTTTTTATATAGTTAAAATATAATTTCATTTGAGATTTTGCAGCTTTCATTTCTATTAATAAATTATCATTTCTTCTTTATAAGTGATGAGCTAGTGTGTCATGTAATTTTTTCTTCTAAATAGACCAAGACTTTGATCTAATGCAAGCCCTTTCTGGGAGTAGAGAGACTTTCTGTCTAATTTAGTTACGAAAAGTATTCAATTAAACTTGGGAGTTTAATTCATTTAGTTATGAAAATTAAATGAGCTCAGTAAGGTGCATTTGATTTGCCTCAGGGAAAAAAAAAAAAAAAAAAGAGAGAAGAATCTCTGAAAGGGGAACAAATAAGAAGGGAGAACAAAAGTAACTTTTATTGCTCAGATTGAAAGGTGGATAATATGAAGAGCCTGCATGCATTTTAGTGTGGATACATAAAATGTATCCACAGTGGGTTTATGCAGATTTTCTATCCAGAAGTCACATGAATATCTGGCATTAACACTCTGATTGTCTCCTGGGTAACAAAAATCCATGTAGGTCATAACTGAGTCCATCCCAGTCACGAGGGGATCTGCCTCCTCACATGGGGAAGGCACCTCCCAGACGCAATCCTTCTCCATCTCCCTTTGGGGAAGAAGGAAGCAATGGAAATTTTTTTTGCAAAAACAGAACAGAGCCATTTGGATCTCTCTGCGAGAAACCCCCTTCTAGTTTTCCAGCAGTCACTTACCATTTTTGCAGATGGGACAGCACTGATCAGGCTCATACACCGGATCCACACACTCGGTCTGGGGACAAGCTGACACAGTGCACAGCACTTCTCCATTGGCTTCACAGCGACACTTCTCACACGGAGAAACCTGAAACACAAATCCACTCGCCTTTTAATTCTCTCTTGTTCTTTCCTCGATCTCCTTCTCCTTCCCTTTTAAAAACCAAATGCTTTTTATAGCCTGAATAACACAAAGGGCAAGGCCAGGCTCCTGCAAAATTATGGGACTGCTGCAGAATGAGTCACAGGTTCTGCTCTGAACCTGTGCCCCAAAGAAATCAGTCAAAGGGATCTTGGGTACAAGAAGTCTTTATACTTTAACACAAATAAAGCAAAAAATTCCCCACCCCTTTTCTAATGAAATTCCAGCATAACAGGTTCATAATTCAGATGAAATTTGGTTAAGTTCCATCAGAAGTTCAAAAATTAATTTAGCAAAAAATATTGTACTAAAAATAAAGGATTTTTTTTTCCTCAATGAAATATGAAACTTAATGTAAAACCTTATTGCAATTTTTCCAGTTTTGAACGTTTTTGGTAGCAGGAACTTGCATTTTATTGAAAATGATCATTTTCATAGAGAGGTCAGCAAAAACATTCTGTGAATTCATGTATTTCCCTGAAGTTACCTATTCTTTTTGCAATATTTGAAACTTTCTGAAAAGAAACTGCAATTCAAAGAAAGGGGTGAAGCACAGAAAAGGGTCATCCCTTTTTTACCTTCTGAAACATTACTGGTTTTTGAACACTTCTACAGAATAGAAGTACCAGGAGATAATTACTTAAATGACCTACTTCAGTGAAATTAATTCCAAACAAATTAGAATCCGTATTTAAGAAAAATATGGACTTTAAAACGCCTGTATTTGCTAGATGTCCTCTTCAGTGTTCCTGAGAAGGTGCTGCACGTGGCATCTGTAACATCCTTGTACCACTCGAGGAGCTGGAGGTGAAGGGAAGCCACGGTGCTAAGGAGGAACAAGTGGTATACTGTAAATCTCATCACAGCACTGCAAAAACCACGCTGCAATCCGTGCTCAGAGTGCAGGATGACAGTGTGGCTGCATGTTATTACTATGATCCTCTAAATCCATAATCTGTGCACATTCTAGGTTTACTTAAGGTCAACAATTTGACAAAGCTGATTTTGCTTGGACTCCTTCCCATTCCAGATTCCAGCTGATGCCATACAACCACCTTCTGCATTTCTCCAACGCGAGCAGAGTAGCCACAAGCCTAAAAAAAAATCCTTTGCTGTGAAAAGTCATGCAGACCTCTAACTTGCAGATCATCTGCTATCTTCCCCTATCTCTGAAGCAGCCTGTCACATTTTTTCCTCAAGTCCGTTCTCCGCTTGCTCGCCACTTTCACATCTTTCTCACTTCGAAAGTCCAAACATGCTGATGCTTGCACAGCATCATCTCCAACTAAATGCTCATCCATGCTTTGCCACTTCTCTTCCCACCTGCCAGGGCTGTCATTTGTTTATGCACTCATGTATCTTTTCACGCCGGCCCCTCTGTGTAGAATGCCTAAATAGGGTCTGTTGCTGTGTTGCTTTCTGCTTTTATTGCTATTATTTATTTCAGACTTCCTTCGCTAGCTAGTTGCTTCCAGATTTCTCTTTGCTTTGTACTCTACCCAGGACAAAAACACACCATGCGTTTATAAAGTGCTACAAGCAGGCTGATAGCCCGGTACTGCAGATTTTTATTGCAGGCTTAAGGACAAGAACTTTGTCTTGTAATTGCTCATAAACTGCCATGTTCACTTGCAGTGCTGGAGTATCAGCAGATGAGGAGATTTCTGACCCAGTGTTCAGTGTCAGCTATCTCAGGCAATCACTTAAATTCCACGTGAAATCTTGAATGTAAGCAAACCTGAGCCCCTCGTTATTTGCAAGTCACTGGTAAGACTCCTTCCCTCTGGAGTTACACGAAGAGAAAAATACTTACTAAATTATAAAAACACGTTTGTTTTTTAATTAGGAAACCTTCTTGATCAATGCTACTAGAACTCAATTTCACAGATATGGCTCAACGAGGCAAATCTATAGCTTTCAATTGGTTTCAAAATTTCATGGCATCACTTGAAAAACATGCAAATTTGTGACAAATCGCAGTTCAGTGAGGCCTGGAACTACAACAGATATTCCCTCTCCCACAACTTTACTTTGTAGCTATGCTGTTCAGTATTGAAAATGATGTAAAAAATAGAACATCTACTAACAATCAGGAAACAGTAACAGCAAAAAGATGTCATTCCTAAAGTCCCTCATCTATAATATTTAATATTCTAATTAAGTAGGTTGTTTACTAAAATTCCAAACAGAGATAAGGCTAAAATTTCTACAGCAACAAGCCATTAAATAAAGCATTGAAAATGCTATAAAATGAGAAAAAAAAATGATCAAATTTTTGTCTAATAATGATAATTTGGAACAATGGCCTTCCCTCTTACACAGCACATATGGAGGAAGACGACATTTTTCATGAACTGAGCACTCCACCCATGTGATACAGTAGTTCCTGTGTGATAGATGAAGGGCTGCTTCAGGGGAATGCAGACAGAATCACAGGATCATCAAATGGTTTGGGTTGGAAGGGACCTTAAAGATCACCTGCCATGGGCAGGGACACCTCCCACCAGACCAGGTTGCCCAAAGCCCCATCCAACCTGGCCTTGAACACCTCCAGGCATGGGGCATCCACAGCTTCTCTGAGCAGCCTGTGCCAGTGCCTCACCAGCCTCTGAGTGATGAATTTATTCCTTCTATCTGATCTAATTCTCCCCTCTTTTAGTTTAAAACTGTTGCCCCTTGTCCTGTCACTACAAGCCCTGGCAATGACTCTTTCTCCATCTTTACATAGCACACCTTTAATAAGCACTGTCATCTGTCAGGCACTATTTTGTCCAGCTTTTCTCTTACTGGACGAGACGAACACTCTCCTCCGACTTCTCTGTCACAGGCAGTTACGCTTGCTGTACAAACAGCAGTTTGTGACTCTCTCCACTCGTTGGCCCAAGGGTCCCATCATCCACTCATCTAGGAACATAACGAAACCCAGAGGTACGCTTGGTGCGGTTACTTCACGTAAGAATCCATGGGAAATGCACAGCAAAACCTCCAGCCACGGTGTTACCCCAAACCAGGTACAAGCCACAACCAAAGACCAGATTCTGATGCTCATAAATCCCATTTTGTCTGACACTACTGTTTTCCCCCCACTGTTACTTTGCCACTTTTTATACTTGAGGGAGTTCCTGCGCGGTTTCCTGAAGTCAGCAGAATCACACGTCTAAGTGCAGCCCTCCAGGACAAGTAATGGCAGCAGGGTCGAGGAGGTTCTGCATATGTTTGTTTTCACGTAGCTCTTTTCAGGCATGTAAGCAAAATGTAGCTGCTAAAATGGTATTAGTGTCAACCTTTATCTGTTCATCCTCGGACTAAATGGTAGAGCACTGCTTTTCATATATCATCATGATGTAGCGGGAACTGGAAAAAAACACCATTTCTTTCCTCATCTTAATGGCAGCTTAATACTTGGAGACATAATCATCACTAGAGACAATAAGACAGCGTATGTGTAACAGTTAAATAAATCAGAATGAAAAGACACATTTGGTCCTTCATTTCCTCTCCTCCACTCCTATAACGCAAGAACATTCCCTGCGGCACAGTTTCTAATGACAGCCAATGCAATGAGCATCCCACTCATTCATTTGGGAAGCTACCAGTTTAGCAGAACTCACACTTAGCACATTTGACATAACCAGGCTGGGCTGCAAGCAATATGACCTAGCAACCTCTCTCTGAAGCGTGGTCTACAGATGAAGTTATTAACATTAACTACACAACACAAGTAGCTCCGCCTAGGCAAAAACCATGCAAAGACAACAAGAGGCACAGAAGTCTTAAGTATTCACCAGACAGCTGTAAAAACCTGTAGAAAATAGAGTACAGATGGAAAAATAAAACAAAACAAACACCCTTCTTTATAATTGTTTAAAGGGAAGTTTATAAACAGATGTATAACTGTTGTACTATGAAGTTGCAGATGTAGGGAAAACGCAAGCACACAAATGTGTAAACTGGTAGATTTCCCGCTACCGGGATATGAAGAAAACTTTATCTTAGTAAGGGCAGTAGGTTTATTCAGCAACTTAGTAAAAATTGTCATAATTAAGAAGTGACAAGTCATTTACACTCATTGAAGTGATTTGAGCTTTGTCTACCCTCTTTCCACATGCCAAACAACAACAAAAAAAAGCTGAATAAAAAAGAATCTATAAATTATTTGTAACATACATTTTCTCCTTGAGCCTTGAAAACATCTAAGCTTAAAAAAAACAAACAAACAAACAAAAAAAAACATAATCACAAACTGATTTACTATTCTACTGGGATATGTATCAGTATTTTCTTTCCACTTATACAATGTAGGAGAACATGAACAGGATTAGGCTGACAAGAATAAACATACCAGCCTTGTTTTTATTTCTGTATCTCTTCACAGACATTTCAAAATCCACTTGGGTTTGTTGACTTCCAGATTTCCAAGTTATTCACAAAACAAACAAACAAACAAACAAACAACAGTTCTTGATAGCACAGAAATTCTAAACAAAACACACAAAGCAACAACTTTCAAAAATGTATGTCTTTCCCAAATGATAATACACTTCTGAAGATAATTTATGGTCCTTTAAGACTATTACTTTATAAGTCAGTCTGTATTTTCGAATGTTACTGTAAGACTGAAAAACACCTCGTGGGGTATGTGCTCAGCAATCCCTAGCTGTAGTGCACAATTTTTTCCTAATTGCATTTCACCAGCTAAGGCTTTTGCTCCAGTTTTACCTGTACAGATCCTGCGATGCCTTTGCCATACTGCATCACTATACCCACCGGAGAGCAGAGTGCTGCTGATGAAAACAGCTTTATGAGACCTCATCCTTCTGCTACACCTGTGTTATGGTTTTGTATTGACATCCATGCCCTTTTTAAAAAGCTGAAAAACACATGTGCACACACACACAAAGTCTGTGGGAAGAGCTGCCAATCAAACAAGAAATGCATCAAACCTCCCATTCCCTGGCAAACTCAGATGGTGAGTTAGCACTGGCTCCTGTCGAGGAAATGGTTTGCTACGTCAAGCCATATATGAATTTTATATAAGCAAACTCTCAAACTTGCACGTGTATTTACACATCTGTACATAAATGTTTGTGCAAGTAACTTCACTTGAAGGTTAGGAGGTCACCTTTTTCTTCCTTCAGTGGTGTCTGACACTCTTGGCCACAAACTGAAGATAAACGGGCAGAGAGAAAAATCAGACTGCTACCCATTTAAAACTCTTTCCGTGACCTTAATCAAGAGGTAGCATATTAGCAAGCTCTGTAAGACAGTCAACTTTAAACGTGTAAAATGGCCTTTGAAACTGAGTGTGATTATTTGCATTTGCAATTGCTTCCATTCAGCAGCAATCTGACTACATCGGTACTTTCCTTAGCCAGACATCTCAGCTGATTGCAGTGGCAGGGGTAAATGCCTGCATTTACACTTTTGTGCTCGTATTATTGGAACCAGTGTGGAAACCCAACTAAAAACCAATGACCCCACATGCCGAAACAAGCAGGCTGCAAACCCACTGCCTGTGCTGATAACTTCCCTTGAATTTCTGGAGCAGGCACCTATTCTCCCTACTTCCCAAAGCTGTCTAACAGAAAGAAGTAAGGAAAATGATATCCCATTACAGGAGGGCATCAACACAGCTAGCTGCTAAAGGCCAAATAGGATTAAAAAGGAAGTTGAAAGCCAAAGCCTGTGCAGAACAACATTGCTGTAAGTGTCACTGTTGGGCATTCCCTTTTTACCGAGGCTGCCAGCCACGTTCAAGTATAACAGGAAGCCCTAAGGTTTTATCCTCTCGACACACACTTAAGGTATTTCAGATTACAGCCATTAATACAACAGCACTGTATACAGATAAAGAAGTGCAACTTGTCAGAAAAGCATGAGCAAACAGTGAGGAAAAGCCTTTAAAACTTCCATAAGGAGACCTACAGAGAGCATGTGCAGAAGCATGACTGCTTTGGCCACCCTCTAGAATTAGCTGTGCTGGAAAGGAAAGGATCCCAAAACCCACCTCTGAAAACGTCACGTCACACCAACCAGCCCCTGTTAAACCTAACTTCTTCCTCTTAAACTGGAAGACTGCTGCCCCAGAGCTGAATGCAGTCCTTGAGGGCAACACGGCAAAAGGGAGGACACCATGTTCCCTGCCACGCTTTGAAAACCACGGCTCTGCACTTGCCTACCTGAAGAGGCCATGGGGAAATGCTGGAATTTATTTACTCTGAGGGGAGTCTTTCTGCTCCTTTATTTATTTATTTCTCAGCAGGTTGAAGAATGTGGAAAGACATTACAAATTGAACTAAGTTTCTAAGAACACGTAAGTACCACAGAGAACAGAGGTGGTAACTTATTTATGGCCTTCACAAATGCATTTTCTTTTTCTCCACCTTGCAAGGGGCTCAAGCTGCCGGAGCTCTGAATTAGATTTCACACTCCCCTCAACCTATTCAATTCTAAAATCTCAGGTGTGTTCACACTGGGGTTTTGAATCAGACCCGTATCTAACAGTCATTCCCAAGCACATTCTTAGAGCCTGCCTGCAGATCTCAGCCACTATAAAATACAAAAGGGAAAGAGTCAAGATAAGCAACCAGGAAATTGGCCCCAACTCTTGAACTTTTCAGTACAACGTAATAAACAAGTTGCGTTTTCAACAATAATGACCTTGCACAGTGATGCTTAAAAGGCCCTGCTCTGAAAGCTTTTCTCTAAACAAAGCTTTTCAAGTCCTTTGTTTAAGCATTACTGTAATCCAGATTGTAAACCATGCTCTTACTAAAAAGAAGGCCCATAACCATTCTCTGAAACCAAGTATTACACAACCTTGGCAGCCCAATTCAAGCAGCAAATAACAAGGAGAAAAGTAATGACTTAGGAAAAAGGTATCACCACTGTCTGATTACTAGGAGCGGGAGTCAGCTCCCCAAACCCTGCTTGACCCCTGCAAGGTAGAAGTTTCACTGTTAACAGTAGACTAAGGGAACACATGCAATACTGGAAATTCTCATAAAATCTACTTCACCACCAAGCAGCATCCCTTCCAGTAGTATTTTTTACTGTAAATACCAGAGGAATTAATAAAGATCAGCCCCCTCATTTAAAAATGTTACAGTATCACAGAACAAGAAAGGTCATGTTTGAGGGGAATATTTTACAGCACTGCAGAAGTTGCATTAACACAGAAATGAAAAGGGGAGGGGGAGGCCCAAAACACCCTCCGAGAAAGCATTTCGAGACCACCACGTCACTTCAAGTGACAGAAGGACCCACAAAACGACTTTCTGCTTCGGCCCTTACCATGAACTCCTCCAGGGTCTGGTAGGTTTTCCCCCGAAACTCACAGTAGTTCTTCCTCTCCTTGCACTGCGGGCAGCACTGCGTGGTGTCCACATGAACGCACCGAGGGTGGAGCCTGGGGCACTCAGGCTGTATGCACAGCGGTCCCTCTTCAGTGCAAAGGCAGGGGCAGGCAGAGGGACCCGGCGCAAACTTCTCCCCGATGGCGTAGACGAAGCCACTCTCGTCCACGCAGCCCTTCCCGCGGTAGTCCGGGTAGGCATACTCCTCCGGAGGCTCGGGAGTAGCGCTCGCCACAGCGGCCGGGAGAGACGAGTCTTCAGCCACCCGAGGGTCCTCGGCAGCCGCGTCCCTTTGCTCTTGGACTTGAACACTCCCGGATTTACCTCCCGTGCCCTGGCTATTCCAAGCCTGCTTTTGCTTAGTCCACGACTCCTTGTTCGAGTAGGTCCTGCTTCCTTTGCTCTTCCAGTCCCTGGTGCCCTCCTCCCTCCCGCTCCTGCCGATCTCATTCATCTTCCCCGGGCCTGTCTGGCTGTCCCTTGTCGATGTGTGATCCCTCTTTTCCTGGCTCGCTTTTATCTCCTGTTTGTCTTGAGCCTTGGCCAGTTTTTGCACGGGTATGGTGGAGCTACAGAGGGCAACCATGAGGCAGCAGGTTACGAGGAGCGAGCTAGAGAGAGCTCCAATTGCCATTGCAGTAGAGCTGGGCATCACCTACTGCATCCCACAGGGGACACTGCATTCACATCGGAGGGAAGCGCTCCGCAGATCCACGGTCCCTAGGAAGAGAGCGATTAGGAACACTTCAGCTCGCGCGCCTCTCTCCCCCCTCGCGCCTCCAACATCTCAAACAACACGCAACCTGCCTCGGCACCTCACGCCAGAGGCAAACAACAGCCTGGTGCTGCATCCCTCCTCCAGCCCGGCTCTGCGATGTCTCATAAATTGCAGGGCTCTGGGCACGGACGTCTTCGGCTCGGTACAAGCAGGACGCGCAGCCCGGGGCAGTGGCGGCCTGCCGAGGATCGGGGCGCCGTGGGGTTACGGCCACACGTCGGGGGGGGCACGCGCCGAATTAAGCGGAGCTCCCCAAAACGCAGCGCGGTCCGGAGCCGAGATCAGCCGGTTGAGCCCTGCTTGCTGACTGCACGCCCGACGGTTTTCACTAACCTCTTATTCAGAGTGAAGTTTTTTTTTTTTTTTTTTTCGGCTTCATACCCACCGGGGAGGACGTTTGTTTTACGGACAACTAAGAGCGAGCCCGTTAAAGCGCGCAGAGCCCAGCCGCCCCGCTCCTCAACTCCCCGCACAAGCACACACCGCCTCCACCTCCTCCTCCTCCTCCTCCTCCTCCTCCTCCTCCCGTGCTCCTGAGGCCAGGCAGAGCCCCACGGAGCTCCTGCAGGGGGGCACGTTTCACCCGCACCTTCCGCACTTTAGCGGCGCTCCCGGCTCCCGCACCGCCAACCGGCAAAGCAAACCAAAATACCTGCTCCGGCCACGGGAAGCCAAGGCGCTGCCAGCTGCCGGCGCAGCCCCGCGGCCGAGGTAGGGCTCCCCGGAGCCATTTAAGACACCCCCCCCCCCCCCGCTTCCTCCTTCCCTCCCCGCCCGCCTCCGGAGCCCCGCGGGCCCTGCCCCAAACTTTCCGGCGGGCCGGGCAGCGCCGCCCCGGCCCCCTCGGGGGGCTCTGCTGGGCGCCGGGCGGCCCCCAGCCCGGCCGCCGCCTCCCTCCCTACCTGCGGGCTCGGCTCCGGGCCCCCCGGCCGGCTGCCATGGCGGGGCTGCGGGCTGCCTGCCCTCCTTCCTCCCCTCCTTCCTTCCCTCCTTGTCTCCCTCTCTCCCTCCCTCAGCCGGAGCCGAGGCCCCGCCGCCCCTGGGGGCGGGCTCGCCGCGGCCCCGCTTCCCTCACATGGCGGCTGGGGGGTTTTTGGGGGGCCGGGGGGCTCCGGGCCTCGCAGCAACGGGAGGGAGAGGGATGGAAGGGGGTCGGGGAGCTTTGTGAGGCGCCTTGCCTCGCCAGCCTTCCCTCGCCGTGCGGGGGGGGAGATGGGCGAGTTGGGAAGTGGGGTTGTGCTTCACAGCGGCTGGCAGGTGCTTCGGCACGGCAACGTTTTCTCCCTTTTGCAGGGGAAATGGGCAGAAGCGGCTATTTTAGCAATAATGGCTGAAGCGCCTTCAGTCCGGCTGCTGGGACGGAAACGCCAAAGAAAAGCTGGAGAGGGGTCTGTAAGCATGGTGCTTTCCTTCTGGAGCCAGGCAAAGGCTGGGGACCCAAAAGGTTATTTTCTTATTTGCTCGCTTATTTATTCCCTGTTAACCTGCATTAGATGACATAGCAGTGCAATAATTTATGGGTTTTGCTGTATGGATGTTCCAGAGTGGTCCCAGGTGCGCTGACCCCGCTGCTGCAGTGGATCCCTGGCAGCCTGCGGCGCCCTGCTCCTCCTGCTCGTGGCTGGATTCCCCTGAGTACTTGGCACTAGAAGAATTTTTTAGGCTAGGCAATGTTTTCAGAAATGTTTTCATTAAAACTGTAGCACTGCAGTATCCGCACTCAGGAGAGCAATGAAAATTTGCTGGATATTAATGTTTCACTGGTAAGTACCTTCACGAGTGACTGTTACTTGTGAAAACCCAGGCACTTAAACTGCTCCATGGGAGGATGCAGGTGCTAAACTCTTTTGTCAGCTGGGTTCTCTGAACATCTATGAGTCTGGCCTAGCTTACAAAATTATTTCCGTTAACACCATCTCATATCTCTGAGTCGAATATTCACCAGACAAATAATGGTTTAATCTTCTAAAACTTTAAGATACAAGACTAAAGCTCTGAAGGATGCAAGGAAGCCAAATAGTTACACTAGTAGAATGAAATTCCAGATTGCTATACAGTTTCTAGACTATATGTCATAGAGCTAAGCTAGACCTTTCTAATTTCCTACTAATAATCATTAAGAAGTATTTGTCTTCTAATTATCCTATCATTACCTCTGAATAATGAATTGAATCTTTGCTTTTTCTTAAACAGTAACTTTATGCCTGATATAGGTTAAACCAGGACATGGGCTGAGCAACCAATATGCAACATCACTTATTCTGTAAGAAAAACTTGAACTTTGCACTTACAAGTGTGTAAACTTTGCTTTCAGGCAGAAGCTAGTGGTGGCTAGAGCAAGACAGAATGAAATAGAGGACCTGGGAAAGTAACGCTGCCTCTGATGAAGAGGAGGGAAAAGCTAATTTATGGTTCTGACATTTTCACATGTTCCCATGTGAAGCTCTGGTACGAAGGCTGAAAGGATCATGAGCATTCGGAACTCTCTGTAGGAGACCTCTGCCTCTCCCTGATCTAACTATTCAGCACATAGATCAGCCAGGGCTGAAGGTTCAAGATACTGCTGTGTGAAAGGAAAGGCAAACCCTTAGAGCTTTCAGAGGATCAAACTGCAGCTCATCTTTGTCTCCTTGGCCAAGTGGGAAGTGAATAGCCTCTTCTCTTCATCTTAAAGATTTCTTATTGAACTTCAGCCTCTGTGCATTCTGCTTCATAGATATATCAAGTGATGGATGGTACCTAGTGGTAGGACCTTTGCAGAACTGAGACCTGACCACTTCGTAGTGTCGTAGTATAAAATTTAAGAATACTATAGTCAAAATCTTCCATATCTGCTAGTGGACCAAATGTTTGGTGTTTCCTTCAATGTGAGTTCTGAACTAGAAAAGAGAAACATGAGACCCTTACTTCAAGGCCGCTTGTAACAACTTCTTGTGGTATAAGAAATGCAGGTCCAGGTTTCCCCATTCTGCTCTTCCACTAGGCAGCAGTAGCATCTGTAACTGCAGTAGCAACTGCATCTCTGGATGAGAATCAAACTCTGCATCTCTGTTCAAGACACTTTCCCTTCTGTTCATCTGCCTGAGATTCTTGCATTAGCTAAAACAGTCATGATACAGTCATCAAACTTCTTTTAAAACAGCCTACACTAGTTTATCTTAATTCTGCTAGGAAGCAGTTAAAGGTAAAACAAAAAGGCTTCAGTAGCTGAAATAGAAATGGTGGTGTCAGGGAATGATTTAAGTTAAACTGGTACGATGACCGTTTTCATTAGCCCAGGCTTGAGAGAGTGCAAAAGCTGGCTGTTAGACAGGAGACTTAATTAAACATCTGCCCTCTAAGGTTAGGGATACTGAAATTTTGAAAACTGTTTTTTTTTTTTTTTTTTATGAGTAGCCTTGGTGTGAAGAAAGAGACCCCAAACATAGCCTATATCTTTTACGAAGTTAAAAATCAATTGTCTGCCTGTTAATAGCCACATGAAAACAAAACCTCACAGCTATTCAGCCACTTCATCTGGACATCTAAGAGCACTGAAGACAACCATCTTTAGCCTAACACATGAGTAGAGTGAGGCCTGGAGTATGTGCGTGCTCACCCCAATGCAGGCATACAGCCTCCTGCAGCTTCCATTCACCAGGGGACATGTAACGCATGCTTCCCTTCACCTGCTCTCATGCAGGCAGCATGCCCCATCTTTCCAACTGTAATAAAAGAAGTTTCTCCTGGTATCCCCCTGTGTTCAATGAGAACACATAGAGACAAAAAAGGAGGAACCTCTGCAAGCCTGTGGAGTGAGAGGTGTTCCCGTGCAATGGCGGGGTGGGCTTTGGTGATGTGGTGTCACTGTGAGTATGGGGCATGCTCAGGGTGAATTGTGCAGCAGGATGTGTACGCCACTGAGCATCTCTGAATGTCCAGAATTTTATAGGGGAGAAAATATCCTCAAAGAGTGACTCCTCCGGCTATGTGCACTGTCAGATTTGCTACTTGGGGAAACGGATGATCATTCCTTTTTATTTTGCTTCGTTTCATTATTCCTCCCGAAAGGAAGAGAGTTGTTATATGAAAGGTATTTTTTATTGTGGTGCTAAAGTGGCAGTTGTTCAGGCAGGTTCACATCACAGCTTTAGAAAGGTAGCAATTTGTGGAATAGTATTAGCCCAGCTGTATAAAATAAGGCCTTCAAATAGCAGTCAGTCTGGAAACAGAGACAAAGCCAAGGTACACATTACTCTAACAATTCATGTATATTTGAGAGGCTGAATTATAAATAAGCAGTTTAAACAACTCTTCAAGAAAAAAAAAAGCAAGCTTCCATAACTATTTTAAAACTAGGTTAGCTTTCATCTTTTTATTTTTATTTCTTCTATTTTCTTTATGCCATGCCACTTCTCAAAGGCTACTGTGCACACACTGCTCTAGTTCTTTCTTTTTTCACTACTCTGACGTCTCTTTAGTTGACTGATAAGTAGTTGTTGAAGAATTATCACACAAGCTGTAGTTGCAATTGTCTGTTGTCATTAATTGTTTTTAAATTATTCATCATATAATGATATGTTACAACATTCTTTTTTCTGCTTAACATGCAAGAATACAAAACTTAAAAATCCCTTTGTCGTTTAGACTGTGGGCTCTTCAGTACAAGGACTCTCCTCACACTTCTGCAAATCAAATTTTTACATGCTTGGAGATACATATTGTTTATTATTATTTTTACTTGCAATACAAAAATCATCTCCATAGACCATGGGAAATTTAAGCTTTAGAAGTCATCTGTTTATGAAACGTCTTTTAAAAAAGATCTTTGCTGCTACTGACTTAAGTTCTGAAAAGCCCGCCTTTACCTTATGATTCGTCTCTAGTAAACTTTAGCAAAATCTGGGTAAAATAGAAATAAAACACATTCTTAATTAAAAAAAATAATAAAAAGGCTTATTCTAAACTGTGGGAATGAGGATTGGTTTTGTTTAAAACAACTCATGGCTCAAGTAAAATCATGAAGAGAAAAGCTCTCTTTCTGTGGTGAGATCAATTTCTCTGCCCCTTTAAGCTCAGAGGAAGCTAATGTATATATTCCAACTCAGCAACAATTCCCTTTATGCCTATTAATGCATCATTAAAGAGAGAGGGAAATACATGCTACTTTTTTTTATACAACATGTACAAGTTCTGCCGGTTTAAATCACTTTTCTTTTATATGCCTGTTGCAAAACTGATGGAGGTTTTGCAAATGTAAACTTTAGAGAAGTGTTATTACCATCTTAGCCACAGTAGCTAAATAATATTAAAAATTGAGTAGTGAAACCTTTGGAGAGGGAGAAGGAGAAGCTGAAACAATGACCTGTGCATATGGGCTCATTCTGAGGAAAAATAATTGTGTATTCAAAGCACAATATTTTGTGCTTGTAATTACGGGACACAAGAGTGATTATGAATGGGTTTTCATGCGCCTATTTTCACCCCAATTTTAGTTGCCCAGGGGAAATTTAATTTTAATAATAGCTCACAAGCTTATTTGATGTTACTGCATTTTTGCTTGAAAAGAGGTAACAAAGCATGTTTGTGTGTACATATGCATGGGCATGTACAAAATAGCATGGAACATTTAAATAGAGTATTTTCTATAAACATAGTATTAACAGTATACCTCATTCTTTCCCTTTGCAAACCAAAGGATGCACTTTGGTTTTTGTTTTTGCATTATTGTTGTGTTACAAAACTGAATGAAGTATTTCTAAAGCTTGTGCCTAGCTCTGTTCGGATGGAATCTGAAATTCAGTTGAAAGTACAGATCAGTGTTAACTTTTGCCTTTATTATTTATAATTACCTTATTTTATTTGTTACTCAAGTTGCTCTAGATACATTTGTGCTCACAGTAAATTTCAATAGAAGAATCATCAGCTTTCACAGGTTTTACGAAAAAAAAACAAACACTGTTCCATATTGTTTGACATTTTAAATCAGTATATCTTATCCTTTCATAGTTTTTTAATATTACTGGAGGAAAAAGAAGCAACCACCTGCTCCCCCAGACAAAAACACAACTTTCCTCTCCAGTTTTCACAAGATTTCTCAACTGTTATGGTATTAAACATTGAACTAGGCTTAATGAATAAGTGGAAATAAAAAAAAAAATTTTTCTCAACCCTACAGGAAGATAACGAAAAATAAAGGCTCTTATTGTCAAAACTGATTTAGTATTATAGCTCAAACCAATATTTAATTTCATTCTTTAATTTTCTTTAAAACTTCCGTAACAGGAATTATACGGTTTAGTATTTGTTTTTCTTTAAATTATTTGTGAAATAACATAGGTTATTTTCAGAATGATGCATACATATGTATGCATCTGAAATTAAAAAGAATGTTTTAAAAAGATGTTTTTTCTTACGCAAATACTCATGACAACGTTATTAATGTATAATAAGACCATGGATAGGTGGTAATTATAACTCATGTCCCACAAAGACAAGCCCTTAAAATCTAAAAAAAAAAAAAAAAAAAATCTATCTTCTACAGCATTTGCATCATCAAACATGTAAAATGCTTTGTATCACAAGTGATTTTTTTTTTTCATTTGTATTGGAGAAGCAAATGAAATATATGTTGAAATGAAGATTGCAAATTCAAATCTTTGAAAGTTTAGGGATTCACAGTAATGTGTGTGAAAGCCTGCATTTCTCACTACAGTTTACAGAATTAAAATTACCACCAGTCAGCTGATCCTGTAATGTAATGATTTGCAAACTCAGAGAACATCATGCATCTTAGGGGATAATCCCCAAAACTCGCTGAGCGTGCACCTCTAGATATAAAAGCTTCAGTGAAATGCTTTCCAGAGTGCATCTTCAAACTTTTCCTATTTTTTGCCCTTCCTTTGTTTCATCATTACTATGTAGTTTGTAAAGAATGAATCTTTTACAATGACATATACTATATAATGCACATGCATAGGGTCCTGTTGCTCTCCTTTTGAACTTGTTGGTCAGGCTCAGCCAAGCTTGGTAGAGGAATTGAATCCTTAAAGCTTCACAAAAATGGCTTGGTAGAGAAGAACAGCCTTTTACTGGTTGGTACTGAAGGTGTGCTGTGACCTTGTCCCTTACTGCACACCAGCGACTCTGTACGACGCAGCACCTGCATTAATGCCCAATGTATGCTTGACACAATCAGAACTTAAACCTATTATTAAGATATCAATCTATAAGAAAATTCTGCTAATTCTGTTGTTCAAACCCCTTTGCTTTCCCAAGAGGGTGGTCACACACTGGAACAGGCTCCCCAGGGAAGTAGTCATGCACCACGCTTGTCGGAGTTTAAGAAGCGTTTGGACTGTGCACTTAGTCACATGGTCTGAATTTTTGAGTAGACCTGTGTGGTGCCAGGAGTTGGACTCGATGATCCTTATGGGTCCCTTTCAACGTGGGATATTCTATGATTCTATGATTCTATGAACATCACCCTTCCTTACATTATTATAGAATTCTCTGTACCTCTTAGCAAGTACTTTTGATACGGTACCAGGTATGCAATGGATTATTTTGTTGTCCTTTTTTAAATTAAAGGCCCTGTAAGGCCTTTAAAGTCATTCATATAAGTTTGATAATTTCATAGTTTAAAAAACTGCACAAATTACAATTTGTAACATTGAAACTTTCATGAATTGCACATTCCCAAGTGTTCTGTCTTTAGATCTAATTACTGGAGATGATTACATTCAGTAAGTTCTGCAATCACAGAGGCTGCTGATATAGTTTTCTCTCTGCTTTTAATGAAAAAAAGTTACATGGCTCAGAAATTATGATTTAGACTATGAGCTATCAGAGCAGAGGAAAAGAAAACCACCACTAACAACAACAAAAAAAGAACAGAGTATGCAGTCTTTGGGCTAAAACTTGAGCTGGAAAACAGACAAATGAAAGTTATTTTTCTATGTTTGCATACAGGGCCTAGAGACCCCCAATAAACTGGGACCCCCATGTGTAGGCACTGCACAAATGCTTAAAGCATTAGTATTCCTAGAACTGCACATCCTCCAGTGATCAAGAAAGAAGGGAAGGGAGAGCATCCTGAAGTCATACAGCAGGTCAGTAACAGAGCTGAGAGGGAAATACAAAGCTCCCGGTTCTCTCTCTTCTTCCCTTCTCAGTACTCCATTTGCTCCACGTTGCCTTTGTTCCCTAGTAAGATACTGAGTTCATAGCTGAATAGCTGATATACTAGGTCCCTTTTATGGGTTCAAGATTTAGGTGTTCATTCATGCGAAAGCTTGATGCCTTGTTCAGTTGTTATCACCAGACCTTGCTATACTGATGTCATTAGAACAACAGCAGCAAGCAGGGTGCTAATGGTACCAGGTCTGACAGGAACGAAATGGACACGTTGTGTAATTTTGATAATGAAAGTTGGTTGTGCTGCTTTAGTTTACTGTTTGTTGGAAGAAGATAAGAAACAAAGCAATTTCCCTGGCTATCCACAGTCGTGCCGGAGAGTTATTTCCGGCAGAGTCTTGTAAGTAATGGACTTTTTGCATTAGGTGGTTATAAGATAAATGAAGAAGGGGAGAGCTTAGATGCTGCCAAGATCTCCTCTGTGACACTGGTGACCAGTAGATCAGGGATTGAATGTGCCATGCCAAGCTACAAGATCACTCCCTCCCCTGCCTAAGCGTATTTAACCCCATGGTCCCATCTTCCCATTAAAATACCCTGACCACTGGTCTACCAGCAATTAATTTCTCACATGATACCATTCTGTTTAATACACATAACACATTTTGTTGGAGAAGGAGCCATCACCACTTTCAAAGTAGAACATCTCCAGCAAGAAGAACTAAGCAAACCTCATCTCACACTGCCCTACAGCTCAGTTCAGGGCTTAGAAACAGATGGAAGAAAACGTGGCTCAAATCCTAATAGTTCCGTGAAATCTAACCCTAACTAGAAGGTATTCCCTAAACATGACCCAAACAAAATTTCACATAAACAGGGCCTTGTGCTCCAAGGTGTCAGCCCCTGCTACTGCAAGCCTATTTAACTTGTTTGTAGAAAGGCTATCGTAGAGCACGAACCAGCAAAGCTCTAGCTGAAAAAAGTTAAAAGTCAAGTCTTGCTCTAGCAGTAAAACAGTTGTTGAAGACCTTTAAGAATATTACACCAAATCAGCCATAAATTGGTTTGGTTGAACCAACCACTCCTAACTTGGCCATCCTCATAGGACATTCAATTCTTAACTTCAAAGGTTTTCAAAATAAAACCTTCCTTTCCCCATTAGTAAAATTAAATGAGGCTTTAGCACAATTACTGACTCCTCAAGCAGACGCAGGCTGTAGAACAAGTGCAGTAATTTCATAAAGAGCTGTACCCTGGGTCTGCCTAAAAACAGCAGCAGCAGCAGAGAAAAAGAACAAGCAAATCAGTTAATCTGGTGGCTATAAGACTCGGGAAGTCTTTCCACAGTCCTACCTAGCCAAGCAGGTAGCTAGGATAGCAGTGAACAAGATTGTCAAGGAACCTGAGCCTACTGGGCACTTAACTGCTCTCAAAAAAATGGCAATTAGTGTCACGGGGGAAACAAACGAATGTCCAGGACTTCTGAAAATTTAGCCCTTACCATACACTAAAAGCACACTGTCCAGTTCTTTTCCTTGGTTCTTAACTGCAGTTCAGCCCCCATCACTATTTTCTGCAAAATAGCTATCAGCTGAGAAAGCAATCTAGGTGTTGACGTTGAAATGAGCTTTGTTCCACTAGCTGTTTGATTTCTGAAACTTAAATAATTAGAGTTCTTTATCCTCATGTCATCTTTTGTCTTCCTTTTATTACAATGCTCCAGTTAAATTTCTATTTCCTGACAGATTTGAGAACAGATGTTTATTTGCACATTCACAATTTTCATGGACTATTGGGATGAATTCTAGAACTTTTATTCAAGAAATTAGGTTTTTTTCACACCACTAACTTCTACATAAGGATCATTCAAAGAACTGGGAACCAGTTATTCCCTAAAGATAAAGCTATCATACCATTCACTGTTTTATGTCTGATATTCTGTTGGGGTTTCATTTTCCCCTGTATCAGATGGAAATCAATCATTTACGATTGCTTTTTTTTTTTTTTTTTTTTTTTAATTAAGGAGAGGAATAATTGAGATGAGTTGTAGTCACAATGTTAGATTCCTTGCCACCACTCCATCAAACGCTAGCTGGGGCCTTTGGAGAGACCCCCTGACATGCAACCTGCAGCCACCTTAACCAGTCACATTTCTCTCTGTAAGTTAAATTTCTTTAAAAAATCTCATTTTATCCTCAGGCTGAATTTCTGTTACAGTAAATTCTGATCTACAGAGATATCTACTTCCCATTGAAGTTGATCAGAGCTGCAGGTGACCGGAGCCCTTATAGCTCAGACCCCTAGGCTGCATTTCTCCCAGAGTACGAATGTTATTAATATTAGCTAGCTGTCTTTGGGTAAAAGCCTAGTGAAAAACACTTTTGGGCCTTTCACAGAAGTGACATAGCTGATTATGGCACAGGCTTGCAACTCTCTTCCTCAAAGTCTTTTGCCTGTAGTTTATTTTAAAACTTTTTTTTTTTTTTCCTAGTGATGCTGTAAGTAAGGTGTAAACGTGTAAGAATAGGCTCTCAGAACTTTTTTACTTTTTCAATTAATCAGAATTGAATGAGATAAAGGAAGGAAAAAAAATCCTTCTTTCTCCAGTGCTTTTTTTTCTCAGTTGGGATTAATTTTTCTTTAGAAAAATGGAGAAGGTTATATCTGCTTTTGCAAAAGAAAATATCAAGCACACCTGAGGTCTTAAACA
The DNA here is from genome assembly GCF_009769625.2 of Cygnus olor. Taxonomy (NCBI): domain Eukaryota; kingdom Metazoa; phylum Chordata; class Aves; order Anseriformes; family Anatidae; genus Cygnus; species Cygnus olor. Next base: position 87,156,392 of record NC_049170.1, on the reverse strand, counting down.
AACAGTTCCTGCTGTTAAACAAATCCATGGTGAATTGTAGATGGAAGAAAGTCCCTGGAGCAGAGGCAAAACTTCAGTAGTAGTTCACTAGGCTCTTGCTTTGGTTCTAATGGGATTTCTTTGACAGGTTGACTCGGGCTTTTGATAGAAGCAAAATTTAATGAGAATATGTTCACGGCTTCCTTTGCTGCCTTAGTTCATACGATTGGTTTCCGGGTTTGGTGTTGTATATTGCACTTTAGAGTCTGCATTGCACATATCACAACTGTAATTTAATTTCTATAGTCTTTTGTGCTGCAATACTCAGATTACACTATCAACCTACTCTACTTTGATGTGTACCTGACAGATATTAATTTGCCAGGAACTTGGGTTCAAATTAAAGAATACCACTTTGCCCTCAAGCTTTATGATTGTATTAATTTTACGTGGCATGGTTTTGGTAGCAAGGGTCTGCAGGGTGGCTTCTGTGAGTAGAGCCCAGTCAGATCATAGTCAGCTCCAGCCCGGCTCCAAAAGGGACCTGCTGCTGGCCAGGGCTGAGCCAGGGAGCAACCCTGTTGGACCTCTGGGAGAGCAGATTTAAGGAAGGGAAAAAAAACTGCTGCACCACAGCACCTGGGAGGGAGGCGTGAGAAACTGCAGACCTCAAGGTCAGTGCAGTAGGAGGGCAGGAGGTGCTACAGAGCAGCAGTTCCCCTGCGGCCTGTGGAGAGGCCCCTGGTGGAGCAGGCTGTCCCCCTGCAGCCCATGGGTCCCACATGGAGCAGATCTCCACGCTGCAGCCCCCCCGTGGAGGAGCCCCTGGTGGAGCAGGTGGATGTGGCCTGGAGGAGGCTGCGGCCCATGGAGAGCCCCCGCAGGAGCAGGCCCCGGGCCGGAGCTGCAGCCCGTGGAGAGGAGCCCACGCAGGAGCAGGGGGTCTGGGGGGAGCTGCCGCCCGTGGGGGACCCGTGCTGGAGCAGTTTGCTCCTGGGGGATGGATGGACCCCGTGGTAAGGACCCGTATCTGGAGCAGTCCTTGAAGAGCTGCTGCCTGCGGGAAGCCCATGCCGGATCAGTTTGGGAAGGACGGCATCCCGTGGGAGGGACCCCACCTGGAGCAGGGGCAGGGAGTGACCGAGAAGGAGCGGCGGAGACGAGGGGTCAGGGACTGACCGCAGCCCCCATTCCCTGTTCCCCTGTACCACTTGTGGAGGGGAGGTGTTTTTAGTTTGCTTTCATTTTCTCACTGTTCTAGTCTGTGAGTGATAGGCAAGAAAGTATATTAATCTCCCTATGCTGAGTCTGTTTTGCCTGTTGCAGTACTTGGTGAGGGATCTCCTTGCCCTTGTCTCAACCCTTGACTTTTTTCAACATATTTTCTCCCCCGGCCTTTTTGAGGAGTTGGAGTGAGAGAGTGGCATGGTGGTGCTGAGCAACCTACTGGTGTGAAACCACTATAATAATTTAAGATTGCCAAACATGCCACAGGATAAAGAAGCCACATGGGTAGATACATTACTCTTTTACTTGCCAGTTGGCAGCTGGACAGTCAAGGGCTCTTGATGTATTAGAAGTGTTTTATTATTTGGTTGTTGAGTTTATGGCAAATAGGTACCACAATTCTTCTTCATCTTCAACAGAGGTTTCAGTAGGTGACTCAGGAAGAAACCTGCTTTAAATGATCCATTAATTTTTTTGTCCAGAGGGGAGAAATTTAGTGTTGTGCTGGAGTGAGGATCCCTCAGTCCACAGGGTTAATTGATACAATTGCTGAAGAGGGCTGTCAAAAGCCAAACAGTCGATTATATCAAGGCCGTAGGAGCTTGATGACGAGCCTCAGGTCAAATTTCTCGTCACAGATATATGCAATATATTGCAAACAGCACTGATGCTGCATCAGGGACAGAATGTAGTAGTGACACAGGCAAAACTGGAACACTGTATCCAACTTTCAGGGGGGGACGAAACTTGGGTTTTACATACTCAGAAAAGAACTAGCATAAAGAAATAATGATTCATTTTAACTATAAGCATATAAGAAGAATCTGGAAAATAGACCTAAAGGGGTATATGTCATCCCAGAACTGCACACTATAAAAATAAAATAAAAAAGTACACACAAAACCCAAGCCAATAAATCCTCTTCCTTCGTCTGATCTGTTCCTGCCCCCTCACAATAAAGGCTCATTGGAATGAAAAATAAAAGATATCTCGGCTCTGCCTGGAGAATTGCTCTGGCAGTGCAGTAAGTGGCCTGCCAAGGAGAACAGCAGGGAAGAATTCAGAGAGTCAGTGGCAGGTTTTGGGGATGGGTTGGGTTGGAATTTCAACATCATTACACTGTGTGTGCAGATCCATAGTAAAGTATGGTTAGAACATTTACTGAACTATCCCAATCTTCTTTCAGAGATTTTACATTTTCTCGATTTAGACTTACATTTGAGATCATCACACTATGAGTTAGAATATGAACGGGTGTGTTCAGGAGGGAGAAGACATCTGAGAGAGACTTTTGAAGTGTTTCTGGATCACTGACATATGATAAGTAAAGTGATTTTCCATTCTTTTTAAGGAGTAGAAAGTTGAATTGTGCTCAAATTAAATAATTCATATTAAATTGTATTTGATGATAAAGAGCCCAGAATATGTAACTTTCATTCCCAAAAGCCACGGTTATTCCAGTAGCATTCTCAGTGCTGCATCTTATATTGCCTAGCCCAGTATCTATGATTTATAGATCTCAACATCTCTCTCCAGGTCAAGGATTATTTACATAAGTGTGGAGAAAGAAATACATCCATCAAAGATCACCCAATGGGAATGACTCACAGGCATAGACGTGGCAAAAGCATAGACGTGGAAATTTCCTGCATCCTATTGAATTGGCTCAGCCACTGGATAACAGTTATTGTCCTGCTGCCCAATTGCCCCCTTTGAAAATTCCAGTGAAGCAGCTACACTCCCATAGCTATGTCCAGTTTCCCTCAAGGGGTACTGCTTAACAGAAACTCTCATCAAAAAATTTCCATCTGGCAGAGTGCAGAGTACAGGCAGCCTGTATCAATCTTAAAATCCCAGGTGAAAAATAAAAACAAAACAAAAATCTGTCAGACTTTTTAACTGTGTACAAAACTATTTAAAAGCTATACAGCAAACAGGAAGTTAGAGAATTTACCTGTTTCCCAAAGGACTGCCTTCAAATAAAGTACATCACAAACACAGCCTTGTCCTTGCATGCTTATTTTGTTCCACCTTCAAAAGGACTACACCAGTAAAGCATAGTCACAACTGGTACGTATCATAACTGCTAAGACTGTTGAAATATCTGGGATGTTCTTTTGAGGCTTTGATTTGGAGGAGAAAAGTCACTTCTTTTTGCTTTCACTTCTTGCTCAGGATAGACCTACCAGACCTTTTCTCTTCCACTGTTCTTTGAGTGTCTGGGCTTCTCTTCCACAGTATCCAAAATGCAGCCCAAGATCGTGTGTGTGTGTCAGTACACATATGTTCTTGGTACCGACCAGAAAATATTACCCAACATATTCTGTTCTTTGATTCCTGTCACTGAAGAATAACGTACTTTAGTTTTGCAAGGGAAGAAGAAACCTAGCCATCTCTTTGAAACAAACTACATGAGGAGCTCTTGGAGGAAACAAGGCCATAACAGGGAAGCTAAATGAATTCTTTGTGTCTGGTTGCTGTGCGAGAATCTTTCTTTACAGTGGTGCATCAAAGCATGTGTCTCAAACTGAAGGTTTTAAAACAAAATTGATATAAAAATCAGCAATGATTTCTCAGGATTCTTCCAAGATATCTAGCTTAATACTGAAATAGAACAGTAATGTGCAATTTCTCACATCAGCCTTGTTATCAGAAGAATGTAACATCAACTGATTTAAGGGTTTCATGGGGTTCCAGAGATAGTAGTTACAGAAAAGTATGACATCTGTAGTGCGAAAATCTATAGAAGAAAATCTGACTTATACATATTGGCTGAAAAATAATGATGAATAAAAATAGTAGGCATATGAAGAAAATAATATATTATAGGAGAGTCAAGCAAGACATTTACGCTTCACAAACCTGTTGGTGTTCTTTGAGGAAATCAACAAGTATGGGGATAAATGTGACCCAATAATCAAGAGGAAAGAGATCTTATAAAATTCTTTCCTAGAAGACTTTAATATGTCTGAGAAGGAAGCATTTCTTATGAAATAATAAGTACTTGTAAATCAACAACTTTCATTTGGCTGACATGCAAATTTGGTGAGGCCATAAAACATAGATGAATTTATAAACGCATGGCAAATATGTTACAGCAAGGAATGAACCATGCATCACAAATTTCTTAAAATTCTTAAGTCACTGAAAATATGGTGAAGAATGACCCAGCTAGTGAAATGGACTAAATTGCAGTTTTACGTAAAATTTTAGACAAAGCCCTTCACAAAAAGACACTCAAAATTGAATTGTTGTGATTCAGGAGAAAGATCCCCTCATGTACAGAAAACTATCTGGAAGGTGGGAAACAAAGAACCTGTTTTTTCCATGGACAGATAGGAGTGGTAGAATTCCCCAGAGTCAGCTTTTTTTTTTTTTTTTTAATTTCTTCTTTTTCTTTTTTATTTTTAACCATAATATGAAAGGATCTGGAAACGGGGTGAAAAGAGGAATAACAAAGCTTCATATAATATGACAATCAATGTTTAAAAAAAAAAAAGTTAAACAGCTGACAGACTTAACATTAGGTATACAGACATAGTTTGAAATCTAGTGCCCCAGGCTAACTGACAGTCAAAAAGAAAAAAAAAAAGAAATATTAGGAACTATTAGGGAAAAGTAGAAAGCAAATAGGAGACTATCATCATGGCAGTGCATAAATTTACATCTTGAATGTTTTGTATGGTTCTGACCAAAAGTACCTATGAAGATGCAAAGAAGAGCAAAATGATATTTAGAGGTATTGAATGATTTGAATTTGAGGGAAAGTAAATATCAAAGATGACAGAGAGCAAGGGGAAACAGAAATCTGCCAGATAACTATGTAACAATATGAGGAAGAGTAAGGGAACAATTTTTCTGCATTTGTTGTGCTAGAGGAAGTAGGAACACCCAATGATCAAGTTTAAAACAAGTTTGAGCAAGTTTAAAGTGAACCCAAACCACTGTTTTTTTATATAATACATACCTATATGGTGGAGTCAATTTCTACAGAATATTTCGTGTTTAAAGAGCAGTTAAAAATTATGAAAGAAATGTCAAAGGTTATTAAATAGGATGGCCCAGATGCAACCTCTGGTTTAGGAAGTCTCTAAACTGCAGACTGCCAAGAGCAATAGTGAACACCATGAAAACTTTATTCCATTTCTGTTCTGTTTTTACATTTTTTTCCCTTGCTATCTGCCATGAGCTACTGTCAGAGACAGAAAAACAACACTAGAAATGAACCTCTGTCAGGTTTCTTACGTAAACCTGCCTCATGGTTTGGGGGATTACATGTGGCATCTCATTTGCTGTACATGTTTATTTTTGAATTCTATTTGTTAGCATCTTTTCTGCAATTTTCACAGATTCACTGCAGCTGGCTACGAGTTTAATTAAAAAAATAACAGCCTGTACTTGATATTATTTCTTTCTCACAGATTTTTACTTTTGGATATTACTCAGGTTTTTATTACAGAATGTCAGCTCTAGACCATTGTTTTCTAAAAGGACACCACCAACTTATATTAAATAGTTTTAATCTGCTCTAACTATTCCCTATTGTCCAGCACATTTTCTGAGATACTAGAAAAAAAAGCATTTCTTTCCTTATTGATTTTTTCTTTACTATAAAACAAAGCATTGATTTTTTTCCTTCTGTCTTGTGTTTCTAATAGTACCTAAATTAACATGGTTCATTTGTATGCCACCTTACCAGGACTAATGCATCCTTCTTGTCAGACCAGCATCACCAATAATAGAATGTAGGAGCCTCCACTTAATCAGCAACCTGATAAATGGTGCTTCAGTTGACAAGAGCAATGGTTAGACTCAGACTTCCTCTATGCCCTTGGGCAAGTCTCTTAATCTAGCCTACATTTCAATTCTACACGTACAGAATAGGGAAATTTTTTATCTATCCCATATATGTTTGAGGATGACAGAGACGGATTAGTAAATGTTACATATGCTCAAATACTTCCTGCAAAGACACAATACATGATCCCATTATTTGGTTTCAGAAGAGTGAACATATCAGAGTTCCACTGGCACAGCCTTCTCTTGTTGCTGCAGTAATAAATACATTCTTGAAGCTGTAACATTTATCCTTTCTTGCTGAAAAATCTTCTACTGTAAAGGTACAATTCAGCATCACTCAATAGAGTTTGTTTTTGTAGAATAGGTGGGATTCTGTGATTCTTGGAGAATTTGCTACCACTTTTTTTCCTTCCTATGAGTTTCAGCTTTCTTGCTCTGCAATAGCTGCCAAATAGGCCAACCTTACCATTATGCCTTGCAGAATTATTAGATATGTTCATGTCATGCTTGTTCTCCAAACCATTCTCCAACAAAAACTAATGCTTAACTACCACTTATTCATTTGCTCCATTTTCTTTGTTGCTTGGAGCATCTTGTATTTTGGTGATGGCGGTTCTACTTTGGATTAGTTTAATTTCAGTTTGGGTTTCTATTTTTTTTTCCCTTCTGTATAACTCCAGAGCACAAATGTGAGAGTGTTTGGAAACAATTACAAAGACTACCCATTGTTCAAGGATTTGACAATAAAGTAATGACTTTTTCTATCTTAGGACAGGATTCCACAAACTAAAAACTCAGAACTGAGTGCTGGAAGAAGTTTCCCTGATAATTGAAGTGCTCTTGTTATCAATATAAGCCCGGCTAGAAGAAAACACCTTCAGAGCTGGATTTGACTCCAGCCAGTGCTTAGATCCTGGAAGAAGATCCAATGCTATAGGATTCTTTCATTCCATACAACTGAAAACCACATGGTAAGTGCACAAAGAAAAAGAGTCCATTGACCATGGCATTAAAGATTGTCTCTTTAAATAGACTAGGCTCCTCGGTGGAAGAAGGGAGGTGTGAAAAGTATACTGTTCTTATGGATGAGGTATGAAGGGAATAAAAATGGTCTAAGTGATAGAATAAAGCATGTTAATGTTTTTATTGCATTACATTCTCTATCAATTCAGAAAAAAAAATATGTAAGTAATATTGAATGTGGTGAAGAAAACTAAATTCAGAAGAAATCCATGTTAGAAGTAGTCTAATCTATTCACACAATGTTGCAATACAAAGATTGTTGTATATCCAGGTAGACATTCATTTGTACTCTTCAAAGACAATTTTGCCTGTAAAATTGAGTATCAGAAGAAAGGAGCACCACACAATAGAAAAATACAGTGTAAGTGAATCATTCATACTTGTCAGAATTTGCTGATTCTGTGGAATGTCTCCTGAGCCTGAAATGTGTTCTTAAAAACTGAAAAGAAGTCTTAAATACTGCACTCAAATTGACAGTCAGCACATTATCTTTTTTTTCTTTTTTTCTTATTTGAGCAATAAAAGGAAGTTTAGAGTTCACTAGTTACAAGTACTTATTAAAAGGCTAATGGAAAAAGGCAGGGCTAAAAGTGAAATAATCTCTAAATACAAAGGCTACAGCTTAAAAAAAGTAGTTACCTGTCTTTCTTATACACAATGGCATTGGCCATCTAAGGCACTTAAAACCCTTCGGCAATTTTGGCGATTGCACACAAAGACAACTTACAGGCAAGCATTCCAGAGATGTGCAATCTTTTGGGTAGACAAGGGAGTGGGCAGCATGCAATGAAATTCTCAGGATGATAACCGTTCAATTGGAAAACTATTTATTTATTGAATTGCATAAGGTCAATATTGAGCTGTGAGACTTTTGCAGATGTCTTAATTTTTTCAAAAATAGATTCAAACTCAGGAAAAAAAAACACTATATTGATAAACTGTTGTGAAACAGGTTGGTGATTTTCATCGTGGGAATGAAAATCCCATACTGGATAAGCCTCCATTCATATAAACTGCCATTGACGTTAACTGGCATCCTTAATTATGGTGTTAGTGATGACAGTAGGGATTCAGCTGGCACTGGAAGCTGAGCGGCCTTCTCATTTTGTGTATGTCATCTTCAGCCAGCCAGAAGTATAGGGGTGTAGTGGCACGTTGATCTGTTATGCAGATTAAAAGGATTTTTCCTTATTATCCTGAGATGTTACACCAAGACTAAATCCCTATCAATATTTAATTAAAGGCAAGCCATATATGACAGCTTTGTTAATGGGCCATGAAGCACCTCTCGCAAGTGGCTCTGGCTGCTATACATAAGCCTTATGCTTTCAAATGTGTGTAGCTGCACAGAAAGCAGCTGTGTTGATGGAAAGCTCTCAGCTAAAAAACAGCACAACTGTTGGAAAAAAAAGTACCACCTTGTGTCTGAAAGGAATGAAGAAATAGTGCAGGGTGTTGCAGAACCTGTAACCATTTGCAGCAGCAAACAAAGCACATCTCAGGATAGTAGTTTATAACCTTGACAGATAGTATTAAAACAGACAGAAGAAAAAATGCAGATGAGTAAATAAAGTGATGTTCCACTTGTCAGCAGTCTTACCTAGGGAAGTCCTGGGGGTAGAGACAGTCCAGGCTAAATGATCTCCTCAGATCTCTACCAAGCAAACTGATTTTTTCCTCTTCATGCTGCAGGTAAACTACACACAATCACAGCTTTGATCGGGTTAAAGCTGAAAGCAGTCGATTCATTTAAAGAGAATGAAGTCCACTTGGAAAAAACTTCACAAAGTGAGAGAATTGTGTAGCACAGAGAAAGAATCAAATTAAAGTGGCAGAGCTTTGTAATGTGGGGAAGCCAGCAGCTGGGAAGCCAGCCTGTGAAAAAGGAAAGAATCAACACTTCTTCATCTGGGAGAAAAAAAAAAAAAAGAAAAAAAAAAGATAAAGAAAAAACAAGTTACATAATATACTGCAGCACATTTGATTTTTTTTCCCTTTTCCAGCCAGAAAATCCCTATAGGAAAATAAAAATCTTAGTGAGTTTCATTCTGCTTCCATAGGTAGGCAGAACATTGAGGCTCTGAAACTGAGATTAAGTCATAAATGTGGGGTGTAAATACTTGGGTGTTTCAGTCCACTCTGGTGCCCACGCAATTTGGGCAACTTTGAGGATGTTTAATCTTCAGTCATCTCCCTGGTGCTGCCCCATGTAGCATTTGGCCCCATGTGCACTTGGCCTAAAAGTGTATACTTTGATGCCCATCTGTCACATCCTACACTTATCACTTCCATGTTTAAACTCGCATGAAGTACTGACAAGGCAATTTCATGGCTGTTTTCTACTCGCAAGGCTGTTTCATGGCTTTCAAAAAGGTGCTGGCAGTGCCAGGTACCCAAATCTGAGTTCTGTCTTCCTGAATGAAATACCTGAATCCTTTGGCTCATGTTGAAAATATTCTTTCTGTGCTAGGCACAAGCATGTGAATGTCTTGCCTGCATTTTGAGCTGCTCTTCTCATTACAGGTGACACAACCCAAGACCAAGAGGTTCATTTCCTGAAAGCTCAGAGAAATGAGAGGATCCGGGGATGCTGCGCATGACCCAAAACAAAGTTTTTCTTCTCCCTGTGCCTAAACAAAACCTTTGATAGCCCAGCACCTCAGGCCATACACAGCAAATCAGTTGGCATCACAGGCTGGTTTGGCAAAGATTTTCTATGGATGCTACTGAAAATAAAACTGAGAAAAGCACAGCCTCAGCAGGCACAGTCCTACACACAGCCTGGCACAACAATCTGCCATAGAGGGCTGTATACCCTGAAGAAATTCTTATACATGTATTCACTGTCAGCATGTTTCAGTTCATCTTCCTGTCTGAAATAGACTGCTATTAACCCTGCACAATCTCATTTTCTTCCCAAAAGTTAATCTAGGTTTACTTTTACATAAAGAAACACATTTTCCGCACAAAACCTGCAGAGAAAGGGTAAAGGAGGCCTTGCTTTGTGGGAAGCATCGTTCTCCTGGTGCCTAGCCAAAGCTTTGCCAAACTGAAGCATTGACGCCTTATTTTTCTTGTCAGCAGAGCTCTGAAGTCATGGAGGGAGGAGCTGATCATCCCTTGTGTGCTTTTCTCAACAGAGGGCAAAGTGGAAGCTGCACCCCCTCGTTTGGGCAGCTCCTCAGGGCAGCCATGCTGAGCAACTCATGCATATTTGGGTGAAGAGCAGGTCCCTGCCTTCCTCGCTGCAGGGCAGCATGGCTGTAACACATGCTGGAGGCACAAATCTCTGCTGTCATCAGGGCCAGCTTATCCAATTTGCTCTCCAAAGAATTCCACATTGCTGTTCCGTTTTTATTATATCCGTGCTAGGCTGCAAAACTGGCCCCTCATCTCGGCAGCATCCCCCAAGGAGCTGACAGGTTCTCAGGATCTCCTCGAGTGCCTTGGGGGCCAGGGCCGGAGCAGCAGTGAAATACACTGCTTAGCTCCTGACTCCCAGCACAGCAAAGAGCGTGCATAATGAAAGTAGAAGACATCCTTTCTTTGCGCGCAGGAAAATCCCTGTATTCAGTAAACAAATAGCACCGTGAGAAGCATTCCAGGGGTTGTCTTCTTTATACAAGGAAAAAATAATGTTTTTCTAAATGAATTTGCCTTCTCATAAATGCAAGCTTGGTCTAATCTGTGCATGTTTTAGCCTAGAGAGAGGCCCTGCCCTCTAGGAAATGCTGCTCATTTGTGCAGAGTAAATTAGCTACATGATATGTTGCATTTTCCAAATGCTGAAAAGCTTTGGCTCCTCATTTCCTTTTAACTGGAATATTTTCTCAGGTTTATAAGACCAAATACTGTATTTTGCTCTAGTCTGTGCTTTCAGATGTAATATGCTCATGCTATTTGAACTGAAGCCACTATGTCATTGCTGAATACCCATGTTAAAATCTGCATATATAATAAAGGTATACACATGAACTTATATAAATATTATGCATACATGCATTAGATACATATGTATCCCATTTTAAAAATTAATTGCTAAGGATCCTTTTATTTTTTCAGCCATACAGAATGTTCTATCTTTAATGAGTGCATTTGTGTAAAAAAGAATGTTTTAAATAATATAAATTAATAAATATGTTCCAATTCCAAACCAGCACGAGACTGTGAACATTATTTCATTCAGTACTAAACATGTTGTCACACTGTTTCATATGCAGATTGGCATCTGTGTAATCTTTTTATAAGATGTTGACTGTGATTGTACCTATACCCAAGCAATTTCGTACAACCAGAGCAGTAGGACAGGTGACCTTTTAGGTGGAGGAAGTAAGCACACCACAGTTGAATTCGTCCCTTGTCACAGAGTACTGAAGCAAACCTCCTTCAAGACTTCCCAGTCGTGATTTCACTGTGATCCAGAAGTTTTTTGGAATTTCCTGGAGGCAACAGTGCTCCTTCTGTTCTGCAGCGTATGCTCTCAGACATCAGTAGAAATCCCGAATAAAACGTTGAGCTCAGTCTGCACAGATACCTCCTGATTCTGTTCAGCAGGGGTCGACACATGGGACATCAATGTCTTATACCTCCAAGAGAAGGTTCATTTAGTTGTCTCTGCCTTACATCTTCCCTGCCACAGGTGCTCACAGTTGCTCTTGTGGTCCCAAAGCAATAAAGAAGCTGCAGCTCTACATCTACAGGAGGAAGTTTCTCCTCATGAGAATTCCTACTCAGGAAGCACAGCTAGCTGATATTTTTAGCAATGGCTTCACATCAAACATCCCCATCAGACTGCAAAGGTGCATATCATGTACTTAGCCCCCTAAGCTGAGACTTAAAAACCCTGATCATTTAGCCAGTCCTGCCTGGTGGCATCCAGGCAGCAGCTGCTGGATCTAGGGGTGCCGGGCTGAAAAGATGGAGGGAAAATGGACATTCATTGAGCTTTGGTAATTAACTTTTTTTGGGGGGGGGGGTCTGGGCTGAGGAATACAGAGCTATCGGTTGCATTTTCTTTATCTCTTCCTTTTGTGGATGTAGTTTTATGAACAAGTGGTTGATTCTAAGTAGCACTAATGTGTTATAGAATAGAATACTGGAATTAATCGATGCTACTGACCTGCTAGCTCACTTGCAGGAAATCAGTGAAAGTTCATCACATGCTACGACAGTCTCTAACAGCTACTGACAGAAGGAGTAGAAAGAAGAGAAAAATACAGGATAATTCAACCACAATAAGCTATTGAATTTTAAGGACAGTGGTATTATCAAAACCTTTATGTGAAGGAAAAAGAAAAAAAGCTATAATTGGTGACTTGAATATGTAGTTCTTTAATTATGCCAGTCATCAGTTTAGAGTCTGAGGAGCTTTGTATGTACACATACAAAAAGAAACACAACACCGTGGACCAGAACAAAGAGGTGTGGAGTTGCTGCAGGATGCACTGGCATAAGACTGGAAGGGCTTGGATAACTCTGACCTGTCTGCACAAGTCTCAGCTGTTGGGATATCCAGCTTGGATGCCCTGAGCTGCATGAGCTCTTGCTCCATCATCCCATGGCTGTACGTCATCCTTCACTCCTCCCACCTCCTCCTGTTCCCTCTCTTGTCATTCCTGTCTTATCCAGTGAACTGTGTTGAACCACACCAACGCCGTAGCCCAGAGCATACCTTCATTGTGACCTAGCCTAAGAGCTTTATTCAACCTGTCCTGATGAGGCTGCAGACCAGGGAAGCACGCCAAGGTTTAAAGCAACAGCTGTCATGGTCAACCTGCCAGCCCAGAGCATCCATCTGTGACTGACCAGCTGCCACGTACCCTGAAAACATGAGTGCAAAAACATGCTTCCCTACTTTTTCCTACCCTTTCTCTTACCCTTCTGCGTCTGTTTTGTCAAGTGTGAGAAAATTACCCCTGTTCTCGCAGCAATCAACTTGAAGAGGCAACAACACAACTTTCTTCCCTGCTTCATTTGACAGCCTAGGAGACTCTCTGGCAGCCTCCTTGGGACAAAGGGACTCAGTAGGCTTCGGTAGTTTGCCTCGCATAACCCTTCAGCCCCAGAGTCAGGATTCTCTGTGATTTGAATTTGATTTGAAATTGTCTCTCCTGTGCATTGTACTGTTGTGGTTTAGCCCGGCTGGCAGTCAAACACCACACAGCCGTTCGCTCACCCTCCCCCCTCCCTCTCCGGGATGGGGGAGAGAAATGGGAAAGTGAAGTCTGTGAGTTGAGATAAAGACAGTTTATTAAGACAGGGAAAAGAATAACAATAATAATAATAACAATAATAATAATAATAATAATAGTATTAATAGTAATAATGTGTACGAAATAAGTGATGCACAATGCAATTGCTCACCACCCGTTGACCGATGCCCAGCCTATCCCCGAGCAGCCGGCCCCCCCTCCACCCCGGCTAGCCACCCCTATATATTGTTCAGCATGACGTCAGATGGTATGGAATACCCCTTTGGCCAGTTTGGGTCAGCTGTCCTGGGTCTGTCCCCTCCCAGCTCCTGCTGCATCCCTAGCCTGCTCGCTAGCGAGAAGCTGAAAAGTCCTTGGCTTGGTGTAAGCACTGCTCTACAACAATTAAAACATCAGCATGTTATCAGCGCTCTTCTCATTCTAATCCAAAACATAGCACCCTGCCAGCTACTAGGGGGAAAATTAACTCTGTCCTACCTGAAACCAGGACATGTACTTAGCAGATTTCCAAAATGTGACATGTCTTTTCTAGCATCTTCTGATGGAAAAGTTAGTTGGAAGCTTTATACTCAAAGGCTGAGCCACGTTGATTAATTTTGCACAAAAACAGGATTTCACAATGGCAGCAATAGCCTTCAGCTCCCCACATCTTGTTATTTCTTTGAAATTAATTCTGCACTAGTTTCTAGAGTATCCAGGAATACTCTGCTATGGCAGGTGCAGCCTCAGTTGCAGAAACGTAGTAACTAGTTACAGGAGAAATAAAACACTCCGCTTACCGGAAGCAGTTTTAGAGCAATTAACTCCTTTTCCCCCTTTTACAGTTTATCTTACAGTAAATAAATGTCTCCTTGCAACATCATGTCTCTCTTGCCTGGTCTGCTGAAGTCTGCTGATATATCTTCATCAACTGGTAACTTCTGCACTGCTACACAGAAAAGGAGAGTTGTTCTTCCAAGTTTACGGCTAGAAGTGAAATAGTTGTGAAAACACAGTATGACCTGACTGCAGGCAGGAAAGGTATGGACTCAAGCAGAGAACGGGCGGTCCCCAGGTAGTCAGAGATAAAAGGCAGAGCAGAAACAGCTGGGCTGCTTTTTTTTTTTTTTACCTCAAAGCAGCTAAGCAGGGCACCCTGGTGGCCTCTGTCAATTCTCCAAGACCACGGTAGATGGTTCTCCAGATCTCAGGTGCCTTCAGGCAAAGGTCTCTCCAGTCCCTTGGGAAAAGGCTAGTCCTGCTCTCATGATTCCAAATTTCTTTAGCAGCTATGTAGGGCAGTCTATCCAGGAATGTTGTGACAAAAAAAAAAAAAGCAGTATTACATGTTAGCACACAGATGTGCCAGCTTCACATCTCTTCTCCCCTTAAGACAGAAGATCAGGGCTGGAGTACATGAGGTACTGCTGGCATTAGCTTTCCTGCCAAAAATGGGATCCCTTTTTTGTGCCTCTTGTATATTCACTTCCCCTATCCAACTGTTGTGGGAGGAAATCTGGGTAGAAACCCAGAATGAACTTTTTATTTAGCCCAACATTTCCCTTTCCAGTAGCAGAAAAAATAGTGATTTCCTTCTCTTTGGAGCATCAGTTTTTCTGGAGTTTTAGGTGAACAGGTCAAGTAATTAAAGCAGTTCTGTGGCTGTTCTTCCCTTGTTGGCTAACATCACGTAACAGTAAGCTTTGCTGAGAGGGATTGGCTCAAGCTTGATAGCTTATTTTTTCCTTCCCTTCCCTTCCCTTCCCTTCCCTTCCCTTCCCTTCCCTTCCCTTCCCTTCCCTTCCCTTCCCTTCCCTTCCCTTCCCTTCCCTTCCCTTCCCTTCCCTTCCCTTCCCTTCCCTTCCCTTCCCTTCCCTTCCCTTCCCTTCCCTTCCCCTCCCCTCCCCTCCATAAAGTGTGGAAACGACTGATATCACTCTAAGCTACTGGTATTAATACATCTACACTATTAAAATAATTCTTTTGTTGTTGATTATGTTGCTAACAGGTGAATATTTAGGGCTTGTGTATTCTTCTAGAGAAAGTTTTCTTCTGGAAAAAAAAAAGGAAATGCAACTGAAGGAAGGAGGGCAGGTATTTGCCAGATGCCCTGCCCCTTTCCAGATGGTGACAGCCCCTCTCCTGTCAGTTCCCAGGGACCATGCCCATGCAGGGCAGCCGCACAAAGCCAGATGCTGCCAGCCACATGCATCGTCCCCCACCCACAGAGGTGCTGCCCTGTACAGACACATCCTCATTTGTCCTCTTCTGTGCTCCTCCTGAATCCAACAGCACGAGGTGCTCAGGAAGTAAAAGGATGGCAGTATCACCAACGTGAAAAAAAGCACAGCACATTCAAAATAACTCTTCTTGCTTATAGGAATGTTTTTCAGTAGCTGAGGCCAGAGACTGGATTGCCCAGAAATGTAGCCTTGCGGTACCATCCACA
The DNA here is from genome assembly GCF_009769625.2 of Cygnus olor. Taxonomy (NCBI): domain Eukaryota; kingdom Metazoa; phylum Chordata; class Aves; order Anseriformes; family Anatidae; genus Cygnus; species Cygnus olor. The sequence continues at coordinate 87,140,723 of NC_049170.1, read as the reverse complement.
GAGCCTTTATGCTTTGCAGTCATGGTTAGAGATCCAGGCACCCAGGATCCATTTCTGCATTGTTCACCTGGCTCTGATATCATTGCACACTTTGCTTTTCCCAGTATTTTCATACTGTCTGTAGCAAACTGACAAAGTACTCATAAAATGACAAAGTTTAAGTATATGCATGTAATACATTTTCCATGTAGGAGACCAATAACCCCCTGACGTGGTTATAAGGTCAAGCACTGGATTAGGGTAGCGGTTGTTTGGTGCCCATTTGGAGCATCTCCCACACCGGCACTACAGCAGCCCTGCTGACAGGTCCTCTCCTGCAGCCAGACTGTCCAGGCTTTGGTCCAGGCAGATTTGGCTCATTGTGCTTATCACTCATCATAGAAGGATTAATTACTTGATGGTCTTTTTCACAACCATAACAACATTTACAGTATATTAATCACATTATGAAGTTATCGACACAAGATTTAAGTGAATTTGATATTCATTACTTAAATTACACTTCTTTTCCTGTTCATTACAAATAAGCTATTTCCAGAGGATCATGGTGACTCAGAAAGACTCTGCTTCTTAATTTTCATTCTTTATAATCCTGTGCTTTCTATTCTGATAAACCAGACCGAAGATAATTTACAATCTGCACTACTGATGTATTTCCTTCCTAGTCTCGCTATTTTTCAAACTGCAGTGTTGATGTATTTAGAGAGCGAAGACAATGAAATAAAATAAAAAATAAAAATAAAAACAAGAACAATTTTGACAAAACCTTATTAGAAAGCTGAGAGAATGGGAAACATGAGAAACACTAAATATAAGTTATTACCCTTGCAGCTGAAGTGCTGGTAAGCTAGGATGTGGGAGACAGGATTTCAAGTACCTGCTTCTTTCTTTTTCCCAGTGATGGTTCATGTTAAAGCAGTAATAGAAATAGCACTGGGGCTTGATTAATAAAACATCTTGAGAGGGTGAGAGCTCACATTCAAGCCCCCTTTTTCTAAGGTAGAAATTGTTTTTCCATTTTCTTCTACACCTTGAATCAAAACAAATACATCTACAATAACATTTCCTATAAATTAGAATCGTTATTCTTAATTAAAATGGAAATATTGAAATAAATAACCTATGGCTTTATCTTTTCTCCACCATCTATGTGAAGATTTCCATGCTTTATTATACACTTTTTTAACACTTATGACAATATTTTGGCCTAACATCAATAATAGTTCTACCTATGTAGAAGGACCATAACCCATAACTGATTTGTTTCCATTTTGTAAATTTTGATAAAAAGTTGCATCATAAGCAATTACATCATAAGCATTTGTTGAAAATCTGAGAATTCAGCATATCATGAGGGTGGAATATTTGAGGAAAATAATACAGCCATAATAACAGATGATGAACTAAATGGGTTCTGACAAGAGGAATGCCCCATGGCATTATATTTGTTAAAAATACCAGCTTAAGGATGAACCAGCTAAAGCTATTTATGTACCTTCTGAATACAAGTAATCCAAATGTTGTAAAGTGGTGATAGAGATACGTCTGGAAATATACTTAAGACTTTTCACAGGATCTAATGAAGATATAAGCATTTAACAGAGAAGGTTTCTTCATAGTTATGCTGCATAAAACTCACATACAAATGTTGTGATATTTACTCAAATATTATGTCCTACATAGATTATCTTCAAGGTCTTCAATAGCTACTTAGTTCAAAATGTACCATTTTTCTCTGTGGGAACGCACTAATAGTGTTTTCTTCTTCTTGCCTATCTGAGAGCCATGATTGTAGCACTGGTAATTTCAGGAAATTGTCAATACCCTTTATGCACTAAAATCAGATATGTATTTACGTAAGCATTCGGCATCTGCAAATAATTGAGATATACTATTTTATCACTGACTCGCTGAAAATTACTAACTATCTGAGGACTCTGTCAAACTAAATGCATATGCATTTTTGATCAGTGCTTTTGACAAAAATTCAGTCTGCCAGCAATTTCTAAAAACATGACTTGTAGAATTAAATTGTAGCACACATGAACCTTAATGAAGACATGGATTTGTATCAAAAAGAGATGAACGTGTTCCAGCACATACAATATTTATTAGGCACCCGTATGCCAAAAACTTTAATTGATCTGTTCACAAAAACATGCGTTTGCAAAGTGAGCTGGAACACTCTGCTCTCTGGCTCAGGTGCAAAGCTTCATTTAGATTGCATTTAATGCAGGAGCATTTTCACAAATAACAGCTACTAAAATATATATTTTTTCCCTCTTTTTTTTAACTATTTCATAGTTTCCCTGCTGCCTTCTGGGCCTGAAGTTTTTGCTTTGTGGTCCGTGGCTCGCCTGTTAGCTCATGCTGGGATTATGGTGGCTCCAGGAGCAGCCATGATGAGCACAACTATTAATATCTCGCGGCCCAGTGCTGTGCTTTCTGAACGGCAGTGACACAGTGCTGCACACGCGTCTGCTACGGCCTTTAACCATCTCTCTGCCACTCAGCGTATTCAAGCACACAGTGCGAAACATGTTTGCTGTGCTCTTCCACGGACCTGATGGGGCCTCATAAAAAGATGCACGCTACCCTAAAGGGCAGCTGTGGGAATTCAAGCAGCTCCTGTCCCACCTTTAGTCTCTGTACCTAGCTCTGTCACAGCTGCTTCACTTACAAAAGAATGATTCATGTTTTACTGCCTACAGCCAGGGCTGTTTCCAGGCACAATGAAAGCTGGCACCAAGCTCTCAGGAGCAGCTAAATACCCAGGACCTCCTTCTCTCCCATTGCTTATGACAGCACCTTACAAAGCCAAACGCACTGCTGCCTTGCTCAGATAAGGGACAGAAGCAGTTCTGAGGAATAGGATGGCAGCTTCCCAGCAGCGATCACGACCTGTCTCCTACCCTCATGCGGATAGGAGCAGACTCATCTGTCCAGGTGTTCCCCCAAAACCTGACTGTCAACAGCAGTTTCAGCCTGCTGCTGTAGGACACCCCCACCCAGGACATCCTCCTCCTTGGGTGATGGTTGAATCCACCCCTCATCCAAAATCCCATGCTGTCTACCCACCTGAAAACACTTGAGCCTGCTCTGGTGACGATTCAGTTTTGTTTGGGTCTTTCCTTTCTGTTTTGCCAGTATTGGCTTTGCAGACTAAAGTACACACGGAAGAAAACTTGCTGAAATACATCTTTTACAGCTAGTTTGTACAAGGAATTAGAAATTAACCTTCTGTTACGGATCTATGGGGAGCACTGCAGTCCAGCTGACTATCCCTAACAGGCATTCCTCTCAAGATTTTGTTACTTCAAAGCTAAAATTCAGCAGCAGGTCACTTGGTAAGGAAGCAGCTGATTTTAGAAGGCTGGTACTGAGGGGTGCCCTTTTACTTGGTCTTACGAAGAGAGATGACTCCCAGCTACAGTCTTCTTGCAGCACATGCAGCTGGGTAACAACTGGATTCACCAACCTGCTGCACACGTTTGGAAAATTATATGGGAAAAGCACTAAAAGATGTACAACCCTGAAAGTCAGAAAGCTGGAACAAAATGTACAGTCTGCTCTTCCTCAATGGCATATTACTGGCCTGACCTCGGGTTTTGTCATTACTGCGAGCTAATGCAACTTAAAAATAACAAGCAACATCTGTGACTATTTCTGTTCCATGAGCATCTGAAGAATAAACCCCCTTTAAAAATAAGAAAAACAACCATGATGGTATAGAGTGAGGAAGTACAGACATAGAGAGGGGAATTTCCTTTCAGACCATTTAAGTCCTTCTCATGCTTATCTACCCCCTCTGATTCCCTCCTTGTTCACCCATCCTCCCCATCCATTTTACAATTTTTTTTTTGTGTGTGTGGAAAGGGGTAGAGAGCTTTCTGAAACTCTGGCAACACCTAGCTGAGAAATCTCAGGGAACAATAGAGCAGATATTTCCTCTTCTAGAAAAGTCTGCCTTGACTTGAAGAAGCCAGGTGTGTACAACAGCCCCATGGACATCTTTTGTTTGTGTGCTCATGTGCAAGCCAGGCAGGTTCCACTTTGCATAGCTGGTCTTGAAGCTTTTCATGACCCCTCTGCTAAAGGGTGCAGTGAGAACACCTGAGCAGTCGCTTCTGATGAGACAGGAGAAAATGTGAGCTTGTGCGCTGTGCTGGCACAGTCAGGATAAGAACTTGGCAAATAAACTCCTCCTTCTGTCTCAATCCAGAACACCAGCTCCCACACTCACTGAGAGCTGAAACACAAGTTTTTGGTCCTTCCTTCAGTAAACCACGGCTTGCAGCCTGCTGGTGCTTTAATAGGAGTAACAGTGCCAGGAAAAAGAGTTTACCATTCATCCTTCAATGCATTCAAACTTCTGAGCCATCCACCAAATCCCATGCTATCCACCAGTACACGGGCAGAAGTTGCTCATGCAAGATCTCAACACAGGCAGTCAGCAGTTCCTTGCTTTTGACTCAAAAAGGTGAGAAAGAAAGCACTGGTGATTCCAGCCAAGCCACTAGCCTCCTACAACTTATGTGGAATGAGTCTCTCTTTTCACTCCCCACCACGTTAGGATCTGCTGCAGTTCATTTACAATGTTCAGTGTATAACAGATGCAACCAGCTTCAGAAAAACAGCTGAGGCTGCTCACTGAAAGAAGAATGCTCTGCACTTTTGGGAGAGAAAAACAACTTGTGAGCAAGACCAGGGTGGAAGGTTCAGGGGAGTTTTCAAGACTCTGCTTATAATTTTCTTTCCTATTCTTATTCAAAGCTTTTCTAGTCACAGGGGAAATATTCAATTAGGAAACCCCTATGGAGCAAAGGGAGAACCCAGCAGGCGAGGAGTCAAAATCTCTGCAATCAGTGGTGATAAAGGGCTGTTATTTTGACAAACAGGATAAAAATAAAAAGCATAAAAGGCTGCAGCAGGAGGCCCAATACGGACGCTGAGCTTTCTCTTTCCTCAGATTGGATTTGTTTGCCATGGTAAGTCATGCATGATTGTTGGAGGCAATACTCTCTGATTTGTCACTGCTTTTTATCTTATTAGCAGTTACTGTAGTTTGAAATGTGTTAAGCAGAGCAATGCTTGGTGTGTGAAATGCTTTCAAGAGTTTGAGTGCAGCATTTTGATTCATTTTGCAGGCTTTCTGCACTGAAAGAATGGCTCTGATGATAGTGACAAGTGGCTCTGCTGTTTGGGATTCAGTGTCTGTTCAACGCAGTAGAAAAGCATCCAAACCAGATACCCAAGCTGGAGGATCAGTTCAGCACACATTAACCAATGTTTCATGGGCCTCATCTTTATCTGTCAGGTGCTTTAGGGGGTTACAGGGCATCATATCTGACATTTGACTCTTTACCCTCTACCATATTTCAGCACGTGAGGGTTGGCCAGCAGGTTACCCACAGCTATTTCCTCAGGCCAGTTGGAGCATGGTGGCTGGAGGAACAAACCACCAAAACATTACACAGCCATGCTCAGCAAGATCATCCCCGCAATGTGCAAACCTAGCACCATCTGCCACAGAAAAGAAATTGCACGTGCCCTAGGAGTTTTTAGTATGCTAAACCAAGCTAATACTGAATAGCACAAAAAGCAACAGAGAAAAGCCAGGAGAGTGGATGTAGTGAGTTACATGTGAAACACTTGCAGCTATTCGTATGCTGACAAAAATAAGGTTAGTTTCTCAGCCAGAAATTCTCAAAAGCTAAGTCTGGTTAATTAAATAAAATGAAGATGCAACTTTACGCAACTTTTTCCACACTGCTAATGGTTAGGATATCTGTGTCCTATAGCTACATTTTTTGCTTCACTTGGCCTGTACCATGATATCTGATAAATATGTTTCACTCTCATTGTTGAGTTTCTTTATCTGTAAAGCAGTAATAAAATACTTGCTACCATCCCCTGAAGCAAACAATAGATGACAGAAGACAGAGATGAATTGTCTTTGTGAGCAAATTTGGATCTGAAACAGCTTCACACGGATCTACTATGCCCAATAACATCAGAGTAGCATCAGACAGTAGAAGACTGTCCTAATCTGCAGAATCTAATTGTTTGGAAAACATTGGATTTTTCCAGTCTTCTGGAAAAAAAAAAAAAAAAAAAGATACATTTTAATCCTAAAGAAATAAGTAAGATGTTGATTCTAGTCTACTTAGCGCTCTCTAATACAATATTCATTATAAAGTGATCAAAAACAGTCATAGAGATGTAATTTAATAAGGAGACAAAAGCACTGAAAAACAGTAAGAGATTAGCAGGTCTACTATATATGGAGCCTGGTGCTGACAAAAGCCAGCTAATTATTGCAGTTATGCCTCAATAATTTATAAATCCAGACACTTCCCCAAAAGATCTATAGATCTCTTTTGACTCCTCAAGGGGAAAAATAAATGTATCAGAAATAAAGTGCCTCGATTCTCCACAAAGGGGTTCTAATGCACAGTTAATGCAGATCTCCACTCCTTTGAGAAAGATTAACTGAACACGTACTGGCTGAATTACATCTGAAAACTCACAGGCAGAAAATCACAGGCAACTCTAACTCATAGGCTACTCAAGATTCCCAAGTCGTTTGAGATCAAGAAACAAAATGAGGCCAACAGATGGACCAAGATTAAAACCACCACCAACAATAAAATATTTCCAGCATACTTAACAAACAAGATAGAATGGTGGTCCATTGTGAAAATACTTACTGACCTCAAACAGGTTTGGTGTCATCTGACGCGAGATATGTATGAATTGCTCAGGTGGGAATTCTCCCATGTAGTGTTGAACAGATGAGGTACATGGGTCTACATCGAAGCTTCTCCTTTAGGTTCCCTTTGCAGTCACTAGAGAGAAACAGGCACTTTCAGGAGGCTATCTGCCTAATCTACATTAATTTTAGGAAATTAACTGCATTTAAGAATCAGGAATTTCTCCTCATAGGGGTGTGCATAGTGTATTCTCAGGGGAATTCAATCCATAGCACAAAGGAGACACTGCTCTGGAAAGGTAAAACAGACAAAAGAGGAACTGAACCTACATTTTCATAATCCTTCAAGATCAATGCAGTCATGTCTTCGGCTAGTTTGCTGTGTTATGTTGTCTTTCAGACCCAGTGAAAGAAATAAGGAAAAGTGACTTCTCCAAAACCTGCTGTTGGCCACATTCTCCCTCACTCCATCAACTGTTTTGCTACAAGCTGTTTCAATATGGCTGTTTAAATGAGCATCCTGAATTGGAGTGTGTCTCTGAGCCCCAAAAGGCTGAAGGGAAGCACAGAACCTTTATGTGTCCCAGAATAGTTTTCCCCAATCCACTTATAGCCCATGAAAAAATAATAGCAATAATACACTGTCAGAAATACATGGCCTGAAACTTTCAGAACGAATTAGGGATTCTATATGCAGATATCAGATTTGAACCTTTCAGAAGGTCCTAGCCAATAGTCCCTGAAAACTTGTGTCCTTATCTGGTATCTCCAGTTGGTCATCTAAAATTACCAGCATAGTCTGCAGGTTTGTTTGCTTCCAAGTAAAAAAATAAAAAAATAAAAACAGTTCTGTCTGGTGAGTTATATATATTTAGCAATAAAATATGATTTTAGTTTCTCCTTCCTTCTTTTTTTGCAGTCTTACTGTTTTCTGCCTCATCCTTCCAGATTAACTCATTGGTTGCCTCTTTTCTTAGTCTTGCAATTTTTGAAATTTTACAGTTTTTGTTTTATTGCTCTGTATTCTATTGGATCAGGGTCAAGGAGAGTTGAAAAAAAAAAAACAGCAAGAGTGAACACAAGCACACTGATGATGCAGGATAGAACTAAAGGATTTCACAAGCTAATCTGAAGGGCAATACAAAGATAAACCAGGCTACAAAATCCTAATTTTTTAATAAGGTTTCATGATTCCATTTCATACTAATCATTCATCTTTGCTATCTTAAAAAGCAGGTGAGAGAGTTCATTGAACAGTTATCAGTTCCTCTCTCTGCCTCTTCTTTTAGGAAAATATTAAAACAGTTAAAATCTTGCACCAGTGCAGACATTTAGGTGCATGTTCTTTGGGACGTGAAAGTGTTATGAAACCCCAAGAGACACAAATATTAATTTTCAGCAGTGTTTTAACAAATTCACTTCCAGGCTCTTCCTAGTGCCAGATTAGGCTTTTTGCCTCTCATGCCACATGTGTCTAGCTGGCTGATAACAGTACACACATACGAGGCATCAGAAATGCCAAGAACCATTTTTTACATTTTTTTTTCTGAGTGCAGTGAATACCCCCTTACAGCAGTGTGGTTTGTGGTCATGCCCATCTCCCCCCATTATCATTGCAATTCCAAAACGATAGGGAAAGGCCTCTCTGGCCAGCTTACACTTCTCTTCGCCCTAGAGGCATCATTACAGCCTGTTCACCACTGGAAAGAGATCTATTAGATTTGGATGAAGAGGTTTTCTTCAAAGCCATGGCTGAAGTTTTCACTGAGTTTATTGACTAAATTCCACCAGTTTGGGTCCAAATAATTGTGGTGTATCATTTAACGAGCAGTTTCAAATCTCCCTTTTCCAGCTAAAAATTCCCTTAGGAGATGGGCATATTTTCATTCTCTACTGGAAACCTCCTCTTCCTTTCCCATGAAGGAGAGTAAGAAATTATTTTCCCCTTTCAGTTCTTACAGCTGAAGTGTTACAAGAAAGGACACATTTTTAGCCATATTTACAGCATAGAAAATAAGAATTTAATTGCAAGACTTTTCTCATGAAAACCCTGAGAATATTGACATGATTGATTGCTCTAAGAACTAAAGTGACAAAAAAAATAAATTGTGATTAGTGTGAGGAAGAGTATAAACTAATAAAATATGCGCGATGGGTGCCAGAACTGATGGTAGGAAACAAAATTTAGACCTGAAGCCAGACAGCCTGAAAAGTCAAAATTGCTAGCAAATGCAGCAATACATCCTGTTAGTAACAGAACTCACTAGGAGAAGGACTTCAGGTTGCAGAAAGCACCCTCAGGTGAAATGAACATTCACAGATCTCCCCTTTTTTCAGCTTTCCTACAGCTCTCCTTTGATAATTTATTCTCACCAGCCTCCAACACGTTGTGCCCAGTCCTCCATACAAACATAAAGCAAACAAAAACCAGTAATAAATTAATCAAGCCATTTCTTCTCTCTCCAAGGAAGAAGAAAGAGGAATAGGTGTTACCTCTATTTCAAACGCTTGGGTGACAGCCATGTAAATATCTTAAGGTAAATAAGTGAAGTGCAGCTTCATTATAGGAACAAAAATCTATTGGAATGCATGGGTGTAGTCCGGGACTCTTCACACAAAGCAGAGTTTTGTTCCAAGTTTGTCATGAGGAACTTTTGCTGCAGCTAGCACAAACGTGCTTATATATTGCTTGTCTTTGTTCTTGTAATATTTAACATTATCCTTTCTACAAAGCAGCACTGATAGCACTGATGTTCCAGCAGTGAGAGAAGGTAGGTTGCTGGTCCCAAGGATGCCATACCATCCCATACCCTAAAAATCAGCCTAGAAAAAAATGAAAATGCAATCAGCACAAACACAAAATACATTAAATTATGTTCTCACCATTACCACAGTGTAAAATCATTGAAAAAAGCAACTATAAAACCCTGAATAATACTTGCCCTAGACATTCAGTTGAACAAATTTTTCAGTGCTGCACTAACAAGAGGACAGCTATGGTCCAGGTTGTGAAGTCACCTGGTTCTCAGGCATGCAAAAGCTGCCTGCTTTATGACTGCAGCCTGTTTAGCCCCTGCAGAGGGAGCAGGAACACCTCATTATCAGAGATGGGAGATTTGCAAGAAGGAATCTTGGATGAGATATACCTAATTAGACAAGGTGCTTCTCTCCCTCCATCAACAGAAACCGAGGATGAACTCAAGGATTTCTACCACAGGCAGTATCTTTTGAACTAAAAGCACCTAAACATGCATTTTATTGCAGTATTTTCTTGGGAAAGCCACTGCTGGCAACTAGTCACACATGTGCAGCAATTCCATAATCAAGCTCAGAAGCCCAAGGGGCATGACAGCCAGTGGCTTTGACAAAATCCCACTGTATCAATGCAGTTTTGGGAGGATTTTTGTATCTTTTTTTATTTGATAACTTTGCTAAGGAAAATCCCATGTTGTTTTTCACTTGTTCCTGATCCTGTTTTGTTGTTGTTGTTTTTCCCACTGAACATGGTTCAGAAAGTAGATATTCATTTTAAATAATTCAATTACTCCTACTGCTGTGCAGTTTGCATTAAACTCCCTGTTTCTATGCCCAGAGCTATGCTCAGGGCAAGAGAAAACTTCTAATTCATTAGACAACTTTGCTCTTTAATTATAGAATATCTTTGGCTAGAATGACATTTTCAAGCAATGAGGAGAGGCTTGTTAAAGAAAGATAACAAAAAAAAAAAAAAAAGCCAAATCCCTGAAATCTTCATATATTCCTTGTTCTGATACAATTCAACCCATTACAATAAGTGTTGAAGCAAGTTTAAAGCCTGGGGGGTGGGAGGGAGAACAGATATCTTAGCATACTAGAGAGTGTCAGGAACACAGCTACTGTCAATACTGATTTTTCTAATCTCCAAGCTCAGTGTTTATCCTAAGAACTGTTCTCAGCTTGCTTAATGTCCTTGCAGGTTTAGCCAAATCCTTAAAAAACAGAGTAATACAGATCTGTGGAACTGGGATTGTGACTAACATATTTTCTGTGTCTCTTCTCTTTTTGCAAGGGGGCTTGCACTTCCCAGGAAGATCCCCTGCTGACTTACACTCTCCACCTTTCTTCAGTTTTTGGGCATCCTTCTCTTCATCTTCCTCCCCCTCTCTTTAATTTAACTCCTAGTAGCTTGCTATTGTCCATTCTGTTCCACCTGTCTTTGAAATGCTGTGCCCACTGCAACCTTCTTTGCCTTGGACCTGTTCCAGGCTCCTTGCTCTTCCTCACCATTTGTTTCCCAGGACAGCAGCACTGTGCTCTAAAATATTGGCCATCCCTCCTTGAGCACAGATGTAGCAAGCGCTTCCAATCACAGCTCAGCGCTTACAGCATCACAGTCGGTTTCTGACTTCTTAAGCAGAAGATAGCACTGGAAAGGGAATCTCATCCCATGAAGTGATGAGCTCTCTCATCATCCGCAGAATGATTCAGCTCTACTAGAAATGCTCGGTCTGTATTGCAGCTTGCAGCAGGAGCTCCCCATGGGCTATCTGTATGCTACGGGGAGTGTGACAGCAGCTCCTGGCTCTCAGGGAGGTTTTTTAGGCACAAGCACACACAGGCATGATGGGGACTCTTCTAAGCCACAGTAGCTTTGGCACTGTCCCTGACACCATGCCGCTGTAAACACTTGTTAATAGAAAAGGGTCGAGGAGTATGGAGTGCACATCTCTGAGAAGGTGACACAAGATCGAGAATACCTGACCTGAAAATATTATTGAGCTCAGTCATCACAGAAATACGAGCGTGTTCTGCCCCCAAACATTTTCACATAATGAAACATATATTCTGCTTGCTGAATTAAGTAAAATGCAATTGAATACTGCTATGTTATATCAGTGTTGGGAAACTATTAGGACTGAAGGTACTCATAGCCAAGAGAAGAAATTTAGCACTTTGAACTAAGTCTGGATGGAATGAAAAGAATTCATTAAAATAGAAAATACTTGAAGTTTACCCACTACATACATATTGCACAATGGGACAGTGTCTTAATTTTAACTCCATAAATTATGTTTCCAAGTGTATTAAGTATCCTTTTGAGTTCAAATATGCATTAAAAAATACTAGAAAATCAAAGGCAGAAGGGAGAAAGGCATATAGACAATCAATAAGAGGTCCAAATGTTGACAAATTATGAGCATTTTTGTTTTCTGCTGAGGTAAATGAGGTCTCTAAGTGTCCATACCACACAGAACCTGACTTACAAGAGTAACTGAATTTCTGTTTAGGTCATAAGCATTGAGAAAGTCAGATTACTGAATCACTATGATGCCATGACAGCAAAATTGATGTAAATGAAAAAGTACAACACAGGACAAATGCTGTTCTGAATGTAAAGTGTTTAACATTTTTCCAAGTACATACACACATAGAGCTGAAGGCTGCATTGCAACACACAGTCACATGAATGAAGACAGAGCCAAAGCACCCGCACAGCCCTGGAGTTACTACCTCCAAGAGTTCCATATTTTCTTACCACGTACCATTTTGTACAGGTTCACGACAGCCAGGTCTACAGGAACAACTAACTACATTCATTCTAGCTGCTATGAGCATTGTCCTGCTGCACTACTGACACTGTCCTGGGAACCACATGCTTACCTGCAGGCTCTGGCCAGGATGATACTAATTGCATCTACTACTTAGGAAAAGTATACTACTCCATGCTGTCCCTTGGGGGTCTTCCTTACAATCTCATTGTGTTTGCTATTTAATTTCCTTTTTTTCTTCTTCTTCTTCTTTTTTTTTTTTTTTTTTAAATTATTTATTTTTATTTTTCTTTCATTTACCATTTGGGTTGGAAAAGACCTCTAATATCATCAATCCAACCATTAATCTAGCGCTGCCACGTCTACCACTAGACCATGTCCTTAAGCACCACATCTACATGTCCTTTGAATATGTCCAAGGATGGTGACTCAACTACTTCCCAGGGCAGCCTGTTCCAATGCCTCACAACCCTTTCAGTGAGGATGTTTTTCCTAATATCCAACCTAAACCTCCCCTGGCACAAATTGCGGCCATTTCCTCTTGTCCTATCACTTGTTGCTTGGGAGAAGAGACTGGCCCCCACACTGCTACAATCTCCTTTGAGGTAGTTGTAGAGAGTGATAAGGTCTCCCCTGAGCCTCCTTTTCTCTAGGCTAAATAACCCCAGTTCTCTCAACCACTCCTCTTAAGACTTATTTCTTAAATTGCAATCTCCATCTCTAAATCAATGGTCATCATCAGTTCAGAGAGATTCTCTATAACTCTCTTTCTTCTGCAGATGTATTCTTTTCACACCTGAAAACTTTTCCTCCCAGACCTTGCGTACTTATCCTACTAATCACTTGTTGACTTTGTCCCCTGTACACAGGGACTATGCTGATCCCCAAATATATCACTATGCTGATATTAAGCATTGCTGGAATTTTGCCCAATTGTGTGTCATGAATCCTTTACTGCTGTTTTTACCACAGTGCATGCTACAAGCTGATTAAATTAAACATAAGCAAGCACCAAGCGAGTGGAATGGAGGCAACATTTCTCCAGAGGCTGACTTCAGAACCTTCAGCTGAATGGCACATTCCAAGAGTAAATAATAATTGACTCAAAATCATTCATGTAATGAAACTGTGCTGCAAATGGTATTGTTTCAGATCTGCATAAACATGCTGTAATGAATTGGACATTCTTCTCCTAGAACAGAAATGGATACACAGTCCCTGGATGATAGCACCTGTTTTCTTCTGGTTTAAAGATTAAATTTTATAGCAAAAGTTTTTAGAAGTATTTTTCCTGCATTGTGAATAAATATAATCAGAGAAATAATCAAATTTAATTGCAACCAAGCAAAGCTGATATCATGCATAAGACGGTAAAAGTAGCGAAACGTATTCTCATCCCCAATTTAGCTCAGGAATACTGGTTATTCTGAGCCTTAATAGTAGATCATGTCTTTCCAGAGGTTTTTCATCTGACGTTATGTTTTTGTTGTTGTTGTTTTGTTTGTCTTCCCAGTCTAAGAAATTCTTGGTAGCAGAGACTAAGAAGAAGAGTAGGGAAGTGGAGGAAATGAGCTGAGCCAGTTCCCCTAATGGTCAGGATTAAGAAGCCTTGAAAACTTTTGCTCTCCTCTCTCTCCCATCACATCATCACGTAAAGAAAAGATAGTAAGTCATGTTTGCAAGAGAAGAAGGGAAGTAGGGGATATTTTATTCATTCCTAGGGCCAAAATTGCTGGTACAATTTCTTACAGTTCCTCAGGGATTACAACTGGATCAATTTTGCTGCTGACTTTGGACTCAGCTCTTGCTAAACTGCAATGCTGTTTTCCCTTGTTATTGTTATCTGTAAAATACTCAAATTTCTCTTCTTTGGTGAGTTGCTTTTGGAAAATCAAGACCCAGCCAAAATGCTTTAGAAAATTAAAAACAAGTGCAAAGGACTTTGTATTTTGACTAAGCATATTCCAGTTAGTACATTTTAACATATGCAGAGAAAGATTACCTCAGATTTATGGTTAGAGATTTACATAGGCTGAGAAAGATTACCTCAGATTTATGGTTAGAGATTTACATAGGCTGGAAGTGACTGTTGGGGGGTATCCAGCCCAACCTCCTGCTCAAAGCACATCCCATTACAACAGATTGTATAGAGTTGGATTTGAGTACCTGGACACAGTCAACCAAGCACAGTCTCGGAAGTGCCAAACTGAAGGGGAATAATCTCCCTGACCTGCTGGTCGAGACTGACTACACTTGTCATAACACAGCCCAGGATATTGTTGGCTTTCTTTGCTGAAAGAGTATGTTGCTGACCCAGGCTTAACTTGTCCTCCAAGACATAAAGGTCATTTTCTGCAAAGATGCTTTCTATCCATTCAGCCCTCAGCATATCCTACTGCATGCAGTCATTCATCTCCAAAGGCAGGACTTTGCACTTGCCTTTATCAAATTTTGACAGCTTCTCATGAGTATATTTTTCAAGCTTCTGGAGGACACACTAAATAGCAGTCCTGCCCTCAGGATAACGACCTGACGCCCCCATTTTAATGTAATTCACAAATTTGCAAAATTATGCAGGTCATTAGTAAAGCCATTAAACAGTGTTGGCATTAGTATTGATCTCTGAGGGATGCCACTTGTAAAAGGCACAGCTGAATTTTGTGACACTAATGAACACCCTTTGAGTCTGACGGTTCAGCCAACTTCCCATCTGCCTTATTGTCCACTTATGCAAGTGGCATTTACTGGCACTTACCCAAACTATAGTTCATCGCTTTGGCAATATGGAAAACCATAGCCTTTCTAAATTCAAAGCATACAATATCTACTGTTTCCCTTCTTCACAGAGCCATTGGACTCATTGCAAAAGGTAATCTGGTTAGTCAGACATGACTTACTCTCACAGATTCTATGATCGCCATTTACAACAATCTTGTCCTTCACGTAGCTAAAAATGGCTTTAAGGAGGGTTTACTCCATGCTCTTTGCAGGAACTGACCTGGATCTTTCTTGTTCTTTTTGGAGATGTTTGTAACAACTGTTTTCTTTCAGTCTTTGGGATCTTTCCCTGGTTGCCAGGACTTTTGAAAGATGACAGACAGAAGCCTTATGATGACATTGACCACTTTACATAGGTTCATGCCACCTCCTCAGCATGCTCAGGCAATGTTTCTATAATGCTCCTGGGCAGATTGTCCCTGTTTCCACTTTCCATATCTTTCTATTTTGCAAGTGAGCTCAGTGAGGAGTTCCCTATTTCAAACACAAAAGCTTCATATGGAGAAAGGATGAGTTAACCCCACGCAAGAGAGATTAAATTGGTCTCATAAAAGATGAGAGAGGCACTCATCATTTCTCATGGTGATGAAGGTACTACCGATCCATTTACAGAACTGAATATAAGACAATGCTTCTTGAAATACTGGAAGAGTAACACAGAATCATCATAGAATATCTTCAGCTGCATGGGACCAACAGGGATCATCAAGTCCAACTCCTGGCTCTACACAGGACCACCCAAAAATCAAGCCCTATGCCTGAGAGCATTGTTCAAATGCTTCCTGAACTTTGGCAGGCTCGGTGCTAAGACCACTGCCCTGGGGAGCCTGTCCCAGTGCCTGACCACCCTCTGGGTGCAGAACCTTTTCCTAACACCCAGCCTGACCCTCCTCCCTCGGGTCCTGTCGCTGTCCCCAGAGAGCAGAGCTCAGCACCTGCCGCTCCACTCCCCTCGTGAGGGAGCTGCAGGCTGCCATGAGGCTTCCCCTCAGCCTGCTCTGCTCTGGGCTGAACAAACCAAGGGACCTCAGCCTCTCCTCATACGTCTTGCCTCTAGAGTCTTCACCATCTTTGTAGCCCTCCGTTGGGCACTCTCTAATTAATTTTATGTCCTTCTTATATTCTGGTGCCCCAAACTGCACACAGCACTCAAGGCAAGGCCACACCAGTGCAGAGCAGATAGGGACATTCCCTTTCCTTGATCGGCTAGCCATGCTGTGTCTGATGTACCCCAGGGTATGTTTGGCCCTTTTGGCAGCCAGGGCACACGGCTGACTCATGTTCAACTTGCTGACAACCAGAATCCCCAGTTCTCTTTCTGCAGGGCTGCTCTCCAGCCTTTCTTCCCCTAGTCTGTATATATATCCTGGGTTGCCCATCCCAGGTACAGAATCCTGGACTTGCTCTTGTCCTGTATCCAAGTCATTTATGAAAACATTAAAGATAACTGCCCTAAAATGGAGCCTTGGGGAACCCCACTAGTGACTGGCTGCCAGCCTGATGTAACACCATTTTCTATAACCCTTTGGGCCTGATCCATCAGCTAATTGTTTACCCATCACATTATGTTTTTGTCTAGCTGTATGCTGGACATTTTGTCCAGAATGATACTGTGAGAAACAGCATTGAAAGCTTTGCTGAAATCCAAAAAGATTACATCACTGGCTTCCCTTGGAATGCTCTGTGTCTTGCTGCAGAAAGACAGAAAGAAAAAGTTTGTGCATCATATCTAGGATTCACTGTGTAAAGCTACTGTGGCTTTCTTTAAAACATTCTTTCAACTTTTTCTGCTTTGTTTCATGTTCCCTGAACCATCCTCCTTTGATTGGTGCCTCACAGATCTGCTGATTAACTTCGTCTAGCACATGGAGTCCCAGAGAAGGCATGGGCAGAGATACTGCACTGAAAGCCTCACTGAGGGAGAGCACAAAGCAGTATGTGGAAGAGTGAGTCTCCTGCTTAATGCATGAGACATAACATGTTACTTTAAAACACCTATCATAGCTCTGGTGTATGGGACTTCTGCTGTAATACTGAATTTAGACTTTCAGCTCACAGCAAAAAGAATGCTCAAGAATTGGGGCCACTTCTATAGAAGTAGGTTACAGATATTTGGAGTGTTGACATCCAAATGAAAGGGATGGTGAAATATTAATAAAAACAGTCCTGAAAGCAGAGAGGTGTGAGAGATGGAGGCCAAGAACTAGATGTTTATTAAGAAAATTAATTTAAGCTCTGGAATTATTCATACAGAAGAACAGACCACAGAACACCAAAACAATAGCATTTTCTTGGTATCTTACAACGTGCCAAAATGTAGAAGGAGATTTTGTATCTATTTGACTGAACTGCAGTTTTGAAAGAATTAATAAGAATGGTTTCTATTAGAAGCTAATGAACTTGGACCACGAAGCATGTACAGAAAAGAGAGGCAGAATGACAGGTGTGAAAGAATAACTCACATCATAGAGCTTTTACGTAGTTTAATTCCTTCATTCCAACTATGAAGGGTATGAACCTGCAACTGCATGCCGACAAGGTGTGTCACAAGAGTGCCAACTCAGTCACTTTTTTAAGGAGACACTGTACAGAGGTAAAGCTTCCTTACATAAATGTCACTGATTTCTAAAGAATAAGAGGAAGTCTCTCGAGCTCATGAAGGACCCATGAGCTTACAGAGGCTAATGAGATTAAACTAATGTTCCTGTTCAGATGATTTGCTTTCAGCTGACTAGGACTAGTCTCTTTATTACTTTCCCAGTACCCTCTGACTTGGTAAAGGCCTTGAAACACCACTCTTTCTGCAGGATATAAACCTATAAACCAGGTCAAGTGGAGAGAATTGCAATGTGTTTATTTAGATCCACTGAAATACAGATGGGGTTGACTTCTGTTTCTCCCCAGATATTTTAGCAGTGCTAATGTAAAAAAGCAAAATCATTCAATCACATCTAGAGAGACTTAAGAAAGACCATGACTTGTATTAAGGAGTTAATCAACTGTAATAATAACAGTAGGGTCAGAATTCCGTGCATCAATTTAAGACCTCACATTTACCATTAACAAGAAATAAAATTATGTATTGAAACATTCATCAGTTCATTTAATTTATGAAAGAGTCAGTGCTCCTTCCGTGGTCTCCTGACGCACTTCTAAATATCAGCCATTAATATGATTAGTTTGCATATGTAACTGGGTAGCCCTGCAATAGGGTATTGCCAAGGCTAGTAGCTGGCCAAAAGCTTTGTATTGAGCTTGCAAGGCCTCAAGACCGAGGCTTGTCAGGTCTGGTCTGGTCTGTTGGTAGTTTTCTTGGCCTGCCTGCTGCTTTGCTTTACTAGCTTTAGCCCTGAGAGCAATACCTCTAATTGATGAGGTGTCTATGGCTAATTTGTTTTACTTTTGTTTTTCTTTGTGTGTTACAGCCGTAGTTTTATAAAGACAGCAGTAACAAGCAGCTATTCTATGTAGAATGAGATATTTATGACTCTGCAGTGAAATTCCCTTGCTCATTTTATATCCTTTCCAGGTGATTGTTTCGTAATGTGTGTATCCTTGGGATATTTCATTAACAGCAACATCTGCCATTGAGGCCTTTAAGAAGCCCTGCTTTTCTGAAGTGAAATCTTTATCAAAAATATAAGGCAGGAGGGATTTTTTTGTTGTTGATGTAGAAATAAAAATAATTTAGTTATAATCATATGATCTGGCTATAATTTTGAAGCAAGGGACCCAACTGTGAATCCTGGATGTATGTGCGGAGGCTCTGTTAAACTCCTAAGCTCTGAGAACATTTATATGAGAGCATAGTTTGCCTTTAAATTAATATAGATCATCTTCATGGGCTGGAATGATGTGGGTAATTCCTTCTCACGCTCATACCCCTCCCATCTGTACAGAGCAATTTGATAACTGTATTCAAAAAGCAAAAGCAAATGGTACATGTAATTGTAATGGGCCCAAATCAAGGTTCAGCTATGGGCACTTTAATCTGTTTCCCGATAGCAGTATGGAAGCGCATTCTGTTCTGAGCTCTTGTCTAAATGGCATCATCAATGAAATACCAATTACAGGCTTGCAATTGCTACAGCTCTGAGGGTTCAGTTCATGTATTTAATACCAGAATTCTCCAGCTTCATTAATGCTCCTTAGCATTTCTTAGGAGTACATTTCAACAGATTGCTTCTACTGGACCCAAGGTGTCTGTGTGTGGACACAGTTAGAAACAAGCTGTAAGCACAGATTGCTTATATTGTCCATAGAAGCACAAAATTATAAACATTAAAAGTTACATAAAAGGTATAAGATCTAAGATCCTATACTGCTTTTGCATGGCACCTCCTATTTGAAGACTAAAAAGTACTCACTGATTTTAGCCTTGCAGCACCACAGTATATCCTACTTCACCGTATTTTAGGAAAAGTGGTTAATATCCAGAGGCTATGTGTCATTTGTTATTTTTTAATATATCATGTAAACAAACTTTTGTGGGAATAAGTATTGATTAAAACTGATTGATGAATTAAGATCTGTTTGTTTCTTTTTACACCTTTCAGATGTCATTGATTTGGTATTCATCTATTGTGCTACTTGTCCTTTTCAGCAAGGCTGTATTAAAAGGAAAAAGTGTGTAAGGCAATAAAGACTATGTGGCATACTATCTTTTGACACTAAAAACATAGACATAGCCTTAACCATCAGTTCTACAAGCCAAGTGGAAAATACATTTCTTTTCATTGAATATGTCATAAATAACTGTGAGAGAAGGAAGTACACGTGCTTGGCTCTTTCAGTTTCTTAGAGATAATCAGAAAAATTTAAGTATTCACAGTGCTTTAAAGAAAAAGAAAGTGATGAAAATGTTGCACTTAATATGTTGCTGGTTTGTGCAGAAACAGCAGTGAGAGGCTGTCCCATGGCTAACAGGAGCAGCACAAAGCATGCTGGAGCAGAACCATGTTTTTACGTCACTGGCATTACAGTGCCTTGTGTTGGCTCTAAGAGTCAAGTGGGAGACACTGGCATGGAGAAAAACCTATGTGTTTCCTCACCATGTAAAAAATTTTGCTTAAACAAATTTATATTGATGATGCCTCTACTGCCAGCATAGCCAGAAGTATGTTCATGGTGCAAGACTTAAAAGAGATGTTTTATTGGAATAGTGGGCACAAAAATCCACAAACTTACTTCTGTGAGTCAGGACACATTGTGTTGACTGTCATAAATTAATGGCTCTTGTTACACATCACATGAAACATTGACCACAGCACATGGTACATGCAACCCATACTGAGTCCTTTTAATGTTACTCAGGTTTTGGAACAGGCCTGTTTTTTTTTGTTTGTTTGTTTTTTTGCCACATTTGCTTGTGTGTTTCCACCCATGCACCATAGACCATAAATCATTCCAAATCTGCACTATAACTGGAAAAATGTAGCTCACCAGGGATTTTAGTGTGTAGAGAACAGGCATTTTTCTTCATTCTTATGAAGACCATGGTGAAAGATAAAGGAATACTTC
Source organism: Cygnus olor (assembly GCF_009769625.2). Lineage (NCBI taxonomy): Eukaryota > Metazoa > Chordata > Aves > Anseriformes > Anatidae > Cygnus > Cygnus olor. The sequence goes on along the minus strand of NC_049170.1, from coordinate 87,120,185 downwards.
TTAATGTATGAAACGCTACACTTCTATGCTACTTCTATGCAGGGTCTTGGAGAGAAGAGTGGGATTAGGATTTAGAAAAAGAACACACATTCATTCCATCTAAATGTAAACAACAACAGCACATTTGTCAAAGGAAGATAAAGGAAGATGCCTGTAATTTGTAAATAGTTTAGAGCTAAAAAAATCAGTTATACTTGTTATAAGAAGAATAAGCACAGAGGGCAGAGATGGTGTTATCTCAAATTAGTGTACCAAATATATTAGGAGAAATAATCTTCACTGTTTCATGAAGAGTCACAGCAATATCAGCTATGTTTCTGCAGATCCTCCCCTTTTTAGGACTGTTAAATTATATGTTTAGATTACCATGAACCAAAACTGATGTGGTTAAAACCCAAATAAATTAATGAAAATTACACAGAGTGCTGTCTGGTAGGTCACAAGTCACAAAGCCAGCTTAAGGGTTTGGGGAATATACTGTGCTACATTAAAACTTCCATTTTATTTTTCTTTGAAAGAAATTGCTTCTTGGCAGGCTGCTGTTTGTTTTCATGTTTAAGTGGTAAAGAACCTTAGGCATATCTCTGAGGCAGAGGAGTAAATGAGTAACACAGCACAGGCTACAGAAACTGAGGGTTAAATGCAGCCTTTAAGTAGTTCAGTATTTTTACAGTTTACATCCTGGAAAAGTGAGTACCTGAACAAGCAGTCACAGCCTTTGTGCCCTGCAACTTTTTCTCTGCACCCCCATGTGCTAGGCCTAGCATTCGTGCAGCCATACAGTAAACTTTGGAAAACTGCTGCTCACTCTGAACAGGCTTTTTTCTGCTCCATTTTTTTTCTCCCTCCCTCCCTTAAATTTTCACCCTACACTGTTTCAGTCAGTTTATGTTGTGGCCACATTCACATTAACTCCATCATAAAGAGAAGAATAGGAATGACCTTTTCAGCAGCAGCACAAACAGATGCCAGATTAAAGTGACCGTGGAATTTAAATCAAGTCTTCAGATGCTTTCTGACTATTTATAATGGCTTAATAAATATGTCATCTTTGATGAAAAAAAAAAAACTATGGCTGGGCCTGTCAGAGGGTAGTAAGTAGAACTCCATCAATTAAAATTCCTATTCATATGTGTTAAAAAATTAGATTCCCATTCATTTCAAAAATAACTTTTCAATGAATTTCAAAAAATAAACAAACAAACTGGCCTTTCAGAAGCTCTATAAACAACCTAAACCTGTGTAGCTGCTGCTATTTATCAGTGAATATATGAAACAGCCTTCTTCTATGCATTTACCACAGAAGTTAAGATAATATAAAATACGCATATTCTGTTACTGCCCATGTTACTGTTTTTCTTTTTCTTTTGACTGCTTATATATCACAGGGTATCAGTAAAATAACAAAACCATGTAACATCAAAACCCCCAAACCTACACTACAGAATTAAGACAATAAAAAAGTGCCTGCCAAATCAAGACAAAAAAATCAACAGCAAAAATCCAAGCCAACCTGGAACCACACTAAACTGAAAGAGAAACTACAAAGGAGATGCAATCAATAGAAGGAAACGATCACACTAAACATGCCTCCTTTAGTCCTACTCTTACTTTTGTACAGCACAAAGGGAGTTCAATCATAAATATTCAGCCTTAAGGCTGTAAAGATTTCTACAGAGTTTGCTGAGTAGTAAGACCAGATACAGTTTATTCCTTGGTTTGAATCTGTAGAAAGTCTTGCAGAGAACTGTGAGCAGTGAAATGCTTCCCCCTCCACAGGCAGACACATGAGGTAACCTGGGGTTTACTTTAACCCAAGGTAAATTATGCACGTACTAAAATGAAGAGCAAGTGTCCAACACCTCTAAGAAGAACAGCCACAGGCATAAATGGCAGGAAGACATTCCCTGCATAGCAAAGTGAAGTGAAGTGAAGCAAAGACTCTTTATCAGATTTGCCCCAAATGTATCAGAGTAACAAAGCCTTCAAACCACCCTAGGGAAAATCTTATCCATTCCTAAAACTTCCAAATAGCTATATCAAAACATAAATAGTTACCAGCTGCTGGGAATAAGAACCAAGAAGAAACCCCCACCACAATCAAAAGTCCAAGCATTTATGGCATAGAAAGAAAAGAAATCACAGACTCCACCACTAAATTGCAAGAGTATGTAGCAGCTCCCTGTGGGCTGCAGCTGGTAGTCTCTTTTAAATTTTAAAGAGCTAGCAAATGTCACTACAAGGAGAAGTGGAAAAGGAAGAGTTAGTAGCACTCTGTCTAAGGAAAGAGAGTTCTTTTTTATAAGCCCCACAAATTATGGAGAGGGTTTGGTATATTATAAACCCCCAAACTACCACAGTTGTTTGTATTAATTTGGGTTGTGCTTGTCTGCTCTCTTGTAAATGATGTAGTTTAAGTTGCACAAAATTAATCAGGGCAGCTTTGAAAATCTATCTCAGAATCCTTCATGTAATTTGAAATAATATTGCGCACACATTTACATATTTTAGATCTAGATTTTTATACTGCACACCTGCAGCACACGCAAATATAGCTGGACTAACCTTAAAAACGGTTAGCTGTGTTTTTGCAGAAAACAGAGATCAGTGTGGATTACTCACCTGAGAGTCTGCTCAGGGTTTTCAGATGGATTTCATAAATGGTCTGAAGTTCTACAGTGACATTGCTGACATTGACTTCACCTTTTCTATCTTGAGAAAAGAGAACTATCACTGTCCATTTTAAAGGAATACCTATGCTGGATTAGTTTATGAGAGTGCTACAGCGTGTGATCAGGACTATTTTTTGAGCTGTAACTATGAAAAAGTACATTCATAACCAAGTTAGTCAATGAGGTTTTTTATTTTATTTTATTTTATTTTATTTTATTTTATTTTATTTGTTCTGCAAACATATATAGTTAATATTTTCAGTAATCTACTTCATTTGAGCTCAATCAAAGTATTCACATTCTTAAAGATTGTCTCTTTGTAGAATCTGGTCTTATATTATCTAAAAAGCTTTAAATTAAATTACCAAAATAATACAGGCAGCCAGATTTAGAACTTGAATCTAGTATTCATGGAATATACTGAAAAATTCCTGTAACTTTCAAGGAACTAGAGTCATCTTTCCTGCAGCATTTTTGCTTGCACATAGTGATCATATACAAAATGTACTCATTTGCAAGCTTTCTCCCCAGGTTTTATGCTGAAGAACTGCAGTCTGTCTGCTGTGTGAATCTGTTCTAAAGAAACTGGAAATTATTTGCTTGCTACAGACAATGAATAACTATAGTAGTAAGTAGCCTGCTATGGAATAGGAAAACAATATTGGTTTGTGTTAACAAAACATCCATATCTCTAGGCTGCAAAGCCCAGAAGTCAGGCCAGATTGTCTTTCCTTTACATGGATGCAACTTTTGCAACACTGGGCCACTGAGTGATTCACTCCAGCACTTGTGGCAGAGTAAATCAGGCCATTATTGAAATTGGAAATGTCCAAACCATAGTAGGTTGCTAGTAGACTTGTATTTCATATATTGCAAGCTCAAATTTTGGGTCAAAATAATTAACCTTAAATGGAGAAACTGTTGGCTATGAAAATATAGTAATTTTTAAAAATGTTTGCCAGGCTGTTATCTAGCAGTAAGAAGCTGCATGGATGGCCTAATAGAGTTCAGTATTTCACAATGGGGTCTGAAAGGCCAACACATGAGTTCCCTTTAAATATGATTTTAAGCATTATATGAAAAGACAATATAAGGATTTGCTGGCAGGAATGTGTATGAGCTAAAATAGCACAAGTATTAGCATATATACACACCGTCAATGTCTTTCCTTTTGAGCACTATCTATCTCGATCACTTTCAGATAATATAGATCTTTATTAAAAATGTTCAAGGGTTTTGTTTTGTTTTTCTAAACTGCTAACCTCATGAGCAGCAAAGCATTTACATTTTAAAGAGAAAGCTCTACTAGGTGAAGGTTCTGTTTGAATACTTGCATGAATTTTAATGAGTCTGTTCTAAGGTTTTTCAGTTGTTAGAAAAACCACCATGTACTGAAATAGTTTGAAGCTCTGGCAAGCTACAAGGGCTATCTGTTTGTAAGAACTCTCTAGGGGGTAGAGGTACTGCATCCTTTACATTACCTAGCATCATTACTTTTTTTTTTTCTTCTTCCTGTTCTTTTATGGTTAAAAACGGTGATGCTTTTTATTTAGAGGAGTTGACCATATTGTTATCTGTTCCATAGCTTAGGAAAACATTCTTTACTATTTGCATGTCACACTGTGTGGCTGTCTCATTATTTGAGTGGCACACAAATGACCAAAGAAGTGCCAAACGCTGTAAATGCTACACTGTAAAATAGCACAATGACTGCTACTGCAATGAAAATTCTTTTTGATCCAAAGAATGGCAGTAGGAATGTGCTCTGTTATGGCAGTACAGGATGCATTTTAATCTCACTAGAGAGAAACATATTTTAAAATGGACTATTAGAAAGCTTGTAAAAATGGAGAAGTGTCAATCTACTGAAACAAATGAAAACACTCCTATTGATTTAATTAAAATTGAAGTGGACCCTCTTTACTCATTATCAATTGGTAGTAGAAACTTGTTTGCATCAAATACTACTGCAAACCAGAAGTACTTTCAGTGGAATCTCTACAGGACTATTTATATTGTGCAATAATCTGCACATGAGTAAAAGCGTCAGAACCATCTTGACTGTTTGATCAAAAGCTGTGCACACTTGGGGACATTTAAAGAAGTTCTGGAGGAGAAAATTTTATTTTGATCATGGTGTCTGAAATTTAGGACTCTCATTTATTTGAACTTTGCAAACACTAATTACTAAAATACCTTTTCATCCTCCCTCAAAGAGGCAGACAAGAGCTCTTTGTTTCATACAGCAGACGTGAAAACTGAGCAAAAGAGGGACATAACTTTTTACTTACATAAGGTGATTGTTGTTCTTAAAAAAATTAGACAAAAATCAAACAGAAGTGTTGGGAAGTTGGTATTTCCATTGTAATCTATGGGAGTTATAGAACATAAGAACATACACACTAAGTGCACATACCCAAAACATTTAGTTATGTTGTTGCAGCAGAGCTACAACAAATAAGCTGCAATAACTGTACTTGTGGTCATTCTCCTTCTGTCACCAGTGGTATCATGAACTCCTTAATGAAGATCTTACAGCAGAATCACTCCAATAGCATTAGTCTGACAATGATGAAACCAGCTGTTGTGGTAGTTTTGGAATTTTTTCTAAAATCAAGGCTTATGGTTATTCTGAATCCCAGAGGGAAGTCCTGAATAATCATGACTGAAGCATAAACTGCTTGAGATCCACTCTACAGCTTCTGGATGAGTCTGTGTTTTTAGGGTTACCTTGGCATGGCAAGGTGATTCCATGGGCCAAGAAGCTCTTCTCTTACCAGCCTGTGTTTGATCCCTAATAAAAGTCTGTTTCTAAGATTCTGCAACTTTTTTTTTTTTTTTTTTACCCATGGATAAGAATATATATATATATATTTTGAAATCAGATTCAAACAGAACAGCACACTGAAAATCTGAGACAAACATAAAAATTGGAGACTGCTCTGGAAAAATTTTAATACGTAACCAAGCTTGATGACACAGTTCTAGACTAAAGGATAGTTTAGTACACAATATATTGCATGACTTTTGCAGTGATGTTTGACAAGATAATAAGTAATACCCAGAGAATAATAGAAGTAGAAGGATATGTTTGTGTGAGTGGATGTGTGTTTTTATGTATATGCTTTGTATCTATCCATCTCCTGTTAAGTCACTAAAGATTTATCAAGTGTTTCTCTTCTTTCTTTCTTTCTTTTTTCTTCATTACTATTATGTCTAAATTCCTTCATCCACTATTCTATTTCCTCTCAGAAAGTAATCCACCTGATTTTTTTTATAAGTAGTATTTTCAATACAAATTCTTTCACCATTGTCATTTTCAACAGGCAGGTCTCTAAAACAGCTGTTCCTGGAAACCAACCAAAGGTATAATTAATATGCAAGGAATACCCCAGGATACTTTTCCATCTTTCTGAACTGCAAACAGGACATTTGTTTTAAAGAAAATGTTCATGTGTCCTGAGTCAGAAAGAGGACCTGAGAGTAATAGGAGAGGTTGCAGAGATGAATTTGGGCCAGATAAATTTGGATACATAAGAAACATAAAACAAAACAAGAGAATTTTTTTTTTTTTTAATACTGAAAAAGGTACACTTTCTTTTTATTATTCTGCTAAACCAATTCCATATACTTAACTAAGAATAGATGCTGGTAGGTGGCCATTGGACATTTCTCATTATGCAAAATTTATAGTTATATTTTTTAAACTCACTATTTACAGACAGAAATTAAGAGAAGTGGTAACATAGAACATTTTTCTGGAAAAAAAAAAAAAAAAACACAGTGATGTTTGTGCTTTTCTAGGAATGACTGCAACAGAGCAGAGACAGCATTTTCACAGTCCAGTGACAAACCTCTGGTAGTAAAGTATACCTGATATTTTAGGGGAAGATTCTGAAATCCTTCAGTAATCAGTCACAGAGAGATCTGCTTTAAGGAAAAAACTACTTCTATCTTCAAAATATGTGAACTCATCTTCAAACTTAAAAGAATAGAATTCTAAATCTGATTCTGAAACACGTTCTTTTATCAATTCAAACGTCCATTCAAAATGATAATAAAATCAGCAATGACTTTGCTTAGTGTCCTACTATGCTTCTGACCTCAGTTATCTTCTGAGAATGAGTTCAACAAGCAATCATATTTTCATTTAATTAATATACACCTCTGACAAATCATATTTCTTTATAGGTAGTGGAACTTGAAAATAATTTCTTAGCTAACGCACAGCTGCTTATAACCTGTTTCCCATATAAAATGACGGGAAGAAACAAAAATTCAGTAGGCAGGAATTCCTAGATAAACTTAATCTTACCTGTACACACATACCAGGATTGCAGGATGAGGATAAGTATATATGCATGTATTTATATACCAGAACTGTATCTATACATGTCTCCCTCCTCCCCTCAATGGTCATGGTTACTATGATTGAACAGGGGGCTTGGACTGACAATTTTCAAAGATCCCCTCAGCCTAAACTATTTCGTGTTTCTCTGCTGTATGTGTTTAAATGGGTAGCTTGTAACTTATATGAATCATCTTCCAAAATTAGTCAAACTTGATCTCATAACATCTCTTCATAAAACAGTTTTCTATATGACATACACCTAATAATTCTCATTGCTTGTTTCTGAACACGCTCTATTTCTTCATTCTTTTTGGGATCGAATCTGCAGGGAGTGTTCCATTGATTTCCAATATTATACTTATGTGCTTTATATCCTGTTCATTATGCATCTTACCAAGTTTGCTTTCTTTAATTGCTGCTGTGAAGTGAAGAGTTCTCTTCAGTTTGAGCCGTCTACAATGATAATTACTATTTAATCTCCCTGTGAATCTTTTAAATGTTTTAAACCTTAAAGCAATTTACAAGGAAAGATGTCTTAAGTAGCAGCTTGGTCAATTTGTAGGTTTCTAACTAAAAGGAAAAAGAAGTGAAATGATTTGCCATCATGTTGGTAGCACGTCTCTAGAGCATGTCAGAATACTTTGTTTTTAAATAAATGTTTGCCTTTGTTGTTTTCTCTGTCAAAAATCATGTCCCATCTTAGAAATATTAGGTTAAAGTTTGACATCTTTTATATCATTGTTCTGGTTTAACCTAGGGTATAGTTAATTTTCCTCATAGCAGCCAGTATGGTGCTGTGTTTTGGGTTTAGGATGAGAATAGTGTTGATAACATGCTGAAGTTTTAGTTGTTGCAGAGCAGTGCTCACACTAAGCCAAGGGCTTTTCGGCTTTTCACACCACCCTGCCAGCGAAGAGGCTGGGGGTGCACAAAGAGCTGGGAGGGGACAGAACGAGGACAGCTGACCAAAACTGTCCAAAGGAATATTCCATACCACGTGATGTCTCGCTGAACAACTATATGGGGTGGCTGGCTGGGGAGGGGGGATCACTGCTCAGGGATGGGATGGGCATCAGTCAGTGGGTGGTGAGCAATTGCATTGTGCGTCACTTGCTTTGTGATGTTATTGTTATTACTATTATTATTAATATTACTACTACTATTATTATTATTATTATTATTATTAATCTCTTCTGTCCTATTAACCTGTCTTTATTTCAACCCACAGGCTTTTACTTTATTTATTTATTTATTTATTTTTACTTTTTTTTTTTCTTTTCTGATTCTCTCCCCTATCCCACCAGCGGGGAGTGGTGTGTGAGCAAATGGCTGTGTGGTGCCGAGCTGTCTGCTGGGGTCAACCAAACCAGTCATGCTGCGTGCTGATGTTCTTGTCCTCAAACAGGCAGAAATCCACAGAGCTCAGTTTCAGAAAATCCAGAACTGCCTGATCTGCTTGTCTACTTGAAAGGCAAGGACAAGGAGAGATTCTGGAATCCAACTTTGATGCCAATCAATGCTCTCATTACACAACTGAAAAATGCTTCAGAATCACAGAATCATAGAAGGGACCCACAAGGATCATTGAGTCCAACTCCTGGCTCTACACAGCACCACCCAAAATCAAACCATATGTCTGAGAGCATTGTCCAAATGCTTCCTGAACTCTGGCAGGCTTAGTGCTGTGACCACTGCCCTGGGGAGCCTGTCCCAGTGCCTGACCACCCTCTGGGTGCAGAACCTTTCCCTATCACTCAGCCTGACCCTCCCCTGTCCCAGCTCCATGCCGTTCCCTTGGGTCCTGTCGCTGTCCCCAGAGAGCAGAGCTCAGCGCCTGCCGCTCCGCTCCCCTCGTGAGGGAGCTGCAGGCCGCCATGAGGCCTCCCCTCAGCCTGCTCTGCTCTGGGCTGAACAAACCAAGGGACCTCAGCCTCTCCTCATACGTCTTGCCTCTAGAGTCTTCACCATCTTTGTAGCCCTCCTTTGGGCACTCCCTAATTAATTTTATGTTCTTTTTATACTGTGGTGCCCAAACTGCATACAGCACTCGAGGTGAGGCTGCACCAGCACAGAGAAGAGTTAAAACCAAGAGTGATTGGGCAATATTGTAGAAAATTCCTTTAAGTGTCATTAAATAGGTAGTTATGGCAACTAGCTGAAAAAACTACCACTCTAAACAAATTCTGAGGGCTGGAGAGTATTTTTAGGAAATACCACTGTACCTGTCCTGTTCTCATACTTTCCCTTGGATATTTTCTGTTCACCATGGTCATAGCTGGTCAGCTTAATAGACCTTTGATATGATCCATTCTCATTTTCAGAAAAAGGTATCAACAGTTTTCAAGAAAATGGGTTACTTGTCCATTTTTTCCTCTTCAGAAAAAAGATAACATTTTAAGTAGTGAAAATCTTAGGGCATGACTATTCCAAGCAATGCGACAGAGTAAGAACTGAGTTAGTAAACTTACAGTGCTATCTCTAGTCTTCTACTATTACTAGTCTATTAGATTTAGTCTTTTATTATGAAGTAAAGCCATATCACTAATACTACTCTGTAGGAAAAAAATATATTTTTTTCTTTTGGTAGAGCTATTTTCAGAAGAATTTTTAGATTAGCCACCTGACTCATGTCATAGCAAGAATTTTACTCCTTGAAAAGCTCTTAAATATTTAGAGAAATAATGACTAAATCTGTATCTAGCAAGTTAGTTGAAATTGCAGTTACTGAAGGAGAAAAATAAAGCATCTGGGATATCACATGATAGAGTATAACTAACATGGATTCTGCAAAGGAAAATTGCATTTAATTATTTTCTTTTAAACTTCTTTGAACGTATCTATAAAGAGATGGGTGATGGAAAACTGGTTAACATAATTTAATAAAACTAATAAATAGCCCTAGATAAGGTCCTGAATAAGACTCTATAGAAAAAAAGAAAATAATTTTGAGAGGAGTGGCAACATTGTCATGAAAAAAAGGCCAAAGAGCACAATTAAATGCTCAGTTAAAAACAAACCAACCAAACAAAAAACCACAGCAAACATCTTACTGCATTCTAGCTTCTATTGTTTGACATAAAACAGTAGTTTCACAAGTACTGTAGAATAGTACTGCTTATTAAAATTTGCAGACGTTACTACATCATTAAATTAGGAGGTGTTGAAGAAACTTTGGCCTAATTCAAGTAGTTTATTCATCAACGTAATGAATGTTGTATTTCACATTGAAATGGAAAGTTCAAACTTCTCCAGCATCTAGGAATTTATGGAAGTAACTCTTACAGCAGACCTGGAAATTGCTGTAGTTTGTTTGATATGAAGCTGCAGATGGGAGTCTAACAAGAAGTTAAGTTACTTGAAGACTAATAGGGTAATTAATGTTGGCATATAATGCCTTTATATAATCAATGATATGACCTCATTTGGAGTGTGCAGTGCATATCACCTGCCTTGAAAGTGACACTGCACAACTTAGATTAGCTCTTAGGAGGCTGAAAAGTATGATCAGTGGACTGTGCTTGCTTATGAAAAGAGACTGAGCAATTAGGACTGATCACTTAAGAAACAGAAGAAAATGGCACGATAAAAGTACATTATATTAAAAAGCATTAGAAATTAGATATTTCTGTTCTCTTTGTCTACTAATGCAAATGCAAAGAAAAATGATGACATAAAAGGCTATGATTTAGAAACTGATTCAAGAAGAGTTCCACTCATTACTGGAAAATTAATGTGAACTCTTCTGTGAACTGTGGAACTTATTGACACAGGAAAATACCAAAGCTAGATAACCAGCAAGAGTAAAAAAGAGATAAACTCATTTAATGGATATCAACAACAGACTAAGGAAATAATCACCACAGCTTCCAGAAATATCAGGATGTTGGATACACTGAGCTTGGTATTCTCTTTTGTCCTGTGCTCCTAACTCTCTCATTCTTATCAAGAGGCTGGAGTACAAACTCTGCTACAGCACATATCACCTTCAAATGCATAGTAGGTGTAACATTGTCTTTAACCATTACTACCAATATTGGTCTTGCTTCTGCTGTGGGCATAGGTGATCACAGTAATGAAGAGAGGTTGCCAAGAGTACAATTCTCCCCAGCATCCTCACTTCATCCCATGGTTCTGGGACAAATGAGGCCAGTTCTGAAGTGGGTCAGGAGATCCACTAAATTGAAATTCCAGAACATGGATCACTAGACAGGATCCCTTTGGCCAAACATCCTCTACTTGAGAAGAAGTTTGGCCATACTTTCTCATTTGGCCAGACGCCCTCTACTGGAGACAAGTAGCTCAAAGGATATCTATACCAAGCTGTGCTGGATGAATGGTTTCTGCTATGGGTCCAAGCAACAAAATATAAACAGTGGGCTGGCTGTTCAGAAAGCGATTTTGCAAAGTAATTCCCAGAAGTCCTTGTGGACGGAAAACTGGACAGGAATCAGCAGTGTTTCGCTACAGGGAAGAAGGCTGATCATATATGGTGTCTGTTGGCAAGAAGTAGCCAGCAGATAAAGGGAAAAGATTTTTCCTCCATTGCCTGGCACTTGTGAGACTGGCTTGGTGGACAAGGGGGTAAGGTAAACAATGTTGTTTACTTTGACTTTATATCAGAAGAAATGTGTGAGACATGGACTGGAGAAATGGAGTACGAGGTTGGTTGAATGCTGGCGAGATCACCAGGCACTAAGGGCTGTGATCAACAGTACAAAACTGACAGGTGGTTACTAGTGGTATCCTCATGGGTCAAGACAGGGACCAACTGTGGGTAATGTCACTACTAGCAACCCTTAGCAAGTCTGTGGGTGACAAGCTGGTCAGTGGCGAATAATTTGGAGGCAGGGATGCCATTCAGAAGCGCTCCCACAGAATGGAGGAATGGGCTAGCAGAAACCTCATGAAGTTTATCAAAGGCAAGAGCAGTGTCCTGCATCTGGCATGGAGAAATCTCATACAACAGCGTGGGCTGGGGACAGATTGATTAGAAACTAGCTCTGCAGAAAAAGATCTTTGGGTCCTGGTGGAGAAGCAGCTGATCACAAATTAACAGTGTACCTCTGTGATGATGAGGGATACCCAGACATGGTGTAGATCTACAGTGTAGACAGAAACTTGAGGGAGCTCATTCTTCACCTCTTTTTGATCCTTGTGAAACCATGCAGGGAGGAGTGAGGCCATTTTGAGCTCCCCAGTCAGTTCATGCCAGGCAGTGAATTCCTGGAACAAGCCCAGTGGCAAATGCCCCAGGATGAGAAGGGGATGTCCTTCCATTGTACCTGCTCCCTGTCTCCTTGGAAGTCACAGAAAATAATGAAAGTACAGCTCCACTGTTCCTGCAGGTGGATTGGGCATAGCACGGGCATGTGCATAGGCAAGGCCTGCTAGGGTATGGCTGGGGAAAGTCATCCATGACTTATCTATATATCCATGACTCATCCCTGACCTGTGCTAAACTCTGAACCATTCCTGGGAATTGGTTAGAAGAGTGTGAGTTATCAGAGAACACAGATGATTGTATGTTGGTACTCAGGTATGTACTCTGGTACTGTTGTTATTTTCAGGAGAGGCACAATCATTCAGACTGGATGACTTTGAGTAGGCCTGCAGAAGACTTTAGCAGGGACACAAGGACACACTAGCAAGTAACAAACTTGTGCAAATGGATGTTTTTCCTGTAAGTACAACCTGACCAAATCTTGTTTATGTTACCTCTCTCTCTAGGATTATGCTTGTACTGGCTTCAAAAACACATTTTCTAAAGCACAAAAGTATTTCTCTTCTTCAAAGAAAGAGCTAGGAAATCTTAAGTTTTGACAGAGCTGTATTCCTGTAAACTTAGACTTCAGGATGTCTTAACTGCTTTCAGTGATACAATCCCCCCAAAAAATCAGCTTGATGCAATCATGACAAATTTTCATTTTAGATAGTCATTATGCATATTGCAAGTATAGTTTAATCATTCCATTACAACTGAGAAAGAGGTTATGTGATGAAAAGTGTTTGACGTGTCATTTTTTTTAATTTTTATTTTTTCCAGTGATAGGCCTAACCACCTTATTTATTCTGTGGGCAGAATATTGTTCCTAACAGTGGCAAAACTTTTGTATAAAACTCATCAGATATACCATGATTTTTGAAAGCTTAGCTTAAGCAGCATATTATCTACCGAATGCTGTTGGAAGCTTAACTTGCTAAATAAGCAGACTTTCAATGATTTTTTTTTTTTTTATGTATCATAAACAAGTCAGAACACAAACAAACTAAAAAGGGATTTATACTGCACATGAGGGATTCGACCAAACAATGAGCAGGAAGAGACGGAGTATTTGTACTAATCAAGGAGGAATTGGACTTAACTAACTCATAGAGAACATTTGCAAATTTTAGTGAGTGACTTTCAAGTCTGTAATACACTTGGCTGAATCTTACTGGATTTTCTGCTTGAAATGTTTTACTAACAGACCACTGAGGTGTGAAAGTACAATAAGTTCTTAATGTGGGAGGAAAGGTGTATTTCTTAGGAGTATAGCTGAACTAAAAATAGATTACTCATTCTCTCACATGGATTATGCTACTCCATACAACAGGGTCAAATTTATCTTTGAATACTAAGGTCCTATCAATGTTCCTTCTTAACAGCTATGGCAATCCCTTGTCAAAAACACTAGTTTATAAAAGAAACCATGAAAGCTATGATCTCCTACTATCAAATACACTTTAAAGGAACAATTTTATGTAAGACTTAATAATCACTCTAAAGAAAATAAATAACACATATAACATCCTTATATTTGCCTTTTCCAATTTGCAACTCACTTTAAGGAGTGATCATCTTGTGAGGCATATCTTCATGATTAAAAATACTTTCCTTCTTTATGTTTCTATTGGAATTGCTTTCCAGGCTTTGTGCAATTTTAGGCAGATAGTACTGTGTCTAAAGAATACACATACCAAATAATCTGTCTGTGTTTAAGTCAATGAAAGATTTCATGGCTTGTTGACAAATCCATGATGCTGTTATGCACATCACTTCAGTATTTTCTATTTTTAGTGAGGAAAGCAATTCAGGGTTTTACATAAAATTATAAAATTATATTTATTTACATAAAATTATAAAAACTGGCAAAAGCTGAAGCTTTATGTGTTCTGTTCCATATTTCAATTGTTACTGAGAACTGGAAATATTTGCATCTGTTTTAACAACAGAAATAAGTGAGCTTATATGTGATTTTAAACAACTAGAAACTGTGAACATCAAATCCTTTTCCATATAGCTTTGCCAGCAGCAGGTCGTCTGGTTCAGTGAACTGATTTTCAAAAGCAAAGCATATTTTCCTGAGTAAAGATAATGTGTCTTCAGATAAGTGACACATTGAAAATGAACACCACTCTATGTTGTCTCAATTAGAGCTCAGAGAACTTGGAAGAAGCCCATATGGACACCAAAGTTGTCTGCATGCCTTTATCTGTTTATATAGTTTTTTTTTCAGTGTGTATCTGAAACTGGTAGCAACAGACACGCTAAGGGACCAACACTTTTCATTATTGTCCTTCATTCAGTTGCTTGTAATTTTATCACAGTATACATGCATAATTTTAGTTTTTCATGTTTGATCTTTATCTGTTGCTCTCAGCACAAGCAAAGTTTGAACAAAAGCTATCCTACTTTCCCAGAAGCTAAATTACTTATGGGTGACAAAACACAGCTTTGTCAATTTCAGTAATCTCAATCATTTTTTTCTGAAAAAAAATCTGAATCTTGCCATGACGTTGGGTGTGTTGCAGTTCCTCTCTGTCTTGCAGAGTGTGTGAACCACCAAGCCATTTTAATACTGGGGCTACATCCTTCTTAATTTTCCAGTATCAATATAAAGAGGAGTTGTCAGGTAGTCTGAAAAATCAGAAGTCCCAGGATCAGAGAGGGTCTGTGGAAGAAACCCCACCAGGTTTGATGAAAACAGAAACAGGAGAATATTCTTGTTGGTGAATACACAGGAGAATCTGAACAGTACTGTGGATTTACTGGAAATACCTAAAATCACACCAGGATGCACACACAAGCTCTAAAGGATGCAATTCACTTTGTTCCTTGAACATGTGGTATCCAAATCATGCACCATTTCAAGCAGCAAGATTCATTCTTTTTCCTGGAGCTTTTTGTATCAAATTCCCTTTTAGATTAGGAAACAAAGACTTCATGAGTAGGATACATCTCTCTCATTTTTTTTTTATTTTTTTTTTACTTTAGAAGACTCTCAAAATCATATTTTTAAAGAATTTTACGACCCCTGTTAGTAAACAATGCCTCAGAATCTTACAACAGTACACAGGCCAGTACAGTGGCCTCATGTGTGTGCACTCCGGGTCAAGGCATAGTGGTGCAGGAGCATCCACAGGCAGGTTGATCCTACTGCCTGCAGGTTGATATACTTCTGAATCCTGACTGGATTTTGAAACTTTGAAACACTGATTGTTTGAAATCAATGGTTTTGAAACATATAGATGTCAGGAGGAAAGTACAAGGCATTAATCACAAACAGATACTCTTGGGAATCTGTGTTTATAACTATGATATCACAAGTGGTACTGTTCTTCTCAGTGAACCAGAAAAAAAAATCCAAGAACCCCCTTTCAAACTGTGCGGTCTGCTTTTCCAGATACTCTACACATGCCCAAAAAACTTTATAGAAGCTGCCAGTTAGAATATTAGACAGAAGTGAGGAGGCTGGATAGCAACAGCAAGGATCGGATGAGGAAAGAAGTATCCGCTTTCTATTGCCAAGAAGCAGTTTTTACTCTAGATATTCTTTGTTCTGTCAACTGTCTCATTTCAATTCTCTCCTCCAAGGTCTCCTGTCATCAGTCTATGTCACTTACCCTTTCCTGTCCTTTATGTCTGGTCTCAGCTGAAATTAAAATAACAACTATCCACTATCAAGACATTTGTGTTAGACTTGCAGGACACCATACTTTTCACTCTGTTCAATCTTAAATAGTTTTACCAAAACCCAAAAAAGTTCTTGTCTGTTCAGCTCTTATGAATGAAGGCAATTAGTTCAGGATTATGACACCTGAAGTATCTGAAACCAGTGATGTCCCAACACATTTGGGGCTTGGTGGTAGTACATAATGCAAATAATGACAAAAATGTCAATAAATAAATAGTAGCACAACCACATTTAAAATATATGTATATTTCTTTTGAAGAATACAGAAGAATACAAAGCGACAGAGAGATTCCATAGAAAAAGCACGCATAGAAAGAACTCAAATAACAAACCCTGTATGTCATCCTGTCATTACATTCCTCGTTGCTCTCCTTTGTTATAGGTATACTGCAAAGGAGCTTCATTAATTTACCCCCCAAAAAATCAGACCTGTACATCCCTTCTTTCCACTTGGTTTCATCTCACAGCTTCTAAATTTCAGATTACAAGTCTAATTCGCACAAATGCCAGGATCAGTGAAAATCTTACACTATTCTTGTGAAGCTTGTAACAATACTCTGGATTGTCTCATTTTTTTTAGAAAGAAAGGATTCACGAATTTTATTTTGTGCTTATTTTGACCTTAATTGAAAAAGCACTGGCAAATTGTATGATTTAATTTTAGCAGAGGGCATGGCTGGCTTTCTTGTCTGGATGGTGATCTGAGGCCTATGGAAATGTACTAGCTTAGAAGAAAACTTCTTCAGAACGAAGATATTAAAATAACATAATTCTGTCTCAAAATGCAAGATGACAACCAGCTAAGGAGAGGTAAATAAATAAATCATATTCAAAGTTGCAAACTACCACCACCACCAAAAAAAAACCACATATACATATTTTTTTGCAACCAACTCAGTTAATAGATTTGCACAGAGATAGTCATAGTGACCTACACAGGTTTAGGTTGATGGTGATTTAACAGTCATAGCCATGCCATAACATGCTGCCCTTGTAGTGGTCTATTTCAGAATGAATTGATGCCACAATGCTATGCATTTGTTTCCGTTTATGCCAAAGTGCTGTAGGGTATACCTGCAGAAGATCTGCTATACAAGCCATAGCTACCATCTCTGTTGACATACTCACTATGACTATTCTACTACTTTCATATTTAGATAAATGAAGAATGTCCTTTAGATCCAAACTTCATTCATCAACAGTACTTTTCTTGTTCTGATCTTAATTTCTATAACTCAGTAATGACTCAAAGGGAGAGAGAATAGGAAAAATTATTGTCATTTTCAGTTGTGACAGCCTGACAGACAGCAGCCATTAGGTCCTACATCTATTTTCAGGTTTGCCGCTGTCACTGAGAGCAGAACTTGACCTTTTCAAAATGTATGTGTGTGGGTCTCTTTGCCTGTTCTTAATTTAAAATTGAGGAGGGCAGCAGGAGCATACTGAACACCTGCCAAGACTTGCTGGTATCATTGTAGATATGCAGAGAAAGGTATCGAGGTTTGAGAACAATAAAACTAAGACAACAAGGAGATTGCTAAACAGAGCGATCAGACTGCATGCAGTAATTGTATTCAAATGAATTTATGTGAATGCATGTTAGCATTAAATTAATTTCAGCCAGATCTTCCTAGAATTGTCATGTATTATGAACTAGCCCATGCATTAAAGAAAAAGTCAAATCTTTTATCACAAGGCAAATCCAAGACATCTGCAGATCATGGCTGGATTAGTGCAAAATGGGAACATATGCAACAGAACAAATACAACTGATTATCTATCTGACCTACTTATATACTGGTGGACTATCCTTGCTTCATTGTACTTTTATTTTTCTTCACTTTTACTTCACTCAAAACTTTCCACTATTTCCTTGGAATACAAGAGCCCTCCTGAAGTTAATAGTTCTGGTGAGGTCCAGCTATTAAAACAGATAAGAATAGTTCTCTTCTCCTAACCTGGAGAAAATCCCATTCAAGTGTCATGTTTCTAGATTGAGAAGAATTCAGGATCGCTCCTGTAGTTTCCTTGCTTACTGTATTTTTCCCTTTTGTTAATTGTACTATATTAATCAATGTACGCTTTAAAATGTGGGTTGTCTTCTTCTCAGTTAGTACACATTGTACTAGAGCATCAGTACTTCAACGTAAATCTTCCCTTCTGTCAGCTTCTGAGAGATGTTCACATTTTTATAAATCAATACTACAAACTGATCATTATAACATTTAGCTCTATAACGCAAATTCTGATGATAGACCAGATAATTTTTTAAGTAAAAGAGATGTCTACTTTTACTGGACAGCAGCTAAGAGAATCTCTTCCCATACTTTTGGATGTATCATCCTTTAAGTACTGTGAATTATAAGAAAGTATTTTAGAAATCATCACCATTATTTAGGTTTACTGAAAGACTAGAGGAGTCTTAGGGGCAGTCTTGTGCTTTGGATATGTCTGAAACCAAAAAATCCAATTGTTGAGTGGGCATTAGAAAGTGCTTAACTGAAAGCCTTCATTGGTACAAATATTCACAAATACTCATATTTTCTTTCTGCCCCTTTCTAAGAGACCATTATTATTTGATATTGTCAGTTTATATTTTGACTAGACTTCATAAGTGCTGATCATAGAATCATTGAGTTTGGAGAAGACCTTCAAGATCATCTGATCCAACCATCATCCTGCTACCAATGTCACCCACTAAACCATGTCCCTAAGTACCAAGTCCAATCTTTCCTTAAACACCCCCCGGGACAGTGACTCCACCACTTCCCTTGGCAACCCGTTCCATCTGAACCCAATTAATAACTTTACCAGAGTTATTTTAGATTCCTGACCATGTAAGTGATGGTAGACTTTACAACAGACTAGGTTTCAATATGCTGAACATATCTGTAAAAGTGTTTGTTGCAGTTAGATAAAACGTGGCTGTGCTATATCTTGTATCTATGGAAGGCACTAATAATTGTGGGACACATACAATCATTGTACGTTTTTTCACAGGCATGCCTTGCATGATAAAAAATTCTCTGGAAGAACATGCCCAACCACTAAACCCTAAGTGAAATTCTGAGTACATGGAGTAAGGGGCAATTGATTCAAAATTCCCATCATTTTCCATCTCTATTTTTTTGCAGTCTTTATAATCGCACACCCTTCTTCGTGTTCTGCTTCCTCCTCCTCTGTGGGGAAGGCATCACAATGGGATTATTTTACTGGAGTTGAAAGAGTTTAAAAACATATTAACATCTCAGGTCTTGAAAAATGTGGGATCCAGAATTTTCCTGTTAACCTGTGGGTCACGCAAAAAGATTACAGCGTGGGTCCCTTGAGAAATGCATTATTCAAGTTGCATATCCCTTCCAGAAATGCTGCAAGGCTTAATTAATTAGTGATTATAAACCACTCTGTGTCTTTAGATGAAGGATACTCTATGATTCCTTGGATTTACTGTTGTGGCTATT
Source organism: Cygnus olor (assembly GCF_009769625.2). NCBI lineage: Eukaryota > Metazoa > Chordata > Aves > Anseriformes > Anatidae > Cygnus > Cygnus olor. The sequence goes on along the minus strand of NC_049170.1, from coordinate 87,100,747 downwards.
GATGATAACTATGTTTCTTCTCTTTCTTAGGAGCGTGGAAACACACAATAACAACTACAAATTTGAATTTCTGACAGTGAACATGGATGTTTTTTTGTTCCTTTTTCATTTCTTCTTATCTAACTTTGAATTTAAAAATCAATTTTTTCTTCACTAAGGGCATAAGAAGGATTTGATTACTGCTAGCTCACAAACAATAGCTTTCCTTAATCTTAGCTCTCTACCTACAGTGGAAGCGAATATCCAAAGTAGGCTGTCAAGAGTGGTGCTGCTATCATACCTGATAACAGAGCAAACATAGCAGTTGAAAATGCAGAGACGTGTCTCTACCACAAGTCTGTAAATTATGACAGGATTGCAGAGTTTCAGCTGAACTGAGCTCAAGGGTACATCCACATAAGAAACAAATGAGAAGCTGTTTTTTATATCCAGGAGATCACAGTTCACTTATACCTAAGGAAAGTTAAATTTTGTTCATCATGTCAGCCACTCCTCCCAGTTGAGTGTCATCAGCAAACTTGCTGATGGTGCACTCCATTCCCTCATCCAAGTCATTGATGAATATATTGAACAACACTGGTCCCGGTACCAACCCTTGTTGGACTCCACTAGATAGAGGAAACCAACTCGACTCCATCCCGTTAACCACAACCCTCTGGCTTCTTCCCTTCAGCCAGTTTACAGTCCATCTCACTACCCAATTGTCCAGACCACGCTTCCTCAGTTTATCTGTGAGGATGCTGTGGGAGACGGTGTCAAAGGCTTTACTGAAATCAAGATACACCACGTCCACTGCCTTTCCATCATCTATCCACCCGGTTATATCCTCCTAAAAGGCTATCAGCTTGGTCAAGCACGACTTCCCCTTGGTGACGCCATGTTGACTTCCCCTAATGACCCTCTCATCCTTGATATGACTAGGCCAAGGATAAGTTGTTCCATCACCTTACCAGGGATGGAGGTGAGGCTGACCAGTCTATAGTTAACTGGGTCCTTCTTCTTGCCCTTTCTGAAGAATGGAGTGGGATCTGTTTTCCTGCACTCTTCAGGCACCTCTTCCGATGCCCATGACTTACTAAAGATGATGGAGAGTAGCCTAGCAGTGTATATCCCTTTGGCCAGTCTGGGTCACCTATCTGGGCTCTGTCCCCTCCCAGCTCCTGCTGCACCCCCAACCTCCTCGCTGGCAGGGCAGCATGAGAAGCTGAACAGTCCTTGGCTCTGGGTATGTGCTGCTCTGCCACAACTAAGCCATCAGGGTGTTATCAGCATTATTCTCATCCGAAATCCAAAACACAGCACCACACTAGCCACTGTGAAGAAAATTACCAATATCCCAGCCAAAACCAGGACAAGATGCCACTTCTTCATGAGGGCTGGCAGATGGCACAGCAGGGCTCCCACAATCAGAAGGGAAGATGAACCTGCACACAGTCCCCAGGGTGCCAAAAGGAGAGGAGAGCATTTTTACCAGGTGGTAGTGGTGGTGGTTGTTTTCTTGTTTATTGCCCCGTCTTGGGAAGAGCTCCTCATGAAGCATCTCAAAGGGACCCCAACACTGAATTCCAGCACTTCTTCCTGGCAGGCCTGAAGCCTTTTCCTTCTCCAGAGGAACTGCTGCCCCTGTCTCTTCTTTGCTCAGTCTGCTGCTATGCTTTGGGCACTGCCACAGAGGCTCTGGCTGCATCTTCAAGCACCCTCTCTTTAGCCTTCTCATCCCCAGACTAAGACACCTCCCAGCACCCCCCCTCCCCAGGCCCATAGTGGCCCTCTGAGGGACTCCTCCTGTGACACCAGTACAGCAGCCAGGTCCCCTCCTCCCCTCTCCCTTGGGGCTCCATGAAGAAGAGATGCCACTTCTTCAAGAGGAACAGCAGTTGGGAAAGAAGGGCTCGCACAACCCTCAACAATCAACAAAAGAATTATTTATTTCTGCAGTGTCTTGCAGGCAAGCCCACAAGACGTCCAGCGTGGTGGTTCTGCCCAAGTAAATGGTGGGTGTGGAGGCTACGCTGCGTGTAGAGAGCTGGCCGGGCACTCCTGCGACGAACTTGCTGTGCTCTCATAGTGGACAGCAAAGACATGCCAGGGTAGCTGTCAGCGGTGCCCCATCAGCAGTGGATCCACTTCCATGGGTTCTTCCTCCGCTGCTGGTGGATCCACCTCCATGGGCTCCTCGCTGTTGTTCGGCAGGTGGATATGCCTGTGCCTCTGGTCGTTTGCAGGATGACTGGCATGCCATGGTCTCACACCATTCTTTTGCCAATGGACATGTCGTGGCCTTGTGCTGCTCACCCCGGGATTCACAGCTGTGCTCTGTGTGCCACTGCTGACATGAAGGCTGGCCATCGCTCTTGTGACAAAGCGTCTCTTGCTCCTCTTGTTCTGCTTTGTCTTCCCCTGACGTGGCCTCCTCGTCCTGTTGGATGCTGACAACCTCGCCAGTCTCCTCTTCACCTCCCTCCAAGATGGGCAGCCTCCCGTCTCCCTGCTCTGCTTCCTCTTGCTTCCAGGCATGGTTGGCATCCGAAAGCCTCGAAGCCTGGCAGTGGTGGGCCTGCTGCAAGGCTCCTGCTTTTATAGGGCCCAGAAGGAAAGGCGGGGTGGTGGTGGCTGCTGTGACATAAGCAGGCCGCTGCGATGGCCATTGTGATGGTGGCCCAAACCTGTAGCCAAACATGGCTGTGTTACCATGAGAAGGAGCTTCAGTCTGAGGGCCTCCCCCCTCCAGGCCCCGAGGACGTCGGGGGCCCTCCAACAGACTCCCTCAACAATCAACAAAAGATTTATTTCTGCAGTGCCCCTCCTTCTGTGATGTGTAGACTCTCCTCTTCCACTTGAGTTTGCCCAGCAATTCCCTGTTTAACCATGCAGGTCTCCTGGCTCTCTTTCCTGACTTCCTGCCTTTGGGATGCTCTGTTCTTGAGCTCAGAAGAGCTTAAACACTAACCAGCTATCTTGGGCTCCTTTTCCTTCAAGTACCTTGTTCCATGGGATTTCCCCTAGCAAAAAGCTTGAAAAGGCCAAAGTCGGCCCTACTGAAGTCCAGGGTTGCAGTTCTGCTCGGTACTCTGTTCCTGCCACATGAGATCCTAAACTCCACCATCGCTGCAACTAAGGCTGCCCTAAACCTTCACCGCTTCAACCAGCCCCTCCTTGTTAGTGAGGACAAGATCCAGCAGTGCTCCATTCCTAGTTGACACATCCACCAGTTGCATCAGGAAGTTATCAATACACTGAAGGAACCTCCTGGACTGTGAATGGCTGTCTGAGTAGGCCTTCCAGCAAATGTCAGGGTGGTTGAAATCCCCCACAATAACCAGGGCCTGTGATTGCGAGGCTGCTGTCAGCTGCCTGTAGAAGGCCTCGTCAACTTCCTCATCCTGATCCGGCGGCCTGTAATAGACACTCACAACAGTATCCCCCATGCCAGCCTGCCCCTTAATCCTCACCCACGGTCTCTCAACTCGCTCCTCATCCGCCCCGGACAGTACTCAATACAACGTAGTTGCTCTTTCACGTAAAGAGGAACTCTGCCACCTCGCCTTGCTGGCCTGTCTGTCCTGAGAAAGACATACCCATCCACGACCACGTTCCAGTCATGTAAGCTGTCCCACCACGTCTCTGTAATTGCCACCAGATCATAGTCTCCTGACCGAACATGGATTTCTAACTCCTTCTGCTTATTCCCCATTGTATGTGCATTAGTGTACAGGTACTTCAGGAAGCGAGCTGAGCATGACGATTTCACCCTAGGGGGGTGGGAGGTCTCCCAGTCTTAATCACTACTAGGGCACTGCCCCACCGGTGCAAGCCTGGCTACAACCCCATCCCCCTTCAGATCTAGTTTAAAGCTTTCCAAATGAGCTCTGCTAGTTCCTGTCCCAGAACCCTTTTGCGCCTGTGAGATAAACCTTTCCTGCATATTACTGTCAGGCCTGGTGTCTAATAAAACCAGCCATTTTCCAAGAACCCAAAGCCCTGCCTGTAGCACCAGTCACAGAGCCAATCATTAATGGACTGGATCCTTCTATTCTGCCCCACATCATCACCCCAGAATGGAAGGAGGGAAGAGAAAATGATTTGTCCGCCAGACTCTTTCACCAACTGTCCCAAGGCCTTGAAGTCTTTCTTCATTCCCCTCAGACTACGGGATGCAGCTTCCTCCCCATCTATCTGGAAGATCAGTAGCTGGTAGCAGTCTGTCGAGCGTACTAGGTTGGGTAGTGTCCTGGTGATATCCCTGATCTGGGCTGCAGGTAGACTACAGACTTCCCTTCGATGAGGGTCAACTCTGCATATTGGGCCCTCTGTTCCTCTCAGAAGGGAATCTCCTACTACAGTTACCCTTCTTTCTTTCTTTTTTGGAGGCAGTCTTGAGGTGTGGTGTCAGCTGCCTCTTCTGATGTGACCTCATAGATGGGCCTTCCACCACATCCTTGCCTACCTCTCCTTCAAGATCCAGGGCCTCAAACCTGTTATGGAGGGGCACCTGGGGAAGCGAGGTAGGGAGGGAGGGGGGTTGCCTGTGGCGCTGAACTGGGATTCGCTTCCAACCCTCCTCATCTTTTGGTCCCCTCCCTCTGCCCAACGGCAACAGGGCAGGGGCTCCACCACCCTCTGGGGGGGCATCCCCGGGTGCCCTTCTCACTGGCACACTAGGGAGTTACTCCACCAGTCAATCTCCTGCTCACACACTCTGATGCTCCTTAGTCTCTCCACTTCTTCCTTGAGCTCAGCCACCATGACGAGCAGACCTTCCACCTGAGAACAGGCGGTCTCCCCGCTGCCCTTCCCTGGCAGCGGCAGGCTCAGGCACTCCCTGCAGCCAGAGGCCTGAACAGCCACATCTCTGGGCAGGCCCTCTGTCTGGGTCGCCACAGTCTTTCTGGTGTGAGCTCTCTGCCTAGTGGACACCATGGCAGGTGTGCGATCTCACAGACTGCCAAGAGTTGGTGCAGAGCCCTGCGCCCTGCCACACCAGCTGCATACCGGTGTGCACGCGCTGCTGGCCCCTCCCTGCTCATGGTGGGCACCATGTGTCGCCGCCCTCCTGGAGGCCTGGTGCTGCCTGGTCACACTGCTGTTCTGGGCCACCCCTGGCAAAGCAAGGGCCCGAGATCCCCCTGTAACTCATAGTCGGGTGCTGTGACTGTGCCAGCTCCGAGGAGGCTGACCTCGACCTTGGTAGATCAGAACAGCTGTGTTGCTCTTCATCCTCTGCAGTGAGGGGTATCTTGCAGTCTTTTAACCTTTCAGACTCTGGTCTGAAAACAACTAAGTGATGTGTATAAATACACATCTGTGTATAAATACACATACTATTTTAAACAACCTACACACTTACATGACTTACAGCATTTCTCTTGCTTTCTACTTTAGGGTTCATTCTGTCTTTCAGAATACCTGGAAAATAAAATAACTAAGTTAAGTTGCTTTCCCATTTCAAAATAGCATGAGTCCATACAATTTTTTACTTCATATTTTCTGCTGGTTTAATGACTCATATTTAACTTTTTCTCAACCAGCCACTTACATTCTCATGGGCTATTTTTTTCTAATACACTTGATATATCTGTGCCTCATTCTTGAGATGCTTCGGTCTTCTAATAACACACAATTTTTAATGTTTCTTAAAAATATTAATCCATAAGTTAATTGTTTGTAGTTAAGGTTTTTGTAACATCTATAGCTGGGTATCTGTTCATCTCTGTTTCTGAGATGTCACCCATATTTTGAATTCTTTCTGTGTCACTTGACAATTCTGTGTGTATTTTACTTGATTTTTTTCTATATATTTTCTAAATCACAATACTCTTGTGTTGTAGTCTTGCTTTACATCAGATGCCCGTTTGAAAAAAATCTGTGCACTCTGTGAAGAATGTTTCTTTCAACCTAGAAATTTTTTTCATATCCTTGAGGACAGTTTTAAATGTAGATCTTGAGATTGAATATTGGAAACCAATTTTTTCAAACTGAACATATAGTGGATGTTCTAGCTGAAAGATATCAAACATTTTCCAGTGCTTAAAATATTATAAATACATGCATTTAGAATTTTAAGTTTTCTGTACATAAAGTATATACATAGAGGATTAAATTCATGGATGAAGTTAATACATAAGTGGAACTATCGTTATAAAATTTTTATTTGCTTTGCAGGGGATTCTCAGGCTCTTCTGTTTACACAAAGCAACACATTTTTAGAAGTACTTTTCTTCATAAGACTTAGCATTTCTGTATGAAAGAACTGACATTTTGGAACAGTAGTTCACAAGACTTTTTTTTTTTTATTCCTTCCCGAGGAGCTTAGTGTTCACAGCTAACTGATATTCTTCTTACTGAGGATTCTTAGTGAGGATTGCTGCTGAGATTATTGAAATTTCTCTTGTCCTCTTTCCTCATTTCTATTTTCCTTGACTTCTTCCTGTAATTCTGCTGTGTTCAATGAATCACTCCTAGTGTTGATGCTCAGTGGGAGAGGCTGACTGTGCAATGTAGGGCAGCTGAGTGCTGTCTGTGTAACCACCAGGAAGCCCTGAGGGCTACTGCTCTCACAGGGCTCTGTAGTTCCCTGATCATTGGGTTCCTGTCCACAATGGGAGGATGTTCTTGGAAAGACCACTTCATTTTATCATCATCATCATCATCATCATCAGTCATCATCATTATTTCATCTGGAATTTCATGTCAGCAGAATGTTAGCTAGCAGAAAAAGGGGCAGAATTTCATCCTCTGTCCTGCTCTTGTAATCTTTTGTCTCTCTGTTAAACATGCTGTCCAGCATGTCAGTTATCACAAGGATATCTGCCTGCACTGAACTGCTCTGAAAACATCAAGAACATCAAGAACAGCAAAGATGTGTCAGGTGTTGCCCAGCGAGGGTGATTTGAATAACAGACCTTAAAGAAGGCAGTTTCTTTACCAGAATGCCAACAGACCTTTGTATATCCAGTTTTGTATGGCAATGTCAGAGGTTAATATCATTGTGGCCAAATGTGGATAGCAAAAGTAATGGATCATAATGTCCTTGAAGAAAAACAAAAAGTGGCTTTGACTATATAACAAATTTCCTATTGCACACTGTCATGAGAACAGTGCAGATGGAATGATTTGCAGACTGGTGCATGCTCCTTGAACTCCTTGTTTAACAAAGTAATGAAATCTGTCCTTTTGATCATTCTTGTATGCGGAACAAATTATTGGAGAAAAAAGCAAGGCATCAACACACTGTACTTTTACTGTACCTGATGAAAAGTATTTACTAATTTATTTTATGAAACATCTAAAAAGAACACTTTTTTGTTACCTAACATTTTCACATGTATTTCTTTCTGGCACATGGTGCTAACCCAACAGTTTTTGGAAGAAGAAAAATATATCCACATAATGCATCAGCTCTGACCTTGGAGAAAACTGGCACCATATGTGTCCAGTAACCCTCATTCTCAAATAAGTTGACATTTCAGAGGAGTGTTAGGAGAGAAAAGCATTATATAACAGAAAATAAGCAATGATCTCTTTTTTTTTTTTTTTTTTTTTTTGTCTCATCTATTTTACATTATTGTTAGTCCAATGATTTATAAACCACAAATCTTGGTTTATGTCAGATTAATCTGAAAAGGAATTATGCCCTCACTTCCCAGCCTCACTCTCAGATGAGGATCTCACTCCTGAACACAGCATACTAACTGAGGCGGTGAGTCTTGCTATGAGGACACTGGACACAGCGCTAGGTGTGGTACCAGCTTTCAGTCTATAAGATTGGAGCAGGCCTGGCAACTTAGTACAGCTATTTTCTAATTTCAGCTGAACTTGACAGTTACTTTATCCCTGCAGTCCCTTGATCCTTAGCATTTTGTGATAAGCTTTAAGTCCTGCACAGTACATGAGCTCATTGACAGGATGAGTGAAGAACGAGGGGGATTATTCATTGTTCCCATTAAATGTAAATCCTTTCAATAATAACTTAGCAGGAAAGTGGTGTTACTTCACAGGGAAGTTTACTTTGGACAGATGTGCTTTAAAAAGCTGCACTTTTTGCTACTAGTGTATTTCAGAAAGACAGTTTATCAGAGAGTTGCAATTTAAAATAGAATCAAGTACTAACTTAAATGTAGTGCTCTGTTTTCCTCCGTTGGCAGGTTGGAGGTAATGGTAGAAGGCACCCTGAACTTGCTTTCCTGGCTCAGATACAGGCTTCCTCTATTGTTGTTTTACCTAACCCCTCGGCCTTATTTCCTACATCCTTTTAAAAAGACAGTTAAGGGAGTGAATAAAAAAACAGCACAGTTATTTCATCTCTGTTCAGTGAGATTTATGGGTTCAGCAGAACTCCATGATTATCAACATTTTGCTGAACCATGCTTTCTGCCACTTACAACATTCTCCACAATCACTATATATTTCCAAATCTGTTTAAAAACCCCATGTGCATCGATGCTCAAAGAAGGTGTGACTCTCAGCTAAAGAAGGCTTCACAAGATATTCCCCACAAGGAGTTAGAAATAAAACCAAGTGTGAACAGTCTTCCTGATCTGAAAACATAGGAATGAAATCAACTAATGGCTGTGAGAAGGAAATGGCACTGCCCAGGTTCCTGAAACAAATCAAAGTAAACATCCTAGAAGTGTAGATAATGCTTGAGCAGCCAAAACCCCTGCCATTTACTTTTCCTCTTTTTCTAAGTGCGCTCCCTCTTTCTCTCCTGTGACCTACCTTTTGTCATCTTCTCTCACTTTTTGATTTTTTGTTTGTTTGATAGGAAAATCAGATTTGTACCGGGATGTTTCTAGGCGTATTTGCTACCATGAAGAATTTTTCATCAGGATTATACAATACAGTACTGATTAGAGATTCAGACACCGGTTGTCATGATCTTCAGGTGCTCCCCAACACTGCATCTACTTTCCACACCTCTCAGGATCACCCCATCTTAAGTTAGACAAACAAAGGATTTGCAAAGAGTAAAACAGGCAGGGTGAATGTAGTAGGTTTACGTGGCAAGGTTTTGGTAGCAGGGGGCCATAGGGGTGGCTTCTGTGAGAAGGATCTAGAAGCTGCCCCATGTTTGGTAAGGGCCCCACTGCTGACCAGAGCTGAGCCAATAAGAGATGTTGTTTTGCACCTCTGTGAGAGAATATTTAAGATGGAAAAAAAAAAAACGCTGCGCCACACAGCAGCTGGGAGAGTGAGAGGAGTGAGGAACAGCCTTGCAGGCGCCAAGGTCAGTGAAGAAGGAGGGGAAGAGGTGCTCCAGGCGCCGGAGCAGAAGTCCCCTGTGGCCTGTGGTGAGGACCATGGTGAAGCAGGCTGTCCCCCTGCAGCCCATGGAGTACCACGGTGGAGCAGGGTTCCACGCTGCAGCCCGTGGAGGAGACCATGGTGGAACAGGTGGACCTGCACCGACGGAGGCTGCGGCCTGTGGAAGACCCCTGCCGGAGCAGATTCTGGGCCAGACTTGTAGCCCGTGGAGAGGAGACCATGCAGGAGCAGGTGACCTGGCAGGAGCTGCTGCCTGTGGGGGATCCAGGTTGGAGCAGTTTGCTCCTGAGGGATGGACCCTGTGGTACGGACCCGTATCTGGAGCAGTTCTTGAAGAGCTGCTGCCTGTGGGCAGCCCACGCCAGATCAGTTCAGCAAGGACTGCATCCTGTGGGAGGGACCCCACAGCACAGGGGACGAGAGTGACCGAGAAGGAGCGGCGGCAAAGAATCGCTATAGACTGACCATAACCCCCATTCCCCCGTTCCCCTTCGCCACTCGGGGGGAGGAGGTGGAAGAGGGTGGATGGGGGGGAAGGTGCTTTTGGTTTCTTTCCTTTGTTTCTCTCTTCTCTAGCTTGTTAGTAATAGGTAATAAATCTTACTATCTACCTACGCTGAGTCTGTTCTGTCTGTCACGATAATTACTGTGCGATCTCCCTGTCCTTATCTCAACCCTTTTTCCTTTTTTTTTTCCCTGTTGTACCAATTTTCTAACAGGTATGATGTGTCATGGTGTTTTGCAAGACTGAAAATGGTCTTCATTCATGAAGGTACTTAAGCACACAACTTTAATGGGACTTCTCACCTGATTCAGGCTACCTGTGCACCTAAATACAGAACTGAATCAAGACCCCCAGGAAGAAGAGAAACCCCAAACCACTCAGACACTGATTTTCTTTCTTTGTTTTGATAATTGAGCAATTTAGAATTGATAAAGGAGCATTTAATGGGAAAAAAACACATATGATTTATAAGGTATTCTAGAAGATACATCAGAAAGCGTTATGGGATGTAATCAATCAGTGCCTGGACTACTCAGGGTACTAAGTGTTTTTCTCTCTCCTACTTTCAGCAAGTAAGAGGACAGATCAGGTATTAGTATGGCACATTTTTCTAACTGATGGCATCGTTTTCTAGTGCCTTTTCCTGATTTATGTTCCTGTGTTTATCCAATTTCCTTTATAACATCATCCAAAGCAGAAACATTAGCTATTTGTTATTTAACCTCTATGATACCTTCAGAAGTTGGCAGAACAAACTGGACTTATATTCCTATTGTTGCTTTAGATGACAATTTGGCAAAATTGAAAAACTGCAACATTATTTACTGTTGTTATCATAAAATTATGGAGTTGTTAGTGCATTTTTGGCCTCAGAAGAAATTTGATTTTCCTCACTAGCTACCAAGGTCGAGAAAAAAAGACCTTCTTATGTTCCCAGTAAAATAAATAGAAATCTGGGCACCAACATACAGTGGGAGGAACACTAGTTCCTAATTATTTATGAATTTCCTGGTATCAGAAGAAGCTGCACAGAAGTCTGAAAACTGTGGGCCAATGCAGCTCATAATTTATTTAGCATACTATTGAAATTTATACTGGGGAAAGAGAATTTTGTTCCCTGGTTGAGGGGTTTGTGGCTATTTCAGAGCCAATTTGGAGATAGTGATTTCACTGGAGTCTGTCCCTCACGATTTCACTTTGCAATCAAAATCATAACCAACTGACAAAAAGCCCACTGTGCACACTAAAGATCTAGGGTTTCCTCAGAATCAGCCAAATGCTCATGTTTGTTTCCCACCCAATGTTTTTCCTTCTTTCTCAATGCAGTGTATGTGATGGCAACATTGCATAACGTACAGTGTGCCAGAAATAACGTGCAAACTTTGGGAATCTAACAGAACAGGAAGAATTTGACCAACCTGACCCCATCTCAAAGTCTTGTCTTTGCTTTAAAACAACCCAAGTTACAGCTTGGGGGCTGATTCTGGCTATAGTCCATGCACACCTGAAACCATTAACATATTATTGCTGTTCTCCTCAGTCTGCTGGCCTGTCCCAGGGTCAGCAGATTTTGATCTCATCACAGTCAAAAAAGACCACCATGCAGTGTCAACGCCGATTAAAATTATCAAATTCTGTTAGATTCTTAGTGCCCTCTCACACCTCCCATGTGTATCCAGCAGGACAGAAAATTCTCTTCTCAATATTAGCACAAATGAATTTCTAATGTAAATTATCTTATTGCAGCAATAAAAATGATGAGATGTGTCAGCAAAAGGTCTTAGAGCTGTATGTGAACTAGTGACACTAGTTTGGACGTTGTAGTTCGAGTATTATTTCACAGTGGTGCAGCCATTCGGACTAGATTACCTTAAATGTGGGTTAACATAAGCTAACTTGTCAGAAGAGACATAACCTCAAAGACATAATTTGAGAAGTGAGAAATCCTCCCTATGGGTTGAGTTTAATTTGCTTCTGTTTTTCATGTTTGCCATCAGATTAGAGAGAGTACTTATTTGCTTGTTTTGCAATAGGTGATTCAGCTCACACTACTGGCTTCTAGGGAACAGAGCCAAGTTCATTTCAGTGTGCATGATAAATCAGATTTGGGCACTCAGAGAAGAGACGGAAGGATGTGCCCATCCATTCTCCCATCAGTGCACAATGTCACTTGCACTTGTTATCGAAGTAGCCAAAGGGGGAACCTGGTGGCCCAACTGTCCAGTCTAGACCTCTGGTATGTCATTCCCCTTCAGAAGCTGAAGTGCCCAAAGAATTCATCACCAGTTTGTGCACCATTGTCATTCACAGCTCTAGGACAGGATCTGCTCTATGGAAACTTTGGGGTTTGGGCATCTGTTTGTTCTATGCTCTTTGATTCCACAGGACTCTGGAGCAAGTGAGTTTGCAACTTCTTGTAAGATGCTTGAGACCAGAGCCGAAATGCCGAACCTTATTGAAAGATTTAGCAGCAGTGGTGGCACTAGATAGGTGATACATAGGAAAAATAGATTTGTTAAACCTAGGCTGTACCTGACAGAGCCCCAAACCAGGAATGATATGTTGTTTCTTGCTCCGTGATGATTATACACATTGCCTTATGCATCTAAGCCAAAATCCACAGGAGTCAGAGGCCCTTTGATAAATTTAAGAGTGGAATGTGTTCGTCCAAAAGAACACTTAGCTGGGAATCCAGTATCGTTGACACTTATTTTTTCAGAAACTATTAATATGCCCCACTAAAATCATGACTGGACTAAAAGTTTTATGATTTTTTTAAAAAAATCAATAAATTCTAGATATTTCTTTGCCTCATTAGGACAATACAAACAGGAACAGTAAGACCATACACAGTGGATACAGCGCCATTCTCATAGAGGGAATTGCTTGAACAAATGCAAAGTAATGATGGAGATAACATTGCTGTCCTTCACTGTGAAAGAACTTTCAGGAACATGTCCTGTTTTTCTTTTTTCTTTTTCCTTTTTTTTTTTTTTTCCTTTTTTTCTGCCCCTCGATGAGCTGTAATTGCAGCCTGAAAATTTCTCTAATCTCAGTCCCAAAAGGATATAGGATGATTTAAGAGATTCATGCAAGTTAAGCTTGGTGCAACAGTAACTGGCCATAAGGGAGAAAGGGGGGGTGGGGAAGGTAGACAGAAAAAATAGACTCATCCCTTCAAAGCTCTTGCTTCCTCAGGAGAGAAATTTAGGGCAGTGTGTGAAATCTCCTGCCAGATCTTTTCAATCACCCACAAAAGGATAAAAAATAACTAAAACAATTAAGCAGTCTTCTCTGAAAGATATGAACTTTGCCAGAGAAAGCCTTAACATTCTTCAAGAAACAGGCCAATTCTTCTCTGGTTCCAACAGACTTAGTTTCTGTACTTCACTAGTCCAGGAATAAAATGAGAAAGGTTCATTCTCTGTGTGACTGTTCTTGTCCAAAATCTAGAGGCACTGCAACCTATGATAATTCACTTTTTTTTTTTTTTTTTCTGATAGACTGTTGTTTGTCATGTACTATGTAATGTAGAAGTGGAAAAGTACTCAGCCTGGTCTATCTGCATCTGTAATGGAAGTTTTGCTGGTAGAGCTCGTCCAGCCTGAGGATGCAATTGCCATGTTCCTAGCCTTTATAGCTAGGATAGCAATATCTTGTAATATATTTAACTTCAGGGAGCTCCCTTTTAATTTCCTATTTCAGCATTTGGCTCCTTTCTGGGGCCAGAATGAAAGCTATCTCTTCCTCATTACTGTCTTTCTCTGGAGAAATAGAATCCTTCCACTAGCAGGGTTTACAACTACCCCTATAAAATGAAGCACAGCATTCTTATCACAGGAAATATTTGAAGGAAATATTTGAAAAACTTAATGGAAAAATAACTCCAAGCAACAATTTTCCTCTCATCACTATATCTGTGGTGGGATGTGTGCAGTTTTCTGTACATTTTTTTGCAAAGCATAGGTCAGGTGAAAATTTCAGATTACTATGTTGGAACAACAACAACAAAATCATATTGTGTGAACATTCAATAAATTATTGCATCTCTTAGAGAATTTCTGTGATGATGATAAAACTATTTGTCTTTCATGTTCCTTCAAGTCATGCTTTTCTTTTAGCATTAAGTTATTAGAAGCCCAGAACACTGTTTGGATTGATGTAATTTGACATGGTTCTGATGAGATTCTGGGAATCTAATATGACAAATAGACATGGACCACACAAACCTTCTGGATAACAAGCTTTGAAAAGAACTAACTAGAGAAAAGAGATGTCTTGAAAAAGAAATGATATGTTAAAAAAATATATGTCTTAGCTCAAAACCACCTCTGTTAAGTAATGCAGAAAAAAAGCCTGAGAATTTCAAATTAAAAAATACTAATTAGATAATATAAATCATATTAGTTGTGACCATATCTTAGGTATCGGTAAATGATCAGTCATCTAAGGATTAACACCAAGTTAAAACAACATACTCACTACATACATATCTGAACCCAGAATCTTACCACTGGTTTGGACAGATGTCTATACCAGAAAATTATGCCAATATTTGACTTTTTTTTTTTTCTTTAAAGTAGTGAAATCAACATAATATCAACTATTTTGTATGGTAAATAAATACTTACCCTTAAATAGGATTTCTATTGTTTCCTTTGAAAGTATTCACTAAAAAGATCTATTGAGGGAAAGGGTCTTAAATTCTGATTTTGCACTCATACACAGTTACATTATCCTTATTAAAATTATCTCTTCTAAACCTAAGTGGTGGTACATTTCTACCTCCTTAATCTCCAGCAGGAAACGTTACTATGTTAAGTATGCTCTAGAAATTACTTTAACTGAAGCAAAAAATGTTCTTACTCCTTATGATGACATAGATAACCTTAAAAATATGAACCAAGTATAAATGATGACATTATTTTCATCCTGGAAGAAGCTGAGCTGAAAAATGTGACCATTCATCTCAGTAAGTGGTTAACTCTGCAGTTACACCTGTGATAATTTAGATATCTCTACTGTTGACTAACTACAGAAGGAATTGAGTACAATGCATTGTTTTCTATCTATTAGTATCTATGTCCTTTCCAAATTAACTTGTGTTTTGTCAGATATTATGAACAACCCTACTGCTCTCTAACTTTGTCTCTTAAAATCTTATTCGTTGGTGTTATGCATTACTAACAGAAATCTGTAATACATTAAGAACAGGAGACAATGGAATAAAAAATAAGAATTAAACACAGCAGACATCAGAGAGAAGCTTCTGCTAGTTTCTCTTGTATAGGCCCTACAAGTACTACATATGTACATAAATATACACACACGTGTGTGTGTGTGTGTGTGTATACCTATATATATGAGCAATTGCAAGCAAGGCAATTAAAAGAATTAGAATTAAAAGACAGCTAAAGAATTAAAAGAGAGTTGAAGAAATCATCACAAAAGGTACATTTTGCTGCAGTATAGAGTACAAGGTTTAGGCCACAAGTTAGTTTAGTCAAAAGGATAAGAAATGCTCTTCAGCTTCTTTTCAACTGGTTACTTCACACACTCTTGTGAGAGAACCACAACTACATTACAAAAAAAAATAAATAAAATCTGTGGCTTAACAGAACCATTCAGATTCTTAATAGCCCAGGAAGTGAGCAAAACCAGTTTTATTCATTGTATGTATTGTAATTAGTCTTCTCATTTGGGATATATCTTACTTTTTTTCAGGATTAAAACTGTATTGATATGACAGACAGATCAATACAGTGGCCTGATTAGAGAAACTAAATGTAAAACATTATTTATCCCACCCACTGATCAGTAGTGCATGAAGTACAAGGCTAAGTGATACCTACAGAAAACAAAACAAAAGACGGTGATGAGATGAAGGACAGGAAGTCTAGGTAAAGCTTATTGTAAGCAGCCCTACCAGCAAAACTTATAGATAAGCTATACAAGAGTTTCTTCAAGATTACAGATTTAAGGATTTATTCTCTTTCATACCACTGTTCCACAATTGACCATTTCTACAATTGACCACTTCCACAAGAAGGAGGAGTTGGAAACCATGGTGCAATTAGACAAATATGACCTGATTGCTATAATGGAAACGTGGTGGGATGGATCACATTACTAGAAAACTGGAACAGAGGGCTACAAGCTCTTGAGAAGAGATAGACAAGGAAGAAGAGGAGAGGGTGTTGCCATCTATGTTAGGGAAGCGATTGATTGTGAAGAGATGCCTCTGAGAAACAACCATGGGCAGGTTGAAAGCTTGTGAGTGAAAGTTAAGGACCACACCAATGAAGGGCATCTTGTGGCTGGGGTCTACTACAGGCCACCTGATCAAGGGGAGCCTGTGGATGAGGCATTTTTGCTTCAACTACAAGAAGCATCACATTTACAGGCTCCCATCCTGATGGGGGACTTCAAACACATGGGTATCTGCTGGAAAAGCTACACAGCAGACTGTAAGCAATCCAGGAGGTTCCTAGAGTGTGTTGAGGATATCTTCCTGGTCCAGGTATTAGACAAACCAAACAGAGGGGAAGCGTTATTGGACACGGTGCTCACCAATGTGGAAAAACTCATTAAAGAGGTCAATACTGGAGGCAGTCTGGGCTGCAGCAACTACACACTGTTTGAGTTCATGATTCAAGGAATACGGGCCTGATGAAGAGCAAAGCCAGGTCACTCACCTTCCAAAGAGCAAACTTCAAGCTGTTTAAAGACCTAGTAGATGAGAACCCCTGGAAAGAGCTGGAAATTCTTTAAGGATGTTTTCCTTAGAGCGCAAGAACTCTCCATCCCCCTGTGTAAGAAAGCGCGCAGGTAGGGCAGAAAACTGGGATGTCTGAGCAAATACCTGTTGGTCAAACTGAGGCACAAGAAGGAAATGCACAGGCAGTGAAAGCAGAAACATGTGGTCTGGGAAGAGTACAGGGATGATGTCTGGATGTGCAGGGATGGGATCAGGAAAGCCAAGGCATGGATGAAATTGATCTTGGCAAGGGATGCAAAGAATAACAAGAAGGGATTCTATAGGTACATTGCTCATAAAAGAAAGGCCAAGGAGAGTGTGCCCCTTCTGATGGATGAGAAGGGTGAACTGGTAACAGCAGACATGAAGAAGGATGAGGTACTCAACAACTTCTTTGCCTCAGTCTTCACTGCCGGTCAGGCTTCCCACATCTTTTGTTTCTCCGAACCTGCAGATGAGGGCTGGGTGAGCAAAGTCCCTCCCACTGTAAGTGAAGAACAGGTTCGAGACCACCTGATGGAACTGAATAAGTACACGTCTATGGGTCCTGATGACATGCACCCCAGGGTCCTGAGGGAATTGGCTGATGTAGTAGCCAAGCCTCTCTCCATCATATTTGAAAAGTCCTGGCAGTCAGGCAAAGTCTCCAGTGACTGGAGAAAGGGAAACATCATTCCCATTTTTAAAAGGGGTAGAAAAGAGGACCCAGGGAACTACAGACCAGTGAGCCTCATCTCTATGCTTGGCAAGATCATGGAAAAGATCCTCCTGCAGCATTGTCAAGGCACATGCAAGACAAAGAGGTGATCCAAGACAGCCAACATGGCTTCACCAAAGGCAAATCATGCCTGACTGTAGTGGGTTTACGTGGCAAGGTTTTGGTAGTGGGAGGGTTGCAGGGGTGGCTTCTTTGAGAAGAATCCAGCAGCTGCCCCATGTTAGATGAGGGCCAGTTTCAGCCAGCTCCAAACGGAGCCACCACTGGCCAGAGCTGAGCCAATACACAATGTTGTTTGTTCCTCTGTGAGAGCATATTTTAGAAAGGGAAAAAATAATGCTGGGCAACAGCAGCTGGGAGAGAGGAGGGAGAAGCAGCTCTGCAGAACCCAAGGTGAGTGCAGCAGGAGGGCAGGAGGTGCTCCAGGCACGCAGCAGCAGTTCCCCTGCGGCCTGTGGAGAGGCCCCTGGTGGAGCAGGCTGTCCCCCTGCAGCCCATGGGTCCCACATGGAGCAGATCTCCACGCTGCAGCCCCCCCGTGGAGGAGCCCCTGGTGGAGCAGGTGGATGTGGCCTGGAGGAGGCTGCGGCCCATGGAGAGCCCCCGCAGGAGCAGGCCCCGGGCCGGAGCTGCAGCCCGTGGAGAGGAGCCCACGCAGGAGCAGGGGGTGTGGGGGGAGCTGCTGCCCATGGGGGACCCGTGCTGGAGCAGTTTGCTCCTGGGGGATGGACCCTGTGGTACGGAGCCATGTGGGAGCAGGTCTTGAAGAGCTGCTGCCTGTGGGCAGCCCCCGCAGGCTCAGTTCGGGAAGGACGGCATCCTGTGGGAGGGACCCCATGCAGAGCAGGGGCAGGGAGTGAGCGTGAAGGAGCAGCGGAGACGAAGCACCATGGACTGACTGCAGCCTCCATTCCCCATTCCCCTGCACCGTGCAGGGGGAGGAGGTGGAAGCAGGTGGATGGGGGGAAGGTGTTTTCAGTTTGTTTTCTTTGTTTCTCATTTCTCTAGCTTGTTAGGCAATAAATTTCTCTAATCTCTTAGAGGAGAACAGATGTGAAACATGTCCAGAGGAGGGCCACAAAGTTGATCAGAGGGCTGGAGCACCTCTCCTATGAAGAAAGGCTGAAAGAACTGGGGCTGTTCAGCCTGGAGAAGAGAAGGCTCAGGAGTGACCTTATTGCAGCTTTTCAATACTTAAAGAAGGCTTATAAAAACGATGGAGAGTGACTTTTTGCTAATTCAGATAATGACAGGATGAGGGGGAATAGTTTTAAACCAAAAGAGGGGAGATTTAGGTTAGAGGTTAGGAGGAAATTCTTCACTTACTGTGCGGTGAGGCACTGGAAGTTGTGGATGCCCCATCCCTGGAAGTGTTCAAGACCAGGTTACATGAGGCCATGGGCAACCTGATCTAGTGGATGGCATCCCTGCCCATGTCAGGGGGGTTGGAACTAGATGTTCTTTAAGGTCCCTTCCAACCTGAGCCATTCTATGATTCTATGGTACATCCAAGACCTCATATGTAACATCCTTCTATCGTTGTTCCTTATTTTTTCTTTAACCATTCATTTCCATTACAGACACCAAGAAGAACTGATAGCACACTTTGTTTATTACTTAAAGAGTAAGGAATATGCAGAATATTTAGTGTTTAGGACAGCATACCACTATGCATTCACTTCTCTTTTCCTGCTTCAGTTAGTAACGATCACTGGCAAAAAGCAGAAAGGCTGTAACTAACACTAAACTAGAGGAAAAACTAGATATTATTGGAGGACTCACAGTGAGGAAATTGCAAGATGTAAAAATCACTATAGATTTTATACCAAGTAATAACTTGCTAATACAATGTTAAATGAGGATAGTAGCTAGATTCATTTGTTTGTTTGTTTGCTTATTTATTTATTGTTGAAGTGACATCAAATACTGGTTTTAAGACAGGCCTTTTACTGCTTTTAAGACAGGTCTTTTTACTTTCTCCCAATTTTCTTTACATGACCCTGCCATAGTACCTGATAGTGCTGGTTGTGCTTACAAAGATAAAATGAAAGTGGTGATCAGGATGTATAGTGTTGACAGGCAGACAGGCCTGACAAAAGTACAGCGCCCTAGAAGTGAAATTGTAATATTTCCAGTTGGTAAGCAATCATCTTATTTGATACATTTTAAATAAGTCTGAAATGACTTATCTTCTCTCAAGAGCACCTGGTGTACAGTAAACTTCCCAAACTTCCCTGAGTGTAATACATACAGAAAAACTGTTTGTTCATAAATAAGACAAAATGCATTGGACCTTTAAAAAAAGGCATATTAAAAAACATTTTGGTATCATAACAAAAATTATGAAAAAAAAAAAAAGTAAAACCTCCCCCAAAAAGGCAAAAAAAATCATTTTCCACAGCATGGATGCAATATATTCAATATACACTGTTAGTGAAATTGCTAAAATATCTGCTTTTCTAATCAAATTTATGTATTGCAGGTCAAAACATTTCCAGAAATTATTTTTAGAATCCAAAATGCCATTTTCCTAACTTTGGAGTGCTGCATATGTGCTGATAGAATCATTTGCCAAAAAACATCTAAGGTGATCGTCAGATTATTCTATATATTTTATGTATTTTGAGTGTATGCGTACATTTGGGGGAACACTACCTTTGAGGATTATGAGATTGAATATAATCTTCTAGGTGGATATAATCATATAAATCATAAATTCCCTCCTATTTCTTTCCTTCTTTCTTTCTTTTTTGAATAATTCATACATTTCAATGCATGAAAATGAAAATTACAAAAGTTATGAAAAAAAGAAGCAGGTATTTCAACAGAAAATATTTAGTTATAAGGAATTTTGTGCTTATGAGAACTTATCAGTCTGCTTGACTTCATTATTATGTTAGGTTTCCTTGGCACACTTTTGGTCCACCCTCTGACAGCTCCATGTATATGACAGCCTGGTTATGCAGGTCCCAGAATGAGACTAGACTTAATCACCTGCTCCACTCTGTCTTCATGGAAGCCTTTGCCTCAGGGTGGCAAAGTTTAAGGCTGGCCTTTCTTTGTAGGAATGGTAAGAAATATCTCTTGTTCGTGTGCTCTGTTGCCAGATCTCTAGGAAAAAGCAGTAGACTAGCACCCGCACAAGTGACGGTTTTTAAACACAGGCTAGTTTATAAAGCTGCTGCTGAATCATAGCTTACCTCATGAATAGCGTATTTATTTCAATAAGAAAGTTTTTGGAGTCAGTAAAAATACCACATGTGGAAAAAACATCCAAATCTGGCTCTTCAGAGTAGTGCTCTACCACAAAACACCAGTCTTAAGCATTAAAACAACTTTAGTGTTCAGTTCACAGGATAATATTACAGAAAGCTGTAAAATTGGTAGATCTGAAAAGGAACTAGGGAAAGAAATGTAAATCACATGCAGGTACAGAAATGTCCTGCAAGAAATAAACATGGAATATGTTTGATTGTCCAGAGCTCAGGAGTGAAGCAAAACTCAGCAGGCAAGTTCATCAAAGATGAAACCTGTATTAAGAAAGCCTCATCTTTTGCTGAAGATCAGGATTCTTCTTCCAGCTCCTGAGTTTGGCGGTGGGCATATCGGGTACCTCTTTCAATCTCTATTTTTCTTCCTGGTTTGAGAGTCAATGAGGAAGAAGTCCCTGAAATGAAATGCAAAAGCCACATGAATATTAGACATTGAAAAAACATTCCTACACAGGAAAAGACTGGCTGTGGAAGCTGGATTAGGAGCCCATTGGAAGAACCTTCAGAATGAGGTGAAGGCTGACTCCATCATGCAATTAGAGAGAGCTTTTTATTACCCATGTAAAAGCAGACAGATTTCTATTGCTCTAACAACCTTAATTATATCACTGCCTATTTCCAAGATTTCGACTTAGTTAATGAGTGCTTGTCTTTTGTGATCATATTGTTAAATATAGAGTTTTGGATAAACTAAACTAATATCTTTGCACATAATTGTAATTCTCTGTTGACTACAGAGGCATAAACCTCTAGTTTAGGGCCAAAGATGCTGAGTTATCTGCTATTAATTGGACTTTTAGGAGGCTGTGGAAATTGTCACCGATGCCAGGCAAGCAGGTACCTGAGCAGCAGTAAGCTACTGAACTTTCTGACAAGAACTACAATGAAATGACTGCACATCAATGAGTTTATGACAATGAAATGAGCCACAGCAGGCAATATTTTCAGGAAGGAACTATCTTGAATTTATTAATATCTAAGGTGACACTGTTTGAAAACATATTCTGTGTTTTTAGTATGGAAATTTTATTGATAACATTTATTTCTGCTGACACCTTAATTTCTTTAAAAGCTGGCAGTTCTTTGGCAGTTCCTACTTTTTATGTTATAGTATTTCAGATAAACAAAGAATTCTGCTCAAGGCATTTTTGTGAATTTTGACAGCTCTTCCAGTTTTCATTTCTTTGACAATTTTTAAACTAGTAACCCAGTAATATGAGGGACTACAAAACAAGGCAATTCTGACAAAATACACATGGTGTTTGAACCTTCCGTAAAAACCATTTTGGAATGGTATATTGCTGTTCTAGTTGATTTTGAAGCATTTAAAAAATGTATCTGCAAATGCAGACATGCTCCCTCTGACCTGAGCTACCATACATACTAGACTGGGCAAATGAATTTTTTGCTTTTTCTTGCCCCTTACTTGCTCATATGCTCCACAATTTGGAAAGAGATTTGAATGTAGTAAATGATGAAAGAGAAATGACAGGGGTGGGTGGTTTTTGTTTTTGTTTTTGTTTTTGTTTTTTTAATATAGAATCTGTTTCACTGGCTCAGAAAACATTGAGCTTTTTTTTTTTTTTTTTTTTTAATATATATGGTTCTGCATCTAAGACCTCATATCCTAAGCAGATTAGAGTCTTTCAATTAACAGACCCCTCATCTTGGGGTCTGGTCTATAGCAATCATGATTTTTTTTAGCCATTTAGACTTATGAATTGTATGTCAATTTCTTTGATAAACTAAGTGTTGCCAAAGTACGACCAGAATTTAATCTGTCCTCAAAGTACAGAAAGGGTCTCAACCTCACTTGATATATAGACCTCAGATTCAGCCAAAATGTGCTTCAGTCTTTCTTGAGATCTACAGAAGTAGGTAAAAGAAGAGCTAAAAACAGAAGACAGGTTACTGGAAAATGAATGAAATCTGCTTTTCAAGTGAGAAATTGTTGGTAAAAAAAACTGTGGGAAGTTATAGTGCACATCTTGCAAAGAAGCTGGAACCACTGCAGTGGTGGTAAAGCATCATGAGCTAGACACTTCGGTTTTTCTTAAAAGGACAAACCTTCCCAAGGTCTCTGATAGAATTATTTTGTTTATTTAATAACAAACAACTCAATAACAACTCAAAACAGGGCATTAGCCCTAAAAACTTTAACAGGACTTCTGCTTTTTAGCTAGGGAGGCATTTTAGACTCCTAAATGTATTTTTACCTCCCAGCCAACAAGGATGAACAAACTCAGCAATGCTCTAAGCTGTATTTGATTATGTCTCACTTCAGAAACCACAACCAAAACATACCCAAGGAAAAAAAAATAAACAAACAAAACATTCTCAACAAGCAAAAGCTCTTAACCTTCATATTCATCTCGCTTTTTTTTCAAAGTTGAAGTTCTGTTATGGAAATCTTTAGCTTAGAACTCCCTTCTCAGACATTATTTCAAGACGTGCGGTATTTCTATACTCTGCTTTGTCATAGCCTTATGGCTATTCCTGCTCCTCAAGCTTCTGGACTCGTGACTGTCCGATCCTCAAAGCTATATGACTGACTGGAAAGCAAATGCTGTATTTCCTTTGAATGCTGATTTAGTCTTTCATGAGATGCTCACATATCCACAATCCTTTAAGTTATATTGGCGGTGCTAGTCTCAGACACAAAAAGATGCAACAGGACACAAGTATTTTATTAAATGTCATATCATGTTTTACATCCTTTCAAAAGAAACAAGACCCATTTCATGCCAGGACAAAGCCAATTTTGACATCTTTTTTAGAACTTGGCTTCTATGAAGGTTTTCATCCATCCACTTAGGTACCCTGAAGCAAACTGCATTTTCCTTTATCATGTTTACTTGAAAAAAGAGTGAAGGAACTGTAGAGCTACAAAAGAAACAAATGAGTAGGATCCTTATATAAAAGGATCAAATATTTGCTCTCCAACAGATAACAGAGGCAGCTAGGCTATCTATTTGAGTAGCCTATGTTACTGTTTTGTTTTGTTTTGTTTTTTAAATATCATTCTTGCCTTGTCATTGTTTAGACACCTAGAAAAAAAAAGGGATTCAAAAACACATCAGTTGTTCCCAAGCAGCAAGTCTGATACATCCTACAATTGATCCTGCGTGAGTGATCAGTACACTCATGATAACCACTTTCTGGATGGCTTCTACAATGTTTTCTTGTGGAATTGTTATTAGAAGGAGCAGATGGGAGACAGTAACAAGAAAACCTTCCGTGGCAAGAATATATTGGTATTAACATCCTGTCCTCTGCAAAAGGACGTTCTGCAGACTCCTTTCTGTCTCTGTACTTCACATTTTGATGCTAATATTCACTGAACACTGATACTTACTTTCTCTGTGATTGTGAATTTAGAGCATTCAATAAAATTTTGCATTTGTTGTAGATGATGTGCCAAAACAAGAGCAACTTCATATACAGCTCTCACATTTTCCATACTTCTAATGAAATGTCATAATTTCATTTAAGAACAGACGAATAGCATAGCACCAAGAGTCAGTAACAATCTCTTCTCCCTGTTGGCTAAGTCTAGTCTCACATGCTTACAGGAGCCAAAAATGAAACACCAACACCAAGAAAAAAATCCAATATCACTTTTAAGTTAGCAGGTGTGAGATATTAATAATAAAAGGTTTCTTCCTTTATTCCTGCCAAGAACATGAAATAGTTGAATTACATTACATTAGCCAACCTCAGTAAATCATCCCACCTGTCAGCAGACAGAAATTGTTTCACGATGTATCCAGTTGTTAATTCTTAAATGTGAATTCAAAATTTTCATTCCAAAACTTCACAAATTCTTCTTAGGCACATCCTGTTTTAACAAGATTTAGGAAACAAATACATTAATTAGCATAACTGTGCTAAATGACTACCAAAGAAGCAATGGGTTGCTAAATGAAGTTGAGGGCAGTTTCTTTGAATTTCTACTGAATATTCACAGCAAACATCTTGCATTATTTACCTTGCTTTCAACAGCATGACCATGAAGTTCTCCTACTGTCAAGCTTGTAACAAATATTTTTGGGAGTATTGAACCAGCTTCAAGTAGAAGCTCATCTTTTAATTTATTTTATTTTATTATTTTTTTTTTTTACTATTTCAAGATGAAGTGTCATTGCTGAAAACTGTTTGTTAACATTGTTTTATTTAAGTAAGCAGAAAACTAAAGTAAATGTCATATCAGAATTGTCTTTCTTTTTAGCTGCTTTTGTTCCACTATGAAGGTAGAAGCATAGAAGGGGATCATCTTTGACCCCTATAGGGAACCACTTTACATGAGGGGAAGCTAGACATTAAGATACCTCTTTCTGGAAATAAATAAACTGAGCAAGGACACGATACAGGTCTATACAGTCTGGGATTACCTACGATATTCGTAACTCAGTATTACACATAATATGAGAAGTTGGAAGCACACGGTGACCTTATCAGGTTTAAACTATGCATTTATGGCAGAGGGACATATATTTTCATACAACATGTACTGTGCCATAGAATTTTTTAGAGGGAAAACATACAAAAAGGTTCAAAGAGCAAGGCTGGAAAATTATTACTTGAAGTCACTGATGCTTTTAAACACAGTGATCCAGTGACATTCTCTGGTTCAGGAGATCTTCATATTTTTGCATCATAGAAGCTAGAAATATATTACACTGGGGAAAGGCCTGAATCTTAAACTTCTCCCCAAACATCTGTTCTTCTTCACTGTTAAAGGAAACATAGTGATAGAAGTAGACTGTTGGTCTCATCCAGGAGGGAAGGTACAGCATGAAATGAACATGAACAACTCAGTTCTGTGCAATGAGAAGTTGAAAACCGCATGATATTTTCATGAGTTAGTAATGTGCTTTAAAATAGTTGAGAATTTTCTCTTAACAGGATCCTAAACATTTTCAGCTTCCTTTGTGTCAGAAGGGAGGAAACTAGTTTAGCAGTAACAATTTTGCTCCTTATTAGGTAATTGATATTCTTAACCCTTACCTCATCTAAAGATGAGAGAGAAGCTGCAGAGAAGTTTTGCTACTTTAAGCCCCCAAGTCAATTATCAGTTCCTCATCAGGCCATTCTTAGAACAGAAATTGGTTATAAGAACACACAAAAAAAATGCAAATTTATTCTTACACCTCTTTTCATGCTGTGATCACTTGAGGAAGGGCAGTGATGGTACATGAGTTTTAAACTGCTTTTCATGTCAGTCCTGTGCTTTTCTTTGTCTGATGATAGAATTTCATTATATTACAATGAAGCTTTAGTACTGGTACAACTTGTTCCTGCTGTAATTTGCCTTTTTTTTTTTTTCAGTTTTGCTTCTTATTTTATGAATGTTTTTAAAAAAATAAAATAACTGTAAACAGCATAAGCCAAGTACATACTGAAGGAAAGGGTTTTCAGCCAGCTGGAAGATTGTGTGTGGCTGATTAGCCTCACTGAGAGGTGAGCTGTAGAGTAAAAACACAATGTTGCCTGGTGCAAGACAGCTACATCAGAAAAAACATGGAAAAGAAAACATACATTTTTCAAACAACCTGCAGCATTCATAAGATGTGCCTGATCACACTGCAGTATTATGAATGCCTTGTACCTGTGGAACAAGAGGACAGAAATGTCTTGGCATCCTCATGACATGTTTATAGCTTTTGATGGTTTGGAGCAACTTCCTATAGAAGTTGCTTGCACAGCTGTTTACCTATCAGAATGATTCAATGGTCTCAGGATTCCATAGTCATTTGCACATTTGCTGAAAAACTGATTAGCACCTAATTTTGGAGGCACAACCAGCTCTCAACAACATATTGGTTTGTCAGATTCAGAGGGATGATTTGACTCATTTTAATATCATCCATATTGCAAATTACTTTATCAGAGTATACAACTGGGACACAAACTGAATTAAGTGGCTCTTTTCAAGTTGTGGCTCCTGTTTTTGATATGTAGCCAAGGTCTTTTTTGCAAGATATCAGCTAATCAAGGATGGAATCAGAGAATCAGGGGAGCTCAATTCAGTAAAGATGCCAAAAGAAATAATCCTCAAAGCATGGGGTAAAAATCTTAGTTCTATAAAGGTCAATAAGTAAAAAAAGTCAGCAGATTTTATGTTCTTTAATGGTATTAAAAAAATGTGTTACACAGAACAGAGAACAGGAATTTTTCAGGCCAAACATACACGCTTGCATGTTTCTAATAGGTGATTATGTCTTTACAAGCTCAATTCCATTTGCCTCTTTTTATCAACTAGAACTAAACACAGGTAGCAGAACAGGGAGTTTTTTCAAGAACTTATGGTCCAAAGTGAGCACCTGGTGAGAGTGAAAAACAAAATGCAATGATAGTTACCATCTGTTCCTTCACTGTATTACAATGAGACTGCTCATAAGCACCACTGTTTTCCAAGTTGCCAAAATATAAGTAAATCCCACAATTAACAGATAGATATAACCACAATATGTGAGCACTTTTGGTAGGATTGTATGTCAAAAAAGGTCTTAGTTCATATTTCTCATATTGAGAAATTTGTCTGCACTAATAACTACAGATTCTTTTTGAGTACATCCTTTTCTTCACTTGATACGCATGCACAAAGAGGGGTCCCAGTAAGACTGAATTTGAAATACCATTCTGGATATCATGTCTCTTGGTCTTATCTTTGCTGCATGTAGAAGTTTTGATATGTCAAAGTGTCCTGGTTTCAGTTAGGACAGAGTTAATTTTCCTCCTAGTAGCTGGCAGGGTGCTATGTTTTGGATTAGAATGAGAAGAGCGCTGATAACATGCTGATGTTTTAATTGTTGTAGAGCAGTGCTTACACCAAGCCAAGGACTTTTCAGCCTCTCTCTGTCCTGCTAGCGAGCAGGCTAGGGATGCAGCAGGAGCTGGGAGGGGACAGACCCAGGACAGCTGACCCAAACTGGCCAAAGGGGTATTCCATACCATCTGACGTCATGCTGAACAATATATAGGGGTGGCTAGCCGGGGTGGAGGGGGGGCCGGCTGCTTGGGGATAGGCTGGGCATCGGTCAATGGGTGGTGAGCAATTGCATTGTGCATCACTTATTTCGTACACATTATTACTATTAATACTATTATTATTATTATTGTTGTTGTTATTCTTTTCCCTGTCTTAATAAACTGTCTTTATCTCAACTCACAGACTTCACTTTCCCGTTTCTCTCCCCCATCCCGGAGAGGGAGGGGGGAGGGTGAGCGAACGGCTGTGTGGTGTTTGACTGCCAGCCGGGCTAAACCACAACAGTCCATTTGGCGCCCAACGTGGGGCTCGAAGGGTTGAGATATCGACAGATTTGACCAGAGTGTGTTAAACTAAAATTGGTATAAGTATTCGACCTGCTTAATAGTTGCTAGTCACAATGTTGATTGCCTTAATCTCAAGTCTGCTGTGCCTGTTTCCCAAATTGAGTTTTATAGCAAGTTACTTTCTGTATGTGCTCCCTGTCGTGCTGTTTATCCTTTCCGGGCCCTGGTTTAAGATTGTTATGGTACTGTGTGGTGTAACGATGGCTTATGAAATGATGAGGTATCTGGTCATGACTCTAACCTGGTATTTGTACTCAGCACTGTCGTCGACTCTATACTTCGGAAACCATATCTCAGAAACTATTAGCAATTACACCTATTGCCTTTTTTCATCAGGGAGTCAATCTGTGGAGGGGACAGGGGAAGATATTTTTTCCTACCTGTTCACTCTCCCTTCCTCCTTCACCACCCTCTTATCCCCCGAGCTAGTTACGGTAGCTCTCCAAGATGTTGAATATCCTTGGGATACTCAGACCAGCATGTTCTTGTTATGTCTCCTGAATGCACTTCAGGTTTTGTTTAAGGTTAAACAACTACTTAGGAATCTCATCTGGAGATCTGTCTTGAGGCGGGATATTTGCGAGTGGCAGGGAGTGTGGGAGGATATGGGCAGGTTTCTAGGGCAGTGGGCACCTCCAGTGTTTTGGACATTCACCCCTGAACAACTGCAAAATCCTAAAAAACTGGTAGAATGCTTGAAAAAAAGGTGTCATGACTCTGGCAGTTCCAAAGTGACACAAATCACTGTGGCGTGCTGGGGTCTGGCTTGTGCCTATCAAGCTGCAATTGATGCTACTATCAACCTAGTGACAGACCCTGCGGCCGTTCCAGTCCCGGCTCCTGCAGCCATTCCAGTTCCAGCTCCCGCAGCTGTTCCAGCTCCAGCTCCCGCAGCCGTCCCGGCTCCAGCTCCCGCAGCCGTTCCAGCTCCAGCTCCCACAGCCGTTCCAGCTCCAGCTCCCGCAGCCGTTCCAGCACCAGCTCCCGCAGCCGTCCCGGCTCCAGCTCCCGCAGCCATTCCAGCTCCCGCAGCCGTTCCAGCTCCAGCTCCCGCAGCCATCCCGGCTCCAGCTCCCGCAGCCGTTCCAGCTCCCACAGCCGTTCCAGCTCCCACAGCTGTTCCAGCTCCCGCAGCCATTCCCACTCCTGTGGCTGGGTCAGAGAAGCAAACTGTAGCAGTGCAAGTTGCCCCTGCAGAGGGTACTCCAACCCCTGTGGCAGACCCTGTGGCTGGGTCGGAGAGGCGAGCTGTAGCAGTGCAAGTTGCCCCTGTAGAAAAGGTGAAAAAATGGTATAGAGACTCAGGTCGTTTAGAACGCAGAAAGTCTTCTGCTAAGTCTGGGTATGGAGAAGACGAGGCTGGGCCATCAAGTGTGCAGGAGGATGAAGATGAGGATGAGGATGTCAGAAAATCAACAGTAACTACCCGAACCCTATACCAGCGTGAGCTACGAGATGTGCGAAAAGATTTTGGTCGCTGTATAGGTGAACAGCTTGTCACCTGGCTGCTCCGGTGCTGGGACACTGGAGCCAATGGTGTGGAATTAGAGGGCAGGGAAGCCAAGCGGTTGGGATCCCTTGCTAGAGATGCAAGCATTGACAAAGCAATTGGAGATGGAGCATGATCTCACAGCCTCTGGAGGCGTCTCCTGTTAGCTGTGAAGGGAAGGTATCCCTACAAGGAAGAACTTGTATGTCTACCAGTCAAGTGGACCACCATGGAGAAGGGAATTCAGTACCTGAGGGAATTAGCCGTATGGGAAGTAATTTATAAGGACCTAGACAACGCACAAACATCCACAGATCCAGATGAAGTCCAGTGTACTCGACCCATATGGCGGAAGTTTGTACGGAATGCACCATCAACATGGGCCAGCACATTGACAATAATAACCTGGAAAAACAGTGAAGATCCCACAGTGGGTGACATGGCTAAACAACTCCGGGAGTACGAAGGAAATCTCTCCTCTTCCCTACAGGCCTGCGTCTCGGCTGTGGAGAAACTCTCTGAAGAGTTCCACCAACTTAAAGAGAATTTATCTTCCCCCCCCACCTGAACGAACCAGTGGCCACCAACTAAAAGAGAATACTTTGGAGAAACTTTTTGAAGAGGTCCACCAACTTAAAGAGAATTTATGTTCCCCCCCACCTGAACGAACCAGTGGCCACCAACTAAAAGAGAATACTTTGGAGAAACTTTTTGAAGAGGTCCAGCAACTTAAAGAGAGTGTATTTTCTTCCCCACCTGTACAAACCAGTGTCTCGGCTATTAAGGGTAAACGTTCATCCGTGCAAAGGAGACAATATGGTGGGTACACACCCCGCGCCACCCTGTGGTTTTACCTACGTGACCATGGAGAGGACATGAGAAAATGGGATGGAAAATCTACTGAGACCCTAGAGGCACGGGTACGTGAGTTGCAAAAGAAAACAATTGGGAGAAAGGGGTTCTCTGAAAAGTTTGCTGCTCCAACTTCTAGCAGGCAGTCTTTTAAACACAGAAATGAAGATTCTGACCAGGACTAGAGGGGCCCTGCCTCCAGCCAGGGGGAGGAAAGGGACAACCGAGTTTATTGGACTGTGTGGATTCGATGGCCTGGCACGTCTGACGCACAGAAGTATAAGGCTCTAGTAGACACCGGTGCACAATGTACTCTAATGCCATCAAGCTGTAAAGGGCCAGAGCCCATCTGTATTTATGGCGTGACAGGGGGATCCCAGCAGTTAACTGTATTGGAAGCTGAAGTGAGTCTAACCGGAAATGAGTGGCAAAAGCAACGTATTGTGACTGGCCCGGATGCTCCGTGCATCCTTGGCATAGACTATCTTAGAAGAGGATATTTCAAGGACCCAAAAGGGTTCCGCTGGGCTTTTGGCATAGCTGCCTTAGAGACAGAGGACATTAAACAGTTGTCTACCTTGCCCGGTCTCTCAGAGGACCCTTCTGTTGTGGGGTTGCTGAAGGTTGAAGAACAGCAAGTGCCAATCGCTACCACAACTGTGCACCGGCGGCAATATCGCACCAACCGAGACTCCCTGATTCCCATCCACGAGCTAATTCGTCAACTGGAGAGCCAAGGAGTGATCAGCAAGACCCATTCACCTTTGAATAGTCCCATATGGCCAGTGCGAAAGTCTAATGGTGAGTGGAGACTAACAGTGGACTATCGTGGCCTGAACGAAGTCACGCCACCACTGAGTGCTGCAGTGCCAGACATGCTAGAACTCCAGTACGAACTGGAATCAAAGGCAGCCAAGTGGTATGCCACAATTGATATCGCTAATGCATTTTTCTCCATCCCTCTAGCAGCAGAGTGCAGGCCACAGTTTGCTTTCACTTGGAGGGGAGTCCAATATACTTGGAATCGGCTGCCCCAGGGGTGGAAACATAGCCCTACCATTTGCCATGGACTGATCCAGTCTGCGCTGGAGCAGGGGGAGGCTCCTGAACACCTGCAGTACATCGATGACATCATTGTGTGGGGTGACACTGCAGAGGAAGTTTTCGAGAAAGGGAAGAAAATAGTCCAAATCCTTCTGAAGGCCGGTTTTGCCATAAAACAAAATAAAGTTAAAGGACCTGCACGAGAGATCCAGTTTTTAGGAATAAAATGGCAAGATGGACGTCGTCAAATCCCAATGGATGTGATCAACAAAATAACAGCTATGTCTCCACCAACTAGCAAGAAGGAAACACAAACTTTCCTAGGTGTCGTGGGGTTTTGGAGAATGCATATTCCAAATTACAGTCTGATTGTAAACCCGCTCTACCAAGTAACTCGTAAGAAGAATGCTTTTGAATGGGGCCCTGAGCAACGACAAGCCTTTGAACAAATTAAACAGGAAATAGTTCATGCAGTAGCCCTTGGGCCAGTCCGAACAGGACCAGATGTAAAGAATGTGCTCTACACCGCAGCCGGGGAGAATGGCCCCACCTGGAGCCTCTGGCAGAAAGAACCTGGGGAAACTCGAGGTCGACCCCTGGGGTTTTGGAGTCGGGGATACAGAGGATCTGAGGCCCGCTATACTCCAACCGAAAAGGAGATATTGGCAGCATATGAGGGAGTTCGATCTGCTTCGGAAGTGGTCGGTACTGAAGCGCAGCTCCTCCTGGCACCCCGACTGCCGGTACTGGGTTGGATGTTCAGAGGAAGGGTCCCCTCTACACATCATGCAACTGATGCTACATGGAGCAAGTGGGTTGCACTGATTACTCAGCGGGCTCGAATAGGAAACCCCAGTCGCCCAGGAATCCTGGAAGTGATTATGGACTGGCCAGAAGGCAAGTACTTTGGGATATCATCAGAGGAGGAGGTGGTCCGTGCTGAAGAAGCCCCACTGTACAACAAGCTACCAGAAAATGAGAAGAAATATGCCCTGTTCACTGATGGGTCCTGTCGTATTGTGGGAAAGCATCGGAGATGGAAAGCTGCTGTATGGAGTCCTACACGACGAGTTGCAGAAGCTGCTGAGGGAGAAGGTGAATCGAGTCAGTTTGCAGAAGTGAAAGCCATTCAGCTGGCCTTAGATATTGCT
This sequence comes from Cygnus olor, assembly GCF_009769625.2. NCBI lineage: Eukaryota > Metazoa > Chordata > Aves > Anseriformes > Anatidae > Cygnus > Cygnus olor. Next base: position 87,068,357 of record NC_049170.1, on the reverse strand, counting down.
GAACGAGAAAAGTGGCCAGTTCTCTATCTCTATACTGATTCATGGATGGTAGCAAATGCCCTGTGGGGGTGGCTACAGCAATGGAAGCAGAACAACTGGGAACGCCGGGGCAAACCCATCTGGGCTGCTGCATTGTGGCAAGATATTGCTGCCCGGGTAGAGAACCTGGTTGTAAAGGTACGCCATGTAGATGCTCATGTACCCAAGAATCAGGCTACTGAAGAACATCAAAACAACCAGCAGGTGGATCAGGCTGCTAAGATTGAAGTGGCTCAGGTGGACCTGGACTGGCAACATAAAGGTGAATTATTTATAGCCCGATGGGCCCATGACACCTTAGGCCATCAAGGTAGAGATGCAACATACAGATGGGCTCGTGACCGAGGGGTGGACCTGACCATGGACACTATAGCACAGGTTATTCATGATTGTGAAACATGTGCTGCAATTAAACAAGCCAAACGGTCAAAGCCTCTCTGGTATGGAGGACGATGGCTGAAATACAAATATGGAGAGGCCTGGCAGATTGATTACATCACACTCCCCCAAACCCGCAACGGCAAGCGCCACGTACTTACAATGGTGGAAGCAACCACCGGATGGCTGGAAACATATCCTGTGCCCCATGCCACCGCCCGGAACACTATCCTGGGCCTTGAAAAGCAAGTCCTATGGCGACATGGCACCCCAGAAAGAATTGAGTCAGACAATGGGACTCATTTCCGAAATAACCTTATAGACACTTGGGCCAAAGAACATGGTATTGAGTGGGTGTATCACATCCCTTATCATGCACCAGCCTCCGGGAAAGTTGAACGATACAATGGACTGTTAAAGACTACACTGAAAGCAATGGGTGCTGGGACATTCAAAAATTGGGAAACACATTTGGCAAAGGCCACCTGGTTAGTCAATACTAGAGGATCTGCCAACCGAGCTGGACCTGCCCAATCAAACGGGTTACGCACTGTAGAAGGGGATAAAGTTCCTGTAGTGCACGTAAGAAACGTGCTGGGTAAGACAGTCTGGGCTACTCCTGCCTCAGGAAAAGGCAAGCCCATTCGTGGGATTGCTTTTGTTCAGGGACCTGGATGCACTTGGTGGGTAATGCAAAAGAATGGGGAGGTCCGGTGTGTACCTCAAGGGGACCTAATACTGGGTGAGAATAGCCCATGAGTTGAATTGTAGTATGTTAATTATCATATAACACTGTATGTCATCGCTACCATGGTTGCTATATATCATAGATGAAAATGGTGATTAATTAGAAGGTATTGGAAAGAGTGTAACCTGAGCATGACATAAATGGTATGGAATAAGGGGTGGATATCTGTCCTGGTTTCAGTTAGGACAGAGTTAATTTTTCTCCTAGTAGCTGGCAGGGTGCTATGTTTTGGATTAGGATGAGAAGAGCGCTGATAACATGCTGATGTTTTAATTGTTGTAGAGCAGTGCTTACACCAAGCCAAGGACTTTTCAGCCTCTCTCTGTCCTGCTAGCGAGCAGGCTAGGGATGCAGCAGGAGCTGGGAGGGGACAGACCCAGGACAGCTGACCCAAACTGGCCAAAGGGGTATTCCATACCATCTGACGTCATGCTGAACAATATATAGGGGTGGCTAGCCGGGGTGGAGGGGGGGGCCGGCTGCTCGGGGGTAGGCTGGGCATCGGTCAACGGGTGGTGAGCAATTGCATTGTGCATCACTTATTTCGTACACATTATTACTATTAATACTATTATTATTATTATTATTGTTGTTATTCTTTTCCCTGTCTTAATAAACTGTCTTCATCTCAACTCACAGACTTCACTTTCCCATTTCTCTCCCCCATCCCGGAGAGGGAGGGGGGAGGGTGAGCGAACGGCTGTGTGGTGTTTGACTGCCAGCCGGGCTAAACCACAACACAAAGATACTGACAAAGTTACCAGCAGACAACCTAGCCTTATTTCTTTTTTTCTGGAGAAGGACAGGTAGGGGATGATTCTGCAGTATTTGTACAAAGTCTGTCTTATGCATATCTGTTGCAAATCTCCCATTCCAATGTTTAGGTTAGAGAAAAACCTGTAAAGAACTTAGATGAATTGGAGACAAGTCCACAGACAGCATCCACTGGAAAGAGGTCAAGCTGTCACAAAGACTGTACTGTTTCCTCTAACATATTCTTATACAGTTTTCGCCATTAATAAAAACAACACACACAAGATAATTTGCTGCAGAAATTGATTGTATGTGAAGATTTAAGCAGTTAAATCAACTTGGCACACTGAAATAGCAAGAAGAAAATTCAAAATACATATTACTACTAAAGAAAATGAAGAAAATGCAGCATCTTGAGGCAACATCTTCTAGCATGACACTGAGAACAGGCGAAGACGGAGAAAATGTATGAATGCACAGGGATAGAACTAAATAAAGTGTCTGAGAAATTCAACAAGAAGTAGAGAAATGAAGTTTGCAACAGGAGACAGAAAGCCAAAAAATGCTTATGAAAAACATAGCTGGGGGGTAGCTGGGGAGAGGGGGGGGGTGCAGGGGTGGTGTTAGACCACCCAAACCCCATATACAGTTAACTATGTCATTACAAATTAACTGGAGACCTATAGAAATTTTTCCAGCTGTCCAGATTTCTCTTCTCAATTATGTCAATTACTGTATTTATGCAGTGACTCTAACATGCATGATGGCTAAGCTTGATCAGAACTACCAATTTTTTATTGGCAGACAAATTACCAAATTAACAATTCACCAATTTACCAATTCACTAAAATAACCAAAGGGAGAGTTTTATCTAACAGGAATTGATTGTGTTCCTTTGTTGTACACTCAGGAAGGAGAGTATTAGCTCAGAAACAACCAGTTTAGGAGGGCAGAAGGAAAACTCTTGAAAGATATTAGGATATTAGTAGTAGTTAGACACTGGAAGGGGTTGCCCAGGAAGGTGGTGGACTCACCATCCCTGGGGGTGCTTAAGGAAAGGCTGGACGTGGTGCTTAGGGGCATGGTTTAGTGGGTGACATTGTTAGTAGGATGATGGCTGGACCAGATGATCTTGGAGGTCTTTTTCAACCTTAATGATTCTATGAACTCACAAATAATTAAATCTGTAGTTTGATCACATCACTTTAACAACAAACTGTAACAACAAATTAATCAACTTTCTGCCATCAATTTTGAGTTTTGGATTAGTGTTATGGAATAATTACTAGAAAGGGCATGGAAACAAATTAAATCAGTATTTTACACAAATGTTAAATTCAAAATGGATGATTTTAAGTGTAACATACTTGCACAGTGGTATACTATTTATTTTGAACACTGTGTTATTATTATTATTACCATGCACATCTACACTTAATTCTCTGAAAATCTTCTGTTCATTTTTAATGATCGTTTGTTCATTTTGTTAATATGTTTTTCTGCAAGAAATATGATTTTGGAGAACATGGCACACATGTAAAAAAGAGCTGCAACGATAAAATATGTATCTACATTAGACCATGACTGCAAAAATATCAAATGTTAAAATAGTGTCATATACTAAGGAGAAAGGGACATTTCAATCATGTATGAAAGGTTAGAATAAACTGCATGGCTAGTCACAGAAATACATTAAAAGCAGATTATAAAATGTTATTACCAGGTTCTTTTGTAAAGGAAAGATCAAATGCTTTAAGTCCTCAGCCACAGATGCTCTGATCCATCCAACTTAACTTTAGACGCTTAATGGAACTACCTTGTTAAGAATGCACTTGTCCTTGGCTTCTTTTATAATCCATGGTGAGAGCTCAACACCTCCAGAGTGACATTTCATCCAATTAAGATTTGAATCATCCTCTGAAGGCACCTGTTTCTTTTAATTGACTAGGATGACTAAGTTTCTAAGTTGGATGCCTCAATTAGGTGCTTCATGTTAAGTAAGGATGAATCTAGGTCGTGAGAGATCACAGAAAATTTTTCCCATGTTTCACATAGGAAGTGCAAGAAATAATTCTGTTCACATTACCTATGCTCCCAGACGGATGAGCTTTGTCTCGCCTCATGGCCCCTCTGCCAACACCTTTTCATGTCAACACAGTACACCATCTTTTCCCAAGCAGACACAAGCATATTTTGAGAGTCACAATGAGGTTGTAAATAAAAGCTTTGTATTATTCTACAAAGGAAGTTAATGAGTCAGGTATAAGACTTTCCTTGTTAATATTCTTGGTGATAATTCAGTTGATTGTAAAGATAAGAGTTTTTATTCTTGCTGGTGGGACTTCTTAATTCTGGATGAAACAAATATCTAAATTCTCTCCAAGGACAGCTCTCAGGGTGTAGTGTAGAGCTAAGGTATTCTCTTTACTGTCAAACAGACAATTACTTTCATCCTGTGCTTCCAGAACTGATGAGCCTGTTTCTTTCAAAAGGTAGTTCAGATTCTCCAGGGATCCAGACTGATGCAGATACTGAACGACAACTCTACCAAAATGTATTATGTTGCATGTATGGGTGTTTTTGTCTATAGAAATACTAACTTTAATCTGAAATTTGTCTGATTTCTAATGGATAAGAAAGAGTTACTGTATAATCTTTTGCATCTGTAGATATAAAATGCAAGTAAATTGATTGAAAATTGTTTTAGGAAAAGGCTTGAAATAGCTCAGGTAATTCCATTTATACAACAGAAAAACAGGGTAGGTAAGTTCCTCTCTAAGGTAAAGTACACACCTATACAGAAAAAGACAGTTAATAAGGACCTAATCCACACATTCCACCACTGATTTTACCATTGATCTCTTTTGGAATTTTTTTGAACATTAGGTAGGGGGTTGGAAATAAGTCCCTTGCTCCTCCCTCCTTTGAAAATAAATAAATAAATAAATAAATAAATAAATAAAGTCTGTCCAGCCTTTCTGCTGTTTCTCCAGGACACCTATTAGAGGTCTATTTGTCATACAGAAAATGTTTCTGAAAATCTCTGGTCTGCATACCCTGAGGCTCAGACCAACTTTAAAAGTCATTATGAAAAATCTTATATTCTCAACTTACCAGGCTGCTGGTACTGACAAGAGGAGCTGACTTTGTTTCTTTGCATTTGTGTTCTAACACAGTGAAGGCTATGTTCTAGCAGAGCCAGATGAGACTAATGGAGTCTGATTTCAGTAACACTGATAGTTTAATTTAGTACTAGTTGTCACATATTATGCAATTAATACAACATAATCAAAGAAATATTTCTTGGAAAGAGACAGCTCTGTTTTTACATGCAAAGCATTTTGTGATCCTTAGCTTATTACAAAGAAATTTCCCTTTTGGAGGAATTAATGCAGATGCATAGGTTTCATAGAATCAGTAAACACTCTTAGCTGTTGCACTACAGTAACGAATAGGCCTCTTTTACAAGTGCTAGCTGCTAACAAATCATCATACAATCATACAATCATTTAGGTTGGAAAAGGTCCATAAGATCATCAAGTCCAACTGTCACCTAACACTACCAAGTCCACCACTAAACCATGCCCCTAACTAAACCATGTCGCTAAAGGTGTACAAATGCCTCAGCTGAAAGAATTGGCTTGTGAGCTTATCACATAGCTCATGCTTTTAGGTATGGAAGTGTCTGGTATTAACTGGAATTGCTAAAAACAGTGGGAAAATACATGGCAGGTAAACATTAGTATATCACTAAGTAAACTTCAGTGCTGGTACTCTGACTGATATCTCCTTCAGAGTGGTCCTTGAACCTCTTGCTAGTGTTTACCACGTGCAGCGAGTTCCTAGAAACTTTCCACTTCTGAAAGCATTAACTCTGACTTCTTTTGAGGTCATAAATGAGATGATGAGAAAGATGCAGACTTTGTGCTTAGCTGGCCTACTGATTCTTTGACTATCACTGGCAGCTACACTGACACTTAGTTTTTGGCAAGATGGTCTGATTTCACTCTTCCCTGTAAGTTTATGTTAAACATTGTTTTCTTAGTCTGTGCTATATCTCTTTTGTGTGATTTTCAGCATTCATGTGAAATCAGTAGGTATGTACTTAATGGTGATCCAATGTTTTCTTCACACATAATCACACTCTGACCATTAGTTCTTTGAAGCATTAGATGCTGGGATAGAGAATAGAACTATTTGGCATGCATTTCACAAACCTGTGCACCACCGAGGAGAGGTAAAATATACATGCCAGAACTCACTCCAAGGCTCATCCTTTGCCAGCTGGGCTTGTAAACACATTACAGACCTCTTGAGTAAATAGTGTTGAGAAAATCTGTGAACCAAATGTCCAAATAACCTGAGGCTCAGTTTGACCAATGACCAGATATAAGTTCTGAAGCTCTGTTCTCAGCTGAAAGATGATATGAAACAATTTTCCTGTGGCTTTTGCCACCTGTGAGCCTAGAATAAACTCCTGTTAATTCCACTGACTGGGACGAAGTAAGATCGGATTTATTAATGTAGTTCCTTAGATAACAGCTGAAGAAAACAGTTGGCAACTGACTGTATTGCCCAAAAAGAAGCTGTGACAATTTTTTCCAAATTAATCAGTCACTAATCAGTTGCTGATGTAAGATTCTCAAGAACCTGCTTTTTCAGTAGGCTTTCCTAGTGAAAACTGCCTTCTGAGGGCTCTTTTAAGATTTATTTCTCCTTACTCGTTTTCTGAAATAAGATACACTTTACAAATCTTGATTTCATGATAGCAAGAGACTTGCAGAAGGATTATTCCTGAACAGTAGCTACCTAGATAAAAATAATTTTATACTCTATTGTCACAGACCAAAAAACAAAACAAAACAAAAAAAACCATACCAAATAACTAAATAGAATACGAAGTAAAAATAAATAAATAAATAAAGTGAGAAAAAATACATATAAAACATAAGTCTTGTAATTTAATGGACCACAAGTAATTCCTCATCAGAGGCAACAAAAATGAATTGATTAGCAACAGAGATTATTCTCTGATTTATGCTTGTTGGAAGGGTGCATACAGACTGAATGCACATACTACTTCAAAAGAAATGACTGAAAGTATTCAAAACTTCACTGGTCTGAAGTTGGGATCCATGTAGACACATACGCTAAAGACAAATGGTATTTGTCCTTCAAGAAAGGTCATTGCTTTGGAAAGCTAAGCCTTAGTCTTGTTCTACAGGCTTGGCTTTAATTTCCAAATTAAAGCCCTAGAAGGAGAAAATGTATTTTCTTCTTAGATATCCGAGTGCTGAAAATTCCCACTGCCCTACCAAATGTCCATTTCTGCAACCTGAAATCAGACTAAGGTAACAATTACATTCTACAGTGACTCATTTTCTTGAGGACGGGATGATAGACAGTAGTGAACCCAGTACTTGTTAAAGTAACTTGTATTTCATACCTCCAGATATTGCTGAATGTCTTAGCAGTACCTCAAGATGAAACTGAATGAACAGTCCTTTCCCTCTTTGCTTCCTTTTGTCAGGGCAACAATTATATATTTGACATTCAACTCTTTTATTTTTTTTTATAATTTCAGCTTTGTCAAGCCAAGAGACATTTGTCCCTCTGCTTCTGCTCTCCATGACTGTATTTGTTCTATTTTTATTTTCATTTTTTTTTTGATTGATACAGATGAGTTTAAAGCCAAAAAAAGACAGGTATAGAACTCTTTAGATCATGGTGGTTTTTGTTGTTATTTTTTTCTTGTTTGTTTTGTTTTGCTTTAAATAGGATGTCATTTCTGAGTTCTGGAAATTGTACAAAGCTTTTCTAAGAAGCAAGAGATTCAGGAACAGGCTTTCAGACAGAAGAAAACAAGATAAAAACAGCAGAGAAGCAGACAAGTTGGCTTCTGTATTTAGAGCAGCTTTAGCTGTAGCAGCAGCAATCTTCAGAAGGCACTATTTCATCATCTTGAAAAAACTTACTGCCCTGGCAAGTCAAGGTAGCTCAAACAAGCAGCCTAGTTAGGCTCTGAGTTCTGTCTAGATTACCTAGATAGGACATCACATATAAGGTAGTAAAAAAGTCTCTAAAAGACTGGAAAACCCTTATTTTCCCATAAATGTGGAAACTGTTGTGGATGACATTATTATCTAAAAACGATAATGTCACGTCAAAGTAGAGGTCAGAGTATCTACTCCTTGCATGTGTCTAGAGTTTATTTTAGCCTACTTATAGGTGTGATTTTGTATTATTATACAGCTTATAAGTAGACATATCAATGTTACTATCTTGCACTTGTCTGAAATGCAGTTACTACTCTAGTGAAGATTATCACAACCTTTTAAAGCTAATAAAATGCAGGTATTCTTGGCAGAGAATGGTGCTCAGATTTAGTCCTTGGTTATTTCAATCAACTTGCATTCTTCTCAGATTTTTTATTTCTTTTTCTGCATCATCATTCAGATTTTGCGATGTCCCCAGACCAAGATTTGCTCCTGCACTGATGTTCTGATCCAATAATGTTAATGTCCTTGAACAAAGAGAGAGATTAACAGCCTTAGACCAGAGATCAATTTGTTCTTTTGCTGCTAAACAGGAAGTCACCACAAAGATCCACCAGTCCAGATTCTCTCACATCAGTCCTCAAGGTCAAAAATGAGGAGAGAGAGAGTTTGCTTAATTATTGCTCAGCTTCTCTGGCATTATGCAGAAGTGGTGAATTGTAAATGACAACCGATTTGGTGATGTTTGCATATGAGAAAAAATTATTCTGGGAAATCAGATTATGAATATTATTGATCCCAAGGTCCCTAGGATGTGTCAGTGTTAAAATCACAGAGCAGTGAACTGAATTTGACATGCAATATTTTCTATTCTGTCTTCTCCCAGCAGATGAGCCCTTTCCCTGTTTACTAAAAAATGTCAAAATCTGCAACACCCTTTCCTGCATGTGGTATGAGCATCTCCCTATAACGTGACATTCATGCTCTCTCTCTGAAAGAAAAAATAATAACCCATGCAATTTTAAGGACAAGCATAAATGTCAGTCACACAGGAATTTGGCAAATAGCTTTACCTCCTGGAAACTTTTAATGATAGAAGAGAAGAGGAATCACTGAGAGCCACTATCAGTAGACTGTCTTAAGTGTATTATGCCCACTCAAGCAAGTGCACTAAGGTATTTTGTTCAGTGCCTATGCAGACCCAAGCGTTTCCCATGCCAGGAGCAGCTGGGGAAAACCTGGATGATCTGCAGTTACACGTAATGAAAACATATCATGCTCTTTCCTGAAGCAATAAACTTGCAGCTTATCCTGTGCTCATTTATACAGCAAAATTGACTGGTCTAATATTAAAAATCTTGTCAAATCACTATCATAATCTTTGTATTTTCTTTTCACAAAATTACTTTAAAGTATATTTTAGCTGTTCAGTGGAGATTCTGTCTGTGCCTGTCACAAACAAAAATGAGAACATAAACTTTAACTGAAAAGATGAGACCAGCTCTAGCTACCTTGCCTCACTGCTGTTATGCAAGAATTATGCTGGCCATATGACAAAGTAAAGAGGAGAGAATAAAAACATTGCTCTTTACATTTGCAAGCTGTGAACTAAATGCTTTCCCACTCCTTTTTAGCACAAACTCAGAAAGGCTACCTCTGTTCTTTTCCTGAGTACAGTGAAATAACAGCTTATTTCAATCAGAACCTGGAAAGTAAGACAACAGAAGCTATTTAATGTAGAAGATTATCTCAAAGAAAGAGAAAATAATACTGCTACAGCTTCTGGGGCAGTCTGAATCCTGAACCTAGTAATGACAGATAATTAGAATCACAAATTCCAGGTAAACAGAATTTAGTTACTTCTGTGCCTTTCATTATTGAATGAAGACAGTGATAACAGCCCCAGCTCCCAGTGTAATTACTTTGTAAATATTTTTAATATGAACTGACTGGAGTAGGGTAATTCCTGGCTGATGCAGAAGATGCAAAATTGCTCTCAGATTTTGGGAAAGATAGATTTCAAGTCATGCAAAGGTAGTTATGGGTAACCAAAACAAACAGTAAAGTATAATCTAAACTCTCAGATTAATCTAACATATCTGACTGCTATCTAGCTTTATATTTTGGAAAAAAAAAGCAACTTTCAGAAACACTTTTAAATAGCTGTTGACAGTCAATTCAAACTGATGTACAAGTAACTGAACTGATACACTGAGGAGGTTTATCTTCAGAGAATGTGAATTTTCTTCAAAAAATGTGTATTCAGCCAATTCCAGACATGCAACTCTCTATATAGACAGCTAATAATTTCACATTAATAATCATAAAATAACAATGTTCATTTGTAAAATACATTTTTGTTCCTTCAGCTACCACTTGTCAAGAATATTAGTTGTTTATTTATTTATTTATTTGTTTGTTTGTTTATTTATTTTATTTATTTATTTTTAAAGCCACTAGGGAGCAGCCACTAGGGTAACAAAAAGAAGTAAAAATAAATTGTAATTTTTCAGTTAAACAAACTGTCCATTCCTGAGTTTCCTCTCAGGAATGATGACACATTTCCTCTCTTCTGGATATATACTGCACTTAAGCATCTACAGATTTTTTCCAGACTTCATTAGATCAAGTAAAATTCAAAGTATGTAGGTTAACAGAAAGCTTTATCCTTGATATAACTGACCTTAAGATTATTTCAAAAATGTGTGCAATACCTGTCTTCTCAGTCTTAAGTCACAGCTTTTTCAGCAAAACTGTGTTTGCTCTTGATGTAATCCATGGCAAAGAAGTTCAGTTGTCCGTAGCCCATGACCCAGTTTTGTATGGCATGGTTTTGTGGCCTTGGCTTTACTGAAAAATTGCTGTTGAGATGATAGAGAAGATACAGGATAAAGCCAAAAAGATGAAAAAAATAAAAATGAAGACAGAAGTGGTATTGTTGAAACAGCAGTAGCAACTGAGAGACTCAGAGAAAATACTGATATGAAAAGGCATAAGACACTGAAAGGAAGCAGTGAGTCAAAAAACAACTTCGAAAAGATCAAGGACCTGCATATTCAAAGGACCACGGCAGGTCTGAAACTTTCCCATCAGAATAATGATTGTCTGTGCAGCAGAGACTCATCAGATGCTTGTGCAGCTAAGCGTACTCATGCTTAGTCTAGTGATTGTTATTCCTATCTACCTATTCTGTGTATTTAGCCAGTAAATAGTAGCTATGTACTTACAAACTGTGTATACTACTATAGTACTACTATACAGCCTCTGCAAATGGTGAACATTGCCCAGACTAAAGGACCCCAATAAATGAAGGGTTACATTTGCCTGAGAATAACTCAAATGTTCAATGAATATAGTGACATACGTAGAAAAAGATGACTTCCAGAAGAAAAAAAAAGTCTTATCATTTTAAGGCATAGTGACAAAGTGAGAACACTAAAGATTGTGTAGCGCATATGCTAATTTTATATTTTAAACCTTGTTCTCTAAGCACTGTATTTTAAGCATGTATATTGATACACAATATCTATGTGTTGTAAGAATTTAATTGGCATATACATGTTTCATAAGAAAGTCCTATAACAATCAGAATAAACAAAAACAGGAAAAAACACAAAACTGTTTCAGGTTGCATAAAACTAAAATCCTATAGGGCACATCTCTGGAATTTGCAAATATCAACAACTGATTCTATTTCAAGGAGTCTTGTAACAGTTTCTAAATCCAACAAGAATTTAGGAAGACATAAATTGGTTCAATCAATGTTGGTTTGCTTCCCAAGCACTTCTGAAACGAGGGATACCAAGGAAATATACAAAAATTGGGTGAAGCTGCCCTGTACCTTTCAGGAGCTCTTGGGATGTAGATAGTCTGTTGCTGTCGGCTGACCCTGGCCAGTAGCTGAGCACCCACGAGCTGCTTGGTCTCTGCTCCCCCATCAGAGCAAGAGAGGTGGGGAGAGAAATGAAGGAACAAAAGCTATTCTCTGTTTTTCTTATTTTAAGACCAGTCATGCTCATTTTATTTTTTTTCTCAGTCTGGATTTTTCTGATCACACTATGTGGCAACCTGAAATCCAAGGACATTGGACCCTCCTCAGGTAAAAGTTATCTGGATTAAGTCCAAGATGTCCCGATGCATTCGTTGCATGTACAGCATAGACTACTGCTAGGCGCACAGAGCTAGATGTGCCCACTCCACTGTTATGTATAAGCATCCCTCTTATGAACCTGTATGTTGCCTGGTATTTGTAGGATAGAAACCCTAGTGAAGGGCATGGCAGGCCTCCTGGTCCCCTCCAGCAGTAGCTCTTCCAATTTTACTTTTCAAAACCTAATAAATTAACAAAACATTGCAATTTTGATTGTAAAATGGTGGGGAAATATTTCAGAGCAACAACAAAAAGTTCAATTTTCAAATACATCCTTATTATGTTCATGTTCCAAATAGGTCAAGTTTCTTTTCAAAAAACAGGCTTGAAATCTATCTCGTATTGAAATCTAAATCATATCTCAATATTTAAATAAACAATGGACAGAATATCCATTTCATTATTGAGTTTTTTTTTTTCTTTTTTTTTTTTTTTTCCTTGAGCATTAACTGAGGACAGCTGAAGTTTTTAACAAACCTTTCAGAGGGTACAATCCAGCCTTTTAAAACTGCTCCAGCCCTGTTTATTCCATAACTCTCTGTGCATTAGCAGTTGATCTATTGAACATTTAAAAATATAATTAGTATGAAGAATATGCCTATTACTGAAAAAAGCAGTATATTTTATTATGAGCCTCTAGGGCTTTGCTGAAAATCTAAGGCTTCTTTGATACTGTCAGATCAAAATCTTTTCATCTCATGTACAGCAACATTCACTTTTTTTTTTTTTTTTTTTTTTTTTTAATTTAAACAAAAGCCTGAGCTCTACAGCAACACTGATCTAAAATTTATACCCTAGATTAAGTTATGTTCTGTTTGGATTTCTTGTGAAGGAGGGAGTGGACCAATCTGCCTAGGCTGAGAAACTGTAAGTTGACTAAGTCAAAAAATCAAGGCAAACATTTTTTTCATGATCAAATGGAAAAATGAAAGAAAACAAACCTATTCTTATTCAGACAGAAAGCTGCTAAATGAAATTCATACACATGGTATTCAGCATTCATATTTACAAAGACATAACTTCATGTGGCATCATCACTCTTCAATTACCAGAGTGGGAAAATTCTTACAAGGAACTTTAAATGAGAAAAACAGACAGAAGGAAAATATTATATTTGTTTCTGTGTGCATGGTGGGAATCACAGAAACGTAATAACAGTTATGAAAAAGATTTTTTCTTGAGGCTAAAACAGACCAGAATTCATTGTTATTGGGTTTTCCATGTGTTACTGTTTCTCAGTAAACAAAATTTATCTGCCATTGTTTCATACCCTTTTGCTGAGATTATTTCTTCTGAACTGTGTGAAGGAAGCTTTTTTGATTTGTTTTGTTTTGTTTTGTATGCTTTAATTTATACCCGTAACTCTATTAAAGTATTCAGTCAGTGCTGCTCAATACCTAAGAATTTTATGTCTTCAGGGAGGAACCATCTGTTGCAACAGGAACAGCATTGTGCCAAGACCCAAAATTTCAAGACACAGTTACATGCTTATACTCACATTTAGGTTCCTGAAAAAAATGCCCCCCTCCTCCCCTCCTTCCCCCTTTTTCTTTTTTTTTTTTTCTTTTCTTTTTTTTTTTTCCAATGTTTATAATTCCCTTCTAAAATATAATGCAAATAGAGTACATTAATTTATCTTGGTGGAAAAGGTCTCCTTGGCACGAGCATATTCCTGAATCATAACACCTAAGAATGAAACTATTCCTGCCACATCAGGAACAGAAGTGTACAAGGTTGCATGTGAAGTATTACAATACAGTAAAACATACAACGTCCAGTGGACAGTAATTCTAGCTAATTTATTTTGACTGAGCTGTACCCATGCAACAAAGATCAGAACTTGAACTAGCTGAAGCATAACAAGACACATTCATGTAGGAACACAAAATTAAAAATGTGCTTCCTGAAGTCAGTCGTAAATTGCCCCTTGCAATCCTCCCACATTTGCTTGTATTTGAATTCACATATGGCACACAATTAGTCCAACACTGCAAACAGAGAAACATAATCAGTAACAACTATAGAGCACATCTGGCCTTAAGGATCCAGAAGATGCTGGCCACATTTACTTTAGGCCACTTAAGACTAGCAGATCATAGACCCTGCTATATTCAACAAGCTTACAATTACACATTGGGAATCAGAATCAATTAGGTATTCAGATACCGGCAAATAGGATATTATGAGAACTATTCACTTCATTTTCATCATTGCCATTTACCGAGGAAATGACTCAAATCCTGTTCTCATTCAAATTACAAGGAAAACTCTCACTGATAGAATATAGAACCAAATCCTGGTCTCATTAAAGAAATTTTCATTTAAAAGCTGTACAGCTAGCAAGTATCCATTATACTGTTCCTTCTGGGACATGTGGAAGCAGTTCACATGTATCTATTTTGTTCAAATTTACTTTCTTCCAGTTTCATTCCAAATCTGGAAAGCTCTTTGGTTAAAAAAAAAATCCACAGGAAGAATGAACTATGTTCTGACAATATTCCTTTCAGTGGAGCATAAACATAACCTCTCCTAAAACATAGGATGCCTGAAGAGATTTGCATGGTAAGATACTTCTACAACCAAGACTGACTGACCATTATTGTCAGTACCTTAAGGGCTGCTCAGACCTTTCTCAGTTCTTGCTCACTACACTGTGTATTCAATGTACATTTAAAAGGTAGCTCTCCTTTTTATCCCAAGATTTTCTCAGGTCACAAAGAATAAAAGGTGACAAGATGCATGTCTGCTTTCACTAACTTTTATGCGTAGCTTGGGTGCTCTGTGATTATCTCCATCTACATTCAGTACTCCTGCAGATACGACTTTGCAGACTCTTAATTTTCTTCTATTTTTGATATACAAGACCATTTGGAAACTGACTTGATGGCTCTGTGGGTATTTGTTGTTACAGATTTCTTGGTGAAGAAGATCCAGCAGCAAAATGTGATAAACATTTTAAAGAGAATATGAGATATTACAAGGTGTATGGTTTATGCAAGTAGTAAAACGAACTGGATGGATAGATAAGGGTGTTTTAACCTCTATATGAACTCTCATCATGTCATTTAAAACATTCTAACTGTTTAGCATTATAATAAAAAATTAATTGAAGCTATTCTTTTAAGAATTAGTAACAGTACCATTGTAATAATAATTTTTAAAAAATCAATAAAATTGGACCCTGTTTTTGTATAACAAAAAAAATACTGTCTTTTATGAGTAGATAAGACATTGGTGAACACCTGGATGGAAAGTGCACTTGTGATGGTCCTTGAAAAAACATTAAAACTGTTTTCAAGGTCTCCCTCGGCACATAAAGTAGACAAAACTAAACTGCTTTCACATGGACTGTGAAGAAATGTTTTATGAAGCAAATCACTAGTATTTTATGAAATTTTATAAAGGAATCAGATGCGAAAGTACAGGATTCATATAAATACACATTGTTTCTCAGATGCAAAAGGATTCAACAATGGCATGTATGGACAAGTGTATTGTATGTGGAGAACTGTTTAACGATGCAAATTTATAATTTATCCCATTGGGGAAGGCAACAACTTGAGAAATCAAAATGAATGAAACACAGGCCTTTTGTAAGTTGTAAATGTACTTGGTGAATATTGTTCTAGGCATCTCTTTCATTAATTCCAAATAAACTCAACCATTACTGTATTAATTTATCTTTACAATGGAAATTGCTCCAAAAATGTCAACACATATTAAAGCATTTCTGAAACAATGCTACAATTCATAATGGTAGCCTGACTGTAAAGATACCACAGCAATTGTTAATAAAACAGAGCAATGTTATTAAAGGATTACAAAACAGCCAGAACTAACAAACATAAAAAGTACTGTCTGTTGATTTCAAGAAATTAAAAATGAGCAAAATAATCTAGAATTGTTGGAATACAGTGACATAAGAAATAATCTCCTTCTCAGACAAATCTGTCATGTTCCTAGGATGGTTGTAGTTTCCAGAATATAGACTTCTGGGGAATTAATGTTGTAGAATTACAGGAATGTGCAAAGAAAAAACAATGTTTTGTCAGACTCTGTGCAAACCAAGTAGTCCCCCAGTAAAGTGCCAGTCATAAGATTGACCTTGCCTAACTTAAGCCATTTAGAAAATAAATATCTCCAAGCTCATTGCTGAGTCTTGGTAAAGTATATCAGAATTTTAAGAAGCGGTATGTATGGTTGCACATATGTTCTTTCTGCTCCAGCCTCCCCACATGAGGGCTGATTTTGCAGTACCAAACCAGAATAAACACAGATGCAGCATAAGATATTTAAATCAGATTCTGTGCTATCCAAGCCACTTGATATTTTTCCCTGAGAATATGGCAAATGATACACAAGCAGAATGGATCAACATTGTTTCCTTCAAGAAAATCAGTGAATGTAGGGCCAGCAAGAAAATAGTCTTCAGAGCCTGGCATCTTCTATGGTGTCATGAAATCACTAAGAAAAGCTGTTTATAAAATTCAGTTTGTAGATGGCCCTAGAAGTGTATTTTCTAAATACACTCGATACATCATTCCACTGACAATAGGAAAACAATGGGGAGCGATGATGATATTTTCTTTCCCATGGTGAGAAAAGTGAGCACATGAATACTGGGGAGTAGTCCCTTAGGAGTATTTCCAAAGCCCTTTGAAAGATTTGTGAGTAATCCAAACAAGGTCAGCTTCTGATTATGTGAAGCCTATAGATGATGCAATATGCTTAATGAACAGATAATTACAACTATTCTAACTAAACAGTTTCTGGTCCAGATCTAGAAATACTTTACCAATATGAACATTGTCATACAAGACCAGGATTTCTCCTCCTAGTACAAAATGCAGAACAGCAGGCATAGTATATTGGCACTATGAAATATCCAAATGTTTTTAAGAAAGGACTCAATTCACTGAGTACATTGTGCATTATTAATGGTCTGTTCAGACAAGAAGGCAATGTTGTGGCAGAGTTATATCAGAGCTCCATCAGGGTTAAACCAGCAATAATGCTAGTTTTAATGAAGTTACCGCTCATTTATACCAGCTTAAATAAATATAAAACCTGTGCTACTAAAGCTCTTTATTTTTACATTATAACTTTCTCAAATTAAATGTATCAGAATTTCAGATGATTAGTCTTTTTATTTTATTTTATTGTTAATAAAACATTGCAAGAAAAAATAAGCTTCTTTCTCATCAGGGACACCGTTGCTTGTGCTTGTGGATGCGGCATAGAAAAGGATACAGGGCTGTCAAGCAATGACAGTTTGAATGAAAGATTTCAAAGAAACAGGAATGTGGAAAAATGTCTCTGGGACACAGAAAAGTGAGAAGATGTTTAAGAAACAACTTCAAATTCAGGCAAAATAAAAGCTTCTCCTGCCAAATGAGTGAAACTTGTCAAATTTACTAGATCTCTTAATTAACTGGGAACATGAAAGAAACTCCCTTTGAGGGATTCAAGCTCACAGGCATCATGGCTAGCTCTTTTTGGAGAGAATATAAAATGAACAATGCATTTATTAAGCTCATAAAGCAATCTGGAGTAACTGAAAGATCAGGGAAGAAATTATTCATGCTCGATGTGGAAATAGTGTTTTTTTAACTGGGGGCAGAGAAGGGTTAAAAACACTTGACAAACTTCATGTTTTTCTGATATACTGGAGGGTAGAGAAAGGACTTGGACTATGTCATATCCAACCCGCTCAAAATCCCTTTCTTTCAAAATTTGCAGACCTATATTATATTTAACAGATTTTTGTAAACAAGTTTTATAGGAATCAGAAACCCAGTAAGACAAAAAACAAAATAAACCTAACAGTTGTGCAGATGATTTGACTCTTCTGACAGCCCAATGCTGCTGCATGAAACATTGAGCTGAAAGACAATGACAGAATTAAAAGCACTGCTAGTAGTATTAGTTGCACTTTGAGGGAATTAGGCTGGATAAACACACAAAAACAAAAAAGCACAACTTCCTTACTAGGACATTACTTTCTCCTGTGTTCCATACACTTCACAGAGCCTGCTGGAAGAAATGATGGTGATTTTTTTTGTTTTGTTTTGTTTTGTTTTGTTTTGTTTTCCTAAATACAAGTAAGCAGAGATTCCACTTGCCATCAGGGTCACAAAAGGGATTGTGACCTTTAAATATAACTCTCCTCCCCCATTTCCAGAGTTCACGTTTTTAGCACTTTCTGAAAAATTGACTTCTTTTAAACCATTGATCTGAAAACCTAAACCACTAATCTGATCAAAATTATTAAACCTGAAAAATTCAGTTCTGAGTGAGTGAAGGATTGAAAAGTCCTTCCTCAGATGACATACTTCTCCCAGTAGCAAAGAGACAAGTAATCCTTAGTGCCTTGCTGTTCCTTAGATGAACAAATAACAATATCAGTGTAAGCATGGACTCCATGAACAGACACAGTCAAGGACTGAGGGTGCATTTTAATACCAGAATCAATCAAGGACATAGGGTACAAGATTAAGGTTTGGTTTACTTTGTGCATCCTTTCTTTTTTCTTTTTTCTTTTTTCTTTTTTCTTTTTTCTTTTTTCTTTTTTCTTTTTTCTTTTTTCTTTTTTCTTTTTTCTTTTTTCTTTTTTAATTAATTTCAGTTCGTATCCACAAAAACCTTTAAATATTAATTGAAACATATCTATTAAGGCATATGTTGATCAGGGACCTCTAGTGAGAAAAAAAAAAAAAAAAAAAAAAAAGATTTGGAAGAACAAACAACAGGGCTAATATTTTAATATAAAATAGCTTTTTTTTTTTTCCTATTTTCTTCCTTTTTTTTTTTTATTTTAATATTCTGTAGAGTCCAACATTCTTCTTGCAAGCAAAGGAACTGGGCTATAAACAATTTCAGTGGGGCACTTCAGTGAACAGAAAATATCTCTGTAGTTTCTGACAAATCCATTCATTAGTAGTCTCTTAGCTGAGCTAAAAAGAAACAGAAAATAGCTATGCTAGGAAAAACAAAATGTTTTTACTTTTATTTTAGCATTAAAAGTTTTGTGTATGCACAAACCTTTGTATGGTTTGAAGACATATAACCGAAATGTAGTTTTTTCTCATCCCTGAGTTACAGCACGTTATGTCATTACACTGCCCTGAAAGTCTAGATGTTGGAAACTTTATCAGTGTTCTTTTACTCCCTCTTTTGATTCCAAACTGAAGGAAAGAGCTTTGAGAGCATGCAAAGGCCAGACAAGAGCAAGACACTTTGAATGAAGTTAAATAAGATGTTATGTATACCAAGCCAGAAGGGAAAGGACCCCAGTCCAGGAAGCTGTGCAGGAGCACCAAGTGTAGGAGCAGTCCTTCAACTTCTGTGGAAACTCGATGCATGTGAATATTAGCCAGAAATAAACTACACCACTATACTATCAAATAAAAATCTGCGCAACAGCTGATGTTCCTGAGAATGACTATAATCCTCTTCACCACTTCTGTTGCTGGTGGAAAGCAAGACAGAAACTGGCTTACAGGAATAAATCAAGCTTCAAAGGTCAATTGGTTGGTTTGGCTTTGCATAAACCCTGCATTCATGTTTGGATCTAATCCAGCCCAGCCAAGTGGTTGGTGGGATTAATTCAAATAGAACTTTTCCCTCCATTACTATGGCATTACTGCCAGTAGCTTTACTAACTGTTGCCTGTACTCTGCAGTACATAGAAGATGAGCATACATATATACAATACATTCCTATGCTGGCTCTCACTAATGTCATTTCTAATTTGCCTATTTCTGCACCTGGACAGCAGAGGCCATCAAAGAACAGTTAAACACAGAAGCTTCTGATCTGAACTTATTTTGAAGAAACCTCCTGGAAGTAACAAGACTAGTAGAATGCTCAATAAGATAAAATATTTAAGAGAAAATAATGTGAATGCCTTAGCATACAGAATTTAGTCAAAGAAATTAAAATTTCCTAGTGTTTACTAACTGGACACAGTCATTTTCAAAGGAACAAGTGAGGAGAATCTCGCTTCCCAAACTAGAAGATGCAGGAAATAAAATGTGTATAAACTGTATGAGTGCAAGAACTCTTCATATGAAGGATAAAAAATGGCTGATCTTCTAGTTTTGAGGGATTTGGGGAGTTTTGTGTCTTTATGTATTATAGTATTTTGCTATGGTATTTGTAGTTTTTATATTATCATTTACCAATGAAGGAACAGCTTCACTGTCCTAATGGTATGCCAGAGAAGGATGACACAAATCCCACCACTAATGTGAGGGGATGGTTGACATTATTCCCTGCATAAGGCTTCCTCTATCTGCTTTTTCTTAGGAGGCTCACTAAATTTCTCTGTTAAAGACAGCATGACCCTGAGCAAAATTTCATGGTAATTTTTTCTATCAGAAAATGTCATACCTTGAAAAAAAGTCCCTTTGCTCCATAGTAAAGCAGCTCATGCAAGATAAGTAGCCTTCACTGTGTGGATAGATGTTACATTAGTGGCTGTATGTTAGTCCTGTTTCTCAGGGAATTACTCTTGCATGTGGGGAATTCCTGGGTAACTTGGTAAACTGGGTTTTCAGTGGCTCCATACACCACATATTTGGCAACAACTGGAAGTCAACATCTTTTTCTTGCCAGATTGTGTTACCTCCTTTCTGGGCTAGAGTAATAAATAAGGTTTCTGGTTTGACAGAAACTCTTAAGTCAATTATTATGTCTTATCTTTTTGTTTGTTTGTTTTGCTTCCTTCCTTCAAGCACCCCCAATATACTTTCTATTTTTATTTGAGTGGAAAGGGGAGTTTTAGAGCGTGCTTTTGTTAAAATGTGAGCCAAATAACTCCTATTTAATGCTTAAATATCTGAAGCCAAAGAATGGGCATAGGGATTGATATAATGTAACATCAATATAAAGGGAAGAGCAGAGAAATTTGGAAGAAGATTCAAGAATTCCTCAAAGATGCCCATGTCTCCCAAGGAAGCTACAGATGTAGTGAAGGACAAAGACAAAATAAACAGAGCTTGAATACACGGAAAACCTCTTATAGCCTCATTAACTGAAACAAAAAGGAAATCCCTACCTACCTTTGAGAAGATGTTTAGTGAATTTTGGTGAATTTGTACAGTATTATGACTCTTCACAATTCTATCTTTCTGAATTTGTGCTGAGAATTTAGGCCCTAATTTCCACAGATGTAGTAACCTCGTACCATGCAGGAAGAACAGAACATTATGGAGTCTGGTTTCAGCAACAGAAATGCCCATTAGACACTGTTTCTTGCTGGAAGTGGTTTAGCTTAAAGAAGAATGGCTTCAGGCACGTACCAAGCTCTTTTCTTGTAAGAAACTCCTATTTTGTAATGATAGAATTTAAACTTGAATGAGTGTCCAAAAGCTTTTAGTGGCTTACGCAAATTGAACCAAATCATTTAGCACTTGTCCATTATTAAACCACAACATTAAAAACTATTTTACTTACACTAAATTAAACCAAACAGGATAATACTATGTTTCAGGTGGCACTTAAAAACCTTTCAAGTCCCAAGAAATAAAGCATCAACAGGATTAGCAAGTCTTTTGGTGTCCCAAAGTATAAACGTATCAGCTTCATTAATATGAAAACATTTGGTAGGAAGAGAAAAACACCAAACCCAAAGAATTAAAGTTTAGTATGCAAGTACTTTATCTCCCTGGGAGGTAGGAATGGAAATTGTTGAATGAAAGAAGAATAGCCCTTCCTGCATTCATTTTTGCAATGCATGTGTCAGGGGGATTCACGTTATTAAAAAAAACACAGGCAAAAATCATTTGATGTGACAGGTGCATAAGCTTCTGCAGATCTGAAGGGATCTTTGCAGATTAAAGTGTTTGGAGAAGATACAGATTAAAAGAATGTGTGGAGCTTTCATTTAGACACAGCAAAAAAGAGATAGTGACTTTGCCTAAAATACACTGGGGTAATGCATGATATTATGCAGTGCATGATATTATGCAGTATTTCTGGTGAGATAGGGCTATTGAAAAATTAAATCCTCTAGAACAGTAGTGTAATTAAACACTTATAAAAAAGAAAAGATACAGACTTTTATTAGGGACTCAATAATTCACGTCTATGAAAAATCTCAGATTTCTAGGCTGGGTAATTCAGTGAAGTGTGTTAATAGCCTCTGTGGAATCAAATATGGATTTACATAACTATGCATGTCATAAGCAATGGGCCAAATGGATTTAACACAAGGGAATATGGAGGAGTTTTAGAAGGCATTATAAGAAAATGCTTTAATTTTTATTACTATTTTCCCAATATTAGCCAAAAATAAAAAAATTTTAAAAAAATCCCAAACCAAACCAACCAACCAACCAACCAACCAAAAAAAAAAACCAACCAACCAACCAAAAAAAAAAAAAAAAACACCAGGGGGCTCATTCTAACACAAAAGACATTCCAGCCATAAAAAAGATTCTGTCTGCAAGGTGAAATAATTCACATGAAATAAAACTTCTACAAGATATTTTCCTAGGTATAAAAGGACTGGTAAACAACACCAGTACACATATTTATAAATGTAAAGGTTACAGAATAAAAAATAAAAACGATGATGGTGATACTGTGCCATTTCTGAAAGGCATGCTCCTAGGAATAACCACTAGAGCAAAAACGACGCTAGAGATGACAGAACCGTGAGAATGCCTCATAATGCGCAAGATTCATGACAACGCCTGGAAAATCTTTGAGATCATCCACAGTCCTCAGCTGATCAAAATTATCGAAGGAAGGGCACAGGTCATCAAATGGATGATGACATACACTACTATCCTACACAACATGATGTCATTGATTCTTATCCAGAAATATTGCAACTTGCTATCTTGCCTGAAAAAATGGCTTCAGTTGGAGCTCTGTCAGTCTGCTTCCTTAACTAAGTCTAATCACCATTCTTTCTTACTTTCAGCAGAACAGCTAAGAAGGACTGCAAAACAAGATGACCATAAATTACAGTATCCGTTGAAGACATTTTCTATTCTGGTCTCTCACATTTTTGGGTTGGAATTTTATGGATGCTTCCATGTTTAATTATAATCATGCACAGACTTTTCTCTTAAAATCACTGTTTTTCCTGTAATGGTGCTCCAGGTTTCTTTATATAATTAATATATCATTCCAGGACTAAATTTGAAAAGGTAACTGTTCTTTTTAAACATTCATACTTGAAGCTAATACACCTTAAAATGTCCTAGCAATCATTTTCTATTTGGATAGTAATGCTGGCTTAAATTATCTAAAAATTAGGGGTTAGCAGTGCTTGAGAGATTAGAAATAAATGATTTCTTAGATCCCTTTTTGCCTTGCTTTTACAGTACACATTATTGAAAAGAACACTGCTGCAAATAGTGGTTGAGAAGCAGAATTGTGACAAGAGGAAGGTAGCTGGAACCTTCTTTCCCTTCTCTCAGTCTGCAAGTTTGCATCTCAGAAATACTCCCTGCTCACTGAAATCCAAGCTTGTTATATGGGAACAAGTCTGGTGGCCTGCAACACATTTTTTCCCTCGGTTCTTGGGAGTCAGACTGTTAATTTGCATCTCTCCATAGCAACTGAGACTGGGAAAAATGTTTCTAAGATCTGAGAGAAGAATACTTTTCATTTTCCACATTTCAATTGGTGTGTATTTCATGGGACATAAGATAGATTTTCATCATGCAAAAGTGGAGTGATCCTATTCTTACTGAAAATCATGATGTTGAGACCTGGTATGATGGGAATCCTAAAATGCTTTGTTCTACAAGAGATGCTGAAGTGAGACCATAAAGAAAAACTGAATCCTTCAGTTCTGATCCTCTTTTCCTGCCTTTTCAAGTTTCAAACCTACCATCTCATTCCTTCTCTTTTCATTTACTCCTTAACCTCCCAGCTAATAACATCTCCCTTTTCCGTCAAAACGCAGGTCATAGGGGATGAGTCAACTATACACTTTATTATCATGAAATTTCTGTTAGGAATTAGGATGCAAACCTATGCATAGAAGGAATTTGAAACCACACATGGAAAACAGGTAAGACTATGAATGGGCATGTATGTATGCAATATAAAAATGCTGTTTAGTCTCTTTGAGGACTAATAGCATTCATTTCTTCTGTTCCTCCATCTCCAGACCACTTCACTATAGCATTCATTTCGCTTCTATTTTACATATTTACTTTTTATAGTTGTATTATTGCCCTTTCCTTTCTAGCTCCGTGGGCCATGTGAATTGCATTAGAGATAACCAGGAGAACCCTGTCAAGCCAAACCATGGCTTAGCATTCCGCTATTAACAGCACAGGAGAAAAGCACAGAAAACCATACCAGAACAACCAGTAGTTTTTACTGGTTTCCATTTTCCTAGACTGTCTACTGCTTTGGTTAAGCAGAACACAGTAAGCAGACCTAGTGAACACCAGCCTGTGAAAAAATATTTGGGGGAAGTATGCTTAAATATATCTTGCTCCTTTACATACTCATCTTCCATGCATTTTATCAAGTGTATTTAGTAATAATTGTGCACACATTTAGATTACCATCATATTTTACATCAATCATATTATTCATTTGACTTAAGTGAAATCAATCGTAGGTTACACTGTAATAAAAATATAACTAATTGCTACCTTGCAGAAATCAAATTTTGAAAAAAAAGTTAGTATACAGTTTCCACCTAGTAGCTTAAAGAACTATCACATTTTCTCTTCCCATGTTAAATACAAAGTTACTGTTGGGAAGGAGCTCTTTTCTATCAGCATATTCACACATTATATACTTCAGTAAAGGTAAAATCCTCAGGGCTTATTTTTCCCTGGTTGCACTTTTTAAAAAACTGGAAATCTCTTAATATGGGTAATTAGTTGTAGCTAAATGTTATTGCCAGCTTGAAGTGAGGGATCTCTTCCTTGCAGCACTGATAAAATACCATGCCCCAGGCCTCTGCTTAGTTGTCTGATTTCAAATGGTAAAATCACTTTAAGATCGTGTTATTATAGACTTGTAAACAGTGGAGCCATGCTAAGGAGTTCAGAAGTGACTTGGGCACCTCTCCTGACAACACTTGTTATCCCCATGTAAACCCATGTTTAACCTTTACCACAAAACTATGCTTAATTTCTGTAAGTGCAGAGAACGTTTTTTTGATGATTAAAAATAAAACCACCAAAGCTTGAGAAGTGAATTTATTGATGAAGTTCAAGCTAAAATAAACTTCCAAATATGAATGGCTGTTTTCTTAATACACTCATGATGCCTCTACTTTATCTCCTCTGCTAATAGGATGACGGAAAGAAAGTAAACTTTAATATCTTAAAATCTACTACTTCCTTACAGGCTCTCCTTGTCTATGACAGAGATGTGATTTCACCACTAGAGCATATAGGTCATTTAATGAATTTGATATTAGGCTGTTAAAACAAATAAACAAACAAGCATTGTGATGTTTAAAAACTATATGCTAAATATTAATTTACTTAAATGAATTTTAACACCCAGTATCTCCTTCCCCTGGCCATTTTTCTCCTTCCCCTGGCCATTTTCAATCTTAGATAATTTTTCAATTGAAAAATTATCTAAGATTAACTAAAGGTATCAGAATTTAACTTGTAATGAATATTTTGCATCAACAATATTTTAAAGTACAGTCTAACTATATTCATGATCTCTAGCGCTGGGGGCTCACATGTTCAGATGCCAGCAACTGGGTAGACTGTGTGTCTGAGCCCAGCTGCTGTGGTGATATGCCTTGCCTTATACATGTGTGTATATACATATATTCTCACTAGACAGGCATACTGACCAGCCAAATAATTACATATCACTGGTCCTTTTTATCCCCTTACCTCTCCTTCTTCTCCCTCTTGTTCCTCCTTAAATCACCTGGATCCCTCCCTTGTCCCACTTTTTTTTCCTCCCCTAAAC
This sequence comes from Cygnus olor, assembly GCF_009769625.2. NCBI lineage: Eukaryota > Metazoa > Chordata > Aves > Anseriformes > Anatidae > Cygnus > Cygnus olor. Next base: position 87,042,373 of record NC_049170.1, on the reverse strand, counting down.
ATCCCACAATAAGTCCCATGTGACCGTAAACTGCTTTCCCCTGCACCCCATAATATGTCCCACACTCAGGCAGCAACGCCCTTAGTCTGAAAGGCGGTCTGGAGAGCTGCTCCCTGTGGCTCACTGGGACCTGTTCCATGCCTGGACACTGGGGCTGATGGCTCAGCTGGGACAAGGTGGCTGTTCCTCAGGAGTCCTTCATTCGGGTTCCCACCTGCTCTTCTGTGTCCCTCTGGGCTTGTGGGGAGGGGCCGTTGCCAGGTTTTGCTTTGGGCTCTCCCTCTTGCCATTGTCACTTTGTGCACTTACCGATAAGCTTTACAACATAAACAGTACTGAAAGAGACCAGATCCAAGTGAAAAGCTCTGTCTAAAAATCCTGCTTTCTAATGTTTTTCTACCTCTTGGGTCAAAGTTATAATTTTCTCTAACACATCCAGTATGTTTTACCTGTAGTGCAATATGATTGGTTTCAGTCATTTCTTTAATACCTGGGTCAACTTTTGCTCCAAAAGCCACCTGGTGCTCTGCAGTTCTGTTCTCTATCCAAAATTCTTGACTTAATTCTATCAGGTACTCCAGTTTCCTTCTGACCACATTTCATCATGATATGCTGGGGAAGCTCCCCCTCAGCAATGATTTTTTTTCTAAAACTGGTCATTACTGCTTCAGTAAACACCCAGCCCAGAGCATCAAATGAGGGGAGCAGCTGCTGACCCCCTGCACACTGCCAGCTGGAGCAGCCAGAGAAACTTGATCCATGCAGTGATCAGCCAGCAATGACAGTGAACCTGAAGCAGGATCTTTGAGGAAGACTCAAGCATTAAGGAGAAAACTACTTTACACCTTTAGTAAAGATCTTTTCATATGGCTGAGATGTTATTGCGATCCAATATTGCTAGTAGATCTGGGGGGTATGACAGAATAGTAATAAGAATTAAGCCCTTCAGTTTCATTAGATAAATACAAAACCCACAGAATCACACAATCTTCAGTAGTTAGAATTTCTAATAATGTAAGATGGTAAATCTCACATATTTTTCAAGGTGCTGTAAGGCATTAACTAATGAATTTTCATATTTCATCTGGAAGAGGTAAAAACATGTAAAGTTAGGTTAACTCAGACAAGATCATACAAGTTACATAAGTAATTACATCATGACTAAGGCAGAGACTGACTTCTGCAAATTAATACCTAATCCACTTTCTCTTTTAAGGTAAAACACTGTATTGTTTAATGAATTCTAAATGCTTTTGCTGGTGAGTTAACTGTTTTATAGAGAACTGCAAATTTTACCATCCACTGTTATACAGGACAAAACCATAGAAATGTGTATGGAATTTGAATTGAAATCAGAGAGTTCTGTGGTCAATGAGGGATGTAAAAAACAACAACAACAAAACCAACAAAAACCAACAAAAAACACACATCAAGAAGTGACTGGATCACTCATATTTTTCATTCCTTAAATTTCTTTCTTTGAATTTTGAGAAGAAAACATAGTACTATTACTTTTATCTTCAGTAAACACCATTGAGAATACTTTCAGCTCCTATCTTTAAGCCTAGTACAGGCTGGTGTTATTTTGTGTGTGAAGCTCGTTTAAAAGCAAAATAGTATTATCTGTGCTTATGTTTTTCTTTCATGGAAAAGAATTTCTTTATATCCCTATCAAGTAAATTCTTTCTAGAGTAAGTAAAAATTTCATAGTGATATAAAGGTTAAGTGCTCACAGGTATAGACATTCCATGGGAAGGGATTTATTTATTTAAACAAACTCTGTCAATATCTGCAGTAACTACGTGGTCTGATCATTGTAGCCCAATGAGAGCAGATCTGTAGAGCAAAGCAGACAGTGCAAACATCTACTTCATATGTTACATATAAAGTGTGTCATGTCAAGGGATTTTATTTTAGACTGGCTCTAGTGTGGTACAGATTTAGACTAGTCTTAGTAGTTGGTATGAATTAGGTGTGAATCTTCTCTTTTAGACACGTTTTAAAGGAATACAGTGTATGTTGTAGCAAAGCACAGCAAGAAGGGATAGTTGGCAAATTGTCGGCAAAAGTAAGCTCCTCATCTGAACTGAAATGTTAACATATCCTGTGGCTTGTAGGAACCAACTGTAAGGAAAGAAGAACAAACCACCAAACTGTCAGAACATATAAAGCAGATTATGACCCACAGATAGAGAGCAAGTAGAGGATGGTCTGTACTCCCAGCATTTCACTAGGTATAAAAATTTACCAAGGTCAACATTTCATGGAATTTTAAAATAGATAAGAGATTATTTTTCTCTTCTCTTTTTTTACACCTGTCTTCCATGTTTCTTATTGAGGTCTCTGCTAAATGTATCAGAAATAAGGTTGAAACCTTTCTATCTTATGGAAAACAAAAATTACTAAGAAAGGTTAAGTGATTCAGCAAAAACAATCTTCCCGGAGATTTCAAATGGGGTGTTTTGAAACTAGTTTAAACCAAGATTAGTGTCTACAGAAAACAGGATAAAAGGAAAACAGGTCTGAAGATGACTTTAGAAGTAATATGATTGCTCTGCAATGACTCTACAGATTTTTTTGTGGGGATGATTTAAAATACTCTGTTAAAAGATTAAATTATGTACAACCCATATAATATGCCAAAGGCTCTGATCTTCTAAATAGGGCAGCTCTGTCTTTTTGCAAGTATAGGCAAAACTTAGGGCAATAGATGTTCCTTTACAAACTGCCTTATCACCAAGTATCTAAAAAAGTAGTTCCCAAGGGCCTATTTTTCAAAACTAATTTTGGAAAATGTTTTGTTTTGAGGCACAGTTGCCTCTAGCTAAACGCTTATTGACTGGAACATCTCAGCTAGAACTGCATAGTTAAGATATAGCTTTTCAGCTGGCTGGATTATGTCTTGTAATTGCTCTAGTTGCATTATCTGAATTCATGTATGCATAATGTGAAACAGTTCTACTTCTTTTGTGATGTTCCTGTTTTCCAAACACAGGTTTCAAAAAGCCAGGAGCAATTTTGCTCATCACATGCTGTTCTTCTGCTGTCAAGTACAAAATCAACAGAGGCAACAGTAATGTTAGGGGCTGGTATCTGCAAATAGCAATACCTGCCCTGTTAGTGCCGTTCTCATACTGCCTAGTTGAGTCCTTCTGCATCTCTTCATAAGGATCAGAACTTTCCTTTTTATTATATATGGTTTAGTACAAGTAATTTTTCCTTTACAAAATGTACTTCATGATGGATAAAGCACTAGTTTTGAGACACAGAAACTTCTAAGGTAAGAGTAATTCATGGAATTAGAAGTATTTGAGGGTCGCTTTAGTTTCAGAATTTGGGATGCAGTCTTTTCCCTTAAATTTACACTCTGTTTACATTCATTCTACACGTCTGTTCTCTTTGCTTCTCTTGAGGCAAATTCCCACAAATACAAGCTTTCATACAAAGGAGACTTTCTGAGTATTTGAAATAACACTGACACTTTAGTCTGGACTTTAAAACTAATACTCACAAAATAAGCTGCAGTCTTTACTTCAGCATAACTTCCCTTGAAATAGAATTGGGTACATTTGTAAATCTACAAGACCATTTCCCATATGATTTATCCTACAGAACACACATAGATATTTACAAATATGGAAATACAGTCATCATACCAATAGCAACTCTGCAGAAAGGCAACCCTTCCTTACAGTAGTTGCCATTTAGAAGTCTGGATAATAAAATTAAGTATACATTCATGTATAGCTCAGCCTAGAGCAAATGCAGTATTTGCAAATAGGTAAAAAGAAAAAAAAAGTGTTTAATATCTCTATCAAATTTTCAGATATTTCCCTACATTGTTTGACTGGTCTCATCTTAAGCTAAAAGATAGTTTAAACACCCTGAGTGATACCAATGTTGACCTTGACTCCCTCCCCACAGGCTCAGACAACCTCTTCTATCTCACCATCCCTCCCTTTAGAAATAAATACCGTTTAAAATTGGGGAACCTTCCAATATTATCATTCCCTGTTATGACACATATGTTTTCACTTCTTGCTTTTCTCTTCTGTTCCCTCCCATTCCATGGTTTTTCTTCCAGCTTCTGTAGCCTGAAGTCTCTTGCCCCCATGTTCTTTGTAGTACTTTGGAATGCTCAGCTGATACTTCACGTTTTCCATGCCATTTCTCATTTCCATAAGTCACATAGTACTCTTATCTACAAAACTTCACATTCAAGTCTATACCTCATTTATTTCAGCTCTTCATTCAGTGTTTTATTTGAAACACTATGCATTCTTTTACCTTTGTTTCCTTTTTCACAGACTGCAGGCAACTTTACTCTTACATACTTTACATGGAAACATGCTTTGACATGTCTATCAGATGGAAGGACTGTATGTTATTTGAAAACAGATGCAATTGCCTTAGTGAGTACTATGACCTTGGCGGAGGTCTGGGGCTATCAGTTCAATCCCAGTTATGATTCTGCCTGCTGGTTTTGATTAAACGAAGGACCAAAGGAGAAAATGTCAAACATATGGACTACAAATAAACAAACACATTACCATGTCTGGTGTCAAGGAAGGTGTATTGGTATGACAGATGATAATGGACCCAAGAGGTGCCAAAGAAGATTTTCATTAGAGGTTGGACCTTAGAAACAGTAACAGTTTTGAAGCACCAAAGTTTGCCTGTGGAAATGTTCCTGTCCTCATCCCTGGAGCTCTTTCCAAAAAGTTTAGAAAAGCACAGCAGGAATGACACAGCTATGAAGAAGAGCAGAAGAGAGGACCTGATGTTTCTTGAGAGCTGTGGTGGTTTTACTCAGGTGGGCAGCCGAGTTCCACCACAACCGCTCTCTCACTCCCCCTCCTCAAAGAGGAACGGGGAGAAAATACGATGAAAAGGGCTCAAGGGTTGAGATAAGGACAGGGAGATCGCACAGTAATTATTGTGATGGGCAAAACAGACTCAGCATAGGGAGACAGTAAGATTTATTACCTATTACTAACAAGCTAGAGAAGCGAGAAACAAAGGAAAGAAACCAAAAGCACCTTCCCCCCCACTCTACCCTCTTCTACCTCTTCCACCCTCTTCTACCTCCTCCCCCCTGAGCGGCGAAGGGGAACGGGGGAATGGGGGTTATGGTCAGTCTATAGCGATTCTTTGCCGCCGCTCCTTCTCGGTCACTCTTGTCCCCTGTGCTGTGGGGTCCCTCCCACAGGATGCAGTCCTTGCTGAACTGATCCGGCATGGGCTGCCCACAGGCAGCAGCTCTTCAAGAACTGCTCCAGATACGGGTCCGTACCACAGGGTCCATCCCTCAGGAGCAAACTGGTCCAACCTGGATCCCCCACAGGCAGCAGCTCCTGCCAGGTCACCTGCTCCTGCATGGTCTCCTCTCCACGGGCTACAAGTCCGGCCTGGAATCTGCTCCGACCGGGGTCTTCCACAGGCCGCAGCCTCCGTCGGTGCAGGTCCACCTGCTCCACCGTGGTCTCCTCCACGGGCTGCAGCGTGGAACCCTGCTCCACCGTGGTACTCCATGGGCTGCAGGGGGACAGCCTGCTTCACCATGGTCCTCACTACAGGCCACAGGGGACTTCTGCTCCGGTGCCTGGAGCACCTCTCCCCTTCCTTCTTCACTGACCTTGGCGCCTGCAAGGCTGTTCCTCACTCCTCTCACTCTCCCAGCTGCTGTGTGGCGCAGCGTTTTTTTTTTCCTGTCTTAAATATTCTCTCACAGAGGTGCAAAACAACATCCCTTATTGGCTCAGCTCTGGTCAGCAGTGGGGCCCTTACCAAACATGGGGCAGCTTCTAGATCCTTCTCACAGAAGCCACCCCTACGGCCCCCTGCTACCAAAACCTTGCCACGTAAACCCACTACAAGAGCCCATCTAGCCAGAAAGCCAGTGAAATTTTTAACTCCTTCCCACCCAGTTCAAGGAAACTGTAGCAACCCACAAGAGGGAATATTCCATTCTAAGCAGTGAGGGTTTTCAACACCACAGTGCATCACACTTTATGCTGTATCTGAAAGCCTAAGGTATGCAGGGAAGAGGCAGGAAAAGATAGATGCAAGTGGGCTTTTAATGATACCTGTTCTGGTAATTTAATCTAGCTTTGTAACTGTGAAAATTAGCATTTTTGTGGAACCTCTGATCTCCAGCACATTCATTACATTCGGTCTGTTAGTCTCAAACTGGGTCTGATCCTTATAGCAAAGAAGGCCAACAGCATCCTGGGTTGCATTAGTAAACACATTACTAGTAGGTCAAGGGAGCTGATATCTATGTTGAACTCTCAGCTGGAGAACTGGAACGCTGGGTCCAGTTCTGAGCTCCCCAGTACAAGAAAGATGTGGAGCAAGTCCAGTAAAGAACCACAAAGTAGACTTAGGGACTGGAGCATCTTTCACGTTAGAAAAGGCTGAGAGAGTTGGGATTGTTTGGCCTGAAGAAGAGCAGATTCAGTAGGAATCTTATTGATGTATACAGATATCTGATGGTTAGGAGAGAAGAAGGGGGAGTCAGAGTCATCTCAGTCATGTCCAGTGACAGAACAAGAGGCGTGGATTTAAAACAAAGAAATGAAAAAAAAACCAAAAAACAAAAAAAACAGTATTTTCCATCTGAACATAAGAAAATGTTTCTGTATAACAGGGGTAGTCAAATGTTGGAACATGTTAGCAAGGGACGTTGTGACATTTCCACCCTTAGAGATAGACAGACACTTAACTGGACATGGCCCTGGGTGCTCTAGCCAAAGCTGTACATACTCTAGATTTCTAGGAGTGCTTGCTAACCTAAACTATTCTGTGTTTCAGCAGTAGTAACTACTAACCACAGCTGGTAACAATCTCCTGGACAGAGCTGGCAGTGCATGTCTCCTTATTCAGGGTAGGTCCACTGGCAAACGTTGGAGGAGAGGACTAGGCAAGTGGCTTTATGACTGTCTCTGCTGTCAGACCTGCAATGCTTTTAGCCCCCTCCAATAGATGCTGTTTGGTAGAGCACCAAAACAGCAGTTTATAAGTGATGCCACTCCAGGATACCCATGGAAGAACATCTGCTTAGATGAAGATGCAGTCATCCTAGTGTCCAGGAACACCCTTCTTCTCAGTTTACTGCATGAGTTGAGATGTATTTGCAGGAACTTGATTATACAAAGCAATGCAGAGACCACAGCACTGACTGGTACTTCCTCTATACCTATATGGTATAGAGGTCTATGTGGTTTGTAAATGGCACCAAAAGCAACAGGGTGTATATTGCAGTATAGAGGGAAGAATTATAGGAATTAGGCTTAAATATAATTAAAGTACTTTCAGTGCTTGTCATGGACAATTATCTGTACAGCAAGAAACATAATTCATCTCCAGACACATGCAGATTAGAGAAATGCTTTGGGGGATCTCTGTGGAAAATTCTGAACCTTAATTTGAAATGCAGCATTCTACAGGTACAGTTTCAAAGGGAAGTGGCGTAATGAGCAATAGCAAGACTGAACTGATGAACTGTTTTATTCTGTACCACATGAATACACGGAGAACTAAGAGTACCCACAGTGCAAGTGGGAGGTTTCAATTAAATGTTAGTTCTGGTGAATAAGACCCTAAAGAGTGGGTATCATTGATAGAGGAAAACAAAACAACTCCCCCTTCCCCCCCCCAAATAACTGTAAAAGTAAACACAATGCAAACATCCTTGTGTTTGCCAGTATAGTGTTCGGAAACAGTGTTTTCCCTTGCAGCTGACCGTCAAGTAAACTTTACTCCAATGTTCAACACAGCGGTTTCATGTGATTCATAACTCTAGGCATTATAACAGAAAACAGTGTGTTTTCATCCGCAAACCTTGGGCAGATTTGAGAGGTAAAAAAAGCCTTCTCAACATCCTGAAAATAGATACTACTTTTAGGCTTCATCTGTGTAGGCATGGGCAAAATGTACAGTATCTGTTTAGAAGAGGACTGCAAATATGTATGAATCCACATTATACTGATCAAGCTGGAAGTATCCTGCCCGCAGTGATATATAGACACCAGTGTAACCTATGTAATTTTGTAAAGTAGGAACACAAGTTGTTATCCAAGTCAAACACACTCCCCTAAAGTATGAAAGTCACCAAACCCTTATCTCTTCATACAACTGTATTGAGTTTTGTAGTTATGACAGGCCTCTGAGCCAGCCATAACTCTATGGTGGATTTGCTTAAGCGTTACTCATTACAAGTTTTCTAAAGAAAAGGCTTCACAAGAAATGTGACTATTCCCCTCTTTTCAACTTTGAAATTTGTTCTTTGAGGTAACTGGATAATATATGAAATCAAAGCATTATTTGATCCCAAATGGATTAGCTACACCTACCATTTAAATTTAGGGGAGGAAAAAAGCTCCTTAATAGGCTAGAGTTGCAGTTAAACATTTCAGAAGTGAATAGGAACATTATTTGTGTGACCGCTCTACTTTGGTTTGAAAACTTATGTTAGATAACAGTTTCTCCACGGTGAATTTTCCTATAGCTTCCTAACTTTTCTTCTAGGGAAGTCAGTTCAGGCCTCAAACTTTGTAGCATGTGAAATTCTTTTTACTTTGCAAATTAAGATTGCTGTAGAAGTAGCACTGTCATATCAATTACAGTAAGCTTGGTGCATACTTTAACATACCTGGAACACTGAACACTTCTGTTCAGTTTCCCAGAATTTCAGGCTTCTAAATCCAAATACTTGCTTTAGGAACTGTAACATCAGGCATGCTAAGTGTCTTTCTCATTAAATCAAAAACTGACTAGTTGTTTGCCTACAGTAGACACTTAGCCTGAAAATTGGAGATGAAGTTTGAAATAATGTGGTTTATTAGGCTGAAGATTAGAGTTTAATATCAGCATTTATTATTTCAGAGATACTAGAAGTTAGAGGCTAGAACATTAAAATTTTTGCGGATACAGAAACTTGCAAAATTTAGTAAATTTGGTTGTCTTAAAAAGTTATGCTTTTCATTTAGAAATGTTAGATATTATTTGGGAACCAACTTTTGCATTTCTCAGATTCTAACAGTATTTAAAACAATCTACCAATATCTGTGCAACTTCAAGAAGAGAATGATGTGAAGGAGAATCTTAGCCTACCTTTACTGAATCAGTGTCTGAACTGTAAATGTATCTATTTTCTGTTCCATATACCTACATCATATCATGTCAGTTAACAATACGGATTACTAGTAGGCTGTGCCTGCAAAGTCTGACACCATTATCTGCAAAATTTCCTTTGAAATTTATGTTAAAATAGTTTTGTTCTACAGACCAGTTTTATTTCAAAGAAATCCTCCCCACACTTTTCTGCATTACACACACCTCAGTTGTTTAGATCAAGCACATATTGAATCTGTCATTTCTCCAAAAAGATGTGGTAAAAATGTGACTCAGATGTTTAAGAGGCAAGCAGAGATGGAAATTTTTTGTAATGCAGCTTCTGGAAGTTTCTTTGTTTAATGACTCTCTGGGTGATTTTCATTATCTCCTTCATGAAACGTTAACCCCCGTTCCATGATGAAACAAAGTGATAAAAATTCTCTTACTTTTCAGAAAAATACATCCAGTGCAAGACCAGCTACTTTCTTAGTGACCAAATTCTACTTGCTTTGTGTCAGTGTTTTATTGCACCTGCAACTTAATACTATGTCCCTCACGATAATAGCTGAGCCCCTAGCGAAGGGTTTGTTTTGACCCATGTGTTTTCAAGCCTTCCAAGCCACCAGATTTGTTCACACTAGACAAAGGAAATGTTTTTCAAACACAGGGTGCCTTTGACAGACACTTATGACCTTTTAAAAACAATTTTTTATATTCTTTGGATAAAAGCATTACCAATTCCATTAGCTTTCAACGCCTGCCAGAATGGCTGTGGGCTGTAGTTCTATAGTCTTTACTTTTAGAAGGGTTTAGGTGAGGATTTTAACTTATTTCCAGAAATAAAAAAGATGTTCCATATGACTGAATTTCAAGGGGTCTGTGAAATAAAAGATAATATCCCCCCAACCTCTCCTCAGCAGGAATCTCATGCAGTTGTGCAGGAATACAGGACACACATTAGTGTGGAAATAGCATTTTCACTTACCTGTCTCGTGCCTTGGTTCTGAAAAATGGGATCTGTTCTATTCACTAGACCAGATCGGGATAAATTCTGGTTAACTTTGTTCTTTAGTGGTCATTAACTTATTTGGCAGGTTTCAGGGAGTGGGAAATATATCTAAACGTGCTACTGAAACAGTAAAGGAAAAAAAAGTTATTAGGTAAGTATCAGGGACCTGCTGATCGGGAGTTGATAACTATGAGAATGGAGAATCAGTATGTTCTTAACACATAAGTAATAACTTTTGAAGTTGCTTCATTGTAGTCATGAAATAAAACACTTAAGGGGCAATTGTGATTTGTAATGTCCCAGATTTTTTACACAAAACTTAGAAGATTGGCTTCTTCTGTAAGGCAGAGGTAAGGTTGTAGCTTGCAATAGTGTCTACCATGTACAAAGACAAGTGTAAAGAAAAGGATAGGGAGGAAAGAAAAATCAGGTTCAAGGTATCTCAACTGGTCAGCAAGTCCATTCTAGGGCAGCAGCATTTCTGAGAGACTTTTGCACAACCTGTTGTTAGAGGCCTTCAGCAGCAGAAGCTCTGCCACTGAAGGTGTCTAACCTCCCAGGGAATCAATCCCAGCGCTTCACCATCCACTCATTAAAGGAACTCACCCCACCCATTGTCTAACATTCATCCCCCATGTGGCCAAAGCCCAATAATTCTCGTTTTATCCAAAACGTACAAAAAAGATGCTGATTTTTCTTCTGTGCAGCAACCTTTCAAAAGTGTATCTGTCTTTCAATCTTCTCCTTTTTAGGTCAAAAATGCCCCAGACTGAATAATGAGAGTATAACTAAGCAACGACAGATAAAATTGAAAGATGAGTTTGGTTTCTTTAGGGCTTTGATATATTTATATATATATATACACTTTCATCTCAGATTTTTTTTCTTGAACACAAATATTTGTGAATATATTTTATATTATTAGATATAGCCATTTTCAAAAATATTTATTTTATGAACACTTGAAAAATGATTTCAAGCTTGTCTCTTAAAGAAAACTAAATTTGCATGTTCTGCTTCACCATCATTAAAGGGGTGTTTACAGCTAAATTACAATAATCAGACATGTAAGTCAATACATTAAGATTCAGTCAAGCTCAGTCATTTCCTACAGAAATATCGATCGACTACATCATTTAGGTTGATTCTTTTAGTCTACCTTAGGCAAATAAAAGTATAAGAGGGAACTATATTAAGGGTAGATTTAAGTTATTTGGGGAAAAGGACCGTCCCCCATAGCATTCGAAAACAAAAAAAAACAAACAAAAAAACACTCTAGCATGCAGGAAGTCCCTTTCTTCAGATCCTACAGCAAGGAAAATAAAATTCTACTGCCAGGAGAGTACTGTACTATTCCTTTGGAAGTTGGATATTGCTTGGAGTTGCTCATCCTCTTGAGGAACCTAAAGCTCAAAGACTTAAGAAAGTAGCTCATGAATCCTGTGAAGTCTAAGTCTTTAGACTTCAGGCAAGATGTTTCATTCTAAGAAATGTGGTTCTGCTAATCCTTTTGGTATCTGTACTTGCTATTGTTGCTTTCTTTCCTCTAGCTTGAAGTAACATTCCAAGATCTGCTGTGGAATTACTGGGTTGGACAGCTCAAGGAGTGAAGATCAGCATGTAACACTTGTATCATGTGGTATTGCTTGTAGAGAAAACCGTAGCTCAGTATTTACTGAGCCACACTATGAAAGTTTCAGGCAGCTGTGCTTTTAGGTAGCTCAACTTGTATAAAAATAGATTTACCTCTGTTTGCTCCCTTTCACTGGAGCCTTTATCCTGTGAAATTCCAAGTACGTTCAAGACTTTGGAAATTCAGAGTATTTTGTAACTAATACAGGATGTATTGAGAACCTACAACTGTTTTGTTGTGTAATGTTGTTAGCGTAATGACATGAAAGTGTACAAAAAGGAAAAAAACACAGAGCCAGAGTGAATATCCCGTATGGGCTGAAGTAAGTTTAGACTTATTAGAAGTTAGATTTTCAGTTGTAGCAGAGTTATACTGGACATGCGGCGGGGCTGGGCCGAGGTGAAACATACCAAACCCAAAAGCTGTTTGTTTGGCTTCTGAGATTATCAATTTTCCATAAATCATGTGATTTTGTAGTACTAAACCCAATTCTCACTAACATTTCTGTGTTTAGTCAATCCCCATATATATATTTTCACTAGGATAGTCAGTTTTGTTATCTGCCACATAGTAGAGTGATACATGCCACAACTTATTTAATTGTGGAGTTTGAGAAAAAAAAAAAAAAAAACACGTTTTGTTAAGAGTTAAGACTTGACTACTATGAACCTAGCTTTCTTCATGGAAGTAGACCAGTGGCAATCAGCTTTCAGGAGCTTCAACTCAGAGTAAGAAATAGGATCTCCATCTTAGAGTAGCTAACAGCTTGCTGATGGTGTCCAACAGACTCGCATGGAACTACCTGAAACCCTGACTGATGATTTAAAACAACACTATTAGCTGTGATCATTTAATTGCCTTCCTACCAGATGCTACCTATCATTCTACTCCTATTCACCACTCTTCTTGGTTGCTTTTCTCCCTGGCTCCTAGGAGAACCACTGTGGGTACCATTAATCAAATTTACAGGATACATTGAGCTCATTGCCTATGCAGAGTACAATCACTTGGAGTAGAGACCACATGCTCTGAGCTGCATAGAAAACATATCTTGTACAGAGTAAATTAGAACACACTTTAGGCAATAAATACAATCATGAAACAGTGGAGAAATCAGGGTCATTTGTTTAAAAAAAAAAAAGTTTTGTGCCCTTTAAAGTGTCATCATTTTTTACAAGTAGAGTGCAACTGCCTCCTTCCCTCTCTAGCTGTAACTTTACACTGAAAGAACAATGAAGCAGGAATGACACACGCAAAATACTGAAGAAGTGATTCCCAGAAATCTGTAAGCCTCTTATGATCTGAGAACGGGCTCATTGAAAACAGACTAAGTTTTAAAATCGTAAGCCACCAAATGTTGCCTTCTTCAGGGAAGAAGTGATAAGACTGGAGATTCAGATCTCTGAAAACAGCATCTAAATTAATTTTTGTGTTTTTTTAGTTACTACTCTATCAGGACTGGTGGTTCAGCCATTCAAAGGAAGGTCAAGATATGACCCCTCCCATCAAGCACAGATTCAGAAGCAAGTTAATACACTCAGCATGCTGTGACTGTGGGATGAAAACAGTCTTAAAATTACAGGGATAAATAATCATTTTGTGTAAAACAATGTTCAGGCCCCCAGTGGGCCTGATTTTCACTATGGGTGCTCAATGGTTTCAGAAAGGTTATGAAGTTGGTTACACAGAAGTCACCAGTTGCTTTGTAAATTCAGTATTTTAAGAAGAATCCTTGTTAGTAACTAAGTAAATTAGTGTTTAAGATTGGGCTCTTTTTTAGTTTCATTCTCTAATCCTTACACACATCAGGTCTGCTATAATAATAATTCAAAGACCATATGCATGAAAACCCAGTTTTACTTGTTTAACTGAATAACAGTACTTCCCTCACAGAATCCAGAAAACCTTACAGAAATAGTGACAAAAATTACACGTCTTTTCCATTAAGAAATCTTAAACTAAGAATTCTCTAGTTCATTCTATGCTTTTTAATGTTTTCCTGCTTTCCCTACTCTGTTTATTTCAATAAGTAAACTGCCTCCTCTCACTTGCATTTCTGCACTCTTTTTCTGTCATGTTTGAAGTTGGCAGGGGGATTTTCTGACAGTGGCAGAAGCAAGATCAAGGAGACTCATATTGTCTTTTTTCCTTTATTATCTCTCCATACCTCTCTGGTTCATGGAAAACATATTCCAGAGAACCCCACAATGCTGTAAATGAGTGCTTTAGCAGTCTGTGGCATTGCTTCTGTAAAGACAGAGACTTGTGCCTTCTCCTCTCATTTCTTCAGCAGTGAGAACAAGAGAGCTGTCAGTCCTCCAGCGATCTTCATGTAGCAGCTATGCATTCTCTATACCTCTGGTCCTGTAGCTGCTGGAGAGCAAAGTGCCCTAGGCAGGGCAAGGGAGCAGAGTGGTTCTGGTGCTGCTGGCAAACTTTGAAAGAGAAACCATTCCACAGTAAATTACTTACTATAGAATGCTTTACCTAAGCACTATACTATATGTAAATATTAGCAATATAATCCATTTTGCATACATAATGGGACTACAGCTACATCATAAACACCAAGATAAATGAAATAGCTAGTATCAGCTGAAGGAGTGATACCTGACTAAAATGCTTCATGTGCAATAAATGCACTCCATGTTTCCTCTGGAGTACAAGGTAGTACATAGCCTTTTCCTCAGGAAACCTACTGGGAGATGGAATGAGGCTCAGTCTTTGAAGAACCAGCAGCTGAAGAAGCTCTCTGGGGCCTTCCATTTCAAAGCCTTCTCAAGAAAGGGTTCCATCTTCCTGAAGAGCTTGTAAATATGCTTAGGCATGTTTCTGTTCTGGGCCTGGAATAGCTGTTGTAACACCCAGTGTCCACTTTCCAAACCAAACACACAGTATGACATAAAAAAAAAAAGTCCCCTAAATCTAATCCATAGTTTTCCCCACCTATTTTACAAGGAGATTACACTAAATCTAAAGTGTGGTATGGGCCTACTTTGCCTCTGTCCTTTAAATCGTTAAAATTAGTTTTCCTTGCATTTAAAGGGATAGTGTTAATATGAAGGGGATAGATAAGTAAATAAACAAGTAAGCTCAGATTGGACAGAAGATATGGGAAAACAGTAGAACGGTAAAAAGAGAAAAGGCAGAAAGAATTCTGAGAAGTAAGAGCATGGGGGAGAAGGGTAAGGTCAAAAGTGTTCAAGGAAAAGGGTGAAATAGGGTGTCTATACAGGCACAAGTTTAAGGTGAAAAGAAAAAACAAAACAGGAAACCAAGTCTTATCCACACGTAAAAGAGAAAGACGGAATCAAGGAGGAAGTCAATACAAAGAAAGGAGAGTTTAAACAGAACAAAAACAAAAAATACCACACCTCATGAACACCACTAAAGGTGAGCTATCCTGTTCATTAAGGATCATGGTACACTGGCACCCACTATACCATGTGTTACTTGTTTCTCCAAAAAAATGCACAAATAATTGAAAGAATGTATCTTCTGAAAGACAGTACCATGAATAATGCATTACATAAAGCATTCCCCCCACACCCCTACCCCCCAAAAAAAAAAGCAGTGAAAAATTAAGCATTCCAGTTACCACAGGCAACCTACCTGCTTTCACCAAGCACCCCCATCTTCACTAGGATAGCCAAGAAAAGAGCAACACATCAGTTACCTCCACAATATCCTAAACCTCTCCCCAGTGTTTTTATTTGTCAGGGCCCTGTTACATAAATTAAGGTGCCAAAGAGGACTATGGAGAACAGATTATACTTTGCAAGCAGATGTTTGCTGTTAACACAATGCCTATTCATAGCTGATACAAGGAGAAGTTGTTCTTTTCCTCAGCTGCAAAGAACCTCAGAGTCTTTCAAACAGACCATAACCCACCTGTGCTAATAACAGCTTGTCAGTGCCTGCAGGAGGAGGACTGGTAAAGATAATCCATTAGAAGCAAGTAAAATGACAATGTTAAGCTGTGGCCTTTGAATCCAAGCAGTTAAAAAAAAAAAGTCTCACAAGTCTTACATACAGCGGTGACAAGCATTAACAAGCTCATGTTGTAGAAGACAGGAAATACATCATGCTGAAGCTTTTTACCATTACCAAAGGATAATTATTTCCAATAAAAATAGTGAGAGACATACCAAGTATTGTGGTAAATGAAAAACTGATGCAAAACTATGAGTTTAGATTTTAATGACTATGGTTTTATTGGTGCTGTTAAGATGTAGTGTACAATCTGTCCCTAGAATATTTTTCTGTAAGCTTTCTGGGAGTTAGATGTGCACGCCCCTTTGGCTGGAATGGAAATGGTGTGGCGAAATCTTGTGCAGCTCTGAAAAATGTATGCTCTGCTATGCAGAGCAGAAGTCTTTCAATACAGACTTTTTAAAGGTGTTTTTTTTTTTTTTTTTTTTCTTTCTGATATGTGCTGGAATTACTGTGTGCCTGAGAAAATCATGTACGACTCTTTCTGAGATCTGATTGGCAAAGACTGTGTACCAACATTGCAAAATACATACACAGCCTTCATAAAAAAATGTCTCTCCTTCAGAAACTACTTAGCCCTTCCCAATTTCATTTTTGCATCTAAAAAGCACTGCCTTCAGCTGAGTGCATAAATATCTATTTTAGCTGTAGTTTTTTCAATAATTTTAAGATTCCTTCTTGTAATAGCAGTGAACATTACAGTTAACACACCGTGAGTAGCACAATACAGATTTAAAAATGATGAGAATCACTTGAGAAAATATTTTTATACAGATATTCTAGTTAATACAGCTATAAAAACCTGCTGCCAAGCTGTTTTCATTAACAAGTAATGAAAAAAAAAAATATCTTACTTTCTCTCATCTTTTAAACTGCCCTCATCTTCTTCCATTAGCAAAATGATTCTCCTGCTCTCTTCCACTGAAAATGCTAGGAAAAAAAGATACTGAAGAAATAATAGTGTGCCACATTCAATTTGTAATTTTTGTTTCTATAAAAATGTGAAGTGTGGGTGGCTTTTGACTGAAAGACATTATTTAAATTCTTGTTAGTAAACTTTTTCTCACTCTCTCATCCCACAGGAGTAAGAATATTCACAGTATTCAGAAAAAAAAAAAAAAGATTTTTCTACATGAGTCCAATTTTTATTATTTTTTTTTTCAGTGGGAAAATGGGATTCCACTTCACATTTCCTAGTAATAAAGGTGGACATAACATTTTAAACTTTTCACTTCATCCTTCTGTTACCTAAACATCCATATAAGCAAATCCCCAGACTCATACAGCAACCTGAAATATGAACTGAATGAAACAGAAAAAAAACATACGTGTTCCAATACCAGTATTTTCAGAACTTCATACCAAACATTAGACTCTGACATACTTCATTATTTATTTTCATTTAAAGATGTTGGATTTTCTCCTGAGATGTTTACCTGCACCTTATAAGTATGGAATTGTTTTGAAAAGGAGGTACAAGCATATTTATTAATTCTAGGTTCTTATTTCTTGTTAATCTTCTCTTCATCTTGCTTATAATTCAGTAACAATGTAGTGACATTTTATCAATAATATGCTGTCCTGTCACATCCAGGACAGTAGACCTAAACTGGCCAAAGGGATGTCCCATGCCATACTGAACAATGAAAACTATGGCATGTTGGCCAGGGACTGGGGGATCGCTGCTCAGGGTCTGGCTGGGCATCGGTCAGCAGGTGGTGTGCAATTGCATTGGGCATCACTTTCTTTGTACATTCTTTTTTCATTATTATCATTATCATCATTACTTTCCCTTCTTTTTCTGTCCTATTAAACTGCCTTTATCTCAACCCACGAGGTTTGCCTTTTTTTCCAATTCTCTTCCTCATCTCACTGGATGGTGGGGGGAAGTGAGCGAACGGCTGTGTGGCATGTGGTGCTTAGTGGCCTGCTGGGATAAGCCACAACAGTACTTAACAGTGTTCATAGTAAAAAACAATAAGTTATTGATTTAATTAAATATCATATTTACATTAAATGGGAATGTTAGCACATCTAGAACATTAATAAAAAGAAACAGTGGGTGTTAGTTTTTTTCAGAGTAAGTTTTTGAACATCCTGTTCATTAAGCTAATGTTGTATTAAAATTAAGCTTGGGTGCTTAAATAGTAATTAGAAGCTGAATACTGTGAAAATATCCTTTTTCTCTCCAAATAAAACAGTTTGGAAATGACTTTTGGGTTGATGGATGAAGTTGCCAACTCTCCCAAGTATATCTACAAAAACATTTTTATTTAAAATAAAATAAAATAAAATTCTGTGATTTCTTTATGAAGGCAGGAAGGAAGAAGAAAGTGTTTGATTTTTTCTGATCACATCAAATAATTTAAAGAAATAGGTTCAGCTCATGAATTTTAGAATTAAGGTACATTCAAATCTAGTTCAAAAAGTCTTGGAGCTGTGAAGCCATGTTCCCTGTTGTAGTCTTAGATTGATTTTACCAGGTACAGGAATTCAGTCTGTTGTTCCAGGTCATGCCCCTTGTTATTTAATCTATTCTACTTTGCAGAATAAGTCATGGCAAGTGCTCCAGTATTCCATATATTTGCTGGGTCTTGTTAGTTCATTCTGTCTCTCTAACTGTTTGTCTATCTATCTCTCCCTTGAAATGCATCATTACACGTGTCATTACCAGACATCATAAATGTGTTTGGTATTTCTTTTGGAACACAACATCTATATATCAATGCATGGATGTGCCCTGACCTCTAGAAATGAGCTGTTTATGTAGATGGTGTGCAACTCAATATAAACTTCTCGTGATTCTAGCAAACTTCTCCCTTCCTCCTAAGAGACTCAGAACACCCTGTGTGTGGAAACAGAACTGTGTAGCTGATGACTGTGAGAGAGACAACAGCACTTTGAGACCTGTGCTAAGACTCTTAGTCATTTGGAAAGTTGGTCACATATTTTCGAACTGGGGCATGATGACACATCCCAGATGATAAGCGAAGTTGATTTTTGTTCATTTCATTGCAGATCATATCACAAAATGATACAATTTCCACTACAAAACAATTGTGCAAGTATATTGCCTGACTGTGCAGCTCTACAAAAGTCCAGACATTTTGGGATTGTGATGCAGTCACTCCCAGCTTGCAAAATGGAAAACAAAAGGCATAAGTTCAGATGGCAGGTGACATTGAATCACTTGTATTTTATCTAAATAACCTGATCAACTTAATAATCATTTTTACAAAGTATTTATATATGGATAATTGTTGTAACACTATGGTTAATTTCTACAGTTGCTACTGGTTTTGTGGGACAGAGTCTGAACTTACCTACAGTGTGTGTAGTTGCTGTTGCAAGTTTGTTTCAGCTCATGCAATGAGTACCCATTCCAACTGTTAAACATCATATGGCTACAAAACCGTGATTTCTTCAATTAGAGACCATGATTTACTTCAAAGTCATAATAGGCTATATTAAAAATTAATATTATTCTCAGAAGAGGCAGGGAATGAAGGAATAGGAATCAGAAAATTGAAATGATAGAGGTGGAAGTTAGACAAGGAAATGCAACGGCCATTTGTCTCCTGTGGAGATAGGCTGGATTGATACATGTTATAAATTAGTAGAAATAAGTCTATTTAATATGAGACTTTTCCCTATTGCTTCAATTGATCTAATTTGCATGGGGGGCTATTCCAAGAAATAATCTTGTTACAGAACAAACCTTTAACACACACACACACACGGAGAAGTACAAGGTACAGTCAAACACTGTCTGCAACTTAAAATTCCTCCCAATGAGGTTTGTTTTCTGAAAATTCCATTACTTAGGTGTCATGAATTGCGTGGAGTGTATGAGGTTCTTGTGACCCAAGGGGCAGGATTTATTATTTTTTTAATACTTGTCTTAATCCCTTAAAAGGCAATGTGGATTTGTATTGTACTGTTGCAAGTAACAAAACATTGTGACATTTCAAAACTAGATTTCTGGAATAAGCACCTTAACCTTAAGAGAGCTGTAATACACAACTTTTGTTTTTACTGGCCCTGGAGCTAACTCTAAAGAAACCTCACATCACCTTCCTGCAATACAGAAGTAATGTGTTTGACCTTATTAAAAACAAAAATACAGGTAGCTTTAAGTGGGTAGGGAGGACCCTTAATGTCTCACCCTCCATTAGGAAAGCATCACTCTCCCAAGAGTGAATGAAAGAGAGAGTGCACTTCAGGGAAGTTCAATGTTCAGTGCACGTCAAGCAAATGTAAAACACAAACCATAACAGACGACTTCTGCCTTGATGACAGGAGGGGAGATGAGAGCACTTATCCCGCAGCTTTTACTCTGGAGGAGACAATATTTTCTCTTCTACTTACTCCAGATTTGTGCTTGAAGGGAAGAGGAGTAAATAGAGAGGGGAAAAGGCCAATGAAAAGAAAGGTCAGTTTTAGCTCCCAAATGCAGCTGTATGCAACGATAACAATAAGGCTTAATCCTCTCCCCCTCTGTGCAAGTACTAGGAATTGATGAACTGCAAGGCAGAGAAAACTAGCAGAGAGGGAAAACTCTCTGCATAGGTCTAAGCTAGGTGGGAGGAGCAGAAGACACACAGTAGAAGTTCTGGTCTCAGCTGTAAAAAGAAATGTGTCCATGTTAGACTAGAGCTAAATAATCTAAAACATGCTTACTTCCTGCTGAATTTAGAACTGGGACTTACAACTCAGGAAAGAGATTGAGGAGTCATCATGGATTGTTCTCTGAGACGAGCCTGTCCATGTGCAGCAGCAACCTAAAGAAGACAACAAAATGCTGAGCATTGTCAGAATGGGACAGAGGGTCGTGTTTTGCCACTTGCAAATAGCTTTGGCACCCAAGCCTTGAATAATTTAGGCACTTCTGGATTCCACATCCCAAGAAAGACTTGGCAGAGGTGGAAGCAGAGAAGGGCAACAAACACAAGGAGATGAAGCAGCCAACATATGTGGACAGGTTGAACAGTCGGGGGTCTTCTACTTGAGGAGTAGGTGTGTAGGCAAGTGGATTGAGGTTTACAAGATGATGAAAGCGGTGGACTGGGTGACCGCAGATGTTATTCACTCCAACTTGCACCTGAAAACAGATAAATAAAATATGTCTTTAAAGAGCAGTTGATGAAGTTTAGGAATTGTTTCCACAGAAGGCTGTGGAGGCAGAAGTGCAAGTGGTTGTGAAAGGGGCAAATCAATAAATTCATGAACAACTCTATAAACACATATTAAAGGAAACATGCATGCATGTTCTCTCTGACGTGTCTAATACAATGACTGTTATTGTTGGGAGGAATAGGGAGAAACAGTTTTAAAAAGCTTACCAGATTCATATATATCTCCCTGCTGACTAGCAGCTCTTTTTGCTACCATGAAGGCAGAACATTGGGCAAGGTGAATCACTGTAGTACCATCCAGTATGGATTTTATTTCTGTCTTTCACAGGTAGACTACAAAGTTAGTGATATACTGGTGTCTAACTCAAGTAATTTCTTCAGGCATGAACTTGAAATGTTAACCTATTTCAAAATCCTAATAATCTTTCATTTTTCATTACTAATCTTTTAGCTAATTCAGATAGTAATGGGCACACTTTTTTACTTTTTTTTTTTTTTTTAAACAGTAGATATGCCTCTCCACATACACACAGGACTTAGTCTGTGCGTACTTTATCTCATATGCACACTCATCTCTATATGCGTGAATAGATTAATAAACACAAATATGTTTAAAAAGTTACTTTGAAGGTGATACAGCGGGCACTAAAAAGCAGGAGAGCCTGTGTATTTCATGTCTGTCACGGTTGCCTCCCCTGTTTATGTCTGGTCTTGAACACCCCACTCATGCCTGTGTAGTTACCTCTGTGCAACTCCAAAACTGCAGAGCTGGATCTCCCTTGTAGGCACTATTGACTCTGCAGAGTACTCACATGGGTTCGGCCTCCTCAGAAAACTTGAGTGTCAAAGATACAACACTTAAAGGAGGCAGTGGCTACAGTCCTCTTTTATTGTGCCCTGCTTCTAGAGAAAGCCTGACTTGCACAATGTCACAATCTGTCTCTATTTCAAAAGAACATTGCCATTAATAGATAAAATGAAAATACAGTAAAGCCAGTGATAACTACCTTAATAACATTTTGTTCTTATTATCTTTCCTGAAAGTTACAGCTTATGCAATATTTTATAACTATTCTGTGAGATAAAGAAGTGGGGTACTCATATTCTCATTTTACATGCAAATATACTACCACTAACAGCCCTGAGGCTATACCATATATCTAGATTGCACAAGAGGTGTGTTTATGAGCTGGAAATTCAGTTTACCAATTACCTATTCTTTTCTGTCCCCTGGTGTGTGGTGTTTTCTCTGGCAATTATGATAAAATAAGGAACTGCTTATGCTTAAACAATACTCCTAACTGTTTTATGTCTGCAGTCTGGCTATCTTGTGATTGTCCTCAGTGGTTATCATGTGAATGTCTGTTTTAATTTCTTTTTCAGTGAGTGTATCTACCTGGAAAATTCCACCCATCTTACTATAGAAACAAAAAGGACAATGTTCCCAGAAAATGGGTTCTTTATATTGTTGGATAAAGTTTCCCCTTGGTGTTAATGTGCCCATATACTCCACTACTTTTTAGCTTGATTATATTCCATGCAGGTTCTTATAATACACCCAAGACTGAGGTATCTGAACACCTCATACAGCTAAGCACCCATCAAGGTGAGCTATGTTGACCAAGTTTCCTCTCCATTCCCTCTCCTCACATCAAAGTATGTTATACTGGATTTTGGAGCACATATTCCTCAGCTGCTAATTGGTTTTGAGCTGCTGTGGGGAAAAGTAAGGTCAAGGAAACAAGATTTGCTGGAGATTTGAAGATATCTTTGGTCATTCCTATATCTAACAGGAATTAATTTCAAAATTTTGGATCCAGAGATGAAAACAGAGATCAAAATATGCATCCTGAGAGCATGAACAACACCTTTGGGGTGAGAAAGTGCTCAAGAAGTACTGATGTCCAGAATGATAGTAATTGAAAGTCTGGAAAGATGTGGCACTTCCTGATGTTATTGCATTGGAAGATTATTTGCACAAATATTTGTCATAAATACTGAGTTTTCTATGATTTTCCTATTTCTATGATTTTCCTATTTAGCAGAATAGGTAAATTGCTTCAACCAAAAGAAAAATCTCAGACTGTGCTTTCTACCCAGAGAAGCACACCTATGCACTGTTATCTGGGTTATATGGGAAATATGTTATATTTCTCCAATTAAGTTTGGGGGCTATGGATTGCAAGTACTTGCAGATTTATATTATTTGTGTCCACATGATATAACTAATTATATATGGCCTCACAATGCCAAAATATTATCAGGGGAATTCAGCAACAAACTAAAGAAATCTCTGACAGTTTTTTTTTTTTTTTTTCCTGCTAGAGAACTTCTATAGCTTCAGTTACTAGTGCTGACGCACAAACGAAGTTGATGAAGCACATTATGGATTTTTCACTTGCCTGGAAGAGGAAAATCAATTTCGATCTAATAGAGCAGGCGGTCACTAAATACTACCAGCTGCTCTGTGACACTGTAGACTTAAATAGTGGTCCTTTGAGACAGATGTGAGTTGGGTCTGGGATCCTGGAGTACATTAGTACACAGATAAATAGAAAGGAAAATGGGACACTGAAAAAAAAAATATGCTGGGAAAAGAGAGTAAGCTTGAAATTCTTCAAAAATATCTGGACAGAAACGCTGCACAGAGGAGCTGGAGCAACTTCATCCAAGTCAGATTTTCTACATAATTTTCTTGTGATGGAGAGCTTCAACTTGCATGCACACCATAAATCTATCACGGGCGAGAGTGCAGGTCATTCAGTAAAAGACAGCTGGGACATCTACAGTTCTGAGCAATATGTACTCTTTTGCCATTGTGAGAAATTTTAAAATGAAATGTATGCAGCTCACTTCTGGGATATATTTAGGAGACATGGATGAATGAATAAACAAATAAATAAAAACATTCCATGTAGTACCCTAGAACTGAACTGAACTGAGGTGTGCCATTATCTATGTTTTCCCTGGTCATTTTCGCATTGAGGGGAATGACTAAGGGAGCTGGGGAGACAGGAAGAACCTGCACATTTCTCTGAACAAAAGCTGAATATCATGTTGGTCTGTTTGTATTTATGTAAAAAGAAGGTTTTTTTTTTGTTTGTGTTTTGTTTGTTTGTTTGTTTTGTTTTGTTTTGTTTTGTTTTTCCCCTATGAAAACATGGCTGGATATCCTGTCTGTGTTTGTAAATTGCAGGTAATAAATTTGTTATTAAGAAGATTCACACATCTCAGGTTGTGTTATTCAGTATAGTACTGTGTTATAACCCAGTATTCAGTTGTGCTGTCACCTGACACAGGCTAGTGTTCAAAGCTATCAGTTTGCTGCTGATAGGTGTGTGTGCTATGCCTTATTATGCTATAAACAGGGAAGAGGACAGGCTGAAGCTAGCTGGTGAGACTACTAGAGCAGGTTCCCTGACCAGTGGTCATGACTGAGTGCTCAGTAGCTGAAGGAGGAGAGACCCAAAGAGAAATTGTGCTGGTTCAAGCTGATTGTGGATGCATATTACCTGGAAGAGAACCATTGCATTCGAGAAAGATGGAGGAAGACACTGAAGAGAAGCTGGAAGGAATTTCATTTGCAGGTGTAGGACTAGCAGCCAGTGAGGAGGCAGCTAAGTAGGTCCAGAGAGTTAAGAAGAATAATAACTGGAGGCCTATATGACCATGATGCATATGACCTGTACATTGCATAAAACTAGCCAACACTGAAAACAAAAACAAACAAAACACATTGTTTGTTTTTCCCACTTATTTTCCAAATGTTTACTGAGTACAGATTGTTGTACTTTACAGAAAGGTAGGTGAGAAAGAAGCAATTACTTAAGCAATGAATCCCACAGTGTCCCCTCAATCCAAATACACCTTTATTTTGCAAATAACTCTGTTGACTTCAGCAAGGATACTATTTCCAGTCAATGATGTCAGAGTAAAACCTTAAATAGATCATCCGTAGATAAAACTGTGTGATAGTGCTATCATTCCAGATAAGGCCCAATTAGAACATGTTATAGTTTTACTAGAAGGAGTTTATTTAGTACTAGCACTTACAACAGTGAATTGTCACAAAAAAAAAAAAAAAAAAAAAAAAAAAACACCTGACAAAAGAGAGGCATTAAATCAAAGGGAGATGCTCTCCAGGAGACAGACCTCGGTTTTGCTTTCTACCTATAAGTATCACAGAATAGCAAAAGAACTAATTTTTTTTAAAAAAGACTCCCTTAATTTAATTGCATTTGCTCTAGCACTTCAGAGAATTTATGAGAGTGAGACATATATATCTACTAAGCATCTATTCCATCTTGAATTATACTCTCTTGGGTCAAATTTTTGGATTTTTACTGCACAGGAGATGAAGCAAAGAATAGATCCAAATTGGTTTTAAATTAATCAGACTCACAGTTAAAAAGCAGGGCATCATCACTTAGGTTAAATGTCAGTTGTTCATCTTCAAACTTGTATTTTTTTTAAACTTACCATAATTGACCTTTTCTAGTGTAACACACAGTTAAAACCAGGAGAAAATTGCTATGTGATAAGAGAAGAACAATTTTGGTTACGATCAAGTCATTACATAAAAGATGAGGTGTGCAGATATTAATTAATCTCTTCTCACTATTTTCCACAGTAGGGCAATTATACTTTTGGATTCATGCTACTTGTAATATATGTAATCTTACAGCTGAATTATAGGTGAGGAACGAATACAGGAAAATGAGTTTAAAAAGAGTGAGAAAAGCTTCATTCAAAGCTGCAGAAGTCATGGAAAGACTATTATGGATTTCTTTAAGCTTTATATCAGACCATTAACACACAAGTGGAAATTTGTTGAGGTTTAAATAACTTGAATAAAATAGCTAGTCCTTTGGTTATCACATTCCCTTGCAACTTCCGTCTTTGGTCTTCTATTTCCAGTCATAGACTGCCCTTTGTAGAAATAGTGCAAACTTTATTTGGGAAGAAGAATGTAAATCTTGTTGCAGGGCATCCCTGAGTAAGTTTACCAGCTGAGGAGGCTCCTTATGTGCCACTCCTGTCCATGCCTAACATTCAGGAAGGGCCACTGCAGTCTGGCACCTCTTGTTATTTCACTGAATACAATTAGCACCTGGCAGCAGGCACATTTTCATTCCAGCTTATAAGAAAACTTATTTTTCAATTAAGTTGTGAATGTTTAGGAGAAAATAATAGCCTGGTTTGCTTGAGTGCACCAGAGCATGTTGGAGAGTAAGCTGCGAGCTCACTGGGAGCTGAGAAATGCATGAGTGGGCAAAGTTGGTTTCAAGAAGGAATTGTTCCCCTTCTTTTTTGGCAGATAAACAATGTCAATGAAGTCAATGGGTCTATTCACAAACTCATACCCTTTGGCGATTTGGGACCAGCCTACTCAGTATATGGGCTGCAGAAACAGAGCTTTGGCCTGCTACAATTAAACCAAATGACAAAAATCTCATTGACTTTAGAGGGACAAAACACTAATAAACTGAAATATATTAGTTTGTCACAGTGCGTAAAGTATTGATCAGAGGTCTTATTTCCAACAAGTTTGTTGTTTGCTTGGGACCATGCAAGTCATTCTGGGATGGATCTTATGTTCCTAACACAGTTAAAACTCACATTGGCTTAACAAGTAGTTACGCTGAAAGTAGAATTGAGTAAATCTAGGTTTGGGCTGTATCATTATCTCAGCCTTCCCCGTTGAGCTGTGGTATTGTGTATTAATTGACATCATGTGTGTCAATCTTTCAGCCACATCTGCTACTTAACAGATCTTCCTAGATCATTCAACATTTGTTCCTGAATTTTCTATGATTTAATGAAATCCTTTGAACTGAATAATGACATTAGCACTACAAATAAACTGAATGATTTCATTATACCTCACATATTTTGTTTTGGCTTTCATTGTTATGACAACCAAACAGCTCTGTACATGTGGGAAACAAAACCGGTTTTATCTGGAAGGCTATTTAATGTTTTATGAAACTAAAATGAATCTGTGCTTAATAATGTGTGGACTCAAAATGAAAGCACACAAGTCTTCTTAGGGGGTGAAATTACATGCTGTTTCAACAAAGAAAAACAGATTAAAAAAAAACAACAACAACAACAAAAAAACAACTTGTTTTAGAAAAAGCAGACCACAAGTCTTCTCTCTAAAACAACATTTACAAGGCAAGCTATATAATGTAGAACCTACACCAAAGCCCATTAGTGGTGATGGAAATCTGAATGCTTTTAATGGATATTAACTCAAAGCTTTTAATGATATTTAAGGAGTCCACAAGAAGTACACACTCTAACCAAGTTAGATTTAATTGCCATCCCTCATCAGCCACATGAACCTCAGCAACGTAGTCATTTTCTCACACCCACTGAAGGGTTCTCTGTAAGCTCAGGTATTCATACGGAGGGCGGAATAGAAGAGGTTTGATCATGGGATGATTCTTAGGTGTGATATAGTCCCAAGATAGTCTTCCAAAAATTAATCAAGTACGTTTATTTCCTTTGGCTTTCTCTAATGAGACTTTGGGTAGCTTTTGGATACAGACACAGTGCCATGCATTTAGGTTGCCAGACAGTTTATTATGCAAGAACTTGTGTGGGAGAAGTCCTAAGGGCACACAACTGAAAGCCCATGGCACCTCCATTAGGTGCCTAAATTCTCTTAGATGCAAATGCTTAAAAGAAATGACATTAAGTTGGAAGCCTGGGGGGAAGAAGGTGAGGAAAGAGGAAAAGAATTAGCAGTTCTTCCACATAAGTTCACTCTCATTATACTGAATAGGAGCACAACTTAATTCTCCATCAACTTTGTTCTCTCTCTACTGCAACCATCGGAAATTATTTCAGTGATGACATAAATGACTTGGAAATGGACAAAAAGCAAATGAATAAAGGAAAACAACAAAAGCTTTATACACAAAGCTGAAAACAAGATGGATTTGCTATTTTCTACATGAATGGAAAAGACAGGAAAAAGCTGGAACAACCGTACAAGAGTCAAAACAAGAAATCTGTGCACATACAAGCTAACTGCCAGGGACAGGGAGGGTAAAAATGAATGGAAAACCCTTTCATTACCTGACTGGAACCCACAGCAGGAGGATGGGAATTTCTGCTTACTGTAAAAGGAATGTAAAAGGAATTTCATGAGCCCAGTGACCATAAAATGAACTACACGGTAGAAAGTCACTCACTCTTCTCTCTTTTAAAATTAAGTCAGAAAGTAGAAAAAAGAATTAGATGAATATGATGCAGAGCTCGTAACTCTTCTTCTTCACCTTGCTGATCAGAAAAGATCAAAATAGAAATCATATCATAATAAGAAACATTGATGATTCTCTCATCCTATTTCTGAATAGACTTAAAGTCTAGACAAATGAATGCAGTGATAAAGATCTGAAACTCTATCCTGCAGTGAGTCCACAGAAAAAGAAGAAAAACAGCAAAGGTTATCTGAGTGGACATAGCTTCTTGTACTCTTCAGTGATATCACGTACTGTATTACAGCTATACAATAACGGCTTTTTTTTTTTTTTTTTTTCATTTGGGTAACTTCATGTCAACCTGAAATGATCGTGTTTATGATACAATTAGCAGTGATTTTTTAAATTATTTTCTAGATTGATGTTTATTTTAAACTTCAACATTTATTTTACTTTTAAAAAGTTAAACATACTTCTGAAACTAAGAATAGTTTAAAAGTTCACTTTGAAAATGTCAGAATGGAATGCTGATTTTTTTAAATATTATTTTCCATATTTCTTCAAATTTGAAATATTATCATATAATTTTGACCAGCCCATATATGCAGTTTTCAGTGTACAATATATTTCACTAACAATTTTTTGAATGAAAAACAAAAAGAGAGAGAGAGAAGAAGAAAACTATTAGCTGCACTTAGACTGGTGCAGGAAGGAAAATCACACCTGACTTCAGTTCTCCATTAGATTAGGTTAAAAAAAAAAAAAAATGCTGGTAGTGAGTGATGTTGAGAAAGATTGATAGAAATGGGAAAGGCTGGGGATGTCCTTAGGAAGTTCAGGATCCTTCAGTCTGCTATTCAGTCAACAGAAAATGTCCTCTCCATTGGCCTGGGGACCAGCTACTGTGTAATACAGGTGAAAATTTAAAGTAGTATCACAGTCATTGATAAAAATAAGGTAAATGTCAGTAGGTTAATACATGCTGTATACAGGAATCCACAAAATAAAAAATTAGATCACCTTTAATTTGCAGCTGCTGGCCTGTAGAAATTCCGCTTAGAGCTGAACTGTAAAGCATTATAGGTAATAGAGTTGATTATGGTCCAGTACTTATCTCTCTCACGCAGAGCTGTTTGGACTTTAATGTTTGCAAAGTGCTTTGAGACAGCAGCAAGGAAAGTATTATTTTGTTGTGCAGAGGTAAAGGCTTTTAGGCTGCTTGGGAAACTTGAAGTGATCGTTTCCTGACTTAGTACAGTGGAGTTCATTTAAAGCAATAACAGGAGAGAAACTACTCCCCACGCAGCAATTCAAAATATTTTAAAGAAGCCTAGAAAATTGCTTTCAGTGGCAGCACAGTAAAGTAAAAAGCCAGATTTTTTATTTATTTTTTTTTTACAAGAATACATTTCTTTAAATTGCCACTTAAAAAAAATGAAATCATGAAATGACAGCTCCAGTGCATTAGGTTTGTCAATAGATTTCACAACATGGATCCAAAAGCCTGTGGAAGTCAGTATGAATGTTGCTATTGGGATGTAAAATATTTATTTATTTATTTATTTATTTACTCTCCTTGGTCATCTTGTGGCACTGAGGATGTTACTTTTAATTTTTATGCTTTGGGATTCTGTACAATAAGTAAAATATTTATTAGCTTTACTCAATACTTTCAGATCAGCTGGTGCCAAATAGCTTACATAGACTGTGGTTTTGGCAGCTTGAAATGAAGAGGACAGTTTCTCAACAGATTAATTAAAAAAAAAAGTAAATATAGGTACAATAGTGTTTTGAGATGTAGAAATATACCATTTAATATGCTTAATACTTCACTTGTGAAAACAACAGTTATGATGGATTGACTGTGAGAGATAATTTTTCTTTTAGCAAATATTACAGGATATGCCATTCCCACATAGCATTATTGTGATATACATGCTAAAGAATCATGTAAATGTAAAATTGATGGAAGTGGAAATGATATAATCAGTAGATAGTGTACAAAGGAATATGAACCGTGTAGGAGATGTGTACATTTTTGATTTTTCTCCTTCCTTTTTCCTTCCCAAGAACTCTAATGCACAAATTCCACTGTAATGAATAATGATATTAGCAGCTGTTAAATTCAAGCGTAGTGAAAAACATCTCCAAAATTGTGCATAGGAATATTATCAGTATTTGAGCCTGAATCTTCACCGTTCATTTGGGTTGAATAATTCCCCCAAAGTGAAAAATGTGCTTAAATATTCCTAAACCAGAGTGTGTATGGTGTAGGAATTGACTATGTAAATACAAGGGGAAAAAAACTAGAGCAAATAGGGTGATAATCTTTAATATTGATCAAATCTTAGACTAACTCACAGAAATTAGAATGCATGTATGGATGTTATAGATCGTTCATCTTCATTAATTTACACTGGATATATGGCCCAGAAGACTATGTTAGGCCTAAGAAAATATACTTTTGTTATAATTATTAAAAGAAAAACATTTGAAATGATTATACGCTATTAAAACTGATCAGTAAGAAATAAACTCTACATATGAAGTTAAATTCAGCTTGAGACTACGTGGGAAGTTAGAGAAGCTAACTTCATCCTCCAAAAATAAAATACCTCCCAGGAAAGTACCTACCTGTAATCTCTGAGAGAGCATTGGGATCTAAAAAGAAGAAACTCCCCCCCCCCCCCCCCCCCCCATGTTTCCCGTATGATATCTAAACAGTATTTTGAAACCTAAAGCATATAACATTCATTCTTACGTGACGTGTCAAACAGGAACAGTTGTAAAATGTCAAATTAAAATATGTTAAGGTTTTCTGTTAAGTATAATAATCACCTCTATGATTTACACATGACATGTAATAAGACACAGGAATAAGAAGATATAGAAGCTGCTTCTTTCTTCTTGCTTATCCTATTATCCTATAATGTTTTCATGTTTCAAGACATTTCATTCATATTGCTTATGTTGTGTATCTGTGATGAATCTGAATTAAAAGAATTAAAAGAATCTGAATTAAAAGAATGTGTATTATAATTGCATATCGACAATAACTTAGTATCTGAGTATATTTTTTCCTCAAAATAATAAAAAATAAAGATTTTTCCTTTCCCTAAATGGAATGGTCTTCATGATTTTATGGAATTTTTCATTTTTTTCCACCAGTCCACTCAAAAGCCCAAGGAAATAAGTCTACAGGCTAACATATCTTAAGTGGCTATAAGAGAATTAAGGCAGACTTTAAAGATGTCCTGATGGCCTATCAGTTGGTATTGGTTTTCTGTCTCTTGAGTGCTGTAGAGTATGTAATCTGTTCTGATAGTCAGAGGGACATGGGAATTTGATGTATTGACACAGTACTAATAACCCCACCAGACCCAAAGTTTAGTGATGTGGTGTACTTTGTGCCTGCCTTATCCATCATGTAGCTGGTTAACCAAAAAAACATATAAAAATATCTTACCACACCAGACTTTTTATGTAATGAGTCAATAGCATTGTTAATCTAATTGCCAGTAATAATAGTCTTACTGGGGAGAAAGGATTCCATTCAAAAGTATTCTGCATTTTCTAATGGTGTTCTTTCACGTTATTCCTGGCTAGCACCTACAAAAATGCATATTTTGTTCTATTTCAAGCGTTTGCTTTTGCCTTGAAGGGCCATTTTGTTCTGCAAAAGCCACTTCAAAGCTTCACAGAACAGCAAATGAAATGAACTGTGAGATATAACCCAAGAGCAAACCAACTAGTGGAAAGTTTTAATCTCAGAGATTTAGCTGGATTTCAAGTGAAGCTACCAGAAAGTCAGTAAACCTAACGGGCATGCCTTATTTTTAATAGTAAAACAAAAAAGTTCTGAGGTAAAATTTATTCCACTGCAAGTTATTTATACAAGGTCCAATGAACCACTCTTATCTTCACTAGCATCTTGACATTTATTGTATGAGAGTGAGAGGAAGAGAGTGAACACCATGTAAAAGGAATCAGCTGTAATGGGCAACGCGTACAGGCAATCAGCTTCTGTAGTGGTTGTGGCACCACCAGAGTCAGTTTGTAATTTAATAGATAACAATCACCAAATATAGTTAGGTGATATTAAGCCATTTGGAGCCAAGAGCACAAACTGCAAGCATTTGTGTGTTTGTAAAATAAACCCCTGCTCCCACAGAAAGCAGGGTGAAAATTGCTGTTGACTTCATCAGGACAGCAGTTACATTTATAGGTGTTAGTGCTGGAGAGAACCATTTATGATCACTCAGTTTGAAACTCGTGGAGATAGAGCATAAAATTCCTCTAAATAGGTTCTGCGTCCTGCCTAATAGCAATGAATGTGAATCACACCACATCTCAAAGTAAGACAGGCACATTAGATTTAAAGGAGTCAAGAGCTGGGCAAGCTGTCACATGTTCAAAATCTGTTTCAATACCAGACCAGTGTGAATAATGTGCAAACATTTTCATTTTAAGTTTGTCTCATTTTCACTTTATTCAGCTTCAAGTTTATCTGCTAAATCAAAGTGCGGTCTGGCACGAGAGATCTTCTCTCATATATAACTGTGATCAAATTACCTCTTGACCTTCTCTTTGCTAGCTTGAGCTCTCTACATCTCAGCATGTTTTCTAGGCCTCATGGTCCTCCTTGCAGAGCTATATTAGTTTCACAGTGGCATCTGGCTTTAGGCAAGCCTTCGGAGTATTACATTTATTTATTTATGAAGAGCTGTCATTTGTTCTGGTTCACTGCTGCTGCAGAAGCAGATATGGTTATCAGTCTGGGGAATAGTTGGAGGGGCACTGACACTCCTGTTAAGGAGTTTTCATTTGACAAATGCCGCAAGCTTGACAGAATTTTCAGGAGGTTTCTAAACTCTTGGTTTAAGCAGATGCCAAACCATATACCAGCATGTTTGCTTGTTGTGGGTTAGTCCCAGCAGATGTCACGTAGAGCACCTTGCCTCTGAGTTTATGTAAGACTGTTCTCTACCTTGGTGCTATGCACATGTAGGATACTATCAGAGAGTGCAGCTCTCAGAACATATTGAGTATACAGCACACTACATATGGCCTCTCACTGAAACACATCTCAGACACAACATACTGGTTTTTATTTCCTCCTCTGCTCAGTAGATGGATGAAAGCTGACTTTAACATATAGTTTAAATATTTAGTAAATATAAATCTATTAATTTAATAATTATTTAATAATACTTTTTCAGAAGCTTAAAAGGTAGATCTTATTTTACATCTTGTTCACTATTTCTTAAACCTGTCGTAACAACATCAGTGTGCTGTTTCAAGCACTTTATTCAAATTTATTTCAACACTTATTATTATTCTAGTTGGAGCTTAAAAATATATACCTGTGAAGGAGAGAAGAAATTGTGCTAAAAAAATGTGGTAAAGAGAATTGTACTAAAGAGAGTACTGTGAGAAGGAATACAGTTAACTTAGTTAATTTTAATAGCACCTTGATTAAAAAAAATCATATCATTTTTACAATATTTGTGTGAAAGGGAAAAATACTTTCTCCAGCCTTTAATTAAATGACTATGCAAGACTGGTACAAGATTTCATCATCTTGGTTGTACTTCCTTGTGCACTGGGATGCATTATTGTTTCAATAAAGTTGAATTTAAAAAGTTTTGTGACTGTCAGATTTATATTACCATCCAATTGCACTCAATTATAATTGCCTCTTCTAGCATCATTTTGACCAGTCACATTGCCGTTATTATGTAAAATCAAAGGTTTAGTTAAGTAGAAGCTGAGGAGATTTACCTTTTTTTAATCTCTAAAAATCAAAGTCATTTGCCTTTTTATCTAGACATAATCAAAAAGAAATATGAAGAATTCACATACCAGAAACCATGGTGACAAATGGTCCAAAGAACTTCTCTCTTCAATATCATTTCATATCTTATTTCAGATCTTTTTACGTCTTGTTCATTATTTCTGTCATTATAAACCTGTCATAACCATGCCAGTTAAAGGCTGAATGTACAATTCTTATTTGCTATCTCAAGGATTTTATTCAAATTTATATCAACATTTATTATTCATTTACCCTGTATATTTATTTTGTGACAGCTTACCCAAAAGTTTTGCCAACAAACAACCCAAACAATTTTAGAAAAATGTGTGTTTATTTTCCTATTTAAACAACAAGCAAGTCCAATTCATTGGCAACACAGTAAATCTCTATATTGGGAATACTGTATGTGCATCAAGCAGACTTAGGCATTTAGTTGAAGGCCTTGCTTGCACTTCTCCACAGCTATAGCACCCTAATAGGGTCAGCAAGATAGTAATTAGCAGTTGTGTATTCCTTTACGAAAACCACCACATCTGTCATATTTGCCAACATCTCTGCTGAGGGTAGTGTTAGATTAGGACTTCAATACTCCCAGGGTGGCCATCTTTTAATCATGCAGGTGGCAGGAAACTCTGTCACCCCTTACAGATATGCAGTGCCTGACTTCAATGGAGTTGCCTCAATTTACAATAGTCTCAGATGTGGCAATATATCTAAAACCTGCTGCTCTCTCTCACTAATATCTCCATTAAAGTAAGACACTGCATGACTACAGGGAAAGACATCAGCTGTGTGTCTGTAACTGCCTGCTTTTTTTTTTGTTTGTATGTTTGTTTTTTTCATTTCATTGTGCTCAATATCTGGATTTTGAATCAAATAGTTTAATTCCTTCTTGATTAATACAGCTCTCCTTGAATGTTAGATAGGTTTGAGCCAGACAACTGGAATACAAAACATTCGTTATGGCTCCAGGAGATTCCAGCTGAAATATTTTGCAGAACTTGCTAAGATTGTTATATTTTCAGTCAAAATCCTTCTAAGATTTACAGGAACACCTAGCTTTACTTTTGCAAGGGCGCAGGTTTGGGCTCTTCATGTGAAGAACATCACAGGACTCTAAAGAGAAAACCAAAAACCAAAAACCAAAAAAGAATGAAGATGCAATGCGTATCCTCCCTTCCAATAATTCCTGCAAATAAGAAGTGTTTCATTCTACCTTTTCGCCATTACGATATGCCAGGAACATGATGTTATTTATTACTACTTTTAATTCTTTTAGAAATCCTCCTGTTTCCCATTGCTTCTGAGACAGCAGCAATTTTACACGGCTAGTGCCACACTAAATAACATTTCAGTGGTTCCTATTATGACTGTCTACAAGGCTCTGAGAATCTCAAAAAGGATTTAGCTGATCAAGAAGTCTGCTTTGGTTTAACACAATGATATCTCTAAGCTGTTTTCTATGAGTGTGCCCTTGTATGAGTACTCTGATTTCCATGGAATTATGCTTGCATCCAGAGTCCGTATGAAAAATGCTTTGCTGTGTTTCAAATAAAGCAGTCATTAAGCTCCTTGTCAGAGAGAAACCAAAGAAGCAATGCTGAATTTAGCCGATTTTCTGGGAAAGTCAGTAGGGTTTGTTTTTAATCCCTTTCTCCTTACATCTTTGTTACCTGCTAATGCTGTCATATGAGGCATGAACCAAGGGCAAGTATCACCAGTAGTAAGGTCTGAAGAAGGTTGCTGATAGCTCCACAGAAGCCAGAGACAAAAATCCCAATGGCTCTTTCATGTGCTGGGCACTGCTCATAATAAGGGGCAAAAAGCAACTTCATTGTCCCAGAGCTCCTCAGGAGAAGAGCTGTGACAGCTGGAATCATCATTATCTCTGCTCCCTGTTACTGCCAGCGGGTAGTCATTTGCTGTGAAATTGGCAATATCCAAAGTTCAGTCAAATGCAAAGTAAACAGACTGAAACAACAGAGATAAATATTTACTTTCTAATCCCTTTGAGCAATACAAGACTTCAGCAACACTTGTAGTGGGTTGAAAAACAATTCAGGCTAATAAAACCCCTCCCCCCCTACAAAAATGAAAAAAATCCTAAACTCTTATACTGTTCCTTATCCCCAGTCATCTCTGAGGATACCAGGGGACATTTCTTGTGACTAGTTATCATTTTATGAAAACAGTGCAGCTGTTACCTTTGCACTGACTTTGTTAACAGATGTTAACCTGATGTCCTGTGTTACAAACAGGACAGAAACAAGTCCTCTAAAGGACAAAATGGAATTAGGCTGCTTCTTTGAGAAAGGTTTGTTATAATGAAGATGTCTCTGGCAGAGGAGCCGATAAGAAGACGGAAAGCTGAACTGACTTTTAATTTAATTTATTGCATGGCCATAATCCTTGGGTCCATAGTTTTAACCTGAAGGAAGAGATTTCCCACAGTCAGGTTCACACATCACCGTTTTCCCACAGAAGTGGGAGATTCACCCTCCACGCCTCTCCCAGTGGCAATCCAGGACTTTTAGATTTGTAACTGAACTTTACACAACAGTAAATTTTGATTCTATAATTACTTTCACACATGAACTTTCTAGTTGTAGAAGCGAAGAGAGGGCAAAATTTCAAGGAAGAGGGGATAGCTTACACATGATGAGAAGGGGAGCTTTCTGATTCTGTTTTATTATGGCATGCAAAGACCACTATGGCTGTGTAATCTGCAATACATGGCTTCTTTATATAGCCCATGGCAAATGCTCATTTAAGCATCTGAATGATTCAGACTGAATGTTACAGCTAATATATATGTATGCAGTAACATCTGGCAAGTTACTGAAACTAAAACTGCTGACTGCTTATTAAAGTATCTTTCATTGATTTTGTTTAAACCACAAAGAGCTGCTTCTGATTATCTGGTAAATCCACATTCTAACACTTTAACTTTCCAATATAAGTTTGTAATTCTCAGTGCTATGTAGTTTAAATGAACTTGGGATTTATTAGAGAGTGAAACTCACTTGGAAAGGGAAGGTGAAATATTCCATCGCTACTGAATTTTCTAATACCACCATTTTACATTCTGGTTTCATACAAGGTTGAATTCTCATCCAGTTGACTAGAGTTGCCCTTCTGAAACTTGTGGATGAATCTATCTCAGGTATCTCTATGTCCTTCATAATGGAGTTATATGAGCAATGTGTTTGCCTTTCAATAAACAAGTGGATTTTAGTACACAATTTTGTTTTAGGAAATCTCTAATACAACTAAAATACATCTCATTCTTAGCCTGAAAACTTGCAAAAAGATATATATTTTTTCTATCTCAAGAATATCTGAAAGATATTGAATCACCTTTTCCTGTAAAGTTCTGCATACTGTTTTCCTGAAAATGCCTGCATATTTTTGTATCCTCTGCATAAATGTCAAATCTGAGAGAAAAGCAGAGGAAAGTGTTTTGCTAATGAAATCAGTTTTATTTTTTTTTTCCATTAAAAAAAAAGAAAAAGAAAACCCAGGTTAAAAAAATACAGCCAAAACTGGTCAAATGCTTTCCAGCCAGATGTAGAAAATCCTTCTCCAATTACCTTTCAATTTGAACTTGAGGTTATAGAACACACAGGTTTCTGACTGTTAAAAAACAGCTATTCGCTTTCACAAGCTTACTTAAGGTATTTTATTGAAAGAAATGTGTCATTCTCAGACTGAAATATTGATCTGAATGTTTGATAACATAGGTTAGCTATAGGTCCACCCCTCTAATTAGGTTTCTTCTGTGTTTAAAGTTCTAAACGTTTGCAGTTTTTCTGCTCATGTATAAAAACCTCTTTAACCACAGAGCATTCCAACCTGAGTGTTTGGAATGGATTGTGTGCTTGGGAGCAACAGAATAAGAAATTTATTGCAGAAAAATCCCATATGGAGCCATTAAACTGTGAAAAAAGCTCCTAAACTTGCCGAAGAGTTCCTTTCAACCCATAAGGATAGCTCTTAAAACTTGTAGCCTCTTTTTCTGAAGATACTACAGACAGAAGATGGTATTGATGTTGTAGATGGTGAGAAAAGCAGGTAAGATACAATTAATTTATCTTTAGAACATGCACATGATAGGCTTTATGAGCAAAATCATAGATACTTCTAAAATAAGACTTCAGAATTATATTTTAATAGATTTTATTTATTTATTTATTTAATTTACTCTTTGAATTAGGCAAAACATGAGTATCTGTGACATTTCATATACTACTTGTTAGAACAGCACAAGAAAAAAGAGTGAAAATTCTGTTCCTCAGTAGTAAGCATGTCAAGAAATTCTTCTACTGTAAAACTCTGAATTCTAGGTTCCCGGTTTGACACTTTCCATCTGCATCTCATCACATCCTCAAGGAAAGGTGCAAACAGACAAACTCTTCCAATGTCATCTCATGTCAGAGAGCTTATGAGGAAAGGAATCAGATTGTCTTGGTCAATGGAGTCTTATTGTTCACCTGGATCAGAGACAACAATCGTTTAAACTGCTAAGCACAATGGAGTCTCAGCATATCACAATCAGTTTAAGCAAACACTTTTCTCCATTTGCTCAGTGGGATGGGAAATGAGTTTCCTAAAGAGCAAAGCTCTCTTCTGGAAACTTCTGGATTTTAACATTTAAGTCCCAGGCCTCTGCAGCTTTGACATAACCTACCTGTGGATTTACATTTAATTCCTCCTATATATCTACATTCGTAACAGATCTACCTCCCACCAGTGTTCTCCCTGGAACCTGGCAACAGGTAGACATAGCAAAATCACACTGAGGAGCAAAGAGCAAGATGTTCCGACTACTGACCATGTAGGATTGCAGAGGCTTACAAAAAGGGAATAGCATGTTTGCTCTGAATGCTGAAACAGCCAAAAAGGAGAGCCAATGGCTTCATCAAGCAAAGAACTGAACACCAGTGAATTTTCATCTACTGTTACCTGTTTGACAAGGTGACTCAGGCTAAAGAGCATACTTTGAGAAGATGGATTTGCTGTTTTTCTAAGAAATTTTGAATTGTCACCCTTGGGCACTGCATAAACTTACACAAATGGTTTCCAGACACTACCCTTAGAGCATGATATCCATCACAGTAATAGACCATAACCCAGCTTTAACCCAGTCAGGCACAAAATCTTTCTGAATAAGAAAATAAAATCTTCTTTACTACAGAATTTAACTGTGGTGTATGGAAAGAATTTCAGCCCACCAAATACATACATTACACAAGGAAACTTTATGCACATACTGAACTTATTTTATTTTGCTGAGGGATGTATTTATTTGTCTAGAATGGAAAAAAAAAAAAAAAGACCCCAAGCAACTGTACAAAGGTTATTTATTTAACAACTGACTATGTCTCCGTAATGGTGTTTCAAACTAAGCAGAGACATCAAAAACTGGCTTAAGCACTTCAGATTTGAAAAGAAATCATAAATGTGTGCACATTCCCATGTATGTCTTCAAAAAAGTGCATGCATAATGATTCAAATATGACTGAATGTTAAAAAAAATACTATTTGCCATAAAAGATGCTCATAATACGCTACAGTAATGGTATAATAAGACTTGTTTTTCTCCTTCAGAAACATACAGAAACACTGGAAATATGATTAAATATTGTGTCTTTTGTGTTCTGTATGAACTTGAAAAGGTAGAATGAGCCTACCAAACTTCCCTCGATTTTTCCAGCCCATTAAGTACCAGTTACAGCTGAGAGTCACTGATGACTGCAGTGATTCAGATTAGGTGACAGACAGCAGTGATACTGCTGAATGGTTTTTATAGTGCCTTCAGGTAAAGCCTTTGTGTCTTAAAATAAAGGCAGTTGCATTAAAGTGGCATCTAAATGTGTTACATTCCTTGCTGCAGGCCTGCCTTGCTAAGCCTTGTTGCTGGAGTGCTGCATCGATTGCAGAATGCTCTCAGGCAAAAGTCGTTGCATTTGTTGACTTCTGAAACTTATTTCCAAGCTTTCTTTTGCCTTCTAACCTGTTTGAATGCTATGGCATCTGTTGTCCTGCTCTCAGGAGATTGCAGGGCTTCTGGTGGGCAATGCCGCTTTCATGGAAACGTGGGATTGCAATCAGATAGCTAAAAGGTAGAAAGTTGAGGTGGAAAACCTGTTTATTTTCTCCACCCTTTATTAGATTTCAGTCTATATAGGTCACATGCTTACCTCAGGGCACATTCAAACACACATTGGAAGGCAGCTCTTTGCACAATGACTTTCAAAGGAGGCTTTACAAATGCAGCCCCTTTATGGATATTGATATTCCAATCTCTGGCCACTTGTACACATACTGTCCTTGTCCTAATCCTGTGCTGGCTGGAATTTCACTTCCTTAATACCACTTAATGAAAAAATGAGAGTCAGTATTCACCTTTCCTTAGTACTTCTGGAAAAGGAAGAAAAGGAAACAGATCCAATCCTATTTATTATGATGGTGTAAACCTGACATAGCTATTTCCTGGTGAGCAATTGTCTTTCATTTATACCCATGTACAAAGGGTCTGAGTCTTTTTTTTTTTTTCTGTTAAAGAGAACTCTTGTTTCTCAAAGAGAAAGAACAACAGTCCTTTCTGAAAATAATAAATTTTTACCTACTGCTACTTTAAGTAATGTTTTCTCTAAAAAAAAAAGAAGAAATTGATACCTGCTATAATTTAGTGTATTTTTTGCTGAAAGTTTTAATTTGTTCCCTACTATCATACTTTTCCTCTCTTTCTTTCTCTTCAGGATGTTAATTTTCATCCTTGTGCTTCTTAGAAATAAGTGGATACAGCAAATGTTCCTTAAATAGAGCCTTTGAATTATTCCTACATGACCTGCATTAGAGCTCTCCAGATTGTATAGCTTTTTTCTGGAAACCTGCCAACGTCAGGGGAAGATGTGAATTATTTCAAGCCTAATACAGTTCTTTGATGATAGATATAATCTGAGGGATTTAGATTTTTGTTCAGGAGTGCGAACTTTTCAGTTAATAATGTGTTTTCATGAGGTTTCCTCACCCCACTCCTCCTGTGAAACAGAAAGGTTCACCTACTTTTTTTTTTCTTTCTTTTTTTTTTTTTTTTTTTTTAAGGCAGACAAAAACATAATTCAAATGAAGTAGGAGAAAACCACCAGCAACACCTAAGGGAAAACATAGAGCAAAGGGGATGTAGGGCCCAGGCATCTATTCAAGACTTGCCTTGCACATTTCTTTGTGCTTGACCTTTCTCCCCAGTAAGATCTGAAGGTACTATTCAACAGAAAGGATCCTGGGTGAAACGTTCAAAGTCTGCTAACCAATCTGTACATTGAAGTGCTATTTACAAAACTAGCTCTTAGAGATCTCTGCTTTACCCAAAGGTCAACCGGATATAAGGACTTAATTCAAATCCAAAACCAGAATTTAAGCACCAAAGTTATTTGGTGTCTAGCAAAGCTTTACCTATTGCTCAGAAACTGAAGAAAGAAAACAGAACTGGCATGTTTTATTTTCCTCTTACTGTCCTATTTCTCACTGTGGTACTTGTACCTATTAAATCATCCTTTTGAGAGGGGAAGGCAGCACAGAGAGACAGCAAAAGATAAAGAACAAAGTCCAGATCAATTTCAGCCAAAAGTAAACTGTAACCACTATAGTGAAGCAGTGCAATAACACAGCAGCTGTCCTATTTTTCAGTCCATGACACCTCTGAAGCATGTACTCGCAAGACAGGGCACCAGCTTTCCCAGTAATATTCCTGAATCAGGCAGGCAGACATTCCAATTTGAGACGGTTACACCTGAAATCCTTTTTGCTTAGCACTTGTTCACTCACCTTTTAGCTAAAGGGCTATCAATTCCTGTAATAAGTCATGAGGAACTTCCTACAGTTTGAACACAGCTTTTCTTGGCCTGAATAGAAAACTCCTTTAGACATCTGCAACAGCACTGCAGGAGGATTATAGTGGGCAGATGACCGCACCATATGGGAATAAATTCAGGTATAAAGAATTAAAGTCAAGGCCTCCAGAACAAGCTCTGAGGCCACTAATATGTATCTGCACATTATTACACCTTCCTTGGAAGGGCTAGCTAAGGAAGTACAGGCAATAACTGCTCCTGCTGGGACCATGAACTGCAGCTCTTCCATCAAATACTTACCCATGGAAGTAGCTGTCCTTGGTTAAGCCTAATAAGCATCAGTACTATACTGAACCAAACCCAACCCAACCCAAGCAAAACAAAACAAAACAATCACAGATTTATTTTTTCTTTCTGTTTTCCTCATCCCAGACAGCTCTTCTTTGTTTTCCTTTTCCTTTTCCTTTTCCTTTTCCTTTTCCTTTTCCTTTTCCTTTTCCTTTTCCTTTTCCTTTTCCTTTTTCCTTTTTCCTTTTCCTTTTTTTTTTCTTTTTCTTTTTCTTTTTCTTCCCCAGATGAATTTGTTTATTGACAGAACAGCTGTTATTTGCTTAAATGTGACTTATCTGAGAAGGGCTCTGTCCTGGTCTGCCTTTGCTGTGAAGATTGCTATGCACACTGAATGTAAATAGGTTGGTGTGTACTTATGCTTGGTGTCAGGGGATCAGAGGCATGGCCTTGCCAGTCAGCACTGCCCCTGCCAAAGCAATGTGGAGGTCCTGCAGTCTAACTAGAGTGTCCACGAGAATTAATTCAGGATCTTACACAACATAGAGCAAGCATATACATTCATCAGTGTCTGCCAGAAAATAATACATAACCCTCCAAGAACATTTTTATAGAAGGAGGTTTTTGCTTCTGTGAACTAGGAATAAAGGAATCACATAGGGGAAGAATACGTCTACATCTATCTATTATTTTCACTATTGATAGTGTGATATATACTCCAAATATCTTTCTATCTCCCTGTTTAGTGGTGAAACCTAACAATGTCTATGGCAATTACCTCAATAACTTTTTCCTGTTTTGCTTGTTTTAATCATGGAGCTAATCTCTATATCCTTTTGGAATAGTAGACAACATTTCAAAACTCTTACCGAACCTCCCCTAAAAACAGATTTATTTTTCAGGCATCATTTG
Organism: Cygnus olor; assembly: GCF_009769625.2. NCBI lineage: Eukaryota > Metazoa > Chordata > Aves > Anseriformes > Anatidae > Cygnus > Cygnus olor. Next base: position 86,999,404 of record NC_049170.1, on the reverse strand, counting down.
TTCAATAAAATATCTGAGCAGGTTATATGCAGAGGATAGAATGCTGTAGAAAAGTTGCACTGACTACTCTGCACATAAGCACTTTTTACTTCAACTCAGTATGCACACAGTTTCTCACCCTAATGTATAAGGAAGATCACGCAATTGAGATGACTGACTTTTGAAGAAAAGTTCTATAAACAGCTGCATATTGAAAAAAATCATATTGTACTCTTTGTAGGAATGCATGATGCATCAACACCATAAAGTTGACCCAATTTTGGTGTGAGCAATTAATTTCTCCAAGATATAAAAAACCTTCTAATCCTGTTGAAGATTTTTGCATCCATAGTATTACAACACTGTTTCCAGTTAACCAGGAAAGCTGGCTGTTATTTTATATATGAGTACATACATAAGAAGTTAATTAAATCTTTAAATGCATTCTAGATTTACCAGTTATGAAACACAGAAAAGAAATAATTATCTGTGAATAATTAAACTCTTCATATTTACAAACTATTCTAATTCGTCCTTTATTTCTTCTAGATTCTTCTAAGAAAAAGATCTAAGCTCAGCTTTTGGTGTAACTTTAGTTGTGCACCAGGTTATGTTCTCAAGTTTCAGAAATTCTGATTTATCAAAATCAAAGGAAAGGAAATATCCTGCAAACTCTATCCTTTAATTCTCTTTCATCAATGCAGAATTGTTACAGATATTTATACAACTATTTTGGTTTATCCACCACTATGTCTTGCTTATTGTTCTCTATTTTACAACTACTGAAAGCACAATTCAAAAAAATAACTCAAATTATCTGATAGAAGAAATATTTTAGCTCCCATTTTAAATCAAGTTAATGCAGTGAAGAAAGAATGCCATTAAACTTAATGTCTATGCCATATTGGAGATAAATGTCCATATGAAGTTGAAAAAATTTTGAAAAGATCAGCAGCTGTGGTAAGATTGAATTCCATTTTTTTCTCCACCAGCCTCATCAATTTGTAGCCCAGTATATATAATGACTTAGACTACTGGCTAGGACCATGCTTCTCTCTAGTTGAGCCAGAAATCATTCTGAATTGCATTTAGCCTGGACCTTACCACACACAAGAAACCAAATTACTTCTATAAAAATATTCTTGAATCATTTACCATCAATTTTTTGCCCTGTCAGGTTGCTTTGTTTCTGCGTATTACTCGTTTTGAAGCTAGCCTTGTGTGGTGGAGGTATTGGATTAGAATCTGGTTCTCAGAAGATCTATAAGAATCAGTTTTTGCTACTAACTCACTTGTGTGACATTTGGTGGGTTCATAAATCTACCTTTGTTTCAGTTTACTCATCTCTAAAATGGCTGTGATAAATAGATGTTTTGTTTTCTTGAGCTGAATTTCAAGATATATTGACCCAATAATCAATAATTTACTAACTAATAATAAATCCTAATATTCAGTCACTAAAACAAGAAGTCAGCTGGATCATTTGGTTAACTCCTTACAATCATATAGACACTTTTGCTCAAGTTTATTCCAGAGTCCAGAAGCATCTGAAGAGATGTTTTCAAGTTAGCAGCAAGCCTGTTATACGTGCACTTCATAAAATCATGGGTTAAAATCTAAATGACTTCAAATAAACCTTTTATCCTTTCAAGTGCCAATCAGGATATATTCATTTGCAAATATAGTCTAATTGTTTAACCTTATTCCAGACCTTTGGGACCCAATTATCCTGCTGTTTGTAGGAATGAAACCTAATTACCATTTTTTTAAAATAAGATTAAGCAATTCTTGTAATTTATATCAGGGGTTTAATTTTTTAAACAGATCTTCAGCTGGCATGGTTCTACTGAACCAATAGTGTGCTGATTCACACATACATATCTTGAGGTCTTTGCCAGTATTTTTCCCTAGTAACACCTTTTGATAGGGGGCTGCTTTATTATTACTGACCTTATTTTCTAAATTATGAGTCCGTTTAGGTTCCACAGCTGTAATGGAATTCATCAAACTATGTTGATACAGCCTATTATCTGGTTAATGCATACTAGTGTCAAGGGCATCTGACCTAGCACTAGGCAAACTGGCTTGAGCACAGGAAGACATCTAGTAATCAGCAGCATTAACTTTTGTACAGGTTAAGCCAAATAACTGGAGAGCCTGAGTGCATTATTCCCTATGGAAATTCATGTTTCATCAGCATGATTTTTTCTGGTGCTTTTCTACCTCCTCTTAAAATGAGCTAAACATTGAACTGTCCCATGACTTAGACACACTTTACCCTTAGGAAACTGCACAACTATTGAAAGTGCTCCTGACACAGTCTTCCCAACATCATATTAATCCTAATCTTGGTCTACTTTACAGTTTTCTTATGAAGCTTCCTGAAGCTAGGCTATAGAATATCATAGAATCACTGAATGGTTTGGGTTGAAAGGGACCTTAAGGATCACCCAGTTCCAACTCTCCTCCCACCAGACCAGGTTGCCAAAGGCCCCATCCAATCATCCCCACTGAACACCTCCGGGGATGGGACATCCACTGCTTCTCTGGGCAACCTGTTCCAGTGCTTCACCACCCTCTGAGTGAAGGATTCCTTCCTTATATCTAATCTAAACCTACCCTCTCCTTTAAAGCCATTACCCCTTGTCCTATCACTACACTCCCTGACAGAGTCCCTCCCCAGCTTTCCTGTAGGCTCCTTTAGGTACTGGAAGGCCACTGTAAGGTCTCCCTGGAGCCTTCTCTTCTCCAGGCTGAACATCCCAGATCTGTCAGCCTTTCTTTATAGGAGAGGTGCTCTAGCAGTCTCATCATCCTCATGGCCATTCGTGGCCCCTTATCCTTGGGCTTCTCTTACAATGCACAGATAAGCTCTGCAAGCAGGATATACCTCACAGAATGGGGTAGAAAAAGTGATTTTTGTTTGATGCATACAATTACTAAACTAAGCGTTATTATCCTCACCATGCCTAACGAATCTACATCAACCAGGCAGTCATTAGTCAGGCTGGAAAGTACTAACCTCCATTGCTTCTTGGAACAGTCTCTGTTGCAGTTTCCTAATTCTCTACCTTATTCTCAAATTTTTATGTCTTTAATTTTCTTTTGAGTCCTTGAGTCACTAGTTACCACCATCTCAGCAATTTCACTTCTGTATATTAAAATTTCTTATCTTGCGTGGTTTTAACTTACGTACTTTAACAGTTTAACAATTATTTTAGTAAAACAGAATGAAAGTCACCCAGACATGCTACAGAAAGCTAGACCTTGGGTCACATATAGCTATTGGCTACAGAACATTTCCTCTTTGTTCTCAACCCTATTTCTTTTGCTCTTTCCCTGGTAGGTCTCTTTTCTAGCCAGTAATTGTCATTCCAGTAACTGCCTTACCAGTGTTGAGTAAAATAGAAGAAGTACTTCCCAGGTATTCAGGACATTCCCGCTTATTTACCAATTATCACTTTTGTATTTTTTCCAGGAAATACCTGATATTGTTACTGCATGCTGAAATTTGGGATATAACCACATTTCTGAAAAGCTGCTACTGAATTAGTGTTCTGCCTCCTGTAGTACATACAATTCTTCCTATATAAGCATAAATTTTACAATGATCCATACTGAATTTCATTCTGTTTCTCTAGACCATTTCTTTGTTTTGGCAAGCTTCAAATTCTTGTCCTACTCTCCAAAGTTTTTCCACCCCTTCAATTTGTGCCACGTGCAAACTAAATACACTTTCTCAGAACTGTCATCTCTAATGAAAATATTCAATAGTTTCATGTTCATGACACAACCCCATAAAACTGCACTTGATACAGCCTTCCTTTCTGGTATATCATTGATCCCTGTACTTCAGGTATAGTTATTTAAGGACATATGCCGCCACCCCTCCCCCTCCCCCCCACCCCCCCCCCCAGAAGCTCCATGAAAACTGTGTTTTGTAAATATGTTTTTGAAAGTATTACTTGATACAGTATCAAAGGTCTTAACAAAATCAAAATATTTTTGATTTCATCTGTTCATGCCCTATGCCCTTTCTACGATTTTAAAGATAACAGACCGATTTGACGTGACTTGGTATATACAGAGAATGTTCACTGTGACACTTCTCTATTTTCCAAATTCTTTTGCATAGATTGACTGTTTCAGAATTTTCCCAGAAGCTGAAGTTAAGCTGATTTGTCTACCGTTCATTCTGTCCTATTTTATTCTTAAGAATAAGCACTATAGCTGCCTTTCTCAGTCTCTTGGTATCACACCTTTAACGACAGAAGTTACAAATTCTCCAGTTGCTTCATCTGGTTATCTAACTGTCTTATAGTGCTTTCACAAATGCCAAAACCCGCCTTAAATAATACTCCCTGTATAAAAATCCACAGCAGTTGCTCCCTCATTCTAGAATATATGCCCTGAATACATATTCCCTCTTTATTTCAAGCCAGATATTAGCAGTTCCAGTAAAAATCCTAATTAAATCAGAGTTTTCTCATCCTGGACAATGTGTAATAAGCCAAACAAACAAACAAACATAACAATAATAAAAAACTCACTGTGTCAGTTAATACCTTTAATATAGCTCCTAAGATATTATTTCTATGGATTTTCTGCAATTTTCTACACACAAAGGAATTTCTTTGATTCCGATCTTGATCCAAGGCTAATCAAATCACCAAGTAACTTCAGTGAATTTGGGATCTAGATTCTTACGTAGCATTTTATCATATGTTAAATAACAGTTAAAGACCAGACAAGACTAAATTTGTAAGCAAGCCTGTTCTGAAATGACAATTTTCAAATACTGGCAGTGCCAGACATCTATAAAACACTGGCAAAAAAATATTTTAAAAAAAATGTTGCAAATAGGAAAGCAGGACTTGGGGTGGTGGAAATTTAGATAAGTTTGTTTCCTTCTTCCCTAAAGTCCTTCTAAAAAGGTCACTGTGATAAAAATAGAACTGCTTTCTTTTACAGGGATTTTGCTTGAGAGCTCAATTTATTCAGAAATCAAGACAGATTGATGCTGTTCCCTGGGAATGCAGATAGGCATATTTTAGACAATAAACCAGGAGCCCTTATCTGCTGAATTTTGTCTTTTCAATGTATCTATCCTATGCTAATTTTAGGTCTGCATCCTCTATATCCTGCCGTGTTTTGTTTTTCCACCCATTCAGCTCTGATTTCCCATTACGGCATGTCCTTTTAGCACATATTTTGTACTTATGACGCATCTGTTCTCATTTTGCTCCTGCAAGTGCCTAAACGACAGCTAAATGCATCTGTAAGGACAAGTGCTGAACAGGTGCAAAACAAGACCACAAGTAATGAAAGGAGAGGAAGAAATCAGAGAATAATTTTTGCTCTGTCAGGATTTGCCTAATATTTCACAGGCAATACAAATGTCTCATTTTTACAGTTCTTAATATATATGTTTTTGAGAATGTTTTGGAGTTAGTTTAGTGTAAGAAAAATTGGCAGGAGAAGATAGTCATACTCTATTCGTGATTTGACAAAGATTTCATAGCATAACTTGAAGAATTTATAGGCAAGGCAGCTTTTCATTATTAGTCAAAGATAACATGCAAAAAGTATGAATGTGCATATATTAAAAAAAATAATAATAATTTTTGTTTTAAGTATATTTTAACACTGTCCAAAGCAGTTTTGCCTGTTATTCTTGAGAAAAGCTTGTGCGGAGGTATTTATTTCACACATGCCACAAATTAATCTGTTCTTTCTCATTCTAATCTCAGTGATACAGACTGGATAACTCGGCAATGCTACATTCCTTTTATATTGTTTCAGTAACATAAAAAGTCAATTGACTCCCATTCTCTACACAGGGTTATGTCTTTAAAATGCCTCTGCATTCAGCCTCCAGGATAGCAGGATTTTCAGGGCTGTGACTACAAGATTTTTCTAAATTTGTTTGAAAATTACAGAAAAAAAAAATTTTTGTTTGTTTGTTTCATAGTAAAATGATAGGTGGGAGGAATGAGTGGGAGTCAGTTCAAACTGACAAAATACAACTATTTCTTGCTGAAAAGAAAAAAAATACATTTTGAGTAGAACAAACTTTTTGATTCAAAACATTCAATTTCATGCAATTCTTGCAGGAGGTACAGATAACTAAGAGATCAGCTCACAAAATACAGAATTAGCTGAGTGCTTTTTCTCTCTTTGCAGGCTCTTGACCTGCATAATAAGAGAGAGACAATTCTCTTCTCTGCCTAAGGTAAGTTCACATCACCCATTTCACAGGATCATGCCCACTATCGTGCTACATAACATGGGCTGTCCAGCCTTCCCAGTCCTATGAGCAGCCCACCAGAATCTGCTAAGGCTGTTCCGTGCATGTGACCTCTCCAGCTGACATATTGATGGGAGTCTCAGTGACTCTTTCTGGCTGTCTTTCTTCTGCCGCTGGGATTTTGGATCATCCAGCAGCTCCCATGACAGATCCTCTCTGCAGCTAGATGTGTTGCAGATCTATTTGATCTGCCTCTGAATCACATACAGGTCAAGACTGAAAGGTTGGCCACCCTGCATGGAGGTCCCTGCTTTAAAATAAATCCAGTCATTTCTGACTATATATATATATATATATATATATGTATGTATGAAAACAGTCAACATTTGCAAATACATTTGGGGCAATTAGAGAAGAAACTGCCTCATAGTATTATCTAAAAGTGAAACAAAATACCCAGAGGCAGACTGAGTGCAGTTGTTCTGTGGCAGTAATCTAAGAGAGGAAACAGTAGTACCTTTTCTTTCCCCTTACATCTGAAATTGTAACAGTCTGTTCTGACATTAAAAAATTCTAATATCTGGTAAAAACAGAGCAGGTCTGGGGCTTCTTTAAACTGTGCTGGAAACCATAGCCTGAGGAGCAAAATTGCTCACAGATCCTCCCTGTTTCTCTTCTTGTGCTTTGTTTGCGTGAAACTGTTCCCATAGGGGAATGACCTCAGGGACTGCTATTCCAGATTCATCACACCAAGGTACATGAGAGCAGAGAGAAGCTGACTATTTTAAACAGGACTCACTTAGAAGGTTTCCGTGTACTCCAAGTTCTTGTGACCTTTTTGTTAAAGTAGCAAAGAAAGTAGGGGTGGGTGGGTGGAGGGTAAGAGGAGGGGAGGTACATGTAGTAATGCTCCTGGAAAGACAGTTTTTATTAAGACCTTACCCTTAGTTAAGAGGCTCCTTTTTTGACAGCAGCCACACTGCTGCTCTATGAAGGGCAAGAAGCTGAACTTTCAGGGAGCCAATTAGGAAATGCTTCAGAAGGAAGGCTAGTGACAGCACCAGTCTGGGAGATTAACTGCAGTAAAAAATCCTCAAAGCACTGGCCTCCAAGTATTTTCAGCATAGCTGTGATCTTTCTTTTGTATTGCTTAAAAACTGCCTTTAAAAAAATAAAAGTGGCAGAATGACTTCACGTTTTTAAACTTATTTCTTTGCCAGGTTCCAGAGCTTGACAAGTGAATAGTTCCACAGCAAACATCACTTACCAACAAACCTTTACTTCTTCAGAGAAAAATAGGTGTCCTTAAGACAAATAATAAACACCCCTCATATTATTGTGTATGAGAAGACAAAGCAAGCCTGAAAAATGCGTTATGCATTGCCTCAGCAGTCTTCTTGTTTTTCAGAGTCAGTGAGCATTGATGTTTCTCTTGGGTTATTGCTGAATACCTAACTGCATAGACATACTAAATTTTGGCTTATCTGAGAGCAATAAAGTAGCAACTAAACAGTGACAATAAGAATATTATGGTTATACAATTTTTCTTTGATTCTCTAGCACAAAGCAAAATGTTAGTGAGAATAATCATCAGCTTCTCCTGGTCCTACAAATGATCTCAAAAAATAACACCCAAACTTCATAAAAAAAGAATGCAGTTGATATCTACTTTCTTATTATAAGGACAAAGGTGTTCCTACTAGAAACAGTGGTGACACTCTTGCTCCAGTTGAACCAGGCTGTAATCTTTCCGCTCTCATTAGGACATAGGGCAAAAGAAGCCTATGAAAATTATAATCATGTTTTGAGAAATCAAGTATAATAATTTTCTTTCATAACTTTTATCATAATTTAAAAGAACATAAGACTGAATTGCTCATTATTTCTCACGTTAGAAATATGATGATGTTTTTAACAAAACTTCCATTCGTGATCAATAATATTTGTCTGTGAACTTTAAATGTATTCACCGCCTCCTCACACATTTTGTTACAGCTCTTGCACACGGGTGAACTTCACCTAGCAGCTACACTGGATAATGTCGTTAGGATTCTCTAATCGGCACAGCTCATACGCTCATTAAAAATACCCAGCAGTGTCTGGTCATGCAAGCTCTGACCCCGAGGTGTTGTGTTTGGAGCAGAGAGGCATCAGTAACCCTCCACAGTACAGTAAGGATGACTGCTACAGCAAGACTGAATGCTAAAAAGAGTGGGGCAATTTTTATAAAAGTAAATATTTATTTATTCATTTTTTATCAGGTACCAACACTCCTAGACTGTGTTCACAGAAATCCTGTGCTGTTCAGACCTAGTTCATTTATTCTTGTTCCTGATTAATGTGCTGTTCTGTATTCAGCAGAGAAACACGGTGTTCTCCCATTTGGATAAACTAAATCAGATATTATTCATTATTAACTGATTTTCTACACTTTTCTTTTGCTTGTTATTCTATCTTATTTTGCAATACTGTGCACATTTCAGAGTATGCTTCTATGTAATCTTCTGGCTAGAAATTAAAATGATTACACATCTCTTACACGATACGCTTTGAGGGACAGAGAAATTAAGATCAAATTTTCAATTTTCATACCTATTTTTATCACAGCCCTTTCAGATATGCTGACTTTCCCAATGTTTTCTCAAGTCAGCAGTTCTTCATGAAGACTATCACCTTCAAAAAAATGAGATGGGTTATTAGTTTGTATGCATACTTTAAAATCATTTGCATGCAGTAGAAACACTACTTTCCCTTCCCTGTTTAAACACCTTTGTTTTGTTCAGATTTTATTTGGGAGTCACTGGTGGTCTGTCTTCTTGGAAACTGCTTTCTCATCTACAAGGCATGATGTGGCCTTTTTTTTTTTTTTTTTTTTTTCTGACCACTCGTTCAGTTCTTTTAAACCAAATATAACCTCTAAACCTCTAAGCCCTAACAGGTTTCCTTTTTTCTTTCTTTTATTTTTATTTTTATTTTTTTTTATTTGTTTGTGGGAGGAATCTGCTAAGTCACATCACTTCAACAAAGTGAAAAAACAAACAAACAAACAAACAAACAAACAAAAAACATACTTAAAACAGTATCTTTGGGATTTGTGGAAATGTCATGCAGTTATTTATGAACACATACACACATATATATACACCCATCAGCAACCTGAAATACAGATCTTATTTAACACCTATAATATTGCAACTGTGATAAAAATGCATAAAGGAGAAGCTCTCCTCCACTGCGTATCAATGTTTCCCTCTTTTCAGGGGCAGATTTCTTCACAGAGGTTGTTTAGTGTAAACCTGTCAGCATTCATTGCTGTTGTACAGCCTGTTATTGTCTTAATCCTATGAGATATTATCATAGTTTGGATTGTTTCATGATGAAATGGTCTGTAGACTGTATAGGGAGTGATTTAACCCTTGTTTCAGCTGCTTATATTATACAGCACAAAAAAGGTTACATAAGATGAAGAATACAAGGACGTGCTGCTGACAGAAATCAGTATTTTGCCTATACAAGTGAATTATACACAGATCATGGCCAAGACAATATGAAACACTAGATTAGATAGTTCTTTTCATGTTAATAATTATGTCAGTCTTAATTAATTTTTAGTCGTATATTCACAAAGGGTCAGTCTAGGGAATTACAACGGTCCTTTCCTGCTTTAAAATCTACCAGACAGACTTTTGCTGAAAATGGAAAGGACTTTAAGAGAATTCTACGAGAAAATAGTTTATATACAAGAATATAAATTTGAACATCAAAACCTGATAATTAGTGCTTTCCTTAAGTCATGAGTTTTTCTGTGGTCAATACTGTAAATATTGAAAAGTGGAAAGGTTTCCTTGTAGCCAATACAACATTTTTTCTTCAACATCATTCTTTCATTACTATTTTTGAAGTCAGTAAAACAGTAATGTCTGTCAACAGATTGCTTCCAAGCTCGCTTATAACTTTTGCAGGAGTTCTCAATGTGCTTTCAAGGAATTTACTACAGATAAGTACAATTTATAGAGCAGAAAGAGTGTGAGGTTTAAGTGAAGTTCAGTGGCTAAATTCAGGAACAGGAAATGATCTTCAGAAAATAACTGAAATGCAGAGGAATCTCAGCATATTGCACGGTGGCTGTTTAAATGTGCTTCAAACAATGTTGAATCCCATTCTTCAGTATGTTTTTAATCATCAGTCAGACTTTGATACCAAATGATGTGAATCTGTTGCTAGCGGCAACAGCTAGGTAGGTAGCTTTGAACTAGGAAGCCAAAGTCTAGTAGCTAAGGAAGTGTCATTACAGAGATGCAGTGGAACAATAGAAAGTCACCTGCTGAGGACCTTTCTCTTGGACCTGTTAAAGCCCAAACTCAGAACTTCTGTGATAGTGAAAGGAAAGTTATATGTACTGGCTGCAATAAAGTGTTACTCATTACAGGATCTTGTTTCAGCAGTTCAGCTGATGCAGAATTCAATGATTTCTTAAAAAAATTGCCTTAGACGATGGTGATGTACTTCTGTTTCCAATTAATTTTAGCTCTCTTCACTAGCCTGTATTAAGAGAATTGATGTTTCCTATTAGACAAGGATTTGCATTAAGAAAACACATACAACATTCAATATGACCTAGTGAGTTGACTTTCCAATCACTGCTTGTTATGTGGAAGGTTCTGTCTTAGGCCTCAGCACAGCTAAAGTAAAATACGCTGATTAGTACTTTGCACATTCCCTGTAGTACCAGTCCATTTAAAGAGCTGCACTATCCTGGCCGACCTCCACATATGCACACCATGTGATAGAAGCTCATGTTGCAGAGGGAAGAGGGTGACACCACTGCTTCAGATTTTGAATGGTGAATGTCTTCTTCTCTCTTTGCACATGTAGCCAGATATTGTCATCTCTATTTTTGAAGGCAGAAAGCAGGTCAGACCAGTTTGAAGATGAGAGCTTTCCAGGCCTCTTTCCATGTGCAGAGTCTTTCTGCTACTGTCCCCTGTCCCCACCTCCATATTTGACCAATGTGGGTAGATTATGGGTGACTTCTCAGCCACCTTTTCCCTAAGCCAGTGACCGTCTCTACCTGTTTGCTGGCTGGGGTCCACCCACTGAAACTGGAAACTGGAACGTAGCTGGGGCTGATTCTGGGTACAGCCATAGAGAGGAGACCGGGAAGAAGAGACTTGGGGCTGGGGAGGGACGTGGCCACGGACAGCGTGGCCATGACATGGTGTGAGCTGGGACTTTGAGCAGTCCCTAATGAGGGGGAAGGCCCTGAGGGGGCTCCTCACAGCCCACTCCCGCTGACCTCCATTCTGGCCATCAGGCCCAAGCTCCATGGCTGTCCCCCAGCGGAAGTGGCTGGGTAACCACCTCAAGGCCACTCCCACACCAAGTGTTTGGGACAGGTTGCAGAGACCTTGGGTCATGAAGGGCCCTGAGAAATCTACTCCCTATCCCCATACTTCTGTATATGCAAGTGTCTCTTAAAATTACTTCTCCATAATAGCAATCTATAGCACCTTTGTAACACCCATCGTCATGAAATACCTTTTAGTTAGGGCTGAAAGGCTGTGACATTCATAGAAGGAATGTTCTGGTCCTGGGTTGCTCATAAGGAAACAATAAATCCTGTCTGCAGGAACAGTGATTACAATCCATAGTCTCCACATCTCTAGGCTGCAAAGACTAAAGATGACTAAGAAAACAATTTTCCCTAATTTTTTTCTTCCATAAACTTACCTGGGAGTTTCTGTGATGTTTGTCTACTTGGTGGTTCACAACCCCTCTGAAAAATCTGTGTTCACAAACTGAAAAAATTGCTGACATACATCTAGTTTAGACAAGTATGGAGTATGATATATTAAATTGTGTTCTCTGGTATTTAGTTTATAGGTTTTGCTATAAAATGCAGCCATTTGGATCACTTTGTTTTAATACTAAAGAAAAATAATAAGAAAAAAATGAAGAATTCAATACAAATACTTTTAAATACTTTTAACAGAAACAAAGACTAGAATATATATATAAATATATAATATATAATATAATATATATACTTTTTTTTTTTTCCCCTGCAGGGTATACATTGTTACTGAGATCTTCCTCTGCATGGTTATAAATGCAGTGCGGTTTGGTGATTCAATCTGTTTTCCCATTCTTTTTTATGAAACTCATGGAAAAAAAAATCCTTGCTATTCATTTTTCAGTGCTTTAAATATGATGTGACACACAGAGAACTTTATTAAAAAAACAAAGTTGAAGAGTCAGACTTCAGAATATAGAAATTTCCAGGTTGTCTTTGTGCATAAAGATCATTTCTATAAGGAATTCAAAAAGATAAATGGAGATATTCTTTAAAAAAAAAAAAAAAGTTGGCAGAATCATCATCAATGTTAAACACACATAATTAATTGGGCTCTTAAATCTCTCTAGGCTGTAAAGGGTGAGATGATATTTTCAAAGTGCTGTATGCTCAGGATTTTTGAAAATATTATGATTATTGTGTTTATTTATGTGATTAAATGTGGGTTTAGAAGCCTACGATTAGCCATTTAAGTGTAAAAATCTTAGCTTGTGATTAAAACTGTTTCTTTATTGCACACAAGTGATAAGTCCTTAAGATGGAGGTATTAAGCAAGTTTGCATTACCTGCTCTTGAACCAGCTGAAGCCCTGGGAAGTGAAAATTATTTTTGGACATTGTGTCATTTGCTCCTTACCTAGAGATATGGAGACAGAAAAACAAACCAATAGAACCACATCTGACAAAAACAGGATGAGAAAGAGAACAGAAAGGACAGAGAGGAAGAAAAATCAGAGACCAGGGGGCAAAGCAGGAAGAGGAAGACAGAGTGAAAATCTGTTGAATGAAAAGTGCATTAAATATGCTGCTGCTTGGTAGCTGTGCACATGCAGAGCTTTCGTCAATAATAGAGGGCACAGACTTCCATTTCAAGTCTGATGTGGTACTCAGAAGTCTTTCCATTAACTTCAATGAGCTTTGGATTAAGCACTTAGGGGAAAAAAGGTTATGGTTAAACTGAATGCTTTTTTTTTTTTTTTTTTTTAAAAAAAAAAAAAAGGAGCTTAAATTATGCAAGAAAGTTGTAGTAAACTCAGAAAACTTGCTGACCTCACAAGCCCTCTGAATCTCCCATATTTACACTCCTTTAGACCCCATGCTTGGAAAGGGAGAAAAGTAGCTTATCTGTGAATGTAAATGAGTTCAGTAATGATTCAGGCTGCAGAACATAACACAAGATGTATTACAAACAAGGCATCAAAGCAGTTTATTACACCAAAAGTGTGCAGGGGATTAAAAAAAAAAATACAAGGGAATCCCTGATTGCTGTTGTGCTTTGGGATTAATAGAGTTCAAAATAAAGCTATTTGCATTGTATAACTCCTGCATTTGAGCATTTGAAATACTTTGTGGTTATAATTTCTGCTGAAAACACACACAAAAAAATAGCGTTTATAAAAATAAAACTTTGAAGATAACAGAAATTTAGGAACCTCTTTTGTGAATATTTTTTCTTTCTTTTTGTCTTTGTGCTCACTCAGGGAGGAGGGGAGATGGGGGAGTTGGGAGTGAAGTTGAACCTGAGAAAAGGGTTAAGGGGTTGGGGAAAGGTGTTGTTTTAATTTTGCCTTTGTTTCTCACCATCCAGATATATTTTAATTGTTAAAAAATAATTTAATTTTCCCCAAGTCTGTTTTGCCTGTGATAGCAATTGGTGAGGAATCTCTGTGTCTTTATCTGGACCCACAAGCTTTCTTATCTTATCTTCTCCCCTTGTCCTCTTGAGGAGGGGTAGCAAGAGAGAAGTTGGGTGCAGATCTGTCAACTGGTCAAGGTCAACCCACCACACTTTAATTTTACAATTAAACACATAAGCAATGTACCATAAAAAATTGAAGGTAAATACATTGCAGAAGGATTTATGAGTCCTATTTTAGTGACAGACAAACTGCAGGAGATTTGTGGATTTTAAAAAAGAGAGTAAGTACAGATTGCAGTGACCATCAGCAAGAGCTACGTGGCATGGGTTCTTGCATTGCGTTGCGTTGCTGCGTAGCTCCCTGCTTTTATAGATCAAGGTCAAATCTGATATTGAAGAGAACTGTGCTTTTCTTTTACTTTGAGTCTTTGTTAAGATTGAGAATTCTTTAGACTTTTAACAGTGCATACAGGCATTGCAGTTCCTCTTTCCTGCATCTGATGACCTCTGTACAGTTATATTTTTCTAGTCATAAGTTATCTACTGTCTCTTACAATATGTTCCCATGAGCTTACTGATGTCCAGCATTCTTAATATTTCCTTCATTCAGAGAACACTGTGTTTTGTTACCCCTGAGCTCCAGTGTCCTCAAGAACCAGTTTTTGACACTCTAGTTCTTTGTTCCCTCATTTTTCCTGGGGATTTTCCACTAACCACTTCAACCTCCATGCAGTGAGTGAGTAGATGACTTTTCCCCTTAGGCAGCAGCTACTCCATTGTTCCAAAGTGCTCTTATTTAAGTGGAAAATTATTCTGGTTATTGAGCCTCAAATACCCTCCAGCTGGAATATACATGACCAGCAGCCCTCATAGCAAAAGCCAGATTTCCTGTTTGCTGAAGCCTATTGTGATACAGAAAATTCCATGAAACACAATCAGAATTAATATTAATTTCTCAAGAAATGTAACTGTGCCAGACCTGTTTCAGAAATGCCACTGTTTTATATGGCCCCATATTCATAGCTGTGAGATAGTCATGTTCTTTTTGAAATGAGTCTACAAGAGTGAAGCTAAAGTTATGCTATAACAAAGGAAAAAAAATAACCCTTAAAATTAGATTTTGCTTAGCAAATACATTGGCAGTTAACAGTTTCTTCTTCTGTTTTAAAATGATGCAGTTAATTCACAGCTGCTCCTACTATCTTTAGAATGTTATTGCTCATTAGTGGGGATGTGGACATACTCAAATGAAACAAAGTAAATGACCTTGAATATTTGTCCTCCCTGGCAGTCCCATGATAAAAATTCTTAACAGATCTTAGTGACATAAAAGCACTAAGTTATGAAACTAACTGCATTAACTAGTTCTTCTTATTCTATCTTCTGGCATATTCTAAATAATTTCAAATCAAACATTACCTTCCAAAATATTTGTATTAAAGGGTGGGGTGAGTGAATTGAAAAATTTGACCATATCCCACTAAGATTTGGTTGTTCTTAATGATCTGCTTTTGCCAGTTTTTAGGATGCACTCCATCAGTAGTATAAGTATTTTCATAACATCTAATTATTTATGTTTCCCAAAAAGGCCATAATTATGCCTGTCTGGAGTATTCTGGTGAACTTTACCATAGCACTGTATTGGTAATGATCAAAGCTAACAGTTTATAAGAGAAATTGCAGCTTCTTTTCCCACCCTCCAAAATATCCTTTGTAAACATCCCTCCCCCCAAACAATTCTCAAATACTAAATATTTTGGTGTGGAAATGGTTAAGTATTTCATCCTGAACCCTTTTGTTCTGCATGGAAAATTTCCATATTCGTGCATTAAAACATTTTATTTGAACGTTTTAAGATGAACTCTGTTTCAAGAGTATTCAATCTTAAATTTAATTTTTTATTGTGAGCTATATTGCTTCACTGGAATTCAGGTAGAGGTTGGCTGGTACCTGATGCATTGACATTCATGAGTCTCTTATGATGGTACACAATAGAAATCCTGTACTGCATTATGAGCAGTATAGGCCTGAACTGACTGAAAAGGAGGGAAGTCACGAACGATTATTTTTACTAGGCAATGTGTCACAGTGAGAAAATATAATTTAACATTCAGCTGAACAACATACTCTATCAATTTCGGGGATATTTTGTTGTTGTAGATGTTGTTTGTTTTTAAAGTGCTGTTTTCCTCCACAGAAATATTAAGCAAAATGTAGCACCTCCTACTTGTGAGCATTCCCATTTCTCATGGTGTAAGAATTACAGCTGGTATTTAATACTTTATATTGTTGTGGGAGACCTTATTGGAACCATTCTCATTCCTAAGTTTTACCCAGAAGCTCTCTCAGTTTTACATCACTATTTGTGATGTAAAAGCCAGCAGTATCTCCATATTGCTTAACTTTAAAAAAAGTCTGCATGTGCACCTCCAGTCTACAAAGAAATCAGAATCATATGAGTACTCAAAGAGAACCACTAGGGGTATGCTCACAGCATGAACCTGGAATGCTTGTCCTGCCAGTTTACCTGCCACATAATTTGGGACTGAAATTTTTGTCAGGACAATGAAAATGCACTTTCCACTCCGTATCCTTCCCCATACCGTGGCTCAGCAATTTTTGTATTATAAACCAAATCTTCACCAATCTTTTCCAAAAATTGTAATTCGGCTGAAAAGTGGGTGCACCCCACCCATTTGTTTATTTTTTCTCAAATGAATGCTACCTTTTTTTGTTGTTGTTGTTTTTGTTTTTGTTTTCTGGAACCTATGACAGATGTAGCTCTATGCTGCTCACCAGCAGGAATTATTATTGAAACCTCTGAGCTCCAAGGTACAAGTCATTACTACTGGACAAAAATTGAAAACTTGTACTTTCAGATATAAATCTAATTTAGGCAGAGGCAAGACAATTCACAGGACGTATAGTGTCCTATGCACATGGACTATACCATTTGTTCTCTGTATTTGACTCTGACCACTGAGACATTAGAACCAGCTATAGCTGGATGGACTTGTGTCCTACACTTCTGCAGTTGGTATGGTTTTTTATTATTATTTTTTTTTATTAGTGCATATGATCCATTTCCTTAATCCTAAAACACAATGTAATATTCAAATTTTCTTTTGAAATCAAGCTTACAAAATGATAGCTCACTCTAGAAAGAAGTGTTAAAGGCCCTCAAGATGCAGGGCTTTATGGGCTTAATTCCTCTTGTCTAAATGCTGCAGTAATTTTGAACCACTTCCTTGTTTCTTCAGGTGTTTTGTTGTTGTTGTTGTTTATTTGTTTTGTTTTTATTTTTTTCACCATAAAAAACTTTTACGTTTCTCAGCAGCTTTCAAGGTTTCCAAATCTGTTTGGATTCCTGTTCTTCTCTGCCTGAATAACCTGCTGTAATTAACACATTCTTTATCAAGAATCTTGAGTTTAGCTGTTAGGTGCTAGTATACCACAAGGATAAAATATATCTCTAAACAGAAACTATAACCAAAAAAAACCTCTCTCTTCAACCAGGAGGAAAAAAGATTAATAGGAAGAGAATGGTGTTTTGCCTAAAGCAACTAATTCTCATTTTCCTAAAATACTTTTCTGTAGTTGATTTCTGATAACACACTGAGAGAAGAATATGCACACTCTTAAAGACAATATGGTGTAGTTGCTGTAATTAATAGTGTGATTTGGTATTACTAAAAAGAACAACAATATGATCAACATTTTATGAAAATGCACAATAGCAGTGATAATTTGAATAGGAAATATGCTTACACTTAGTATTTGAATATTTCCTTGTTCATTTTGCTTTCATCCTACTCTAGTACAGATGTAAATTCCACTCATGAAAAAGCCTAAAAAAAAAAAGGAAGAAAAAAAAAAAGGAGAAAAAAAAAAAAGGAAGAAAAAAAAAGGGGGAAAAAAAAAAAAAAAGGAAGAAAAAAGGAGGAAAAAAAAAGGAAGAAAAAAAAAAGGAGGAAAAAAAAAAGGAAGAAAAAAAATCAGATCTAATTAACTTGTAAGCCTTAGGGGGAAATTATTTTAGTCTGTGACAAGAGTAGTGCTTGCAAACTCAGTAAACATGATCTTGTGTATTTTCCATTGTAGATAAATGATGAGTCTGATATTTTTCCATATATATAATAAAATACCTGCATTAATTCATGTTGTCATACATTACTGGCAACAGAAGAAAAGCTTAGTCTTGTGGGAAATAGGCACACATTACTCACAATATGTCTGCAAGCTTTAATCTAATTTGGATACTATCTTTCTTAATAGTCCCTTGGGGCACACAATTTCAAGCTATCCATTCTGGGTTAAAATGAATAGCGCTAGGTTTTGAATCATGTTCTCTGTTTTTCAGCTTGCAGCCTATAGATGAAAATGCCTTGGAGATGAATTTATGTAAGGTAAATATTTGAGAACACAAATGTATGCTGAATCCAAGAAATTAAATATGAAGGACATATCCTGCAAATAGTTCTGCCCACAGGAGCACCTTCAGATCACACACATCCCTTTGCACCAAACAATTCTAACATTATACCTATGGAAAACTGCAGATGTCCAAATTATTTACTCTGATGCAAAGTTTCCCAGTATGCCACCCCAGAAGCCAGCCTACACAACTTTCTGAGCTGAACTCAAGTAGAGTAAGAAACTTAGACTGTTAAAGAAAAATGCAGGAAAACAGTGAGAGTCACAGAAGCACAGCGCTGAAAGTACCTGAGGTAGTTCCCTTATTCACACTGTTGCTTTAAGACAATCACCTCTGCTGGTGCCATTCCTGACAAATGTTTTTCAAATCTTTTCTTAAAAATTTTCCCTGACCACAGCCCTCCTTTGATACCTCATATCATTCAACTTGAAACTTCTTTACTGCATTTAAACTCATTAATTTGTGATCTACTGTGGTGTCTGGATTATTTCTAATTAGTGCACATACCTTTTCTTAAACACAGTGCTCAAAATTCATTCTCTACTTCAGCTGAAGCCTTATCAGAGACAAGGAAAGCAAAGTTTATGGTGTTCTCTCCCTCGTAGTTCTTGATAAGATGTTTGCTTTTTAAACAACAGCATGAGACTGCTTCAGTTTATGACACTACAGACCCATCACACCTGTTTTTGAGGAAGAGTTGTCTAGTTAATTGTTCTCCATCCTACATTTGTAACAGTGTGTTGTTCCTGCTCAGATGTTGTGCTTTGCATTTACCCATATTATTCTTTCAGATCATATCTTCATGCTATTTGCAAGTTTAGTGAACATGTTTTCTACTCCAACATTTAGGTCTTCAGTAAAACTGTTGAAGAGGAGATAAACAATGGGAGAACCTTGCATAACTCCACTTAACTCATTGTTAACTACTTAGTCAACTAATTTTGCATCCTCCTTATATGCCATCATAACCGTGTTTCTTGTATATGGGAAGCTCATGCAGGGATATCATAAGTATTATTAAGTTAAGATAAGTCACCTCAGTGACTTCTCTGCACCCAAGCTGTCATCCTGTCTATAGGAAAATTAGATTAAGTTGACAGAATGTATTCTCACAAAAACAAACAAACAAAAATCGTGTTGGCTGCCATCTTCATGTCAATTCCTCCTTATTTTCCAGGTACATACAAACAGTTTTGTTTATCATCTCTTTCATAGCATTGTGGGCAGCTATCATATTAATTGTATTAGTCACTTGATTGCAGTTGGCTTGTTTATTGTAGATCACTAGTCAAAAAAGGCATCGCATAACTTAATATTCAAATTCACCTACAATTTCCCTCTCTGTGAAGTAGGCTAGTCCTCAATCTTCCTTTTTACTATTAATATAGCAAATTTAAGAACTATCTCAAAGTATGAAATTATTATAGTAAGTCAATAGTAAAATTAATTTTATTCTGGTGTCACTGCTTGATAGTTGCACCTCATTCTGTGACCTATTTGTTTGTTTGTTTGTTTTTATGATGTGGTTACATGTTCCTGCTGGTCTTCTATTTTCATCTTTAGTAAGGTATCTAACACCCTCAGTCTTTATAATCCTTTCTTGTTGGTGAGTCAATGAGGGCTTTACACTTTAACCAAGTTAATCTCCGATAATACTTCTTACTTCTCTGCTCTGGTTTAATTTATGACCATAGCATTATTTTCATTTAGGCACTGCTTTATCCCTTAGTCCTTGTTCTCATGAGATAGTTGTAACTACCAGTTCCCATTGAAGTCTACCTAATTTTCATTTAACTCTTTCTATCTCTCAGGATTATAACAGACACAGTGACTTCTGTCTCTGTGTTATGCGTTTATCAATTTCACTGACTGGTTAGAATGAAATATAAAAAGACTTCCTCTCTTGTGGCTTTCTCTAACTATCAGTGCCTAACACATTCTAGAATCTTGCTGGACAATTTAATTTCTACTCCATTCTTACCTAGCAGAAAATGATGTAGTCACTTTTTTTTTTTTTTGTGTGTGTGTGTCCTTCAGGTGAGGTGAATTTCTCTGTTCACAGAAAACCTACTTGGCCTGGCCTTTCTGATTTGTTTATACATGTTGTGGTTTAACCTGGCAGACAGTAAGTACCACACAGCTGTTTGCTTGCTTTCCCCCACCATCTAGTGGGATGGGGAAGAGAATCAGAAAAAAAGGCAACACTTGTGGGTTGAGATAAAGACAGTTAAATAGGACATAAAAAGAAGGGATGATAATGATAATGATAATGATAATAATAATATACAAAGCAAGTGATGCACAATGCAATTGCTCACCACCCACTGACTGATGCCCAGACAGTCCCCAAGCAGCAGCAACTCCTCCAGCCTTATTTTTCCTCCAGTTTTATTTTTCCACATTACACCACATAGTGTGTGGGATAACCTTTCAGCCAGGCTGGGTCACCTTTCCTGGATGTGTCCCCTCCCAGCTCCTGGTGCGCCCCCAGCCTCCTTGCTGGCAGGGCACCATGAGAAGCTGAAAATTTCTTGTAAGCACAAGTCTGCAACAACTGAAACATTGGTGTGTTATCACCATTATTCTCCTCCTAAACCTAAAACACAGCAACATGACAGCTGCTAGGAAGAAAATTAACTCCCTGATGAAATTAAGAAAATATATAGTACCTCTACAGGGATAGTACTATTCTTTTCCTCTTTTGCCATTATTCAAAGACTTTCACAGGTCTGATATGCTTGACATACCAGATTTCATATCAAATACATTAATCATTTATAGGCCGAAGACAACATGTCCATTCTTTCGCTTTCTGGACAAGTAGTATTCTTTCAGTATCAGTCTTCCAGTGATATTGATTATATTGCCAAATCCCTTTATTTCCCATATGCTGTATATTGGTGTACAAAAGCCTACATAAGTAAGTAGCCTGACCCTTTATTTCCTTTTTGTATTTCTTGGGATCTTATTCTGAAAAATCCTATCCCCATCCCACTCTAGCAATCTTGAAACCCTTGTTCAAATTTCTCTGTTTATGCTCACCTATGACTTTTATCACTTACCCTGTCTATTGCCCTGTATCTCTGGTTAAAGCCTTCCTTACTAGATAAGTAAGTCCCCCTACAGAAAATAGACTTCTTTCCATGCTCAAGGGTATTCTTTCCATGTACGTATATGGGTCATCTCATAGCCAAGAAAGTCAAAGCTGTCCAGGTGCCCTGGAATATGCATAACTCTCCAGAATACATAGATTCCTAGACGTTTTTGATCTTCATCTGGGAAAATGAACAGACGTACCATATGAGTCTCCTGTCTTCCCAGACTAATAGTCATTTTTATTCTGTTTGAGGTCGTTCTGAAAGTATCAACATGACCCAAATACAAGGGCACCTGGGGTTGTGGTTACTGTGAGAGATGAACTTCATCCCTTCACAGTAATTTGTAAGAGCAGAGTCCTTTGGAAGGGGCACACTCTCGGATGTCAGCTCCAGTAGACAGATGAGGCACTGGGAGGGAATTAGCAGCCTCTTCTGCTTTCATTAATTTCTCTTAGGAATGAAGGCTGTGTATCTTAGCAGGTATGAGTGTCTTTTCTTTCTCTTCCAATGACATTAGACCATCACGTGCTATTCTTGACATTGATAGTGAAACAGCATCAGTATTCAGCTGATACCAGCAGCCAACTTCTTCCTAACAGAATGTCATGTTCTTCCACTGCCATGCTATGGGTCCTGACCTGCTTACTTTCCATGGGCTTCCATTGGGTGGTACAAATGATCTCTGCATTTTGACAAACGAGATAAAAGAAGTGAATGAATGGCACAGCTGTGTTTTTTCTTTTTTTTTTTTTCTTTTTTTTATTTTTCCCCTAGAATTTTAGTAAGAAAAGAACTCTACAAAGACAAAAGCTCCAACAGTGAAAGAGCTAGCTATGCATCCTCTCCCCCCCCAGATTTCTGCATATTTATTCCAACTGCCATTGAAAAGCAAATGACCAGCCTGACAGTTTGTCTTCTCTCATCCAGGAGATAAAATAGCAGTTTTAGGGATGGCCAGCTGTTCTCCATTTCAATTCAGTTGTTGGTCTTTAAGAATGCTGCAATGCTGACACAGCAAAAAAAGGCAGTAGGTGGAGGAAAACTTTGCTAGTTAGAGAGGCTGAGTGCTTTGAGGAACTGAGGTACAGCCTGCTAAAGGTACTTTGTGCCTTATTTGCTATTGTTGGGAATTAATGTTTTTGAGGGTTTGACCATCATGACTCAAGCTGCTACAATGCTCAAATTGCTACAAGCAATACTGGGCTTACTAGCAGGTAGAAGTAGATTGCTGAAATTTCTAACTCCAGTGGATTGCAGCAAACTCAGACATTTGGAAAAAATGGGAAATGCTAAGGACTAGAGACAAATTAACTAACTGAAATCTAACTTAGTAATGGAAATCATTCAAATCTTAATATTTGCAAGCCTTTGTGAAAATTTCTGTAAAGTTCTTAATTCTAAGTTTGGATCTCAGAACTTTGTGCATGCTTACAGGCTTAAGTTAAAGAACCAAGAATATCAGATCCCTTTCCAGTTGTGGATGTCAGTACACCAACTGTAAAGAATTAATTCCAGCAGAATTTCAGTCTGTCTTCTAAATAATGCAAAATACCAGCTGTACGTTTCGCAATATTCTTCATCAGCTGTGAGATTGATTTTGCCTTTGAGTATTTTTCTTCCATGAACTCTTCCTGTCAGAAATAGTCACAAATCAGTACATATGCAGAATAAATCATTATAGAAGACTTCTGAAAATGCTAGAAAACATGAATTCAAAAGATGAATGTACTCACACCAATTACTTTTAACAATATATGAAAAACCTAATAAAAATCTTTTTCGCATTCTAACTTGCTCCGTGGTAACATAGGTAAATTAAAAGAGCTGGAATGAGTGAATTTCTATATAAAAAAAAATCCAGCTTATCTTTCAGTCTAATGATTTTCTGAGGTATTAAACCTTTATTGTTCTCTTGGCTTTAAGAATTCTTTTGTTCTATATTGAACATGTAACTTTTGAGTGAAGCTTAAAGAAGTTATGTAAAATTGTTCATTGAAAATCTGTACAGGTTTGGCACTTTGGGCCCAGTTTTTGCGACATACACAAACTGGTCCAACATTTGCATTGTCACTTTGGGTAAGCATATCAATATTTATGTAGAAAAGTCAACTTTTCATATGTGTTGCAGCAGTAGTTACTACATTGGTTGGTGTGTAAACAAGATAATCTGATACTTCTGACGAAAAAAAACTACCATATTTCTCTCTCTCTTTCATTTGGTCAGATATAGAAGTTATCTATTGCATCCTTTTTTTCAAATGAAGCCTATATGTCATTATTTAAAGACTGAAGAGCTATAGCTACAAAATAAAACATTATCAAGTTGTAGTTTCACCTTAAGGATCAGACATGGTATATATCATTTGTCTTTTCACATCAGTGTTCAGGGTTTAGGAATTAGGAGTACTACTGCCCTACTAGAGTAACAAGATCAGAGCAAACTCAGTTATGACTATATGTTTATTGAAACAAGACACACTTTAAAACATAATCACATTACTTTGTGGTTTCACAATGAAAAGACTGTAGACTATTGTGCTTGCCATTTATTGTATATTCAAGACAACTGCTAATGAAAACTAAGTAGTTAGTGTATGTGATCTTGGCATTTGCATGACTTTACACTTAAAAGCTGAACAAGTGTCTTCAAAATGCAGCCTGTAATTTTAAAAGTATTACAACTGAGTTAATTTGAATCATGCCTTTTCCAGAAAAGAATTTATAAGCTCTTGAGGGGGGAAATTATATTTCTTGCCACTGTTTCATTTCCATTTCCTTACTCCAACAGTTTCCATAATTGGATTATTTCTAAAAGAAAAAAAAAAAAAAAAAAGACAATTGTATTTTATTTAAAAAATAGGAAGTAGATTTTTCAAGAAAATGTCTACTTTAGAAAGGCTACAGTAGCAAATTAAAAACAAAACAAAACAATTTTATTCTTCTGACAGTATTGTCTCCAGATGTGGGATATGTAGTCTGTTTAGCTGGATATGTTTCAAAAGGTGTTTAGATAGTAGTAAGGTTAGTTTAGAGCAGGGTGTCCCAAAGCATTCAGTTCTTCTTCTGGGCATGTGCCCTTCCAGGTCTCTTCCAGGCATGTGCTTGACCATAGGTGGCCAAAAAAAACCATGTCAAGACATTTTGATGCATGAGCCTCCAGGGCCCATTGCCCAACTAATACTAACGACTTTCTTCCATTCTGTTTAGTCTGCTGTTTATCACAACAATCCTACAGCTCTGGACATTAAGTCAGCAAGCACAAGTTATCAAGCACAGATAATATGGACAGCTGTTTTCTCTTCATTTTTTCACTGACGTTTGATATGACATTAAGTTTTTTGGCTCGTCTCATTTTCTTGTGCAGACACTGACAGCAATCTCAATAGAACTAGTTGGTTAGACATTTTTTGTTGTTTTTGTTTTGATTTGGTTTTGGTTTGAATGAGCAAGTGATTTCTTTTAACTATACATTTTTTTCAAAATTAAAATATTTTAAAAAAATGTTGGTTCACTAAAAAGAAAAAGTGAAATAAAATAAAAATGAAAAATAAAAAAAATACAGGTGTTACAATGACTGGGGCATCACAGAACTTAATCTCAGCACCTATCAGGCTTTGATGATAGTCTCAATTGGTTCTCCATATAACCACCGAGGAGAGAAATACTCAACTGTACCTGAACCATTCCTCAATGATGTCTGGCTAGTCAGATCTTAAAATCTTTCAGTGATGGAAATTCTATAAACTGCTTAAGTAACCTTTTCCAAACAGTAATATTGTAATATTGCTGCCTTTTTTTTTTTCTCCTTCTTTTTATTCCTAACTTAAGTCTTCCATGCTTCAGTTTAAACCTATTACTTGTTCTTTCACCCCAAATGACTACTGAGAACAGTCTGTTCCCTTCACTTTACTACAGCTTTTAAACAGCTGAAGGCTGTTATCAAATTAGTTCCTCCTAGGTTTTTCTATTACAACAAAAAGCTGTGGCATAATAAGTTTTAGCTCTTAGGTTTTCAAGTTCTGAAAATTATTATCATTTAAATATTATATGAATAAAAGCTTGATTTCTTTCCTTTGTTCATTAATTCAATGTGTTAAAATGTATCCATATCCAATTAGGTAGTAAGATCACTCTCTGTCCAGGGGATATTCTGAAGGACTTTAAATGAAGAGTTTCTGAACATAACATCTCCTTGTTATTCTAAAAACATTTAGGTTTATATAAAAAATAATATAGACTACTTGTTTGAGAAAGAAACACCTCACCGGCTGTAATGACACTGGTTTAACATACAGCTTGGAATAACTGGAATAAATAGGCCAGACTTTTTTCAGAGGTTTACTATTGTTTTGCAGTCTTGCCACAAGCATAATGACTACAGGAGGATGCTGCATTTTTTCATGGTCTTCCCTCAGCACTTTGATTTCTTACATAGTTGAATTATCTCTTACTGTTGATATTTTTCCAACAATCCTTTATTACTAGACAATCACTAAA
Source organism: Cygnus olor (assembly GCF_009769625.2). Classification (NCBI taxonomy): domain Eukaryota; kingdom Metazoa; phylum Chordata; class Aves; order Anseriformes; family Anatidae; genus Cygnus; species Cygnus olor. Next base: position 86,973,437 of record NC_049170.1, on the reverse strand, counting down.
GTAGAAGGTATTACTGTAACTTTAAGAGCTGGATTCTGTCCAGGTTCTCTCTGTCCTAAACATATTTCTTTAATGTTATGGCTTATATGATGGAAATCCTAACACTACAGTAGTCATGACAGAAAAGGACAAAATTTCTGTCAATGTGCAGCATCACTCCATCGCTTCTGAACTGGGATCCCACCCAGCAGGCACACAACTATGCTGGTGATTCACAGAACTGATTATAAGATATATGGTGGTGTGGAGGATCAGAGAATGAAACTGTGGGGACGAGGTCTATACATTCTGTATCAAGGGAAAGTGAGCTGATGGACAATGGTATGAGATTTCCAGAGAACAAATGAAATCTGATTGACACGTAGATGTTAATTTTCAGCTTTATTTATGCACTTATATTAGGAAATATGTTGCAAAGAATACTAGCACCTTGACAGGTGGAATCAGAAGATAATCTGGCATGAAAAGATCCACAGAGTTCTTGAGATCAACAGGGATTGTGGGATTCTTTAACCATTTGATGTGAAGCCAATCATACATTAAAATTCACCCAACTGCTCCTGAGCTGAGGTCAGTGAATTAGTCTTAATTGGATATAACATGGTTTCATCACAAAATATACTTCAGTAGAGAATCCAGCCTTAGTCTGAGGTGTTTAAGAGATGTACCTCTTCTCTTGATACTTTGTTCCGATGTCCCGATCCACACCATTAGAAAATTATGTCCAATCTTTGATTAAATGTATCTGGCTTTTTTGTTATTCCTGGAAAATCTTATGCAGACATACAATCAAGACACTTCACAATTTTCTTTTTGTTCAGCTGAAGACTTTTTTTTTTTTTTAATTCTCTGTGGGACATTTTATCCTGTCCTAAAATATTTTTTCTTCCCTTTTTACAAATTTAATTTTTCTTTGGGTGTTCAAAGAAGGGACAATTGGGAAGAAACCATGGGTTTCAGAAGATGTTTGAGGAAAGTCAGGTTGCTGTTGTACACACTACAACTAGCTCTGCTAGCCACTGGTCTGCTACTATGCCATTTCTGGAGAGAGTAGGTTGGCAGTTCTGCTCCATTCTTTCAATGACTAGTTAATTCTCTGATTACAAGGTAAAGATTTGCTAACAGAGGAGAGGTGGGTATTGGGCTTACTGGCAGAGGTCTTCTCATAAGGGTAAGAATGCATGCCTGTGCAGGATAAATGTACTGTGTGGGATGTGCAGTCCAGCTGCAGCTAATCCCACTTAGTTCTGGACAAGAGAAAAATGAAAAGTTAGGTCTTCACATTGATACTTGAACATGTAGGGTTGTATATTCACAGCTACTTGAATTATTTGGGTGTTCAGTTCTTTGATGAAAACAATGAAAATTAAGTGACATCACTGCCCTCTTACATGCCTTTTAAATTCCACTCTCAAATTCATTTGTGCATTTTCAAATGGTGGGAATCAAAAGTTCCCAACAATATTATATTTTAAATTTTTTTTGTGTGTGCCAAAATTGGAGACCAGCTTTAAGTTCGTCTCTTGAAAACTGTCTCTCTCATTTGTAGCTTTGTGTAAAGCTTCCTGTTTTGTTCCCTCCCCCCCCTCAGGTCATGGTAAGAGATCAATGTAAAATAATATAGGAATTATTATTTTAAAGAAAGAAGGGCAATGATATACCTCTATATCAGCACTGATGAGCTTAGAATGCTTCATTACTATGCAATATCATTCCTGCATAACTTTTGTAAATAATGCTGCTTGAAATATTCTTGATGTTAATCAAAACACTTGCCTTATTCCTCTCTGGGGAATGAAATCTTAGCAGGATGTGTAAGTGATTGAAAATAACTTTACATTTTCACCATACCTCTTTTTATCCCCCTTTTATTTTAATCTCCTGTATTCCTGCCCTTCTCAGTGTACACACACACACACATAAAAGTTGTACTGCATTCCTTTTGTGATGCAAAGAGAGAATCACCAGGAATACTGGATTAGACAAGTCCATGTGTCATTTAAAAAAAAAAAAAAAAAGCACAGTTATTTTTGCAAAATAAATACCTGGTTTTTAGCTAAGAAAAATATGACTATGAGGCATGACAGACCCTGTGAAATAATTAAGGAGACACATATGGCACTTAAAGACTGGAGCAGTCTGATTCTCAGCTAGTGTTTCAGAAGCAAGGAAATGAAATAGATCAGATTAGCTTATTTAAATGCTGCTAATCATAATTAGAAGTTTGACATTATTTTCTTGGAGATACAGTGGCTGCCAACCTCAGTACAATGAAAATTTGTGTAAACCTTCAGGGAAGAAACATAATGTCTTAAGGAAAAAAGGACGTGTAGATAACATTAATTCCTTCCCATGGAAAGAAGACATTAATGATAATTTCCTACATCCCTTAAAAACAAAAACATGAAAGAGAACATGTTCTTGATTATTTTTTTACTCTCAGCTGGTATGGCTTATCGTCACACTTTGAAATACTATTTTATTAAATTAAAAGAAAAAATATTCATGCTTTCTATAAAGAAGATGTTGACTTTTCTCTGCCTATATTTTGTCATCATTGCACACTTCAGGGCTGTAATCTTACTGGTGATTGCTTGTATCATTATTTTACAGCATTGCTCAGCAAAACAGGATGTATAGCTAAAATGACTTATGGTGTGGGAGCAAATATTAATTTGCTTGGTGCAAGAAGTTATTGACTTAATATGGTGTCCTACTGTTTTTATTGTTATTGTTATTATTATCATTTATTTATTCCATGTCACCAATGCCTCACAAACCTTAAGACACTTCCCTACTTCTACAACGTGGGAGTGTATCTTTGCCAGATGATCAGCATACATAAGCTAAAACAAGAAAAAAATCACTTCTGATTACTCCTAGGTTTAGTTTTTCTTTTTAAAATGTCTTTCCCCAGCCAATGTTCCTGTGTTGTGTAGCAAAAAAGTCAATACTGAAATAACACATTTCAGTTGAATGGCAAATTTTATTTATTGGCAATTTTTGAAACATTGTTTGGGATTCCAATATTTATGTGGGATGGAAATTCCATTTTCTGGATAGTTCTAAAACTCTCATTTACCATTCATTCAGAGCAAGGAAGTAACAGTCTATCTCATAGCTAGGAGTAAAAGAACAGTGTATTTTGAATCTAAATGTACTAAAATGTATGCAATACCTCTTTCTTCAGCTGTTTTTACAGTTCTGCCCACAGTTATTTGGAGAAAAACAAATACACAAAAACATCAATACTATTCAGCCTTCTGTATTTACAGTGAACAGCTGCAAAAGGCATTCCTTCCTTTTCTTTCCAGTTATCCACAATGAAAAATGTCCATAATCAGATCTATTTTATTCCAAAAAGTAGTTACTTAGCAGCTGTGACCCTGATTCTAGACTCCAAGGTGTGTGCGCATTTTAGGTGATTTCCCCAGGTGTTCAGCAATATGTTTTTATTTTCCAAGTGAGAACTGGGATTGCAAAAGTATTCCCTGTTGAAATAAATTCAATTCATCCCCATTCTTCTGCCAAAATATAACAGAAATCTCTTATATGGCTATTTTGTTCTCAACTGCCATATACATAACAATATAAATAGCATCTAATTTTAAATGTAAGCTTAACATCAAAAAAGGGCCCACTGCTGTCTCTATTCAGCTGAAAGAAGCTGTTGAGGTGGAGTACCGATTAGACTCTGAATATGAAATTCTACAAATCTTTTACTGACAATAATGCACCCTTGATTCTGCCACCCTTCCTCCACCGTGTTGTACTCTGTGTGGTAACACTGAAAGCAGTAGGAAGACACTCTGGGGCAAATATTTCTGTGTGTTTAAGTGTAATAGGACTAGGACTTCAATAAACAGCCATGAATAATGGAACAAGATTTTCAAAGAAAAATATTCTCATTTCTTTTTCCATACAAGTCTGACCAATATAGATTTCTTGCTCACTGTAAAAGATAGTAGTTTTGTGTCTGAGACCTGTAAAATAGCTGACAAGGTAGGCCCCTCCATACATAATAACAGATATTCACACGTATGCACACATGTATAACTGTATGTATATGTATATGCCAAGACAATACAGCTATGAAATGCATAAGCCTTACAAACATATATAAATTAACAACACACCTGTAATGTCAGATACAGTCCTAATAAATAGACAGACAAAAACTTTTACTGGCGTGCATTAAAAGGAGCGTGGCCAGCAGGTCAAGGGAGGTGATCCTCCCCCTCTACTCCACCCTGGTCAGGCCTCACCTGGAGTACTGTGTCCAGTTCTGGGCTCCCCGGTACAAAAAAGACAGGGAACTCCTGGAAAGAGTCCAGCGGAGGGCCACAAAGACGATACGGGGCCTGGAGCATCTTCCCTATGAGGAAAGGCTGCGAGACCTGTGTCTGTTCAGCCTGGAGAAGAGAAGACTGAGAGGGGATCTCATCAATGTTTACAAATATCTTAAGTGTGGGAGACAGAGGGATTTGGCCAACCTCTTCTCAGTGGTTTGTGGGGATAGGACAAGGGGCAATGGCCACAAGATAGAGCACAGGAAGTTCTGCACCAGCATGCGAAAGAACTTTTTCACAGTGAGGGTGACAGAGCACTGGAACAGGCTGCCTAGGGAGGTTGTGGAGTCTCCCTCTCTGGAGATATACAAGGCACGTCTGGACGCCTACCTGGGCAGCCTACTCTAAGGAGCTTGCTTTGGCAGGGGGGTTGGACCCGATGATCTTTCGAGGTCCCTTCCAACCCCTTCGATTCTGTGATTCTGTGAAAAATCTTGTGAAAAAAAGGGAAAAAATGCTTTTAGGAGTTTTTTGTTTGCAGTGGAATGGACTGGAGGGATTGCTTAACTACAATTATTTGACCATTCTATTTCAAATTGCCCATGCCTCTGATATTGTAGAATATTTTATAACTATAAAATGCTATATATTTTATATTCCAAATAAAATAGTAGTAGTACAGTAGTTGAATATATATATCTTGGGCAAGAAAATATATTTTCCATAGTTTAACCTTGCTGTTCACAAAAGTTATTACAAGGTTTGAGTATTTTTTTTCTTGTTTTGTATAAACTACCGATTTTTGCTAGAGGTTAGAGCAAAAATTTTTGATTTTCTGCCATGTTTTTGTCAAAGTCAAAGTTATATGGTCTTGACCACATCAATTCATTCACTGTACTTCAGTTTTCACATCTGTAAAATATGACCATCAAACATCTCAGAAGAGAGTGTAGTTCCACTGTAGATTTTAAAGCTTATTTTTTCTTTAGAAAGTACATACAAGTGCAAGACATTGTTTTTACTTAAACATTTTAAAGTCAAGCACGTGTTAATCTGTTAATAAAGTGAAGGTCTATCAGAACTTTAATCTTAACTCTTATAGTACAAGGCACAAGATTTCCTTTAGTTACCTTTTCATTTTAGTTCATTCAGTTCATTTTCATTTTAGTTAACTTTTGTTTATGCTCCATGTCCTAAACTTGTCCACAAAATTCCTTCAAAATTGTGATATGATGAGAGAAGAAGTCTATCCTTTCCTACGTTGCTTTGAGTCTGCTAACTGACTTTTTGTTGTTGTTGTTGTTTTAATGTACTTTTTTTGTTTTTGTTGTTTTAACATCCAGCTTTTTTTTTTTTTCCTGATATTTTTATTTTACTGGCTTAAAGGTCTATTGTGTGTTTTTTGTTGTTGTTGTTGTTTCCCTGTAACATATCTGCATGCCCTGGTCATTCATTGTTTGAATATAAGATATTCTATTTGATAAAACTCCTGGATATAATCCTAATATAGCTAAAAATAAAACACAAAATGATTGATGATTGGACTACACCGAGAGTTAGACAGAGCAGGACAATATTACGTTGGCTGAAGCTTTTATTGCATTCCATACTGTTTTCCAGTCTGCCCATGCTACCTGTTGGGGTCACAAAGTTTTCCAGAGATGTTCAGACAAGGTTTTATTTGGTTAATGTTTTGTGTGTGTGTACATTTTGTTTGTTTGTTTTGCTTTTAAACTGAGCTTGGAAATATTTCATTTATTCCTGTTGGTACTATGGATAAAGCAGTCAGTATGTTAAAATCTGTGTTAAGCCGTCTAGGATAATGCGTGAACCAGAGTTTTTCCAAGGAGTCTAACTCTGAGGGAACCTTAAGAAGTAATGAATATGAAACACCTTTAAATAAGTGACTTATCTTCAAATACAGAAGGAATCTAGATTGAACACTGAGATATCTTCCCTGCTGGTCATTTAATTGAAAGAGAGAAATTCTAATTCATATTGATTTATAAAGAAGGGTGCTTTTTAAAATTGCATGGGTTTTTTGAATAAAATCTGGGGTGAAATGGGTAAGATAACAAGATACAGATCATATGTACATTCATTGTGCAATATTTCAAGACTTGTCTAATCAATATATTGCATGGATGTGTAAATGTTTATATATACCTGTGTCTACAGTCCTGGATTTCTGACTATTAGACACTTGACCTGGAGAACGAAAACAGCTGAACATTACTAAGTTCCTCACTTGTGGGAAGATACCCTTTCATCAATGCAAAATGGTTGTTATGCAAAGAAGCTAATGCTAGTGCCAATTTCCTATAGAGTTTTAAAAGTCCATCAATGTGTCAAAATGATTGTTTACATCTGTGGAGCTAAATAATGTGAAACATGCAAAATTTATTATCTGTGCTTCTAAAATATTGTGGGCAGCTGACAGATTTTTTCAAAAGCTGAGCAGAAAGAAGAGGATTTGGTACAGGTTTTATAGACATGTTTTGTAGCACATTCCAGAAACATTCCACCTTGCAATATGATCAAAGCCTTAACCCCCCTGAATTGCTTGCAGGCAGAAGAATCAAGCCTTGTTCTGTGATAAAATCTCTTTTTGACAAGTGTCTGAAATGTAGACAAGGTCAGCAGGTAACACAGCACTTTTCTGAGACATAGACAATGAAACTTTATAAATTCTGTACTTAGGACAATAAATCTTTGGGAAGAATTGGAGGGAAGAAGGTAGTAAAAATCTTATAAAATAAAAGTGATAGATTCAAAAAAGGATTTAATTTATATTTTACATTGCCTGCCAGATACAAGATGGTCTATCTGCTGTCAATAATATGTAACACCCACATATATAAACTTTCCTTCACCCAAAGAATATTTCTGATCTTCCTCCCTCTCTCCCCTCCCACCCCGCTCATCACTACTGCCTCTCAACAGTTTAAGTCTACCTCTTTCTCCTGCCACTGTCTCTTCAATATTACTGGCTTTAGACTGTCAGACTGCCATGTGTACAAACTGTGACTCACTGATTCTCTGTGTGACATTTGTTGTAGCATCATAGTGGTAGTACGGAGCAGAAGGATGAAAACCAGAAAGGTTTACAAAACTTGTATTAACTTACATGAATGACTGAAGACAGTAACCGCTATCACCTTTTTAGCTTGAATGACCTAGGCTCCACCCAAGAAGGAATACTTCCTGCTGGCAGTGATGCTGCATGGTGACTTCTGCTCAGTCCTTACTTGCATGTTTGAGATATCTGTTCTCAAAGAATTCCCTCATTTCTGTCTCACAGAGAAAGATATCGTATGGAGGTAGTTCCCCTAAAAAGAGAAAAAAAGACTTAGGAATTACAAAAATTTCTGTAAAATAGATACTCATATGCCAAAAGTACTATGAGCTAATGTGCCAATTAGCAAGACTCAATCCATCTCAAGGCAATTGGTAAGGTAAGTCTTTCCTAGGAACTTCTTGGGCTGTCAGGTTCACAAAGATACTGAAGACAGTGATAGCTGCAGCTCATATTTCACAGGCAGAAGTTATTTCCTTTGTATTTTCTGGAGTAAGGATTGCAATGGATTCTCCACAGAAACATAAGGATGAAGATGTCCTCCATTTACTTTCCATTTTACACACCTTTCCTCTAAATCAGAGATTTCAATGGAAAATCTATAATTCAAGGACATTCTATAGATTAGCTATGCTCTCTGGAGGTTTGTGCTTAATAAAACCATACATGGATGTATGTACTCCACTATATTAACTTTTTCCCATCTGTGAAAAATATGAAACCAACAATATATATATATATTTATGAAATAAAACACTCAACTATAATTCACTGAAAGCTGCTAAGAGCCCCCAAGATTATTCATTTGACTAAATTGCCTCATGAAAACTGTAATAGGAGAAACTGGGATGGTTAGAGAAAAGAAAGGTAAGCTACATGTGAGGAGAGGAGGTTTTGAGAACACTTATTAATGCAGCAGTTCATAAGGAAGATAGTTCTAGGGAACATGAAAGGTAAGCACGTACAAATTGTAAATGAAATCATACCATTATAGAAAAAGCATCATACAGTTAAGAAAACAGCAACCAATATCAAATTAATAGGAAAAAAATATATGAAATCAATTAAAATACAGAATTTTAGGGAAGACAGGAGTGGAAGAATGGAGGGAATACTGGACACACTATCTAGTTACTCAACTGTTTTGAAGCCAGTCATTCAACATCTTCTTTGACATTATTTTGCACCTGAACATTGTGACAGAAGATAATAAATAAAAAACATTGACAACTGTCCTTATTGATAACCTTGACAAACATCATTGCCTTATAAAATTTCAACATTCTTAATGGGATGCCATCACTTCTCATACAGTTTCTTGCCCATTATTCATTTTCTCACCTATTGAACTCACTTTTTCATTTCTTGCTTATTTTCTTTGCTGTAACTTTGTTAGCATCAAGCTTTTTAACTTATCTTTGAGATTCAGTCAGTTATGCACAGCTATTTTCAATAATTTCAATATATATTCACTATCAGACTTCTGTTTTAACTTGCACTCATAATATGAAGGTAATAATAGGATGGGTGAACTGTTTGTTTTCTCAACCAAAATCCAGCTTCTTCTTTGCTATAATAAGCTACTCATTTTCCCTTCTGATATATCATCCACTTAGAAACAGAATTATTTTTTAAAAGAAACAAAGAACAGGATTCACTGCCATAGCTGTATAAAACAACCTCCTTTGAAAAGTCTACCAAATGTATCAGAAGGTCAACTTGTATGATCATGATTTGGAAATGTACTATAGGATGTTAAATTCCCTTCACAAATGATTCTCCATGGACAATCAACTTTCAGAGGGAGACACAAGGGAGAAGAAAGGGCAAGAAAGAGAGAGGGTAAAAAGGGTAAAAGAGAGAAAGAGAGGGTAAAAGAGAGAAAAAAGGGAGAGAGAAAAAAAGAGAGAGAGAGAGGAGGAAAAAGAAATAGAAATCAAAAAGGGTTGTTTGAAATACTGCGATTTTAGTCTCAGAGTCTTCAGTAAGCAGATATGAAGAGATTTATTTTATGCTGTCTCTAAGATATGCCTGTTTTCTTCTCAATATACTTTTTTTTTTTTTTTTTTCTTGTAAAACAGTGTCTCTGTCCTAGTGTTTCTTAATCCTTGGAATTATAGAATCATAGAAACATTAAGGTTGGAAAAGACCTCCAAGATCATCTGGTCCAACTATCCGCCTACTACCAATGTCACCCACTAAACCATGTCCCTAAGCAGCAGGTCCAATCTTTCCTTGAACATCCTCAGGGACGGTGACGCCACCACTATTTCCACCATGGAACATTCAATAATTCTATACTACTTGGAATGGTTTGAACTGCATGAGAAAAAGCAGTAGATGAGAACAGAGAGAACTTTTTTATGTTTATTTTCATACAATTTCAGATTTTATTTATGATAATAGTATGTCAGAGGTAACTACTGCACACTGATATACCCATAAAATGTATTCACTCTGAGTTACCAAAATAATGAGTGGGGCAATTACTCTTTTTTTCTCAAACTTTCTTTGAATGCACATGGCTTAATAGAAAAAAAAATCTTCAGTTTCAAAGTTTCAAAGTTTCAAAATCTTCAGAATCAAAGCTTTCACTTACTGGCTTATTTACACTAAAACTGCATTTAAAATTCTGCTAGTAAAGGCAGTCAGTAAATAGAAAGAGAATGCCAACCCACTGGGGCCAGGTTCTGACACTGCTGCTCCCACTGAGTAAATATTCTTTATCCCATGAATTGCTTTGTGGAAATTAATATGAATATTCACAAAGCCAGTCATTTACTTAAGTGGGACAGTCCCCTTAACTAAAAATAATTTCTGCATTGTTACTATTAATTGTTTTGTTTTACTATATATTGTTTTACATTGCTGTTATTATGAACGCTAATTTTGTTACTGTAGTTGCTTGTTGGAATATTTTTGGGGAATGTTTTTCCTGAAAAATATTTCTGTTTTCCATTCAGCTCTAATTATTCACCATATATCAGAGCATCCAAGTGGGAGATCTGTTTTGCATTATGCTAGAAAATGGGTGAAAATAGCTAGCAAGAGAGCTTAAAGAAAAAAGGTTTTGACTTGGCAAGGCATTTAAGTCTATACCTCATTTAAAATACGCAATTAGGCCCCTGGAAGCCCCAGATTTATTGCAGAAACAGAGTGCAACTGTGGCTTTAAATTTCTGGTCTGTGCTTCATATGCTTGTGGTATCCCGCCGCCTGGCATACATTAGAAAGACATCAAAATATTACAGAAGATTTTTATGTCCTATGTCTCAGCTGATAACTACCAGCATTCAGCACGCTTTTGGTACATCTCTTGGTAAATCTCTTATGGCAAAGATATTGCTTATATTTTATGTGGCTGAAGTACCCCTTTAAACTGCTGAAGGCATTGGAGAGCTTTTGGTAGGTGTGACTCATACTATGATATGGTATATTCCATGCAGAGGAGACAGCAAGAATCTGGTATTTATATAAATGTACTGAAAAATATATATCTTTAACTAATATTTTTCTGAAACTATTGCTGAAGGCAATTTTCACTATAGCTGAATTCAAGGTATTTAGAATTTACTAGGTATTGATTGAAGAAGCCTTGGTTATCTGGCTGGAATAATTGTCCTCGGAACACAGACCACTTACGGAGACTAAGACAAACCGGACATAAGCCTATTAAAGCTGTCCCCTCAGCGTTAAAGTGTATGCAAGCTATATTACTCTTTTTCTGTGGAACAGTCACTGAAAGTTTGAAACCAATGGTTCTTTAACCCCGTTCAGGGTAAGCTCTAGTTCATACAGTCAAAACTCCAGAGCAATCCCTTGGAGCACTGCTACCACTTGCGTACATATCCTGACCTTGTTGTTCACAGCAGCAATGAGCTGGACAGTTGTCTCATGGCACCCAGTGGATTAGTTGAGTTAATTAATGAAATCAGAATTAGGAGGTCCTCCTTAAGGAACATACTCAGCACTTGCTTCTCCCTTCCCTCCATTATTTCCACTCCTGAAGGCTCAGCCAGCTCCCATGACCAAGTCAGGGTCTCCCTCCCTGCTCCTCACGAGGACAGGAGTATAATGTGAAGAGACAAATCACCTCACTGTTAATATCATATTCTAGCACCCTTTAGGGAACTTCAAGTGCAATCTTGTAGGCAGATTATTGAAGCCTGCCTGTGGAAAGGTTTTTGGCATGGATGAATTTTCACTCCAGTGGGTGTTAGAGAGTTTCAGATTGTTCCTGTTTAAAGGAATGGATGAATTGGTGAGCAGCTTGTAACTCTTACAGCTTTAGTTTTCCCTTGGCTGTCCATGAATTCAGGAAAACAGCTGCTAGATTCCTGACAAGTGATTCACATAGTTGATATAATTTAGTTTCTCTGCCAAAAAACTCTTACTTCTACTTTTCTATTTAATTGAATCACAGATTGAGAGTTTTAAAGTGTCTATCAGCTGCAATGGATAGGATGAGTGCTGTAAAAATCATTTTTCAAGTCTCTGTATAACTCCCTCACTGGTCTATTAACATGCTGAAACAGATTTTCAAATAGTATTAAAAACTTCTGCTAGCATACTTTCACCCTTCCCTGCCTTGCAAAAAGATTTGAAACAAATGGGCTGTTCTCAAAGATGAATAGAGTAAAGACAGTTTACTTTCAAGCTCACCTGAATTCCTCTCAGGAACATATACTGCAGATTTCTTCTTTACAATTTATAATTATAATTATAGGGTCACAGGAGCTTTTGGTCACTTGGGTAACTCCTTCCTCCCCCCCTTAGATTTTTAATCTAAAAGTGCAAGTTATTAGAACTGGCTCCATCTAACTCCACTCAATATTCAATAATGGTAAACAGTCTTTGATAGATCTCCTTTGATACATATAATACCATGTAT